>NC_088249.1:54680575-56155575 GCF_036013445.1 Caloenas nicobarica | reverse complement strand
AGCACCTAAACATTTTTGAAAACAGTTATCAGTCACCAGACTTTTGCTCCGGTGCCCAAGAGACTTGCTAGAAGTTGTATGGAAAACATGGACTAGGCCTGGAATAAATTTCCAGTCTCCCTAGTTCCAGTCTAGTGCTTTAGCAGCCAGATCTCCTGCCTCCTTCCCAAAAGTTTTGTTATATCCCCTTCTCCTCAAAATTTGTCAAAGTCATATTTGCTTGAGAAAAGCATTCATCAAAAAAGGGCATGTGAATCATTATATCATGTTATTACTTGTGGCAAATTAACTTGTTGCATATTGGAGAAGGAAAAACATGGATTTCATTGCTCCTGCATGAAAACAGAACAAACTCAATGTCCTTGTGCAGACTGATTCTCTCCTGACTGAGACTCCCTCATATGATGGCACCTGCATTGTTTTGGGCTTAATTGCAACACTTCTGTTGTTGTTGTTTGCACTTATTTGCCCTTGAGCATGTCAAATTTCCTTTGTGTGTTTTCTTTTTTCAGACTTCTGCAATGCTCCTGAAGCCAACTTAAGAGAGACTGTTCTACTGAAAGTTTTCTGAAATCATTCTTGAAATATGATACATAATCTCTTGAAATTAAAGCAATGGCAAAATTCAAATGTAAATTTAATTTGGCACCTTCCATTTAACTGATTCTTAGTGTAGAAAAAAATGTTTCAGTTAAGTACTTAAGATGACATTTAATTGGTCCTGAGCATCATACTACTCTGTGTAAAAATCTTTGTACTCTTTAAAAACTTTAATCACTGTCTCTCAGGCAGAGCTAGACTTCTTAGGTGTATAAAAGCTTTAAAGTCTGACTGACTGAGAAATTTGTTCCAAACTACACAGCTGTCCTCAGTGCTTCTTCGTACCTCTTGATAAGGAAAGGGATTCCTAGTTGGAAAGAGTTTCAAAAAGCTACCATGGACAGTTGTTGTTGTTGTGTTTTTAGCTCTAATTAAGGGAAGGCAGGGAAGCACCAGTAAATAACCAGCTGGAGGAAATAAGGCGTTATCCTGTCTTCTGAGGAGACCTTTTTTAAATGTGCAAGAGGGTTAGCAGGCTCTTCTGCTTATCCTGCACAGTTATAGCTCACTAGGCTGAAACTGGAGTGCCAGACAAAGAAGTGGAGTTATCCAAAATTGGTCACTTGTTTAAAAGTAATATATACATTATTGTTAGTCATTCCATGGCATTAGATCTTACAGCTACATTTCAGTTAAGTGTTCTTCTATGGGCACATTCTCTTTCTCCTGTTATTTTTGGCAGGAGTGTTCCTTTCTAACAGTATTTTTGTGCTTAGAATTGATGGCAAGCTGTATTTTATACATAAAATGTTTAATTTAATAAGGCAAAGTGTGATTATTTGAATTAAGTAGAGAGTGTGTAAGAAATCCGTGTATAATGCACTTTTGGTACTCACCTTTAAGTGCGTGCTTATATCTATTGATCTATAAATAGTTGAGGTATATTTATGCAAATATGATATACTAGCAATGCAATGTATAATAGACCATTTGCAAGAGTGTTGTAGTGTGAATTCACATTTAAGCACTGAGTGGTGTTCATTAAATGCCTGTGCTTCAGCTGTGCGTTTGGATGGTGGTACTTTTTCTTTTAAGGCTTAGCTATTAAATCCATTGTAAAATACTGCAGAGTAGTATCTCAGGCTTTTTAAGTGATCGCTTGGCTCCAATGACCGTTTGGTATGGAAGCTATAGTCAAAATAGGTCTGTTTAAAACAGAGGTGGCCTCTAAAGACAGAGGTAGCAGGCCCTCTAAACTGTTCTTCCTAGCTTCCGAGTCAAACCATCTCCCACGCGGGTCGGGAGATGGACGTTACCAGTGCTCCCCCTGTGCCAAGTGCAGCCACGCTGCTGCAGCGGCGAGGGGCCAGTGATGCAGAAATAGGTCTCGTCACTTAGTTAACAGACAAGTTTGCTGCCATCCACGCTCCTCGTTCTGTCCCACTGATGCTATTTAGAAGTGAAGATAAAAATAAATATTAGCGCTTGCTTATCAATAGGCATGGTAAGGAATTTTTAGTCCTTTGAATGCTGCCCAGGGTTAGCTTTGGTTGGGTATTTTTTGCGTCATGTTGCAACACCATGGACTGCTACAGGGAAGGTCCTTTGGGCCACTGTGATCCTAGAGAAGCTGCATGTCAGCACCTAGGGTGAATTTAACCGTAGTGTGACGATCAGGAGGAGCAGGCTGTAATAATCTGCTGTGAGAGAGGGAAAGCAGAGCCTGAGCAAGGCCTCGCCAGTCACAGAAAAGAAACAAGATTGTTTTCCAGACTGCCTTCACCATGACCTTAGGATAGGGATTTCTGGCTGACCCTGAGTCATGAAGCATTAAAAACGCAACAAATGATCCACTGGGCTCTCACTTCTTGACCTCCCTGCGAGCAGAGACGCTTTTCTAGCTCTCACTGAGACAATGATATCATTTCTGTAGTTATCTTTACAGCTTTCAGACTGAGTTTCTCACCTGCTTAAGGAAAACTGTGGCAATCACTACCATTTCACTCCAGTTATTTTCTTGTTTTAGGATAGCTGTTCTTGCACTTCTGCCATTTGCTGATGGACCAGAAGAATGTGAACCTGCCCATCTGATTTCAGTGGTCTTTTCCTAATTTGGTAAGGTAGTTTTTTTTACTTTGTTAAGGTACCCAACACATAGCCCTTCTTTAGGACTAGGGGAGGTGTACAGGGAGTAGGCAAAAGAAGGGACAGTTTGTCATGGGGAATGAACTCGATGGTCCATGAGCACAAAGTCTTTCAGTTTCAGAGCTGTGACTCTGTTATTGCGATCACACGCACCCCTTCCCCAGTGGCTGGCATTGCAAGAGAAGAGAAGCAGTAGAGGTGGGTTACACAGGTCTGGATAGACGAGTTTGGTGCTGTTTCCAAAGCGTCTGTGTAGGTAAAGCCCTGCATGATACAAACGGGTGTTACCACCTGCAAATGGGTGTTAGAGGTGTGTTGCTGGTGTTACAGGTCTGGGTCTGATGTACATCCTCCATCACTAAGTAAAGCAAACAGTATGTCTTGAAGCCAAACATACCACTGCAGCAGAGTTTCAGTGGTTATTCTCTTCGGGTTGCAACCATATAAATGAAGCTAGAGTTTGTCAGCATCATTCTGCTGGGCTGTAGTTATTCAGTGCTTCTGTAGCACTAGACCACTGTAGTCTGCCTCTGGATGCTCCTAAATTAATGAGGTAATCTTTTACTCCTCAGATACCTCCAGAACCCAGCTGCAGTCATGAAGCTGCTATCAAATGCAAGCTGGCCGTAGTTCAGTATTGGGGCCAATATTTTTAACAGCATGGAATTTTGTTGTAGGCCCTCTAGAAGGATTCTGTACATGAAACATTGCACTAGAGCAAAATCAGAACTGAAGTCCCCTGTGTGGAAGAACAGGTAAGGGAAAGGTTTACTATGTTTGAGAAGGGAGATGCATTTCTCATATGTACTACAGATAGTGTCTGGTAACACTAATTTGGAATAATAAGGTGTATCTTTGTTTACTATTTACTTATGTTAACAAATACGTTATAATGTCATGACCTCTTGTGTCTGAGCTGGCATCTAGTAGAACATACTGGCCATATTAATCTAATCAACATCAGAAAATAATTTGATATTTTATGTCAGTAATTAAATCATAAAATCTAACCATTCTGTATGGGCCTGTCCTTCTACATGTGCTTTCATATTGCCACTAGTGGCTTTTTGTTTCCATTACAGCAACCTGAGGGTAAAGGAAGGGCAAGATCCAAGATAGGAAGGCAAATTGTTTTTACAAACATCGCAGAGAAAGCGTGTGCAATCAAATGCCAATATTAATGCACGACATCTGCTCTATGCTCCAGTTCTGAGTAAAATCATCCAGTCCTAATTACACACTGCTGTGCCCTCTACCAGCTAAGGAGAATGATGCAGCCATTCTTAGTATTGGTATACAAATTTCTTTCTGGATCTGATAGATACATTAGATGCAGGGCAGGCTTTTCATTTTTTGGCTGTCAGTTGCTTTGGGTAGCACAAAGAGAGGGGAGGAGAAAGGTTGCAGCAGGAAAAGATCAAAATCTTCCAAAAAGGACTTTGCTCCTAGAATAAAAATTTTTCCTAGAGAACTTTCCCTGCAGATCCCAATCAATATGATTCTCATCTGAGTGCACATACAATTCATTAAGAAACATTGGCAAGATGTGCACTATAGTGTATGCCTTCATTAGAGCCTCCACCTGCCTGCTTTTATCAGAAGATCTTCAGTAACTTTCATCTTCACTGAACATGTTTCTGTCTTTGGATTGGGGAAGAAATCTTGCAATTTCATAGGATGAGTGTGTTTAAAAAAAAAAAAAAAGTATTTATTCTCTGTTTTGTGGATGTGTTTTCTCCTCTCACATGTTAATGGATCAAGAAGATTATCACCATTAGATTTAGACTGAACTGGATGCTGATGAAATCATGTGCAAAACATAGTCCAGTGCAACAGACCCTCACTACCGTGTGACATGGGAATAGCTGGAATTCCTCTGTTGTGTGATCAGCAGCCATGCCATATCCTTTGTGTGCACCTACTCCTATTGTGCCAGCAGCCATTTTCCTATGGAATCAACATTTTTAGATTATGTGTTGTCAGCATGAAGCTATGAAGACGTGGCAAACATCACCCATGACAAGTAGGATGCCACAAAACATGTGGGACACTGGCAGCATCTTAGGATATTGCCATCACAAAACAATGTGAGCCTGATGTTGCATTTTATCTTTGCACTTCCTGTATTTCCACCTCTGACTGTTCTGTGTCAATTCTGCCCAGCCTCTTCAGCAGTAATAGAGTGAGGAAAGAATGCATCTTTTTGAAGAAAGGCACTGGGATTTTTGGACAATATGTTATGGTCTAGTTTCATGACTGGGATCCTCGTGTGTTGCTGCAGTATAAAGAAGAACTGATAGTAACAGATTACGAAGAGCCAGCTCTGTGGCTCTGTCTCTGTTCACCCATCTCACATTTGATTAGTCTCTGCTTGACATCAGGCTGGGAGCAATAAGCTCTGATCAGAACTGTGGATGTGGCAACAAGCCCGAGAGCTCCATGTGTCACTCCAGAACCTGACACTGTCTCACTGGATTCCTCCATAAAACAACCAAGGCAGATGTGTAGTTGCTGGATTTGTCTTTCAGGTCTACCTACTGCACCCACCAAGGTAAGGAATAAAAGGCAGGACTATGCAAGAAAACATTGCAGTAGCAATGAACTTTGAAGCAGAGAAGGATATACAGAAAAGCCCATTATTGGTCCAGATGAAAATGAGAGACATTATAGAAACACTGTCACCAGAATGTACCCATAAGGTTTGGAATGGTTTTTTTGGTTGTTGTTGGGTTTTTTTAAGGATTCTTTTCTCCTTACTTTAAAAGACTCTGGAAACTGCACAGATACTGCTGTGTCAAGAAGTGGCAGAGTCAGAGTCCATGTGTTGACTTAGAGAGGTTGGGCTAGATGTGCATTCCTGAACTGTTGCTTGACTTCAGCATGAATTTAAATTTTACATCACTTTTGAGAACTGATTCACCATACAAGTGGAAGAATAACATCCCACTTGGGCCTGGGAAAGTTTCAAGTAGAGGAAGGAGGCTTCTCCTGGAAATGATATCTCTGCTAAATACACTTTCCCTGGAGCCAGAGGAAGGCAGCCTGTCCCAGCTCCTGGCCTGGGCCTCCTCTAAAGCCGTTCACTTGGGTCATAAATTCCTCTGCCTTAGACCTTTCCTTCTCCCCAGATGTATTGGTACTAGGGAGGTACTGGTGGATCTGCAAAGTGTCAGAGCCAGCTTGATCCTCCAGCAGTTTATACCCCCTCACTAACCCTTTCTGATGCTGGTTTTTCATGTAGAAAGAAACTCCATGGAGTTCGTTGCAGCTGAGCTGTTCTGGGGAGGCAGAATCTGCCTGTTAAACTTCTTACGAAACAAGCAGCAGACTAAGAATTTAGGTCTTGCTACTTATATTTTTTTTAAAAATGTTTTTCTTTTTAACTTTGTGCTACAGAGAGCAGCAGCAAAACTTCTGAATGACTAATTTATCAGCCGTAAATTTCTCTAAAAGGTCATTAGAGATTGTAAAGCCTAATGGCTTAAAGTGCCAGCCTTATATCACAGTGGTAAAGAACTCATTTTCTAGAGGTAGTATTTCTGAAGCTTTGCCATTTTTCTTCTATCAAAGGAAATGTTGTATTTTTGACACACTCTTTAAAAAAAAATCTTGTATTTATGAAAATATTTAACATTCATTTCATGCAAAACACAGTAACAGAATTGAGGGATTTATTTGTACAACATATAGGCAGAGAAGTTAAGTCAATCAAGCAAGGGTTTAGACATAATTGAGGTCTGTAGATCTCAGGTGTGTATTTAAGTGGTCTTTTGAACTGTAGCCCATGTTCTGTGTGAACATAACTTTTTAGAGCTTTTGTGATTTTCCTCCTTTACAGGACTGATAAATTGCGGTATAAGGTCAGCCCCGTGGTCACTCTGTTCTGACACGAGCAAGGTAGGTGCAAGTGATTCTGAAACGGGTAATAACATAGAGATCTTTTGTAGCTAATCTAGTATAGAGCTGTGCAAATCGTCTTGGTTATTTGTGTGAATTCAATAAATAAAACCCATGTGTCTAAACTGGCAGACAAAAGTCTCATCTGCTCAGAAATCCGACTTTGGAAATCGCTGCTAAATTCACCATGTGCAGCAATGGTCTTTGGTGTAGCCTGACACTGGCTTCACTGTGGGATTCTGACTGGCACATGACTTAATCACCTCTCTTTTCTTTTTTGATTTTTTTTTTCTCCTGTCAGCTGAAAGATAAAATAAAAAACATATTAACCTCCCCGATGAAGCTTTATAATTCCCAACACTGAAACATTAACCAACTCCTTAATTAAGAGAGACTGAAAGTAGAAGAATGCTTTTATGTCATTAGCTGGTTTTTGCTCCAGTCATCTGCCTCATTCAAGCATAGGATAATACGAAACCTCACGGGTCTGCTAAAGGCTTGACTTAAGTATATTGCAGACTTCCTTTGCAATTTAATAAGAACAGCACATTGTTCTTAAGAAACTTCATTTGCTCTTGCTTGTGCTCAAGACTAGCAAAAGAAAAGTAAGAGCAGCTAGTGAGCAAGGACCTCAAATGAGACCCAGAGGTCTGAGCCCTAGCACTTATTGCAGCACGTCAGTGTTTTTATTCCTGTATGCACTGTATCCTGCACCAGGAATATCAGGAATTTAACCTCATCTAGGTGTTCCTGCTCTGGCAGGGGGATTGAACTAGATGATCGTTCGAGGTCCCTTCCAATCCCTAACATTCAGTGATTCTGTGAATTAGTATTAGACCATAACGGTGCACGTTAAGGAGAACCTGGCATCTCAGCCACGGTGTTGCCGGGCCCTCCCTTGGCAGCCAGCTGCTTCAGTGCTTTGCTCCATAGAGCAGAGAGTTGGGAAACCGAGAATTATTCCCAGTTCTGCTGCTGATCTATGTCCAGTTTTCCCACTCAGTCCTTACAGTGCCCATTACCAACATAAGTGTTTGTCAAAGCACTGATCTAGCTGTTCCTCTCTAGTGTCAAGGTACCAAAAACTAAGTGTGATAAAATTCTTTGTATGAGATTTCCAATCTAGCGAGTGAAGGAGGTTCAAAAATTACTGAAACTTGCTCACTTCTCTGAAATGACTCGCTGAACAGATATAATTGAAAACCATGCAGAGCAATGCTTCACCATGCTGTGAAAAAGTCATTTAACTAAAGTGGGGACCTTTACGTGGGGGTTCATCCCTTCATCTTATTAAAGCTGTAAACCTCAAAATCCCCATAACTGTAACTGTAGGACGACAGCAGAGTGTTCCAACTGCAGGATGCGTGCTTGAGAATAGAATGTTTTGGGGTTCGTACATTTTTGCGTTATTTTTCTCTCCTTGTATGATGCTCCATCATGTGCTTGCACATGTGCAAATCCATGTCTTGCTTTTTCACTCCATCTCTCTCTTTTTCATCTCCAGTGACCACAACTCTCTCAGCTCAAGTGTGAACATTACGTCTTAAGAACGATACTGAAGTCAACATCTGTTTCCTCAGTTTCTTCCTTTTATACCTTTGGCATCCCTACACTGACCTTGAGCTTCAGTGTATGCAGACCAACACCTTTAACTCAGTAAGTCTGTGTTTAGATGGAGCTGCACCACCCCTGTAGCAAACTCAGAATTAGGGTTCAAGAGTTGCATACTAAGATCCTGAGACTCTGGCTTTGCACTCAAAAGTCTCCTTGGCCACAGTGAGAAGATGAATGGGCTCAAAGACCAGAAGTAAACTCAGAAATGAGTCAATGCATGATGTTCTCCAGGGTCAGTGTTTTTCAAGTGCTGCTGTGTTCTTTCAGAGAAGAAAAAAAAAAAAAAAAAATATTGCATTAGGTGGACCAAGTTCCTGTGGGTGCAGTATGTGCCATGCAGTGGAAATTAAAGACCAGAGAATTAACAGGGTTTGTTGTGTTACAAAGCTGAAGGCATTTTTATCCTTCGATGTGTGTACTCCCAGAAAAACATACTGCATTAATGAAACACAACTTTATGTTCTCAGTCACATTTATGCTTGCAAAGAATGAGTGTAACTCAGTAAGTTTTTTGCCAAGAAACTTAGGAGGGTGGGGGCTTTTGTTGGGGAGAAGAGGAGGTGTTTGAGGGTTTTAAGTAATGTATACAAGGTGTGCTTTGAAGAGACCGGGTTGCCAAGCAAGCAAGTTTAATCACAGCTTTCTTGACACGGGTGGATGTGAGGGTGGGGTGTTGGAGAGGGGATCGTTCCCATGAGATGATGTACAGCACTTTCTCCCCTGAAATCTGACCAAAAAAATGTCTGTCTCCCTTCAAGGGGAACCAGCCTGAACAAAAATTAAAAAAAAAAAAAGGCAACATGGGGGAACCTAAATAAAAGCTAATAGATGAGCTGAGCTAATATTAGTTTCCTGATATATAAAGCCAAATGGATTAATGGATCAGCTCATGCATTGCCTAAGGAAACAAAAAGAAAATCTTCAATACTTCTGTGCGCATTGAGGACATGAACAATAAAGGTCTTTAGACAGTAAAAACCTAATTCGAGGGAATCAATTACTACTTTTTTCTTACCCTTTTTTTTATTTAAAGGAGGTTCACACAGAGGTAAAATTTGGGTAATACACAAGCCAGAAGTCATGCGTCTCAGACACTACAATGATGGTCGATCTTGGTTTGCATCAGTCTTGCCGAGGCTCTTTTTAGCGTTCCAGCTTCAGCTAATGGAAATCAAGCCCATTATGGTAAATGTAGGAAGCAAGTACATTAATAGTGGGCACTGACATTAATTCAAATGGTAAACAATTCAGAACTGTTCCCAGTACATACTAGATTATGTATCATCTTACCAGCTGCTTCAGAGGGCCACTTCTTTCACAGGTTTTTGAAGTACATAAGATTGTCTGCCACAGAGTTTTCTGCTTTGGCAAACAAAACTATTTGCAAATTCTGCTTTCCTCCCCGTCAGTCGTATATACTTTTTTCTTTTTGGATTCAGTGGCAAGTACTTTCACTCCAGAACTGCCACCATTGCAATGCTGATCTGCTCCTTACTTTAAAAAAGGGGGCTTGATGTGGCAAGTTTAGCGAAGGGGGGATGTGGGGAGCAATCTATTGCAAAAGTAGAAAGAAAATTGAGCTAATTTATACAGTAACACGTGTGTTAGAGTAATGCCTGCCTTCCTCGGCTATACGCTCCCCCATTTTCTCTCTCACACACGTATATACACACACACTTTAACTGTGCTTTTGTGTTTTGTCAGAATTAATGAGAAAAGTTCCCTTGCCCTAGGGGTAATTAGTGTCCTTGGAGTTAAATAAGCTAATACTTAGACACCTCTGGCACAGGCAATTATGTTTGTGTATTGAATAATTGATTCAAAGAGGGGGGGAAGGGGCTGCTAATCAGATCTGAGCATAATGAATTGATTTAATTAACAGGGGAATCTGAGGGTCCCTGGGAAATGTGTGCATTTATTCAGCAGCAGGAGAGAGTGCAAAGCACATAAATTGAGAGAGAGAGAGTGAGAGAGGCAGGCGGCAAGTGCTTTTGCTTTCAGTGATAGGTTCACATCTTTCCTCCCTCCCACCCCCCTTCCTTTGAATATAATTTTAGATTTAGAGTGAAATCAAGAGAAAAGCACTTTAGAAGCCTGGAAAGCTCTTGCAGTAGCAACAGCAAAAGGGGGAGAGGTTGTGAGCTATCACACGCGATTGCATTAAGACAATTTTTGACAGCGCAGGTTGGGAAAGGACGGAGCTGGGGAACCAGCCCCCGATATTGTTCCTCCCTTCCCTTTTTTCTCTTCCTCCCCACCTTCTTCTTTTTTGATATCTAAACTGGCACTCGAGCCGCAGCGGCGGGGCCGGGGGCGCGGCGGCTGGTGCATCAGCCCGGCTCCAGCTCTCCGGCGCCCAGCGCGACCCTAGCCCGCCGCAGCCCCGCTCCAAACTCGCGTCCCGGGGCAGCGCCGGGGCGGCCGCGCCGCTGCCCCCCGCCTCGGCAGCGCCCGCTGCCCGGCCCGGCCCGGAGCGGCCCCTCGCCTCCCCCGTAGCCGCGGAGCGGCGGCTGGAGAGGGAGCGCCCCAAGGAGCCGGAGCGGCGGCGGCCGCCCTCGGCGCCCGGGACAATGGTGCTGGACAAGGAGGACGGTAGGTGGGAGCGGGGCGCGGGGCCCCGCCGCGGACAACTCCGCCCGGGCGCCCCGGCCGCGGGAGGCGGCGGGCGGGGAGGGAGGGAGGGAGGGACGGGGGGAGCGAGGGACGGAGGAGCTGCCCCGCGCGGGCCGCCGCTCGCTGCGCCGCGCCAGGGCGCTGCTGCCCGGCCTGTCCCGCACCGCCCCGCCGCTGCCGCGGGTAGCGGAGCCCCCGGCCCGCCGCCTCACAAAGGGGCTCCCGGGACAGCGGCTCCTCACCGCCCCCGGGGCCGCTCCCCCTTTGGGTCGCCGCCGCCGCGGTTTCTAGGCCGGGCGGTGCGGGGTCTGCGCGCCCGGGCGTGCCCGGCCCCGCCGTGCGGCGGTGGTCGCGCTGGGGACATCGGCGGCAGCTCGCCCGGCCGCGGTGAGTGCTGTGGCCAGCGGGGAAGCGCCTGATGCCTGCAGCCCCGCCACCGGGCCCGCCATCAGGTCTGGTGGCCTTTAGCGTGTGTCACCACCGGCCCAACTTCGGTGGCATCCGAGTCTGTGGCGTGCCGAAATACCGCCCCGCGCTCCCACCGCAGTCAGCGCTGCCTTCCGTGGTTGCGTAAATTGCCATAAAAATGTCTCTCTGACGGTCTGGCGGGGGGCTTCAACTCGGAAAAGTGGATACCCGGCTAAAGAGGCAAGTGGAAGATGCTTTCCTTTGCTGTTTGCCTTTATTTTTTTTTCCTGTTTCTCTACCTCTTTCCCCTTCCCCCTCCTCTTTTCTTTTGATCTGGACTTTCTGCTTCAGAAAGGTGAGAGTGCGCCTGCCACGGCACCGCGGAGTCAGATGGGGCACGAAGAGAAATCACGGGCTCGCTTGTGCGATCCGGCTGTGTGGGAGGGGGCCCGAGCGCTGACAAGTGGAAGGTTAAATGCTCACTGCCCCAGAGAGGTGCGTGGGGAGGGAGCTTGCTGCAAACTCGTCACATGCTTCTGGGCCGAGGATCCCTGTCCCAACGTCTTTTCTTCCTCCAGTTTCTAGAAGCCCTCTGAAGCAAACTGATGTAGTGTTATTAATGTGGTCTATAATGCTCCAGTCGAAAGTGCGTGTGTTGAAGAAGAGGGTATAAACTTATCTAACTGTTCAGCGAGAGATAACGGTAGAAATACTTTTCTCATGCCTTGCATCCTCTGCAGAAAGGCAAAAGGGTTAGGCAATGACAGAAAAATTAAACAAGGTTAATTTCTTACTGGTGAATGTGTGTGGAGCACGGTTTGTGTTTCCCTCTGACCTCGCTTTCAGAGGTGATGTGCATTGCAAGAGTCCCCTGAATTTTGCTCTACTGCTGGAGGAAAGGGAAGGAAAGGCTTCTAACATCTCCATTAATACCCTTTAATAATAACAATAACTGGGTGGTGTCTTAATCCCAGTGACTCTCTGTCAGAGGGTGCCTGCCAACCTGTATCCATTTGAATCTGATTGACGGGCTAACAGCAGGATGCTGCCTCCGTCGCAGAAGCGAGAGGCACAGGTGAGCTGGGAGGAAAAACCGAGATCTGAAGAGGGTTTTCTAATAGGGGTATTTGGGTTCTTTCAAGTGTTGCAGACGTACTCATTAAACACAAGGAGCTCGGGGCCGGCGTGATGGTGGTGTAAGGAAATGAAACTAGAACCATTGATTATCCAGACAGTTCTCAACAGCCTCCTTCCAGGAGATCTCAGGAGCGGCTGTATAAAAAGGAATAATGGTGGTGACGGTAGAGGTAAAGAGGAAATTAGTGCTGGCTGCACTTAAAAAGGAGTAAAGTAGGAAACAAACCCCTGATGAGAGGGATGTGCAGATCAGAACAGCAAACTGTGGTGATGCCTGGGAATCTCCTGTGCTCTTGATGGAGTAGTTATGCTCGAGGAGAAATTATGCTCACTTTTAAAAGTGCAATGGAGAATTTGGGGACAGGAGGCGAGATTGAGAGAAGAAACTATGAGGAGTTTATTTTAACTTTGTATGTTTCTTTCTGCCCGATTCAAATGGGCTCTACTTGCCCGCTCATCTGCGGATGTTAAAAGGGGACCTGCATAGGTTAGAAATGAACTAAAATGGAAGCTTTTGCTAACTAAACCAATTCTTTATGAAATCAAGCCTGAATGAGCTTGTTAATAAAAATGGATCTGTTTTGCTCCCATAAATGGCTCTTCTGTCCCGTCCCCCCCCCGCCGCCCCACAAATACCAGTCTGATTTCTACCATCTAAAAATTCTTGCATTGTAACTAGTATCCAGTTCTCCCCTTGATTTTAAGAGGCTTTGCTGTGCAGGCGGGGGAGAGTTTCACGGGGTTTTCATCTTTTGAGGTGTCTGGCAGCAGTGGGGGTATTCATAATTATTACTGCATGGAGAATGCAGGATTTCAGAAATGTTTCCGCCACCCCAGTAGTCCTCGTGCATCACAAGGAGGACGCTTGCTGCCTAGTAGGTAGAGGTCACAACGTGCTCCTTGCTTTTGCATCCCCCAAGGCTACTTAGCAAGCTGGGCCATGGCCCCAGAGGTGGCTGCCAGCTGTGGGTCGGGCTGTAGGGGTGCGTGCTGGCCCTAGGGTGACACCAGTGTCACCCATGAAGTCTAATAACCACTACATGGCTTTGCGAGTGAAAAGCTTCCTTGGCACACATGCCGTGGTGCCAAGAGAAGTAGAAAAAAATGCAACAATACTTTTCTGTGGTCTTTACAGATATCATTGAGGATGAAGGGGCAGACCAAAAATATAACAACAATAATAGTGTTTTTTACTTGATGTGTAGTGGCATCACGTCAAGTTATGTAAGGGAGGTAACATCATTTTGTGTGTTTGAAGTGACATAATATAACTTGACTGATGCAACATGACTCGATATTAGAAAATACGGTTTTACAGGGGAACTTTGGCAAATATTTTCCTGAAACAAATGGTAGGAGCTGAGAGAAGAGAGAAGCGGGGGGAGAAGGAGAAAGGTTGAGCATAAAAAAACTTCAAGGCTTGCATTTTAGTCAATTTCACAGCATAAATCACTGCTGAATTTGCTGTGGGCAAGCCAACCTACGCACCATGCAGCGCATTTATAAATTTCAAGATAATGAGAGTTAAGATATTTCTCAAATACATAAATGTTTTGATTGCAAAGTCCAGACTTCTGTTTAAAAAAGTAAACTGACATCAGGTATCATGATTAATTCTAACAGATTGTGTTAATTGTAGTTGACTTTAATTGCTGTACAAATGTGGTTGGGGGTTAGAAAACTTTTTTTTATTGTTGGTGTGTGAAATGAGTAAGCAGATAAAGTGTTTAAAAATATCCATTTGCAAAGAGAGTAATCCAGCCTCTATGACATGCTGAAGCAGTAAAGGAATAAAACATATATTGATTCTGTACTGCGTGTTTTTTTGGTTTGTTTTTTACAAGTGCATTATGTCTGCTGGTTTTCTCTACCACAGCTAACTTCATTTTTATCAAAACTTTGCCTTTCTTGTAATTACCAAATAGTGTGAGTTTAAACATACCAAATATTCTAGAGTAAGTCTGTCCTTTTTGAAGGCAATAGGGTTGAAAGGTACATAAACAGAAAGATTAAACATTTTTGGAGTTCGCCATTTTCTAATGGAGGCCAATAGTAGATTAGAAGTATTAAAATACCACAAATTTAGAAAAGCCTGTGTTTCTGTTAGTTTTTGCGCAGATTCTTTTAAATATTAGACTTTAGTCTTTGGAATTAAGTCTTCCTTTTCAGCTTGTGATGCATCTTAAAATAGAATTATTATTTATGGTGGTTGCACTCCGCTAAAATACATATTCAACACTTGAAAACTAGTATCAGTAGGAAACAGGAGTTGTTCAAAGTACTAGATGAAAACGGTTCAATGTAAAATGATACATTTATCATCAAATACGCTCAAGGACTGTTAGGATTAAGGATCTGAATGAAGGTGGAAGGAAAAGCCACTTCAGCTGGGGATAAGGAATCTAATTAAAAACTGGTATTAAGAATATATAACTTGAGCCCTCTATCATGCTTTTTAGAGTACCATTGTATCGATTGTAAAGGGGAGGAAGTATCATTAAAGCAGGAATGAAATGTTTTCTCGGATTAAAAGACAGAGTGAAATGGTGCTGTTGATGTCGGTAGCAAAGCATCTGATCCCGCAATCTTCACCAGCACCGTTGGACGCAACGGGTGACTTGGCCGAATAAGGATTAGGAGTTGCGAGAGGAAGGATAACAGATATGGGCCCCAAACTTAATCTCTTCATGTCTGGGCATTGATGGCACCTCTGGAAAGTGGAGCAAGCCTCTAAGAGTTTGTACCGCGTTTGGTTTGGATCATTTTAAGATCGACCCAGTGAAAACGGAGCTATATTCTCCAGGGTATTCCCTGAAACTAATACGTACATGTGAAAACAAACCCGAAATGTTTGTACAGAAAATTAGTACCAGGTTTTAAGTCACGACAGGCGCGAGAAATCCAGCTGCGAGCAGCAGGGCCGGTGGGACCCAGCCTGGGCCGCCGGCGCCCGCAGCGGAGGGTGGAGCCGCTGCCCTGCCGGAGCCCCCGGCTGCTCTCAGGCACAAGCCCCGCTCCTGCGGCGGCAAGTCCGGACTAACGCCCGCGCTGCGGTTCCCGGCGCACAGAGAACTGCGCGGCGGCCGCCGCGGGCGGGAGGCGCCGCCGCGGGCCGGCAGGTGGCGCTGCGGAGCCGGGCAGGCAGCGCGCGGCGGGGAAGCCCGCGGCGGGGCGGGGGGGCCCGGGCCGTGGGTGCGTTGGGCGAACGGCAAGTGCGCGAAGCTCGCACATCGGGAGAGGCAGGCGGCCGGCGGGCTGGGCTGCTCTGCCCTCGCTGGAGATGAGTTTAGATTCAGATTCCGCTTGAATCCAAAGGGAAAACACTTTGTAAGGTTGAAAGCTGCGCGGTTGCAACAGCTGGGGTTCTGAGCTATCAAATGCAATTACATTAAAATAGATTATACTGCGTAAATTGAGCCATTTAGAAGGTGAGAACCAAAGAAACAGCTCTGATCCCCCTTCTTTCTAAATTGCAGTTTTAGTTCCTTGCAATTCTGAGGCATAAAAGTAGGTGAGACTGCTTTTGTATCTGCAAAGTGCTTTATTTCTGAGTGTAATTCTGAGTGCAATCTAGGTTAAAAGCTGGACAACTGGGTAATTAGAGCTCACTTGCTGCTAAAGGACGATCAGCTGTACCGTAGCTCATTTGTGTTCCCAGAGACTTGTTCTCTTCTCCCCTGAGCGGAGGCTGCTGGAGAAGAAGCATCTGTCCCCGGACTTCTCTCGATTGCCGAGATGATGGTGCTGGACAAGGAGGACGGTAGGTGGGCTGAGATTGTGTAAGCCCGTGCTCGGTGTCTTCTGTGTCCTGCGAACGTAGAAATAAGTAGTTTTGAAACAGATGTGCACTGTGCATATCGCAGTGCTCTGCTTTCAGCTTCTGATATTTTTCTCTTGTGTTGGTAAAAGCATGCTTGTTCTCTGTTTTCTTTCTTTTTTTTTTTTTTTTTTTTTTTTTTTTTAAATCGCTTCTCTGGTATGATCGAACCAGTCGAGAAGGGTTTACCTCAGGCTCTGTTTGCCAAAGGTTATAGCAGGAACAGTTTGATTTTGGTGGGGTTTTTTAAATTTTTAATCTATTCAGATTTTTATGTTTACAAGATACTCTAATATATCAATTTTAGCCTGTTTGTTTTAACAGTTTTTATTGTAAATCTCATTTTGAGATTTTTCTTTCCTTTCCATTGCATGTCATTTGGCTCTCTTTAATGTGCGCCTTTAATATCTATTTCTCGCAGCTTTTCTTCATAGCTATAAACATAATGACAATAAGCTAATAAGCTGCCCCAGCGAAAAAGCATTGGCTTATTCTAAGAATTTACTCCCTTCTATAAATGGCAGAAGTGGAGGTTCATTTGGAAGCTAATTTCATGAATGAAGCTGGAGAAAAGCTTGACTTATTTGAGTTATTCACATATACTTATTTTTTTAAAGCTGACTGGTCTTGATCAAGGATGACTAAGGGAGTGCAAATTGATTTAAGAATAGTAGGCAGTGTTAGTTAGTAGTTAGAATGACACGATGCCTTCTTTTGCACGTTGCCTACCAGGGTGTGCAACTCAACTGCTCAGTCACCACTAGTTTCTAGGACAAATGTGGTGAGTCTAATCACAACTTTCTAATGAGGTTTTCCTAAGGCTGCTTTGTGGCTCGGGTCTTGCCTCATAGGTCCTACATTGAAGGCAAAGATTAAAACTGAGGCAGAGCAGGAGGCTTCTGCAGCCATCCAGATGGGCTTCCATCGATGGTGCTGCCTCTCACCAAGGACCTCCACCTTGGTAGCACTTTTCCTATTGGAAGTGGGAACTACATCTTAACTTTTCACACACATTTGTAGCTATTATCTTCTTGTTTCATCTCACCTTCATAAATGGATGAAGTGTGCTGTGTAATGAGTGTGTTGCTGGATTCTCTGATCTTCAGGGTTTTTTTTTCCAGAAATCTCTTTATGTGTTAAAAAAAAGTCATAGGTATTTGTCATTTGGAAGTAGAAGAAATTACTGAGTATTTGCAAGACTGTAGACAAGGAACAGCTTTTCACAGGGAGCCAAAGAGCTTGGAGGAATTGTGGAAGTTGAATATTTTGGCAGGAGCATTGATTTTACTTGAATATATGTATCACTTTTTAAAATATTTATGAGAAAAATGACTTGTAATTCAAAGTCACTTGCTTTCCCATGTCAGGTTGGTGCTAATCATGTATTGTCAATAGTACTGAAAGCTGCCCAGTGCTAATAAGTTGGAGCAATATGATTTTTGTTTCCTGACCCATATCTGACTTCTGGTATTTTAAACCCGAATTAATACTATATTGGAGAACAGTTAGGAAAGAAGGCTTGACTATTGAAAATAATGGATGGATGCGCAGTTTTAACCAAAGGTCTTCTACTGAAGTTTCTCTTATCTCTCTCCCTTTTTCGCCTCCCCAAAAAAGAGTGAGGGGGTGAATAGTACTCAGTATTTTACGACTAGCATTTTGAGGTTTTTAATCTCATTATAAGTTTGATTTCTGAAATTATCAGTCAGATGTATTCATGTACACAGAATTTGAATCAAGTTTCTGGCATGGGATATGAGGTTTTTTTCATTCTGATGCGAAGCGCTTGGGACAATGAAAAAATGTGAATGGACTTTTCATGAAGATTGTACACTAATATATGAGATGAAGCAGAAGTATGTCACTATTAGTGCCCTCTTGTATGCAGATTTGAACAAATTTTGCCTGAGTCTTGACCAATGTGGGGTCAGTGCCCCTGTGTAAGTTGTCTTGCCCTTCTGAATTTATTCTGTGCTAATTAAGTTGGCATCTTAAAACTGTGAAATAACCTTCTTCAGGGATGATTAAAAAAAAATTCCCAGGCTTTATTTCTGTTGAGTTCTCATAAGTTGCTTTGTTAACACAGGAGAACTTAAAAAAAAAAAGTAGATGTGAAGCATCTGTTACCCATCTTCTAGATCAGCTTTGCAGTTGACTGGACTGTGGATAAAAGACACGCTAAGTGGTTGAGTATTGCTTATGCTGGAAAAACAAATGAAGCTAACGGGGTTTCAAAGGCTTTGAAGCAGTGTTGCTCTCAGAGGTGTTCAGTTGTTTTCTTTGGCAACATACATTGAAGCAAGCTAGTTTACTTTATTAGAGGCATAAGGCTACTCTTGTAACCTTCCTCTGACTAAGATGAATTTGGCTGACTGACCTTATTTCTTTCTGGACCACACGTGTTGTGCTGGGTTTGGGAGGTTTTGGGGTTTTTTTTCCCGCTCTCTAGGACTCATCCCTTTTAAAAGACAGTGGCATTTTCTACATTTTCTTAAATCTTCCTTTTCAATTTGTGTTTCCCTATAGAACTGTGTTCTGCTATGATGGAGCAATACAAATCAAGAATAGCCGAAATTAATTCTTCACATTGGCGGCAGTTATGATTGCCTGCGTGGAATCAATAATGCATCATGGAGGGATCAAATTTTGGAGTATAATGTGTGAATAATGCTTGACACAAAACAAAAATTCAGTCATCATAATAGCAATTAGGAAAAAGCTGCAGCTTATCCCAGCTGTAATCTCTGCTAACAATGAAGCACAGCCTGGTAATCAGCATGTATGGTATGAAATGCACTAATAGAAATCACAGCTCTTTGTTATGTGTGTGTAGGGTGAAAGTTTCCTTTTAGCTAACTTGTACTGTGTTAACTAGACATAGTATTCTTCAACCCAATTATTGCGTGCGTGTGCACTTGTAAAAGCACTGATCAGCTGGGTGTTCATCCTGATGTTTGCATAGACAGTAGCACCCCAAATCACGGTTCCTTTGTGTTTTCGAGCAGAACTCTGATTAAATAGATCGCAAGAGTAGGCCAAGTATATAACATACCGGAGGACTCCATTAAACATGCAGTGGTACAAAAACCTTGGGTTTTATTTATTTTTTTTGCCATAATTCCTTTAAAAATGAAAAGAAAAAATATGGATATTCAGTGGTTGTGTATGTTGGGTTTGGAGAATGGGTCTTATGTTGATGGGAGGTATTTAGGGCAATGAATATTAGGTAATTTGAAACTGGATTAGTAGCAGCGGTTGGGTTCCCTGTTGTATTAGAGCCCATCTTACCCTGCACAGAAGGAGAGAAAAGCAGCATTTGGAATTAAAAAAGCAGTGACATTGATTGTATAATGGCAGTTACAGGAATGGTGCCCTGGCACCCTAGCCAGGGCAGCAGAGTTGTGGGTTGGTGTCACAGATGAGTGAGCCAGCTGACATACAGGGTACCTATAGATAGTTAGGTGTGTACAGAGAGGTATGTAGCTCCAGCAAGATAGGTCCTGACAATCTGCTTCTATCGATAAAAATCACTATGCACACAAAAAATAAGGCACGTAGAAGTTGTACACAAGCCTAATATAAACAGTGACATATAGGAAGAAGAGGTGCTCTATGTGCTGCTGGTATATTTGTTTTCTTTTTAATGTACCTTTCTCAGGTGTGCCTACTGAGGAATCAAGCCAAGAGAGGAGGGGAAATGGCAGGGTGGCTTTTTTCTCACATGACATGGAATTTAATTGTTCCTGAGGTTGCTGCTTTTTTTTTTTTTTTTTTTTTAAATCGCTTGTGCCCCTCTACCTTGGACCTTCTCTGTGGTCCATCGCTGTCTAGCTTCCTGTGTATAAAGAACCAAACCTTTTATTTACCTATTTAGCTGAGTTACCTGTTGGTTTTTTTTTGAGGGCTTGATCTCGATACACGAGGTCTTGGTGTAATTTCAGAGGTTTGGTCTGGCTTTAGTTCATGACACTGTGTCCTTTTGTGACTCAAATGTACAGCAGAAGATTAATGTATTTATGAAAAGGAGGCAGAAGATTGTAAAAGAAGGAATCTGAATAATGCCAGGGCACACTTGGCAGCAGAATAAACCATATGAGACTTGGTTTGGCCAGAAAGGATAAGAAAAAAAAAATTGGCATGTTTCTCCAGAGCTGACCAAGTGTGGAGCTAGAGTCAGTCTTCCTAGAGGTGCCCCGCTCCTGGAAATGGCAGATAGAGAGGCATGAGAGTATCATGAGATAGCAATTGCCTAAACCTTTTCAAGAAATGGAAGGTACTGTGGTTGGTGCACTGACAGCCTACATCTCTCTTTAATGCAAACTTATCCTATGGGAAAAGGAGGGGTGAAAGGAGCTAGCAGGCCTGATAGGAGCAATCTACTTTCTATAGGTGTATTCCTGCCAAATAATTCTTAGCGTTTGCTCAGACCAGCTGGGTGAAGGATCTGGGTAGGCATCTGTGCAGGGTGTCATCGTTCTTCGTTCCCAGATGCTGGTGAGATGTGATAGTTGTCTGGTTGACATAATAGCATTAAAACAGCGTAGGAACATTTTTCAACATGGGTAATAGGGCAAAAGAAGCAGCTGATTCTTGGAAATTAGTTTGCTCTAATTTTGGTTTAATACAGTAGAAAGTATGCTTGATACCCTGGCAGAGGAACATAATTTGTCTTCTTCGGAGTTAGTGTTAAATTTTATTATCTTTAATAGATACAACGTGAATGTGTCAGCCAGTTTGTCATAGCCATTCTGAAAATGCTCTCTTATGGTAGAATCTTCGGAAAAATTCCTTTTAAGACCAGTGCATTATTAATAAAGTAATCCATTAGGTCTGGTGATAAAGGGTCACAGCAGAGTCTGAAATAAGTTTCTTAAACGGTCAAGAAATTTATCATGGTTGGAGGATTAATTGATTTCATTTGGAGGCTTTCTTAAGGTTTTCAGGCTTTATGTTTAGAGATGGTTTAGTCTGTTTGCAAATGTGCTCGCTGCTCAAAGTTTTGCTTCGCTGTCATTAGCTTGAACTATTACATTTCTGCTAAAGGCAAACTGTTCTTTTAGCATTATGACTGATTGTATCTGTGAAGAGTCTTACTTAGGCAAAGAATATGAAAGTTTATGGCAAATAAGGTATTTTACTTGAAATCAATTCAAAATCAGAATAATGGTATCAAGCATTAAGTGTTGCAGTGTAAGAATAAAAAGGCACTGCAGATGCTGCTAAATGCTGAACAATAAAACTCTTAATGGGTCTATATATTTTTAAAATTGGACAGAACTGTCATCGTTTAGAATACATGGACATTGTTTAAAACCATATAGAAATCACTGCCCCCAACTTCAATAATGTGTGTAACTGTTGCCAGGGCATGATTTATTCAGTGAATGTAGCTCCTATTCACTGAAGACTTGGGGGTGGAGGGAAGGGCGATTTAAAATGAAAGTTGTTCACTATTATATTAACATAATTAAACCTATAGACGGTTTGAGAACAATTCACTGCAGCTACTGTTTTTTAATTCTCAGTGTGTAAGTGCATGTGCATTTTCTCTGTTCTCCAACAGGGTGACTCCCCAGCCCAAGTTTTCAAGCGCGATGTTGGGTGCTATCTGCGCAAACAGATGCTCAGGTCTCCTTTCCAGTGAATGTTCTTGCAAACTAGTTTCCTCATACATTGCATATCAAAGCAGATAATGGATTCTGTTGTCCAAATGTACAGTTGGTTTTAATTTCATTGAACATTTCTGAATTCTTTACGCCAGCCTTCAGAGTTCCTCGTGTGCTAATCAAACTCTGAAAGGGTGATTTGGGCAGTGAAATTAATATTTGCCTTCTTTTTAAACTATTGATTTCAACAGTTCTTGTTTTCCTTAAAGAATAAGTGGATGATTGTTGCATATTCATGACTGAACTGCAGAGAACTTGGACCAGAATTAAACAATTAACCCTCTCGCCAATGTAAACATCCATTTGAGTAGAAGCCAGGGATGTTCCTACTTGGTTTATTATGGATCTGAGATATAGAAATGTATTCCGGAGGACTGTGTTTCTAATAAATAAAAAGGCATAATGAGAATGTAACTGGGAAGGAAGACAAAAGCAGCCATGCTTTAAATTGTTAATGATGGTGCCAGTGGCTGCAGCTTTACCACAGCTGTTTAAATTGATCAGCTAGTGAAAATGTTTTGTTTTGGCATTTTCCCTGCATGTGCAACTCTTTCGAAGAGACTTCTGGAAGCTTTTCAAAGGGGAATCATGATCTTTTTTAAAACCAGACTTATAACACCAGAGTTCCCAGTATTTTTGGGATCCAGTATTTAAGGATGCAGTTCAGTTTTTCTTCTGTAAAGTTTTTGGCTGATGAGCCATCACTTCCCCTAAATTTCCTTTCCACTCTCCTTTTTTTTTTTTTTTTCCTCCTTCCAAAAATATTGAAAATTACTTGCTACTCATAAGAGATGAGGCAAGAGCACACTTCCTAGATGTCCTTTCCTTTTTTCCCCATCTCCTCTATTTTCCTGGTGCTACTGAGCTTGATCAGAAAAGCAGAAAGGTGCTATGTCAATTTGCTATGCATCTTTTGGTCAAGCATCCAGTGTGAAATTGTTCTGTAAAATACACTTTTTCAGAGGGAGCTTGCTACTAATTTGTTTCCTGGTTGGCTCTACCTTGCGGCTGATGTGGGTTAACCAAGACCTCTTTAATGCTTGTATCGTTTCCTTCTGTTCCAGAGAGACGGGTATACATTTCAAAAGGATGCAGTCCCTTTGAGTCGAGTAGGTAGGGGAAGGTCCTACTTTCTGTATGTTGACAAGTGACTTGATAGACATCTAAGGCTGGAGGACTGGCTTGAGCCAGTGAACCTTGGTGGGTTTTGCAGAACATCTCCTGCCTTGGGTTCCCACCTGACAGGGCTCCTGAGCAGACCTACCTGGGACCTCGTGTGAAGGCTCTTCCTGGCAGTCGTGATGGCAGGTGACTCGTGGATGGGCCATGCCTTAGATAATGTTGAGCAACCTGGTTTCTGCCTAATGTACTTGCAGTGGGGGTGGGTAATGAACATTATTCAGAATCCATTATATATTTATCTTTATACGCCTTTGTGCAAAATGATTTCTGTAAGTACCCTGTTATGGTTATGAAAGCCCAAACCAAGCATCAGTCTCAAACCCTTTGACCTGTCTGCACGGAATGGAGATCTGTTTTGAAAAGGACTCCTTTATATCTGTTTTTACTCCGTGCCCTTCCATTCATTTGCCTATACAAAGCAATAAAGGGTAAAACTAAAGTAACATAAATTGGTCTGTCTTCCTGAATCCATGTCTCGCTAATGTACCCAGATTAACTCAACTGTAAATTGTCTCCTTTGGATGTCGTGTCTTGCTAAAAGTTTCCTATATGATTCATGATTTGGATTGCTTTTAACAGCTATTGGCTAAGCAATATGGTAAATGTACAAGGTGATGCAATTGGCATTAGTGAGAGGATGCACAGGAGCATGTAATGCAGTCAATACTACATTAACTACTGATGCCCAATTACAGAAACTGGAAGAGTGGCTTTTAGGAGCATTAGGACTTGCAGAAGAGCTGAGATCACCTGCCGCTCCTTGCCTAAAAGCTTCACCCTTTATGCGCTGGGATCAAAGCAAACATTTAGTTGCTATTTTGTCATGTATAACAATGAAGGTATTCCCCCCACCCGCCTTTTTTTTTTTCCCCAAAAGTGTCACACTGATGCTTTTAGCACATGTAAAATCCTATCTCTGTATTTCAAGAATCTCCTTCCATCTCCTGAGGCAAGACTTTATTTGAATAAAAACTCTTTACCCCTGTATTTACTGTTTTGCTGAAGCTTACTACTTTAGCCATTTTTTCTTTTAAAGAAATACTAAGTGCAGTTCAGAGTGTCCTATTTCAGTGTGTCAGACCAAGGCTCCCCTTTGCTCCCCCCAGCTCCTTCCCTGTTCTAATCTCTATATGATTGTTTGTGACCTCAGCTGGCTTGAAGTCTCTAGAAAGAGTTTTTTTTAAAATACAACCAGATACCACATAAAACAGGATATTTGAGTGTGTGACCTCTCTGCAGTCCACGTTCAGATTAAGCACATATTGTTTCTACCATTGCTTAAAACCCATTTGCAGTAGACGGCAAAGGACTACATTATGCTAAAAGACAGTGCATACTTTTAGATTGAGCTGAGTGTGATCAGAGTTCCTAAATCTATTTTAAAAATAATGAGCAATGTCACCGCTGCATGGCAAAACTAACAACCCACAAAGTTCATCTGGACTTGGAGTGAGATGGGAAAAGCAGCTCTAAGAACACTGAAATATTTTAATACAAAAGACAGCTGGCAGGTGGCTTATTGCTCTTGTTGCAGCATTTGTCTTTATTTCCAATTATGATACTTGGCATATCACTGCTGCTTTTAATCCTCAAAGCATTTTGCCAGTATTGAGGAATTTGTGCACCTCAAGTTAGCATTCCCTGGAGCTGAGGCCTGGCTATCGGGGGGGACATGCCTGACCCCCCCGAGGTGTGGGTGGGCTTCTGTGCAAGTTGTCCCAGACTTGTTGAGCTTGGCTTTCTCTCTGCACAGCCCTTGCTGCCCTGCCCAGCAAGAGAGGAGAGTGGGATCTGCAACACCATCCCTTGCTGTGGCACGGTGATGGGGCTGGGTCCAACCTCGCCTGCTCCCCCAGGCTGGGTTAGGGAGTCAGAGCTCCACAGAAGAAAGGAGAAACAACTTCTGGATCTTCTAGGAAGGATGGAGCGCTATTCTAACAGTTACTTTCCTTGGCTATTGTCGGGGTAGTCGTGTTGATCCCCTCTCAATAGGCGAATTTTTTTTATGTCCCTGAGGTTCGGTCCAAGTAATTGCAAATTGTTGGGGAAAACCCTTCACTAGCCAATCATCCTGCCACCGTTATGAGCATCGGGCACGTTCCTCTTGATTCCTGCCATGATTATAAGTGCTGGTCACATTCCTCTCTGCTGCTTCATGCATGTGACAGAAAAATGAGGTAAGGCTGTGCTGTTAAACACCCTGACAGTCTACAGGTGCTTCCGTAGTGACCCTTTTTTGGTAGATGGTGCCTTAACTTCTTAACCTGCGTGCATCTTGGTTCTCTGTGTGATTGCTCTGAGGTCCCATGGAGCTCTGCCCCACATCTGGTGACCGTCTCAGTATTTGGCTGGTCCAGGGGTGTTTGCTGTGCCAGGGGAAGGAGGCGCAGGCGCGGAGGAGAAGCGCTGTTATTTTTAAGAGGACTGTTGCTGTCAGTCCCTGATGGATGCTCTTTTGAAAGTCCGAGGGGAGGGAGCAGAAGGGAACCTGCTGGTTTTCTCCTTGCGCTAATGTGTTTAAAAGGTGGCACCAGCCGTGGAGGCGTGGGGGAACTTGACCGAGCTCTGCCTTTAGTGCAGCTCCAGCGCCGACAAGGATCCTGCGCTTGGTGCACTTTCCAAGCTGTACAAACAATGCTTTCAACGTCTGAAGTACTCAGCAGGGCAAGTCAAAACGTCCTCGAGCAACTTTGTATTTAGACAGTGTTTTCTCTTCTCCTTTGATCAGGAGGGAACAGATGTGTCTCTTCTCCTGTGTGTGTTTGCCCACACCCCCTGATGCACACGCGTTCCCTAAGTTGGAATTTAGACGAAACAAGGCTTTAACTTACTCTTGCTCATTCCCTTATCTCTCTTTAATTTGGATGGAGTAAAAAATATATATATAAAATAAGGCTTCCTTTAAAAAAATGCATGCATATGTATAATCGATTCATTGACTAGTCTTTTTGGGGGTTTTTAAGTATTCAGTCTAAGTGGGCTGCTCAGTGAAATTTGTACATTCATAAAATAGCTGATTGAAAAGCAATATTTCAGATAAATACAAGCCAGCGATCTATCAGCAGTTGTAATAAAAGCTGGGCTTCAGGCTGTGATTTTATTTTGAAATAATAAGAATTGCTTTATTCTTTTTACTTGAGTTACCATGGTAATTCTGTCGTGTAGCAGTGTTATATTGATTTAGAAAGTGGACAGTAATATTTCTTTTGTGTTATTCTGTTTCTAGGGGTTGATTTCTAATTTCCACTTGGAGATTACTTTTATAAATTTCTTAAGTCCTTCCACTTTTTTCTCTAGCAGTGTAATTTTCCTCTCACACATTGCTATTTTCTGAGCTTATTGGTTTGCTCTTATTTTAAATTAAACTTGCTGTTTTCAAATATTGAAATGACATCTTTGTCTGTGTCTGTACTTTGGTTTAGCAAAATATTACAGTCTGCTGTTTTATGCTTAATAATTTAAGGGAAGCTTTATGTCTGCCATCAGTGGTTGTTGGTAACTTATGACTAAACCAACACAGAGCTTAAATCTCTGACATTTTAATACCGTGTAATGGTGCTTCCACCCTGCACACCATTTCTTTTTTTTTTTTAATCTGCCTTGTGTGTGTGTGCACGCTAAAGAGACTGACAATTAAATTCTGAAGAGATCAGGAGGAATTTTTGGGGGGAGCTGGCTCTTGGCCACTTTCGGTCTCCGTCACACTTGAGAGAACCACTGGTTTTGTCCATCCCGCAGGCACCCTCCCTGGTTGCTCGTCTTCCTCATGCAGTTAAGAAGCTTCAAGTTTTCTGAAAGCAAAATTTTGACTTGCGGAACTGTGTGTACATACCCAACGGCTGACAAAAACTAACCAACCGCTTTAGCTCTGTACAGGATAGTTATACCTTAGCTACGGAGCACTGCTCTGAGATGACTGCTGCTTTAAGAAATGACACACTAAACAGAATGCGACTGTTCCTTGTGGCATTTCTTTCTTTCTTTTTTTTTTGTGAATGAGAAATAACGCTTCTATTCTGAATCTGGGAGATGAGTGGAAATGAACCCCAAGCATCACTGTGTTCAGAAGTGGTAGTTTAGATCCTGACACCAAAGCCATGAATTCTGCCTTCAAACAGAAGTCGTTCACCTTACCTTTTAGTATAGAGGGTGGGAAAGCTACTTTGTGAGCACTAAGTAGAGATTTCCTGATTCTCATGAAAATGGCACTGAAAGGTTTTGCAGTGCAAGTAGCTGATGGGAGGGAGTCTGAAGTCTTGTTCTGTTGCCCTTTGGTTTCATTCCTGTCTAAAGCTCACAACAGTAAGAAAAGGAATGCAGGAGCCCCAGCTGATCTCTGCTCGGATCTCTGGACCTGGAGCAAGCAGAAATTACTGTCAGCTGGAAATGGCAGAAAAGATTCAAAGGGCGGTATGAACATGTGATGGTGGACCTCAAAAGGCCTGAGGTACGAGGCAGCTGGCAAAAGGCAAATGGAGTCCTCGAATGGATTGAAAAAGAAATGTCTAATAATGATCACTGTTAATAATGCTGGATAAGAGGCACTGATAGACCTTGTCTGTCATGGGTAAGCCACAGATCACTCATTCTCAGAGACAATAAGTCCATGTGGAAATAGCGGCAGAGAGGATGCTCGTGAAGGCAGCGGGGTACATGCTTCGACTTGGCTGCCTTTGCAAAATGAAGGCTGACCAGTCTGCCCTGTATGAGGACACTGGGATGGGAAACACCAGGCAGGAAAGAAAACAGGCTTTTTACCCCAAAATATTTTATTGTCATTAGAACAAGCAGGTGGAAATGGCTAAGAATATTTCTAGGCTAGCAACTCGAAAGTTTCTGGGCTTCAGAAGAGTTGGTCTCTAGATCAGCCTTCCCCAGAGAATAGTGGAGGCATGAAGGTGAATTGTTTGGGTTAGAGAAAGAGACAGTACGACAGCCTCTGGCTGTGGGATGTGGGGCTCGCTGGTCCTCCTCAGTCGGCAGTCCATGCTGAGGCATTTATGTCACAGCATGTGAAGCTCTGTCAGTGTTTCCATATAAAATCCATATTTTCATGAACATTCATTTATGGTGGAAGTCTGCACATAAGATCCTGCCTGAGGATACCTTTTTCTTTCCTATTAAAATTTTATAAACCCATCACTTGGCTGGGATTTTAGTTCTCCATGAAAGTAAGATAGAACGGGGGCCCTGATGGGGAAGCATGGAGGGTATAATGCCATTTTCTTCCTCAATGCACCCTTTTAAAAAAAGCTACAAGCTTATGGGTGAACTCCTAGATGGGAATGGCAAAAGCCATGTCTGCATGTTCTGAACTTCTTTTCAGTGATCTGACTTGGTTTGATCCGAGTGTGAAAAAGCATAAGCAGCAGCTGTTCCCAGAAGTCTCCTCCAGCTTTTCTGCATGTGTTGTTGTGCAGGTGTTGTCTGTGCCGTTCAGCTCAAGAACAGTGATCCACAAACTTTAAAACCTTCAAATAGGTCTTGACCTGTGAGGCTATAATGGCTCTTGGAGCCTTTATGGCCCGTCAGGTGATGTCTGTTACACATTAGTCTGTAATAGCTCCAGAATAAATAACTCGATTCTTTTTTAAAAGTCAGTAATTATATCTCTCTGCAATGGAGTGCAATGGCTCGGCATGCTAAAATGCAGTTTTAAAGCAATGCAACAAGAGACTGGTTAATGTCTCTGACAGTCTTGGCGCTGAGTGCAAGTCCTCTGCTTTCTTTCTCCTGCATTTTCTTTCTCATTGCTTACTCATTTTACAGCATAGCCATGCTACCATGGGCTGACATCTCGCCCCAGATTCCCTGTGATGTGGCAAATAAGTACCTGATACTATGCATCTCCTCAAATTAACGCTTTGGTCTTTGCCCATCACACCTGCTTTTCAGGAAGAGCTTCAGCTGATAATTTGCACTCATATCAGTAGGACTCCATGCTCAAGAGAGCAATCTTGCCCTGGTAGGAGAAAGGACTAGATGATTTAATAGACTTTTTTTTTAATAAGCATTTCTCTCTGTATCTGATCTTTCCACGGGATACAGTACTGCCTGCATCCTAAGCTGGGATTTGGGTTTGCTACCCCCTACCTAAAATATATTTTCTTTCCCTATGGTTCATTCAATTATAACTCTAGGATATATCTTCTGGGACTGAGTAATTGGCTAGGTCAGAAGTAATCTTTATTTCCACTAGAGAGATGTTTACAAACTGATGCTGTAGTATCTCTTTAAAACCCACTGAGAATCTGATTAAAGGCCTGAGGATCTTCTGCAAAGATTGCCTGCTCCCAGTTGACTTGAAAGGGTCAGCATGCTGTCACAGTTTCGACGACTAAGAATTAACTTAGGGCTGATTCAAATGCGTACTCTCTGTGTATAGCATTGATTGGGCTGCTTTCAGATGGCAAGAGGTAACTTTATACTGCAGCATGTGTGAACTCCATTTAGTTAAATAGGAAAGCCGAATGAATATGGTTGCTTGTGGCACGGGAGCGCAGAGGTGAACGCGTTCTACCCCTTCTGCCCTGAATTAAATGCTTTGGGGAGAGTGGGAGAGAAACATAATTCTCGGGGCAACGTACTTGGGATGCTGACTGCTGCAGCTGTTCTGCACCAAGCAGAGCTCCTAAGTTTCACATAATCTTTTCTTCTTCTCTTCCCTTACACATGGTCCACCCTGTAGGCTTGACCTTATTGAGATGGGATCACTTGTAGTGGAAACAGTGGCAGAGTGCTCTTTTGAATGGGGAAAAAAACCAAAACCTAAACCAACCAAACAAAAAAAACACACAGAGAAGAAAAAAACCCCCACAAAACAAAAAACAAAACCAAAAACCAAAAGCAAACCCAGACCAAATAAAATTACTTTGAAACATCATTATCGCTGCCCCTTTTTCAGGAATTGGTGGTAGCGCTAAGATTTTTAACACAGTTTCATGTGAGCATCAATGCTCAAAGGCATTGTGCGTTAATGTGGGAAACAGCTGGTGCTGCCTCCATACAAAACCGTGGGGTTTGTGGTGCTGCGCTCCCAGTTGCCAGCCTTAGAGCTGCTTTTAGAAAGGGCCCGGTGAATGCAACCACCTGCCATGATGATGTGCTCCGTGGGAAGCAATGCCAGGCTGCAGGCCAGTGCATTCCGGTGCTGTCAGGGTGTGCACAAAAGCAGGCAGAGCTGCTGCTGCTCAGCCCAGCGTGCGGAGCTTCTGCTGGGCACCTCATGGAGGGAAAATGGACTGAGCTGAGGAGCCCTCCTGGGGATCTTCTTCTGCCTGCTAGCTTCCCCACCGAGCCAGCAGCTGCCTCCAGCCGATGGAGCAACCAGGAAAGGTGCCACACCAGCAATAAACCTTCAGCCAGAATGCAGGGGCCAGCTGGTGTAAGTCAGTGAGCATCTTGCTGCTTCAAAGCAAAGGTGGAGATTCCTGATTTCTTGCATACTGTAACATCTGGTAAGATAAAGGCTTTTCTGTTGACACAGTCAGAGCACCTAGGGCCTTCTTGGGGTTTCATAGGTGCATCAGTGCTGTCCACACATGAAAAATCTCAAGAGTTTGGTGCATCTGCGTTAAAGGGTCCAGATTTCCTTGGGCAATTTCTTGGGGATTCTTCCCAGTGTTGTCTTGAAGCGAGTGTGATGTAGCTGTAGGCCAAGATCTTAGGCTAACCTAAAGCCTCGATGTGGGGCTTGTTTGTTTGTTGTTTTTTGGTGGGTTTTTTTTGCCCTGCAACTGTTGTAATAAGTCCAGGAGGAAGAGATGCTGGAAATGCTGTCAGGCTCTGAGTTAGAGCAACCAGAGAGGTCACGCCGCAGTAACGTACTGCTCAATTTTAGCTGTGCCCAGCACCATTTCTGCGTTCCCCGCGGGCAGCTCCCGTGCAGTGCTCCTGCATGGCGGCCACCCTTGCCTTCAGAGTTGCAATTTGCCAGTGGTTGCTCTCAGAAGAAAAATGTGCCCCAGCAGGATCCTGAGCAAGCTGAGTGCAATAGCAACTGCACCAGCCAAGGTAGAGGAAAGGAGAATGATTTTGATGTCTCCTGTAGGTGACCAACCATGAAGTCAGACAGTTTTCTGCCTGCAAGGCTTGCAAAATGACACCGGAGACTGACAGTCTCATCTTTCCTCCCTCCACCTCTCCTCCCAGGCTGGAGGAGCTGCTGCCTCATGGTCACTGTAGTTTAGTTGTGGAATGCTTCCCGGTACACAACTGGATTCATTTTCTGTACAGTAAACAGAGCTCTGATTGCCTCTTGGGAAAAGATGGTCAAAATATTTGTCCCATTATAAACTTTTTATCAAATTAAACAGTGCATTGAACTAAGGAGCTGTGAACACGTCATGGTAGCCCCTTTGCTACACTTGATGGATACTCAGTGTTTGCTTTTGCTTCTTTTCATCCTGTCATCTTTCTACTTGGGATGGCTGGCTCATTTCTCATCACTGAGTAAACTCTGTGTATTAAAGTCTCAAATGATGATTTGTTTCCCACTCCCCTCCCATCCAAGGAACTAGATAAAATTTTAAGGTTAACAAAAAATCTTGCCGAATCCTGACCTGTACATAGGATTTCTTAATGTGTGCTGTTCTCATTTAGCTTGTAAGCTTACAGCACTGACTGTCCAAAGAACACTCCTTGGTGATGCTCAATCAAAGAAAGCAAATATTTCTTCTTCTTATCTTAAGTTTCCATTAGATGTACAGAGCAAGCCAGTTGTGAAGATTATTATGCTGGTTCCTTCTACAAGAGAGAGGCACGTGAGTTATTACTACAGTACCAGCTGAGAACAGTGTGACAGGTCTCGTTTCAGTTAAATGAATAGTCTTCAAATGGCATTAACCTAGTTAAAATTTTGCTTATCAAAGCAAGATCTGTAAAGCAAGCCAGCTAAGCGTGCATCACTGTTTGAAGTTGTGTAAGAGTGCAGGAGGAGGAGTTGGTTTTGAACTTTCCTCACACTGCATATCATGATCAAGCACTTGAGGCAACTTAAACATCTGAATGAGTTTGTCATTAAAGGACTAGTGTTGATAGCAGGGCTGCGTTTACTCAGCGTTTCTCTGCAAGCTATCAGAGCACTCCTTCCACTTAAGTGTTTACCCTTGAGTTTAGCAGAGATGCCTACCTAGTGAAGGAGAGGTCTTCCACATCCTGCGGATGCTGAATGGCAGTGTTTCCATGAAATAAACACTGTAACACTGTAGATGCTTTTTATGTCCTGGAAGAAATCACTAAGAAATCATGGGGGGTGGGGGTGGGGGTGGGGGGAAACAGGAAAAAAACCACAACGACTTGACCCTGCTCGTGTTTATGTTTGTTTGGTACTATGCTATGTAAGGCAGTGTATGCACATAGAATAGCAAGAAATAATCTCTAAGTTAGTATGTTAGAATTAAGCATCAAAAAATGGTTGAGAAGGGCAATGAAAGTAAAGTAACTTTCCCGAAATAACAGCATTTTGTTAATCTGTGGTGGGGTGAAATTCTGGTCTCCAGATCTCAGGCCTGAATACTATATATATGCTGAATTGCAAAAAAACCCATGTAAGTTCATGTGATTCTTGCTTCAGAACAATACCCAAGGGCAGATCGGCATGGGTGCTGGCTGTCAGTCTGTTTCCAGTTTACTTTGAGAGTAAGATTTTGTGTTATACTGTGTCATGCTAATCTGGCTAAGGCTTTCTCTATTGCTTATGCAATTTAATATGTCATACTCACCTTCCCCCTTGCTGGATTTACTGTACTGTCTAATAGGTATTATGGCAAAGTGTTTTTCCTCTAAAACAATTTGGGAACAATGTGCGAACCAAATGAAATATATGCTCTCCTGGAAGATTGGTTTACAACGACATTTTAAAAATATTAGCAAGGGGATACGCAATAAATCACATAAGTATCTTTGGCAATGTTAAAGTAAACCCTGTCTTTGTGTATTGGAGGAGATACTAGGTAGTCACCTAGTAGAGAAAGAGGAGGACCAGGGCATGCATGGGTTGGAAGCAGGACATACTGGGGGGGGTTGTGAGTTTCAAATATTACTGGTTCTAAGTCAGGAGAACTGATACGGAAGTAAAGAGAAGTTGTGTGGAATATGCCATTTTAAAATGTACACAGAAAAATATTCCTAACTAGTTAAAGGTTTGTCAACATTTTAGTCTTTATTTTACATGACTTACCAAGTAGTATTTAGCCCTATGGGCCTGGAGTGGTTTTGCCGGGGGTGCCCCATAGGAACAGGATCCAAAGAGGTGGCGAGTGCAGCATTGCTCCTCTTCATGCCACAGTCCCGTGCAGAAGGCTCCAAAGGGCTGTTTCATGGCCAGCTCTGCTGCGGGGCAGCAGTGGGGCACTGCAAACACTCAGCAACGCCAGGCTTCGGTGGCCATCCTGCGGGATGTGCTGCAGAGGGAGCCGATGGCGCGTCTGGCACAGAGCTGGGACACAGGAGCCCCTGCTGCGAGGGACGGGCAGCTGGGCAGCCACCACCTGAGCTGCTGGGCAGCCCCAGCCAGCGTGTCCGATACCATGACCAGCTCTGCCTCACCCGAGGTGCTTGGCGTGGAGGCCGTGCCTTCCTCCTGCTGGAGACTGCAGAGCCAAAAGGCATGGTTTGATGTGTGGAATGAAGAGAGGAGGAACAAAGACCTTCGCAAGCACCAGGGCAGAGCCCTCCTCCTGCTGGCCCCTGCGCTGTCTGTGGTGCAAAACCACCGTCTGTGCTTCACCTGGAGCTGCGGCCACTTGCCTTCTGCACCTGAGGAGCACATCCTGCTTTACTTCTCCATCTTCCCCGCTTTTTTCAGACATCTGTGTGGCTCTGTACCCATCCTGCCTCTTCAAAAGATAGAAATCTTCATTCCTCCCTCCATTTTTGAAGAACTGAGGTTCTTGAGTCCTTGAATCATTTGACTTGTCCTCTGCTATGCTGCCTTTGCAGCATGCCTTTTATATAATCACTGCTGCTCGCAGTATTCTGTAATACAGCCCCACTCCTCTCTCTAATAGACTGCTATGATGTCCATGACTTACATCCCTGAATTTTCATTACTGCTACAAAGACTTTTATGCACTTTAAAAGGGAACAGATGGATTCTTCCCTATTTTGGAAGAGATCATTCGTGCCTGTCCACCTTCTCAAGTTCACCTATTTTCATTACTTTAACTTACAATGATTTGTGGAGCCTTCTGAGCTCTCAAAATTAAACTGGAGCCTGAATAAGATTTGAAACTAGATTTTCCTCATCTAACCCAAAGTAGATGATAGCTTCAAGGGAGGACCTAGAGAATAGTTCATTTTGGTTATAGTTCAAAACAGTAGTCAGCCTGTTCTTTCCCACTGTGCTCTTTCAATGTTGCTCCAAGGAAGTTCACAAAGAGCCCTTCTGAGATTGAAGTGGGAACAAAGTGCTAATTGTTAAATTATCTTTTGCCCCCCAAAACCCAAGGAAAATCATCTGAAGGATGCTAGTTGCATACAGAGTATTTCTGTGTTCATCCAGTGTTAAGTAGTCTGTTTTAGAAACCTTTTATGGTCCGTGCTTGGCAGTTCTCAATAGGCTTTTGCACTCGAACAATATGGACTCTAGCAGGTGGCATTTTTGGAAAATGACCTCCTCTCAATAACAGGATGTTCAGAAGTTGGCCTTCCTCATCTGTTTCAGAACTATTAAAATAGGAGGTGAAGGGCAAATGTACTACTAATAGGGTGAAAATGCGCTAAGATCTTAGACTGGAAGACAATCAAAATATCAGCTTCCAAAGAGTTGAGTAACCGGTGAAGAGCTTGGTCTAATAGCTGGGTAGTAACTAGCAGCACTTCTCTTTAGAAACAAACGACGTAAAGTTACAGGAGTGGGTATTCTGCTGTGGCAGAGGTTAATTATACAAGTGGTTCTGCAACTTGGAGGCTTTTTCTTCTGTGCTCTGCTCACATTTGCCTTTCTGACGTGAACTGCAGTAATATGCACAATTTATGTGTCTCTGTCTGATTTTGGTTAATTGTAGTAGTAATTACTAATTTCCAACCCTTGACCCGCTTTTTTAATCGCATTTTTTAAACGATCTTTTTGTGCCGTTTTAGAATCTGGTGTTTGGTTTTTAATTTAGATAAATTATGCTGAAGTGTTCTTGAGAGAGCTGTGCGCTAAGGTCAAAAGCTTTATCTGCGCGGTGCCCATTTACTTTAACCTATTTTAATAATTGTAGCCGCTTCCTTTAATGGTTAGCTTTTGTCTGAACTATGCTACATCTGTGCTGTTTAGTCCAGGCTGCTGATGTAGCAGTAAAACAAGGCGTAGCAGAGCAGCCCTGAGGTTTGGGGATCCCCGCCTGGGTTGGGGGTCCTGGGACCGGCACAGCTCCCAGCACACTTGGCCTCACTGCTCGCCTCATCTTGTGGGAGAGACCACAACCCTTCAGAAAATACTTCTTTTTTTTTTTTTTTTTTTTTTTTAACTTAATCCCTCTACTCTGCCCAGCCATTAAAAAAAAAGGATCTATGTGTCTACAGGCAGAGAGGCGGTTTGCTTTGGCTGTTTGTGGTAAACTGCGTTAGATTTTACATAAACTGGTTTTCTTATCTTTTTCTTCTCCTCCTCCTCTTGTTTCTGATAGGGAAAGTTTAGCAGGGCGTGACATTTTCAAACTTGGAAACAGGTATTAAAGAGTAATTAGCTGGCCGGCCTCTCTGGGTAAAACAGAGAAAGCTTGCCAAAGATCTTGTCTTTAAACATTTGTACAAATTTCTTGTCAAATATAAAAATAATTGCTTTTCCCCCTTTTCTTTTCTTCTCTCCTCAACCACTTTCAGTCCTGCATCTGGTTTAATGTAATGGATGTTTGCATGAATGGCTTAGTTAGCCAGGGTAGTAATAAAACACTTTAAATTTATTGTGACATTTGGATTTAATTAAAAAGTACACACTTATAAAAGTAAAACATAATATGTAGAGGGAGTCAGGAAGGTTTTTCTCCTTTTCTTCCAAAAAGCTAATTAGAGTTGTATTTTAAATTGTTTATGTGCTGCTAATCATTGTAATAAATCATTTATACTGAGAAAGACACACTCTAATGTGCTTGTGTAACTGTTTATGCTCTCAAGTTTCTATCATGAACAAATTGATTTGGAAGTGAATTTATTAACCACTAGGGAAGAAATCATTAGTGCTTTCTCTAAATATTCCCCAGGTACACTTTTGTTATAGTAGTTTACTGTTTTAACTGAAAGTAACGTTACAGGGCCTTGGTTGTAATTATGATGCAAATTGACTTTCCATCATTTAAAAGGAGGAAAAACTGCCTTTTTTGCTGGTAGTATATATCTGTGTCATATACACCAGACAGCCTTACAGCTTCCAAACGTTTTCTGCTGAAAACAAAATGTAAACTGTTATTTTTTTGGAGTAGCTAGTTGTAGGGACGTTATGGAAGTTTTAAAATAATCACGTGAAAAATTTAATATCTTTAATCTACCTGGCCTTTGCTGAAGGGTCTTAGGACAAGGTAAGCACAGCCTGTCACATTAAATCTTTTGCATCTGGCAGCACACTTATAGAGCAACTTGATGCTTTCAGAGTGCTCAGGACCACCTGAAATCTCCTGGAGAAAACTGGCATTGCTGTCTCCTGTCCCCGGTGAAGACACCGATGCAGAGATTTTAATGCAGAAAATCAGTTGCAGAACCGTAATTATAACCTGAGATTTTTCTAGTTCGTGGTGCAGTTCTTAACCCAAACTGGGGAGCTGCTGGCATCCCAGCTCTTCCGAGGGTTTCCAAAGTGGGCTGGTCCTGTGAGTCTGGAAATGGTCGCGGTGCCACGTGTGAGGGCGTAGGAGCCGGCGTCTGCGGGATTTACAGCCCTCTGGCTGGGGCCGAGGAACAACTTTCATATTTGGAGGTGTTGCTGAATTAGTTTTCAACACCCATGCTTTCCCCATGGTAATAAATTGCATTTCCCACCTTGCCCAAGAAACAAAATCTGACCATCAAAAGCTACAGTTGACTCTGGCAGGTTTAGCGGGTGCTCTCTAAATTTAGCTGCTATTATTTGAATAGCGAATTATTTATCTACGGGTCTAGCATCAGGCCACCAGGCAGAAGTACCCGCAACATGTAGATTTACATAGTCGAATAGATGGTTCGGCATTTTTATTTTCAGAACTGTGTATTACAGCGTAACTTGACACGTATGTTTCATTTACTATGGGATATTCTTAATTAGAACAACAACAACAACAACAGAAAAAACACACACACAAAAAAAAAAACACCAAAAAAATGAAAGACAATAACACTAAACTCACAGCCGAACAAAAAACCCAACAACCAACCCAGAAAACTAACTAGTGTTTCAACTTCTGGGAAAGCAAACAGTTTGCAGCCATTTCCAGCAGAGAAAGGAGAGTTAATATTAGTAAAATTGTTCAATTTAATACCTATATTATTTGGTGGAATTGACTGAAAAAGGAGCGCCGGGAGGACGCCTGAGGAGTCCACGAGAGGCAGCTGCAGGACGTGTGGCACTGGATCAGGCAGAAGCAGAAGCAGAGACCGCTTGCAACTTCACGCAGGAGATTTTCAGAATCCCTTGTTGTGGAAGCTGCAAACCACCGCGCTGAGCTGCCTCTGGGATTCCAGCTTGTTTCTCCTTCAAACCCTTGCTCTGGCCACGTGTGTGCTCCCACCCTTCCCATGCAACCTTCAGAGTCGTTCCCCGGTGAGCTGCCCTCGGTGCAGGTGTATCGGCTGCTTAGCAATTCGCATCAGCATGTCCGTGTCTGAGAGTGTTTGAAGGCTTTGATGGCTGATATGTGCGCGCACGTACGTGAGAAAGATCTCCTGTTGCCTCGGGGAGTTAGGCACTGGGATAGCTTTGGGCCTTAAGTACTTTCATTTTTACTATATATTTTTTTTAATATGGTCCTTAGCTCCTCATGGTTGAGCTAATCTTATTTCTTCTCTTTAGCCTTAGGGAGGTTCAAAAGTGACAAATGTGTGTGTATGAGTCCCAGCCATGTGCGTGTGGTGCCACCAGCAACCTGTGGGCACGCATGTGTACGTGTGAAGAATTTATTGGTGCTTCAATTACACAAATGTCACTGAAGTGGCTTTGCAGTTCCAGATTTTCCCCAAACAAATAGTTTTCTGCCACAAGATCAAGATGTTTATTGTCTGTCTCTTTTTAGGCAATATTTCTGATGTGTTGGTTTAAAGTCCAGTAATATTATACACATTTTGCTTGCAAAGTGTGAATTTTTTTTTTTTTTTTGACTTCTAGCTATTCAGTTTTCCAGAAACCTACTAGACAGTGTTCTGCCACATTAGGTTTCCGTAATAATCCATGGGAGGATGTGATCAAGATCTATTACTGCCTCTCAATGTGAACGTCACCGAATTCTGTAAAGGACCTGCAGTGGCAATTCACTTTGCTGTTTGCAGGCATTTAAATCTGTGTTTGGAAAGCCTTGCTATACTAACCAGGCTTCAGAACTGTAAGGAATCAAAGGACGTCTTGTGTCTTCTAGAAAACGTGGATTTTTTTTTGGTCATCTTTAGATCCTTTTATGGCCATTTTCAGAGGGAAATAAGAGGCCTTCAGTCATTTCATTTTCTGCTGAATCTGACACTTAGAAATGTAAACGTGTCTATCAGAATGCCATTAATTGAGAATAATAAATGTCTCTTTATATGCAAAGTCTTTATATAGAGGTGACTCCTGCTGCGATTCCTGAAGGCATTTTTCCTTCAAAGCACAAATATATCAGCACTTAAAGTAGCATTTGATATCCTCTTGCCATTCCTGCAGCTCAAGCTCTGCGTTGCCGTGGCTTATTTTTCTTCTCTCAACACTTTACAAGGTGTGCCATATTCAAACATGGACCTTCCCTGCAGAACCGTTCATGAATTAATGGAACTGAAAAATAGCCAGTGGCAGTTTTACAGAAAGTCCCAGAATTCAGAACTGGCTTATCCTTTGGCAAACAAAGGGTGAGAGAAAGGGACCAATGTGGCCACGTAACAAATGTAGTTAGTGGGAACAAAGTTGGTGCCTGTTCACCCCGGTGGAACTGATAAGTACAACTTATTCTCTGCCACCACTTGCTGTGTAAGAACAGCTCTTGTCTGCAGTCTGCTTGTGCAGTTTCGGGCTTGTGCAGAAGTGTCAAAGCATCTTGAATGATACAAACTGTATCTGCAAACTACTTAAATACGTAGCCCCAGAGAACAAGGTCTGTAGATTTTTAAGCAGAGCTCTGTTGTAACTCCAAACTTGCTTAATAATCTTGGTACATAGCAGCCTGGTAAGATTAATACCTTCTGTTTAATCATAGAAGCATTTTGGCTGGAAGAGACCCTTAAGATCGTTGAGTCCAACCATAACCTAACTCTGCCCCTGTACCATGTCCCTAAGAGCCTCATCTATATGATGAGCTTTGTTTTGCCTCCTTCCTTGTTAAAAATCCCTTGCGGCTGGGCAAGAAGTTACCCAGGTTGATCCTTCTATTTGTAAGGCTTTCAAGATGTTGGCATCCCAAAACAGGGGGACAGTGGCTCTTGTGTGACGTGGCAGGAGCTTGTCCTGGATGCGCGAGAGTGGTTCTGGACCGCAGCAGCGCCAGGGGAAATTGCCAATTCACAGTTTAGGATGAAAATGGAGTAAATCATGTTCATGACAAGTAAAAGTGAGCAATGATTTTAAAATATTAAGGCTGTGTAAGAGGTGGGGGCTTGGGACTGCTCTGATTTGCTCGTGTAGAATGGGAAAAAGTGTTCCCTTAGTTTAACTCCTCACTGCCTTCAGAAGAGGGGAATGTGCAGGTGTCCGTGCTGACTCAGACCTTAACAGGGTGATGTATAGTGTTGCAGTGTGTTGATTCAGGTAAAGACACCAAATGGAGCTCTGATGAAGCAATCCATGAACTGCACATCAAAGACTGATCGTTCTCCCATGTTTATAATGCAGAGAATCTGTCTTATATGCTAACTTCCAAAATATTTCTCTGTGTGCTGATAATGTGATGCTAACTGTGGGATGCAGCTTTACCATTTTCTATGCTCTATAACAAAAATATGAGCTCAGGGGTATATTAGTATGATAACACATTAACATAAAGTACACCTTTTTTGTACAAAAATAGGTATTCCTCCCACCACAACTGACGAGCAGAGACGCTATTGTCTGTGGAGGTTTGCATATTGTACTGCAAGTGTATTTTGACACTAGAAACTGAAGAAATGGGAAACTAGATATGTCTGGGGAGCAACTACTAATCTAAGTGTCAGGTTTGATACTGGCAGACTCTGTGGAACCAGTAGCTCAAATCTCCGGAGGGCTGGCGGAGCCCTTGACCTTCGTAGCAGGAGATGAACTGTTGTTACTGCTGAGGGTTGATCTCTGAGAGAGGGGTGGGAAAATCTTAAACATAGAAGTGGCGATTTTTTTGCAGAGATACATGATGTCTCAGAGCACTAATACACGGGAAGGGTTTCCCCTGATTCCCTTGTCCATTTAAACAGTGCTGTCTGCATGCTGTCTGCAGGCTTCACTTCTCTCTGGACATGGCCGTGTTTCATCCCTCCAGCTGTCTGTGGAGGCAATACGGGGTCTCTAGGCAAAAGACGTGCAGTTTCGGCACTGGAAGCATGTTTTTAAAAAAGTGAAATTTTCAGATAGTTCAGGCTGTTGGAATAGTTTGTGGTAGAGCTCATGAAAAAAAATATAATTTTGAAGTACCCAATTTGTGGGTTTGGTGATATATAAAAGTGACAATTTTTTTTTTCTTCCCAGAGGTCAGTGAAATTGTGAAATCAGCTGTAGGCCTCTGAACACAAGATAAGCTTCCACCACTTGAAGTTTTCCAGCTGTCCTATTGACAGACTGGAGAGAGCCTAGCAAGTCTGACGTCAACCCAGAACCATCGTAGTGGTGGTAGATACAGGGAGAAAATGAGGGAATTGGGTTTTCCAGCCTGGAGAGGAGAAGGCAACGGGAAGATGTCACCACTGGGGAGTTCAGAGATGACTTAGCCAATAGCTTCTCAGAAGGGAGCAGAAGCTCTCACCTGGGAGAGGAATTCATGCCAGGCACTTCCATGGGAAAATAACCCTGAAAATAACCCCTGTTCCAGGCAGCTGTGTGCAGGGGCAGGCAGAGGCCTGGTGGGATGGATGGGATGCGGGTGACACAGCGATGGTCCCACTACAATGGCGGGAGGAGAAACTGGCTCTGAGCTCCTCGGGCTGGTTTGGCTTTCAGCAAACATCTACCACTGCTCTTGTGTTGCCTGGTGGACCTGTTTGGGACCGGGGCCAGATTTCAGCTGCAGAAGGTTTGGGAATGAAGTGAAAATAAGGCTGAACCTGCATAAAAAGTGTGAAGTCTCTGGAGAAGCCTTCTGCTGTTTAATTCTCCGAAAGCAGGGTGACAATTGCACACCCAGCAGTTGCTGTGAAATTGCTGCTACAGATAACCAAAAAATGGGATAGATTTTTTTACTTGAACTTCAGGGTGCCTGAAATGCAGATATCTATTCTTTTTCACCCAGTTCCTGTTTGTAAGCAGTTCAGTTAAGGGCTTAAATGGATCTTTGGTTTTACAAATACTCATTCACACGCTTCCATTAGGTATTAGATCCGGAGCAGATGTTGTTTTTCTTGATCAGATTTTTGGTTCACTGTGAATTGGGAATAAGGACACTAGTGATATATAAAGATGAAGCAAAATACATTAAGATTTATATATGCACATAACCACTTTAAATACTGTTGGCACTCAAAAAAAAAAAAAAAAAAAAAAAAAGACCTCCTAGCACTTGAAGTAACAAATTACTCATCTTACGCTTTGCTGTGGCGGATCATGGCTTGCTTTAAAGTAACATTCTTTTTTCCTGCGCTTAGATAATTTAGACACTCCTCTGAAAAGAGGTACCACATGGAGTGCAGTAGAGTTGAGGTAGATTGGAGAAAAGGATTACATTTTGCATGTGGAAGCAATGAATGTAGGCTGTAGATAAACGACACGGGTTTAGAGCGATCATTGCTGCTACAGCTTGATTATTTTTCTCAGGGACAGACGCTGGTTCTCTTTCCTTTGAAGAACTGCTGTACTCACATCTGCACCATATTTCATGTAACGTTTGTGCTGACTTCTGTTCTTCCTCTTCCTATCTGCCTCCCTTTCTCACCCAAAAGTAAGATGCTGCGATTGTGTAACTTCTGAGTCTTCAGCAGTGGCAACAGGCTGCTACAACAGGCCATGGCAAGGGCACCCTATGGCCTGTGAAAATACCTGTATCATGGAGCTCATGCATATAAAAGCATCTGTTCCAGAGCTTTAAAATGAGGGTTGCAAGGAGGCTGACGTGGTCTCGGCAGCAATCAGAGCTCGGAATAACATAGGGTTGTTCAGGAACTCTTCAGGCTAATAAGCGAACGTTTGTAGCTGTTTCCTTGCAGAACGGTGTTCTGAGGGTGAGCTGGGGTTGTTCCCCGGACCTGTGGACGTGGCAGGGCTGGAGAAGTGCACTGGGAAACCAAGGCTCGCTTCTTTAGTCCCAGCTAGATATCCAACCGTATTTCTCAAGTACTGCAATTCTTTACTAAAAGGCGAGGCAGGGAAAGAAGGAATCTAATATGATGTGGAAGTAATAAGGTGGACTTTGCAGCAGCCCTGCCGTTAATTAGTTTTATTCTCATAAACATGGTTTCCAGATACTTACAGTCTGTGAACTTTTTCTTGAAATATCAAAATATTTGTAGCTATTTTCTTTTCTTTTTTTTTTTTTTTTTTCCTTTGGAGGGGGAATAAATTACCTGGTGTCATTTGACACTGGTGGATATTTTTCTTTCTTTGATAAAGAGCAAATTTTCTTTCAGTTTCTCCAACTTATTCAGTTTCTTCAACTCATGGGAAAATTGCATAGCATTGAAACTCTAGGAATTAATCTGAATAGCCAGTGTGAGGTAAAAATGCTCCCTCTGCTCTAATTGGCATGGCCTGGTGAAAGCCAGCTCTCGGGCTGCCTCCCTCGCTAACTGCCCGGCCTCGTGGCAGATTGACATAATTCCTCCACCCCTGGGGAACTATAATAGAGCACTCCCTGAAGTGCTCAAAATCCTGAAGGGAAATTAGGCTGTCCCTTTTTTTTTTTTTTATGGGGTTTCTGGAGTGCTTATATTCATCCAAAGGACTGCGGGCTATTAAATAGAGGGGTTTTTAAAGGTTTTTGTAATTGCTACACTTCCTCCCTCTCCCCCCTTTTAAGTGGCTTTGGACAGTTGCAGAACTTTGATTTTAAATTTATCTAATCTCTTGAGATATCTAGGTAGGGAAAACTATTGTAACTGAAAATGGCTCTGAGGGTTTTTTTTTCCATTCTTCTGTTTTAATAGATATGTTTAGTCTACTTTAAAAGCTTTCTAGAGAACCTTTTATAACTGGCTAATTTAAGCTTGTCAGGTTTTAATTATAATCTCTCTATATACAAGTTAAGATACTTAATGCTAGTGAAAAGTTCTGAATACAAAGCAAACCTGTGTCAAGTTGCAGAGCACTCTTACCCATCTTAATTGCTTCTGGTCTGAACTTTAACCTTCACTCTCCCATCTGTCTTACACATTCCCTTCTCTCATCACAACCGCTTTCTTTCCGTAGAGTGCTGAGGATCTGTCTTAATTCTTCAGGATTTTTAGCCTGGCAAGATCCTGCTATCAGGCTGTTCAGCTCCTTCTTTATCCCACTGCAGGATGATGCATGTTCCCAGAGCCCCGCTAGACCGGGGCTGTTGTGGGAGATGTGGTACCTCATCTGTAGGAGCGGTGTCTTGGATCCCAAATGTTGTGACAGCTTCTGGTCTCGGTGAAAATCTCTCCCCAACACCATCTGTAGTGGGTTTTGTTTACAGTTTTATGGGTGTTTTCATAGGTAGTTTATTTCTTTTTAGGGCTGTTGTCTGCCTAATTTTCCAGCTATGACCCAGTCTTTGCGGCAAAGGCTAGTTGCATCTTTTTCTTCGATAAGAATGAGTTTTCATTGAAGCTTAGAAAATTAGCCTTGAAAATACTCAGTCAGTGCAGATTCCTTCTGGAGAGTGCATTTGAAAGTTTGAATCCAAAATTGATTTGGAAGTACTCTAATCTAAAATAACCCTGATGTTAGCATTGTTGTCTGCAACTCCTGCTAGCCCTGGCGTTCCGGTTCAGCGCGTTGGCACACAGTTCCCTGATGCTGTGAAATTGAGACTCATCTGGAGATACAGACTCTTCTAAAACGGATTGCAGGGCACTTAAGACTCCTTATTTCATTAGTTCAGCAAAGGAGTTCTTTTCAGCAGTCAGGAATCTCATGATGAGGTGGATGAAAACTGAGCAAATCAAGCGGGACAGGCTCCGTGGAAATGGAGCAGAGGAAAAGCTGCTCGGTAAGTTTTTTGGCCCGGAAATGTGGCATTTTTGGAGCTGAAGGTTAGTGGTTTAGAATTTCGTTTTAGTCTGAGGTTTCAGGCAAAGCATTAGTAGACAAATAACTGGGCCAGACTTCAGGATGTACATTTCAGGAGGCTTTCAGTTTTGCACACTGGGCTAGGTCATATGATTTTTTTTTTTTTTTTTTCCCCATTGTTTTTTAACCAAGCATAACCACCGTCATCTTCACGTCTGTTGGTGAGAATTAAATGGAGCATAGATAACTGAATTGAAGAGCAGACTTCCACCTTAAGGGGATCAGTTGCTGCACGAAGTGGTGGTAATGATCCAGGGGAGCAGGAGGCATTGAGGAAAAGAGTAAAGTGTGAGTAACATCCAAAGTGCAGGCAGCAGGTCATAAATTCTTGTAGTGGTGGTGGTCTGAAATTCGAGGAATAGGATTAGAGAGCTACTGTAGGTTAATGAAAACAGCTCCCTTAGGATCAGCTTGAATTCAACTCAGTGGTCAACCATAAGAAGAGGAATGTCTTGTGCAATTCCAACTTCTCATCCGTATTCTGAATATTGCGATGCTCCTGAATACTTAATAGAATAGAATATGCTCTGTTACGGTATATTTCATATGACTTCTAAGATGCTTTAATGCAAACTAAATGTCAAGCTAAGTTGCCCCAAACCCTTAGTGCTCACTTTATTCTGAAATATATGGTGAATTGCTGCAGTGGTTTGAAGTCTTTCTGGGGCATTTCACAAAAAAAGAAACAAAAGGAAAAAAAAAGTCTTGCAATTTTACTTGGGTCTTTCATGTTGTCCAGGGTAATAGTGCTCAAATCCTGTCTCTATACGTCACCTCAAAAGAACTCATTATAGAATGAGTATACAACAGCTAATGCCAAGAAACCACTTTTAATTCTTATCAGCATAATTTCTTGTAAAGGAGGGTAGCATTAATGGCCAGCTGTGGCTTGTGAGCCCTGACTTAATCAATTGTGAATAACAAAAATTAGTCTGAGGCATATAGTTACTAGCCAACTGCAGCTATAACAAATGTTTAATGAACTGTGTTGCACCAGGGTCTGCATACCTTTCTCTGTGAATGAAAGGGGAAATGGCCAAGAGCAGGACTTTGTCCTAATTGTAGTAGGGAAATGGAGTAAAATCTACCTATGGGAGCAAAATGTAGTGAAGTAAGGCTTAAACTAGACCTAAGTAAACAGAAGAACAGAAGCAATGAAAGTATTTGGCCTCTGCTTTCTCTGTCTTCATGACATTAAGAGAACAACAACTTTAGTTGACATTATTTGCAAGGTACAGCAAGTTCTTTCAGATAAACTTCACCCTGCCCTTTTTCTAATCTTGAGATATTAAGCTGCCTTTGCCAGAGCAGTCGAATGAGGAGCGTGCTGTGCTCTCTGGTGTCAGCAGTAGGATGGAAAGGATCATTCCAGTTTTTGGTGGGCTATACTTTGTACAAACATCTAGGGTCTTTGTTAAACTGCATTCAAGGCCAGGATACCCAGGGACCTCCTCTAATCTGAACACCTACGTTACACAAATCATGGAGCTGTAATTGAGCAAAGTGCGCTCTTGTCCTCTTTCTGGCTCCTGCTAGAACAGGTCAGCCAGTGCTGGTTTATCGTCCCGCTCAGACCCTCCTCTGCCTCCCAGCCACCTCCAGAAGGGAGCAAGGCAAAACCTCCAGAAGATGGGAGGAGGACTTTCAAGGTAAATTCAGGCTCCTGAAGTTTGACCAGGCATTCCTCTGTTGGCTGCAGGTGTGGTCCAGATAAATCCAGTAAAGCTGTACTAGATGTGAACCATTTTTGGTACCTCTTCTGAGACTTGTTCATGTACAGCTGAAGCTTACCAAAGCAACTGCGCAAATTCCACGGCTTTCCTATGTTGCCAGCCTTTCAGGAGGCTGTACAGTGTCATTCAAAACTTCAGGGCTTGCAAAAGGCTAGGATATTGTTTAGATCCAAGGTGATACAAATTCCACTTCCTAAATCAGTAATTATTTCTTGGTTAGTTGTGCAGTGATCACCAATGTAAAACTGAGATTGAGAGTCTCCACACCTGGAGACTTAACACAGAAACTTGAAACTCTGACTACCTCAGCCCTTTTCTTCTACAACAGGAAAAGCATGCCGCTTTGAAATACTGGGCAGGGAGGGAGATGAGATGCTCTCTTAACCTTGTTTTTTCTTCACTACTTTCATGAGACAAAATTCTAGTCTGCTTTATTTTTTAAGTCAGCAAACTGATTATGTATTGCAAAAGATCAGTGTTTTCATGGGTGAGTAGTAATTACTGAGTAATGGCTTAAAACATTTCCTGAAGGAACATAAAGCTGTTTTTAAAAGTCAAGAGTACATTAAAAGGATTACCATGTAGATTTGATTTTTAGATAACACTAAAATGGATCCCAAATGGACTTATGAAAAGGGATGCTATCTCTTTAATGGAAAGTGCATGGTCTGACAGCTCAGCATGCAAATGGTCCTGCAAAGGACTGTGTGTTGTGTTTTTTCCTTTCAACAAAAAGAGAAGGAAGTAGCTCTCTTTGCCCTTCTCCTTTCAAATTTTGATAGCGGATAGGTTGGTCTGGTTTTGCTAGGAAAGGGAGAAGAGGCTAGATTTTGAGGATAACCACATCTTTCTGAAGCACTAGGGAGGTGTATTTCACGACTTCTAGAAGGTCAGCAGCAATTGTATATCTTATATGGATTGCATTACGTAGAGGGACTCTCTTTGCATTCTTATATACATACTCATCTCCTGGAAATGAAGAAGATATGCAAATAAATTGTAGTCCTTATATATTGATTGCACTAATCTTGTGCAGGGCATGAGCGTCAATGTTTGGCTTGGCAGTAATTTTGGACAGGGGCAGGAGGGGCTGTTATTTTCATACTCCAATAACTTGCAATGACTATAGCTTTTGCTATTTCAGAGTTGCCAGCACGACTTTCTGGTGATTGATGGTGTAAAATATACTTTTGGCCTGAGTAGGATTTCTTCGAGAAACACTTAAAAGAGTATATTCATATTTCATTAAACACAGAGCACGAGGATTCCGAATTCTTTTGTGGTATTGCACAAATTATCACAGGCTCCAAAAGTCTTGAGAAATTTCTATAAGCTTGTGAAAGCTTTAGATTGGGTAGTCATCATTGCCTGCATTAAGGCCTGTGACAGATTGCTTCATCAGTGTACACAGAGCAAAACATCAAATGGCCATTTGGCAGTGGGCACTGAAATTCTATTAAGGTTGCCGAAAGCTTAGGCTGACATTGTATATGTCTGCAAAGCGGCAGAAGAAAAGATGATGATGATGATGATCGTGCAATGATATAGTTCTATTCTCCTTAAAATATTCACATACATAGTGTATCAAATCTGTCAGGATGATGTTAATGTTTCCCTGCTAAACCTGGGCTCTGCTGCATCGCACATCTTTGCACATATCTTGAAACCTCAGTGGTAATGCGTTAAACAGTGCATTTTAACTGGAAGATGAGAATTGGGTAGTATTACACATATGCCTGGAAATAATTGACTTGAGTTTTTACTTCTCCAACATTCTTCAGGATTTTTGATTTCATATAGAGGTTTTCTATCAGATTTTCTTTCCTTTTTGGGCAAAAACCTCTCATTATTTAACATTGCTACAGAGCTTGGTCCTAAATAAGAAGTGAGGGATGAGTTCTTACCTTTGTGATCGTTTGACTGAGAGACTCTTCTTGCCTTGGTTTTTTTGACCCCAGTAGATAACTTTGGAGCTTAGTGTATTTTCAGTGGTCACCTGCAAATCAACAGAGTATTGAGGAATACGGCAAGAATTCCAGCCTAGTCATCCCTCATAATAATTTTCTCATATGTGATGTTCTTATACTGCTGTAAAGGTGGTGTGAGGGCAATCTCTCCATTGCCAGACTTTTTTCTACTACAGACACTAAAGGAGGCAACTGGCCACCTAAAATCAGCACCTTTGCTAGACCGTAGGATGCTGAATTGCGACTAATCCAGAAAACTTGACCAGAATGTTTTCAGACTAGGTTGAAGGTGGAAGAAATCTGCATGTCTTTTTACTGTTCCTAGGGCTTCAAACAGCAAAAATGAATTTTACTGAGACGCTACACGTGCTAAGAATAAGATTTGGACGTATGCCAATTAGAAAAAAAATTAAAGCTCAGACAAGCATATTTTATGAGCATGGGGAAAATGTTGCTTACAGAAGTGATTTACAGAAACTGTTTTACAGCAACAATTATTATGGTTTGTGTTCAGTCCTACTACCACGTCTTCCTTTATAGCTACAGGATGTCCTCTCTTGAGAGCAACTCCGTAACAGACAGAGTCTTAAAGCAGGGGCTGGAAGTCTCAAAACTTCGGGGAAAAATTAAAGTCTAGATTCTAACCCTAAACCTTGTGTCCTGAATCAGGACCTACCTTGGTACAGATTCGGATTATGTGAATTATTATTTTGGATATCTTGGTCTATACGAGAAAATGACTTGAAAACGGGACCTCTGCATGGGAGATTGGTGGGGGGGTAAGCCACTCATGAAGCTCTGGGTCACTTTTAGGTAGCTGAAACTGTCAGGGGACACTAGACTCTAAAATAAAAACTCTCTAAAGCTTGTTCTGAACAGTAGGGCAAAAAAATTGCTGTGTTATTGGGATGAGGACTATAGCAGAGTTAAAATAGAATTACTGATCAAAATGTTGTTTCTCCTGTTAACTGCCCTCTCCAACTACTTTCTTGCCATGCTTGGGAAGTTTGTTCAGAAGAAAGAATGCCACAAATGAATTGCTAAATCCACTGTAAAAATCACCTGCTGTATATTGCAGCATGAAACTGGAAATGAAAAAAGACTGAGGTTACTCATTGAATAATTCTAATGAATGGTCTAAGGCTTGCTCATAAGCATTTAGTTGCAAGTACTTGGTGTTCCAAACGTAATGTTTTAATTGGATATACAGATGACATGATGAGTTTCACCTTGCTGGCCATAATTCTTCAAATGAAATTCTTGGTGAAGATGCCTGAGACGATGTACTCTCAGTTCAATGGAAGTGCACGGTTTAACTTGTTTCACAGGGTGTAATATTCATAGAAGGTGAGTAATACAATACTGGGAACACAAAGTGAGTTTCTTTTTAAGGGAATGAAATTCACTGCATCTTTTTGGCAATGACTGTCTGCATTTACTTAAATGGGTGATGCAGGGCTCCAATGCTTTTAAATGATATCAGATCCCCTGATAAAAGACATAAGACTGCAGCTTATTTATTGTGATGAGACAGGAGTTAATAAGATTACTCCTACTCTGCAGTTACTTTTTCAACTTTTGCAGTCAAATGCTGGGGGTTTTGTTAGCAGGCAAAAGGAGGTCAGCTCATTTAAGGAGTGTTGATGGTAGAAATAAACATTTTTTCTTTCCTTCAAGTGGAATTTTGAAACCTAGGCTCAATTGCACAACTGCCAAAATTCCGGTCTTTAAACCAGAATTGCTTTTAGCACTGGAATGCTGCATCGCTATAATAATCACTTATATAAATTACAAAACAAAACACCAAAACAACAAACAACACCTTAAGAAGATAAAGAAAGAAAAAAGAAAGAAAGAAAGAGGTTTGTAACATAAACCTGCAATAATTGTGGTCTTTGGCAGAGGAGTTGTTCGGAAGCGGTGACTTTATCTGAAAGAAACTGCTCAAGCAAGAACTTGTGGTGGAGAAGAAAAGCATAATTCCAGTACTGTGTTGTGCAAGGTGCTGTACAACTGTATGGGAAGCACTGCTCTGGAGTGGTTGTCACAAACCTTTCAGGGAGTAGATATTATTGTGTGCGTGTGTGTAGTTAACCGCTTTGTTGAGCGGGCTTTTCTGGTAAAAGTAACTAATCTGAGGAAAAGTTTTGTTTGTTTGTTTGCCTTTTTAAAAAACAAGACAAGACAAAACCACAACCAAACAAAAAAGCTTGCAGAGGGAAAGAGTTAGAGCCATCTGCCTGAAAGCATTGTGTAAAACATACACACAATGTTGGGGAAATAAGCCAATTATGTGTGCTTCACAGGAGGTGGGGGACTGACCTTTGTGTATAATTAGTTCTTTTATTTAAAGCAAAGATTTTGAATAGAATAACTAATTAGCTGTCATAAATGGCAAATTGAAGATTTTGGCCAGATTCCTTGGGGAGTGTGGGAGGACGTCCCTCCTCCCAGCCCGTACTGCGCGCTCTGGCTCTCCTCATTAGGCTTGTTTTTAGTTCTCCGCAGCGGTAATGAGGAGTGCCGTGGCGGCACTTCTCGGAGCCCCCTCTAACCAGGCATGAAATGCGGGTGGAGGAGAAATGTCCCCAGCTCCTGCCGCCTTCCCTCGGCACGCGTGGGTGTCGTGGTGGGACAGGGGGGAGGCCAAGGAGGCTGCGAGCAGTTGCAGGGGGGTCTGAAGAGTCCTGGTGATATCACCTGCTTTTTATGCTCTGGACTTGACTGTATCAAATACAGGCAAGCTGCAAAGCCTTGAGGCACGTATCATTAGCTAGCAGTCCCGCATTACTCTTTCAGACCAATTAACCTTTAGAGTTGCATTAAAGAAATCAGGTGGTGAACTTCCATGCTTTCAGAGGGGACCAGTAGCTTTCTTGCAGACCAGAGCACTGTGGAGCCATACACCATAGGACCATTGCAGATAACTGTTATTTAAAAGGTCTACCATTTATAAAAGTTCCCAGGCTTTCTTGGAATTGAGGCTTTATGAGCAGTGCCCTTAGAGGAACTGCAGCTGATTGCCATGTGAATAGAAATATCAGTAAAATGGCTTAGAAAAATTTAGAGGTGTACTTAGTGGACACTTGTGTTATAAAGCCAGCTGAATAATTTTACAGAATGACCCCGACTGAGAAGATATGGGCTGATTAAAGCTAGTTTGTCTGACTGTGAATAGAGGTAAAGTTTAGATTACTCACTATAATAACAGCCTCTTTAGACACAGCCATAAATTTCAGTATGTCCAGAGGTGGTGTCTATAATTTTTTAATGTGCATTGGAGCTCCAAGCACTCAGAACAGGTTTTGTTTTGTATTTACCAGCAGCAAGTCTATTAAGTTGTAAAGGGCGAAGAAGGCAGTGTAGGTAGCCAAAAATAGAAAGGCTTCATCTACTGTTTCTAAGAAAAGATAGCGATGGATGGCTAGTAACAGGAGAGGAGAGAGCAACTTGATGGTACTTTCAGAATTTGGTAATCAATCAGCATTCCCTTTGTGATCACGTATTTAAATGGGTGAGTGTCCAGCCATTAATTTTTCTGCTTCTGCCACAGTGCTTCTCATTTTCAAATCCTTACCCACAAAGCACACGTGGAATTTGTTGAAGGTGAGAGGTGAGCCCTTTATTTCTTTACAGCCCCAGTTAGACACCACATGCCCCTGATCAAATTGAACTAGGTATTTTGGCAGGTTTTGGTAAGTACTGGGGAAAAAATCTACACAGAGAAATGAAGCAGCATTGCAGTCTTACAGTGGGGAAATTTCCAAAAAGAAAGAGCGCCTCTCCAGGTGGTTTCTGCCTGCAAAGCCCAGACTGCTTGGGGTTTGTTGGAAGCGGGGCAGGAGGAGGAAAGTGGGGTTTGGTGTTGGCTGTGTCCTCTCTCTGCAAGCCTGTGACCATGAAAGGGGTTAAGCTTCTGAGATGTTGCTCTCTTGTTGCTTGGGAATGACATGGCAAGCATTTGAGGAATCCTTGCTGATCAAGTTTGGCAGTTTTTGAAATTTTGTTCCACGCCTTGCCTGCCGTGTCAACTCACCAGCTAATTGCAGCTGCAACTTTCAGCAGTGGCATGTGTGTTACGTGCAGGCGTGTTGGTTGGGATGTCGGAGGGAAGCCTCACAGACCAAAATGTAATTTCAAAACACTGAACCTGACCAGCAGAGGCTGACCTTGCTCGTTATTATCTGAGTTGGAATAGCAGCTTTGAACATCATATGATCTCTGAAATGGTACCTTTTTTCATTAGAAAGCCCCCTGCTGAACACTGACCAAATACATAGCTTTTTTCCTTGCTTAAGGTACTGTTTAAATATATATATATATCTGTTCCTTTGCTAGTTATTGGAAGAAAATCAAAGTGTTACATTCCGCTTATTTGCAGAAGCCTCTCATAAGACAACGGTGCACTTGCAATAAGGGGGAGCTGAGATGGCTGCGGTGAGCGAGGGCTGCCAGGGCCACAGATGGAACAAGAACCATCGCTACAGCCAGCCCACAGCCACCCAGGCCTGCTCGTCACCGCAGGAGACCCTCCTACCCTGCCAGCCTGCCCTTACTGACCAAAGCAGCCTCTCCTCATGGTCCAGCCAGGGTTTCATCCCTGCGCAACTGCCCTTGAGCTCGACCATGCTGTGGTTGGGGTGGCCCCCTTGCTTTGGGTGCTGTAGCTCTGAAGGGGCACTGGTTTCAAAAGCGCTCGAGGGCCTTGGGAAGTCCTGTCTGGCTGAAGAGCTTTTGTTTCCGAATCTCAGAGATGACCGCAAACTCCACTCATGGAGCAGCTCTCTTGTGAGGGGGGTTGAGGGGCTCTGGTTGCCTAGAATCTGTATTTTGCAATCTGCAGCACCTTCAGATGCAGGATCCTCAAGTTACGTAGATGAACCTTACAAAAGAATTGTATGACCACTCCCTTTCTAAGAAATCCTCTTTTGCCTCTCAGGGTACACAGCTCGCATTTAGAGAGTCTATTTGGGGGGTGGGTAATCACTCACTAGTGTCTAGGGCTCCTGTCTTAAAATATAATTCACACATCTAGGCCTTAATTTTCATAAGTGCAAACTATTTTCTTTGATCACCGGTACTGATCTTGTACAGTTTGCAAATGCAAATTCATCTATGTGCCCCTCTCTATACCTCAGAATAAGGCAGTCTCTCCTCATTATGTGCTGAGGAAAGGTTGAGGGAGCTGGGTCTCTTCAGCTTGGAAAAGAGGAGACTGAGGGGTGACCTCATCAATGTTTATAAATATATAAAGGGTGGGTGTCACGAGGATGCAGCCAGGCTCTTCTCGGTGACAACCAACAGTAAGACAAGGGGTAATGGGTTCAAGCTGGAACACAAGAGGTTCCACTTAAATTTGAGAAGAAACTTCTTCTCAGTGAGGGTGACGGAACACTGGAACAGGCTGCCCAGGGAGGTTGTGGAGTCTTCTTCTCTGGAGACATTCAAAACCCGCCTGGACGCCTTCCTGTGTAACCTCATCTGGGTGTTCCTGCTCCGGCAGGGGGATTGGACTGGATGATCTTTTGAGGTCCCTTCCAATCCCTGACATTCTGTGATTCTGTGCTGTTTTCCTGGCATGGAGTTGGAAAGAGCATGGGATGAAGGTTTCAAGTTTTCCGAAAAAGAAATTACTCAAAAAGTGAAACCTCTCTTTGCTCCTGAAATGTACTCTGAAGAAAAAAAAAAAAAAAAAAAAAGTCCTGTGTCCAGAACCATGATGCCACTTCCCTCGTGCTCATAAGAAACTCTCACCAGGAGCACAGGACTTCTGCAGTCTGACCTCCAGCACCCGCAGTGCGTTACACTACCGACACTTCCCTGTCTTTCCCTTTTTCCAAACATGCGGGTACTTCTCTGTGGCTGTGTACCTAGAATTTCTCTCAGGAGCATTATGGGTTGCATCTGTGGCAGTCAAACACAGATTTAAGTTTTAATTTAATTATTGCGTATTTGCCACTGGAGTAAAAAGTTTGCTTGTATTGATTTTGCAAGTGGGTTTCAAGTGTGACGCAGCAAAGAGCAGGAGGGCTCTTTAAGCCTTAAGAGTTTTTGAATGTTATTTGACCTGTCTTCATGCTGCTGAGACCACTTTGATAACAAATGGATCAATAACTCACTGTTTGTGTAGAGGTGTCTTAAGTGCTATTGTCGTCTGCTCGCAGCTCTGACAAAGCAATTATTGGTGTAGGAGTGGTGGGTTTTACATGTGCTGAGCATTAGCCACTGTCAGGTCACCCTGGCTTTTAAGGAAAGCAGCAAATGTCACTTATTACAGTGGCACTGACTCAGTCCTCTCTGGTTAAGGGACTGTTAATAATTCCATTATCAAGCTGCTAGTTCCTGGGACACCCGACACTTCCTACAGAAATGGTGGCTTAACTTTGTGTGAGAGTATATAACCAGTGACACCAGCTACTGCAGGCAGTGTCGCCTCTCATCTTTGCATTGGTTAAGCTCATGGCATGCTCGTTACAGGCCCAGCATTGTCATTTTTACTGGCCGACACTAGTAAAAATAAAAATTAGTAACAAAGTAAAATAAAGGCTCTAGAGAAAATAGGATTCTGGCATCTCAGGGAGTTTGTTTCTTCTTTCATCATCTACTGTCCCCTTCTTCCCCCACAATATAATCCTTGGTTATTTTTCCACCTTGCCTGTTGATTCCATGAAATCCTCCCCTGCCTCCCTCTTAAACTGTGAAGGGCAACACGTCTCACACCGATGTCGGTGCTCGCCATGGGAGGAATGAGCTTCTTGGAGGAGAAGAGAAAGCTGGAGACAGCAGTGAGAGGAAGGTGGCCACAGCAGGTCCCCACCAGCCTAGTGACCTGAGGGTCCTATCACCACCTCGTACTTGCTTTGTTGTCCCAGCAGGGTTTCCAGGGAGAAAAAGACTCCTGGCCTCTTACTACCTGTTCCAGCGGTACAAGAAGAGAAGGAAAGCTCTGCTTCATTTAAGGAGCACGGCTTCACTGGGGGTGGAGGGGCACTGGTCGGGTTATTCTCAGCAGTCCTCAAGGGCTTTTGAATAACATTTATTTTAGAGCAGCCCTGGGGCTGGTCTAGCTTTCGCTGAGGGCTCTGTGACCAGCAGGGTTCACACGAGAGGAAAAACAGTGCCATACCACATCTTTTTGTACCCACTCCTCTCCTTCCCCCACCAAGCTTGATCCAGCCAAGACGTTGGACTGGGGGTACATACAGTGGTGGCCCTTCTGATCTGCATAATCGCCTGTGGCAGGTAATTAACAACACAAGGGTACTGGTAATGAGGGAAAAAGCAAATGTTGAAATTGCAGCCAGTTTATTTTGCTGCAAGATGTTAATTTTAAAAAGTCTGGTGCTTTGTGTCAGCCCTGCCCTTAGGAAAAAAGGGCTGCGTTCCTGCAAGTGTCTCACTCCCACCTACCCTGTGACAGAAAGTGAAGTTTGAATTCCTTTGGCTATCACCTTCGTGCAATGGGAACTCCTTGTAATGAAACCAGCAGCACTGTTTGCTCACAGATCTACCTATAGCTCACAGTGCTGCCCCAAACGCAGGCAACCTCTTCAGGCTGCTGGGATGTCTTCTAAACGAAGTGCTCTGTTTGCGTTGCAGGTGTGCCGATGCTATCTGTGCAACCCAAAGGGAAGCAGAAGGGCTGTGCTGGCTGCAACAGGAAGATCAAGGACCGGTACCTGCTGAAGGCTCTGGATAAGTATTGGCATGAAGACTGTCTAAAGTGCGCCTGCTGTGACTGTCGTCTTGGAGAGGTTGGATCAACTCTTTACACAAAAGCAAATCTCATTCTTTGCCGCAGAGATTACCTGAGGTAAATAGAGGAACGTACTGTGGGCTCTTCCCAAAGCCTCTTAGCGTGCTGCCAGCTATTTGCCTTTCTAAACCTCTGCTATGAAAACATGTACTTGTGCATGGTCAGCCCTGCCCAGAAGAGCCTGGAGTTTCTTCCTCTGTCTAAGCATGGCTTTTTATTTGCACTTAACGTATTTTGTAGTCAGGGAGATGAAATCCTACTTTTAGGCTGAGGTAGAAGGAGGAGGGTATGACTTTATTATTATGAAGCAACAAGAACAACCAGTGCTTGCTGAGAAAATTAGGAAAAGACTATAAATTCTTGCTTATCTTTGATATTATGCTCCTGTATATTGACTGAGACCTGACCAGACCTTTACCTTTTCTTTTTCAGCGATAGCTTTTAGATAGACTTCTAGTGCTTGGACTGAGTAAGGTTTCTCCCGAGAGGATCTTGTCTCTTCCCTAAATAAACAGAGCAAAACATTCCAAAACTACAGATCAACTTCAAAAAAAATTTCTTCATGAGGAAGTCTGCAGAGACCATCACTAACTCTGAGTTAGAACCACTCTCTCAGTGTCTGTGTGCAATACATAACAACACATGGGATTTTTTGTCTGGAGTGTTTTTGTCCAAAAATCTTTATATAAACACAAATGAATTTTAATAAGACAGCAGGCCTAATGCATACATTCTTATGAGGGTCACACTGCAAAACCCACTGAGTTTTGTTTTGTTTTTCCTTTGCAAGAATGTACTTGATCTCCAGCTAAAGTGTGTGTTTTCTTTGTTTTTCCTAAAGCACTGATATTATTTTCTATGCAACCTCAACCAGCAAACACATCTGAAGCAAAACAAAAACAACACAGTTTTAAGATAGGGAGGTAAAATGTCTAACCTTGTGGTGTCCAGAGACTGGGTAGATGAGTCTCAATGCTCAGATGCTTCATGTGTTTCAATGTAAAACATATTCCTGAAAATCTTTAGTAAATATTTTCTTAGTAAGCTTGAACAAACAAGTTTCTCCTTCTAAAGATGAGAGCCCAAGCACTGAGCCAAACAGAAGAAATAGTCTATTAGCTGCCATGTAGGAGCTGCCAACTTGCCTTTCAGCCAGGCAGTGTACAAGAGCATCCTGCCCACGCGAGGATTCTGTTTGAGCTGAGACTCCAGGACACACATGAAATGTCTCGGCTGAAGTTCTGCCACACAGGCAGCAGTCACAGGTCCACACTTGGCTAGGCAGCATGCATCCCCAAAATGTAAGTGAGGAGGAGCTTGGGTAAGGATGGAACACGTCTGAGGGGGGAAAGGCAGGATAAGCAGCCTTAGGAAAGGTGGAAAGGGTATGGTGAGGAAACAGCTAACTATCTTCCCTATCATGAAATAATTTTTATACCTTAAGTCTGAGTATTTACTAATGCCACAAGTCACTTGCTCTGGAAGTATCCTTAACCCTGTCTGGGCTAAGCTGAAGAAAGTGAGCTCCAGGAGGTTCTTTAATACACAAATTTCTAACCCCAAATTAGCATTTTGGTTCTTCACTCACCCTCCTTCAGTTCAGCTGTACTCTTTCTGTGTTGTGGGCATGATTCTGATGTGTCAATGAAGAATATAACAGCTCATGATCTTCCCTTGTTAAGGATGGCATCATTTCTTTTCATCATAGTTATCACAATTGGTTCGTGCAAGGTACTAATCGCAAGGATGCCCAAAACCTTTCAGGAAGCTCAGGAGAGCTTCTTCCAGAACTAGTCTTCCTTTCAGAAAGGACAGACTGCATTAGTAGTTTCTGGAGTGTTTCTTTATACTTTATCTTGTTTATACTTTATCTTTTCTTATCTTGCTTGCACCCAGCTTACCAAGCAATCCAGGTCTCTCCATCAGTCATCCTCTTCTCCATTATTTATCACTTCTCTAGACTTTGTCATTTGTGCGCTTGATAAACAGTGTTGTGTTTGTTTGTTGCTGGGCAGGGGAGTTGGGTTTTCTTTGGTTTTCTTTGGGGTTTTCTGGGTGTTTGTTTGTTTGGGGTTTTTTTGTGGTTGGTTGTTTTTTATTGTTTGTTTTTTAATCTGACCTGAAAGATAGATATTTAGCATTATTCTACATGTTACAGAACCCTATTCGAAATACTCAGCTGGGCAGTGATTCCCATTTGCATTTGCTTTTTGAGACCTTTGAACTGCCCTATGTTTTGTCCATTTAATGAGCGCCTTATTGATTTTTGTTTGTTCTGGTTTCATAAAAAATATAATGTGCGGCATCAAATCAGACACGTTAAAGTGCCTTAAGGAGATCGGTATCGATGCTGTTAAACTTAGAAGAACCTTTTTATCACCACAGTTGTACAGCGTTTCTTTCTTCTTTTGATTTATCATGAGAATGCTGCTTTGAGGTAGAAAATCTTAATTGGCGATCTTCTCACCGGCCCCCAGATGGCACAACTTTCTGGGACACACCAGAAGCCTGTGCTAGAGATGGAGAAGAAGCCAGGAGTTGCAGACGTCGGGGAAAAGGCCCACGTCCCTTCTTTGAGAAGAGCTCTTGTAGCCCCTCTGCCTCCATCTGTTTGGTTAGAATAATCCCCGGTCCACCAAGTGGGGAGCCTGTTGCTGTTGGTGCAACATGGTTAAATTCTGGAGAGAAGGCTCACGTGGTGCAGTAAAACTGGGCCAGACATTGTCTGTGCTGAAGAAATTGTAGGTCGTGTGAGTAAAAATGGGGAGTATCTGCCCGCATTGCAGTGGGGTACCAACAGATGGCTGCACAATCTCCTCCAGGTTTCTGGCTGGTCTTGACCTCCTCAGATGATGGTTATGTATACGTATGTTACTCTACTAGGAAATTTTTGGGCAGGGTTTACTACTTTCTACTTTGAATATTTTTTTCCCCTATCTGAATTTAGTCCATTATAGAAACTTTGACCATTAGAAATATTTCTTACTTTTTTTTCATTGGGAAGAACAATATCATTGTCATATCCCAGGAAACTTGACCAAGAGTGAGGCAGGAAAGACTAACATTAATTCTGTAACACAGGTGTTAACTAGCATTCAGCTGTTTAGCCATCTTTACAGCTGTGATGTTTTGTGTTCTTGCTAATAAGTAAACTGGGGTGTATAATATTTTGAGGGGTAGTTCTGCTACACTCCTGGGTTCTGTTCTCCTGATGCTAAGGAACGCTTTCAGGGTCCTAGGATAGGAATAAGGGCATTGCTATGCAGTCCTGTATTTTAGGAAAGCATAAAGCAATTTTTTTTTTTTTTTTTTTACTTTAAAACATTTTCTGTTGCCTTCTACACATAATATTTCTTTCTCTCTCAATTTTAACTATTGGTTCTATTAATAGAAGGAACTCAAGTTGCCATCACCATCTTCTCTACTGTCTGTTCTCTGCTGGTAATTTGAGTTTTTCTTCTTGGAGAATTACCCTTTCCCATCATTATATAATTCCTTCCTTTTAATAGTTTTAGAGCCTCCATCCACATCTTATTTTCCTCATCCAACAGCTCATGGTATTTGTTCTACTAGTCAAATCTTAGCAGAATTAATTCCTAAAAATAAGTTTTCATACTTCACACTGTACTTGCACCACAAAGGGAGTGCTTTATCTAGGGGACAGTCAAAGGAATTTATTGTTGGCCACTTCCTCTATATGCCTTTGAATAAGAAAAAGCTGAATACTGCACTAATATTTAGTAGGTCAACCAATGTGAAAAATTAAAAGCTAGTCTGATTTTGTGCCCACAAATGTAAATATGTATATCTTTTGTATGTGAAGTCCAAAAGGAATATTGCTGTGTAAGGACCAGGAGAAAAAAAAATAATACAGGGGTTTCATAATCACTTTATAGATCAGTGTTTCTTTGAATTTGCGTGTGAGCTGAGTGCAGTTTGGGAATATGTGCTTCATTACCTGTCTAGGCAGGTGGTGTCAAGCTGAGAGCCCCTTTTCTGTGGTTTTTGGTGAAAAACAGCTCTGCTGCGAGGGGCAGGAGTGGGGCTGGCTCCCTCCCCACCGTGGTGCTGGGCTGCCGGCCACGTGCGCTGGGCTGGAGAAGAAATCTTTCAAATGTATTTCGGGAGCTGCTAGCAAGACCGTAGCCTGGTCATTTGTTTCAAAAGATAAACTGTCGTCATTGCTTGTGAAGGAACATTTGTTAACCTTCACATTTCATAAAACACTTTCTTGCTCATTTTTTAATCATGAAAGAATGAAATTGGATCTGGAGTTGTTATCCTTGCAATATCACCTCAGTCTCCAGCTGTGTCTAGATGTATCTTTCAATACATTTTGTCTGAGCAAATAGATTTACCATTTGTTTCATAATCACAGTTCCAGGATTCCTACCTCTAATTATTTTTGATAAGCAAATGCTATTGAAGAAACTGCTTCTGGGACAGAGATGCTGAGTGTTCAGCTCAGGTGGCTCCTCGCAGCCCCCACGCAGCAATGTGTGTTTGTTCCTGGCCGTAATTAAACATCTACCAGGCTCTGGTTCACAGGGATGGTTTGGGTGATGCATCAGGATTTCCCGGGAGGAGCTGATAACTTAAATCTCACTGTGAAGTGCTGATGAAGAACATGATTTTTCCTTTTTACTCAGCGTGGTGCACTCACACAAGCAAAGGCGAGTCGGGCTCGCTTTGACAGGAGCAAAACTGTCACTTCTGCATGTTTGATATGTTGGTGTTGGGAAAGCTTTTCATCATTTAAACTGATTAGGGCCTTAATTAGACTCCAAAGAAAGCTCAAAACCTGCATTAAAAAATTACGGCGATTCAGTAAGAGAGAAGGGCTTTCCAGAAAGCCCTCATACTGTTCTCGGTGGATTTTATAGATATTCTTTTCACCCATCTTCCCACATGTTTTGGTCAGTGCTGCAGCCTGAGCATGGCATGGGTGCCTTGGTGGATGGAGCAGCCCTGCACACCCCGTCTGAGGGACAGAGGTGTCCCCGCAGGACTGCCATCCCCTGGCACCACTGCCCCTCAGCACTGTTCACAACATGGAAGTTCAATTCCCCCTGGGCAGCTTCTGCTCCAAACAAGTCAGCTGTCCCATACTGGGGTTTCCAGTTGTCGAATACTGGTTTTTGCTCTGCTCCAAATGCCCCAGCGGATTCATTCTGCTAGTGAATTTCTTTGGGAGGCCTTTAGATTAAGTATTCTGTATCCAGAAAATATGCGGGGTTTAATTTTGTTGTGGGATGTGAAAAGCGATCTTGCACAAACATGGGCACCCTGCTCAGGAGGGTGCAGGCAAATACCCTCCTCCTGGTGGGTTTCTCCAAGCCAGTACCAAAGGTCCTAAACCAAACATCGAAACCGTGGTTGGACATGTAAGTATAAGTCTTCAGGAACTGAGAGGTGCATGCCAAAACTAGCAGAATTTAAGTTAATCTACCAGAGACATCACTAATACCCTGAATGTAGCTTCAGCCTGCAGAAACTGCAATGCCTTCGAAGCAGCAAGGAGAGTTTTTGGGTTATTTTTCCACCTGAGGAGTGCAGTGCACATGCATGCACAGGGAGGGTGCCCTGCCTGCTTTTCAAGGGACACGTTCAGCATGGAGAGGAGGGGTATAAATGTAGTGTGGTTGAACAAGTGGTATCTGCTCAGAGCCTGAAAACGTGGCAAAATTGAAGTGCTGTTCATGCATCGCAACAGGGAGCATCTTGCATGCTATGTAGGATACTCTCACTTCTACACTTGGTATCTATACAGATTAAGAAGGATTAATTAGGCTCAAAATACAATGTGTCTTGGCAACATTGCTACGCTTTGTGATGTTAAAGTAGAGATTTATTTTTTTTTTCTCCACAGTAGCTGTTCCAGGAGTTTCTCACAGCCCATGCTTTTCAAGATAAACAGGCAATGCTTGGTTCGTTCACTTGCTTTTTTTCCTTCTCCACAACCTCCCAGTGAGGTCGAAAGCTTATGGGGGGTAATTCTTCCCAGCTGTGGCACACTATCATGTCTTTACCACTTTCAACCTTTGAGTTTTCTGACTGCTGTTTTTAAACTCTTCTAAGAGGACACTCTTGCATGTTGTGTTCAATAGTGCCAGAGACAACCAGGATGGGTTCTAAGGTTGAACACTTCAGTTATACCGTAAGGTAGGCTGGGGCAGGGGAGGAGGGCTTGGACTTCTGCCTGCTAAGAGCCCCAACGCCACTGTAAAGACCTCCTGAAAATATGGAGGGAGAGACCAAAGGAGTAAAAATAAGTGAACATTCAGATGTGTTCTTCAACTGAAAACAGATACCCTTGAGCAACCTTGAAGTTTATGCCCAGTAATCTCTGAACTTGCGGACACCTGACCAGAGGGCTTTTTTGCACTGCGCTGGTTCAACCCCTCCTGCTACGCTATCTGTGAATGCCAAACCCTCTGGCATGCAAGATGTAAATTCTTCGGTATTGAACCCGAAGGCTTCATGAGAGGACAGCTTGACCAATTTCATTAGTATCAAAATGCATTTCCTTTCCTTCAACTGCCATGGCTTGCCACTGCAGCACTGACTATGGTGTCCTGCAGAGGAGGGTGCTCCAGCTAATACATATTTACCGTGATGACATGCCCATCGCTGAGGCTTTCTCTGAATAGTATGCAAAGGCTGATTGCAGGGAAGTTTGGAACCTTGAGTCTGAAGTTGCCTTTAAGCTTATTCTTTTTAACTTTTTAAGTGATGTCCAGGCTTTCCCTGCAATTATTGGCATATTCAGTACTTCAGTCAAATCAGACTTGTAGCTCAGCATATTTCCACATCCACAGATGAGAAAAATACTGATTGCAAACTGCTAAGACCCATCCTCACTGGAAGATTAGTTGTTGGTTTATTTCAAAGGGTAGAGTCAAAACCTTTTATTTTCATGACTATGAGTTTCAGGTTCATAAAGCAAGTCTTGTTCTACAGCAGGTCCTGAAGGAGCTAGGAAATAAATGGCAACAGGCATATAGGGAAAGTATATGGGAAAACCTGTTTCACCTGCTAGCTGGAGAAGATATGAGTATGGGGCTAGGTAGCTCTTCAAAAACTTGTATGTCCAGATAATGTGGATATACCAATATATAAATATGTAGCTGTATGGAATATGTACAAATGTAGGTATTTCATAGAATCGTTTTGGTTAGAAGAGACCTTCAAGATCATAGAGTCTGACCATTAACCTAACTCTGGCACTAAACCATGTCCCTGAAAACCTCTTAAACACCTCCAGGGATGGTGACTCCACCACTTCCCTGGGCAGCCTGTTCCAATGCCTGACAACCCTTCCAGTGAATAAATGTTTCCTAATATCCAATCTAAACCTTCCCTGGCGCAACTTGAGGCCATTTGCTCTTGTTCTCTCACTACTCAGGAGAAGAGACCAACACCCTCCATGCTACAACCTCCTTTCAGGTAGCTGTAGACAGTGATAAGGTCTCCCCTCAGCCTCCTTTTCTCCAAGCTAAACAGCCCCAGTTCCCTCAGCTGCTCCTCATCAGACTTGTGCTCCAGACCCCTCACCAGCTTTGTTGAAAAGAGGACTAAACACCTGTTCATAATCATTTAGTTCTCTTTTAAGTCAGAACTCTCACCTTTCAGTGTTGAAAAAAGCATCTTGTTTGGGAGAATTATCAGTCTCAACTCAGCAGTTTAATTTTGAACTCGCCATGTTCTTGTATTATTTTGACACTCTCAACCTATCCTTCTGTACCACTCATTATTTATATATGCCAGTCCTGGGGTTTTTTGGGGTTGTTGTGTTGGTTGGTTTTTTTTTGGTCTTCTGTGAAGCCAAGAGCTCCAAAATTTTCACTGTTTCTGTGGAGGGAATATTTTCTCCCTGTTTTTTGATTGCAAGATGCTAGCTAGTCAGACACTAGGCTAGAAAGAGGAGAAGAAATGAGGGACTCTCCTGTAGGCAATGACTAAACAGATTGTTGTGTCTACTGGTGACAGAAATACGCAACTGGGTTCTCAGTTTAGCTACCCTGCACATTTTGATTGGAGACGGAAAAATCTCTTAAAAGGTGCTAAACTCAACATGTTCATACGAGAAGTTCCTTCCTGTTCTCCCTACAGTAAGGACCCTTTACCATTCTTTTTTCCCAAAAAACCTGCAGGGTGCTGTTGACTTTACTGTAGTTTGAACTAACTTCAGGTGTATTCATGGAGCTGGTGAGATCTGGATGATCATGCAGAAGACTACTCTTTAGCCCAGATGAGACTACATAAAAAGCATCTTTCGACAGTTGCCTGCTGCTTCCAGGAGCACTCCCTTCTTTTCCCATTAATTCATTTGCATTCACTGCTGGTCCTGTATGCCAATTAGCTTTAATTTTTACTATACACACTGACATCAATGGCCAATGAGAACAGCGTGTAGCAGGGGTTTTAGTATGTCTATAAACTACAGAAAATTGTCCTTGGACAAACTCCTGCTTTTAGACTGGCTGACAACAATAGACATGGTTAAGTTCAGGCTAAGAGCCATTAAACATAATTACTACAACAGGGTAAAAGTTTAATTGTACTAAATTTTAAATCTGCATAGTCTATGCTTATTTACAAGCTGGCTAGGCCTTCCTGTTACATAGAGGGGAGTCAATATGTACTTAAAAATTTTTGTCTTTTAACTTCAAATGGAGACCAAATAAACCCCTGGTTTTTTAGAAGCAGCAAAGCAACTCCAAACTGAAACCTTTCTATATTTCCAGCTGCTTTTATGCCAATGGCTCCTAGCTGGTAAGTAGATGCTGAGCATCTTCTGATAGGTTTTGTTTTTGTTTTTTTTTTTCCTAATGTGCTTCAACTTCGTGTGCACCAATGTGTGAGAGAGTATCGCATCTGTTATGAAGGTGTCTGGGGGACAGAATGAAGATCAGTTTGTTCATGTGGGGTTATTCTAAATTTAACCACAGATGGGACTTGGGGTGAAAGATTTTCCTCCTGCTCCTTGTCTTGTCTCCTTCCTCCAAAAATGTTAGGCTGCCCACCTCAGAAAGTGTCAGCTCAAGTAGCTTTTGGGTAAGTATCTACTTATCAGAGGTGGCAGGGTTTGGTTTTTGTTTGTTTGTTTGTTTTTTTACAAGCAAGCAAAAAGGCAAAAGTCTGTGTTCATTCTGCTTTTTCTTCGAGCAGATTTAAAAAAAAAAAATCATGTTCATTGAGCTATAAGTTACAGTGTATTTTTAGAACCATGGTGAATATACAGAGCTCTAAATCACTCCCTGAAAAGCAGATTAAAATTAGGAAGTGCTAGAATAAGTGTGAAATGTTCATCTGTTGGGAAAGGGAGGGTATGGAGGACTGTGAAACTTGATAGAAGAGAAAAAGATTAGCGTGGTGACTAGCTGGAAGCTACATTTATGTAGACATTAGAAGGCAACAGGATTTAAGCTGGACAGAACATAAGCTTCAGATCTTATGCAAACAGTCAAAGCTGTTTAACAATTGGTTTACCCCCAAAACCCCTGAAAGGAGACAGGTGAATACGATGCCAAATACATTTTTCATGTTTCTTAAGCTAACTGTTTAAATAGTTAAGTGAACATCTGTCGAAATTTCCCCATCATTTCCATTTAGAAAAGTCTCCTATTTGAAGGCTGAAGAAAAGCGCCTGCTTAACAATGCAAATGGTGCTGTCTGGGGCCCCTTTATTTTGTTTAATCTAGATTGAGCTCCACACAACTGTGATGCTAATGAATAATGGATATTTTATACTTGTGCAAGTAGCAGTGCTGGGCATGGAGCAAATCTAGGATTAACCTCCCAGTTTTCCTGCCTAATTCATTTTTTTAGTTTGCTGTGACTCAGGTACTCTACAAACGGATGCCTGGTTTTACGGCAAATAGCAAAACCCCAGCAAAAGCCGTCAGGTTTTTCTGTGCCCAAGTGAGGTGCTGTAGGAGGGGGAACTACACTGGGGGAGGGACGTCCGTATTAATGGCTTGATTTGCGAGTGGGTGCTGAATGAGAGCCAGGGTGTTTCAGGGCGTAGACCCATACGCTTTTCAGTGCTGCATTTTTTCAGTCCTGTCTGCTGGCGTTAGGCAGCCGAGCCCACGCTCAGCTGCCTCCCCTGCCTGCCTGCAGGACTGGGGAGAAAGGGGCTGCCCCATTACTGATTACACGGTCTGAGTTCGCCAGTGCAAACTGCATAGCTGGGGTTTTACTCTGCCTTTCAGCTCTCATATGAGGGAGTCTTAGGGGAAGAAATTTTTGTACTTCCTTTGCAATTTTTAAGTCCTGCACAAATGTTTCCATTTGGTTTGTGTTGTTTAACTTTCAGGGAAAACACAGTGCTGTTTCTTCCTAGGAAATCTTGGGGTTTTCCAGTCCAGTATAATGAAAGACCACTGATACCACTTCTAATGAAAAATAAGGGTGGCCTTTTTTTATAGCTGGAGAGCAAGCTGACTTTGATAGCACGGTGCTGTGGGAGGGTGAGAGAGTTGTGTGGAGGTTTCTGTAACACTGCTGGGTGTTTTAATTCACAATTACTGGCCAGTAATAATTAGTATTGATTAGCTTGGCAAATTGCAGGTTTAGAAATTGGTTATAGATTTTCCTGGTGCTTCTCATCTGCCTGTTGTGGAATCGGCCAGAACCAATGGCTTGAAACAAAGCGCGAGCCCAAATCTGTCTGCGGGCAGTGACGCGTTGCACGCCCAGAGCTAATGGTCAGCAAGAATCGTAAGTCTTGAGGCTCATCACCCTAAGAATACGATTTTTATCCTCTCCTAAGCAAAGTAACTAACCATATGAGTATTGACCACAGTCTTGGGTGAAGCTTGGTGGTTTGTTTTTTTTTGGCCTGTTGCTTCATGCCCTGGCTGGTTTGTGTGGCTTTAACGTGGTGGTGGTGTGTGCTGCCCCTGGCGCCGCAGGGGTCTGCAGGGACGTCTTGGAGAAGGGCCGGGGGAAGGATGCTGCAGTCTTGGGCGAGTCCCCCGGCGGGAGCTGTAACAGCAGCAGACATCTGGGGAGACAGATAGCGAAAGCCGAGATGGAAACGGCAAAGCTTCCAGTGCTGAAGGGCTGTCCTCGAGGACCGGGGAGCTGAAGTGGAACGGCTGAGCATGCTGTTCGGGCCTCGGTGGAAGGGCTTAGCTGGCTCCCGGGAGGGACGTGGAGGCGGGAGAAGGGGGACACAGCCAGGGAGGAGGGCTTGCTCTTGGAGATGCCTTGCAAAATGCTGTTGTACTCATGGCGAGAGAAATGGTGCTTTTTCGTTTTAAACAGCAGGTAAGTGAGGTTCTTCCTGAGCCGTATTATAGCCTTGCCTGCCAGGGTTGGCAAAGTTTGCAGGTCTTTTGCGTTCTGCTGCCGGAGGCTGCCAGCCTGTCCCTCTGTCAGGTTGCGGCCAAGAGCACACACAGAGGAGGACGGGTGGCTCCGAGCACCTACCCGCCGCTGCAGAGAGGCAGATAGTTTTTGACTGAAATTTCGTGAGCCCCAAAATAGTGCTCTAAGTGTTTAATGCTTTTCTCCATTAGACAGCAAATTAGCCCTGGGCTCGCAAACCAAATGAAGTTTCATCTCGACAATCAGAGCCTGCTCACCAGGCAGTTTTGTCCCAAGTTCTCACACACTGGTTGGTCAGCAAAATGGAGACTGCAACTTCTATTTATTGGTGCAATACAGTATTTGATACTGCTAATTACACTTAATTAGTCCTTCCACCATTTAATTAAAATGGCTTCTAATGATTGTGCTTCTTTGGCAGGCTCTTTGGTACCACCGGGAATTGTGCTGCCTGCAGTAAACTGATCCCTGCCTTTGAGATGGTGATGAGGGCCAGAGATAATGTTTACCATTTGGACTGCTTTGCCTGTCAGCTCTGCAACCAGCGGTGAGAACACAGTTATTATACACACAAATACAAAATAATTTATACCTTTTGCCTGCAAAATGTTTGATCCAAGCTACCTATCTGGGGCTCGCAGCCTGCTGGCATGGCTTGGGCTCATTTATTATGCCGACCTGGGTGATGCATGTGAGTACCTGTAGCCCCTTTACTGTAAATCCCCTTGGAGCTGAGGGGAATTGGAGGGGCACAGGGGGGCACACAGACTGCAGAGCTGGCCGTAGACAACGTGGCACAGCTGCTGCTAAACAAAACAAACTGCTTCAGCGTCCTTTCAGACGATGGAAACTGGACTTCCTCTGGCAAATGGATGCTATTTTGCTTAAATCAGGTTTCTGACAGGGTCAAAACTGAGGACAGCAAAGAAGAGAAAGAGAAGACATGGGAGGGAAAAAAATACTTTAGATAAGTCCTTTTCAACTCTAGGAATAAATCCCTTTACTTGTTGTATAATTAATGGGGGATCTTGGTGGTATAATTTTGAGTGGGGCTTGTGTATTTCTGCTGGGTTTTACCCAGTGGAAAATGCATGTCAAGGAGTATAAGAAAAGGTCATGCACAAAGTTTTTCCTTGGGCTACCTGCAGCCTTCTGAATTTGGGAGGGTTGTGCAAAATGTTCCCAGCGCTCTGTTTTTCGGTGATTGTAGGCAGAAGAGAAGCCCACAGAGCTAGACATGATACGCTGTCATCTTCTGATGCATCTGTCCATCCTTGTCAAGAACAGGCCTGAAAGTGCTGCTTGTTCTTGCTGCTGCTTTATTCTGGCTGTAGTGACTGCCCAGGGCCCAAGGTTGTATTTCCCAAAGATGAAAGTAGGAGGCAATGCTTCATCCCATTTGAAGGTGTGTGAGAGATGACAGAATTTGTGGGAAGATGGAGAACGTAATTCTTTAAAAGTCAAGCTAAAAGCCTGACTTAAAAATCAATCACTCACCCTAGAACAAAAGCCATGGTGGGGTCTCTAATGAAGTAGCCACACACGGTGCGTGTGTGGGTGCAAACCCCTGCCACCTTTCCCACTAAACTTAGGAGACCGTGCAGACTGGGGCCCGATTCTCCTTCCGTGCCCTCTGACGGTGGCGTAGCTCATGGGGACGGATGGGGTTGCGGCTGGTCGGTGCCAGAGCATAAAGGCGGAGAGCGGGACGAGCCGTGTGTAGCTCGGGGGGTTTGGTGGATCCCGTCATGAAGGCGGAGGTGGCGTTTGTGCGAGGCAGGGACCTCCCGCCAGCAGCGGTGGCAGCGCCGGGGCGGCAGTGACATCTAGTGGCTCCCAGCTCCGGCTCCTGTCCGGGAGCCCTGGGAACTCTTTCGGTTGCCCAGTCTTGTTTTGCCACCCTTGGGATGCGCTCCCGCAACGGCCGTGGTTGCCGGGCAGCGGCGTGTGCCTGTTTGCGGAGCTGGTGCGTTCCCACCCCGAGATGGTCCATCTTCTCACAGCTGAAACGGCTGCTTGGCCGTGGGGTTTGTCTCCAGGCTCAGAAGCGTTGCAGGGTGCTGCCAGGTTCAACCCTCGGGCTGGGGTTTCTCCAGCCTGCCAGCGAAGGCCAGGCAGGAGAGGGTTGCTCCCAAATCCCACACTGGTACCGGAGCTGGAGCATCTCAAATGTCCCTTCTGGCAAAGGCAAGTCACGGCTCTGGGCTGTGCAGGCAGGAGAGCTGGGTTGGCCTTGGAGTCTGCAGGATGAGTATTTGTCATCAAACCTCTACTTTACACAAGCTTCTCTCATAGAAAAGCATAGTACTGCCTAGTTTTCACTTTCAGGAATTGCTTTTTCACTCTTTATTATAAAGGCTCCAGAACACCTCTCTCCCTCTCTTCCCTCTGCGATTGCTGATGCTGGTACTGCCCTCAGCGCAAAGTGCGGTCCTGCTCTGCCCTTAAAATAACCTCCCCGTGCTGTCACTGCCTGGCAGAACGCACAGGTAATCCCCCCGTTCTGGCAGAGTTGTGCTTGGATGCACAAGGGATTTGCCCAGTCTGGGGGGAGCTGAGTTTTTCTGAAAGATGGGCTGTGTAGACAGGGTAGAGCTACATGTAGATTGTTATTTTTAGCTGAGATCAGGTGGCTATGAACTTTTATGACTTATCCTTTAGAGATTTTGGTCCAAAAGGCAGAGTGGAACTGCTCCTGTAACAGACAGCATAGGAAGCTTGAACCGAGAGCAGTGAGTTTAAGTAACTCTGAAGTCAAAATTGCAGACATGAATGCCAAAACTACTTCAAAATCAGAAAGCCCACCTGAAACTCCGCCTTATGAAAAAGATTTTATTATGAAGAGTTTTCTCTAGTCCTCTTCCAGCTTACTTGCCCTTCTATAGCTGGCCTATGTCTATGTGTAGAGCGTTAAATCTGTCAGAGGAAAATCTCTAATATATTTGCCAAGTGTGCAGTGTTTTCATTAGCTTCATTCTCAAAAACATCAGGTTTGGAGCAAGTCCTACAATGCTACTCAGCCTACTGTGCTTTGAACTGTTAGAAGGTCGACGTTGCTTGTCACAACGCTCAGTAAAAGTTGGTCACTGTTGTAACTGGCTAACAGATCAGTATTACAAGGGTTGCAGGAAACCTAGCTGCTTGTGTTGCCATTATCTAAAACGTGGTTTTTTGCTCAGAAGAAAATCACTCTATAGAAATGGCAGGGCGGGTTCAGCACCGGTTTCACTCCGCTCCCAGCTGGAGCTCGCTCAGCCAGACGGGCTCTCCAACAGACCTGCTCCCGGAGCGGGGCTGATGGTGCCGTCCCCAACTCTCCCTCCAAAGATCTGCAGACCTGGACACATGAAACTACATCTGAAGTTGCCCTGTTAAATCCTGTCTCTAGGTGCCATGCATCAGCTGAAGAGATCCCAGTTTACTGCTGGGTTTGTAGGACTGGCAGGTAGAAAGAAATAGTCACCTTTCCAGTGAATCAAACCCTTCTCCCCAAACTTCCCAGGGTCTCAGGGTATCCCTGCTGTGCATTTTAGTTCCCGTGTAGTTCATACACACACAGAACCCGCCCCTCCCCAACTCTGTAGTTCTCCAGCTCCTCCTTTGGCTCCTCTAGATGCAAATCAGATTTGGCAAGACACAGCTGTTGGTGATGCCAGTGGCAAGAGTGGGTTTTGCATTTCTCCTCCTGGAGATTTATATTGTACTTAAGGTAGGGATAAGTAGCAAGAACCAAGCAGCTGTGTCTGTTATAGCGGATAAACCTACTGCTGGGGAAGGTGGTGTTAAAGAGAGTGTGTGCAGTACAGTTCTTAGAACAGAAGCTGTTAATTTAAATTGATATTAATCTTTAGCTTTTTAATCTACAAAAAAGGTTGATTTTCAGAACTACTAAAACGTGCTACAGAGGGAAGAAGATGGAAGGTCTCCAGTGAAATCGTATAAAGTCAGAACCAATGCCCAGTTCTCTCTGTACCTGTTTGGCAAATTAATCAGCTTATTTGCAGGTGTCCAGTTGGAAAAAACTTGTGCCCATGTCAGACCTATAACAGAGCTCTAAAATGATTAGTCATGTTCTTGCAGCAGAAAATATTCGTTTTTATGGAGATGCCCTGCCCGAAGCTGCCTGAGTTACAAATCTAGAAAGCATTTTAGACAAGAAGGAGGCAACTAACCTGCCAAAGCTCTGCCTGGGAGCCAAGGAATGGGCATTTGAGGTCTGCTACGTCTCCTGAGGAGGGAGTTCTCTCCATTGATCTTCCTTCAAAGCCCAGCAAATATTTCACCTCATCAGAGGTGGTACCTACCCCTTCCTCTCAGTACAGAGCTGCTTTTCGGTGCAGTGGCCAGGGTACCTCTGCTTTGGGGACCGGGGGCTGATTTAAGACTCGGCGCTTGGGGCAGGGAGGTGCAGCCCTGTGCTCCGGTCTGTCAGTGCCCCACCAGTGTGACGGACAAAAACCAGCCCCTGAATTGGGTGCAAAGAGCATTGTTTGTTATCTTAAGAAGTAAAAGATTAGCTTCTGATTCTTGAGCAAGCAGACAGGGCGCAAAAAGCTATTGGCTGTCAATTCACACCTCTTGGATCTTATATGTGGAACTTTTTTGACCTTAATGGTCAAATAAAATTGTTAAATATCACAAGCCTCTCTGTCAACTTCAAGACAAACAGAACAATTTACATGGTATATAGAGAGCAGTGCCCTGCGCTCAATGAAGATAAAGGTTAGGAGTCCAGCCACCAGGAAATTTCTATTTATTGTTCCACACTGTACACAAGGGGGTGAGGGAGGACTTAATAGCCAGTCCTTGCCTGGAAATTAGTGTAAATACTGCCTCACCCGAGGGAGCCCTGGAAATGTGGATACCAGCAAAAATTTCAAATAGCCTCTATGCAATATCGTCCTTTTGATTTCCCGGTTGTAGAGCCAATACCTGTTGTCTGCAGGGACAAACCCCTTCATTGCTCCCGGCCTCCCCTGGCGCAGGACCCAGCAGGGACAGGGAGCTGCTCGCGAGGTGCTTGATGTAGCCGTGGCCTGGGAGATGAGCATTGCCATGCTGGCAAAAGGGATGGGAAAAAAAGAAAAAATAAAATATATATGTGTGTGTATATATGTATATATATAATAAAAAGGAAGGGGAGCTGGGGAAGAAGCACATAGGCTTTCACAGGGTCCAATGGCACCGGCAGAGCTGGAAATCAAACTCCAGCCTCCAGAGTTGCCTTCAAACCCAAACAGCCTCAAATTTACCTCCATTCTTACTTATACCCGTGAATTCTTTCTATCTTCCAGATTCTGTGTGGGAGACAAATTTTTCCTGAAGAACAACATGATCTTGTGTCAGATGGACTATGAGGAAGGGCAGCTGAACGGGAGCTTCGAGTCCCAGGTTCAATAACAAACCCTGCTTCGCTGAAGCACTGTGGGATGGGCGCTCAGCCGCACGAGCAGCGACGGTGCCTGTCAGCTTGCCTGCAATATTTTTTTAATTCTTGGTCCAGAGAGGACTATATACATTGTAGTACTTTCCCCCCAACACAAAGCAGTTACAATTTTAGATGTACAGTTGTGCCTGCTTAGCTGAGCACTGCATTGCCTGTATGTTTGTGAGTTTTTGGGGTCTGGGGGAGGGCTCTGTACAGTCTGTTTTCTGTATATAAACTGGAACATTTATTTTATGAAAAATGTAATGCAATTTTATTACTGGTGTGAATTAAAAATTATGAATGTTTCCTGGTCATCTTAGCGGTGGTTTGTTGCCCATGTGGCGAAAGCCTGGATTTCCTGTGCTCGATGTTGAACAGACTCTTAGAAATATATACACAGGTCCCTGGAAGCTGCGCGAGTAGAAACAGAGATGAAGTTCACACACACAAACCGGGGGAAGGAACGCTGCCGCAGAGTTAGACCTCTCCTCCTGAACCACACGGAGACTCGTGTCCAAACCCCGTTGCGTTGTACGGCGGAGGGAACGGGCTGCGGGTGGGTGACGGCTGGAACCCCTGGGGTCCTGGCCGGGTCCCACCACGGCTGCGGGCTGTGCTGAGCTGCTGGCTGAGAGCCTCTCGCTTTTCACCCCAGTGAATTCAGACAGAGCGTGTCCACGGCCAGGAGTGCTTGTTGGCTGGTTGATGTGTCTCCAGTCTGGGCTGCGAGGAAAGTGCTCCCTCCAGCACTGCCAACAGGTGCCCAGGCATTGATCAGAATATTAATTTCAAGGCTACGATAGGCAGTAGGATTTTCCTGTGTGGCATCACTTGTTCAGGGTTCAAACATGTCTGGGTGCTGACGCAGCATTTCTTTTCAGAGCCCTTTCTGCTTATTCTGTGCCAGGTGCTTTGACCTCCCGCATAACGAAAGCGATCAGATTTGAAGCATCTCCTGTAGAAAAGCTCTGAACTGTGTTCCTGCTGCGATGCTTTGTGCAATGATTTTCAAGGTTATGCAATTCATGTGCAACCCACTGGACTGTACCAAACACATTTCTTTGTATGGTGAGTGTCACTTTAATTCAGTGCACCAGTAGCTGTAAAGGGTGGGTGCAATTCTATTTATTTTGTTTTCCTGCTTTTTCTTAAATTTACCCTGTTTCCTCTAATAAACAGACACAGAGTACTTTTTTCTTAGGTGACTTGATCAGTTACTGGTCCTGGGTTGTGTGTGTGTGTTCTCTGAATGGCAAACACCACATGCAGTGCAGCTTCGTGCTGCTCTGCCTGGTTCATGAAATTCTTTTATGTACATCTATATTGAATAATGACTAAACAAGCAAAACATCACCAGACACTTTATATGCTTCAAAATATCACCTGTCATCTGAAGCTATCTCAGATATCTGGATTGATCGAGTGCTTTTTCTTCATAAACAGATGTTTTGAGGTGGGAGACCCATTATAAAATGTGTGGCCCCATCCACTTTTATTCCCCACAAATATGGAATAGCAATTACAAAGCCGTCTATGGATAGATGGCACCTTAATTACTATTCCATTTTAGTGCCTTTTAGGGTTGAGGTCTTTTGAGAAACTGTAGAGTTGATGCTCTTTTTGTAGAGGCTCTTGCAGGTGGCCACGCTGGGGCTACTGAAGGAGCAGCTTGTTGCCCAAGCGTTTTGACTCTTGGCTTTGGAAGGGGTTGCCAGCCCGCTGCTCCCTCTGCCTGTGCTCGGAGTACCTGCCTGTCCATGGGTTTTGCTGTAATTGAACACACAACGGCAGTGCACGGGTGTTGTCCTGTGGTAAGGATGGGAGCAGTAAAACCAAACCAAAACCCCTCACCGAACAAGCTTTGGGGGGGTTATTCAGATTTAGTTCAGATTCTTAAGGAGAGTTGTGGCACCAGTTTTAAAACCCATAAAGTCCTTCAGCAAATGGTGCTTAAACCTTCTAGAAAGCAATTTTCTTGGCTTAGGTGGTCTCCTTTCTTCAGAAGACATGGAGGAAGAAAGTATAACTTTTCAGAGCTGCTTGGCTAATGGTGACTAATGGCTGTGCAGCTGCCACATCTCTCATATGTGCTGGGAAAGCTGCAGAAATGTCACCCTAGGGGCAGGAGCATGCTGGAGGAGAGGATGGAAATCAGGGGATTTTTGACATGTGGCAATGCAACAGGCTGAATCAGCAAACACGAGCAGAATGGTGGAGCAGAATATAGCCCAGGAACTCGGAGAACAAAATGAGTCTTGGACTGGTGAATGGGACAAAATAACCAGTAAGTGAGTCACATGTGGTGGCACTTTGAGCATCTCGGTGCCTCCTTGCACTTCTGGCTGTGAAAGGGAGGCAGTGCTTCCCCAAAGGGGTGCAGGGGGCTTCATTTTGATGGGCAATCCTCTTGATTTCTTACCAGAGCTGTAAATTCAATTCCTTATGCCTAATGAGAGATTTCATGATGCTGTTTCATGCAAAAGCCCCGACTGGTGGGTGCGTGGGTGGATGGACAACCTGGGACAGTGCACAGCTTCTTGCTGTTGAACGGGGGTCAGAAAATATGCAATTGTATTATATGTAAAAAATAATACAAGGGAGTAATTCTGCAGCACCCGTATCCTCCTTTTCATTAGACACAGAACAAGGCCCACCGGCCACAGCCCATGCCCCAGAGAGCACTGGAAGTGGGATTTCTCTAAAATAAAAATCCCGTGAGGACAATGCAATCATGAATTTCTGTCTGAACACTGCAAATTTGCTTAACAGAAACAAGTGCTGGAGTGCAGACCTGCTGTTGAATAATCACTTCCACTCTATGGAGCAGAGCACAGAAACCTTTTGATGGTGTTATAGTCATCACTTGGCATAAATATTCATTCAAGGAATCAGAGCAGAGTAAATGGCATTTTAGACTCTAATCGTTTAGTATTAGCAGATAGCCTTTTTACTGCTAAAGATAACCACTGCTTAATCAGTTTAGTGACCACTGGCATACAGTATGACATTTAAGCTTGTGCCTCAGTCCCTGTGCTGAGGACACGGCTGCCGGTGACCCCACTGCCCAAGTCTCCATCGCTCCCAAAGTCAGCCAAGCTGCTGCAAAATGCACACAAGTGGCTTTAACTTCTGAATTATCTGCCATTTGCCTCCTTATCTTAGATCAAAGTGGTATTTTAAGCTCATACTACAAATGTTAAAATCTAGGATCTTCTCTCTCTTTTATTTTGTAGTGGGGGACTAATGACTGATCGCAGCACAGTCTGATTTTGCAATTAAACACAAGCCAGTATTTAAAGGCAATCAAAATCTCAAGCTTCCTCTCCATTCGTGTTCAATGCTGGTGTAATTGCTGCACAGATCCTGGCTCTTCCTTCAGTCTTAATTTTTTTTTTTTTTTGGTGTGTGCCTCTGTCTTTCAGAGGGATGTTATACTTCCCTGAGCAGCATTAGTGCTATTGAGCATGCCGCTATCGACACTCCAGCTTGCCCGACTTCATATCTTGCCAAACAAGTTAATCTAATATTAACAGTGGTTTGTTACCTCGTTGTTAGCTTAATTTACTTTACAAGAAAGGCTATATTTGCATTTCATCCTTTGCTTCCCGACGCCAAGATGGGATTGCTCACAGTTTTGCGCAATCTCTGGGTCTGGTGTTGCCATGCGGAGGAGGGGGCCACCACCCCAACCAGGCATTTTCGCTAATTGGCCGGGGGGGGATGTGGGGACTTGGAAGGAGGATTTCGAAAGCCATAGAGCCGGTCCTGGAAATGCAATATTCAGAATAGCACAAATACCGTTGCTGCTCTTCCAGTAATATAGCTGAGTCGTAGACAGTAGTTTTCCCTGGTGGCAAACATATACAGTAAATGTCTTTAGTATGGAAATCAGCAGACATATGGGCAAAGCGGCAGACATTTGCAACACCAACAGGTTCCTCAGGCTTTTAGGGGATGCTCTCGTGCCAGGACTTGCTGAGGTTTCTCTGCCATCGTGGCAGGGCCCCACGCCTCGCTCCAAATTGCAGGGGCAGGGGGAGTTGTGAACAAAGCCCTCCAAGCCATCCATCGCTCAAAAGCCGCTTCCCCAAAGGATCCAGCTCCCGGTCCTCGGCAGCTCTCAGACGGGAAGGCTTTTATTTCTCCAGCAGCCGTGCTGGCTTCAGGGCTGGGAGGGTTGCTGGGGTGGGGATGGAGATGCCCCGCGGTGGCAGCAGGTGACATCCGTGGCTTGGCACCCAGGACTGGTCCCCCCTAGGTTAGGGGATGTGGCATTGCTGGAGGAGGTGGCTTTTGCAAGTGTTAGTTTCTTGCTTAATTCCTGAGTAGCTCACTATGTGTGTGCTGCATTGCTAAACCCTGTCCCTGTTTCTGGAGCACTGGCTTTCCCCCTGCACTAGCACTCGCTGCCTTCTGCTGTACCAGCCGGTGAGTTGCCTGCACTGAGTTTGTAATACTATTGCCAAAAGGGAAGGGACAGCAGTGGGGTGGTGAAACTGATGCCATGGATGTCCACAACATCAGCTTCTCACGCAAAAATGGGCTTTTTAGCAGAGGAGGAGGTTGCAAACATTTTGCTAGGGGAGGCCGTTCAGACACGGGGTTCGTCCCTGACCGTCGCTCCCGCTGCACCCCAACTCATCATCCAGCTTCTCCTCTGCTGGTGCTCATCTCTCTGGTCGAGCTGTGTTTCAGTTGACCCAGTGAGTGGAATTGGGGGCGCACACCCCTGTGCTCCCCATAGGCAGCAAGAACCAGCCCCCAGGGTGAGATGCCCCCTGCGGCACCCTCCAGAGCGGTGCTGAGCCCCGACCGGAGGCACCAGCTTCGGGGGGAGCCTCAGTTTGCCCATCTCAGTTTAGGCATCTCAGCTTACGGGAACTGAATGACTCCGTCTGTCTGTCCGTCTCACTCTGGTTTTAATAGCAAAATCCTGAAGGATGCCAAGGATGACTCTGGCCAGGCTGAGACGCCTGGCAGAGCAGCCGCTTAGTGATGCTGAAGAAGGTTTTTAGTGCAGGTCTGAGAGAAAACAGGGCTGGAGGAGGGGGAATGGTGGCTGGAGAAGAGTTTGGTCCTGGAGGAGCAGCAGGTGCCAGAGGGGTGGATCGAAGCAGATGATCAGCTGCAGACGTAAGTACCCAATATCGGTAGATTATTGTGAGTATTTGGAGGGCAAGAGCCCAAAACAGAGGTCGATTTTGCTACAAAAGCAATCTGAAACATCTCAGAAGCAATATAAATGTTAGTATAAGTATAAATATAAATAATATTAATATAAATAAGTTGCATTGACCACAGCCCCACAGCTTTGAGGCCAATGTGGGCTCCGGCTGCTGACCCAGCAAAACCTCCCTGGCCAAGGCTTCAGGCAGGTCAGTCTGTAGAGCTTTATTTAGACTGTCACTGCAAGATTTCACTTTTCTGTCATGCCTCCTCACAGCCAACCCTTCCTCCACCTCAGGCACAAAAATGCACTCTCCCCAGGGCCTTTGCCGGTGCGAGCAGCTGAACACCGAATCTGGGGGCTCCCGTGCTGGTGCCCAGTGCCAGATCTGCTCCCACCAGCAGCTGGGGCACCGATAGCTCAACATGTAAGGACAAACACTGCTGAGCAGGCAAACAGGTTGGGTGTTGGAAAAGGAGAATGAATCAGACCCAGGTACACATGCACATGCCCTCTGAGCACGGGCACAGCGTGGCAGCACACCCACGGGCTGCAGCAGGGCCACGGTCACCTTGCACGCCCAGCAGCAACGCAGAAACCCACATTTCAGCATTTTGGACCCGTCGCTGACTGGCCACATGAAGCTGCAGGATCTTCCAAGCAGGAACATTTCTCTAACTGAAAAGTCATTTATTTTGAGAAAAGCAAGAAGTTGCTAGTCTGCTCCTTTTGTTTCTTGCCACTGCAAAATACACGTAGCTCACACCTTTTCTTATCATGAAGCCATGCTGAAGCAAGACCAGTTGGGCAAATCAGTTCTCCCAGTGCGGGCTAACGAGGCCAGCGCTGGGATGGCCGGCATTGCCCATCGGGTGCTGCCTGAGGGTGGGCAGATGGGGCTTGCTGCTCCTTTTAGCCCTCACTGGTGATACCGCTGGAAAAAGATGTTGCTAATGCAATCTGAACTGTAATATGCAATTTTGCTAAGAAAATGACCTTGGGAATAGCTTTGCTATTATTATTATTATTATTATTAAATAGAATCAGGTATTTACTTAAAGGTCTTGGCATCCCTGTATAAACTGTAGAAAAATTTGTTTTTATTTAGTGAAAACCTTGTTGTTCAAAACTGGCTTTTCACCCCAGGGCTTACCCTGCAGCCCAGCAGCAGGTGCCTGCACGTGGCGGGAGCACCGAGGCCAGCAAAGCGCTGGTTCCCCCGGGTCTGCCTCTCCCGCTGCTGCTCACCTGCCTTTCTTCAGCCCTCGAGACGTTTCCTGGTTCACTTTGCCATCAGTGCCTGCGCCAGCGTAGGGGAGGACTGACCCTGTCCACCGCGGGCTGCAGCGGCCGAGGACACGGGTACAGCCGCGCTGCTGCGCCCCGGTGCATTTGGGCACTCGTGCAAGGCGTGCCGGTCACAGAGACCGTGCCACCATCACCTCCAGTCTTTAGGAATGGCTCCTCAATAATCTATTATTTAACATAAGTAACCCCTTTACTGTTCAAAGCTCTCACTATTCTCATTCTAATGATCCCACTACAGTGCTGAAAGTTAACTGATGGTAGAAGGGAGGACTTCTGTTTGTGGTTTGCTGAAAAGAGCATATCTTTGTCTGCCATAATTTTTTCTTTTAATGATTATTTCTTAAATTCTTGCCAAACACAGCCCAGAGACGCAGTGTAGTGCCTTGCCTGGGCAGCACACGGTGCGGTGACAGGAGCCCCGGGGGGGTCTGAGGCGATGCCCTCTCTTCTGCCTGCTGCGGAGGAGGGGGAAAGGGGTCCCAAAAGTCCCGACGGGAACACAAAGGTCCAGGACACAACATCCTCCAGAGCAGGTCATCTTGCTTCTGCACCCCAGAGGAGGCTCGGGGAAACCCCAGCCTTTGGCAAGAAAGAAATGTCAAAGTCCCTGCCAAGCCGCGGCCGCGCTGGTAGGCCCAGAGGCTGCTGCTGGGCACGCCGCGCTGCGTCCCCGCTCCCCCGTGGGGAGCATCAGCCTCATAAATTATTCCTCAGTGTAATGGCGATGTTGTAAAACATGAATATTTAGTGCATGCATAATAGTTGTTTATTCATACTTAAATGTCAGCTGGTGAAAACATATTTAAAAGCCTCCCTTCCCCAGGAAGCACAAGCTGCCAGAGGAGATGGGCGGCAAAGGCGGCTCCGAAAAGTCACGCTGCTTCCTGCCGCGACAAACACCCGGGCTGGGGTGGCACACACCCATATGTCCCCAGCCGCGCCATGTCCCTGCTTGCTGAGGACCAGACCTGCAGGAGCCAGCGCCATCCTGCTCTCAATGGGACCGTCTCCCACTGACGGAGGGTTTTGCACTTGTGCTGTGGCTAAATTTGGCCAAAACTGTGCTAGTTCTCCTGTTATGCCTGTTCAACCCACACAGCCGAGCTGCAGGGACACCAGCAGGGTGGGCTGGGGGGATGTGCACCCCCAGCATGGGCTGTGGGGCAGCAGGAACTTTGCAGGACAAGGCTGCTGTGAGCGGGGATGCGGGGATGCACCCGTGGGTGCAGGCAGGGAGAGGCGGGGGCACCTGCCTGCTCGTGCTCACTAGTGAAAATGTTCAACACTTGGGAAGCGGGGGGGGGAAAGAAAACAACACACAGAGAAATAAATTATCAGTAAAGCAACACAAACTTATGAAGGACTTTTTTTTTTTTTTTTTTTTTTTTTTTAGCTGTCAATACACACAAAGAGGCAAAAATTGGAAGCTTTTGAGGAAAAGAAATGCGTCTGAACTTCTGAGCAAATGAGAAAGTACTGAAAAGGCCTGCATTGCCGAGCTCCTCTGAGGTAACTTCTGTGCTCAGAGAGAATATTTCAGAAGACATTTTATTCTTTAGAAGATGCCAAAAACGCAAGACTTGGCACTTTAACAAAACAGAAAAAGGAAAACACATAATCTTCTTAACTAGTAAGTCTTTGAGCCCAGGATCACATTGTTGCCATATAATAAAAAGGGATGTTATGCAGTAATTTGGGCAGTTAAGAATTCTGTGCATACTCAAAATCATGACATTTCAAGGACAATAAAGTTGGCTGGCTCCTGGCCATTGCCCATACGAAGAGAAAACAAAAAACCGGATTGTCAGCTGGTTATTCATACCGCATTACAAAACAAGCCTCCCAACAGGCAAACACTCTTTATTGCTTGTGTTTTTGCTCCAGAAATATATTTTTTAATTAAAAAAAAGTTCTCGCAGCATTCATCTTACAAATGTTAACCCCTTAGTAGACAATTCTGACATACTTTGCCGCTGGCTTTTCCACTTTATAAATGTTCTACAGACAAGGAAAAAAACAGAAAGAAAAATTTATTTTTTATTTCTCACATGGAACGAGCTGTCTGTTTCTTTATGAGGAAAAAAAAAAAAAGAATCGAGGCACTCAAGACTTTTTATGCCATTAGTCATGTGGGATGTGATTAATCATGTGGGATGCTTTGATTTTTGGGGTGTCTGGCTTCAAATAATGCCCAGGGAGTTGTTTTCCAGATAAAACGCGCCGCCCATGAGCGTGTGCCAAGTGGTGCCCCCAAGCCGGCAGCCGGGATTGAGGACGGCCCCGGTTTTGCAAGGGGCTGCGGTGCAGAGCCGGCAGCACCGGCGTGCTGGAGGGGTCGGTCCCTGCTCGGCCAGGGCTGGTGGCAGGTTCCCTAATTGCTGTATGGTTACTACAGTATGTCGTTGTGCGCAAACGATTATTCCTTTTGCTTTTACAGGTGCTTTATGCGCTGGCAGGCAGTGTCGCTTGCCTGCGCTGCTGCCCTTGCTTTCTGGAGGCTCTGCTGCATCGAGTTTAACCAGGAGCCGTGAAAGCCAAGCTCTGAGCCACATACTGCTTAACCCCACACTTTTATCCTTTCACAGCTCTTTACTCCCATGATTTAATTTCTCCCCGAAGAACTTTATTCTGGCTTTTAAAGAACGAGCTTTCTAATAGGTCCTCTTCTTGCAGAGTCACTGTCCCTTTTAGAAACAGCTGAAGCGCCAGGAGTGCTACATCACGGGATAAAATTGTGAAGTATGAAATCATCAAAAAGTAGTAAGCACCTACCTTGAGCTTGATCAAAACCCTGCCTACCCCTCTGTGAGCCTCACCAAAACACTAGTGAGAGTGGAGGACCTCCCCAGCACACATGGGTAAGTGCTCGAACCTCGCCGGGATGTGCTTAGGGACCTCGTGGCCATGAAATGAGGCAAGATGCTGCAGGAATGGTCTCCTGGCTGACGCAGCTACGGGCAGAGCTCTGCAGTGCGACTCGCCACAAGCCACCACGCAACCATCACTTTGGTTTGCATTTCCAGCAGGTGACCAGCCCTGTTGGTGTGACAGCCCACATGCTCCCACTCCCCGGTGGGTCTCATCGATGAGGTTTTATAAACCTGAGAGTTATCAGCAGTACTGCTCACCCTGATGATCCTTGAACTGTATTTATTTATGTATTTGTAGGGAGGCAGGCAGTCCAGGAAAATTAAATGGAAGGCTTTCTCATCAATGTGGAGAAAAGCAGGTTTCTGTCATGCTGTTTCCCACAGGTTGTTATCGTGTCTCTTTAATCATCCTGTGCTGGAACAGCTGCAGGTATTTTGCAGCAAGATGCTCCAGGCTGCAGCTTCTGCGGGCAGCGTGGGTCCTGGCCTGGGGAGAGGTGCTGGTAGCGCCTGGTGGGAACAGGTACGGCAGGAGGACACCCTGGGATTTCTGGGCTTTTGTCTGGGCTGAAGAAAGTGCAGGAGGTGCCCACAGTCCACCTTGGGAAGGGGGTGAGCCTTGTGGGGAGGGAGGTGACAGGCATGTGGTATGTGCTGATGCCTTGTAAGTCTGACATCTTACTGAGAGCTGCAATGGTATTTGAGGAAGGAAATACCAAATCCCTGGTTAAGTCAAAATGCCTTGGTGGAAGGACAAACTTCTGCTGTTATTATAGCTCTCTTTCCCTGAATTGCCAGCCAGTCTATCATTTTTATCACTTTAAAATGTGTCCGGTGGAAGATGCTGGTGCTGGACCCTCTCGGTCCACACTCACTGCCGCGCCAAACCTCCCAGGTCCCTGCATCTCCTGTGAGCTGGGGTGAGCCCTCTCCCTCCTGTCCCGGCCGTGCAGCCCCGCGGGAGGGAGCGGCACCCCCGTTCGGTCACAGGGATCCCGCAAAACCGCGGCCCCCTGCCAGGGGCACGGGCTGCGGTAGGGAGGTGCACCCTCAGCACTGCTCTTGTGCTGGCGGGGGTTCCAAATCATTTCAATAAGCTTCTCCTGACCACAGCACAGGAGCGAGGCTTGGCTGACAAAGTTTTGTAAGTGCTTTTGGGGGAATCGTTTGTTGTTTGTGGAAATGCACCAGGAGAGATCCTGAACTGGTGCAAATTGGCTCATTTGCTGTCACGCCACTCTCTTCATCCTCCCAGTCCTGTGTTGGCTCCCTGCTCCTTTGCAGTAGCTTCTGCTTTCTGGGCCACCAGTTTCCACCCACTTGCTCTCTCCTTGCATTTCTCCCTCTCCTCGCAAGTTCCTGAGCATCTTTATTTGCAGTGTGATTTGCTCAACTTTGATTTTGTGTTTTAATCCACATGGTTCTCGTCCCTGGCTCTGCCTAGATCTGTTGCTGCCCGTATTTACCTCTTTTTGATTGTACTTTTTCTGGGACAAAGCGCGGTGATGCCATTTTGTGGATAATTAGATTTGTTTGAGTGTGGTCCAGCCAGTGGGACGATCTGTGCTGCATCGCACAAGAGGGTATAAACTGCCTGGATTTGCATTCGGAGTCTGTCATCTGCTGTGAATCATTTGGGGATGCTTTTGCATGAGAGAAGCTGTTTAAAAATAAATTGTATTGTATTAGACTAATGGAAGACAATAAATTCAGCTGGCCTTTTAGCTTAAAATTCATCAATGTCTGAACCTGGAAGGGGGGAAGGAGCTGGAGAACGTTGAGCCACTGGGCAATTAATGGCCAGGAGCTTGGCACTTGCCAGGCTGCTGCAGGGGCCGGCTGTGTCACGATGCTCAGGCAAGCATGGGGACAGCATGAGCATTAAGGCCCTCTTAAAAAAGCAAAAACTCAAAAACACACACAGAAAACCCCACACCACCACTAAACAAAAAAACCCCACTCTTTTTAACATCCGTTCACAAGATATCCCTTAATCAAAGTCTGCTCTAAGTTGCGCTGTGCAAAGGGATTATTGCAATATCAAAAAACCTTTGGATTATTGAAGCCTTTCAACCCTGATAGACTTTGCTGTCCCCTGCAGTAACGGTAGGGCGAGCCTCTTTATGGGCCTAATTTCCTCAGGATTGGAACATGTTGGGGCCATGCTGCTTTTGGCCAGCAGTGTGGGAGTGGGACTGCAGAATGAAGCCCAAAGCTCAAGCAGACTTTCCCCGGGCAGTTCTGGGGAGAGAGCACGACCCACCTCTGCCCTGACTCGCAGATGAGGACAGGGCTCCTGGGCTGCGCCATCTGGCAGGGTTGCCCTGCAGCCCCATCCTGGCGCTGAGGTACCGCAGGGAACGGTTCACCGTCAGAACCCCTGGCTTGAGAAGTCCACAGGAAGAAGCACACCGGCTGTAAAATCAGCTTAATGGCTAATTCTGGGCATCGCCACCTGCTCTGAGCACCAGCGTCCCGCTCCCCCGTCCCCTCACATCCCCGGCATATGTTCCCTCTGCTTTCCCGCTGTCAAACTGCCGCACACAGACCATGGCACCAGGTGGCTCCGGCGCTGCTCCAGGAGAGCATCCCTGCTCCAGGAGAGCATCCCTGCGGCGTGACAGCCACAACAGCAAGCCCAGGGCTGTGGCAGAGGTTCCTGGCTTGCAGTAAGGTCTGGGGGCTTTTGTCCTTGGCCCCCTGTGTGCTGGTGATGCCTCCTCACCCCAGCACTGCTGTAAATTTTGGGTGATTCTGGTAATTTCAGTGGAGCGAGGCCTGGTTGATAACCATGTATGTAGAAGGAGAGGTGAGCACGGGATGTGGAGGGAAAGAAGCTTATTAGTAGAGCAAATAATTCACAGTGAATAATTTCTTCAACAAACAGAGCTCCTATTTCTGAATGTCTGCAAGGGTGCTGTGCTTTTCCTGAATCTGTTGGTGTCCAGAATTGATGGATTTTGCTTTTTTCCTTTTGGTATGGGGTGGGTGAGGACATGCCAGCCATGCTTGGCTGTCCTGGTGAACTGCGATGGCTCACACCTGTTATTGACTCTGGTCCTTTGTCAGAGTATCCTGGTACTCTCCCTCTGCCCAGCCATGGCAAAGGCCCTGGAAACATTCAATTTCCCTCAAAATATGGCAAATGCAAGGAGTTGTGTGGAGAGGTTTAATATTCACCTAACACAAAAGACAGGGCAGGCAAACCTTGACGATTGATGAAAGACAAAGACCAAAGCCATCTAAGCAGGGCTGTTGCAAGCTCATGTTTAAACTCACCTGAGTGTTTGAGAAAATTTCCTGGATATGTTTGCCCAGTAATTTTTAACTTGGTACATTCGACCCACTAAAACTGCTAGTTTTCTTTTGCATCTTCAGTGGCACTCAGGCAGATGGGAGGAGGAGGAGAAGGAAGCCAAGAGTGTAATTCTAGGAAGGAAAAGCTGCAGCAATCAGATGTTTTGTCCTCTGTAAAGTACTTCTGCCACTTAAGTGCCCAGCTGTTGAATGGCACTTTCAATTGATGTCATTTGCTGGCTTCGTGAGCGCCTTCCTTCAAAACTGTACTCCGAGGAAAAGCATCTTTTAAAAAATGCAGGTATGACCTGGACTCTGCTGTTACAAGTGATGAGTCTCAAGGTCCTGGACGCTCACCTCTCTTATGGCTGGTAACGTGATCTAGCAGCACTCCTGAAACCTGCCTCCCTCACACCCCCAAAACGTTGCATTTACAGCAGGAGATATGGGCCACGGGTAAGATAGCGGCCATGAGAAAGCTGCAGGTGCAGACAAACTGTGCTTTAACCTGTTGTCTTCCCTCATAGGCAGGTCACCAACAGCGCTGATCGGGCCAAAGCTGGCTCTGCCCACCGATGCCCACCCCATCCCAAATCAGGGTCCCAAGGAGGTAACTTGGGCAGATGCTTATTTAGGGGGAATGTGTTATGAGTAATACCTGCGTGTGTATATGGTGATGGCTGGCTACACCATGCAAGTAACATAAGCTCAGATTTGATCCCCATTAGCAACAGCTCAAACCAGTACATCTTTCCTGTGGTTGGTGATGGGCTGACCCAGCTGTGGGCTCCAGGGTTGCCCATCTGCCACAGCTGCTGAGAGGGGAATTTGGGATTAGGGGTCTTGTCCTCGCAGCATCCTGCTCCAAGCCTGCTTCTCCTCACATCGTCTCTGCCCTGGGTTTTGCCGGGCTCTTTCTGCAGAGCCACTCCTGGTGACTTCTTCATCGTAGACCAATGCTCAGGAGTGGTTTCCACCTCCCCAGGGTGTGCCTGCAGCACCAGAGCCGTGCCCAGGGGCTGTGCAGCACAGAAAGCTGTACCTGTGGAGCAGGGATTGCTGCCCTGGTAAATCATGCTGCTCAGGAGTTCAGTAGATTAACTTTCTAGTCATCCCAGGTATTTTAAAGGACTCTTTTATTATTATTATTATTATCATCATCATCATCATCTAATTAACTATACGTCTTAATAAGAAATTTTATTTTATATAAAATTATATAAATTTTTCTTTTTCTCTGCCTAGAGTGACATAAATAGGCCTTTTCACATATAGCTTCAGTGTCCTGGGACTGATTTGTAGATATATATTGTTGCTTAGAAAGACACTAATTTACAGGTAATTGTTTTGAGGGCTTCAGACTTCCACCACTCATATGTATGGATAGATAAATAAAAAATGAAGCTTCTCAGGAGATTCTGCATAAACAATTTTCTTGGGAAGAAAAAGGATTCTCAATTAACAAAAAAATACCCCACACGAAACCGACAGTATTTTTTTGTATCTATGGGTAGGTTATTTCAGTCCTTCATTTCTATCTCTGGACCATTTCCTCTAACATTTTATCTTTTTTATTCCATCATATAAACGCTCATATATTCCATTCCCGGAGGAACCGGCAGGTTTGGGGTCTGGAGGCAGCGGAATCCCGGCCGCCCCAGCCCTGCCTGCCCCCACCGCCACCGAGAAGAATAGGGGTGGGAAGGATTAGCTCCAGCTACCTCAATGAAATATCACTTCAGCTCCTAAGTCCCTCTCGCAGAAAAATACACACACGCAGAAAGAGGAATACTTTTGGAAGCTGCTTGTGATTTTATTGTCTTGCTGCTGGGGAAGCCCAGCTGGCAACAGCTCGCGGGTACCTTTGCTGCAGGGAGCTGCTGACAGTATCTGCTCCTGGCAGTCGGGCTTCCTGTTAAAGCTGGATGCTCTAAAGTCACTATTTCACTTTGGAAGACATTTATATGAAGTTTGCTGGCTCTCCCAGCCCATGACAGAGCTGGGCTCACGCAAACCAGGACCGCAGGACTTGAGCAGTGCGGCAGGTCTGCAGCTGCGGCCGAGGGCACGTCTGCAAGCGCAGCCCCGCAGCGAGGCCAGGCGAGCACCCAGGGCTGTGCATCTCCCCACCATATTTTTCCAGCCCCCAGTGTCCGTGCTTCAGGGGCAGCTGTAAGGGACAATCATATTGTAGCCCTTGAGGGACCTTTTCTGCCATTAATTTGTCCAGTTGTGTTGAGGTGGGTGTTTTTGGGTTTTGTTTGTTTGTTTAACTCCTATGAACTTTCAGGCATCTGCAACACCTATTCCATAGCTCGTTTGTTTTTAAAGTTTTAAATAGAGGAATGCAAGTTTAGATGACTTTACGTGACCTCAAAGTAGATCATTTAGTGGTAGTTAATGCTTCTTCTTACCCATCAGAAAATAAGTCGTTTCTAGTCCTTTTATTACAGCTAGGAGAAAAATCTGCCTTCGGCTGCCAGCATGTATTTCCAATACAATTAAGTGGTTTAAAATGAGCACAACTTGTGTGGGGGAAAAGGGATCTCTATGTAAAAATAACATGCTTTTAATTGAGATTAGTTGATCCATACTCCATTAACAAATCCTGTCCTGTGGATGCCGTCCCCGCGCAGCCAGGCGGGATTTATTGGCCTCGGCGCTTGTGGGCTCCCTTCTGCTGCTGCTCTCCCGGGGAGCCACGAGAGGAGTGAGGCGGGACGGGCTGCTGTATATCACCCATCTCCTGGTCGCCAAATGATGATTCAGATTCACACCGAGATCTATAAAAGTCAGTGGTTTATTGCTGTCTTGTATTTCTGTATTAACCACCTCATTATCATCCCAAATGGAGTATAAATCCAAGGGTATCCAGTTGTTCGAGCCTGCGTGCTTGTGCTCCCCTGCCTCCTGCCATATAAATCTCAGCTCTGGGTAACAGGAGGGATCCTGCGGTTTCCCAGCTTGGGAGCAGGTGGTGTTTATTACAAAGGACGATTTTCCTCTGGTCGGGGGCAGCCCAGGCAGTGCTCTGTACCTCTCTTGACCATGTAAAAAGTGTCTGGAGAAAAGGAGGCTGAAGGGAGACCTTATTGCTGTCTGCAACTACCTGAAAGGAGGTTGTAGCGTGGAGGGTGCTGGTCTCCTCTCCCAAGTAGCAAGTGATAGGACGAGAGGAAATGGCCTCAAGTTGTGCCAGGGAAGGTTTAGATTGGATATTAGGAAAAATTTCTTCATGGAAAGGGCTGTCAGGCATTGGAACAGGCTGCCCAGGGAAGTGGCTGAGTCACCATCCCCGGAGGTGTTTAAAAGATGTTTATGTGAGGTTCTTAGGGACATGGTTTAGTGCTAGTGTTAGGTTAACAGTTGGACTCGACCATCTTGAGGTCTTCTCCAACCAAAATGGTTCTATGTTTCTACAATCTCTGCTCCTACAGCCGAGCCAACAGCACGGGGGAGCAGTGGTGCTGGTGCACCCCAGGAACCCCATCGGCACAAAGCTGTGTTTGCTGCCGAGCCACGTGCCTTGCCCCTCTGCATTTGGGAGATGCGCCAGTCCCTTGGAGAATGGCCTGTCTTTGGGGCTTTTCGTGTGGGTGGTGATGGTTTTGTTCAGCCCTGGGGCTGCCGGTGCAAGGCCAGTTGCCAAGAGATTTGGAACCAGTTGGGGTGAGCCCTGCACACCCTGGCCTCAGCAGCACGCCACCTGCTCTGGGCACTGGGAGTCCTGCTCTTGTGATGGAGAGAGCCTGAAATAAATCACTAGGCTGGACTAGGCTGGGTGAGATCACATCACAAGCAGCAGCAAGGAGCCATGGCTAGAAACAGGGATTTCCCTGGGATGCCCCCTGAGGTGCGTGGGGCATTCACTGCTTCAGAGAACCCTGAGGATGGACAGTGAAACCTCCCCGATACATTGAAAAGAGCTTTTATCCCAGGTCCATAGTTCACCATGTGTCAGAGTCAGAAATGATTGCCAGAGGAGGCAAGTGATCTTTTGAGCTTTGACATTATCATGAGGTCTCATCCCTGGGAGTACATGCCATTAGCAGGAGACAACTTTTCCTGTTGTTCAAGGCTAATGAATGTGCTTTTAGGCATCGGTGAGGAGTGTTACTCTTAACAATGAGGTATACTTTTCCTAAAATAAACCAGGAAAAAAATGCAGCCTTTGGACCAAGATCTCCCCAAGGCAGCAGCTCTGCTGGTCTCAGTAGGGTGACACGGGTGTGCAGCAGCCAGGACACTCGTCCCACAAGTGACAGCTCATGTGTTTATCACTTGGCTATGAACTTTGTAAGGTCAGGTTGGCTTACACCGTTATGAATTGGGGCAGCTCAGATGGAGCTACACAGCCTGGTGTCACTGTTTCCTACTTCGTTTCTGTCTGATGTCGAAGCAGCAATTCCCCACATTTTACTGAGTGAATCCTTTTTTCCATCCTTTTTTCGTTATGAAATAATGAACTAATTACTTAACATCTCCAAAGTACTTCAACTGAGCCATCTCAAATCTGATGTAACTCTTAAAAAAATACATTTTTAAAAATCCCTCTCTTCTCAATGAAGTGTGTGGCCTTTCCCTTCAAGTTAGTGTTAGCTGCTGAAAAACTCACATCTGCGCAGGAGCTTGGTTCACTGTCCCTCCTTCTGTCCAGCTACTCGGTGTTTGCATCATCACAATTTGATATGATGGAAACTACAGGTGGAGAATAAGACAGGGCTGAAGCTGCTGGTATTACAATTACATGAATGTATATGATTCTGTATGTAAATGGTGGGTCAAGGTGTGTTGCTCTTCTCAAAGAGCTTTTCTTTTTGGTTTGTCTAGTTCAGTTAGTGGCAAAAGACCAAATGAATGATGAGTAAAGCAAAATTATTTTAAAATTAAAATTATTTTTTGTTTCTGCATAATAGAGGGCACATCTTGAGTAGCTGCCTCTTTTAAAATACGCACATCACCGTTGGCTATTTTTGCTGCAAGTTCCTGTCCAACACAAAGTGATGAGTTTCCCAGAATTTGATAAATTACACCCCTCCTTTTCAAATTATTCTCCTTCAATCTTAAACCACCTCTGCTCTTGACACGTGCAGAGAAGGTGACAAGCTTTTAAACCTCATTTAATGCCCAAGAGTTGCAAAGTTTCCCAGGTTTCTCAGAGGTCAGGCACATTTCTTGAACTCTGCAAGCATGTTTTGTTTGGTTGGTTTTTTACTTATCATTTTAATCGCAATGCTGCTGGTCCTGAGCTGATTCATGCAGGCAGTTCATGTATATTCTGAGGCAAACTTTGGAGGTGGGAAAAAATATCAGGAACAGATACATTGAGGACTTAATGAAGAGCCTGTTTGATGCTATGCCCAATGTGGCTCTTCTCCTCTTCCTCCTGCTCTGTGAGCTGCTGAATGCCCCTTGTTGCATTCCCTCTGGCACCAGGTTAACCTTCCTTTGCTCTTCATCGTTGGGCACTGAAACATCACGTGGTTGCACAAGAGATTTTGTTCTGTGCCTTTTCTTTGCCTCTTTTGGCTCTCTTCTCCTCACAGAAACAATCGTTTCTCTTGTTTGGCATGTTCTGGGCTGTCGGCTTCAGGCAGGTTTTCCCTCGTTACCGCTCTTTGAAGATACGTTGCTAAAATGTCAGTGTCATACTTCATCATAGGATGAGAACTTTTAAGTGCACATTGTTATTCCTGGATTCATACCTGCACCATCTCTCTTTGCCTTTCTGGGAGCCTCATGTAAAGATCAAATATGATGTTACAGATGATGGTTAGAGTGAGCAATGTTCCTTCCCCTCCTCCTCCTATTCCTTCTTTTTTAAAAAAATTATTTTCCCCCCTCCAGAGGATCTTTTCCCCATCCTCATTATACCAAGCAAAAGTAACTGGGACACTGGCAGCATGGTCCTTTATGGCTTTGTTGGGGTGTGATGGGGGGACTAAAACACTGGTAAAGCAGTTGGTGGTTGTGGCCATGTGGCCATCGACGGGTCATTTTGGGACGCCAGTGGTGGGGAGGGCTGTGGGGCTGTCCGGGCACCAGCACGGAGAGAGACGCAGCGGGGTTCATGTACTGCAGCTTTTCAGGTCTGAATTTGGGGTCTGTAGCACCCACTAGCAATGAGGAGCGTTAAACCACTACTGTACATCACCTGCTCAGGATTGCTCATGGTTTGGGTCACTTCTGGTTTTAGCTGCCGGTTGGTATTTTGTGTGGGGAGGACAGGATAATCCTGGTTTGAGCCACCAGATGATGCCCAACACAGGAAACCTCTGCATTGTCCTTTTGCAGAACATAATGTTTAATTTGGATTTTATCTGCAGAGAACTGCATTTTCTGCACCAGTCCACTGCCTTTCCAGAATACCTAGAGCACCTTGGCAAAAGAGTCATCTTGGGAAGCCCACAGGCTTTCCTGCAAGGAATATAGCTTACCAGCAAACAGGAGAGTCAACTCCAGCATGTGTAGGCAGAGAAGGCAGAGGACACACATGCCTCATGCAACCAGGTGTTAAGAGGCACATTCCCCTTTGAAACGTAGTACCAATGCCTTCCAGTTCCACACTTGGCCTATTTATTTTTATGTATGTTGCTGCAGTGAAATAAATCAAATTTAATTTGGGTTCTCCGTTCAGCAGTTTGGTATCCAGGGTTCACACGCAGGGATAGAGAGGCTCGCATTTGGATAAAAACGTGCTCCCAGTGACCCAGCTCAGTTAATTTGGCCTAGAATAAGACCTGCTGATAAACGTCAGCCAGTTCAACTGCTGCCTTGCTCTTTAATGGACCAAAACCTGAACTCCAAAGCAAGTGAAAGGTCTCCACAGCTGGGCCATGCAGGCTGACCCAGAAACGTGCAGAGTAATGCAGCAGCAGCAGTACCCATACTGATGATGGACACAGCTGGCTGCTGGATTCTCACCAAGCCCTGACCCTCAAAATTTGGAGGCATTGGTTTGCTAGGTGGGAGAGAGACAGGTGAGCTTGCTGCCAAAATCGCTGGGTACCTTGAGGGGCTGTCAGAGTGGGGATCTGCCTTCTTGTTGGCTGCAAAATGGACTGTTCAGGAGCACCCACAGCCCTGAATCCCAGAGAGGATCCTGTGGGAGGATCCTGTCAGCTCACACTTATCCCATGCAGTCTGCAGGGCAAAAAAACTGAGATGGTAATAACAGGTGAGGTTTATTCTTCACATATTAAAAAAGTGTCTAGTTGGAGCGCAAGGCCAGCCTCCCTCAGCAAGAAAAAGCTTCTGCAATGCACATGCTGGACACAGGTGAATGCTGTAGCCCTGAGGACAGACCATCGTGTGTGTCGGCAACTGGCACTGGAAACGCAGGTGGAGGATGCGACGAGTGCATTGACCTTTGGGAATTTGGAGTTTAACCAGGAGATATTTTTTGAGAGAGGCTTTTGGAAATTCATGCTCACAGGTACAATCTCATACATTTGAAAGGCCTGGTCTGGCTGCTGTAATGTAATTTTAGGCTCCTGGGCCAAGCCAGCACCATGAGTGGCTCAGAAGAAAGGAACTTAATAAAAAATGAAGACATTTTCTCAAACCTTCATTCATTTTTGGGGTATACATTTGCTGAGTGTCCCCACCAGCGTGTTCAGCATTGCTCTGATCACTGCAGACTCCTCCAGACAAAGATGACTTACTCTGACTTTGGAGCTGTTGCAAATGAAAGGCACTTAACAAATGTTTCTGAAATAAGAAAACCTCTGTACTCCTCTCCTCGTCATTCATTTTCAAATTGATAAGTTAAATACTGTACTCCAGCATAAACATTTCTCAGGGACAAAGTATAAACATTTCTAGTGGAGTGCACTTAATACAATTTTGTTTGCCAAGTGGCTCTGTCTCGTCCCAAGCTATGAGAGAGTTTTATTTAAATGGAGATATAAATTAATTGCACTCAGTACAGCGTCTCATCCAGCTCTCCCCTGCATCCCTACCCTTGGACTCTTGGAAGGAAAGGGCAGGTGGGAGCTGCTGCGGCACAGCCTTGCTGAGATGCTGCAGGACACCTCCGCAGCCGTTCCCCTGCCTGCTGCCTCCCCGGTCTCCCCCAGATCTTTTTTTTTTCCATTAGAAGAGATGTGGCTGGACTTGCTTTAGTTAGACGGATGCAGATGCAATCCCAGAAAAGACCTCTTTTCCCAAGGCAAGTGTCAATGCAATGTTTTGTGACTTGGCTATACCAATCATAGAATCACAGAATGTCCTGAGTTGGAAGGGACCCACAAAGATCATCAAGTCCAACTCCTGCCCCTGCATATGACAACCCCAAAATTCACACCATGTGTCTGAGGGCATTGTCAAGTCTCTTCTTGAATTACTGTCAGGCTTGGGTGATGGGAGATACCAACTCTTAGACAGCTGGATTAGATTAATATAGGTTAGATATAGTAAGGTCTCATTCAAAAGAAAGCCTAATTTTAGACTTTGATTGAAAGCCCGTCTGGGTAATAGCATGGCTAATTTCCTTTCAAAATTGGTAAAGTTTAAGTTTCAACAATGTCTTGAACTGGGCCCAGCTACTAAGAAGTCTGAGCTTTCTGACATCTGTCTGTCTGTCCTTCTGTCCCTTCTTTAGCTGAATTCTCCTTTAGCTTCAAATTGTACAGAAATCGATGAACCCTGACCCTCTGCTGATTCATACTCGGTTATATGCTTTATTGATCCCTGAAATACTTTGGAAGAAAACCAGGAAAAGTGTCCCTATTGAGAATGGAAATCACTTTTGCAATCTAGACTAGAATTTCTGTGTTTGGTGAAGAACCGTACGTGCTACCACAGCTGCGGCCAGGTGTGGTGTGCACTGCGAAGCCTCTCTGCCCCTGTCACCCCCAAAAGGAAGGCAGGCAGCCGTGATGCCATTAACCATTTTGAGGTTTGTTTTCCATGAGATGCTACAGTTCCTACATGGAGGATTTTGATAAAAGGTTTTTCTCCACAGCAATGGGACCAGCGTGTGTCGAAGGGGAGGCTCAGGGCAGGGGATGGAGGCTCCAAGCACCAGAGGGTCCCATGGACCTCGGCCTGCTGGAGGCCCTCTGAAGCTCTGGCTGATGCTGGCCCCGCTCTTCCTTACACGGGGATGCAATCCATCAAGTCTGCAGAAACAAACTTGTTCTCATAAAACACGCAGCAGTAATTTTATGGTACGAGAGGAGAGACGTACAGCCAGGGTCTTGCTGCTCTTCAGAAAAATGGCAGCTACCTTCTGTACAACTACCACTTTCTTTCACTGCTTTTTTTTTAACTTCTTTTCTTTTTTTTTTTTTTTTCACCTTTAAGATTAAAAACCTCTTGAAGAAGGCTCACAAGGTTTATGGCAGAGGTATACAAGAAGTGAATTAAAATTCCATAAATATATTTGCTGGCTAAAATTTATGTATCCTGTATTCCTCGGGTATCTAATTAGACCCAAGAAGAAAATAGCCCTGCAAAAGATAGGCATTTTCTTCAAATAATTTTAAAAAATTGAGCTAAATAATAGCCATTTTATACTGCACACAGTATAATTGTTCTTCTTCTATTGGGGAGCAGTTATAAATTATCTGGTATCCCGTTCAGTCTTGTTGCCACGCCAAGTACCAAACAATTGTGGATGTAGTTACTGGGCATGTAAATTCACGGCTTTTTGACAGCTATACCGTTATTGCTGCTGCTAACTAACCTTCTGTAAAAAAAAATGCAATCCCTAGGAAAGAAGGAGCATTTATCTAAGTGCTGACATTGAAACATTCTGAATAACTCTTTGAATCATTTGTACTATTATGGGTAGAAAATGTAATTATTGTAATCAGCCTTGAGTCTGAGGCCATGTTGTTTTAAAAAAAAAAAAAAAAGGGAGGGTGAGAGAGAGGAGAAACCAGATCTGAACAATGAAAATGAACCTTGATAATGGGGCAGCCTTGAATTCCACTTCATTTATCACACTAATGGATGTCAAGATGACCTCAATCAAACATTTTGTTTTCCAGTTTCAAGCAATGGAAAATGCTCTCCTTTTTTTTCTTTTTTTTTTCTTTTCCCCCTCTGGGGAAAAAGAAAAAAAAAAAAGGGAAAGTTATTTAAATTGTTCCTAGTAATTACATTAGAGTAGAAGGTCAAAGTCAATATGAAATAATATCCACCAGCCTTTTGGTGAGACTAGTCCAGGCTCTTTACTGACCCAGTTCACATATCTCTATAATCCTAGTGCAATCTTTGTGTTTCTCCTTCCCTATTCCTTATGTTTTTATAGTTAAATAGAAATCACATTTCTTGGTGGTTTTATTAGTTCTCATTTGGAGTCCCAGTAGTATCTCATCTAATATTTTTAAGTAAATGATCATGTGGTTTAAACACCCTCTCCCTGACTAGCATATTTCAGGATAGGATATAGCTGTAAAAAGGGTACAGCAATCTAAATGAAGAGAAGTTTATGACAACAGCAGTTCACTAAAAGGTCTTGATTCATCTAGGCCAATCTCATGATGAACAACACATAGGACCCCATGTAGGTCCTGGGCAAAACATTGTGAACATGGGCCCTGTGTCCAGATTTGAGTATTTCAGTTCAGTTGTGTCTCTGTGACAGACAAAAGCATCCAGACACCAACACTTCTGCTCCCCACGACTGTTGGTTGGATCCAAATTTAGCCAGAGCCCAGAGCAGCCTCTGGTGGCTTGTCTTCTTCTGGATGCTGAGTGAAAGTGTCTGTCTGCCCCTCAGAAATGGGGTTACAAGCTGGGGGTTTTATGACACTGTGAGGTATAGTCCATGATCTGCACCAGTGTCACCTGTAACAGTTGAAAGAGATACTTGATGGACGTACTTTGACTCATTTAATTTGGCAGCACAGCCTTTCTGTGGATACACAAAATGTCTTGAGTCATCGAGGACCTGTTTCACAGGTTTCCAAAGATGACTGCGAGCTGTAGAAATATGAATTGTTCAGAAGCCACAAATTCATTATTTCATTTAACACTAGCAGTTTTATTTAAAAAAAAAAAAAAAGGAAAAAGAAAAGAGAAATCATCAGTCAGAAGAGGAAACTGAGGAGGAACTATCTGTTGAGTATTCAATGGCCTTGGTCCCACCTGTAGCTGTGGCAGATACAAGCTTGTCCCTCCTGTAGTCTCTTCTGTCCATGGGGGATGAGGCAAATGCAGTTTCACTTCTGCAGGTGCCAAAGAGTTTTTCACAACTCTCTGTAGGGAGTCTTGTTTTGTAATTTTTAACCATATTTTTAATACATAGCTGTCTTGGTGTGTTTACATGATGGTCTCAGGGGTGTTGGTTGATGAGAAGCTCAGCGTGACCCAGCAATGTGTGCTTGCAGCCCAGAAAGCCAACTGTGTGCTGGGCTGCATCAAAATAAATGTGGCCAGCAGGTCGAGGGAGGTGATTCTGCCCCTCTGCTCTGGCGAGACCCCACCTGGAGTCCTGTGTCCAGCTCTGGGGTCCCCAGCACAAGAAGGACATGGACCTGTTGGAGAAGGGCCATGAAAAAGTTCAGGGGGCTGGAGCACCTCTCCTGTGAAGACAGGCTGAGAGATTTGGGGTTGTTCAGCCTGGAGAAGGCTCTGGGAAGACCTTATAGCAGCCTTCCAATACTCAAAGTGGACCTACAAGAAAGCTGGGGAGGGGTTTTTACAAGGGCATGTAGTAACAGGACAAGGGGTAATGGCTTTAAAATGAAAGAGGGTAAATTTAGGTTGGCTATAAGGAAGAAATTATTTCCTGTGAGGGTGGTGAGACACTGGAACAGGTTGCCCAAAGTTGTGGATGACCCATCCCTGGAAGTGTTCAAGGATAGGCTGGATGGGGCTTTGAGCAGCCTGGTCTAGTGGAAGGTGTCCCTGACCATGGCAGGGGGAAGTTAGAACTAGATGACCTTTAAGGTCCCTTCCAACCCAAACCATTCTGTGACTCTATGATTCTAACACACTCTTAGAAGATCCAGGTCTCAATTTTGAGCCACACTTGCTACAGCAGATTATGCAAATCCCGGATTTGGACACAAGAAGTAGCCCTAAACCCAGGTGTATGGATTTGAGAGATCTGCATGCTCTCTTGCACCATATAAATTGCATGTTTTCTGTTCTCTAATGCAAGATTATTTCCGTCTTTCCTACTTTTAATGGGATAATAATGTTCTCTGTTGACATTCTCCACTACAGCTTGTAACATTAGAAGAATGTCTTGATTTTTAATTCTGGAACTTTAAAGAGTGCTTATATTAGTGTCTTTGGACAGCAGTCACAAAACCACCACTGTTTATTTCAGAGACAGCTTGCTTCTCTAGGAAACGACATGATGCAGTAAGTGATTTGTAAGAAATCTGCAACGAACCTCCCACCCTGGTAACAGCATCTTGCGGCGGACCGCCGTGGGCCCTTGCTCACTTAAGTGTGAAGCTCTTGGAGCAGCCTGTGCCAAATAAACTTCTTTGAAACGGTCAGAAATCATCCATACTGTAAAAATATCATCTCGTCTCTCTCTGCCAATAATTCAGTATTTACAAAACTACTTTGCAAAACAATGTGAACCGTGTTGGTCCATGCAAGGGACCCTCCTGCAGGAAGGGCAGAGATCAGCTCACCCGAGTTTCCTGCCCTCCCCAGCTGAGCAGAAAGTATTTGCATGGCAGAAAAGAGCAGGAGCAAACAGGTAAGATGAAAGATGCGCAATGCTTAGATGGATGTATAAAGAGAGGCAGGGCACAGACCTCAGTGTCTTTCCTGGAAATAATAGCGCACTGTATAGTAACCTCAGGCTAAAAGATAGACCAGTGAATCATAGTAGGGGAAAAAAAAGTGTGGACATTTTTCAGTTAAGCTTTTAAGAATAAATAAATCTGTAGAACGCAACATAAATCAGCTGCCTCTTCCCCCACTCTTCCTCCCCCACCCCCAAACATTCGCTAAAGCGATTGGAAACATTTGGGTCTGAAAAAGAAAAAGGAAAGCTATAAGTGCTTTTTCTTTCTTTTTTTTGCCAAATCATGCAGAAGATGCTGGCAGCTGCAAAGATTCAATTATACACAATGCAAAAAATAATTTAAAAAAATAATGGCACTTGAAAAAAAATTGCCTCTCCAGAAATTGCGTGGAACAATAAATCTGTTAATTAGCTAATTAATATTCAATTGGGGTCAGTGGGCTTAATAGAACCTTTTTCTGAGACCCAAGAAATTTTCCAATCACAATGTTAAGTCTGCCCACTTTCATTATCATCTAAGCGCAGGCAGCCCTTATCTGGCGGCCAGGCGCCCAGGAACAATGCCGCACCATTATCATCTCGGCGCAGCGAGTGCGGGTACCACAGTCGGATGTTGCAGGCTGTGAAGTAAAAATGCTTGAGCATTTAGGGTAATTGATATATGGGTTCTGCTGTATTGTTTAGGGCTGTTTGTTTGCTCTACTGGTATTTAAGGCAGCGGAGCATCAGAAGATTGATTTTCATTGGTTGCCATTTTTAATTTTTTTTTTAACAAAATCGATGACAAGTTGTCAGTGCGGGACCTGGACCAATAGCATCTGGCGAGTCCTCTGCATGGCGCAAGGGCGGCCGTCGGTCGGCACGAGCGGAGGCACCCGGGGCAGATCGGTCCCTGTGCCTTCCCCTGGATCTTGTTCCCCAGAGATGCTGTGGTGATGCTTGTCTCTGCGGGGCGGATGTTTAAACCCGCATCCCTGTAAGAAAGGACATATTTAAATTGGCATCACTATAAAAAGGACAAAATGCAAGACGTATGTTATTAATTGTGGTAGCTGCTTCTATTTGTTTTTCCAAGGGACTGCCATTTTCTGCTGTAAGACCTGCTATCTGTTTCTTCCCTTGATATCATAGTATGGAAGAAGGGGTTGTTGGGTCTGGGTCCCTCCGCTGCCCTCCAGGTTAAGAGAAAGCTGTAGATCACAGCTTTTGTAGTTCACTGGGCTGAATGCTGTTGTTTATGGTATTCCACAACATTTCATAAAACAGTTTGTGACCAAAATTACATTCGTTGTTTAGCTGGTAGTAAATCCTCCAGGTTAGCTTAGAAAGGCCATCGAGGCCCAAGCAGTTTGACACAGACTCCTTAAATCACTGTTCCAGGTCCCTGACATCTACCATACTCTTCTGATGATTAGGTTGTAAATGAAAAATACAGTTGGCATTAACTCTACAGAATGGGGACATGATCTACAGGAACCACCTGCCCCTTCACTTCTTCACCGAGCTTCATCTCCACACACACCAAAGAGGGTAAAAGTTGCCTGAATACTTTGCAGTTGCCTAATTTGACTGTTAAAAGTTGCTTCCAAAATATTTCAATCAAGGAGCAATTCTTCTTTGCCTCGCTTTGCACAGCTCCCTCACCAGCCTTAAGTTTGTCCAGGAGATGATCTTGGAGAGCTGAAGAGAGAGAACGAGGTTTTTCATTGGAAATTTGGAGACCAGGAAATCTGTTTTCTTTTCTTCTTTCTCCCTTCCCCTTTCTTGCAAAACATTGCTGCTGATGATGATATTCAGGGGAGAATATAATTACTTAAAAAGAAAAACTGGGATTTTTGGAAGTATTTGCCCGGTGTCATGCCTGTTGGTTACTTGTGTACTTAACTTGAAACTAGAGACTCCTGGTTATGGATGGCTTTTCCCTGAATCTCCTGGAAAACAACATTTCAGGTGATTTCTTGCCAGTGGATCTATAGGTTAAATGATGTACAGGCGCTGGCCTTTTGTGGTGGCAGCTCCTCTGCTTGGTTCACCTGGAGGAAGTTTTCTCCTGGAGCTCGTAGGAGGATGTGGATGTTTCTCAGGCAGGGAGATTTCTGGAGGAGACAAGAAGGTGCTGGACGTGGGGTGCACTGTCTACCCTTCCAAGCTGTCAGCAAAATGCTTGCATGTTCACTTCAGCCTTCACTGGTTTTTTTCCAGTTAGCTTTTTCAGCCTGACTTCACATACTTTATTTTAGGGGTATGGGCTGAGGAGGGGGAAATCAATTTTTTTTTCTTTGTCCTTCAACTTTCTTGCAAGTCACTGGACTTTTATTTTTATTTCCTGGGTAGCCTATATGCAATTATTGTGATTAGATCCCGTTTGCCACCTCTCTGCTATAGCGCGCGTGCACCCTAAACCATAAAAGGAAAATAAAAGCTGCTATTTCCTATTTTCATAAATGAAAAGATGTTTCAAGTATTGGGAGACACTGAAAGAAATTCTGCAGTTTGAAGATACTTCAACTTAACTACTAATTGCAGAGGACCAGTGGGCGTAATTTTGGCACTATATTAGCTTTGCCACTCCATGAATAATTTGCATACAAAATGCTTTATTTTGGCAATCTATTAAAGAGCTATACAGTATTTGTGGCTTATCGCATTCACGCAGGAAGCAGGATCCTTGGCCATCTCGTTAAATTCTGTTGATGCATAACAATTTAAAGCATGGCACAAGCTGGTATGACATTTAAAGATGCCTTCACTTAATTATATTACACAAATATTGGGTTGTTTATCCTTGGGAATAAAGTCTTTTTGAAGTCAAAGTTGGCATGCGTATAAAGGAGTAAATTTTAACTGATCCCTCAAGTGGGCCTCCTAGCTGCAAATTGGGGTTCTTGCATTTTTTAAATTATTTGTGATAAGAAGCATTACACTTTGAATAAAGCCACTGGAGTTTGTTTGGCACTCCCCCCTTCTCTTCTAATGGAAAATATGCTCTTTAGCAATAAATCATCACATGAAACCAGAGGGGTAAGTGTAGGTTGAGGAGAGAAATGGGACAAGCAGTGGCGGTTGTAACAGTTTGTGGCTGCAAAAAGTCCTCACTTTTGTCTTCGACCACAGAACAAAGTCATGTAACAGTGTCTATAGACTGCCTGCATAGAAACGGTGGGAAATGAGGGTAAAGGCAAAACTGATGCTTTTTTTAATATCCTCAGAAGGATAATTAGCATGAAGCAAACACTGGAATCTGGGTTTCTCTGTAGATAATAAATCGAAAGGTTGCAAATCTAAAATTCACATTGTTCAATTTAGTGGGGTGATCACATTTTCTTCAGTGGTAAAGATACTTTTATATATGTCACACACAGAAGCTGAAGGGAAAAAGACCGAGAACAAGCTGGGCAGACGGGTCTCCAGCCCAGTGGAAGGCACATATGTGGAGATCCTAGATGAGGAAAATGAAACCATCCATTTGCCAGTGTTGGGAAGAAAGTGTGACCATTTTGCTCAGTAGATGACGTTATTGATAGAGAATAGATCAAAGTTTGGCTCACTGGACAGTAAAAGTGAAGATTTGTGTGCGATGAAAATCCTGGATGGAAACAGGAGCTTGCTTCCATTTCCTGCCCCACTTTGACCAGAAAAAAAAAGAAAAACAAACGAACCACACCCCCCTCCAAAAAAAACCAACCAAAAAACCCACAAACAAAACCCCAAACAAACAACAAAAAAACCCCAACCAAACCAACAGTGGGGACCAATTCTACCTAACCTTGCTTGTAAGTAAATGAGACGGCCTCCAGGTACGGACAGACCATCACTTAGGGTTACTGCACATCGGTTGAGCTGCATTTAATAGCTGTGTGACTCTTTCTAAGCTTATTTGAGAAGTAAAATGTTGTGGCTTGAAATGCCTTTATGTTGTTGGGTAACCAGAAACATTCAGCTCACCCAATTGTTGCATAATGTAGGAAAAATATACGGTATTTCATTCTCACCAAAACCAGTCCTACAGAAGGCATTCACTAAACGCAGCTTAGAGTGCTTGTCTGGGTAGTTATAACTAATATTTTTCTCCTCTGGTTTAGCTGAGATATTCACTGTTGTAGAAAAAATAACCTTATTTCTTAATATACTCATCCAGCTGTTTAGAGGGTTTTTTAAAAACCGGTATATACAAAAATAAATTCTGTAGTTTCTCTTATTCAGCCACAGTTCTGCTCCTGCAGCTCTGAGCTACAGTTCACTGAGGAACTTCTTTGCCCCTAAAGTCTCAAAAAGCTGAAAAGAAAGGCTGGTCCTGGCGTGGTGACCTCATCTCCTTCTTATTTGTACTTTGCAAAGCTAAATTGCTGTAAATACATAACTTGAAAAACATGCAGGCCAGGGGTAACTAGCACCATTGCAACAGAGGCGGAGCCGCTCCTTTAACTCAAGAAGTTTGTGTCCCAATCTACTCTTGGCTTTATTGTTTCCCCTCTCTGCTCTCTCCTAATTAATTAACTAATGAGCTGATATGAAGTAATTTTATATATCATGGACTATTGACAAAATCAGTGTTAAGTATATTAGCAATTAGGAAAGTAAGAGGATGTTACGAATACTTGCATCTAATTAAGTACTATGATTTAAATTACTGTCCTCCCATTATCCCCCGTTTCGATCTATAACTTATCCCCTATTGATGATGAATGTGTACAGATGCTGTCCGGGAGAAGCTACACCACATCTTGGCCTATGTGCCAGAGCAGGGGGACGGATCTGTGCACAGGAACTACATCCCAGACTCAGGTACCTGAACGTCTTGTGGGTTTACAAGCCTCCTTAGCCTAAATCCCATTGATTTTGGTAAGATTTAAGAGCCCCAGCTTCACCCTTAGATCACTGAAGTTTCAGGAGCGCTGGTATATCTGGTTATGGCATTTCCAATGACTGAAGCAAGGGTGAGCAACTCCCACCAGTGTAGTTTTTTACTGGGAGCTGGATATTGCCTAATTTAAACTTTTTGGAGGTTGGACTAGAAGTCCTTTGAAGGTCCCTTCCAACCCAAACTGTTCTACGGTTCTATGAGCTTGCACCAAAGGACTGGCACAATTTACTGTCTGAAAGCACATGAATATTTTCAATCATCATACAGACTATCAGGAGATTAATCTGTTACTAAAAGGAAAAGGTACTAATTTTTAGCCCTTCTAAGCAAAAAAAAAAAAAAAAGTAAATTCTGCACAGAAATATTCCTAAGTATCAGACAGGAAAAGTCTTCTTGAAAGCTGTGCTCTGCAGCAATGTAGTGAGGTCTCCCCCTGCAACTACTTCCAACACAAATTAAATAGCATTCACACCTACCCTGGTAAACAGCACATTCTTTACTGTTTCTACCAAGTACAGCTCTAATATTTATCTTACAGTTTCTATTCATTGTGAGATTCGGTTGAATAAATTTTAGCTTCATAATAAACATCTCTCGGAGCTAATGGACCAGCGGCGAGGCTGCTGAGCTCCAAGTCGCACCAGCAACGCCAGTGACTCCCGGGGAATTACTTGCAGGTGCGGGAACTTGGCCAGTGCCCAGGGCTTGCCAAATGCGGGTGGCATAAAAAGTCTGGCCGGTGTGTTGGACGAGCTGGGCACGCTGCAAAGCCACGGCTCACAAATCTCCTGCCTGCTGTGCGGCAGCGGAGCCACTAGATATCTGTCTGCAATCGGCTGCACAATGCGGTGGTCGGCTGCACAGTCTGGGGACCTGACAAGAATGACCAGGGACAGCCAAGAAAACCTGCAGCATCAGCTCAGACTCTTCCATAACTCTTTGGGTTTTTTTCCTTTTTTTTTTTTTGCTTTTTTTAAATTCGTCCATTTAAAATTAAGAGCACTGATTTTTGTAGCTACAACAATTTTTATTGATGCCTGATTTGCAGGTAGAATTTGGGCCTTTGGGCTAATTTTACTTAATCTCACAAGATCTCCTGAGAGATTTTTAATGGGAATTTCACATTAACTGTCCCTCCAGCTGCATATCCAAAGATTATTTAAACTTGAATGTCTTCTCAGCCTCTACTATTGAAAATCATAAGCTATCATGAGTCACCATCCCTTGAGGTATTTAAAAGACACCTAGATGAGTTTCTTAGGGTTATGGTTTAGTGGTGGACATAGCAGTGTTAGGTTAACGGCTGGGCTCGATGATCTTAAAGGTCTTTTCCAACCAAAATAATTGTACGATCATTTCTACCCTCTTTGCCAAGCCCTTGACTCTTCCTCCACCTTTACGCCATTGCAGCTCCAGTGTCTGCCTTGGAGGCTGTCTCTTCCTCGCACAGTTTTTGAGAGTGGGACTTTCTACAGCAAGATGTACTCATATCGTTCTTCCTTTTCTCATTTGTGGGAATCATCTATCAGCAGTAGCAATACTGTTGCGCACAGAAGCTTCAACCAAGCTCTAAACATATAAAGTGGGAACCATAGCTGAAGTCTTGGTAGCAACTGGAGGAGTCCAACCAAGCAGAAAAAAAAAGGCACAGAGAGGTTGAACGACTTAAGTAACGACACATGGAAAATAAGTTTCTGCCCCAGAAATAACAGGTCCCCTGGACTTTCGTTAATGTTCTGCTCTTTGATCTGCCTGTCCTCTGGTGACCAGTCCTACCTGGCACTGCAGAGCTGCAGAGGGATGGACGCGCTGTACAGAGCTGGGCTGTCCATGAATTTCTTGCATGAGAATAATGGCACTTGAATCACACATCAGAGTGAGCTGCACTCGAGCTTGTGTGAGAGGTCCACGTGCCTTCAAAGGCGCAAGGCTTCAATTCTGAGAATTACCTTGGTGATAACGGATGACTACGAACACCCTATCGGTCTTATTCTTCTAGTTTGCTTCCAGCTCCATCATTTTGAGAGTGAGGGTTCCTCCAGGATCTGGTTGGAGTTTTATGGCCTGTGCATTTGTGTGTTGTCAGGTATGTGTGAGAGAAGTGTTTCTACTGATACTTGCCTGTTTGTCATGTGTGACAGAAACCTGCTGTTCTATTTCTGCTAGTTCTGATGTCTCACACACCACACGTACCTGGCCTGTTTTGTTATAGCACTGATATGTGCTCCAGTATCAGCTCGTTGTTGTTCACATGTACAGAGTAACACCTCTGAACAATATGGTCCGCGACACCTGTGCTGGCAGTGCTTGCACTGAATGACAGCATTTCACACAAGTGCTGAATTAAATCCTGAGTGGATATAAAACAAGGTGGCTCTACTGAGCTGCAGTTTTCAAGCCCTGCTTAGCTGTCTTCTTACCCAGCAGTGGAGAGTCACACGATGGATTTCACAGGGCTGATCGGAGCGCTGCTTAGTCAGAAATCAGTATGACCTGTGCTTTTCTTATTCCTAATGTGATGGGTATCGGTCATAGGACCTGAGCTCCTTTTTGATTAGCTCTTAGAGTTGACCTGCCCTACTCATCCAATACACAGTTTAATACATGGAATCTTATATTTGAAAAGTTATTACTTAAATATCTTGTTTATGTGTTTTGTCATAAAGTCTATGCAATAAATTGAAAGGCATAAATATTGGAGAGATCCTCCAAAACACACATTCATTTCTTGATGTTCTTTATCAGATATGTAATGCAAAGTACCATTACCAATTACTTCACCGTCATCATTAACACTGAGATTTAAAAGTAATTGATATATAAAATGTTATTATGCAATACCTGCATTTCCTTCCCGAATCCTAGTCACATGCATTATCACAAATGCTCCATTCCCTTCTACCAGCACCCGTGACTGACATGTGCGGTGAGTGTTCTGGGACGTTCCTGTGCACAGGTTTTGCACCATCTAGGAGGGATGCAAATGATGTAACGTTCCTGTTTGTAGGGCTGTAAAGAGCATTGGGGTGGTGCTGCTGCTGTTACACTAGATGAGATTGCTGTTGACCTGGCTTTCCACAAATTCCCGTGACTTGCAAAAGATGATGTTGACCAGCCAGTTATGTTATATTGCTACTGACTATGAAACGAGGATCTAATCTGAATCTCATTGACGCTAATGAACATTTCTACACTGACTTCAAAAGGTGCTGTTGGATCAAGCAGTAAATTATTTTCCTCCAGGGTATTTAAATTTTGATTGTGTCCCACAAAACTAGAATCTCTCAGGTCTAATGAGCAGTGTGTAACTCTTGCCCTGTTACAAGGAAAATGTAGAGGCTGAGATTGATGAAACAAGGTGGATCTTTCCTTCTGCCAGCTATTTGACGGTTGCGACAAATTGTCTTCTGCCATGAGGTCCTACTAGAGCCTCTGTTGTTGGTATGGAGGGCAGGGTCAGCGCTATAAACTTTCAGAGCTTCAAAAAAACCCAACCACAAGGTGTTTCTATAAAGCACATATTTCTGGCCTACTTGAATCCAGCTGTGTGACTTTCAGGTCAGGAAGAGGAATTACAATACAATCTTCGCTAACTTTCGATTCTCCACAAAAGGTCTTAACAAAATTGGATGAGTTTTATATGAATATGTTAGCAGGGTGTAGAATAACTCTTTGCTTGCCTTCTTCCCACTGAACTGGTAGGTAGCCTTTCTAGTGTGAATAGAGCCCTTTCTTTGCAATGAAAGACTTACAAAAATATAATAAATGAATGGAAAGGGAAGCACAGTAAGATCTGCATCTTTTCATTGATCTGTTATTTTTAGTAAATCACATGTAATCACAACACAAAATCTTTGAAATATGATGTGACAAAAATAGTCAGAAATCACAGTCAACCTGAAAATTAAAGGCATCAGCTCACACCCTTCATGAAAGCAGGAATGTATTTTAGACAGTCTAGTTAGCATATTGCAATCTATTTAGCAATGTAGTTAGCATACCACTGCATCTGGTGCAGTGCTGTGTTCCTTATTAATTTTCAATACATTTATTTGCCTGCTTTCTACTTCAGATCTGCCAGGTGCTGCCAGATGTGCTCTGCCATTTCCTCGGATTGAATCCAGCGTTTCTCTACTTGCCTGCTACGGCAACTCCTGCAACACCTGCGCATAGCCCAGGTAGGGGCATGGGATATGGGTGTTAGGAGGGCAGCTCAACATCCAGTATGAACATGCGAAGCAAAAATTAATTATAGCATATACTGTATGTGATAGAAATGAGTTACTGCCTAATTATGTCTCCTGTTACCATTCAGATGAATTAATGTTTGTTGTGAGCCCTTGGGAAACCAGACACACTTTAAAGTTGTAATGAGTGCTATCATTATTGCTTTTGACAGTCATTGAAGTATAATTATCTGATCATCTATTAAAAAAAATTCAAAACTTATTATATATGAGTTCTGAGCTGGCAAATTACAGAACAGTCACCTTAGGAGCTGAACTGCTCAGCTATTTTCTGTAGTGGCACTGCCATCTCCTGGAAAAATAGAAGTTGTGCTTCCAAATTTTTCACCTTGAGACGAAAGAAACTTTTCAAGAGTAACAGGATAAGTACAAAAGCCAACAACCTCTTAAATTTAAGGGGTTAGGAGTTGCTTAGATACCCAGTTTCAATGGCTGCATGGCTCGTTGTTATCAAAGGGTTTTGCTGAGGAACAAGAATGGATGTGATGTTTGGAGTGTTGTGGACTGCTCCCATCAAAAGGAGATGATGGGAACAGCTAGGTGCTGTTTGGTGTTTCTTTATAAATTTATAAATTCCCTAAACACATCATGAATTGCCCACCAAGAAATGGCACGGTATTACTTTATTTAATGCCCCCCAGCAGTCAATTACCCAGGAAGAGATACTTTTGCTTTATGGTATTTTAGCAGTAAAGAGGTTCGTATTGCAGTTTTCACCTGAAAAGAGATGATATTCTATTTTTTTCATCTGATTTCTTGGCCTTTCCTGAGCCACCTGGTGATAATTAACATTGATCATCCTACCAGCTTACAAAGCAGTGGTTCTGGCTGCCGCTGAAGGATTTCCCTCAGCCCCAAACACATCTCCTGTGTCTCTAGCCGCTGCGTTAGTTTTGTTACTCTGATTTTACGTTTGTCCATATCCCCAGTTGTCCTGTGCCCCGATGCCAGCTTTTCCATCAATTAGCTGGGACCTCTGGCTGCTGTGTGTGACCTCAGCCTGAAGAGGACTTGCAGCCCGGGGGTGAAGCCGTGGCTCTGCCCGCAGCAGAGGGGAGCTCTTCTCCCAGCTCGTTGCAGAAATGAGAGGGAGACAGGCACCTGTGTCTGACGTGGGGCTGCCCTTCCTCAGGAGACAGCTGGATGCAGAAGGTATCTGCTCTGCAGCAGTGTTCTATTGCAAACAGAGCTGAAATCCCCCCCAGGCCCAGGTCCTCTACACGTGTGCCTTTTCTGTTTGCATAGTGACGGGCTGGTGGAAGGTCACTCGTGTTTCAGTAAAACAGTTTCTTACCGCTGCCTCAAATTATGGAATTGCACTCAACTAGAAAAGATGAAATCCTTCCTCACTTGCACTTATCAGGTAACGTGTGAGACCATGCACTTCACACCCCGCTCCCTAAATTAGAATACAATTCTACTTGCTTTCAAATTTACCACACCTAGTTTTCAGGGGATTTTCATATTTCTAGTCAAAATCAAGGGGTTTTTTTTAATCCAAAGTACTGTCTCTCTGCTGGGGAGAATCTATGTCTGACCTCCCCGCACTCTGCTGCAGTGGTGACCCGTTTCTCCCACACCTGTCTCAGCTGGTCCCATTCCCGTCTCCGCAGTGTTGGCACACGGGTGCATCGGCTGCTCGGCCGGAGCTCCAGCCGAACGGCTCCCCCTCTCACCACCGCGTTCTGCAGGGATGCTGCCCTCAGAGACACCCAGAACTGCACAGCCTCGCACTAATACTTTGGGTTCAAATATTTTTTTTCTGCCTGTGATGCGCGCCAGCTATCAAAGCTGCTGCAGAGGAAGCTGCGAGCACTCAGCTGCCCAGCCTGTTCATGTTATACTGTGCGCAGGGTCAAACTGCCCTCTGAAAACATCCTGCCAGTTGTAGAATTGTGGAAAGTGGCACCCACTTTTTTGACTGCGGTCAAAGCAAAAGTCACGTCTGGTCTGTTGAGGATTTTCCTTTTATTAGAAACACCTAAACTCCTCTCTCTGCAAGATTTGTGTATCACATCTTGTCATAGACTTGCTAAAATTTTTGTAACGTCAGACTGTACTTCCTTTTCAAAATTATGAAATAACATCAGGATTTTATTTTATTTTAAATAAGTTCAGTATAACCAGTTGATACCGGTACAAATACCTATGAGGATTTTTTCCCAACCTACAAGAACCCCTTAAAGTTTCAAGTTTTCTCTTAGACAAGAAAACTTTTCTAGTGGAAGAGGCAACAGTTTTTCCCTCCCTGAACACATTTATACCCTTCAGCCACCAATACTTTTCTCTCATGCTTAGGGTAATTTTTTATATTAGTTTCCCAATAGGCCTAGCTGGAGAAAGCATCATCACTGCAGAGTTTTTACCCAAGACAGACTGCAAAATTAAATTGCTTCTGCTTTTCTAAGCACTCAGGCATCTGCCAAAATTCCTCAGTCATGAGCTACTGCAAGAAGCGTAGTTTGAACTGCCCTCGTAAATAGGGACAGGAATTCCTATGGCTCCAAAAATTCATTTCCAAAGAGCTCAGATTTTTCTAGCAAGCCATTATCCTCTGTATTGAGCAGCCAATAGTGGCCCCAAAGCAAAAACACAAACTAGAAGGATCTTCAGCTCTGCGATTATGACAGTTCATGCTGCTAACCAGTACAACACTCCTTTTCTCACCTCCCTCAGCATTTCTGAAGTACTGCCAAACCTACAAACACATTTTCTGTAACAGCAACAGAACATCACCACATTCACATTTCTGTGCACCTCAGGCATGGGAACACTTACCTACCAACGCACTGTTTTATTGCTACTAGAAGTGCCCCCCACCGAATGATTCAGTGTTGCCTCCATGTTCAGTCTCAATCTGGAAGCTTTAAACTCAGTGAGGGCCACCAGATGATATAATTAGTCGTTGGTCCAATGCCTCAGCTTACACAAAGGTATCACTTTGGCAAAACAAACTGATGGGAAATGGCACGCATTTCAACATTCTCAGCATCATCTTTTTTCAAAAGCCAAAGGTTTAAATAAGATGAAAGCTACAGTTCGAGACCACCAGCAGTTCTTGAATGAAGCTTGAGGCTTTCCTTGGTACCTCTGATGCTGTTTTGAACTTGTGCACTTATTTTATGATAGACTTTTCCCAGTACCTGTTTTTCATTGAAATGCTTCCTCAGTGCTAATTTCACAACTATTTTTTTTTTTAGCAAACACTGTGTAGATGTAGATGATTATCCTTCTCAGCAAATTACGATTAGTCCCTCTGTGAAGTATCTTTGTCTTTAGTCATGTGAAAACATACCAGCCTATGAGGGACACACTGGTTGGCAAGCCGAGCCTACAGAACAGTGCATTGATTTTCTTAGAAGCTCTTTCTCTCTCACCTGGTTCCCAGTAATGCCTTTTGCTAGAAGCAAAGACCCTGAAAGGTGCAGCAGCTTTATAAGAGACCTGCTTCCAGACATTTCAACTTGAAGCTGTGTTCTTCAGGTCAAGTTGTGCCTGAGTTAGTTCAGCCTGATGGCTGGATCAAACCACATGTCAAGGGCTCACAGCAATCCAGTGGCTAAGTGTATTTGCTGACAGTGGCATCTCTGTAACGTCACCAGAGATGGGTGAGTCATATTTGCTCACAGAAATTGCCTTTTCTGTTTGTTTTGCCAGATTTTCATTTGTTGAGCTCATCAGGGAAGCTCTTCCCCAATTTTGAACTGTTTCCCAATGACAGTTCAAAATCACCCAAATTACCACGGCATTTCCATTTTCATTTATTTCTCAAGGTAATTTTTTTTTTTTTTTTTTTACTTCTTTCAACCCATCATTCAGCTTTCAACCCATCTTCAGAGATCCAGAAAGAAAACTTTGTGAACCTCAACCCAGCTTCTAATGCTGGTATTCTCTTTCACACTTCCTGAGTGAATTGATGTGCTCCACAGACAGGGGTGTGTGTTGCTTCTCACTTGGTGACATTCATCTGCCTCAATATTCACATCTACATCATGCCCACCAATCTCTGAGCAAGGCACCCCCTGCACCCTTTGTTGTCAAGGAAGGAAAATATAGTGTGATTTATCACATCTGAAAGTAGACCTTCACCTATCATCAGGTGAATTATTCCTTAAAAGTACCAGTTTCCCACTGATCAATACAAACATGTCTGAGACATAAATGTGTATGGCACAGGTATCTGAAGTTAGCGACATGAATCCAGCTCTCCAGTCTCATTTTTACACTACCCCCAGCTTTTCCATGGCCTTGTTCTTGGCTTCCCACAGTAAAGGATGCTCCCTATAACTGGCAATGTGGACTCAAAATAATTTTCATCTTTTGAAGAGTGACAGTCCTGCCAGTCACACTGTGCAAGGAACACGCCTTTAGAGAGCACACTAGAAATGCTGATCCCAGTTATACACCCAGAGCAATTATCCCAATTATCTCTGTACTGGAGTTCTGTTGACTTCAGCGAGGATTTACATGTACCCCAAGTATGCCAGGGTCCACCCAGGTGCACCTCCTGAAGACAGCAGAGCTCATCATACATGGTGGCCTGTGGCCACCAAAAGAGGCAGGATTTGTGAGGCTGGCACCTTCTCCCGTGCAGCATCTTCTCTAAGGGAGGTTTTGTGTCATGGTCAACACAATAAACACTCCCTAAATTATCTGTATCTGAGCCACAATGAAATTGATTTAGGACAAAGAACTTCTATTTCTAAGCAAAGCGAAAGTTTTGCCTGGATAAAATTATAGTTTAACTGGCCCTAAAGGTGGCTGGCATGTAGTAAAGAGGGCATGTTCTCTGGTTCCTACCGTACTAAATGCATCCTCTAGCTGAAAGAAAACAGTGATTATCAGAAAGTCAATTGTCATTCTGCCTCTTTAGAAAAATTCCCATTAAAGATAAAGCCAACTTTAATTAGATTAAGTATCCAATTACTGTAATTACATTTTTAAAAAATTCACATCATGAGGATGACCCTTTTAAAAAGGGTTACGAGAATAATTAGTGTATTCATATTAACCAAAATGTATTGGATAATATTTATACCCAGAAGGCAAAGTACATTACACATATTTCACCTTTGGGGAAAGCTTGCAAATGTTTTGGCAGTGGTATGAATATTTATAGGAAAGAGTGTGCTTTAGCAAGATTATATGAGAAAGCATTTATATGCTCACAAATTTTTACCCAAGGGTAAAGTATACATAAAATGTAGTGCAGAGATTATGGATATGCAAAGAACGATTTAAGGGGGAATTTATATCAGTTTGTTTAATTAATTGGAGCATAACACTACTTTCCTTTTTTTTTTTTTTTTTTTGTGACAGAAGGGCCCACAGAATTGAAGTCTGAGCTTGCTTTCTGCTGATCACCAACAGCAAGAAAGACGCAGGGAAAGGGTCTTCCCTCTGCAAGGCACCACCTTGTCCATAGGTTAAACCATCCCCTTTAATGTAGAAATCCCATCCGCTACCTGATGTTACCGTATCAACTCACTACGGAGCTGGAAAACACGCACACAGCCTCTAGTCAACACTGCTCATTTAGGGGGAAATCCTCCAATTCTCAGCACGGAGAAGAGTTGAAGATTTGCCAAATCAGTTTGCTCACGCGCAGAAGACAGGAAATCACATCCTTGTTCCAGGCTACCCACAGAAGGCACAAGAGGATGTGACCCATTTTTACCGCTTAGGTACAGCCCTGGCTTAGCGTTCTGCAAGGACGCCGGCTGTGCAAGCTCTTGTGCTCTGCACAAGGTCCTTGCTGCAGAGCAGGGAGCACAACATACCACAGAGCCCTGCCCAGCGAATACCGCCGGTGCCGCCTAACCATTGATTTGTGTCTGTTCTGCAGTCAGTCACCAGATTTGGGAGTGACCAGGGCATTACATTCTTCCTCAGAAAAAAAGCTCCCAGGCTTTGGTGTTTGCATTTACCTAATACCGCGCCATCTGGCCCTTTACTGCTAAGACACTCTGCAATGAGGATGCCTGCAGCAGGCACATTGACACCTTCCTAAGGCAGGTGACAGAAGCTGTGATGGCTCAGCTTTCGGCAAGACCTACACATATGAGGAGGCTCTTGAGTCATCTGTTAGTTTGATTAAGAAATTTTTTCCTAATTTACATTTATATCAAAGACTGTTCATTTTTATGGCAATTCATATGTGGCCAGTCAAGAATGAGCAGACAAAAAAAGGACCGGCTTAAATGATTCATTCAAGTTCTTTCACATTAATTTTCTCTGCACTGAATTATCAGCAATCATACTTGAGCATTCATGCCTTTCCTGGTTTTCAGAACTGTTGAATATTGTTTTATATAACCCATAGTTTGGTATTCATTGAGCCATAGACTGTGGCTCATGCAGATCTTCACCTACACATGTGAAAAAGGTTCTAGCTTCTGAAGCTGACCCTTCCCTTCTGAAGGGAAAAAGCTACAGTAAGTTGCAAATATTTGTGCAAATGGATGGTTGCTTCGACGCCGATATTGCCAGCATGGACAGTAGCATGAACATGCACAATTTCCACAATTCACACCGTCATTTCCCGGTTTTTTTAGCTTCCTTGGAAAATAAAGTAGCCCAAGAATGGCCTTAGGAAAAAAGCATAAAACCAAGAAAAATACATCTGAATCATACCTGCTTAAGGACTGACATTTCGGGTAACTTCAGCACCAGATGCTGAAGATGACCGTCCTAAGCAATTGCAAAATCTCACCATTTTACTCTGCTAAAAAGCTTTTTCTCCTCCATGAAGAGAGGAAAGCTGCTGCGCACGGTAGTACATCATTGCCAGTGAAAAACAATATATTTTTCATGACAGACTGAGTGAATTATTTGTTTTTAGTAGACCAATGACGCATTTCTGACCAGGGCGATGCTCCTTTTGCTGCCCCTATCTGCTAACTTTGCCACTGCAGGCACCGAGACCTGCTGGCAAGTTTAAGAAAGAGGAACAGACACCGCAACAATAGTTCCCACAATTCTTATTTCCAAAAGTCCTACTGTGAGGTGCCTGAGAAGTGGGGAATGAATGAACAGAGGGTGAAGGAGCTGTGGAAGGAGACAGTCCAGCCAGGCCAGTGCGGTGACAGCTGGTGGCACCTGGCCAAGGGCTGCTGCCTCCCCAGGGATGAGGTGCTCAGTGGGGACGATTTCTGGAATCACCTGCCCAGTTCTGGCTGTTCAGACAGACAATATCTCCTTTGCAGTAACTGAAGAGTCTGTGGCATTCTGCTACTGTACTGGTCTGCAGCGTTAGTCAAAGCAATTCTGCTCTCAGCTCAAATCTAATTAAGGGTAGCTCTTGCGTAAAGTGAGCAAAATTCAGTAGTCACAGCCCACACCCCATGGAAAATAGTGTAATTCAACTACAGCAGTACAGTGGAATAGAACTATAATGGAAATACAAAGCCATATAATTTAATTTGATATGACTGGCAATTTTTTGCTTAAGTCAGTGAGAATGAATGAGTACAAACAATGAACTTCCCTCTTTACTTCGATCTTTTATTGTCAGTATAGTAGAAAGGTGGTTTCAGGATGACTTTGCACAGCAGCTCCTTAAACAACTGCACTGACAATACGCAAATTTCAAGCTCCTTTTTGAAAACATATGCACGTTTATAATTTTTAAATTTCTTGGATAGCTGCAGTACATTGAATTAATTTCAAATACGGTCTGGACTTCTCTACGCGTGCTCAAAGCAGGGAAACAATTCCACATGGAGAGCGCAGGCCAGCTGTGGCCTCAACCAGCTCTTTAGCCAGGACGCTGTCCTGCCCCCCGAGCCCTCCTGCCCTCACAAGCGCGGTCTGGCCCCGTCCTGCTGGTGACACGGGCTCACGGCACGGCAGGACACTGCGGAGCCACCAGTGCCCGCCTGCTCTGTCCTGACATCCGACCAGCTGGGACACCACCGAGACCCTGCACGGGGGAGAGAAAAAGGCACTGTGTAGATTATCTCATTTTTCCCCCCTCAATAAGTTCACAGTGCTACAGCCACGGCGGGGGCAGAGAGCCTGGAAAACACTTATGGTGGGATTAGGGAGAATCAGAGAATCATTTTGGTTGGAGGAGACCCTTATGATCATCGAGTCCAACCATAACCTAACTCTAGCACTAAACCACGTCCCTAAGAGTCTCATCTGAACACCTTTTAAACACCTCCAGAGATGGTGACTCAGCCACTCCCCTGGGCAGCCTGTTCCAATGCCTGACAACCCTTCCTGTGAATAAATGTTTCCTAATATCCAATCTAAACCTCACTTGAGGCCATTTCCTCTTGTCCTATCACTTGCTACTCGGGAGACGAGACCAACGCCCTCCACGCTACAACCTCCTTTCAGGTAGCTGCAGACAGCGCTAAGGTCTCCCCTCAGCCTCCTTTTCTCCAGGCCGAACAGCCCCAGCTCCCTCATCCGCTCCTCATCAGACTTGTGCTCCAGGATCCAAACGCCCCTCCCGCCCTGGCCCGCGTTTCTGAGGTTCAGGGCCGCTTTCCACAAGCCCCCAGCCCACACCAGGGCCCGCCGCCCCCGCCGCCCCCGCCGTTCCCGCCAGCGCACAGCGCACGCGCGCGCCTGCGCACGGTCTGACGGAGCCGTGACGGGCCGGTGGCGGCCCCGCGCGGGCCGCCATGGCGATCTCGACGTGCTGCCGGGTGGCCATGGTCTCCTGCCTGGTGCTCTGCGTCTCCCTCCTCCTGCCGCGGACCTTCTTGCCTCGGGGCGGCGGGAGGCAGGAGCCCGGGGCCGCGCCGCTCGCAGCGCCCGAGGGTAAGAGGCCGCTGCGGGCCCGGCCGACGGCGGCTCCGCTGAGGCGAGGGCGGGGCGCTGCTCGCCGCCAGTGCCCCCGCCCCGGGACGCCGAGGTCCGTGTTTCGGCTGCTGCTCGGGGGCCGGGCGTAAAACGCGGGGGGTGGCTCAGCGGTGGCCGGCGGCGGGTCCCGGTGCCGCGTTGGGCCCACCCGGCCCGTCAGCTCTGCGGCCCGGGGCCGCTGCGGGGCCGTGGCCCGGCCGGCCGGGGCTGTGGCCCCGGGCCGTGGCCCGGCGGCCCCGGGCTGTGGCCCCGGGCTGTGGCCCGGCGGCCCCGGGGCTGTGCCGAGGGTGCACGGCGCGTCTGGAAGGTGCTCTGCTGCCTGGTATGGAAACGTAGTGTAGTTAATCCTTCCCGTTGGTGTAACCCGTGTCACGCTCTCTCCTTTGAGTGTGAAAAGATTGAATTTACTGCTCTCACTGCAATTTACCCGTTTCTTTCCCCTCCAAGATATTTTAAAATCTTCCAAGTTTAATTTTATCTTATGTAAGTGGGGTACTAAAGCTACTGGAAAGAGACGTACCACTTTTTTTTTTTCTCCATTGTGATGCATCACTTTTTATTTGAAAGCTTCATTATTTTGTTATTTTCTGTACAGAGTGCTTTTGTTGTTGCATGTGAAATAAAAGCTCATTTGAATTATCTTCATTGTTTAGTTTCCTACTCCAGTATTTCAAACTTGGCTTTCATGCACCATGTTCTCATAATAAATGTGCCATTTGACTCATTTAGACTCGATCCTGTCCTTGCAATCCCTCGGGCCATGTCCTTGCTTGCCCTCCTGCTCTGCATGTCCCCTCTTAAGTTGCAGAGGAATGGGTTCATACAAGCATCTCCCATTCTTTTCATGCCTGTTGCAGGTTTTTCTCCCCAAGGCACTTTGCAAAAGTAGCTGCTGTCATAGTCTTGGCAAAAAAAGAGTTTTGCCCAGGGCTGCCCGCAAGCCAGAGGTGAGGCTGGTGGAAGGACAGAAAACTTACAGGTTTTGCTGGTGCTCCTGTTCAGTGACTTTATCTTCTGCATCCTTCCAACAGCCTGGTTCTTACATGACTGCACTTCAGTGACGTTTATTTCATCTGACCAGGGTTTTTTAAGGACATTCAGGCTAAAGTTACTGCTGAAACAACATGTTGTACTGAAATATATTACTTATATACTACAGCTACGCTTCCGTGGTTTCTGTGTGTGTATTCTTGGTCTTTAAGAACTTGAATATAGGTTCATGAGCACGGTAGATCTACAGGTTTATAGTTTCATTCCATAATCTCTGACACTGAAAACCTGGATGGTAGCTGATTTTTTTTGGTAGCACATCAAGAGCAGCACAGCGAGGGCAGGGTGCTGGGCTCCGCCAAGGCCCAGCAGCCAGCACAGGGCCTCGGTGAGGACTGTGGGGTCTCCTGCCTGAAGCGGGGCTGGGAGCAGCCACTCTGGGAGGTGGGACCTGTCTCTCCGTTAACTTCTGCCCCTGAGCAGCTCCCGACTGATCCTGGAGCGATGCCGGATGATGGAGTTTGACAAATGGTTTTCCCACAGCAGTGCAGTCGTAGGCAGTTGTCAGTTAATAACATGGTGCTTCTTTCTTTGGCTGCAGGATGGACTGAATTAATCTAACAGAAAAATTAGCTTAAAAAGAAAAAAGAACACCTTGCACCCGAATTCTTTCAGTGACATGATGTTTATACCTGTTTTAGCACAGCCTGCTTTAAGCAGTGCTGTCAGAAGCTGACTGTCAAGGCCACAGTTAAATGCTTAAAATAGATAACGTAAATACTCTTACCATCATCAACAGGTAGCATAAATACTCTTGCCATCACCCTGCAGATGACAGTACAGCACAAACGAGCGTGTACCTGGTGCAGAGTGAGCGCCGGGCGTGCTCCTCTGGCACCCCAGCACCCAGCTTTGGCCGAGGCTGTAATACCTCACCTCAGCTGATCCGTTTCAGATGAAAATTTATAGTCCATATTTTCAATTTGATAGCAAGAACTTCATTACACCTGCTCTCTAGACCAAACTTTATTTCACCTGAAGTTATTTTTTTTATTGGAGGAATAAATCTTGATTGAACAGTTGAATTCATATCCCTGTCATTAGTCATCCTCTTCAGTGAACTGATAACTGCAGTTACCCGACAGAGGTTTCAGGGACTTGAAGTAATCATGTCATTTTTGAAGTTAATAAAGTGCTTATTGTAGTCTTGGGGGCAAAATGCCTCTGAATAAAACATTCTTAAAGTTTACTACCATTTGTTAGAACTCAATGTTACCAGAAGGCTTTTTATCGAAACAGGCTTTAAGCGTAACAATGGCATTTTCTCTAATAAAGCCATTTTCAGAGGTCTCTTTTAAGAAAATGGTGAGCATAATACTGTAGAAGTTAATATTATCTTTCAGATAGGAAGGTTGTTCTTTTTCACAGTAGTAGTTTCATGTATATGAAAGAACGTATTTAAAGAGCTTACTCTGACTAAAGACTTACTGTGAATGTATCATTTCTAGTTTACTTCATGGACAAGCGTTAGAATTTAAAAACCCCCACTTTTGGAAAAGAGGAAAAAAGAGCTACTAGCAGTTTTAAAAGTACTTTTAAGCCTAATGTTCATAAATATATGCAATGTGTTTTGTAAAGCTACTCTGTAAGTTGGTAGTTTAAGAAAAACATTACAGCTCCATCACAAGAGGTGTGTAGTCTGTCTACATCCTTATGAATGATAACGTGGCATCAGCTTTACGAGAAAAATGTGTGGCTGTTCAGGTAATGCCTCTGGCCAGCTTGTATTTGTGCAACCCACACATCAGTTGCTTGCAGGTGTCTTTACTTCAGAAAATTACAATGTTTCCATTTTGGGTAGTTCTTGTGTTCTCCTTTTTAACCCTCAGCTGCAATATTTTCTAAAAAATGTTCAAGCATTTGGCTGTGTCCATTAAAAACAGAGTGGTGCGGTGGTTTAAAGTAAGGATTTCAAAACTGTCCTTCCTTCTAACCTTTTTTGGGTAGGTTTCTAAAGTTGTGCTTCTGAAACACAGCCAGAGCTGTTTTGTAAATGTCAGTAAAAGAGCAAGAACTAAATAAATGCATACTGTCTGTCCATTCTCATCTTGATGTTACACTGTCTGCCAGAATCAGAAGTATTTATAAAAATATTTAGAAGGGAAAAATATAGATGACTGCATGTGTAAAACAAAAACATGGGTCTTCTGATAGCGTATAATAAATACTGAAATAGTGGCCTCAACAATGAACCAAATGTGAACTTGCAGTGTTATAAAAAGGATTCATTTCTTGGGCTTTCTGTGAGCAGAGGTGTTGGGGAAAATTAGAAGGTGTTAGAGAATAGCAGCAGCAATGATATAGTGGCTTGAAATAGAATTTAGATTAAATGTCAAGAAAATAGTTTCTTTATAGATTATGCTAAACTATTATACTAAACATGGAGGGCATACAAGAAAAACTTGGAGGACATTTTAAGTTAATTTATCATGGAGTCTGTGTGTCTTTCTGTGTGTTCCCATTTGCAGCTTTAGAACCCTTTGGCCAATTCATCTAACTGGACAGAGAGAGAGAGAAAATGAATGTTTTATGAAGATACACTGCTGAGAGTGGCTTAAAATTGATTCAAGAGTCCTGAGATGAAGGTGTCAGTAGGAATGCCTCTTTATTGGCATCTTCCAAAGAGGGAGGTCTTGCATATCCTACTTAGCAAAAGCTTTGTTTATAGCACACATCAGTCCAACAGAGCAGGAGAGAAAAGCATACAAAAATTCTTGAGTTCTGGGTCTCACAGAAGCATATTTCATTTCTGATCCCTGTGACTGTCTGAAAAAGTGGTAGTTTTCTTTTTTGGTCACAGCGATGAACATTTTGTCAGGAAAATGTAAATGGCACATAAGCATCCCTGAACATGGGAGTCTGAGTACAGTTTGAAGACAGGTTTGAGGACTGGAATGGCATTGCTGAGGCAGGAGGATAGTTCTGCATCCCACTGTCACACGTGCTTTCAGTTAAAGCTTTTGCAAAACATCTAGCTGGTTTCTTCTTGGTCTGTGTTATTTTGGTTGGTTTTGCATGCACAGTAAGGAATAGTAAATGTCTTACTTGGAAAACCACACAATCTTAGCATTTCCAAACCAAATCAGTGTAACCATGGTTTTGAGACGGAAACGAAGAAAAAAGGCAGAGCGCCTACTGTAGAGCATGAGAACTGTGGGTGCTGTCCTCCGAAGGAGCAGCTTGGTTGAGATGTGAGGAGCGATGAGAACAGCATCCTTTGCTTTGCCATCAGCTTGGACAGGTTACACGTGCTTCCCAGACTGCCATTTCCCATCTCTGACCCTCCTCCTAACGCTTCCCGGGGTCTGAAGAACATGCACATTGTATAAATGAAATCATGTACCCTATATCTGATGGATGGAGTGCAAACTTAACGTAGCAACAGCCTGTAAGATCTTCCTGCATGTCAAATTATTTTTTTATTATACGTGTATGTATGTATCCCAGTATTTTACAGCTGGTCAGATGTTGCAGAAAGACATATTAGCTAAACTATGAGTTGATCAATTATATAATAACAATATGATGAATTATACAATAACTTGTCTAAATAAGTTTATAAATAGTCAAGTTGGGCTCAGTAGCAATTCCTAAGCTCCATTAGGTAGAACACATAATAGCTTTCTTGGAAAAAAGGTACATTAATGGTCTGAATATTATCAGCTGGTTGGCTGTTGCATGAGGTATGCTATAAACACACTTTTAAAGATTTGCTTTTTTCAGTTGAGTATTGTTAAAAGATGAAACAAAACACAGTCATTCTAACATGATACTGCTATTCCCCTATAAACTACTTCAATAATGAAATGACTAGTGTGTGTCCCTTTGGCCTGATTATCTTTAATTGAATTGAATCTTTCAAAGCACAAGTGAGGCCTTATGGATAATTTAGAAAGCTATTCCCTTTAAATACGGCTTCACCTTTGTCAGTTATTTTCTACTTTATCTCTTTTTTTAAATAAATAATATTTGCATGAGTATAAGATGTTTTGCAAAGGTTTGTCTACCCTGCTGTTTCATCCCTGCCTCCGCAATACTGCTCTCTACACGACATCAGACTTGTTTCCCCAGTGACCTACTGCTACGAGGCATTCCTGCTGGGGCAATGGGGCTTGCTTGTAAATAAGACGCTGTTATTGCTTTCCATCACAGACTTTGAATAATTCACTGAAATTAAAGCGCACGATAACAGCTTCCTCAAAGTTGAGCCTAAGCTAATCTGAGAGCAGTTTTGGTCAGTGGTGGTATAACTGGGCAGTTTCACTAAAGCCTACAGCACTCAACGTATGCCATCACCTAAAAGAAAATGTGTTTTTAGTAGTGGAACTCCATGAATTATTGATATTACTTCCTAATATGTATTTACTGTAATTTTCTGTGCTCAGGAGTTTAGCTGCCTATGACAGTGTTTCCTAACAAGAGCAGATGTTGAATTGAAGGCAGCAAGAAAACAGAGTAACTGCATGAGCTTAGATTCATTGAGATCCTAGTGAAATTGTCCACAGCATCATTTCTGTCTCTCTCCAGCGTTACTCTAGGATCCATGCTTCCATTTATGCTGACTCCCCTTTCTTGTTTTAAATTCTCTCTCCCTCTCTTAGGGCTAGAAACAATTCATTTCCCTCTAAAATGCCAAAGAGCGTATGTCCCAAGCTATATTCAATCTCCTCCTACATCACTATACCCAACGCCATTTTAAGAATGGCTTGAGGTGCCACCAGTTTTCTTTATCTTTCATTACTCCTTAGGTAAAATGCTATGTCTTATGGCAATAGCTGAAAATCTGTACTGTGTGACCACTGCAGTTGTACATCGGGATACTAGATGGGTAGTGGTTTATGCATTAACATACCTTTGTGTAATATTGAAACACTATTTGTAATATTGAAAGATCAGGCTCACAGCAGAAAACCCATACATTTTTTTGGACAGAGAACCAGAAGTAAGAGTTGGGGTTTTCATCCTGTTCGGGATGCTGATTCACAGGGTCTTTGGACAAGTATATAGCTGTCAAACTCCATGTTTTGTTAATTGCCCTGCCAGCTTTTTCACTTCTTAAAATCAAGAGAGTAATTGTGCATACCTAACTCGTAGCACTGCATATAGTAAATCACTGAGGACTGAGTTCACAGACTTACCCCTTAGAGTCCAACAACTTTATTCATTAGTGGTGGTGCATGTAGAAGTAGAGAAAAGAGGTCAGCTGTGCCTGCTGCTGCAGTTTTAGGCTGCATGAAAAAGGGTGAGAAGTACTAGAAGAAAAAATAATCGTTGTGTGGGTTTTTTTGCAGGGAAGCTCGGTCGCTTTCCACCCAGGCTGCATTACCAGGCCGCTCCCGACAGCCGAGCTGCCCCTCATTTTCCAAGGTCTCACCTTGCTGAAGCAGTTGCCAAAGCCAAGGCAGGCGGAGGTGGTGGTGGAAGCACTGGTGGAACTGGGAGAGGTCTTGTGGGACAGATTATCCCTATATATGGATTTGGCATCTTCTTATATATCCTGTACATTTTATTCAAGGTAAGACCAACATAAACTGAAAAGTCAGAGAAAAAACCAACTAAATACCCCCTCAAAACAGAAATGATAGCCCCATTTCTGTACCTGGTTCCATTTCAGCCTTGCTCAGAAAAAATGCTGATGCGGGACCTTTGACTAGTGGTTGAAAGATTGGGGTATCCTGTGGGTTTTGCTATTACAAAGACGGTAGCTGAAAATACAGGGATGGGTTGCTGCAATCCTGTATTGGCCTCTGAACTCTCAAAGTTTTTTTAAGGATTTTTTTTCCCCTGGAAAATGTGTATGTCTAGAACAATGTTAGATTAATTTTGAATATACACATAATATTATTTTCTATTATGTATAACTAAGTATTATATATACTGTATATGTCATGTATTGTGTTACGTATTTAAAGTGGGAGAGAGGGAGTACAATTACTGCTACCCCAGCTGAGGAACTGGTTGAAAGCTAGTTTAAAACAGCTCAGCCCAAATTCCCCTCAAGTGTTCCACACTTGATTTGAACTTTCGTAGCGTTTTGGTTACATAGACGTGACTGGCATGTCAGTGATGACAGACAGCTGTGTGGGAGGAGGGAGAAGTGGACTGGTGGAAATGTTCTCTCCTTTTGAGTGGGGGCTGAATCCTGACTGAGCAGTGTCCAAACAATTCGGCCTGCTCTGGACAGACAAGAGGCAAGAACAACGTGAATTGGGTGAGCTGATGAGACACAGGTAAGACAAAAGAAATAGATAGTCTGCAACTTCTGTGTAGAGCCAACCAGTATCTTTGCTGCAGGTACAAAGTTGATAAGCAATAATGGCAGAAAACATTGCAAGAGAGACAAGTGGGGTCACATATAATTCCTTCAGAACCTGTTCTTTATTTCACAGTAATTGCCCAATGCACCATTTTTTTTCTCTCCTATACACAGAAGAATTACAGGATCAGGCTGCAGCAGATATATATTCTAAAATGAAAAAGTTATTTTTGATGAGTTATGGTTTCACTATGCTTAAAAATATAATTTGTTCCAAGTGTCTTTTAGGAGTTTTCAGCTGGCAAAATCTCCCAGGCATCTTTCATAGTTGTCTGTTTTTGCTGCTGGGCATACTTTTCTGTGGTTACTTTCTGGCACAGTTCAGTTTTCTATCCTTTTTTTTCTGTTGCCTTTTCGGCTTATATATTACTATTGCTGTAACTCATAGTGGGGGTTGTCTTTTTCACTCATCAGCTGGCTTCCAAGGGAAAAACAAGTGCTGGAGAGCGGAAATGCCCTACTGCTGCACCTGGGAACACCAAGAGGAAAATCAGTGAGTTGGAATTCCGAGTTGTATCTGTGTCGCTGTTGACTGTGTAGAGGCACGGTCCAACTGAGTTCTTAACATTCCGGGCACGCTGTAAAGCTGCTGTTCTTCCCCTCGTAAAGAACAAGCTGGAAGCTTTTGTGTTGGAGTGAGCAAGAGTTAAAGTGAATTACTGCACCGTGGCTTTATAATCTCATTCGGCTAATGAGACTCTGCGATAGCAGCCCGATCCCAAGCCCCCTGGAAGCAATGGCTTTTCATGAGGTTCACTGAATTAACTGTACGGATTTGCAGAAAAGCTATGTAGCTAATGATTAAAAACGGGTAATAGGATGTCCATCTATAATTATTCCATAATCCGTAATATTCTAGTAATAGTATATAAAGATACTATTAAAAGCTAGCTTTGTGGGGTTTTTTTGTAATTTCTGAATTCTTAGCCATCAGCAGGCACTTCCCTACTTTTCCCTTCCCCTTTTGCAATGCTCAAAGTTTTGATGAGAAAGCAAATGGTATTCTGAAATGCTATTGTGATTTTACCTAAACATCAGTGGGATAGATTCAACTATTTGTAGACATTTCTTAGATAAATTAATAAGGTTGCTATTGAATACTGGATGAGTAGTTACCGTAACAGTATTTAACTGTGTTGTGTTTAGCTGGCTAAATTGTAATAAGAAAGAAAAGTACTTACGGCTTTACAGAAAGTGCTAGCAGTAAGGTAATTCTCATAACATAGCTGTAATTGCCTTGACATTAATGTGTATATTATGAATACCTAATGTACTCAGTCCTATAGATTGCATTTTTAGTGCACTTGTACTGCATTGTGCCTGGCAATTTGGGGCAATTTATTAGCAATGGTAATTATATTTTTTTCTCTAATGCTTGGTAAGAGAATCTAACTTTGCAGTAAGTTAAATATTTACCACCATTATAACCCAAAGAACTAGTGATGAAGATTATTCTGTTTTTTTCTAGAGCTCTTCGTATGTATTCCTAAAGCATTCAATGCAAACCGTTAACAGAGCAGGCGACAAGTCACTGGACCAGGAACCACTTAGCAGTGACTTGGAGGGAGTAACTTCCTTTCTCTTTGCCAGTTTCCCTTCCCCTATTTCTAAAGTCTTAGACGTGCGAAATAATTACATCAGTGATACACTAAGCAATGACATTCTCTGCAGAACAGAGAACTTTCCAAAAGCAGGATGTTTGTGGATGGCTTTCTCCATTCCTACTCTGTTGGAGTTCCATTGTGCCTTTGTGTTGCTTAAATGGGTGTTCCTGGAGCAGCCAAATATTTAACTAACCCAGGCTGGTTTCATTTTGTTCTGCAGTTGGGAAAAATGAAGTCTCAGCTATAGGATTTTAAGCGCGAGCGACAAAAGCCAAAGAAAGCGCTCAAGCACTTTTGTTGACGTCCATGCTGTTGCATCTTCACTGTTAACACTCTTGGCTAAATCAAAGCCAGTATGGGTGTTCCTGCGTGTATGCGCATGTGGGTCGACTGCTGTACTACGGAAACATTTTCCGCAAAAAGTGCAACTTTGGAGATCCCGTGCTTTGCTTTTCTCCCCAGACAGACCCGGCGTGGCTGGCGGCTGTTGGTCCTGGCAGAGGCAGCGCTCGCTGCCTGCCCTGGCACACCTCTGCAGGGTGGGATGCCATCAAGCCCATCGGCTTTATTCTCTTTGATAAAGATGTGGTTTTTCAAACTTTAGACTCGTTAGAAAATGCTCAAGTGACCTTTTGTCTCTGTTTCCAAGGACTTAACAGGGAAATTCCATGAGAACTATTAATTCCGTAGTAGACAGTAAAACACTGTGGTTTCCTTAGGAAGAATTTTATTTTCCCTGACTTTAATCTCCAGTGATATACAGTGGCCCACTCACTCTGTTTATTGGAAGGTTGCTCAGGACCCTTGGAAAGAAGGTGCTTTCTGTGTGTCCTATTACCATTGGCAACAGTCTTCACCTTCTTATACCAGGAAAAGTAGGTAGAACTCTTCAAGCCGCATGGTTTAGTTTCCTCTACCAGTTTGGTTTGGTACAGCATATGCTACCTGTGATAACAGGACAGGGATACATTTTCAAAGCTCCTACTGACAGACCCTGGCATTTTGTTTGTTTTACAGCTGACTATGAGCTCACACAACTCCAGGAAAAACTGAGAGAGACAGAAGCAGCTATGGAAAAATTAATGAACAGAGTAGGACCCAACTCTGACAGGTATGTTTCAAATTACAGCTTTTTAAGGAGAGAGTCTTCTCTGATTAAAAATTATACTTCCTTGCATTTGCTGTATTAAGATAGAATTTTTATTACTACTTCAGATTGTAGAAATCTGATTTTGCACATCACACTTTTTGTTCTGCAGGTTTTCTCTTTTCAGAATCTATATTTAAAATAAATCATTTTTTTCTAACTTCATTTTCCTTAAACAGAAAAGCAACTATCTCTACCCCCCGCTTTGTACAGTGCATTATTTGGAAAATAATGACATGTATGTGTAAACAGAAAATAAAACGTCTACATTTAAAGAATATAAACCAACCTGTCATATGTGACCCAATGAATGATTCCTAAGACACACATTTGTTTGATGTTATTTTCCAGTTCTACAAATTATTTTTCTAAACAGAAATGCCATTATAATCTATATAAATGCCTGTTAGACTATCCATAAAATATTTAAGGGCATAATTGTATAATCATCTGATTCCACAACTTAGTTCCACCCTGTAACCAGTAAATCCATGCATTTTCTTCTAAGTATAAAAAAAAAGAGTTGTAAAATCAGGATTTAAGAATTTATTATGTTTATTAATGTTTGCTATAGATCTGAGATCACTGTTCTACGTTATAAAGAAACACTGGAAAACAAGTCTATGCTATTCATAAGAAGTGTAGCAACACAGCAATAGGACAATGCATAACTGCAGTGTTTGAAAATTTAAATACCATGAACACTGAGGTCATGTTTGCAATCTCAAAAAAACAGCTCTTCAGGTTGTAACACGTTGACTTTGTCTGGATCAGTCTGTTTCGGAGAGCTAACACAACGCTCTAGATGTACCTTTAGGCTGCCAGAAATAGGTTTATGAGCTGCCCAGATATTGTGCTGACTCTCAGGACAGGGTATTTTTTACTGAGAAAATGGGTTTAGGGTCTGATCCAGTATTTGTTCCACTTGATGTTACTGGCTCAGAGCCTTTATTTAGTAGAACTTCCTTTCTTTGTTCAACCAAACTATTTATATAGATGGACCTAAAGGCCTCAGGGGAAATCATAATCTAATAAAGAATTTTCTATGTAGCCTCTTTAAAGAGAAGGGGAAAAGCACCTCTAGATGGAGCAAATAGCTGTTTTTCAAATACACGCAGACTTCGAGGCTTGCTTAATCTACACTGTGATACTCATTAAGTTCAGTAATACTGGATGCATGTCTTAAAATAACATATATGGTTAGAAAGTGTAATTAGAGCACCGAGTACTGTGCTGGGCTTATTCAATCTAGATGTTGATAGATTTGAATATAAAGGAAAGAGGAACAGAGCAAAAATTACTTGAGCTCTATTTATTAATATGCAGTTAAACAGAAATCCTTACAACAGAAAAGCCAGAGAGAAGTAACTGATATCAAATTTAAACTAATGCTGAAAGACCTCAGCTGAAACCATGGCCCGTTATAGTAGATATGGCAAAGCGACTCCCAGCCTGCCAAGTGATTAGTAACCAAACCAAATAACATTTTGCGTTGTCACAAAACCCAATGTGTCACCATAACACACAGTGTCTGTAACAGTGCTGAGGGCTGAGCTCATGCCTCAGTGTCTCCTCCCAGCTGAACAGCTCCAGGATTCATCCTGGGTTTCTCCTTCTGGTGAAGATCCTTAGTATCCAAAAACATTCTAATTTTGTATATTCTATTCAAAAAACATTGGTTTTGAAATCTGAATGAGTTTGGAAGGATGGTTTATTCTCAGATAATGCTGTACCATAGAAAGAAATCCCCTTTCAAATGAATAATATATATTGTGCTGTGTGATTTTATTCTGATTTCTTCTGTAGCAAGTGTATGTGGTGTTTTCTTGCTGTGGCTTGTCCTGCTCATTTCTTTTTCTTTCAAAAGCATTTGAATGAAGTGTGTCAGGAACGTCTCTCAATGCTCTTAGCTGGTTTTCTCAGATAAGATAGCTAGTATTATCCACCCTTGTGCTGTAGAAGGTAGGCAGGCAGAAACATGGATTTGCCTTTTTTTTAATGAGGCTTGAAGACCAACCTCCAACCCAACCAAGGAGACCTCCTTCCAAACCAGCATGCCAGTTGGAATTGCTACAGCCCCAAGCACAGGAACTCCCTTGCAGAAACGCAAAACTTTCAAAAAGTGCAAGTACAGATACTTTTAGTAAGGCCTGGCATGTTTTAGCAAGGATTAGAGGCAAGGTAAAGAAAGCAAGAGGAAGAACAAACTACCTGGCTGGGACCTCGGCAACATAACCAAACCTAAACTGTTACCTAATGCACACAGGTAAATAGCACCTAAGGATATAATGATTCACAGCTTGGAGAAAATCTAGCATTCTTCCCAGCTCTTTTTTCAACAGGTTATAAATCTAAATTATACATATTTGTAATTTATCATCACATCTCTATCACTAAGGGCACCTCTGTATCTCCAGTTTCTAAATGTAGACCTTTATAGTCCAGTATTTCTCAGCAGAGATGAGGAGCCTTGCTGGGAATTTGATGATTCAGAAATAAAGTCTTGATTGATGGTTATATAGGGTTCTATGCATTAAAAGCATGCATACGCTTTTTTTTCCAGGCTTTTAGCAGAGTGTTTCAGTGTTGGACAGTGATGTAATGGGTACAAAAGTTTTCCCCACCCATTCTCACAGATGTCTTACCCATATTCTTTTTACTACTGTCTGTAAAATTTGGTATTTTGAAACCATTTTATACTGAAGATTACTTGTAAATTTTTTTTCTCAAGAGGAGTACTGTATGATACTCTCGTAAAAAAAAAAAAAAAAAAACCAAACAAGAAGCACTCAATTTCTGAGATTTTTAATTAGGTAATTTATTTAAGAGGTGGAAATAGCACAGCTCGGTTACCAGTTTTTAAAGTCTTGTTTACCAGGCTGTAAATTGGAAAAACTTATCTTTTTACCATAATCTCAGCAAATGTGATACTGAAAAGAGAGAAAGGCTGTACTCTGTAGGGCATCCTTTTTGGGCTATAGCTGCATTTTAATAGTGGTTAAGATGATGAAGCAAAACAATACTGGTTGATGTGTCTTGGATACCATGTTAGATTATGGATTTTCACTGCAGCCATGATAGCTCTTCAGGAAATGTTTCGATCTCAGCACAAGAAACCTTTACCTTTTAGTGAGCACTTTGAGTGTCTACAAAACATAAGCACTGCCACTGTGAAAAGTAATATCTGTGTCGGAACTACAAACACATAGAATAAAAATAATGACCTTTTCTTACACTGTACACCTTTTGCATCTGTTGTCCTCTAATCCTGGTACTCTCCCACACGAAGGCAGACATACATTATACAGTAAGTCTTTGCAGAGGCCTTAAATGAAGCAGAGATGGTGCATGGGCTTGGGTTTCTCCCCCTCTGCAGGGAAATTTGTCTTATAATTAAGGTATCTGGAGGAGGAATACTCTGAGGTATAGAGACCTTGTGTTGCAATAAGACAGTAGCGATTTCTAATGAAAGTATCCAGCGTATTAGGAATTTTCCTATATGAAATGCCACAGTGATGCAGCTGCATTGATTGATCCTGTTATCTGAGCTAGCGTATCTTCCCACTGTGCTGAACACAGGCCTGTCTGTCTTTATCCAGGTGATACGTATTCAAATTACAGACACTTTTGTCTATAAAAGGAGGATTAGTTCGGCAGTTCTATTACAGCTTCTGTCAAAGGCAGCTAGCTGATGAAACCATTTCCTTCACATCTCAGATTCTACATCTGCATTACCCAGGGTTTTGAGAAGATGCCGTCTCACTGTCTCACACCTTCCCGTGTTCTGTGGAACAAGCTGCCACCGCAGCTTGAAGGGACTCAGTGCAAACTCCGAATGGCGCTGGGACCCGATCAGCTTTTCAAGCTGTGGGGCAAAGTGCCCCTCAGGGCAAGAACGGAGAAGTGATGTTTAGCCTTGTGATCTCAATTAAACAGTTTAATCTGGGTAGCTGCTAGTGGAACCAGTGCGCCTGCTCCTGAGCTAAGTTCAGTTACATGCAACTGTGTGTGCAGCCATGCACAAAATCGAGCCCAGGGTCAGCACTTTGATCACCATCGCACAAATCAGCGGTTTCCTCAACTGCTGCTGTAGTAACGACAGTTGAGGAAAACCAGGATGGATATTGCAAGTTTTCAACTTTATGAGAATTCAGGTACCTGAAACAAGGATTAAGTAGATACTAATCACCTAAATCCAAAATCATTAATCTGTTTCCAGCTCCCCTCTTCCCACCCTAGGATTCACTGAGCAGCTGTCTGATCTTGGAGCTTATCTGTCTGATGGTCTGGAGATCACCAGAGATGATCTGACCTCACATAGCATCACAGCTCAGCGTTCTGCACATGCCCAGGACCACTCTGAGTGACTCAGGGCAACAGATCCTGCCTCAAATTCAAAAGCACACCAGAACAGTGCCTTGGTCCTCTACAGAGGTCAAACATCTGATCAAGAACAACTTCAAACTCAAGATGAAACAAGCACAACACTCACAACAATTTTCACCCCTAAATACAGCCAGTGTCTTTCTTATAGTGACCTACTGAGTTATGGAGTTCAGATCACCACCTTCCAAATACTTTGTCTGGAGATCTTTAGGAGAAAAACGTAATGACTACATGATCTTATCTGTTGCAAGTATTTTTGTTACAATAGTAATAACTGTATTACCTGAGCAATAGTAATTACTAGAATCAGCAGTGTAGAACCAGTCAAAATCATGTTTGCTTTTAATCTGATAAAAATGTCAGTCATTTCCCACTCTCCCTTCGATTCTAAATGATCTGTACAGCTGACATTTCTTAACGAGGCCTTGCAAATTTAATACCTTTAATGTTCACAATTAGGGATCATTAGATTCGAGACTACTATCTCTGTGAGACATTTTAATCAGCCCCACCAGTTGTTTTAAATGTAGCATAGGTTCTGAACTACATTTCCTTATAATACTTCAAACAATGTATGGCCCTCTAATTCTCACCTAACATTCTTTTAGAGGCCAGAAATGTCTGTAGTGTCATTTGTACCATAACTCTTGCTTGGGTGTTGCTTCCAACTTGCTCTCACATTGGTTGTATCTGCCTTCCTTTACCTAAGTTTGCAGGTTTTCTGGATGAATGGCTAGACCTTTATACCAAGCTGAAGGGCAGATGACACGCAGATGTTGCATAGTGATCACACTTGCAGCCAGGTTTCTTCAGGCTGTGCTGCTGGGGTGGACCAAACAGTTGGGTTCAAACTCTGTGAATGGTTTGTAATAATAGTGGACTGAATTCTGGTGTCTAATATTAATTTTCTAGCAGGACTCAAAATGTTACAACAGACCATGAAAAAAGGTTACTTCAGCAACTCCGAGAAATTACCAGAGTTATGAAAGAAGGAAAATTCATAGATGGCATCTCTCCTGAGAAGGAAGCTGAAGAAGCTCCTTACATGGAGGATTGGGAAGGTGAGCAAGAGCCTTTCATACCATTACCCTGAAGACAAAAATCAAGTAAGGATTACTTATAGTCCCAGATCCTTTCAAAATTCTTTCCTATCCTGCATTTTCAGCAGTGTTCAAAACTTTCCAAGAGGTGGTTTGTTTTGCAAAACATAATAGAAAGAAAATAGATTTTGAGGCATCCAGCATTTCCTTTAGTGTAAACACTACATTATCTGCTGCCAAAAGTGGCATATGAATATTCACATATGTTCCATCTGCTTCTGGAGGTTTATTTTGCTGGGCTAAATTTCATGCAAAAATGATACAACTCTTGGAAATAAGAATCAGTTATGTTTTGGTTAACTTACACTTTACTTTTGATTAGTCAAAGATGCTTTGTTTGCTCAAATATTGTAAAAGTCAACTCCAGGAAGGCTTTTAAAAATTCTTTATTTTAATGTCCTTCTCATTCTTTGCTGTTTACTTGTTACATACATCTGTTTTCAAGATATCCTAGTTGAACTGCTCAAATGCAGACTTAATTCCTTGCTCTTTAAGAAGCTTTCAAAAATGACCCAAAACATAAAGCATAATAAAAGTGACCTCAAGCTCTGTTTTCTTAAGTTTATAATACCTTTTCTAAAATGAATGAATCAATCTGTAGACAGGAACAACAACAAAAAAAGAGCATTTCTTTTAAGATCTAAGACACACAATTTTCACCTCTCAGTTCCCATAGCTTTCAGCAAAACTCAAGATAATTCATTCCTAAAGGTCAGGCTTGATATTCCGGCTCCCTAAAAATAAGTGGAGTTTTCTCGTCATATCCCAAGAAGTCATGTTTTGCACATTCTTGCCAAGAATTTAATACTTTGACATATACATGGCATTAAATAGATGACACTTATACTGCCCATGCTAAAAACTGTTCTAACAATCTTGTGTATCCGTCACTGAAGTCAGTACTGTTTTTAAATGCTGGTAACATCTCAAGCTGCATTATCACTTTATTCCTAAGGTTATCCAGAGGAGACCTATCCTGTCTATGACAATTCTGATTGCTTCAAGCGCAAACAGGACACAATCTTTGTAGATTACCCTGACCTGAGCCAGCCTTCTGCAGAAGAGCTGGCAGAAAGAATGGAGGGCATGGAAGATGAGGAGCATCTGTGCAATCAAACTCTGCTATCTGATCTCACCATGGGAAGGGGAGGTCATGATTTAATGCAGAAAAAGGACGAGGTCACTGGCAGCAGTGAAGAAGAGAGAGACCTTCATCACAGCCAGAGCATTGAGGGGTGCTGCTGTTGTTACGAGGATGATGATCCTGCTGTCATAGCAGAGAACGCTGGGTTCCACTCTGAGAGCTGCAGCGAAGCAGAAGAGTCTACCCAAGAGGATCTGTCTGTGGAGTCAGAAAATGAAAATGCAGCACTGAAAAAGCAAAAAGGCAGTGACTTCAATGAAATAGGCACACTGAGAAAGCGCAGCACAAAAGGACTTGAGTAATAGGGACAATAGTGGATGTTATCTAGATGGTGAAGGTAGAGGTTATAAACTGTCATTCGTGTGGCTTTTTGTTCCCGATGAAGACTTCTGTGTGTTCAGCTCTTTGTACCAACTTCATTCCCATGGTAACAATCAGTCACATCATTTACCTGATGATGTCTTTCATGTAGTCTTATCATGGTTTACTACGACATTGCCAACAGCACTTTGTCCTTGTTTTTGGAGACTGGTATCTTGGAGCAGATTATTTGGTTCAGATATTTGTGATTCTCTCCTTTCAGATTCTGAACAAACAGTCCTTGTTTTTCGTCTTTGTCCTCCCAGAGTTTACAAAATGTCTTTTCTTTCTCAAGCACATCCGTTTGTGTGCTACCAGTTACAAAAATCAATCAAATGCTTATATATTTATGAGATCACCAGGAAGTTAGAGGAGAAGGTATGCCTTCTTTCTCTTACCTGAACATTAACTGATCAGCAGAACAGACCATAGTCACAGATGTGACTCTTTCTCAACTGTGTCATTGCTGCTGTTATGCCCAAGACACTGCTGTCGCCAAAACCCACAAAATTCATATGCTACCCCAACCCACCGCCCATTTCCCAGCTTATGCCACACTGCAGGCCCAGTAGCCTCATCTGTGTTGTGTTCCATGAAGCGTGTGGGCAAGACTCAAACATTCTGAGTTTTGTCTTTGCCACAGCTGTGGTGAAACTCCCAAGTGAATCCAGGAATTGAACCATACTTTGTGTTACAGAACACTGAAAATATTCCTGGGGATTAAAAGAAACCAACCAACCAAAAAAAAAACCATCAGCAAGAAAGTTTGTCCTTAGAGGTATAGAAGAGATTGAGGGTGAACCTCAGACTGAAACCTCCAGGCCCCAAGGACCTCCTTGGTGGCCTCCAACAGACTCCTCACATGGCGCCAGCACAGTGGCCCAGAAGATGCCAGGCCCTCCCTTCTCCCTTGGGGCTCTGTGCAGAGGAAATGGCACCTCCCCACACTCCAGGGCCAGGGGCCCTGACCCTCCTGGAACACTCCTGTCACCATCCCGTCCAGGGGAGCCCAGGCATGGGATGAGGAGGAGGGGGCTCGCCCCAGGCACACAAGGGGAAGGGAGGGCAGTCCCTGTGCCCAAGGGGCAGCAGGAGGGCACAGGGCAGTAAGTCCCAGGACAGGGGCTCTCGGCTCACCAACCCTCTTCCTTCTCCCACATGAGGCCATCTTTCGGGCCACAGGCCCCCCGGCTCCCAGAACAGCCACATTTCACCACATGCATCCCCATCACAGTGGCCTCCTCATGTCATGAGCTACCTCACTACCATTTGTTCTGGGCCCTATAAATACAGAGACCGCGGCAGCCACCTCGCAATTCACTGAGCTTCAAGCCCCTCAGGTTCCAAGAATGATTGGAACAAACGGGTCCCACCTCAGCAAGATGAGTGGCTGCCCACTTTTGCATGGGAAAGCAGAGAGACAGACGCAGCAGAAACGAAGGAAAAGGAGGCAGCACACCATCAGCAGCATGGTAGCAATGGCCATCACTCGTGTGCCTGATGGCATGGAGCCCATGTAGGTGGATGCACCTGAACACCAAGAAGAACCCATGGAGGTGGATCTACCTCCAGCATGGCTACCCTAGCACCACTACACCGTGCCAGGGCTTCCCTCCATGACACCATCAACATGGCAGGAGCACACAGCCAGTGCCCTACCATCAGCCCAACCATTGCACCTGCCATAAGCTGCCAAGCCCACCCACTGTGCCTGGCCATCCTGTGGGCTCACTCGTTCCATCTCCCGGCATCAACTATCGTGTTGACTGCCACACGTGGCGTGAGCCCTTCTTTCCCATTTTCGCACTCCCACCCTCACCCCTCCTGAAGGGGTGTTGATCTGAGCCCTGAGAAAAGGGGATGGTAAGAATTGGCTTCCATGAGTCTGCTGTACTGAGGTGACAGGAATTGTCCCTCAGAAAGCCACCAAGGTCCATGGGGCCTGAAGATGGGGTTTTGTCAGCCTGAGGATGAGAAGGTTGCCAAATGGGTGGTTGAAGATGAGGCCAGACTCTGCAGCTGTGCACAAAGAACAGAAAGAGATCAAGCAAAGAAGTCAAACAGCTTTTCCTTTAGAGAAGCAGAAGGATGCAGTTCTGCCAGAAGTGCTGGCCTTCAGCATTAAGATCACTCCTAGCTGCTTCATTAGGAGTTCAAGGTTGGGCAATTAACAACTGTGAACTGACTGAAGAAGCCAGAGAGTTGTGGTCAATGGGGCAGAGCCTAGTTGGAGGCCTGTATACAGTGGAGTCCCTCAAGGGTCAGTACTGGGACCAGTACTATTCAATATATTGATCAACTACTTGGATGAGGGAATAGAGTCCACTGTCAGCAAGTTTGCTGATGACACCAAGCTGGGAGGAGTGGCTGACACGCCAGAAGGCTGTGCTGCCATCCAGCGAGATCTGGACAGGCTGGAGAGTTGGGCGGGGAAAAATTTAATGAAATATAACAAGGGCAAGTGTAGAGTCTTGCATCTGGGCAGGGACAACCCCAGGTTCCAGTATAGGTTGAGGAACAACCTGTTAGAGAGCAGTGTAGGGCAAAGGGACCTGGGGGTCCTGGTGGGCAGCAGGATGACCATGAGCCAGCACTGTGCCCTTGTGGCCAAGAAGGCCAATGGTGTCCTGGGGTGTACTAGAAGGGGGGTGGTTCGTAGGTCGAGAGAGGTTCTCCTGCCCCTCTACTCGGCCCTGGTGAGACCGCATCTGGAATATGGTGTCCAGTTCTGGGCCCCTCAGTTCAAGAAGAACAGGGAACTGCTGGAGAGAGTCCAGTGCAGGGCCACAAAGATGATGAAGGGAGTGGAGCATCTCCCTTGTGAGGAAAGGCTGAGGGAGCTGGGTCTCTTTAGCTTGGAGAAGAGGAGACTGAGGGGTGACTTCATTAATGTTTATAAATATGTAAAGGGTGTCACGAAGATGAAGCCAGGCTCTTCTTGGTGACAACCAATGACAGGACAAGGGGCAATGGGTACAAACTGGAACACAGGAGGTTCCACTTAAATATGAGAAGAAACTTCTTCTCAGTGAGGGTGACAGAACACTGGAACAGGCTGCCCAGGGAGGTTGTGGAGTCTCCTTCCCTGGAGACATTCAAAACCCACCTGGACACATCCCTGTGTAACTTCATCTGGGTGTTCCTGCTCTGGCAGGGGGATTGGACTAGATGATCTTCTGAGGTTCCTTCCAATCCCTAACATCCTATGATTCTATGAAAACAATAAACCAAGAAATTAACAGTAAAGACGCTTTCCTCCTCTCATTTAGTACTTTGGTGACTGCATCTGGACTCCTCTGCGATCTCCTGGTCTCCTCAGTCCAGGAAAGACACTGATGTGTGGGGTGTGGGTCCAGCCCAGGGCCTTTGAGATGGTGAGGGGCCAGGACACAGAAGAGCAGGCTGAGGGAACTGCCTCTGGTCACGAGGGTGGCAACACACTGCAGCAGGCTGTCCAGAGAAGCTGTGGATGCCACATCCCTCCAAGCGTTCAAGGTCAGGCTGGCTGGAGGTTTGGGCAACCTGATCTAGTGTAAGGTGCCTGCCAGGCTCACCTCTGTGCCTGGGAAGATCGTGGAACAGATCCCCCTAGAAGCTATGAGCAAGCCCAGGATTTCAATACCTGGGTCCAGGACTAGTGCCTGCATCAAAACTTTGGTTTTTTAAACCATGGAAGAGCCTTCAAGAGACAAGGTATGCTGGAGCCTGGCAGGATGCACCTGTCCCAATAGGGGGGAAAAAAAAAGCGTGTTGGGGCAGGAAGTGGTGGGGTTGATCAACACAGCTTTAGACTAGAATGGATGCAGGGAGCAGATACCAACAGCACTGCAGTAGGTAAGCCGAGGGTTGGTATGGCATCACCCACAGGTGGCAATGCTACTGGGAACATTTACAACTGCTCCTGGGGGCACGGAGGGCTCAGGAGCATATCCGAAATGCTTATACACAAATGCACTCAGTACGAGAAACAAACAGGATGAAATGGAAGCATTGGTTAGCTCCCAGAGGGATCTGAGGGGGTGGTAGAGCAGCTTTGGTGGTACCTGGCATCCGGCCAAGGTCAACCCACCACAACCCATCACAAGTATGAACTAGGAGATGAGTGGCTGGGCTGGAGAGCAGCCCTGTAGAACAGCATCTTGGGGTGCTGGTCAACAGCAGCTCAACGTGAGCCAGCAGCGTGCCCCGGCAGCCAAGAGGGCAAACCACAGCCTGGGGGGCACCAAACGCAGTATGACCAGCCCATCGAAAAAGGTGAATATCCTGCTGTATTCAGCACTGGCACAGCCTGACCTTGAGCACTGTGTGCAGCTCTGGGCCCCAGAACTTAAGAAGGACGTGAAGGTCCTTGATTGTGACCAGAGTGCAAAGCTGGAAACAGTGTCCGTGAGGAGCAGCTAAGGACTTTAGGCTTGCCTAGTCACAGCTTTTCAGCATAAACTTAACTATGGAAGCCCCAAGTGGACAGGGACAATCTTGCCCACTTTCCTTAAAAGGCTGATTGTAAGGCTATACTGTGTAAGTCTAAGTACTCATTAACAGCTCGCTTAACTGTTAAGAAGTAGTTATATTTATACAGCCCTAAAATTACGTTCGGCCCTTTGAAGGCAACCGCCAGGCTGATGTGGCCCTGGTGAAAATGAATTTGAAACCCCTGTTCTACAGCTTCCCGAGGATGGGGCGTGGAGAGGGAGACGCTCATCTTTTCTCTCTGATATCCAGTGATACAACACATGGGAATAGTTCAAAGCTGTACCAGGGGAGGTTTAGACTGGACATTAGAAAGCACTTCTTTACCAAGAGGCTGGTGAAACTCTGGGACAGGCTTCCTACAGAGGCAACTGATGCCCCAAGCCTGTCACTGTTTAAAAGGCATTTGGACAATGCCCATAATACCATGTTTGAACTTGGTCAGCCCTGGAGCCATCAGGCAGTTGGACTAGATGATGACTGTAGGTCTATTCTGTTCTATCCTATGGCACGTGGAGCAGAGGGAGGTGATTCGAGACAGCCAGCATGGCTTCAAGAATGTCAAGTGTTGCCTGTCACAGAAGCACCCCAAAAATCAATTTAGGTAGGTGATAAGTTCTAAACAGACTTGATTGATTCTAACCAGAATTGTTTAGCAGAAAACCAACTAGAAACAGGGTTTATCCAAAGTTATTCAGCACTCCAACAACATCCTTTTAGGATCCTGTTTAGGATATTCGGATACCAGTTTAGTTACTGCACAGCTGATTCAGACTCAAGGTATCCCAAAAGTTTAGAATGATGATTCAAAATGTGCATCTACCCAATCACAAAAACTGAGAACTCTCAAGGGTACCCAGAAGATGTAATCATAAAGCAAGGTGTTTTAGTCCTCGAAGAAATCTCCTTAGACCGTGTCCCAGTCTAAGGAGGAGACTCTCTGACTGCAGCCCCACTCTGAGGAAGACCAACTCAAAGGGGGTCTCAGGTGGGCTCCATTTATACCCTAGTTGAATCTGAGCTTGTGGTCATTTATGGTAGCGGTCTAGAAACTTCTCTCAACAGAGGCATTCACTGGTCAAGGGCCCTGCCTGTTGACCAAGGGGTGTATACATGACCACAGTGGTCTACTCTCTAGAAATTTCTGGGTTTTTTTGGGGGAGGGAGGGGGAGGGAGAATGGGACAGGGGAGGTGCACCTGGCACACATCCACCCCATGACCACAGTCATGAATCAACTGGTCTCTTCAGAGCACTGGTGCAGTCACCTCTTGCCTCCAAAGTTAAAAGCAAGCACAGTTTTTGTAAGTCTTAATGCCCACTGTGAATCATCATTTCTCTGTTACCTTCCAACTATTACAAACACTATCAGTAATCAATAATAGCAACCAATAATTAATCAACAACAGAATTATAGCAACAATCATCAATGGCCACATTTAAGTAGGTAAGCATTATCCAAAGGTTGTAGAAGGCTGGTTAGCCATCCTGGCAAAGAAAAAACAGACAAACTTTTTCCACCCAATTAGTGCCCACTGTGGCATCAATTGCCTGAACTCCTTTGCTGCTTCCTTCACCTCATTTAGTCCTGAAGCAGCATTGACACATTAGATATGTGGATGCAGCCCTTGTCTATGGACATGTCCGAGACTTCACACACTCTACGACACTTATACTATTATTTTGCATTATCTCTTCCAATATATTAAATAGCTCTTCTGCACAGGTGCATTTAAGGGCAAAGATTCCTTGTCCACTTTGACACATTCACTGACTTTCAGAAGATAAAATATTTGCGTTATAGCCACAGAAACAGAGGTAGTGCCTTACAGAGTCCCTTTGGCAGGTATACGAAATTAGTTCTATATCTTGAAGTTCCATTATGCCATTACCATCATCATCTGCATTAATAACCTTAAACTTGTTTCAAGGGTTGAGACAGTTTCTTTATCTGGACAGCTACAATAGCTGCCCATGATCCAGGTTATCAGTAGATTTGGCCATTAATATCATCAACCTTTGCTGCAGCATCAAGGCTTCTGTCATACTTCAAAAGTGTCCACACTGGTCACTGTCACCACTGTTAAAAGGAGTGACGAGATTGTCCATTTTTCCATTGTCCTGTAAGAAAAAACAAAACTCACCTTAAGCTTTGAAATTGGCCTTTTGGGTTAGAAGTCTGGGATTATCCACCAGACACAAATACAATGAGTTTTCCCACTCCCATCCAGAGCTTCCCAAGCATATAAGCCTCTCGGTTTTGCCAGGGTAATGGGCACAATACTGATAGAAAGTAATTTCACCCTGACAGGTGTGGAGGCTGGTCCTTTTCCATTGTTTGGTATGGAATCATTGTCTCTTGGTGGCCTCTCAGGACAAAATGCCTCAATTCTGGGGCTTATGTCCCCCAGCAGTCATTAACAATGAGGAGTGTTTGTGTTAGCCACGTGTCCCAACTGGGTTGTGAGACATCAGTACACTTTTTAATCAGACCATTAGCTCAATCAACGATCCCGCTGGCATGGGGGCAATATGGTGTATTGAGCACTCACTCAATATCTTACCCTTGATCCCAATCTTGAACCACTGTGGCTGTAGAGTGTGTTATGTTCATCTTTTAGAACATAAAGGGCCTCTGCATGCTGTGAGGTCCAATCCCATCTCTGTTCCTCCAAAGCAGGTCATATCAAGTGCGGGCAATCACTGAAAATCCCAGTAAGTGTCTTCTCCAGTACCCTAATGTGCCCAATAGCTGCTGCAACCCTGCTTTGCTGTTCAGGGTCTGACCCCTCTCAACAGGGCATGATTATCATGAGTACTAAAATAGCTCCCTCTACCCACCAGGCCCCTAGGAATTTAATTTCCTGACCGGAACCTTGACATTCAGAAGGTGGAATATTTCAGGTTTTTCTCAGTAAGTTCTAGAGAGTCTCTGCTACCTGCCCAACCTGTTCCTTATCGTCTACACCCACCAAGATGTCATCTACAGACTGATATACATGAATGCCCGAATAATCCTACAGAGTATTAACGAGTGCAGCCAGGGTGTTGTGGGCAATAGTGGGAGTGTTCATACCAGGAGTGTCTAACTCATTTTCACCAGGGACCACTTCAGCCTCACAGTTGCCTTCCAAGGGCCAAATGTAATTTTAGGACTGTATAAATTTAACTACTTCTAAATTTACTTAGTAAATTTAGTAAAAAAAGTAAAAAAAAAGTAAAAAAAAAAAGTAAAAAAAAAAAGTAAAAAAAAAAGTAAAAAAAAAAGTAAAAAAAAAAAGTAAAAAAAAAAAGTAAAAAAAAAAAGTAAAAAAAAAAAGTAAAAAAAAAAAGTAAAAAAAAAAAGTAAAAAAAAAAAGTAAAAAAAAAAAGTAAAAATACTTTTAAATTTAACTAACTTAACATTTATACAGTCGTAGAATTACACTTGGCCCTTTGAAGGCAACTGCAAGGCTGACGTGGCCCCCAGTGAAAATGAGTTTGATGCCCCTTGTTTATTCCCTTGTGGAAGCCAATTCCAAGTGTAGCGTCTCCCTTCCCAGGTAAAGGCAAATTGGGGTTTGCCCTCCTCCTTTAGGGGAATCATAAAGAAGTATCTTTGACATCTAAAGCTGCCACCCACAGATGGGCTGCTGCTTGTATTGCAGTCAGCACTGAAGTTATGTTGGGATGGCAGCCGTAAGGGGCAGGGTGCTGCTGTTCAGTTTCTGATAATCGATAATCAAGCGCCACAGCCCATCCACCTTACGAACTGGCCAAACTAGAAAGTTATAGGGCGCATGAGTGTGTGACTAGAAAATGATAGGGTGCATGACCGTCTATGACCTCCGTAACACCCCGCTGTGCTGCACTCAGCAGGAGGTATTATGCGTATGGGTTGTTCTGGATATCAGTGACACAGGACCAAGCTGCGAAGTTCTAACGCTACGGCAGCTTCTTTAGGCTGCAGCTGCGGGGGAACGAACTGCAAGGTCTGAATGTTGCAGCGGCTTCCTCGCAGGAGTGAGCTGTGAAGCCCGAATGGGAGCAGCTTTCACCCCATGACCACCTTATTAATTAAAAAAACCCCAAGAAACAAAACCCAAACCTAAAGAACCAAAACAAACACCCCCCCGCCGAAACAAACACCCCTCCCAAAAACAAAAAACCCAAAAAACCAAAACCAACCCAAACCCCCAAACCCAACCCCCAAGGCAAAAAAAACACCAAAAAAAGCACACAAAAAAACCCCAAACACACAAAAAAACCCCACCAACCACCCTCCCAAAAAACCAAAAAAACCCACAAAACAAACAACCAACCAATAAACAAACCCAAACCCCAACCAACCAAAAAACCCCACCAAAACCCCTCTAAAGTTATCCATTTTGAGCCCACAGGAATATCCACCAGTGCATCACGGACAGGTATTTACCACGCAGGGTGGGTGGCTCACGCCCCACGCCGCAGCTTTTAATTTAACCAATTTCGCAGCCCCTGCAGAGGCGTGACAGCGTTAACTAAGTTTCCCCTCCCGAGGCTGGCGGGTGCAGTCGCCAAGGCGGCTTTTCCCCCCTCGCAATTCGTTCCCCCCGGATCGCATGCTCCACCTCCGAGCGGCGGGGGGCGACGGTATCGCTTCCCTTGCCCGCCCGCCCCCTCCCCATTGCTGGGCTACCAGCAGCCGCTTGTGTTCGTCCCGCCAGCTCCAAAACTTCTACCAGGAACGGCCCGGGTCCCCAGCACCCTCCTGCCTCGTCCCCGCTCCTCCCAAGAACCGAGTTCGCGATTCCCGGAGCTGAGCTCGGGACCGCCCCTGGGGCTGTGCAGACAACAGCTCGGGGCTTCTCGCCTTGCGAGCCCGTGTGCCTACTGTAGTAAAAGATCGCCTTTTTTATATCCAATCCCTCCCTTTCGTTAGAGTGACTTTCGCCTCCGACCCCTCGGAATCCGCAGCCGCCGCCAATTTGCAGCTTCGGGCAACGCTGGGAGGGGGAATCCCCGCTTGCGCCAGCGCGATCTCAGCGCCGTGTTCCAACGCACGGATCTCCTGTGCTCGCGTTCTCTCTGCCATCCTACCCTCACACCTCAGAACGATCCTGCTCCCACCGTTCAGAGCAGCCCGGCGGGTCCCGCTGGCAGCAGCGCCCCGGGCAGCACACAGAACCGCACACCTGCTGCCCCCACCCCGGGACCCAACCCTTTCCACCCACTGCCACACAGTGGGGAGCGTTACAGCTGCGCCTCCCCAGTAACTTCTCAGTTTTTCATATCGGGCCCAACGATGCCAATTTACACATCGCAGAAGCTCCCCAAGAACCAATTTAGGCAGGCGACAAGCTCCAAAAAAACTTCATTTTAACCAGAATTGTCTAGGAAAGACCCAACTGCCAACAGAGTTTATCCAAAATTGGTCAGCACTCCAACAACACCCTAAAACATGTATTCGGACACCAGTTCTGGGTTCAGTTACTACGCAGCTGATGCAGACCCTAGGTATCCCAAAAATTTAGAATGATAATTCAAAACCTGCATCAACCCATTCATGAAACATGAGGACTCCCAAGGGTACCCAAGAAATAAAATCACTCACCCATAAGACATCTGAGTCCTTGGGGAAATTTCCTTGGCCTGCACGCCAAATCTAAAAAGGACACTCCGCCCCTACCGACCCACCGCTTGGAGAACACAAAATGGACAACTGTTTCCTGGTGGGCTCCATTTATATGAGCTTGTGGTAATTTATGGTAGTGGTCTGGAAACTTCTCTCAACCGAGGCATTTCACTGCTCAAGGGCCCTGTCTGTCAACCAAGGGGTGGATACATGGCCATAATGGTCTATGGCTCTGGAAGTTTCTGGTGCTTTGGGGGGTGGATACCTGACCATCATGTTCTATGGCTCTGGAAGTTTCTGGTGCTTTTGGGGGTGGGAGTGTGGGGAGGGGAGGTGGCACAGGGAGGTGCACCAGCCACGCTGACAAACCCAGTGGCCATCTATGGTGGGGTGACAACTTCTTTGGACAAGGGAAGAGCTATGGGTGTTATCTATCTGGACTTCTGTAAGGCTTTCGACACAGCGCCCCACAACAACCTTCTCTCTAAATTGGAGAGAGATGGATTTGGTGCATGGACTGTTTCGTGGATGAGGAACTGGCAGGATGGTCACACCCAGAGGGCAGTGGTCAGTGGCTCGGTGTGCAGAAGGAGATCAGTGACGAGCGGTGTCCCTCAGGGGTCTGTACTGGGACCAGTACTGTTTAATATCTTCATCAACAACACAGTGGGATGGAGTGACCCTCAGCACGTTTGCAGAGGGCTGCAAGCTGAGTGGTGCAGCTGACACATCTGTTGGTTTTGCACGTTGTAACTGCGGCCTGATGTTTAGATTGCTTATGTTATTTATAAAGAAACTCTGCTGCAAAAATTAATTCATAGTAAAGGGAGAAAATTCAGAGTAAGGGAGAAGAAAATGGAATACTTACTCTGTTTTATTAGGAGCATGTTTATTTTCTGAATCATTCCATTGGCCTATTTTTTTTTTTCAACGCATTCTGCACTCTCTCAACATAGTCCTTCTCTTTTAACCATGTCAGTAGTTTGACCCCTCTCTGTGAGCAGGGCTAGCATTTTCTTCTCTGGGAGTTCCCTCTGTGCATCTACAACACCTGGGAGCTGATAGGCAGTGTTTCTGCATACTGCATTTTATTTAGGAATATGTTAATACCAAAGACAGCTGTTAAAGGACTGCCTTCATTCCACTGCAACTAACATCACCTGTCAATCCCTCTGTCTCCGGAACAACGCTGTCATTGTTTGAACACTCCACATGAGTGGGGAGACTGAGTGCGAAGGATGGGACAATGGACAGCTCTGGTTCTTCTGTAGAAAAAGTCGGCTGGATGGATTGATATGGCTGCATGACTTGCCAAGCACACAGCCCTTACTTGTTCCTTGCCAGTGGTATATAATACCCATATACCATGGCTGCTGCAGCTATAGTAATAGCCCAATGCATTGCCAGGTGAAACAAGGATGCCGTCTCAGGTCTGCTGCAACTGACAGAAGCATGGACCTACAGAATTTTACCTGTCTGTACAAATACGTGCTTCAAATTCCTGCTGCTTATAAAGGTATGTGAAATTTTAAAAGTTCACCTTTTTCTTTTGCATTTGGGCAAATTTGTGCATTGAATTTTGTGCAAGATGCTGTAAACACACGAAAAAGTGGTGTTATTTGTGAAGCACAGCTGTTTTCATACATTAAGAAGCTAAAACGTAGTAAATAGTTGTAAATAACAAAGTCCATGCTCCGTAGCGCGGTGATCTTAAGACGACTCCAGAGTGCACGCAAAGAATCTGGCTGCTCCGGACAGCTCAGCTCGTGAGAGCACCCCATGCCTCGCTGTGTGTGCACATTGTACTCTCGCACCCGCAAACGTGGGATACAGGTGAACGGTCCCACTGGCCTTTCGATGGTGTTTCTGTTCTGAGCGAGCAGCTTGGCCAGGCCTGGGTACAGCACTGAGTGTGAAGACGCACACAAATTTTACTGTTCCATAAAGGCTGTATTAATGCAGACCCTCACTACAGGAGCAGGGGGCGTTTGTAAATCCTCACACTGTGGTGTGGGGCAAGGGCCACCAAATCAGTTGTCCCCGGACGGTGGCCTAACCAGCAGCCTGTCGACTGGTGTCAATCAATCAGCATGTCCTTTGGAGCTGTTCCACTTTGCACTGGGAGTTAAATCCTCCTTGTACCAGTGAGGGAAATATAAAGCAATTCATGTGTGTGTAACATACTAAGCTTCTCAATTAATAACAAGAGTTTAATTCCTAAGTCCAGTGTGCTTTTTGACCTTGCTATCCTCCGCCCTCCTGAAAGGTAATTTTTACCAGACAAGTAAAAGCCCAGAATTTATTTTCAGGCCCCTTAGCACAGGGAGCAACAGAATTCAGGTGTGGCCTGTGAGTTGCTCTGGGGGGCCAACCCGCTCCCCACAGACGCACCAAACGCACCTTGCACTGGAGCGTGAGCCGAGGAATAATTTTATCACAGCACTACTGAAGAAAAAAAGGAACAACGAAATGAAACAAAACACCAATGAGTTTTCCTTTACTAACACAGAGACCAGTTGTTTGGACCGCTTTTAATATCTGAACTAAAGGCTTCGTATTTCTTTGCAGCACCAACAGGAGAAAATTATGGTAGTGCAGGTTGACTGTGGCATGTAAGGCGTACAAACACAGCTGTAAGCTAGTTGATCTAGTTGAGTGATTTTTCTCAGCTTTGGAGCTTCACCAGGTTTTTTGGGGGGGCACAGATTCCTAGAGAGCAAATGGACCCCTGACAATGTGCTCATTTTTCTCGGGGACCTTCCTGGGATGGCTTAGGCAGTGCCCAGAGGTGGCTCCTCCTCTGCTGGTGACTCCTGTTCTGATCAACCAGCTGTCAAAATGCGAGATTACCCAAACCCGTATTGTTCCTGACAGAGGAAATGGCAAGTCTCCTGCCACTGAAAGTTTCTCAGATACAAAGGTCTGTTTACTTGCCTTGTAGTCAGAAAATGTCTTTCCAGTAGCTTTTTACATATTTGAAGATTGGGTTTTTCTGTAGCTGTGCAGCTGATCATTCGTGCCTCAGTAGTTCTTCGCTCTTGTCCTTACTGAATTGCATCGCAGGTTTTTCTGACCATTTTCCAGACTGATTTTGGTACAAGTGAGCAGGCCATAAATTCAGTCCTTAACACCGGCTGGAGTTGGGAATAGTTGGTTTAGCTCACAGCAAACAGCACAGAGGGAGCAGGGACCTGAGGAGCCAACACAGGAATCTCACCGTCCCCCTCACGAAAATGGGCAAGAAGAGTGTTTCTACAGTGAGTACCAATTTCAAGACTCTGAGCTCACGGTTTGAGAAAACGTACAGGCTGAAAATGACGACAGATCTGGTAAAGTCAGGACTGATGGTGTAACTTTCTATGGATATGTGTTGTGTTCTGAATTCATATTAGCGTTAAGGGTGAAAATAGAGTTTAAACAGCACTGGAAATGCCTTATGTTAAATAACCTCCGTACTCTGTAGGTAATTTATCATGGTATTTCTGACCTTGGGTAGGGAAAGACATAGTTGTTTAAAAAAAATTAAGTTTAATATTTCTGCACAGTGTTTTGTATTGACAAACACCAAAACCTCTATGACATACACAAGGTAAATTATGTGAAAATACAAAAATCAGTCATTGCACACACTGGTAAATAAATACATTTACTCCAGAATACCAAAGAGTTTCTTTAAAAAATTTACTTTGTAAAAGCACATTCTTGCAGGTTTATCTAAAACTCCATATAGGTCTGAACAAAAGTGAGATGCCTGACTACTCGAAACAGGTCAAGACAGTCTTGTGTGCAAACAAGCATAACATATTACAGGCATTATGGAAAAACATGACTGGTTAAATATTAGTTCTCTAGATTAAGACTTTTTTGACAATTTTGATATTTTCCACTCTTTAAACCTCATATAATGTAAAGGAAATCTAGACCATACTGTATTTGAATTCTACTGTATATATTTGGTTTATTTAAGAAAGGCAAAGAGATGAATTAGAAGATGTTTATGGTAGGTATTAAAAAAAAAAAAAAACACCAACAACCCCTAACTAAGCCGCTTTTTCATTTTATGGGGACAAAAACATTCATGTAGTACCTATATTTCCTACTTCTTGAAGTTTAAGTAAACAAGTCAGAAACAAAGGCGAATTTTTCTTTGCAGGCAGTTAAAGTCCAAACACATTCTAAAATGGGTTATTTCTACAGCTGCTCCCAAACACTGGATCTTTCAGGCTGTCATTAGTTGGATGAAGACAGTGTTGGGAAATACAAAAACATTTTAGTGTCTATTAGGAACTCTCAGAAATTAACCACCTCAAAACTACTTGCTTTCTGAGGTACTTCTAAAGGTGCATTAAATTACAAAATATCTTCCACAGATTTTTTTTTTTTTGCCTTGTCCCTCTACTCTTGAGTATAAGAAACTGTTCAAAAAGGAGAAACAAAAGCCCCAGTCTTGTCATCATGGGGAATGGGTTGACTCATGGCCTGGAGCAACCCCACTGAACAGTCAGCTCAAAGGAAAAAGGGAAAGCAGATGGCTTTTTGTGATAAATATGGATACTTAGCATAGAGAGCATTTAAGAGATTTTTCTATAACCTTTCCACGTAAGATTTCATGTGTTCAAAATTATTTTAAAAGGGGTTTCAAATAACAGTGTCTTTTAGAGATATTTTGGAATAACTAATGTCAAGACAAATTAATATCATGGTTTATGCTGCCAGGGTGAACAGTGGGAAAGAGGACTGAGTAATCTCTGGATATCACCAATGGAAATTTTTTAAGACTATACATGTACATATATGTGTATGTGCCCAGCACATATATTTGCACATCTGACATCGGAAAATGTTGACCAAGCCATACATTAAACCCACTCTTAATACTGAGAGTCCTGCCATACTGGGCATGTATGTATGCACGCTCCCTTCATACTTTGTTTATAACCTACAGATGAACTTATTTTCCTGTCACCATGTACAAGATTTTTTTATTTGAAATAAACTGTTGGTTTCAATCACAAGAAAAAAAATACACTTTTAAGATACTAACGAAATTAACAAAGCTCAGATACTTGTCTTTTTTTCATACATGTTTTACAGTAAGCCACTGTAAGGGGTTTATTTCTTACAGACCTTGTTTCTTAGGGAAACTCCCTGTGTGATTTGCTACTTCTTGTGCAGGGCCAGTTATCCAGTATTATCCCTTAAAACATGGGCAACTATTAGCAGCGTTTCATTTTCCTAAATGCTCTATTTAGTTGCAGCAACGACATCATCGAATTTGAAAGCACATTTAATAGAAAAGGTCAGCTTCACTGATAGACATTTTAGATCTCCCTGGGTTCACACCCAAAGGCTTCACAGGATGTACGTAAGGGAAAAATTTGGCTTCCCCTCTAAATCCGCTTTCTGAAGTATTCATACCAAATGCTGCCCGATTTTTGAGAGCCTGATAAGCTCACTTTTAAACACAGACAAGAAGACATGAGGACTCTTGTAGAGACACGTAAGTGTGGCATTATGGAGACACAACAGAAGTTAGAACTTTCAGTTACACCAGCAGGCTTTGGATTAGGCTCATAATAGAAATAAATGGGTGAAAATGTCATCATGAAGAAATCTGCACATAAATCGAGCTGTTTAGGAGAGAAGCAAAGTGTATGGGTAGAGTTCCGACCAACATAACACAACATAACCATTGGCCCTCACAGTCTGTCCATGAATATTGAAATCCATTACTCGCCCAAAGCGATGCCAAGCAGCGTGCCGGTTCTCCGGCAAGAACTCACGCCACTGCCATCCCCAGCATGTGCTGCTGCCCTGTCAGAGCGCTGGAGTTCCTCCGCATCTGTAAATGGAGCTTGTTTGCACTTTTGTTTGATTTTCTGTAAGTACACTCCTTGGATTGTATATTCCTTTTTCTGGGCTTAGGGCTCAATATAGTGCAAGTACAATAAAAAAGTGTTATCTTCTTATATGCAATGCAAACACACAAAAAGTTCAATTAACTTAAAGAGCCATAGGTCCCAGTTTCTGCCTTCAGGAGGAGCTCTTTCTTCAGTGTGAGGAGAGCTGTATCTTAATGGCTTCGGTTCTGCAGTTTCTTTGCTGAGCTTCCATGCACGTCTTTGCAGCCGTATCCTCTGAATGGTGACAAGCACACAGGGTGGGAAACAGCACACGGGGAAAAACATGCGCTGTTACAAAGCAGGGTGACAGTAAACATGCGACAGTGGCATTGCTTAGTGGTAAACCCCTCCATAATAAACCTGTTGAGTGTGGTTTTCTTATATGGTGGCTGCTTGCATGAGTGCTAAGAGGGACTCTCATCCTCCAGATCCAGTCAGATATAAATGAAGAAGAAAAAGAGAAAGGAAGATTATTGTCTGAGAAACAAGCATGCCTGTGATGGGCACTGTAAAAATAAACCTAGTTCTACTGGCATCATTTACACCATGCTGCTAGCATGAAGCTAAATCAGAGAGGGCTGAAAAACACGGCAGTAGAAAAACAGGACTTCAGAAATGTGGCCTCTAGTGTGTGGGTGCTGAGCTTTGCAACTCTAGTTCAAGGAGCCAGCTGTTAGACATGCTGTAATTGCCAACCTGAGAATACGGAAGGGTGAATCCCTTCACGTATATTCTGCAGTATCTTGGTCACAAACCTATTCTGCGCTTTAAAATTCACCAACCACCTTGAACTGTGCATTGTGATGAAAACCCCGCTGGGGATTATGCAACCGGAATGGAAGGCCACCCTACTTTGAAATGAGAACATATACACGGGGACTTAACACACCTTAATTCACGGACGTTAACTCTATAGGTTTCACTGACTTAGCTTTCTGCAGTGTCCCCATGTGGAAAAACCTCTACATGTTTGAAACAAGAGTAAGTTATAGATGGGGGAAAAAAAAATCAGGGAGCCTAAAACAAAACAAGGAAATTGTAGTAACACAGATCACTAAGAAGCTGAAAAGCATCTGCCATCTGCAAGAAGGTATTTGAAGTGAAACCACGTAGGAATTCATCCTCATGGGCTTGTGCTACGTAGTCCAAAAGACAGAATAACCAGTGCTCTTGAAAACAGGGGTTTTAAAGAAAAAAAAAAAAGAAAAACTACAACAAAAATCCTTGTCATAGCGTCATTGAATTCAGTAACTCTTGAGAATCCATCATAGTTAAAGAGCCATATTCCACGGTCAGTTTTTTAAGATGACATTTTTACAAATCTTGTAAGAGTAAGCATCACTGCTGTAGCCCTACTTTAAATCACAAGTTAGAATTAACAGTACACAGCATTTTTATATTTTCAGCCTACGTTATAAAACACTGAATCTCCAAATTACTACAGTTAGGAATGAAATATAGCCCTACTGTTTTTTTACTTCAGAAAACTCATTGGACATGATTTAACTTTTTGCTGAGCAACTTTTCAGTTCCTGACACTTGCATAGCACCCTTGTCTTTGTTCTGGGCCATCCTCATAAATTAATATGCACGAAACTTGATTTCAGTGTAATTTCAATTGCCTGATGAGAACTCTCTGTATTAACGTGGTTTGGTTTTCCAGTATTCCAAACTGAAGCGACACAGTTCAGTCTTCACAATGAAGTTCAAAACAGACACCTACTAGTTGGTTGCCCATGGCAATAGCTAGAACTCGGATTTAGGGACTAAGAACTTAGTTCTAGTGCCAGCTCTAAAAAGAACTCCTTGTCTGTTTGCTTTTATAAACTGCAAATCCCAGCTTCACTGTCATTTAAAAGGATAACACTACTTATCTGTGGCTCCTGAACTGCTGTAAGACTTCACTAGCTGATGCGTAGCATCTTTGTGAACTGCTATTTTTTAGCTGGTAGATGTTTGTTAAGGCTGGTATTTACTAAACTAATCACAGATTAGCTCCAAGATGGGAGATACTGCAATAAGCATAAATGTGTCAACAGAAAGCCCCTGAAAAGGGAAAGCAGTACCATTTTGGCAGAAGAAGGCTGTGCCTTTGGACCAGACCCTCACATGGTGTCCCAGGTGTAGTACACACCAGGGCATCAAAGGATGCTTCGTGGCACACACTACTCTGCCAGTAATAAGATTCTAGGTTGGAAAAAAAAGCCCTCTGTGGATCCAGGCACATAGTACTGTAAGTTAATGATTTTGCCTAGAAATCTTTTTTTTTTTTCCCCTAGATGAAAAGTTTCTATTTTTAGTATCAAATATCAAATCTCCACATGTAAGGCAGCAGAAAATGAGGCAGAGGCTTTAGTAGAAAACACTGCTCTGTTTGTGTTTAGCACTGGAAGTACCGACCTTCAGAAAGAGACGTAGTGGTGCACAAAAAGGCAGTATCGTAAGGCAAAACCCAAGCAAACTATATTATTATAGCTACGTTATGTTTTTCCAGCAGGACTATCAAGCACTGTTCATATGTCAACTGAGAAAATTGCTGGAAAAGGCAGCTGCCTGTCAATCCAATCAACTTGGTACACCTGTAGCTACTTCAAAGACTATTTTCTTTGAGCTCAAACTACATCTTTGAAAACATTTTTAAAATAGCTAAAAAATACCATAATGTTTAAAGAGACAAAAGGATCAATGTAGTTCTACATCTAGCCGCTGAGGACAGGAGATTCTCCCTAAGGAAGGGAACAGGATGGTAATAATTGGATTATCTTCTGATGTCCCCCATCTAGATTGAAAACCTCCTGTTATGAGGTGCCAGGGATCAGAAACTTGTTTGAACACTGAACTCATGGCATGAAGTAGCCCACTATCACAAAACATACTCTGGTTTTATGTAATTGTGAAATTTTTCTGCACTGGCAAAATAAGCAATCTCATGACATAATTTTCCAAGATATCAAGACTAAATGTCCAATAAAATTATACTTGCCTAGACGGTAAGCATAGCCTTTAAAAAAATAATAATTAAAAAAAAAAAATCAAAGGGAGTGAAAATGTTCCTCCTGTTATTTGGTAACTCAGCATAAGAAAGGTACATGATTTCTTACATGATGCTCAAGAGTGCGTAAGATAATTAGGAAGCGTGCTCTCGTTAGGACTTTGGAAATCCCGTCACTTACTGTGTCTTGATCACACTGACAGATTCCAGAGCCAAAGCCGGGCAGCCTGCACAGGCCAAACCGTGTTCTGCTTGCACGGGTGGAGCTGCAGGGTCAGGACTTACTGCTTAAATGAGAGCTCCAACTTCAAGACAAGCTTAAGGAAATAATATTTTTTAACAAATAATTTATTTGTAATTTCACCCTATCTGTAAGTATTAAAATCAGCTAGATTTCACTGTTACAATCTGTAAAAATGTTTATAAATTACCTTCTGTTACTTTGAGAGAGTTCACTTTATAAATTACTGATACTTCTAATGGTGTCCTGCCAACTGGAATAACCTCAGTAAGAAGCCACAGGAACAGGGTCAAATGTGAGAAACAGATTGCATTGTAAACGTCCCCTGTGACTAGGTAGTCATAAAACACGAGACTCATTGTTTTTAAATCAGATCTGTGTGACAGAGTCCAAGTCTGCAGTAACAACGGTTTTGAACAGCTGAGTCACATCCAAGAAAAAGAGACCCCAAAAGTACAAAACGGCAATTTGCAGCACAATTGCCCAGCGTCTCAGTTTGCTACGTGAAAGCGTAAACAGAGTTCATTAACTGAGCCGCTGCAACGTGTTCAGGAATAATAGTTTCAAAAGAACTGATGGTGCAAACTAAAACACAACCAACAACACATCATCGTGAGAAGGAAAAGCGTGTCAGATGGTTTGTCCTTGCTGGTTTTTTCTGCACATTTAGTGACCAAAAATGACACAAGGTAAAAAATTCAAGCCTCACTGAAATAATTGACAAGATTTCCACAGAATTCAAGTGTCAAGATTTTATCCTAAGAGACCGGTTGGCTAGTAAGTTTCTACACAGGTGGCAGAAAACTCTTCATATGTTACTCTGCTTCCTTCGGCAAGAACGAACTAGGGTGCTCAGCACACCGACACCACCTGCCATCCGCCAGCCTCAAAACACTCCTCAGAAGCCTCTCAGCAGAACAGGGATGTAGGGAGGTCCAAAAACTACTATTTCCATCCAGCTCCTTGGAACTGAGGCACAAAGAGGTTACAAGATTCGCACGAAGTCACACAGTTGGCTGGGATTAAAACCCAGGTGACCTGATCCCCAGGCCTGAGTTCTAACAGCTGCTGGACAGCCTAAGAGGTTAGGCTGATTGTAACAGAGATTTGTGACCTTCAGGACTTTTTGTGCATGCAGGGAGTACCTAAGCACAGAGTAGATGCAGGAGTTTTCGCTGGTACTTGCTGGGTTCTGACTCTCAGGTAGGACTTCGTTCCAGTTCATGTGCCAGCAAGCTTTTGTCAGAGTAATTTTCAAAGTGCCATTGTAAACTTAAATAAAACCATGATAAGCTTTCAGTGTCATTGAGTAATCCTATTATAAAGTGAATAGAAAGGGGTTTTTATCTCAAAAACGTAAGCATAATTTTTCTGAACTCTGTCCTCTTCCTAAAGCAATTTAGCAAACCATTGTACTGGTTCCATTACACAGTTTAAAGAAAGCCAGTTAATTCAAGTCTTGTCAGTGAAGGTATGGATAAACACACCCTTACTGAAAAAGACGAATCTAAAATTTTTAGGCAGTTAAATAAAATACAACATATAAAATAAGTTTTAATGCATTTTCTTCCAGTATACAGGCATTTGTGAGTATCAGCTACTGAGCTATAGTTCATAGCAAAATACCAAACCAACAAGATAGTTGTGCAAATCTTTTTCTTAGTACCTTGGCAAGCAACAGAAAGAACTGAAAAATATCTACATAATTAATTTCAAACAATTACAGAGCAGAACCCCGGAAGGTACTTTTCATACGTGAAGAACAGCAGAAACCCATTTCCTTTGAGTAGCACATATAAGACAAGCCTGCATCTACAGTTAGATTAATTCTAGTGCAAGACCTAGATGTATAAAACTACTTTATTCTAAGTGATCAAAGTGAGGCCTTTTGAGAAATCTGAGTCATCAGCCTATAATTCCAATAAAAGTGACTGCTGTTTTATCACGTGCCATCCTTATTTGCCAAGCAAAGATATTTTATCGGTGAGCACGTACTTCTCTAAAGCCAGGAAAAAATCTTGCAAAAGATGTTTTGGGAGGGCAATGGGACAGTATTGGGCAACTAGTTAGAATGCCACAAGATCAACCCCAAAATCTTCCCTCTGACACATGCCACCCATCAGGAGAAACTCTCTGCCAAAAACACCAGGCAACCCCCTGTCCTATCGGACTAAAATAATCAAAGACAAAATATTCTGATACTGGTCTAGAGTCATCATCTCTTCAGGACAAGAGTTCGTTTGCTGTGTGACAGCCAGCCCTTGTTGTATCCTTATGTGAAATCACTAATAAATTAATAATGAAGTTTGTAAAAAACTAATATAGAAGAAATGGGACTGGACTTACTTCCTTCTTTTTTAATGGGCAGTATTCGGGTAGAGGTAAGATTTTTATAGGTAGAAAAGTAGGTCTAATGCTTAGTACTCCTAGAGACCTCACTGATGTCTGCTTGTCGAAAGTCCCTCCTTTTGTTCATTGAAAGGGAGCAAAAAACCAGAAAGTTCGAATTGATGGCATTGGTTCAGCATGACCAATAAAACTCAGTGGTGTCATTTGGCTCCACAGTCATGTTTTTCGATTGTGCAGCTACCAGATTTTATTACAGAGCCCTTTTCACTAAAGCTCCTTCAGTTCTAGTACCTCCTGAGGACAGCCAGCTGGGAACTCCAGCACTATTGTAAGGCAGCTTGAATAGTGAGAGGTTTGCCTGGTTATTTTTACAAACAAAACCATTTGCACAGACTTCCTAGCATCAGAAGTTGTAACAATGGCCACGACATTACTATTTTATGTGCCATATGTTATCCTGCAAAAGTAGTGCTAAAAAATAAACTGTATTTTAGGGCACCAACACATTTCAGCAAACGAAATCACTTTCAGCCTTTTGAAAAAGGAGAAATAAGGCAGCACTACAAAGGGAATCTGTCTAACAGTCTGCCTCCAGGCTTGCGGACAGTTCTGCTCATTGATTTGCAACCCGTGGTTTGGAAACTCTGGTTACTCAATGTTTACTGAAAAAAAATTCTCATATTTTAGGCAAGCTTTTTTATCTGCTACCTTTTAATGTGTTAATTTACTCTAGTGAAAAGCCAAAGGGCCAAATTCACCCCTCTGATAAGGCTTCTATTGTAGGAGCATCACTGGATGTGCACCGAAGGCGTTATTCATCTGTGGAGAGATCACTGAGTAATATTGTCAAAATAAACACTTTTGAGTTGCACATGCTTGAAGAAAAGATAAAGGGATTGTGAATAGAATGAGAAGAAACAGAGCATCAGAGATGAAGAAAATTAGATAAAGGGCCAGGAAGAAACTGTTTGATGTAAACAGAGTGACAAGTTAGATTAAGAACTCACATTAAAGCATGCAGTATTTGCCTATAAGCAATTCAGGCAAGGAATTTGTTTACAACTGTCTGCCAAAATCAACAGCAGATGCAAAAAGTCATCAATATTGAGATTTTAAACAATATTAAATCTACTGTATCCAAACACTAACTAGGGCTATGCGAAGGAAAAGCACAGCTCGGTGCCATTATATTCTTTGCCACGCTAAGTAAACAAGGTTACACCCTGTTGCACATTGACATGAAGGCCCTGTAGAAGCTACCACTAATATGAGTGTGCCACTAACTACTCCTCGGTTACTTTAGTGTGCATATATCTCTGAAAATGTGTACTGGTGCCAAGGTTTCATTGATGGTGTGGAGGAAAATCTAACTTTGTGAGGACTGTGTAAACTCACATATGACTGTACGTTAAGACAGAACCTGCTGCAACTTTACCAAGTTAGGAAAACAAAATGTGGAAGTGTGCTGGAAAACTTGTGATATCACCTTGCATTGATACACAGTAGTGCCCTTCACCAGAAAGTGTCCATCAGAAATTATAGAGATGCTAAATTAAAAGAAACTGCTTTTGGAGCAGATGACGATGGCCACGTGAATCAGAAGAACCCAGTTCCTTGCTCAACAACAGTGAGGAATTAGGGTTTTGGTAAAGGTCACGAGGCCCAAATCTTGTTGTAACTGAGCCAGATTTAACGCGAGCTCCTCATGCCTCTTAGTCCCAGGTTAACATCCCCCTCTAGTGACCTCAGTTTACAGCGGGGAACTTGTTCCTCAGCAGCTTGTTGGCTGATGTCCCTGTGTGAGTCCTGTTAAGATGTTGGGGATTTGAGTCACCACTTTCCTCTTGGCACGCTTACAGGTTAAAAAAATACCTGGCCTGGGAAGAACACGCAGTGAGAGTGAAGTTACACAATGTGCTGGCAGCAAAACCGTCCCAAGAAGCTGAGCTCTCTGCCTTCCCCAGCCCCTCATTCTTGCCCTTGTGCAGGAGTTCACTGCACACGAGCTTCCTCTTGGTGCCAATTCCCCGTGGGGCCGTGATGCGAGTCAGACCATTGTTATGATCCACGTTAAAAATAACCCTTCCTAAGCCAGCTTCACGACTAAAGACAACAGATTGTGTATTTGCGCCATAAGACGCTTAGTTCCTTCGACACAGGGTTGCGCACAGATAGAGGCAGAAAACTATGTCTGGTGCCACCTTCTCAGGCTTTAAAGAAAATGTGCCACTGGCGAGACACAGAATTAGAATCAGAGAATCAGATTAAAGCCATGCGGATTCAACCATTCCCATCCTGCAGAGTTCTTGAAATCCACATCACCCTTAAATACCAGCAGTGGAAATTCCTGTCTGTTTTCACAGTAGTCTAAACAAAAAAAATCTCGTTGTCAGCGGAACTAGTTTTTAAAGACTGACATGAGGTAACCAAAGGCATAAGGGCCCTCTCTGTTAAAATTCGAAGTGAGATCACAGACAGGGACGTGAAGTGGTGGGAAAACACCAGCTACAGGGGAAAACAAAGCATCCACGTGCAAAGGTGAAGCATCACACTGCCGCTCACAACTCATCATTTGCTTCATTCATTGAGGGAACGGACTGCTCATTTCTCTCAAACACAAGGTGTCTTTCCATTTTATAGCATTGCATGGAAAGGCTTCTTGAAAAAACATCTGATAAAACGCCAGCCTCCTGTTATTTAAAGATGACGTTTGACAGGCTGAGTCCATCAACAAAACACTGTGCAAAGCCAGCAGACTTTTCTCCATAGATTCTAAAAAAGATTAGAAAAAAATGCTGGCAATCACTTATTTCCATCTCTTCTCTGCAATTTCCTTGTCTGTATACTGGGAAGGCAAATGTGAAGAAGAGAGAATATTTCTTTTTAGTTGAAATTATACAGTCCAAATGGCACAACCTCTCCTTATGGCCTGTCCCCTGTGGTCAAAAAGGGACTGACAGCTATGAGACAAGCAGATCTGATCTCATCGTCTCATTTTATAATCTTAAGTTGTGCAATGCAACCGTCTATAAAGAGTAAAAAGGAGGATTTGAATGCATTTAGTATTATAATAAATGCAGGTACTTCTTCATTCACATTTCAATACCCTTCTGGTGAACTACATATAAATTCTATTACTTTCTGTGCTGTTTAGGATAACATTGTACAAAACAATGCCAGAAAGACTCGTTATTTTTAAAGGTGTTTTACAGTGTGCTTTCAGTTGCAGCTCTTGGCTTTTGAGATGTTTGGAAGAGAAGAGAATGGCTTGTTCTTTGCTTGTGTTTTAAAATGGTATTTGTTTATATATTCCAGATAAATCAGAAAAAAAAAAAAGAAAAAAAATCCACACTACTTTAAGCTATTCTGTGTCCTGCCAGTGCCTCATTTGTATGCAGCAAACGCTAGATTTGCCTAGAAGGATTTAGCTCAGGAGCTGGCACGCTTACATTAGAGAACAACATACAGAGTTTCAATCGATTTCAAGCATTCTTACAATGGGAAATAAATATGAAAAGTGGTTGTTGCTGAAAGTTCAAAAAATGCAATCAACAAATTGTAAAATCGCAAAAGGCCAGACAAATTTAATAAAATATTTCCATTTACCTTCCTCAGCTTTACACAGCCTGTTCAAAATAATAGGATTCTCTGCAGAGAGCCTTTATCCAACTGTTTATATCACTTCATACAAAATATGTGTTTGAATTACCACAGAAATACAAGGATATAAATTCCCAACACGCGACACGCCAAATTCAACATAAGTTACGCTTTCTTGGCATCTAGACGTTTTCCTTTTCTGTGCTCCAAATACATTTTCATTTGAAACAAATTAAAAAGCATGTAGATGTTAAAACATAATGACTTAGAATTCAAGTGACTTGTGCAACATTTTGTGCTTTCTACTTCTCCATTTCCTCCTACTGCAATTAAAATTCATCATGCCCTTCCACATACACAACAGCAATGCATCAAGTTCAGTCCAGTATAGGTTATCAGCCCTCAGACTCAGCTTTATACTACACAAGATCCTTGCAAATTCAAAAAAGTGCATCTTTTTTTATGATCTTTCTTTTACACTGGATGAGGTGAAGCTCTGATTAGTCGATGTAGGAATGCAACCTTGAGGTATGATTGCAGCCTCGGAATAATTCTTAAATGTAAAAAGAAATTTTTTGAGTGTGCACGCCCTTTCTGGATTTAAAAAAGACACCGTTATAATGGTGCTACTAGAGCCACGGTACAGTACATCATGGCACATCTCCATAACATAATCAAGGACATGAGACAGAACTTCTATTTACAGAAACTTGATGCCACTTCCAGAAAAATATGACAGAAAAAAAAAGGAAAATATTATTTCCTGAATGTCCTGAATTTTAAGAAGATTCCTTTTACTTTCTCTTCAGCAATAGGGTGGTCCTCCACAACTGCATTTTCCCTGACCTCTTTAGTATGGGCCATAAGTGACACCAGCAGGAATTGGGAACCACATGGCAAACGGCTTCCTTTGAGAGATGCTCACCCATGCCCCTTTACTCACAAGCCAGCTTGCTGTCAAAACTTGAAAGGGCAATAGCAAAGGCTTGTAGCGCGCACATCGGGTAGTTGTAGTCCATGGTGAACACGTCCTCAGCCACGCGGCCAAACTGCATCACGATATAGTCAGCTGCAAGAAAGGTCATAAAGAGGTGACAAAGCATTACTTTTGTTTGCAGCCCTTACTAAACAGGTACGCATTCATCGTCAGCCTCTGGCCCAGCTCAACAAAACATCCTCACTCATCGAACTTTGCAACACTTATTCGTGCGAGTGGGTGCGCTGATATCGGAGGGAGAAGCAAGGTTAGCTGGAGTGAGGAACTGCTGAGCGATAAAGGACTGCAGGACTTGTTACTGTCTTTAAAAAATTACACAGATCGAAAGTGGTTTTTACAAGCACAGAGATTAAATCGCTTCTGTGTAGAATGCTCACTCCTCTTATACAGACCTCGTGCCAAGTTTCACATGTACCAAGAACCAATTAATTCTGTTCTTAGTTAACTTCAGGCAAGTGGACAAGCAAGGGTAATGGAGGAAGAGGAGGCATGGCTCTGATCTAGACCTAATCATATCGCTCTATTACATCATATTCAGGAATTCTTCCTCAACCTTTTCCCCCTTTGTACTCTTTGCCAGCAAGAGGAAATCTCAGCCTAATTCACAGGTTGAAATGTCTCATTGGCAGAAGCAGGTGTAATTGTCTCACCTCGTGAAATTCAGCAAATGCTTACACCAATGTTTCAAACTCAGTGTTGCTCTCAGAAACTGGCGACGCCACTGTCACTAGTTGCCAACGTTCCCTGCAGCCTCAGCACGGCACTGGGGTGGCCCTGCGCGCCCCAGCGCCTGGTGCCTGCGCCTGCCAGAAGTGAGGTGCCCATCCCTGCTCCAACAACTGCACCTATGTTCAGGCAAAGACAATTTTGCTGGCAGAAAGCAGCACATGGGTAAGGCCCTAGGGATGGTGTGAAAGGCAGACCTGACATTTTCAGGGTGTTGTGTAGGGCATCATAGAATCATAGAATGCCCTGAGTTGGAAGGGACCCACAAGGACCATCGAGTCCAACTCCTGTCCCTGCACAGGACAACCCCACAGTTCACACCATGTGTCTGAGGGTGTTGTCCAGTCTCTTCTTGAACACTGTCAGGCTTGGGGCTGTGACACCTCCCTGGGGAGCCTGTTCCAGTGCTCCACCACCCTCTGGGGGAAGAACCTTTTCATAATGTCCAACCTGAACCTCCCCTGGCACATCTTCCTGCCATTCCCTCGGGTTTTGTCGTTGGTCACCAAAGAGATCAGCGCCTGCTCTTCCTCCTCCCCTTGTGAGGAAGCTGTAGACCACAATGAGGTCTCCCCTCAGTCTCCTCTTCTCCAGGCTGAACAAACCAAGTGACTTTAGCCGCTTCTCATACAGCTTCCTCTCCAAACCCTTCACCAACTTCGTAGCCCTCTTCTGGACACTCTCCAGTAGCTTAATATCTTTTTTATCCTGTGTTGCCCAGAACTGCACACAGCACTCCAGGTGAGGCCGCACCAGTGCGGAGTAGAACAGGACAATCACCCCCCTGCCCGGCTGGCAATGCTGTGCTGGGTGCACCCCAGGACATGGTTGCCCCTCTTGGCTGCCATGGCACACTGTTGGCTCACGTTCAACTTGCCGTTGACCAAAACCCCCAGGTCCCTCTCTGCAGAGCTGCTCTCCAGCATCTTGACGACGAGCAGTCATGCTAAGGTGGGTGCGCAGTGAGACCGGTCTGGCTGTCATTGTCTCCAGCTGGGCAGTGTATGGGGCCCAGAGTGAGCAAAAAACCCAAGGAAGGGTTGTGTGATACAAGTGCTTGCGCAGAGTGGTACCGCCCCACGGTCCTGCTGTCTGGACGTCCTGCAGCTCTGACAGCAGAAACGACTCTAAACTGTTGCTCAGTTCACAAACCGGGCAGCCAAGGGAGAAAACAGCACATAGCAGAATCGCGCATCTCAAGCACGAGCATTTAAACACCCAACCTGCATCAATGTCATGGCCACAAGGAAGAGCTGGACCCCCATAACTAAAATAAACTCACTCAGGTAACAACAGTAAAGGCAGAATCACTGCCAGGCTGTGCATGCAGTCCTGTTTCTACACATTACAGAGAGCTGTACTTACGATCATTATCATGAATAATTTGGAAGTTTTTCACTGAGGCCTGTGTGACTCGACCATGGAAATTTAAAACGTAGGACTGGGTGTCATCGTTCCAGACTGGCGTTTTGTTATGCAGCTCAATGACACTCTCTGTATTTTTGTTCTGCCATCTTGCAAGAAGTGTCTCATGTTCCTGCACATACAACGGGTAATGCGTGTCAGTTTAACACCCTCACCAGACAACCTGTTCTTAAATCCCAGCCCAAAGACTGAACTGCCACCCTCAACTCTCAAAACAGCATCATCAAATGAAACAGTGAACTCCAAGTATCTTAATGCAAATGTGCATTTGAGTCCTTCCCACAGTTTGGAAAAGGTTAGTTGTATCTTTTGTTATCAAAACACATTATTATTTGTAGTGCTTTTGTGAGTCACAGAACTAGTCACACAGCCCACTGTTCTGCAATTGTTCAAATACTGAGGTTTTTTAACCTCTAAACCTTCAGAAATGCAAAAAACCCAACTTTAATTGAAAAAGAATTCAAGTAATTGTTATTGTTGACTGATCGTATGACTTACATTTCGTGGTCTGATGGAAACTCTTTCATGGTCCATATTCATTCCTGGTATGATCACACTCATTTTACGAGGTCCTTTAAACCCCAAGACATTTGTTTCCTAAAAATGTTTAGAAGAGAGTGCATCATGTTCTGTATTTTTAAAGTTAATTTCTGCAACAGAGAGACACAGTGGCAGCCCAGGGAACTTATTTGTTAGTCAACTCAAAAACCATCTTGAAACTCTTACCTTCACTGGCACCGCCAAACATTCTAGCTTTGTCTTAGAAGCTCTGACAACAGGAAAAATGGAAATAGAGAGGTTTCCAAAAACACTCCTAGCATTGGCTGCCAGGAACCTTAATACAATTTAACAAAAAAAAAAATCCCTTTGTTAAAAAAGGATATGAACTAACCAGATTGCTTGGCTACTGCTAGGTCCCAAAATAAAGTAGATGTAATTTAAAAATCATAAAATGCAGGCACACATTTTGATGAGAGACTAAATTAAATATATGGGACCAACTCCATTTATTCCAGAGCCAGCACAAAGGCAAACAAGTAGAAGCTGCCAGTAAGAGCATCTGTTAGCAGAGCTGTGGTTTTCAAAGTCTTCAGATATGTTATGTTTAGAGATGAGCATGGTAAAAAACAAACACATTAGCATGAATGCAAATTTTCAAGCTATGAAATCAGGGAAAGTAAAGAAATAACAAATCCATGGAAAATACAAGTTTTTTCCATAAACCATGAATTGATGCCTTTCTGACCAGCTTTTCACAAAAGCGTTCCAGTATTGCACTGTCCTCTCAAAACACAACCACTAAAATCTAAAAATGCCTAAAGTCTTACTTTTATCTGAGGCTTTCTTTTTGCCACAGAAGAAACTGAGACCAAGTATTTCAGTAAGTTGCCGTCTGCTTTAGAAATAGAAAATGTAAAGGGCGATATTTTCCAACTTGCTCAGTAAAACCTGATTGCCTATTTTAGCATTAACTCCAGTAAACGAAACAGTGACACCTGTGAAAATCCATCTCCTCATGTTTTGTGCTTTTTTTTTAATTATTATTTTTTCGGTTGCACACGTTTTTTCTCCTCTACCTTTCCCAAGTGAAGGGCTGTGGACACACACTAAGGAATCTCACAAAGGAAATTCCCACTGGCGCTATTCCCAGCGACGTACCACAATACGCCAAGAACTGGACACCCCCAGCTCTACCACTGGGACATTCAGAAGTGACATGTTCAGATGCCTCTGCTTTTATATATTTATTACAAGTGTCTTGATTTTAAGGAACATTAAGCTTTTAAAGCATGTCTACTTTTACAAGCAAATATCCACACAAATCACTGGAAACATCTGAAAATAATCACCTAAAATTGACTCCTGCAGAAGTTTTGTCGTCTGTCAGACTTTTGAAATAACTTTGGTTGTTTCAGCAAACCGTCTGGAGAGTTTACATAACTCGTTAAAGATTTTCATGCACGCAGGAAAAAAAGCCACTGAGTTATTTTACTGAATGCTCTTGAAGCAATCCAGGTATATTCATATATCTTCATAACTAGATACATTAATGGGAAGATTCTACCTCTTTTCTGAATCACTTAATGTCATGGCCTTTGGCAGAGTAATCCAATGTTATCAGCTCAGTTGCAAACATATAATTGGTTTTGCATCATGGTGAGACTCAAACTAAAATGACTGCCAGCAGATTGGATAAGCAGGAGAGACTCAGCACAGCAGAGGACAATTTCTAAGAGAAGATTCATGCTTATGCTTATTTTCCACTAACTACTGACAATTTTGGTCTTCTCTGAAATGCCTTACAAGCTCTTCTTCTCATCAAGCTGCACTTCTGCTATATACAATTAATTTAGATGCTGACTGGTTGGAGACATTGTTCCAGGTAAAATTAAATAATAGTGCTGAATCACTTCCCTCTCAACAAACAGTATTATCACTTTGAAAAAACAAGACTATATTCTTTGGATTTACTCAGAAACACTAAAATCAATACTTCCGCCAAAAGATAAGGGAATGGTTTCTAGTTGCACATTACATCAGTCACCAATTATATCACATGTTTTATTGGTAAATGCTACCCTTTTGCTAAAATCGACATACGAAACTGAAATTCTACAAACACAGAATATATGAAGAAAACAGTAGGGACAAAAGAGGAGCTTTAATTAAGAGCAGACCTTTCCAATCTACCTGCATCCAAATAAAAGGAATTCCCCTTATCACAGTTCTCATTCCCTGCTTCTCTTTTATTTCCCCCCCACACACACTACTTTGCATGTGTAAATTCAAGATGACAAATGACATTATTAGGGCAACATAAGCCACATTCTGATTTCACACCATTGAAATGCCACTGACAGACTTGGTTTATGGCTCAAAATAAGGTTTATTAGCTGGCAGAGCAATGACTTAAGTCAGCGAAGGACTAGGGCCAGTATTGCTCAGCCGCTGCTCTCTCTGCCTATGCCCAACCTGCACGCTGTTCTGTCAGCGTGTGGCACAATAAACTGGACTGAAACAACACAGAGCCTCTCCCCAGGCCTGCTTTTAAAATCTTACACGCTCTCATAACATTATGTAAGCATTTTACTATGGTGGCAATAGCTGCCATGGTAAAAGCAGCAAGGTGTACATCCCAGCAACTCCCGGGAGATTCAGGATTTAATTATCCCAATTTTCTTTCAGCCACTTCCCTTTCTGGACTTGAATCACACAGCTGTGCCTTGTCCTTCATACATTGGGTAGAAACTATCATTCCATCAAAAGCCCAAATCACAGAGCCCCATGGAAGTGATGGAGGCCAGAGCAGAAACATATAGTTTGCTTTACTGAGACCATCAGCTGAGCTCCCTGCCTGCAGAATCTGGCGCAAACTGAATTGTGAGGTACTGTGGATATAAAGGAATCCAGCACAGAAAATCCTGGTACAAATGGTACAGTTGCACCTCCCTGCTTCTTGACAAATTTTGCCAAGCGATTCTGAGATCAGCCATTAGGTGCTGCTGCAGGTTTGTTAATATGCCAGCCTGCCCTCAGCAGGGAGAGTAAAAGTACTTAACGGCGCCTGATAAAACCCAGTCCTTGCACTAACTTTGTTCTTGTTGCTTGAAACGTGCCCTAAGGTGAGCTCCACGTGAGAGTTCTCAACACCTTTATCCCACAGTCAACAACAGATGCATCGCCAGCTTCTGCCTGTATCAACTAGACCTGCCGAGACGATTCGGGTCACGCTCAGTGAGTTGGTAGGAGCAGGTACAGAGGCAGTGAGAGGCACGGTGCTGCTTGCAAAGTATCGTTTATTATAGTTTTTGCTGCAGGAAAAATCTCAAGGCAGGAATTCAAAGGTTACGTTGGGACAAAAGTGTTTCAAGAGTGCTCTTTCTGGCGTTCTTTGCTGTGGTTCTGCTGCAGCCAGGAACAAAAATGTCACTTGAGCAAACCTGGCTAGTAGTGAAATATCATTCCAATTTCCTTTTGTCCTCTGGCCATAGCACACCTGCAAGCCTGCTGCCTTTCTCCGTGAGTATCGAAATATCAATGGAACAAGCCATTATCTTACACAAATGTACAAGTTTTAAACTGCTGATCTCAAAACAGACATATAAAAGCAGCTTATCTTAGCCACGTTATCCAAACGGTGGCCATGGTTCTGTTCTTTCCAACGCTCACTCTTCCAATCACCTCTGCTGAATGCAACTGAGCTTTTTATTTGGTAATGTTAGTGGTTCAAATGTTGTTGTTGTTGACTTATACAAGCAGTGCCTAAAAGGATGTAGGGAGGCAACCAGGAAAGCTAAGGCCTCCTTAGAATTAAACCTGGCGAGAGGGGTCAAGGGCAACAGAAAGAGCTTTTTCAAATACATGGCTAGACCACTCTCCATCATCTTTGCCAAGTCTTGGGAGACAGGAGAGGTGCCTGAGGACTGGAGGAAAGCAAATGGCACTCCAGTCTTCAAAAAGGGCAAGAAGGAGGATCCAGGTAACTATAGACCGGTCAGCCTCACCTCCATCCCTGGGAAGGTGATGGAACAACTTATCCTTGGTGCCATCTCAAGGCATATCAAGGATAAGAAAGTCATTAGGGGCAGTCAGCATGGCTTCACCAAGGGGAAGTCGTGCTTGACCAACCTCATAGCCTTTTATGAGGACATAACGAGGTGGATAGATGATGGCAAAGCCATGGATGTGGTCTACCTTGACTTCAGTAAAGCATTTGACACTGTCTCCCACAGCATCCTCGCTGCTAAACTGAGGAAGTGTGGCCTGGATGATCAGGTAGTGAGGTGGACTGTGAACTGGCTGAAGGAAAGAAGCCAGACAGTCGTGGTCAATGGGGCAGAGTCCAGTTGGAGGCCTGTAAACAGTGGAGTCCCTCAAGGGTCAGTACTGGGACCAGTACTATTCAATATATTTATCAACGACTTGGATGAGGGAATTGAGTGTACTATCAGCAAGTTTGCTGATGACACCAAGCTGGGAGGAGTGGCTGACACGCCAGAAGGCTGTGCTGCCATCCAGCGAGACCTGGACAGGCTGGAGAGTTGGGCGGGGAAAAATTTAATGAAATATAACAAGGGCAAGTGTAGAGTCTTCCATCTGGGCAGGAACAACCCCAGGTTCCAGTATAGGTTGGGGAATGACCTATTAGAGAGCAGTGTAGGGGAAAGGGACCTGGGGGCCCTGGTGGGCAGCAGGATAACCATGAGCCAGCACTGTGCCCTTGTGGTCAGGAAGGCCAATGGCATCCTGGGGTGTGTTAGAAGGGGGGTGGTTAGTAGGTCGAGAGAGGTTCTCCTTCCCCTCTACTCTGCCCTGGTGAGACCTCATCTGGAATATTGTGTCCAGTTCTGGGCCCCTCAGTTCAAGAAGGACAGGGAACTGCTGGAGAGAGTCCAGCGCAGAGCTACAAAGATGATGAAGGGAGTGGAGCATCTCCCTTGTGAGGAAAGGCTGAGGGAGCTGGGTCTCTTTAGCTTGGAGGAGACTGAGGGGTGACTTCATCAATGTTTATAAATATATAAAGGGTGAGTGTCACGAGGATGGAGCCAGGCTCTTCTCGGTGACAACCAACAGTAAGACAAGGGGTAATGGGTTCAAGCTGGAACACAAGAGGTTCCACTTAAATTTGAGAAGAAACTTCTTCTCAGTGAGGGTGACAGAACACTGGAACAGGCTGCCCAGGGAGGTTGTGGAGTCTCCTTCTCTGGAGACATTCAAAACCCGCCTGGACACCTTTCTGTGTAACCTCATCTGGGTGTTCCTGCTCCGGCAGGGGGATTGGGCTAGATGATCTTTTGAGGTCCCTTCCAATCCCTAACATTCTGTGATTCTGTGAAGTATATTAGCATATAACTTTTTTTAAACTGTTTTTTAATTTTCTCCTTGTATTTCCACTTTGCACCAGAAGACTAGTTGCCTGGCTCCAGGGAATGCCCTCCTCTATAAATCAGTAAAATTACCTTTATATAATAAAACATGTAAGTTCTCCTAGGTTCCTACTGAAACTTCAGTCAAACTCTAAACTGACATCAAATCCTGGACTCTCTTGTTAAATCCTGCTAGCTAGATTTTCTGAAAATCTCAGAGTTTTCAATCCCGCAGAACTGGAGGGATACTTGTGTGTCTGTGTGCCTGTCTGCAACCATAGGCCATGTGCCTGAATAACAGCACGTGCCAACAAAAATGCTATTTATCCTATATTCAGAGAAAAACTGTATCCTAAGCAGCAGAAAAAGAACGCATTAGCAGCTAACACGGCCACCTCTCAGTGCTTTCAGCACTTTGCATGGAAAAGATGGCTCTTTGCTTTCTTTTTGCCATGCTGAAACCTCCTAGACCTTTCCAGGGACACATTCTGTGCTTACACAGTGTATATGCTGGGATGGTTGGACCTTGATCTGACAGAGCTCCGGGCATCCTCGAGTAGAGCTGGGCAGGATTTTTTCAGAAAAGTGGTTCTTGCATATTTTTGTCAGAAGAAAACTGTCTGTAGCAGTGTCTATATCAATTTTGACTGGAAGAGTTTCTTGGGCCCAGAGATTTCTGAACAGAAAGAATACTCTCAGCAAAACAGTGAATCATCCAGTACTCAGGGAACAACAGCAACTGTGCTTCACAGAATGACAATCGCACAGAATGGCTGGGGCGGGAAGGGACCTCTGGAGATCATCTAGTCCAACCCACCTGCTAAAGCAGGTTCACCTGGAGCAGATCGCACCGGAACGTGTCCAGGCGGGTCTTGAATGTCTCCAGGGAAGGAGACTCTACAGCCTCTCTGGGCGGCCTGTCCTGCATTGCCCCTAACAAATGCTATTTACTGTCCTATAAGAGGCTGGTTTCTCTCATTCAACTGAATTTTAGATTTTGTCTGGGGTTTGGTTTTTGGTTTTGGTTTGGGGTTTTTTTTTTTGTTTTTGTTTGTTTGTTTTTGTTTGTTTGTGTTTTGTTTGGTTGGTTTTTGGTTTTTTGTTTTTTGGGTTTTTTTTCCTGGTAGGAAGGAATTTCAGAGTTTTTATCCCGGTCTCTCAGCCACTGCTGCAGACCTAGGTGTCCAGCTACCTGTGTTGTGGATCAGAGAGGCCTCCTCCAAAATGCAATTACAAATAATCGTACTTTAGTGCAGTAATTCCATGTGCGCAGCCCTTTCCAGCTCAGGAGGCTCCTTTGGATGGTGCCTGCAGGCTGTGAAGCATCCTACCCCTTCCAGAGGGTTATGTAAAAGCTCCAGCACCTTCTGACCAAAAGTGAGAACTGGGCAACCTGGTTTGCACACGTTTTTCACCTCTTCTCGACACTGAGTTTCCTGCTTTCTCTAGTGAAGATCGGCTGCTTGATTACATCAAAGTCTGAATGCTGATTTACATGATAGTAAGTGAGAAGGAAATTCGGCGTGCTATTTCAGAAACCGCACTGCCCTTCCGTGCGCATTCTGCCCCTGAGCGGCACTTACATAACAAATGGCAGCCAGCTCCTGACGCAGGACACTCGCCTCCAGGCTCGATGTTGTTTTCATTGGATTTACTCCATTGTCATAAACTGTAAACTTAGTTCCCATAAGATTTGATCTATCAAGAAAAAAAGGAAAAATCCAATCACCATTTGTCAGTAATGCTGCCCAAGACGTCTATCCTCTACTGCGTTGTAGCCCCAAAGGAAAGACAAATAATATCAAGTATAAATAGTTGTTAATTCTAATCTCAACTAAATGGCAACTCCTGGGTTATAGACCATAACAAAAATGTAAAGGTACAGTACAGCAGAGTATAATAAAGGCCTTTTATTAAACTGGAGATTTCTCATGATGTCTTGCAAAGTAGTAAATTCAAGAAAGCAATAAGGAAACACTCAGGTGGGTTTATTTTGTGTGTTTGCTTTTAAAAATACGCTTACTCTCTAAAAAACTATCTGCTTTCCTACCTGACTGCTAATTCTATTATAGTACAGAGAATGATTCTCATGAAGTTTTAAGTAAGATCAGTCTTTCCTGTTTAAATGGAAATCAAACCAAGGAGCACAAAATACAACTTAAAACATACTTAAACCGCATTATCCTCATTCTACGCTTGTACTGCAATAAATAGCACATGCGTTTCCAAAATCCACACAGACAAACGGCAATTAGAGGTATAGCCCCTTTCCTCAGGCACAGATGATCTAAATATACATTGAGAGGCTCCACGTAAATATCAACAACAGACTGACGTATGCTGGGGTGACAGACAGAAATGAAACACATGGTTCTGAAAGAACCACTGCTTGTAAATAACTCTAATTAGGATCTTAACAAATGGACAAAACCAAAGAGATTTTCAGATTGTCTAACAGACAGAACTTCCATTCCAAGGTGTTTATATCGATCGAGGCTAGACACAATCTACTCATGTACTTCTGAAAATCCCATTAAGGTAAGTTGTGCTCGTACACCCTTGAGAATCTGGCCTTTGAACATTTAACAACTTCAGTCCTGCTGACTTTCAATAAAATGTGATCTTGTAAGTACTTGAGACATTTTGAAAACATGCGTTGGATACTGGTAAACTTTATTACATTATCACATTAAGTCATCAAGCCTCTAATTAAGAGGTCATAGTGGCTTACAGGCTTCTTAATGTAAAATGAACTTCATATTATACAAAGAAAATGCTTAGACGTATCAGTGTTTACCTCAGTTTTCCAATAAAACTCTCTCCACCCCGGGACAGGTCAGTTGGGTCTATGGAGATGAGGTAATTAGAGGTTTTACTCTTCTTTCGTTTCCTTCCAGCTAATAGAAACACCTAAGCAGTGCAAAAAAACATATTCTAAAATGCCAAAGGGGTTAGCACACACCACTCCCTGCTTTGATATAAAGAAACCATAGGTAATTTTTCTGTCTTCCAGCATCATTAGTGAAGTAACAGAAGGTCTCCTGAGGCTTAGCAAAACCAGATAAAAATCTGGAAAGGGAAAGCAACTTCTCAACCACTCAGTCAATTTTTTAATGGTTTAAATAATTAAATTCAATCTATTTTGTTAAATGTTTCATTCTAAGTTGCTATGGCTCTTCCAGAAAAATTGAGAATACATGCTTTTCAAGCCACAGTATGCATAGACCCCCAACTGCTGACTGTCACATAAAGGTGCCACACATGGATTATTTAAGGCCAAAGATTAGACATATCAAGAAAGGTGGTAGAACGAAATGACACCATTGTTTTGCTTTTGAAAGACTGCAGATCTCAGTGAAAGTGAAAATATATTTAAAATATAATATTCTCTTTGTAAGGCTTCTTCAGACTTTTAATATTTTTTTAATACTCAGATGCAACTGGTATGCCATTCAAGTTATTTTATGACCTTTTTACCATGCTCCCTTTCCAAGTGGAGGTAATAAGTAGGGTACATCCCTCGGTCCATTCCCTTCTTGTCTCTCGTGATTCTGCATTTGACGGTGACACCTTGTGGAGCAGGTCTTATGGCGAATTCCTCCAGGTCATCGACATCTATAAGAGGCTCATTTGTGGAAGGACTGGGGGCTGAGGCCGCTTCCTAAAACAGTAAGCAAAACTCGGTTTGCGTCGACTTTGATTTACAAGGCTGTAAGCGCAAAGGAATGACATTTGATAGAAGCTACACTTAAAAAAAAATAAATACATACGAGGGATGTATTGTCTTCCTTGTTCTGATTCCTCAGCAGCCTTGAAGGCAGCTTATCAAGCTAAGGATCTCTCCTCATCCTGCTAATCAAGCTCTTGGCTACCGAAGGCGCAGGGAGCGGCTCTCTGCACCGCGGATGCTCAGCACACCTGGCCAAGCAGAGCAGGGGGCTGCGGGCACGGAGTGCTGCCACGGTGCACCGCAAACCCGGCTCACACCTGCCCAGCTCACCACACTTCTCTTCACAAGTCAGACCCACGGACAGTGAAACGAAGAAATGGGATGGGGAGAGACAGATTAAGCCAGACAGAGCTATAACAGAGATGAGAGGTCAGTGCAGTATATAAAAGAGTGGGGCACCATCAACTGCTTTAGCAAGACCTTGTGATTTAGAATACTTGAAGAAGGCACAAGTCATATTTTATGTTTGGATGGCAGCAGAAGGAACAGGGTGGGGAAATGCTCAGGAAAAAAAAGGAGTAGAAACAAAAGATCCTTCTGAGCACCTGCAAGAGGCAGAAAGGTAAATATTTACTGTTTACCTTTCTCTTCATTCAAGTTCAGAAAATATTTGCTATTCTTTTCCCCAAGTCATTATTTTCATTGCTTGCTCCTGTGAACCCTGAGAGCTACTGCAGTAAATCACCTTGGAGATACTCCAGAGCATATTAAAAACAAACAAGAAAGCCAGGCCTGTCCCGCCCGCTCCTGCTTCGGCTCTCACCCCTCACCTTGTTGGATTTCTTGCTCGTGGCAGAACCAGGGCGCGTGTTACTGTTTAACTGTGAAGAACTGGAGCTGTCCTCATCTTCCTCATCCTCTTCCTCATCAAAATTCATGCTGCTTGAAATGCCTGAGGAGAAAGCAGTGCACTTACATGAACTACCGATGCATTGAAGCTGTCCATACTTGCTGTAAAATATCACCCTTAGGCTCACAGGTGAGAGAGGGTGTGTGTGAGGGGGTTCACTGCGCGAGGCAGCGTACAAATACGTGGGTGAGACAGCACCTGCCCTGAGAAGCCAAAACATTTCAGCAAATGAGAAAGGAAAAATCGTGGTTTCCATTCCAAAGAGGGGATCAAGTTACGCAGTGATACAAGAGCAATATCCAGCTAGGAATTGAATTCGGATCTCAATCCAATCGAGTACTTCAAACACAACACAAAATCTTAAACCTGAAACTGGAGCTGAGTGGACAACCTATCACGGCCACTTGCAAACCTTAACAATTAAAATACAAGCCCTTCTACAGCACACTTTTAACTGTTCCTATGCGATCTGATGAAGAGCAGATCTTAGACTGAGAAGAAACATCCACATCAAGGCAACGTTCTCATGCATATTTATTTAACGTGAAAACCAGTATCAGCCCAGGCCAAAGAACTGCCTTACAGCACTTGAAAATTTGACTTTACAAGAATTCAAAACCTCAGACATTTCAAAGGGAAACACAGCTTTGAACATCAAATAGGACTCAGCAGCAGAAAGCGTCAAAGGTGGGACATTTGCCAGACCTAGTTTTTCAAGGAGTATCATGCAGATGAAGCCACTCTGTACTCGGGTTCAAACTCTGAGTTACACATGTTAGAGGCTAACTATACAACACTTTTTCCTAAAAAGAAAAAAAGAAAATTCTTGGTCCAGAATTTCCACTATTGGTAAGTTCAACGCAGAAGGATAAATGAAATGCAAAGATTGCCAGAGCCAAGCAGCATGGGCATAATTAACTTTTTCCTTCTGTACTTACCAGGAACATGATCCAGGGCGACAAGACTGGATTGGGAGGTGGAAGAGGACCAGGATGTATTTGCATGGGGATCTGGGAAAGGAAAAAATCCATGGGCTTGATTCTGCAAACCCTTAAGTGAATGAACAAGCCTAACTTGCCAACAGGACTCCGCAGAGGGCTAAAGGCTTCCTGGATGGGGCCACAAAGCTGCTGCCAGAATTCTCAATTATGGACATTTTATCTTTCTGCACAAATTCACCTTATACTTGCTTATGCCTGCTGTCACCTTCTTTTTTAGTACTTTGAATAAAGTAAAAAAGCACTGGATCACAGAGCTGAAGAAAACATCACCAGTGATAAACGATTGTGCCACAAATCCTTCTGTACACAATGTGCCCTGCATGGTAAGTTTTTTGCCTACTTTTGAATTCTAACACACACACAAAAATAAAACTGATCAGCACAGGTGATAGAGACAGATTCTACACAAATACTTGTTCAATAACATTGAAAAAAGTATTCAGATTCGTATTCAGATGGCCTAAATTCTACCTAAATCCCTGTGCCCAGTGTGTCCTCATCACCTTTCTCAGGCTCTCTAAACTCTCCTTCTAGGACAGGGATACACATAGACACTTTCATGTAGCTTAGTCTTTTGAAATATGAGCTGGATCTGCAACAATCAGAGGCTGAACCAAACTAATGTACAGAGATACAAACACTAGAGATAGCATCAGTAATGGTTTTCTTCAGTTCGAATTTTGGAATGCAATAAGATAAAAAAGGGACACCTGAAAAGGCATTTAAATACTTTTTATGTTATTGCTGCTTCCAATAACCTCAATGCATATCCATTTGAAATAGCTTTTGACACCGGAAGCACACTGGATAACGAAACAACACCAGAGTCGTGAGAGTGAGTATGGTCTCGTTATGCACTTCTGCAGTTCCCCCTGTCTGGACATACATCACACAGCCCGACAGCAAACATTTCCAGTAGGATCTGGTTGTGCAAGCAAGGCCGGAGTTCATAGGTCAACAGATATTTTCAAAGCCTGTAGAACTCACTCATTGTTAAACACACACTCATTAATCACAAGCATTATTTCTTAATAAGGACAACCACGTTCTAGTCAAATATGCATGGGCAACAGAGATGATCCATTTCCTCAGCTGGCAGCTGTGCAATAAAGCCATACTTGCATATGCACAGATGTCACCAGTTTATTTCTACTCACTATTTCACCACCAGTATCTTGGCAGTGAAAATTCTGTGCTAGCCTTAGAAAAGTCTGCACTTGACCTGTGGGGAAGAATGATTGAGACCTCCTGTTTTGTTTTTGAACCCAGAAATCAAATCTATTCCTTCTCTAGATCTCAAAACAGTTGTAATTTCAGGTGGCAAAGAACAACTAAGGCCAAATTGCTCATTCCAAGTCTTTACAGAGACATATAGGAAACTGATAGATGTGAAGACTAAATATTAGTTATTTGGTGTTAAAATTTATGGAAGTCTGGCTCTGTCCTAGTGACTCATTTTCCAGAAGACTTCTGAAATACAGAGGATGAATATTTCCTGCAGGAAGAAAGTGATTCTAGTATGGCAATTTCCAATAGATGGTGAAATCAAATAAAACATTTGGCGTTTTCTTGCAAGGGGAATGTTCCTTTCACACTCAGGTAGCCTATAACCTCCTGTCCTGTAGCAGAACTGGACTTGCTGGGGAAGCAGCGGCACGTACTCTAAGAGGTTCTCTCCACAAAGGTGGTGTCAAAGAGCAGAATGGGCACAAGTCCAGGCTGTGCAAATCTGATGGGACTCAGCCCTTCCCACTGGGCCACTAAGCTTTTATGTGTGTTCGTCTCCTCTTCCTCCTGTTCCGCGCAAGAGATGAACTGATGGGAGACGGCAATTCTAAATGCTTTTCAGACCAATGAGGACATGCCAGGAGGGACATACCACAAGCAGAGAAGCAGCAGTGGGAATCCACACAAGAAGCCCCAGCTCTACATGAAGTTTTCCACGAACACTGGGAGACCCAAAAATTTCTAACAAGCCTCCTCTGCTAGTATCAAGTGGCAAACCATACACTCATAGTAAAAACATTTAATGAAGATGCTGGTAGTTGCAGTCTTGTCTTAATACTTTTCTTTGTGCCTCACAGAGCATAGCTCTGTTGTTGATAAAAATGAGTAAACCTCAGCATTCCCATTTTAAAAAAGTTATCTCCCCTAACTTGAAGCATACTAGTGGTCCACTCTTAGCAGTGTCTGTTCTGATCAGGAGTATACTCAGACCTGCGTATATCACATATTTAAGTCATATCACATATTAAGTCATATCACATATTTAAGAACATGAAGCAACAAAGCAAAATGAAACCAAACCAAACCAAACCAAACAAAAAACCACTCCAGCACCCCCTGCTTCTATTAAAAAATAAACAAAAAACTGGGGAAAATAAAAATATATCTTAACCTGGAAAAAAACATCAAAAATAGAAATGTCCTCCAGAGTACAAATCTGAGTGCTCTGACCTAATTTGAAAAGTCTGTTGACAGTCTTTAAGTCAATCAGCTTTAGTAAGTAGTGTGCCTGACGATTACATATTCTGAGCCTTGGTCTAAGGCAACACAGACACCACACAGATCAGAACTTATTAGTCATGCCAACATCCCTCCAACTGAAATGCCCAGGAAGTACCACACTTGGAGAAAATCTGACCATTTCAGCTGAAGTTGCTCACATCTGCGGAGTAACATCCCAGAAAAAAATGAATCTTAGTGAGAACTGCTCAGCAGACAAGAGGCGGGCATTTAAGTATGAATAGTCTATTCTAGATGAGTCAAGTTTGCACTTACATTTTGCTCTTTATACACAAGGAGTTTATTCTTAAAGCACCAGAGTACTCTTGGCTTGAGCCATCTTTGCTTCAAAAGCTCTACACTGAAGAAGAACAACTCCAAAGCAAATGCCTTCAGAAAAAGCTTTGTGAGGATTTTAGGATTTTTTTCCTTCCTGTGGTTAAAGTCTAATGAAAGAAGTAACGGTGCAGGAAGGAAGAGACAGATGCATGAATGTGTACATACACAATCTATCTCCCACATCATGCACGCCTCTAGAAGAAAGAAAATTCAAGAACATTTGAGGACTAGGCATGGGAAACGCTGCAGAATACACAGTGCTGTAATTTTTGCCTCTGCAAGCATGAACACACATTATGAAATCATGAACAACATTTAACTGACAACAAAACTAAAATTAATATTCTAGTCTGAATGTTGCTATTCTACATTCTTTTTTTAACCTTCAAGTAAGTGATTTCCAGAGTTGTATAATATAAAAATATGAACAGATGGATGCGAGCATTAGCATCTGCCTGGTACCTTAACAGCGGCACTGCACTGCAGGTGGGAAGCCCACATCCCTGAGAGCCTGGGGGGTTCTTGTGCCTTGAGACAAGAGAGAACTTCATCTTTTTTTTTTTTTTCCTTTTCTTTTTTTAAGATAATAGAATAGAGGCCAACCGGCTCTGAGGAGAAGGAAGAGTAACAATCTCTGCTTAGGCTAGGGCTGAGAATGAGAATAGGAAAAGGAGTCGAGGCACATAAAGCAAGCAATGAGAACAGGAAGGCAGCTTTTGCTACTTACCTTTTTTCTGCATTGCTGTTCTAAGATCTTGTTTGCTTTGCTGTTGTTGGCCACTGGCCACTTTCTCTCCATCATCTTCATCATGGCTAGACTGTCCAACAGTGAGAATCTGCACTTGACTTCCTATCTTCTGAACATCATCTTGAAAAGCAGCTGGGCCATCAATCCCTATCAGACAACAGCAAAAGCCTTATTTGTCTTTGTGTCAAGAAGTTACTGAAAAGAGAATTGCTCGCTCACAAAAAGCATCTTTTCTAAGCAGCAGAGATCAGAGGTTCACATTCAATAGTATTTCTGGACTTAAGACTAAACCAGCCTCCAAGGCAAACATCTTACTCCCCACGTACTGCCCTAGAGAATGTCCAAGGCGAGATCAGGTCTTCACTGTTGCCCTCCTCACCCCAAAGCACACCCATCCATGCACCAGAAACACTGAAAACTAACCAGAAAAGAAATAAAGAACAGGTGCAGCTTTCATAAGGACACATAACTGGTCCAGAAAGAGCTAAGGCTGAGTCCCAGCTTACGCCATATCCCCTAATACACAAGACTGCCACTAGGAACTGATGCTTCCACGTTTCAGATACCTGGAAAACTCACAAGTAGATGTAACAGTGTATGCAAGAGGAAGAGCAGCACGTTAACAAGCCTAAATACGTCTAGTGGCAGTTAAAACATCACAGTGAAACTATGAAGAAGTTAATACATATTCCCTGGAACCTCCATCCTCCGAGATGCTCAAGTCCTGACCAGGCACAGTCCTGGGCACCTGCTCTGAGCAGGGACGTGGGACTGGACAGTCCCAGAGGCGCCTTCCAGCCTCAGCCGTGCCATGATTCCGTGGCTTCTGGTGACAGCCAGAAAGAAGCTATTTACCTCCTTATGGCTGTAAACCGCCTCTGAAGACAGAAAAGTGAAAACATGGGGTGGGATGTGGTGTGTTCTTATCACAAGCTAACTTAATGGTTTTTTTCTTCAGGACAGCAAGTTAAAACATCAGACTGCAAATGTACTTCAGCTCTTAGTTAAGACTTACTGCTAGTATGTATCACTATATCAGCTATATAAAAATGCATCTTTGCACCAATAAAAATGGTAATATTACAATGTACAGATATAGTAAATAACATAAACCTGTATACTGTTGCTGTTCTGAAATTTTTGTTAATAAGCAAGTAACGTTGTGGAGAACTAGCAAGCATTACAATGAGCTAGTTCAGTAAAAAAATATGGTGCTCCTTACAGCAAACAGAGCTGAATAAATCCTCTAAGAAGGAGCTGTAGGGATTGGGATTTTTTCAGACTGTGATCTGTAGCAGAAGTCTCCAGGAACACTATTTCAACCCACTTCGCCAGCAGCTGTCAGCTTGCATTAAAAGACAACTGGATGATACATTTAGCATGCTTAAGTGTGCTGTGCCACACGAGCTGCCACTGCGGTAGGAGAGCGGTCGGAACCCTCCGCAACCGGAGCAGCGCTGGCTGTGCAGCCACCTAACGAGATGCCGTCCAGCACTGCAGAAGTATTAAATTCACCGAGTTCAGGATCAGACGGAAATATTGACTCATCTGCATCACATAGACCCTTTACTCATCTGGCAATATCTGCACCAACTCTGTAAATTCTGATTTACTTACAGTAAAACTAACAACAAATAATATGTCCATCCAACCTTGAAAGACTAAATAAAGTCCATGGAAATGTTCCTCTCATCTTGGAAGGATAAGAATATCAGACAGGAGCTCTGTGTGATGCAGAATGAGCAGTATAATTTCCTATGTTGCAGGTAGAACGTGGCAGTGAACAGAATTGCATTTTTCTTGAGAGTTATCTCAGGATAAGCACTACAGCAAAGGTGCTCTGGAACAGACAGGCCGCTGCTCAGATTCACTGTTGTATTTTTAACAGTTTTAACCATCATCATTAAAGTGGCTACCTAAAGTTAGGTTCTTACCTTAATACTCTGAATTTCCAAAGTGCTAAGCATCATCTATTTAACAAGATGCACATGCCTCATGCATATCAATCTAGCCCCTTATTAAGCTTTGGACGATACAAACCTAATTTCGAGAACTCATTTCAAAAGGAACAAAACACCTTAATTATTCTACTTCAAAGCAGACGCTGATCTGCAGCAAATGAAATGCCTCCAACAGCATCAGACGTTGCACCGAGGCTGCTGTTTTCTGACGCCTGCGGAACACCTGCGCTCGCATCCCGTGCCGCCGGGAACATCACGTATTATTAGGCATTAGGACAAAGGCTACACTGGCAGGTCACAATTTCAGAGAAGAAAAATCAATTTCAGTATTCTGAGGAGTGCACCACTGGTAGAGTGTGTTATTAAGCATTATGAATGATTCCACTTGTGACCCCATTTAAGCGAATCGAAGACGTAGCCAGACAGGAAGGGAAAAAAAAAAAGAACCTCTGCGGAATTAGAATAATTTAGATGGCTCGTGGTAAATGCAGCATTAACTGTTTAATATATGCGTGTGCGCATGCATCTTTGTAGCTATATATGCAGGTCTAAAATGGTATTAAATGCAAGCATACATACAGAATTCATTTTTCTATATGACGTGATATAAACGCGTCTTTGCAAGTTATAGTTCAGAAGGCAGCTTTACCATCACCTACCTAATGCCTGAAAAAGCACTTCCAAGCTTGCATAATTGTGATACTCAGGCTGGATCTCTCCCCATGTTCTCTCTTTCTTCGACACACTGAATCCTTTCCACCCACTTACTGGAAGGATGGTTCACTGTGCAAAGAACTAAACCATTCACTCTATAGTTACAAGGTTCCCAGTTTAAGGACAAGGTCATTTGGCAAAGCAGCTGAGCGGGCTGTGCCAAAAAGAAAGACTTTATTGCTACAGTCAGCATTTTCTACAACTTTTCCCAAAAGTCAGGTAAAAAAAAAGCAAACTGATGGAGATGTCCTTGAGTACCTGCTAACAAGACAAGGAATTTTTGAGAGGCAGCTGTGAAGGGGGCAGGGAGGAAAGAGAAAATCTGAAACAACCCCCAGAACATCAGACCTTCAGTAAAGGCCTTTCGTCAAACTTTGACATGGTCACATCTCAGATGAAACCCAGAGATACCAGACATGAACACAAAGAGATAACGGAAGAAAATGCAACAGAAAACTGGCATTCACTGGCATTTCAATCCTATTAAATTACTATTTATCAATGCCCATGTTCTCTAAGCACCTAAAATCTTCTAGCCAATATTTATAAATACGAAGTACCATATTCTCAAAAGTCTGTAACCTAAACTAGCTCATAGAATGTTTTTATAACCTGAATTCATCAAAATTCTAAGAAATTCAAAAGATATTAGGCAGATATGCACTTAGCTTCAATCTCTGTCATGGGATTTTTAGATAGGGGTTATTTTATTTTGCTTTAAATACAAAAAATGTTAACTATCTGTGCACAAAATTCACAAAATCCAAGTCTGGAATGCACAGAGAGTGGAGAAGTTGTGGAATAAAGAAAGAACTGCTACTGAAGCCTTGGGAAAGTAATAAAGTGGAAAATTTTTGCTTAGTGTTTATGACTTCTGAGAAATAAATCTAAGCTTTCATGCATTTTATGATACCACATTATGCCTGTTTGAAACTCAGCCTTTAATGGATGGACCAACAACCCCAAATCCATTCAGTTTCCTCGGATTTAGCAATGACAATACATTTTGAGGATGCGAAGTCAAGACCTTGTTTCATTGTTCCAATCCAGCAATTAAAGGAAATCTCTTTACAGAGGGTCACCAGGCGTACTTTCCCCTGGCCTACAGCTCCAGCCGCTTTCTGCTGGACACTTTCCGACCATCTTGAGACGTCCTACAGACAGATGCTAAAATGAATATAGATGAGCCATACCAGTTCTACTAAGTGTAGCTACCAAATTTATTTCTGACAAACTAAGCAAGTACAGATTACATGGGTTGGAGGCTATAGATCCTGAAGTATATCCCTCCTTCTTGAATCTGTAGGATCTAGAGGTTGGTTTGGTGCTTGTTTGTTTGTTGGTGGTTTTGTTTGGTTTGGTCATTTTTAGTTTGGTTTGTTGGGTTTTTAAAATTATTATTATTATTATTCTTTTTTTCTTGTTTATTTTGGGTTATTATTTGTTTTTGTTTTGTTGGGGTTTTAGTTGTTGTTTGGTTTTGTTTGTGTTGGTTTTTTGGTTTTCTTTTTTTCTTTCCTCCCCTCCCACAATGGCACTAGTAGATCATTTTAAGTGCAGTTCTGGGTATCCATTTGAGCCTCATGCATTTTTATTTCATCTTCACCATCTTCAAAATTATTTTGCAGAAAAGAAATACACTTCCTAACCCTATTTGCAAGTGAGGAACTAAGGATATAGTCATGCTGAACACAAGGCTTAGATCAGTCTGTTGAATAGTCCTGTCTAAACCTGGAATCTGTAATGGGTTCGAGCAGAAATTCCTTTCAAAACCAGACAGAAATGAAGCATTTCTAGACACCCCATCAGAAAATTTCTCAAAGTCATCACAGTCTAATGGCACTATAATATTAGAGCAGAATAAGAAAACTAAAGAGGATAGGCCAGAACCCCAATTTTTATTATTTCATCGCTCAAGAGATAATCAAGCAAGAGTATTTAAAACTTTTAGAGGGTGGAGGGGTGAGGGGAGAAGGTCGAATGGGAGGAAAAGACTCCATGCTACCAAGCTATGTATGACCAGGGAGTTTGGAGAGATAGCTGGTAGATGTGGCCACCACTTCTAGATGAGCACGAGACCAAACATGAGGAAAGATTTTGCTATTTGACAGTAGCGCAGGATGCACAATCGTAGTCGCGAAAAAATTAGTTAGATTAACTATGTGGCAAACTATCCAGCAGCAAATTACAGGCATAAGCAGAGTGAATCAGCTCTCCAAAACATTTAAGTATTTGGCTATATACAACATGAATCCCTAGTAATTGGATCTTGCAGGAAAAGAATCTAATTGTATTTATATACATCATGTTCTTTGCAGCATGTATTTATACATGCACACATTTTGCTCTGAAAAGGTTTTCAGCAAATGTTATTTCCTCTTGGTTCTTTTACATGAACTTCTAAGTACAGGAAAGAATGATTAATTGATCATTTACAGAGAGTCTTTAGTCTACCTAGGGCACCATGAAAAGACAGATTTCTGAATTATTTCAAAGTAACTGTTCTAATAAATTAAGAGTTTCTTCATAGGACATTTGCAAACTAAGAAAGTAAAAAAGAAACTAAAAAGAAAAGTACTGTACATCAGAGAGAAATAATGGAGATCAGTGAGTGAATGGTAAATGAGATTACATATCAGGAAAGGAACATAGCACAGAAAACAAGTATTTCTGTCTCTGCTTTGCCAAATGCAGGATACAAGAATTCTTGGTCTTATTTTATAAAGCATTTAAGACACAAATTCAACATATGAAGTCAGACGTATTGCTCACAGACTAAGTTTTAAGACTATGCTTAAGTCCTTTGCAGATCAGATCTGAAGAACTGACCGTGGTCAGGCAGGAGGGATCTGGAAGAGAAAATCTCAAGCCACATTTTCTGACTTCAGTTCCATACAACAAGGGTTGTACAAGAAGAACGCCCTTCCTCTACAAACACGCTCACGGCAAAATGCAGACACACTGGACAGTTTTCTTTTTTTTTTTTTTTTTTTTTTTTTTAAAAAAAATGTGCTCTCAAAGGCAAGACAGCAGGTCAGAAAAGCCGCTGGTCTGACACACAAGTCACATCCACGTGGCTGACGCTGCCCAGGCTGAGCCCAGCAGCCAGGCTGCAACTGCAGATCGCTCTCCAAGAACCGGGCAGAGCAGCTCTGGCCCCAGCTTCAGGAGGGCAGCACAACCCCCCAGAAGCCGGACAGACCCTCCGAACTCCCAGAGTCTGTCCTCAGAGAAATCTGTTCTTCTTAGACTGACACCGGAACAAACAGAATTTCCGTCCTTTGAAGAACTTGGCTTAAAGCAAACCCTGCTTCTGCTTTCATTGTCTGAAGTGGTCTACATTTTAAGTTTAAAAAGACAAACCAACAGTTGATTATATTTTTGAAATCTGCATTTATCAAGTAGCGTGACCATTGAGGATAATAACATTTACTTCCACGACAGTGGTACAAGAAAGTAGCATTGCACAAATCAATAAGTGAAAAAGGTTTTTTCTCAGAACAAGTGCTTAGAAAGCTCTAATAAAATGGCTAGAATGAAATATCATGATATTCCGTTAGATTGGATGTTAGGAAAAAATTCTTCATGGAAAAGGTTGTGAAGCAGTGGAACAGGCTGCCCAGGGAAGTGATGGAGTCAGCATCCCTGGAGGTGTTTAAAAGGTGTTTAGACGAGGTTCTTAGGGACACGGTTTAGTGCTAGAGTTAGGTTAGGTTATGGCTGGACTCAATGATCCTGAGGGTCTCTTCCAACTGCAATGATTCTATGATTTTCTAGAAATCTACAACTCCATTGCTTTAAAAAAATTATAAATATATGTATCTGTCTATATACATCTATATCTCTTCTCTCTCTCTCACTGTTGGGTGAAACTCTCCTCGAAAGGACTGTACTGAAAAATCAGAATGTTTAAAAAAGGGGAAAGCATTTCTTACATCTATTTTTTGGCACTAAATAGCCTTAAGTATATTGTAGCTGTCAATATTTTTTCCCAGGGTATGCCTGTTCTCATCCAGGCTGCCATCCGCTGATACGGGCTCGAGCAACTGAAAAATCACAAAGGGATTTGTTTATAGGGAAAGGGGGCAAATAGAAATTTTTTTAGGAAAGGACCTCTGGAGGTGATTTAGTCCAAATTTCCATCAAAAGAAAGACTATTGCTAACACCAGATCAGGTAACTAAAAGCAAATGCTTGAGCACCAAGCTCTAAATTCACCTTGATGAAATGTAGAAAACTGCAGCAGAAACCGTACTTTCATAAATCTCTGTCCTGAGGAGGCCAAAATGACTTCTTCACAATCAAGTTCATGTGCTGCCAAAGCATAGCCTGAAAAGGTTGTCAGATCTGGAAATAACAGGACTTTCCTTGGTGGAAACTCACTCATTGTTCCTCCTACCCTTGCTCTTTAATGCACAGGGAAACCAAGATAAATCAACTCTCCATGAACTTCCCTCCCTCCGTCAGGAAGGAAGCGTTACCGTGAGAAAAGATGCTTCTTATGCAGCAAATGGTGCTGCTTTCTTAGCCAGCCAGCATTAATGTAGTTGCTTGTTACATCTAAAAATGGGACAGGATGCACAAATCAAAACAGACAGGCGTGAAAGAGAGAAAAGAAGGAGCAAAGCAAATCAAAACGTGCAGTAGCCATCCTGGCAAAAGGGTGCTGGGTGTCAGAGCAGCTCGGCTGCTTGCTGACTGGCATAAAGACAGCAGGGAATACCCAACATCCTATATACGTTAAATGTACAACATAAATGAAAAAATACCAGGAAGGTGTTGTTTATTTGAACGTTTCAAACACATCCAGATTCCTGATTTCAGTGACAGAAATCTTCATTTATATTGCCCATGAGAGTGTGTGAACCAGTGCAGTTCAGAGCAGGGTTTTCCTAGATTTTACTTACATGCTGTAAGTGCAAGAGTGCTAAGGGAAAATTCAAACCAAACCAAACACAAATAAAAACTCCCAACAACACCAACTTTTCACAGAATGATTCCTGAATTTTCCTGTCAGACTTCACTTTGAATTAACTCGTGGCTTTTCATGGTTTTCTGTTTTTTTCTTTTAAAGGTTCCATTTTATCTTCCTGATTTGTTTTTGCCCCATTCGTTGCACACAGCCAAAAAAAGCACTCTATCTGACATATTTATTCATTTCTTCACAAACCTATATTGGGAGAAAAAAACCAATCAAACAAAAAACTCACACCACTATGTACCTGTAATACTTTCACAGGAGTCACAATTTTTAAAGAATCACCAAAGTATTCGAGATCTGAAGGTGCTCTGGTTTTGTATTTGTAATACTATGCAGGGTGCATACTTTCCATAGGTTTTTGCTGCATTTTCACTTGTTTGCATTATTTTTCCATTGAACCATCCAGCGATGCTGTATACCAGGTTCACTAGCATCCTTAATCACCCCTTACTAGCATCAAGCATCAAACCAGAATTTGATCCACTATCCCCACTGCAAAGACAACATTTTGGGGTTTTTTTTCTAGTACTGAGTGTTATGGAAAACAATAAGCTGGGAGACCAAAGCTTTCAGAAATACCAGTTTAATGAACTAAGATACTACAAAATGTCATCAGTTTACTGCATTTGCAGGCTCCGTCCCACAAAAATGACATTTCTTTTTATAAATGGGCACAGTGTATGCTGGATACTGCTATTAAGAATACCAATAATAATCACAGATGTAGAAAAAATTGCTAAACACCGTACTACCCATCACAGAATTACAAAATGCACTGACCCCTAACTTGAGAGGCTCAATCAGCTTTATATGAGCAATTAGCCATATTCCTTTTCTTGCTTTATGTCAGCGTAACCTCATTAAACCTAATATTTCCTTTGCTTCTGTCTTTAGCACATTGTTCTGATCATCGTTTCATCATTCTTCGAGCCACTTAAAAAAAGCATTACACATCTAAGACCAGAGTACGATCATTACTCTACAGCTTCAAGAGCTATTCATGTATAATTCAATGATTTTTGCTCTGAATTAGCTTATTATTCATAGGATCTGGTCTAAAGATTCTTTTTTCTTCTTAAATCACAAAGAGCTTGGCTATTCTTAGAAGAGTAATGCTCACTATAGCTAAATACTAACAGAAACCTTTAAAATGCTATTTTAGCATGTAAAGTGCATCCACCCCTCAGCATCCATCCTGCTCCTTTACAGGACATACAAAGGTTACAGTCAGAGCAGAGTGGAGACAAAACCTGAAGCAATTGCAAAGCCAAAAGCAGACCCTAAAACTGCCACGAGTTGGTCTAAATACCAGTGAATGTCCTCCAACAAAATCTCTTGTGCCATAAAATGGTATAAAACCATATAACCATCATCCATTTTCATTAGATCTGAAATTATTAGCAAATCCATTCAATATTATTATAAAATCTTTTATTGAGAATCACATTTACTCTTAAAAGTAACTGAAAAATCAATACAACTTCCACTACAGGGTTCTGCTGCCACCTGCATTTTCTTCATTCTCTTTAAATAGATTTGAAAATTATTGGAAAGGTATTAATATCATTAGTCATTCACCATCAAATAAAAAGAAACTGTATGTGGTACAAAAACCTCTCTCTTTTTGTGAGTGTGCATATATGTGTATAATTTGAATACCTCTAAAGTAGCTCATGTTACTTCTTCCATCTAGTCTATTTAGCTCAAATAGTAAATCCAATAATGGTAATGTCATTTCTACCTACCCTTTTGTCATTATCAACGGTGTATTCTTTTTGTCTACCTAGTCTTATCCAAAGTCACTGCAGAAATTTTTTCATACAAACAGCTCCCATGTGTCAACCAGGTGGGATAGAGTAACACTGAAGTAACGACTTGAAGAACCCCTTTGAGGATGTTACCTTGGTTTTGTTGAACTGATTTTCCAAATGCCCATTTATTGGAACACACACTCTCCTTTGAAAAGACTCAGCTTACAAATTTTAGCCCTCCTTCACTCCTCCAGATTGTACATGCCAAGACAAGACCAGGTCACTCACATTTTCTAATCTCATAAAAATTTCAAGAAATGACTTTTAGGCAATTTTCAGAAATTCAAATTTAAAAAAAAAAAAAAAAGAACAAGAAGTATTTTGCAGTCAATTCAACATCTGACATTCAGCCACATGCAGCTAACCTTTGTGTTTCCCTTTTTTCTCCTTTCTGGTGCTGCCAGTCTGACAGCTCGCAGCTGCTGCCTTGGTTTTTTTAGTTGGTTTCGGAGCTTGGGCATCCACTACCACCTTTACATCTTCCTGTTCGGCCTCCTGCACTGCTCGAGGGATTCAGGGTACCCCACCAAAAAGACAAACAGAGAGACAGAAGAGGGAAACAAAGAGAGAGAGACAAGGGAGAATGAATTGAGAACTCTGTGAAAGCACAAAAGAGTAAGCAGACATAGCAGAGTTTGGTATTTCAGACAATTCATGCAGAGAGGAGAAGCAAATAAACCAGAATTTGCAAAGCTACATTAAAACCTCAAAGTGTTAGGTTAGCTGAGATGTATTTTCTAACTTTTTTCTTCCTTCCAATAATATATCAGCTTCTAACTTTCAGGCGAAAAAGTGACATCAGAATATAAATGTGTTGCTGAGCTATTGTAGGAAGCGCTTTTCCTCACAGCAAAGCTCTGCCAGACTGATCTTTAACAGTGGCAGAATGAAGGCAGAAAAATTTTATTTAGACTTTGTAGTGCCTGTGCTTAAAGCTACATCCTAACCCAGTAAACAAGGAATCATCAGAAGGTTATTTTCAAAACACATCTTGCACAATTGTCTGTATCACAGTATGATGAGTAGAATGGCCGTGCATTTTATGGTGAAACTATACCCAAGCTTAAATTAAAATCTCCACCCACTTTGTAACATACACAAATTAATTCCTTAGAAGTCCCAACACAATATGCATGGCATAAACTGTGTATGTCAGCATAATTCAAGTAATGCTAGCTGTTTTCAAAGCAAAAAGAGGCTTTATTTTTTTCTAAAAGCATGACACACTTTGTGGTCAATATTTGAATCTGTGAAAGCAACACACACAATAATTCTTTCTCCTGGCCAGGCTAAGCCTTGAAGTGAAATAACATTGAGTTTACAAACGCATAAAAGCAATTACCTTTGTGAAATACATCAAGAAATCATCAGACTTCACACCTCAAACAACAGAACCTGTAAGTGGGCGCTAAGATATTTCAGTGCCAGCTGCTGGTCATCATTGATTGCCACAAATCTCTTCGCGTCCACCTACGTGGTCATCTCAGAGGGGTATCACCCTGGCACTTGGGGCCCCCCACCACCCCCTTCTTTTTCCCATAACTAAAGTGCTTTCTTTAAAAGGATAGTCCTTTAAGAAACCTTACCGGAAAGAACTGGTTGCCCCTAAAATTACTTTTAAAATAACCCAACAAACTTCATAAACCCCCGAAAGACCAAATGATTCTCAATGACATGTGGACTGCCAGTATCCTTTCTTTGAAGGGGCAAATTGTCCATGGGCCTCTGGTCCATGAGGCAACTTTCCTGTTTACCAAATCCTTCATGTGCATGAATAGCAACAGAAACACCAAAGAGATTCTCCGAGGAGTAAGATTAAATGGATTTAGTGATATCTGTGTAGACTGGAGCTTATAAACCCAAGGCTACTCTCCCCAGCATGGCAATCTGGTATGAATAGCTTTACATTCACAACACAATGAGCATCTTAGGCACTCAATAAACACACGCTCCTTTTCTCGTTACGTAAAGGAAGAGTTCAAGTTCCGTAGAGAACACACATTAAATTATTAAAGGAGTGACTAAAAGCCCAAAGAAACAGCTTGTCACTACCCAGCTCCTCATTCCTGTCTTTTATCATACGTTAATCACAAGATTGCAGTCCTTTTGCGGAGTGTAAAGGAGCACTGGAAATGAATAAGACATAACCAAAGGAGTGAATGCATAGGACACCAGGGAAAATGGCACATAAAAGGCAGTACACTCGTTCCTATCTCCATGGGCTTAGCAGCCTCGGACTAAGCAAGGAACCAAAAAGTCTTTGCCCCGCAGTCTTTAAGTATGTGTGATCTGCCAAGCCAGCAATCTGTCCTGTATTTGTAGCTCAGTTTCTCTTTAAAAAATGGATTGTGATCTTTTAATTGTTTTGAAGATGATAATCCATGTTATAATTAAATTCAGTACTTTACAAATTACCTATATTAAATGACCAGACAGTTCTCTAAATCCTTTTAAATATGGCCACATTAATTCAATCAGATGAAGCATCGTTTACTTGGTCCAAAGCAATGATTAATCAGCAAATGATGAAACATTCTGACATTGTTAATTTTAAAAGTTAAAGACTTATCTTCACTACTTTGTCAGCCATCCTTTGATCTAACAAGTAAAAACCTGAAGCTTTTTGAATTACTTTTGTCTCATCGCTTTCAGCAAGAGATATCTGATTATAAGTACAGTGATGGAGCTCCAAAGGACAGAGAAAGAAATATTGCCATGGCTTTACTCTGTAAGGCAGAGAACAAGATTTCAGTCCAGTAGCCTTTTTGAGCATAGATCATCACTGCTGTCTGTGGTAAACAGGACTTTCCGACATTAGTGATGGAGGCTGCAAAACAAGATTTAAACCATAAATGTGCAGATACGTCAGCTGGGCTCATGAAAGGAATTGGCACAACATTTCCTGTTTCTAAAGGATGCTTTTATGAGCTTTAACATTACATTTAAAGCACTACCTCTAAAAGAAATACAAATCAAATCCCAAAATACCATCTCCACCACAAAACCTCACCATCTTCTTCTTAGCTATTAACAATTCAGCAAATAGCAGACCTCAGCTAAGGCTCATCCGCTCACTAATGTTTTCTCTTGTGACTGCAGTTACCAAAGAAATTACGTAGTTGTGCTACTGGCTGTACAAATTCAGTTCAGGACAGCCCTGAGTGCCAGGAGACTTGGCTATATGCTTGCAGAGGACAAGGATGGGTCTCCTCCTGCCCGTAGGCACTAACCTCCCCAGACACCCTGGTGTAGGTGCTGCCTGCTGACGTGTGGTGGGGGTGAAGTTCATGCAGCACAGCAGTTCTGTCCACAGGGCCCCTCTAGACTTGGGGCCATGGGCCATGGCCCATGGGCTGTCTCCTGAAGCCTGCCAAGCTACAGAGAGAGATCTGTGGACCTGCCTCGCTCAGTGGGTCCAACAGATTTATCATAGAATCATTTTGGTTGGAAGAGACTCTTAAGATCACTGTGTCCAACCATAACTTAACTCTGGCACTAAACCATGCCCCTAAGATCCTCATCTACAAGTCTTTTAAACACCTCCAGGGATGGTGACTCCACCACTTCACTGGGCAGCCTGTTCCAATGCCTGACAACCCTTTCCATTAAGAATTTTTTCCTAATATCCAATCTAAACCTCCCCTGGCGCAACTTAAGGCCATTTCCTCTTGTCCTATCACTTGCTACTTGGGAAAAGAGACCAACACCCTCCATGCTACAACCTCCTTTCAGGTAGTTGTAGAATGTGGTACAAATTTAGATGCGGAGCAAAGTTTAAAAAAATGTGTTCTCTTTCCAGTGCTTTCTCCTGCCCTGAGAAGCTGTAAGAACAACCATTTCTAACACCCTTTGTACTGACTCGGCAGCTGGCCATGAGCACATGGAGCTTTGAACTTCCCGAACCTGCATCTCTTCCAGTCTGTCTTTGTGGAGATGAAGGAGTAGTTGAGCAGTTTATGGAGGCAATGGTTATCCTCAAACATGTCATCAGGGGATCAGAATTCCTCCCCTCTGCTACATCTTCGGATCACTGGGTAACAGTCTGACAAGAACTTTGCTTCTCAGCAGGATGGGAACCTTGAGGCAAACTAACCTGGTTTCTCCGCAGACTCTGGATAGCCCCATAAAATAATTTACAGTTCTCCGCAAGAAAGCCTGAATATGGAAAATGAGATAAACTGGACTCCCTAGATAACATTCACTGATATTACAATATGATTATGTCTTTAGTTGGACATTAAAAAGTTCAAAGCAATGACAGTGGTACCACAGGACAAATAAACTAAGCACCTTAAATATACAGTGATGGAGTTTCAAAGACTGTCACTCAAAAATACATTAATTTCAATACAAAAATAAATTTAGGCAACTTTAAAAATCCTTATTGGTAGTTATCTTAACCAATAGGAGACTACACTTGAAAATCTAGCCCAATACTCCATGTGCCCTACTCCTAATTATTAAAATCTTCACTAAAAAAAAAACCCATAGATTTTCCTTTTCTATTAGAATTGTTTGTACTAGAATTTGCATTTAGACAAGACAAAAATGGAGGAGCATGTGTTGTGGTAAGATAGAATTCCAAACAGCAAATAACACTGGATTCTCAGATCTGGTTCTCATGCTCATTTGGATTCATAAATTGTAAGAAATAGTTTTGAGAGAAATGACAAGCTTTTAAATAAAACAATGACACAATTTTAATTTTAGTGTTATTCATCCCTGTTCATTAAATCAAGTACTGACTACTAACCTCAATACAGTATTATAAAAAAATACTTTTGGGGAGACAGAAAAGAGCACGGATTGCGATATTAAGTCAGGATCTGAGCTGAAAAGATATTACAAGGTGAGTGCAGAAGGACCTGCGCCAAAGCAGAGAGGGGCAGCGTCCTGGCTTTGCCTTGCATCGCCAACGGGCCAAGTGCTGGAAGTGGGAAAGAGAATCCTCTCCCATGAACCAGTCCTGCGCTGGACACCGCTGCACGTTACGTGGATGAAGCTACAATGCACAGTCAAACAAAAGGATAATTTGTAATTAAGTAAGCAATTTGTGATGCAGACAATACAGAACTGGAAAAAAAATATTGAAAGACAGTTATCCACACATATTTCTGTGAACGAAAATGCAAAGTGTGTTTTTCCATTTGGCCTTCATGATGAGACGTTCACACAGAAAATTAGTTTCAAAGTAGCATGCAATGAAAATGCAGATTTTTTTTTTTTCCATTTGCATGACCATTTGTATTTATAAGAGTGCTTGCACACTCTTGTGGTCTTAGAGGAAGAAACAAACAAACAAAAAATCTATGAATCGTATCTTAGCAATCTCTACCACATAAAAAGGCCATGTACTAAAAAATGTGGTTTTGATCAGTACATTATAAGAAGAATGAAGCGAGTGAAAAAAAAAAAAATCACACAAATAAAAATATTTTTTTTAAATGGATACATTAAGAATTTGTGCAGTTTGTCTGGAAAACACCTTAAGTAGAAAGAGGCTGAACCAGACAATATAGTATGTGATGCAAATCATTAACTTAACTGTATAAGGCAAATATTAATTCCATTTACCAACATTCTCTCAGCAGTAAAAGTGAAATCCTGAATGAGTATCACGCAAACAAAGACAAACTACAGTTCAGTCAGGATGTGCCTTAACAAATCGCTGCAAATTGGTTGTCCTTATTGTTGCCTGTGATGCCCTTGTGTCTCACTACAAAAATAACTTCCTATTTTACTTCGTAAAGTTCTAGCCTTAGTGCATCCTGTGGCTTATTTGCGCTGTTGTTCATTATTACTTTATTTGATTAACTTAGATTCTGAACTGGTCTAGCATTTCTACAACCATCTAAAAGACACGGGATTCTATCATAGACATTCAGAAGATGGGAAAAGCCAGTCTATTTTCCAGTACAATGAAATATTTTTATTAGTTTTATAGAGACAATAAAATTAATTAAATACAAGGGCCTGAATTATGGTAAGGACTCTGGTATGTCAGGTACTATTTAATCACATACAAGGATTTGATTTCTGCTTCAAAACGCTTATAATCAAAGGCAGTACCCCTGCAACTAATAACTTACAGTCAGATTCCAGATTCCCCAAAAATTAAATTGCCCATAAATTCCCTATGGCTCCTTGCAGGTTACATATCTAACACGGGTGTGTTGATCAGGCTGATTTTACAAAGGTGAAAACTCGTAAGTGAAACTGAATGTGAACAGGCTGAGAAAAAAAGGAACAAGTGTACATGGTGCTGCTTAAAGACATTATCAAAAGCTCATTGCTATAAGGAGATTTCCTCAGAAAGAACAAAAGAAGGAATTAAACAAAAGATTCTTCTTAACCCCCAGATACCTGCTGTCTGCCTCCGGGGAGGGGGAAAGAAAAGGAAGCATGTGAAATGGAGAGTTAATAGCAATCAATTATACTCTTTGGGAAAGCAGACAATTAATAAGGAAAGCTAAAAATATCCATGAAAAACCTCTGCCAGGAAGATTAAGGACAGTAAGAAATGACATGATTACTTTGTTATCGGGGCTCTGAGGGCACGAGTGGGCTTTAATTGCCCTGACGAGCCTCCCTGAGGGCTTCTACCCCCTCCCTCCGATGCTGTGGGTGCTGTGTCTCCTGAGAGGACCCTGCACCCACGCGTGGGCAGCTCATCCGCTCCACGGACCCCTCCTCTGTGCGCCACAGCCTTGTCTCCTGGCCTCGGTCCACCCTTTGCCATGTCTGGGACCACTGAGGATCCCGGCAGCAGTGGCCGGCCCTGCCTGCCCTGCCTGGAGCTGGTGGGATGGTGCCACATCTGCAGGGCATTGCTGGGGTCACCCTCACCTCCTGGCCCCTGCTGCTCCCTGACACCGGGATTGTCAGAGGACAGAAGATAATGGCTAGTTGCGAAGCGGTGACTGAAAGTAAATATGCTTCGAGTGGAACCTGAAAGCAAGGAGAAGGGAGTTTTCCAAGCAATTGTGGGCAATTACCTCTAAACCGCCTTCTCAAACCTTCCAGCGCCAAGAACAAAAACACCTCTAAATCACTTGCTGCCCACTGCTCTCTGATCCTTGCTGCCACGTTAGTTTGTTTATTTTGGAAATGTTCTGGTGCAGTAAGGACTGCTGATAAATCAAGAAGATGCTTTAAAGGATGAAGGCAAAGAAACTGCGTCTGAAAGGGAGATGTCAACTTGTTGGAAGTTAAGTATTTTACCCACGTGATACTTGGAGTGCTGCCTGATCTCTCAGTATCAGTAGTCTTGTGCACAGAACATTCCTTGCTGTCTTCAAAAAATAAACTAATACCTTGTCATTTCAAGGTCACTGGAAAACAGGGATGACAAGACACTCTTCTGATGAACATGCAAATGTATGGTTTTTTAAATTAATGGTTAACCGATGTCATCTTATAAAGCTGACAGCTTGGTAGTCATCAGAAAATTCTTTCTCATCACTCATGGCAAAGGAGCAGAATGACATATCAAATTTAACAACCCAGAGCTATGACTTGTCATCAGAAGTTTGTTCAACACACCACATGGCCATTACATCCAGATGAGCTGCCAAATATCAAAGGAAAGTAAGAAAGTAATTTTGTCTTTTTACACATGGTTAGTCTAAATCTCTAAATTGGAAGTTGCCATGTAAATTGTTCTGAGAGTATCTAATTGAAAACATTTTTAATTTCAAGTCTTAAAAAAAATAAAGTCACAGCTGCAATAAGTATGGTAATATTAATGAAAGCATATCTGGCACTCATTCAAAATCACTTCCTTCCTCAGTGCTGTGAAAAGAAAAATCGCTCCCCAATGGAAATTCAACATTTTCACAGAAGTAAAATTACTCTTCTCTGTAAAAATGGGCTTTCATCATTTGCATTAAATGTAATTAAATAATGTAATTAAATTGTTGCAGTAACTAGTGTATCTCTGCATGCTACTTGGCTCCAGGAACGCTCAGCTTGTATTTGCAAGCCAGATTGAAAAGAACTGTACTCATAGCAGAATTTTGCAATGTCATATCAGGCTAAAATGTTTGTTCAGGTTTTCAAAAAACTTCACAGAACAAGTGGTGTACAGATACATGAAAACAGACCAGCAGATGTGACTGTGAGACATTACAAAATGGCAAGCAAAATTTAATAAAAACTTTAAATAAACAGGTAGCAATATGTCCTTATGAAGGACATTGAATCAAAAATAAATAAGAACACAAGAAAGAGAAGACAAAGCAATTTGTAAGTGATCTCTGCTACACAGAAGGATTACATTTATCCCAGTGAATAAACGACTTCGTTGTCTTTTATATACAATGTAAAGTTAATAGCAATACAAAATGTTGTTAATGGTTCTTATTTTGCTATTTATAATGATGAAATAGTGATGAAGTTGTATTTGGTACTGTAAGAGAAAGGCGTTTATAATATTAACAACTGGAGCCAAACATCATGGAAGTTAATGGAAGGATACCTATTGCTTGAAATGGCAGGCAGATAATTTAGGGTCCAACCTACCATCCCCAAACTATATTAATACCTCAATTTCAGTGGGGAAAAAAAGGAAAAAGGAAAAGAAAAGGGACTTTGCATTCATCATTTTACATGAACACTTTCTATTACCTCCATATACTCAGCTTTGTACTGGATTTATCGAGAAATGCTGCCATGAAACAATTTCTACTACTGTGCCCATGTTTCTAGATGCATAGATTATAAAACAAGAGGTTCTGTTCCCATCAAATCTCTATAATTCTCTCCAACTAAGAAAAGCAATTTCCTGCATGCTTGGTCCTACCTGACGTATAGATGCTGACAGGCAAGCACTGCGTTATCGCCGGCTGATACTTGAGCTCAGACTAACCTCATGGACCAGAGTGCCAAGGATTCATTTTATCTCAGGTTGGCTTGTTCAATCTAATTCGTGTCAGTTCCCACAGATAACTCAAATACTTTTGTTGTTATTAGTTAATTAGGCATTACGCCAAAAACCAAAAGGTCTTTAAAAGGTATACTGCACGCACATCATTTACAAGCTACAGGATCTGAAAACTTTTACCTGCAGGTGACATATGGGCAGGAACTAAGAAACGATCTGTCTGGAGACCTGGGCATGCTGAATTCTGCAGAGCCTCTTCCTCGGTGGAAAGGCACCCATCTCCTTGAATGTCTCACAGCATCCAGGGAATTACTAGCAACACTTGCAGGGAACAGAGATACCATTTCATCCTACCAACGTGTCACCTCACTGCTTTGAAGGTACCCAGGAAAAAGTGTGGTGATCCCAGCAATACTTCTTATTCTGTGGAGACAGGCTTTCAGCAGAGCCATTTCATTGTTTATTAAACTAACTAAAAGAAACTCAGAAGAGCCCTGTACCTGCTCAGTTTTGTGCTGAATTAAACTGGTCCCAGCATCTTCAAACCTGAGCAGCACAACAGCAGGAAAGCCACATCTGTGAGCTGCCCCAGCTGAGCTCAGTCACAGCCCTTAGTTAATATCCCTCCATCCTACTGCATCTTAAACTTATTTTGCACTTCCCTTTGGCTCCAAGCTAGATGAAGCAAAACACACATGCAGCCAGAGGATGAGCAGCAATCACCCTGCAGAGGTCCCAAAGCAGCCAAGGGCTCCCTTATGTGGAAAAACGTGTGATCAGCTTAACTAGTGAAATATGCTGTTCCACTATATCTACCTACAAATAGCTCACCAGGCCGACATTCTATTCCAGAACAAAAGTGACTTTGACTTTTCACCCCACACTCTGATAATTGTTCTGGAACGAAATGAGTTTTTATTCCAGAGTAGAGCTGCCCATCAGGGAACCATTGCAGCACAGATAACTGCATCAGAATAAGCTATGGCAGTATATGAAAGAAAATTTCCCATTGTAGAAAGCCTCACATCTCAGAACTGCTGAGATGTTATCTCTGACCTACTTTGCTCAAAGTACCACAGAGATATCTCCACACAGGCATCCCATTATTTGTTGAAATCAACAAGTACTTTTGTGCTACACAGAATTAGCACAAGGGAAAAAAAAAGAGAGTAGATGAGGATGATAGGTAGAAAGAAGTGTTCTTTCTGTAGCATTTGCAGTACAGCAATTGATTTCACAACCATGCTCCTCCAAGCAATGTAGTTCATTCAGCAGACCACCAACTCCCATCAAAGAGTCATTCTTAGCTTAAAATCAGCATGCCCGTAACAGAAACAAATGAACGGAAAAGAGCAGAATAGTTCTTTAGAAACAGCCCAGCTGTCTCGTGCATCCGACACTCCCACATACAAATGTTTGCACTGAAGGGGGAAAAAGTGCCAACCCTGAAGCTGAATACCACTGTTAAAAATGGCCATCAAAACCCAACTACAGACCATGAAAACAGCGTAACCAAAGACACCACGCATGTTCCCAGAGAAGACCACACCAAAAAGAAGACACTTCTGGAGTTCTTACAAGATTTTCAAAAGCAACGCTCCTAACAAAGAATTTTACAAGGCAATAAAACACTTTACTAGGTAATTAAATTGTCCTCATTTGGCTTTTGCTAACTGCACAGTTTATTACAAGGACAGCTGTCCCCGAGGTTTAACAAACTCTGGGTTCAATATGAGAAACATTACCATATTTATTTGCTTCTCTGAAACCTAATGAAGTCTTGAGAGGGTTTGAGAGGCAAATTTAGAACAAACTGATCTAAGGAGAACAAAGTAGTAAGTATTCCAGTAAACGGTGTGGTATAACATTACAGGAAGGGTCACTTTTACCTTAAGAGCACAGTTAATCTCAAGTCAGAAAGTCCATTCTGGTGCAAACTGTTGCAAAATTTAGCTCAGTTAGTGCAGATATAAAATTTGCTACCATTTATGGGACAATAATGTCTGTTTCTCTGATCCATAGAAATTAAAATCTTGTTCAACTGACAATATAGAAGGTTTAGTATGTAATGGCACCTCTCTACCATAAGATACTATTTCTTATCTAAGTTCTGCACCTTTGATAAGCTACTGAGTGAAAGAGGAAAGAAAGGAAGAGAAAGGAAGAGAAAGGAAGAGAAAGGAAGAGAAAGGAAGAGAAAGGAAGAGAAAGGAAGAGAAAGGAAGAGAAAGGAAGAGAAAGGAAGAGAAAGGAAGAGAAAGGAAGAGAAAGGAAGAGAGAGGAAGAGAGAGGAAGAGAGAGGAAGAGAGAGGAAGAGAGAGGAAGAGAGAGGAAGAGAGAGGAAGAGAGAGGAAGAGAGAGGAAGAGAGAGGAAGAGAGAGGAAGAGAGAGGAAGAGAGAGGAAGAGAGAGGAAGAGAGAGGAAGAGAGAGGAAGAGAGAGGAAGAGAGAGGAAGAGAGAGGAAGAGAGAGGAAGAGAGAGGAAGAGAGAGGAAGAGAGAGGAAGAGAGAGGAAGAGAGAGGAAGAGAGAGGAAGAGAGAGGAAGAGAGAGGAAGAGAGAGGAAGAGAGAGGAAGAGAGAGGAAGAGAGAGGAAGAGAGAGGAAGAGAGAGGAAGAGAAAGGAAGAGAGATTGTTTTCTCTGATTGAAATTTTTTTTAAATTATGCTAAATCAAATTCTTCAGTCAGACTGGAAAGAAATCTAGTTTCATCTTAAAAATTTTCTATCCAGACCCTGAGAAAAAGACAGTAAAGAGAGAGAGATATTACTAATGCTTTTAATATTTATTAGAAAACCACTATTAAAAGAATACCAATAGAAAAAAATAATTCTCCATCTGAAATCACTTATGGTAGCCTATCTACTTGCAGAAGCAAGATAAAAAAGGTCTGTCATTAATGAAGCCTTAACATTTAATCAATGCAATTTTCAGTTTCTAAAAATAAATTCAGTAGCTGTAACCACACAAAAAAATTCCACCAGTTGCAAACCGGAGGCAGAGACTCTGAAACCTGCATTTCTTGCAGCATGATTAGTTAGTCCAGTAAATATCTGCCATCACCTTGTAGATAGATGTGACCACCAACTAGTGAAATTATAGGGCAGACAAAAAGTATTGCATGTGCATCATACTTCACGGAGAAATGAATGATGAATAAGATTTTGTTTGTTTAAGAGTAGGACACTGGCTGGTTTGGGTTTTTGTCTTTTTCCAGAGGTAGATACACAAAGGCATCTTAGGTTTTGGGCTTTAGACATGAAACCTTAAGTACTCTGCCACTGAGTAGAATTCCCAACCTGAAAAGAGCCAACTGCATTCCAGTGCCAGTAGGTTTCAGTTCATGTCCTCCACTCGTTTTTCTCCTTGTGCTAATTCTGTGTAGCACATACCCATCAATACTCAGGGAATGAAGCCTTTTGCTATTGAGGCTTATGAATCCCTGATAAATCAAATTTGACTTAACGATCTGCGTAACAAGAAAATTTAAATATTGCTGTTCTCTATAAATCGTGGACGTGTTAGCAACCTGGAAGGAGATCTACGAGAGACAATATTGAACAAGGGTTACCCAAGCTTCCCTCTTGGAAACCCTGAGGAAAAGTATACACGTACCCTCATTAGGGGGCCAACAAGCACAGGCCATATGAGCATAGAACTAAGTAATGGCCGGTTTCCTTAGCATTTATTTCTGATGGTTAAATTCTTTGAAGTCTAACAATACAGAAACGGAATTGTAATTTTTTCCCTATGGCTGTGATACCTGAAGTGTCTCCGTCCCTTCTGGATTCTGTCATCTTTAATAAGAAAGCACAGACCACATTGTACAACCTTGAAATGTTCTTCTATACCTAATCACCAATTTTAATGAATCCTGCAGAAACACAGTATCTTTGAAATTACTATATTCAAACTTAGCTGAAATTAGTTAACAGGTTTCAAATTTATTATTAAGACTGTCAGGTTTAAGCAAAATTATGTACAGAGCAATAGACTGGAACGGTATAAGCTTTACTTCAGTAGGAACCAAGGCTGAAGACCTTAACTATTCATGGCAGAAGGAACAAGCCTCTCTGGCTTCCCCACAGCACTGAACTGCAGCCAGTTACCTTTCTCCCTCCTGTTAGGCTAGCATTGCAAATTCTGATGTTTTTATCCCCAAACACAAGTGAAAGATATCAATTATTTACTAAAAAATCCAAAACAACAACCTTTGTTCTCTTGAGCACAATTTAACATGGAGACCATCATGCTATGATTTGCAGTATATATACATGCAATAGATCATATTCATCTACCATGATATATGGTGCTGCTGTTGCTGTTAAGATACGACTCAACCAACGGTGCCTGTTCTTCCGAATGTTTCATTCTGCGTGTTCTTGTGCGACTGTCCACATTGGACTGAACCATTAATGGCTCCTGGCGCTTTTTTTTCTGCTTCTGTTCCAGCAATGCTCGCTGAGGAAAAGACAAAGAAAAGCATCTGTTACCGGACTCCAAACAGTAGCAATCTATGATGAAAAATAACGCATATCTTCACACCTCCAGTTTTCCAGTGGCAGCATTTGGCAAGTGGGATATTGGAATACTGGGTTATAGGAAATCTTTCTAAAAAAGCACAACCAATCCACTGCTAAAACACCTTCTGCTGAAAACAGCAAATAATTAAAATAGATCTTTCTGAGCTGTCTACCAGCTGTCAGAGCTTGCTTGGAAATAACTCCTGGGAAAACAACAGTGTGAGAGAACAGGCTGTGAAGCAATGGGAGGTTATGCAGGGGCAAGAGGCAGGGATGCCAACTGAAGTTTCTGTAAATTAAAAGCAGGTAATCTGCAAACTAGAATCAAGTGATAATGCTGTACATGAGCCTAATTTAACAACTATACAAGATGAACTTTAATTAAACACTTCAATTTCTCAGCTAGACCTGCTGAAAAACAAAACCTCCAGCATTGAATGGCACCATAGGCAGCTCTGTCTTTGAGTCCTCTTCCACAACCTCGGAGAACTGAACTGTTAATTTTACTTATCTGTTACCTTACCATTTCCCTGGTCCTGTACAGTGATTTTTTTTTTTTGCTTTTAGAAAGGAGATGGAGTAAAGCTGAAGGACAAGAGTGGATATTGGACTCTTTCAGCTCCATGAGTTCTGTGGAACACCTCAACATGACTTCAAAAAGATCAGAATCTAGTGCAGGATTATGGCATACATAGAAAGCATATGAGTTGGAAAATAGAATGCTGGTAGACATGCAAGCTGATAAAACAATGGCAAAAGAAATGTATAGAAAATCATAAAATTAAACTCATAGCTTTAACTATAAACGTGACAAAGTTTCATGAAAAGGGGACCACAGAAAAATCAAAGGAAAAGAAGAAACTTCGAACCCCATTAAAACTTGATGGCAAAATTCCCTGAGATTTCATGGGACAGATTCTGAATCAGTTTCTTGTATGCGTCCTGTAGGAATACAGTAGCAAAATAGGCAACACAGCACATAGTGCTGCCAGTTTACGGCCACAAGTGCTAAATCCATGGAACGAAAAGGAAAATATGTAAGAACTTCATGGTAAACCTCGGTTGGCTGGCACGTCTGCCAGAACCTCTTATCCTTTCTAGTCCATCAAAGGGGTAACAAATACACTCTAAGTCAGCTTAAAACAAGTCCAAGGCAGTGAAAATGAGAATCACTCAGACCACAGTCATAAGGAAAATTTTAATGGAAGTCAGACTTCTAAGTAAGCTGCAACCCACAGACTTCTCTTTTGCATTCCCTAATCAGAGGATGTAATTTTCCATCAATTACCATATATATCTGGCAGTGATTTCGTTACTCCAAGATCTAGACTTTAGAGAGCAAGTAGGTCCCCCACCAAAATCTTACCTGCCTGTCAAGCTTCTGCTGGCGCAGGCTGCTCCCCTCATCATCCAGAACACTGCAAAGACAAAGAGTATGTCATTGGAACAAATCTGTCACTCAAAACAACACCTAACAACAACCGCTGGAGCAAACTTTTGCAGGAGTTGTCCATATGGAACTACCACTATGTTCCATGGAAGTTTGCCCACCCTAACCTGCAAAAGTTGGCTCAAGAGAATTTAAATGCAGTCCATGAAAAACTTGGGTTGTCATAAAATTCAATAAAAATACATATTCAGCCACTTTACAAAGAAACGCAAAATCCACAGCAAGGAGGTTTGATTGAAAACTTGCATATAAAGCATATAAAAAGTGAGGAGTGTAAGAAAGCTGCTTAGCGACTCAGCAATATTTAAAATTACAGAAACTTAAAAATATGGAAAATTAACTGTCCAGTCTTTTGCACACTGAAAACCAGAATTTGTTCCTGAACATCTGAAAAGTCATACTGATTGTCATGCCCTTCAATTTTAGAGACTGGCAACACAAACAGTATTGTGCATTGCCATATTTTTTTCTGCTAATTGTTGCTAGTTGGGAGATTAGCTCCTACACATGAAATCACTTTCATTAATTAGATGTTAAAAACTAATGGTATTGGAATCAGAAAATTATTTTTGTGAAGTATTTTATAAAACTACTGACTACACTTCTGGAGAACAAAGGTCTCTATTGTAAGAACTTTATGGTTAAACATTGAGCATAGATAATTAAATCTTTTAAACTGTAATGTATAATCTACAAGGAAAATACTTCTATACAACACGATTTGCCTCTTACAAGCAGAATTCATTTTCTCTTACAACACATTTTTATAAAAGATTAGCCCCTTTTTTATAAGCACTCTTAACAATCAAAAATAAAAAAGAAGAAATCCAGGACAAACTAATCTGGATTCTGACCCACATAAAACCAAATTGCATTGCAATGGAAGTTTCATTAAAAATGTGACTCCCCATGTATTAATAGAAACTCTTTAGGAAACAGCAACATCATAGTAGAGTTGGATAGGATGGCTAATAAAGGCATGCAGGCCGCCTTTCCAATGCCAGCATTATCAAAGACCGATAATTACGCGTTATTGATAGCATCAGCCTTTTACAATTTATAGTCAGGTTGTATGTTACAAAAAGCTGATGTCCCACAGAATGAAACTATGCTGTACAAGTATCTTGGGTAAGAAATTACACAGTCTCTCGCAGAGATAATGCATTACCTATAGTCCACCAAAAAAAAAGAAAGAAAAAACCCTCACACTCACAAAAATGTTCTGCTTTACACCAAGCATTCTTTGTTCAATAAATTACAGAAACAAGTGATAAAAAGAAGACACATTCCTCCACGGTGAACAATACCAGTTTTGTTTCAAGAGTGCTCACTACAGCTGCAATACATATTAGCTTCACTGCTAGAAACTAAACCTACCCAAATATATATCTTTGGCCAAACAATTGAGTAAAAGACACCTAAGTATAAAGTTTCAGGCTTAATGGCCTGAACAAATCGTCCTCATTAAAGACAATGCTTGAAAAAAGCCAAAACCATGTAATGATGCTAATACAGACCATAAGAACTGCAGGAGCAGCAATGCACAGACAGCTGTAATACCCAGAGAGGTCAAGAGCCAGTATCGCTCCACCCCACCAGTCGTTTGCAGAAAACTCTGATCTCATCTTCTGCTTTATAAATCAGACTATGCTGACTCCCTCAGATATGTTAAATGAGCTATATATACACATCTCAGACATTCCCATAAACCACCAGTTCAGTAATTATCTTTACGTAAATATAATGGCTTTCAGTGTTAGGCGGGATTGGCTGTAATTCTAAATTCTGTACCACAGACAAGGTGTCTAAGCGCTCCAGACGACTCGAGCTTCCTCTGCTTTCCCATCACGCCGTATCCTGGCAGAACACACCGCACGGAGCAAGGGAGCAGGGAGATGTCCTCAGTCGGGTTCTAAACCTCACCTGTGGCTCCCGGAGAAGCCACCACAAGCTAAACTCAGGTTCAGGCAAACAAGCACAGCTCCCTCATGTCTCTTTATGCCCAACCTTACCAGGATAAACATGGCAGTTTAAGCAACACCATAGCAAACGCCAGTCAGAGGGAGGGTGTGATTTGCATCGACTCAGCATTCCACCAATGCAAAGCAACTATCAGACACACCAAAGGACTGCCAAAAAAACGAACCTCCATCCAAAAAACTGTGGATGCTGTAATGCTAAAACACCTCTCCATATTGCCCTTCTACTGCAAGACGTTGTTTTTGAAGCCTCTGAACACATGCGATCAAAGCTGACACCAAAAGCAGCATTCCTTGAAAACCAGCTCACAAGCTCGTCTGGAACTTCCAGGAACCTCCCGCATCCACAGTTTCTGGATGGAGGTTCTCACTTTGTATTTTATAAAGTCCTGGGTTGTTTTCCACAATCCTTGTGTAAATATGCATTAACGACAAGCCTTGCGTTATTTAAGTCATAACACTCAACGACTAAAATTGAACTCCAGCTTTCTTCAGTGATAACAAGGTTCAGCAGAATACAGTTATTTCAACAATTCTCACCCCCTCCAGATCACTGTACTTGGACGAGAATGCCTTACTCCCACTAAACAGACACACCACTCTTTTGAACCCTCCACAGTGTAAAAAAGGCCTTAAAAGTAATCTCATTACCACCAACTCTGTCTATTTTAACAGTTTTTCAACGCCAGTATCAGTGAAAAGCTGCAGTTCTGCCTTAATGCCTATATAATTGTTATGCAAGTCCAAACGAAAAGAGGATCCAATTTAGCCCACGTGTTCACAGAATCATAGAATTATAGGATGGTTTGAGTTGGAAGGGACCTTAAAGATCATCTAGTTCCAATCTCCCTGCTATGGGAGCAACCATGCTGCTCAAAGCCCCGTCCAACCTGGCCTTGAACACTCCCAGGGATGGGGCATCCACAGCTTCTCTGGGCAGCCTGTGCCAGTGTCTCACCACCCTCATGGTGAAGAATTTCTTCCTTGTATCTAATCTAAATCAACCCTCTTCCAGTTTAACGCCATTACCCCTTGTCCTATCACTACACGCCCTTGTAAAAAGTCCCTCTCCAGCTTTCTTGTAGCTCCCCTTTAGGTACTGAAAGGCCACAATAAGGTCTCCCTGGAGCCTTCTCTTCTCCAGGCTGAATAACCCAACTCTTAGCCTGTCTTCATAGGAGAGATGTTCCATCCCCCTGATTATCTTCGTTGCTCTCCTGCTAGAATAGCAGAGCATTCTAGTTCAAGACCATGTACTTTGTTAATATTTTCTACAGGACTGATGGACTTCGGAGTTGCTGATTAGCGGCCAATATTTCACACTCCCTGATTTTCAACGGAAGAACTCTCCTAAGACTGAGTGACTCCCAAGATTTGCCAGTAAGAGACATCAGGTTTTTAATAACTAACTAACTAAATACATTGATAGACAAATGAATAAATAATAAGCTTTGTTCCTGTAGCAATTCCATTGAGCCCTCACTCCTGCTGCCTTTAAAGACACCTGCAGTAGACTCAGAGATGCAAATGTGTAACCCCCACTGACCCTTTCTCACACTTCAGTGACACCTCGCAGAAACACTTAGCAGACAATCACACCACAGCGTCTGGCAGTCCACGCGCTCTGAGAGATGCTCCAGGGTCCAAGAGCTGAAATGCAGAGAACCTATCCTGTTCCTTCTTTGGAAAACACAAAAGTCGAGGAGCAGAAGCACAGCCACTGCCCTTCCTGGTCTTTGAAAAAGAACAGAAATCAATTGCTTTTTCCTCTGTGAGACTTGTGCATATGGTGAGGATCCAGCTTATCCTGCCCCATTTCAGAAGTGACCAGGGTTTCGTTGCTCAGTGGTCCAAATAACGGGGACGGTCAGAGACTAAAGGCCCAGTACGGTGGAAAAACCATGGTTGTAACGTGGCAGGACAGCTGTGGGAAACAATCTCAGAGAGAGCAAGGCTGTTAGAACAATTCTGCTGATGTGTTTGATGGGATGCTAGAAAATCCCGGCAGCAGCATGAAACTCAGTCAGCCTTAACAGAGAAATATAATTTTGAATTATTGAAGAGAATGCATACCTATTAGCAATCTGCTGAGCATGCTGAAGCATCCTGAAGATCCAGCAAGGTTCACTCTTACTCCCATTTGATCAAGTATCATGTATCCACTTGGCATCTTGGCTATGGCTTAGACCCCATTTAAAACAAAGGGCAATTTTACATTATCTATAATATCAAAACCAGCACTTCAGGTTTGCAGTAATAGTCTTGTCCAAACTCAGTTAACAAATCAGAGCTTATGTATATTTCCTCCAAGGAAGACCCATTCATCTGTTTGTAACTCGAGCAACCAACCCATTAGAGCTTACTGGATGTTGGGCTTAAGAAGTCAAGCCTATAGCTACATATCTTAAAGATTCATATTAGCAGCCTGGACCACGGCTCACAGAGACCTAAGTATTAAATTTAAATAGCATATTTTCACCTTTTAAACATGGCATTTGATACAAATATCCCCATCTCCTATTTTCTAAAGGGAAATACTTTAAATGAACCTTTTTGTCAAAGTATTACTTTCATATACTGCTGCATGTCATAACAAAGATAAAAATATAAGCAAGAATTTTAGTATTCTAAGGTCTTTGTGATCTATATTCCTTAAAAATCACTAGAAAGAAACCCAAGATCAATCAGGTTTTAGGGATGAAGCTTCGTGATTACATGAAACTCCACAACAAACTTCTGAGATGAAAGCAAGAGCTTCTATAAATCAACCTCTTGCTACATTTTACTGCAATTCCACATGGACTGATTTCGATGTAAGTAAAATTGGGAAAGCCTTAATTCAAATAACAACACATTTCAGAGCAAGTACTTCACTTTTACTGTTTGAACATGCAAACTGCTCACATTTCAGTACGCCATTGCAAGAAAAAATAACCAAGAAGAAATGTTTTCAATTAGAATGTGCAAGTTGCATGTAGTCACTGATTATAATTATTTTTTTAAAGGAAAAAGTCTGACACAGTAAAGCAGCTCTATTGTTTCTGCCTGAAAGCAAGACAATGTTTTTGTTCCTTCCTGCTTCATAAAGGAACACTTTCCATGACAATACCTTTTTTACCAGGACAAAGGTCCAAAATCACATCTATCACATCTCTGCAGCCCAGCACTCACGGCAGTGAGAAGTGTTCCTGGTCAAACACGCAAAGACACATACTGCCACTAAACTTTCACACATGTTTAAAAATGTCACCTTTGCACCTCTTTCTGCTGCTTCATGATAAAACATTACTAACAGCAGCACCCAAAAACTCCACATGAAATCAGGGACTTTGCACAAGCAAAATAAATGTTCATAGTCAGGGAAAAATCCTGAAACAAACAGTTCACATTATAAAAAGATGAGGAATTAGATAAGAAAATATTACATCCATTTACAACACCAAACCAGAGGCAGTGGAAAATTAGAGGAGATATTTTAATCTCAAGTTTCTTCTGCCATATTGTCAACTGCAATTCAAAAACAATGGGTGATCAAACCAGATAGAAAGAAAAAAATATGTACCATGGAAGACTAATCTTCAAGATCGCCCGGATCTTTTCCATGTGACTCTTGCTGTGAATAAAGATGGTATGTTGCTATGTTAAGAGAAGCAGGTTATGGGATCTTTTAGAACAAGGCTGACTCAAAAGGACTAGAATGGGTGTAATATGCCATTTGAACATTACGAAGTCTAAAAACATACAAAAATAAAATTCCTGCAAAGGAATTGGCTTATTGGATACCATCTGTCATATTCACCAAATTACACTTCTCTATAATATCTATACTTCCATAAAGTCTCTGTAGTTCAATAAAACCCAACTGCTCTGGATAGTGTTTCTGTTAAGCTTTTAGGACCAAGCTTTCCAGCAGAACAGATGAAATGCTGCTGTAAAAGTACCGTACCGTGAAACAGGGTCAGGGACCTGCAGGCTGAATTCACGCTGCGGAGGGAATGGCACACATTTAGGTTCTTCAAAGAAGAGAAATTTGACCAATTGCTAACCAGTGAACCAGCAATCTCTACGAAGTCCCAACACCTGCAAGTCCCCACACAAAATAAGGTTGGCTCCCCTATGTATGCTATATGCTGAGTTCACCAGAAGCCTCTTGGGTGAAGATTATTATATCAGACACACACCCTAATCAAAGACTTTTAAACGAAACTAATCACTCCAAAAGACTGTGAGGGCTCCTCTCATGCTGGGAATCATCAAGGTTTTCTGACTCCAAAGCAGTTGCTCCATCATCTGATTTAGAGTAAAAACTGCAGCTGCTATCTTTATAGTTAAATGAGTAACTTCTTTCCCGGGCCATCTAAGCCAGGAAAAGTCTGGCCGTCTTCTTCATGGAGGAGCAGCCCAAGGACATTCAATCCTAGTTTGCTCTTCTACAGCCAAGTGCAGCAACAGCAGAAGCTCTTGGATTTCTCCCATGCCACATTCATACGGTAGAGAGGGCAAGAGCCGACCACTACTGGTGCACTACCAGTTACCAGTGCACTGACCAGTACAGCACAGACATCGCAGCTGCTGCAGAAATGAAGATTGCGTTTCTCCATGTGAAACTTCGGAGGAATAAAATTGTTTCACTGTGACTCTCACACAGTAAATAAAAGCATGCGGGTCCAAGAATGCAGCATTGCTTCCCCTGCCTGTGCAGCTCTTCTGAAGACTCTTGAAAGGACTAAAAGAGATAAAGCAAGCGGACAGGGATAAAAAGGCAGGAATATGAACAAAGATATTTGTATTAGAATTATCAGCATCAAGTCAGCCAAAGAAACAAGAAGATGCCAAGGATCATATGCTGTGCCAGTGAGCCAAATGGCATTAAAGGTAATGTCTGCAGGGCAGATGGCTGAGAGCAGAGATTGAAATTTTAGTCGCACAAATAATTACAGAACCAAATGCTTTGTTTTCTTTCCAAATCCCGTCTGGCAAAGTAGCTTAAAAATCTTCCTGAATTTCTGGTCCTACTTGCTTCAAGGAAGTTTATCTAAATGTCCATTGTACATTAAGATCTATGGCACTCATTATGTCCATCTAACAGTTCTGGTTTGGGGATTTGAAAAGAACAAAACCAACTTTTTAGTACTCTATATTTTTCCAGTAAGAGAATACAGAACACACATTTGTTAATATTTTTCTCTTCCATCCCTCCTCAGTCATATGATAAGTATTTGCACCCAGGCAAGAGAGAACATATTTATCAACAACCTGGAGGAGACAACTGAGTGCACCCTTGTCACATTTGCAGAGATGACACCAAGTTGGGGGGACCAGTCAATATACTTGGGGGTGGAGCTGCCATCCAGAGGAACACCGATGGGCCCGAGGAATGGGTCAACAGGAGCCCTACGGAATTTAACAAGGACAAACGCAAAGCCCTGTGCCCCACACCGATACAGGCTGAGGACCATTGCGCCAAGCAGGACCTGGGTTCTTGGTGGACAGTGAGATGGACATGATCCAGCAGCACGTCTTGGCAGCAAAGGCAGCCAACAGCATCCTGCACTGCATTGACAGGAGCACGGCCATCAGATCGAGGGAAGTGATTAACAAACATCCTTCCTTTCTCTGCACTTGTGAGACCCTATATAGAAAACCACATCCAGTTTTGAGCCCCCCGATACAAGAAAGATGTTGATCATATTGAGCAAGCCCAAAGGAGGGTAACTAAGGAGGCCTGGGAGCTGGAGTGCTTGTACTGTGAGGAGAGGTTGAGGGAGCTGGTCTTGTTCAGCCTGGAAAAAGGACGATTTTGGAGAGACCTAATCATTGACTTGTAATACCAGGCACCCAGAAAGGTTGTGCAGTTTCCATCCTTGGCGTTTTCAAGACCCAGATGAATAAAGCCCTGAGCAAGCTGGTCTGACCTACAGCTGACTGTGCTGTGAGCAGGACACTGGACTGGAGAACTCCAGAGGACCCTTCCAGATTCTGTGAATAGTGTCCTTGCTTTGGATGTCATACAGAACTAAAACATCAGTGTCCCAGCTGAGCTAAATGGCAGATTATACAGGCAGATTAACTGAAAGAAAATGTAACAACAGGAACACACATTCATAGGTTTTCTTAATTCCATGTAGATAATTGTTAAGTTCAACTGCAGCCAAATCCTCAGGATGACCACACAATTGTATTTTTGTTCTGTTTTAATTAGCACAGTTCATCAAAATAGATCTCCAATTGTTATGACTTCAGGGGTATGTGAAACCAACAGAAATTGTAGAAATCTAGTCTAAATATTTCACTCAGAATGAGTTTTTTTAAAAAATAAATCAACAGAGTCAGGTAAAAATGCATTGAAAGATGGGTGTATTACAGGATATATATAACCAAGCACTGGCCAAGGGCAAACAGCCCGACAAACTCTCAGTGCTGAAGGGAACAACAGGAGCTCTACTGATACTGTAGATATGCTTTGTATTAATGAGATCCAGCTTTGAGTTCAATCAGAAAACTGCTATTCACCTTCCAAGAACAAAACCAAAGTCACTGCGAAAAAGAAACTACAGTTTAGGATGTGAAATGTATAGGCTGACAGCTTTCAATGAGGATGGTAAGAAGCCAGGAAAAGATCTAATAAGAGGAAAAGCAAAACTATTCCCTAAAGCACATTGCATGTTTTAAATAACCTGAACTATGGGACTGCTGCTATTGCCTTGGAAAGATCAGTTGAACTATTATAATATTGATACAGATTTGTTCTCTGCAGTTACACAGGGGTGAATAAGATAGCACACAGCAGTAAATTGCAGGTAATGAAAATAACACCTAAGGGAAGAGTGGGCTATTTCTTGCCCTTCCTCAACCCAAACAAACTCTGAGTGCAATGTTAAAAAGAAAATCTATGTCCTGAAAGAGGTGAATTTACTAAATATGATTGATGAAGCACAAACATACAATAGCCTTTGGATATTATGTGAGCTATGCCAAAATTATATTTAAAGTAGATAGATGAGAAGTGCCTGAACAGGAGCAAATTGGGAAGGAAAAAACCACAAACAAAACCAAACAAAACAACAAACTTGACCTGGAGATACACTACCTGCAATGCAGATGGATCCAGATGAGAAATGACATGACTTTCAGGAAGCGCATTTATTGAAAACACATCACTGCCAGCCACAGCAAAGATCCAGCCAAACTGTCAGATTTCTCTCTCAGTACCAAACTTGTACCAACCTCAGTCATTAAAAAAGTAAAATACATGCACAAAAAAACCCAACTCATTAACGTGCGAAGCACCCGACCACAACAAACAACAAAAATTAGGGAGAAGTATTGTCTGGATGGGGAGATTGGTCTTACATACACTGTAGAACAGGAGTCCTCTGCCTGGACCTCCAAGGACCAGGACAACTCTTCCACTCCAGTACTGCTGCACTGGTAAAGATGTCACCTAGGACAGACCTCTGTGATTCTGATATGGAAAAGACCGTGAAACCAATCAAGAGAAAACCTGCGTAAGATGACTGCTGGCTTCTTTCCCTCCCTCTCTTACACCTGTTCTATGAAACATGGTTTTCTCCAGTTGACGGCATACTGGACCTACATTACATCAAACAGTATAACCTTCCAAGACACCTGTAAAATGGGATTAACTAGTCTTAGCACCTCTTGGAAATACCTTTGTGATGTAAGAACGAATCACTACAGTACAGTAACTAACCTAAAAACAATGCTGGCCTTCCAAATACTAGTATTATCGTGAAGTGTTTAGCAAACAAAAGACTGATCCCAAGGAGAGGGTCACTGTTGCAGGTGTTCAGAGAGGCTTCTCCTGCAGTAGGCGTGTGAACACAGCACACATATGTACATCAAATACACTGCTGCTCAAAGAGATACCTGAGGTAATACACCAGTGCAGCAACTTATCAACAGATCCCACGGCCTACCAATGTGTTTAGGACAGGATAGGAAAGAGATGCAGTTGTATTTGTTAGATTTTTAAAGGAACAGTAAAATTAAGCTATCAGTTTATTGAAAATGTGAAGGCAAAAGCTGCTTTAACAATCAAAACTGAAGACAAATACAGTAAGAATTACAACTCTGATAGGAGACGTGAGTGAACAGCCAAGCTCCTTTTTCCATTTTACAGGCGGTTTTACGGTTTCTATAGAATACAGTTTCTAAGGGAAGACATGTCACTTCACGATAAACACTAACCTTGAAACAAAATATTTTGTCACTTCTTCCCCCCACACATGCTATCTTTATAATACAATCTAGTATTCATTTGCTGGAACTGAAGAAAGCAGATTTTTCATTTTGGTTTGAGTTCATTCTCTGGAATTACCTTCTGTATAAGCAGCAAATTCTGACAACCCTGGACAACCTTTTCAGTGGAAAAAGGAGTTTGTCAGACCCTGATGCCTGAGTATATGATACAGATTTCAAGACTGGTAAGATGTTGATGGCTGGAAAAAGTAACAAACATCATTTGGCCTAGATTGGTACCCAATAATGAAAACTAAGTCATTACTCCTAACGGCACTCTATGCAGATGGGGCATTTATTCCGTACAGTCTGATCCCCATACTTGGGCCCTGATCCCAAACAATGCTAATTGAGTCTCATGAAAGTGTTCCCACTCATTTCACATGGCATAAAAATATACACGTGTATGAACCCTTTCAGGTCAGGACTTTTAACGATAAACTCCTGGAGACAGAGAATTGTTTTCACAATGTGCATATACAGTGCCTGCATGAAAGAGACTCTTTTTCTGAGGGAGTCTTCCAAGTACTAATACAATCTTAGAAAAGCGTAGCAACAACAAAGTTGGGATGGGGACTCTTTTCCTTTTTTTTTTTTTTTTCCTTTAATGAGACAGAGATGTTCACTCCTTTCTAAAACATAGTAATGTCTACAGCACTCAGAGATAATTTCAAAAGAACCTACACATCTAATCTTTTGTAATTTATCATATCGCTCTGAAAAGATGATCTTGTGAGTAAGCAACCTGAAGAGCATTATTCTCCATTGCAGAGTCACCTCCCTCAACCTGCTGGTCACGCTTCTTGTTGTTGTGCAGCCCAGGATAGGGTTGGTTTTCTGGGCTGTGAACACACATTCCTGGCTCATGTCCAGTTTTTCATCCACAGGTACCCCCAAGTTCTTCTCCGCAAGGCTGCTCTGAATCACTTCATCCCCCAGCCTGTCTTGATACTGGGGGATGCCCTGGCCCAGGTGCAGGACCTTGCACTTGGCATTGTTGAGCCTCACAAGCTTCACGTGGTCCTACTTCTCAAGTATGTCCAGGTCCCTCTGAACGGCATCCCATCCCTCAGGTGTGTCAACTACACCACTCAGCTTGGTGTCATCCACAAACTTGCTGAGGGTCACTCGATCCCACTGTCTGTGTTGTTGATGAAGATACTAAACAGCACTGGTCCCAGTATGGACCCCCGAGGGACACCACTCATCACTGATCTCCATCTCGACACTGAGCCATTGACCACTACCCTCTGGATGTGCCCATCCTGCCAGTTCCTCATCCACCAAACAGTCCACCTATCGAATCCATATCTCTCTTATCAGCATTTTTTTTTCTTTTTGCTACGTTAAGTGATTTGCTCCACATCTGTGTGTATTTACCAGCCAAGGAAGCTGAACTACTACAGGCAAATTTCTGCCTGTGTCAGTTTCCAGCTTTCTCTAGTAAAAATAATAGTAGAAAGAAAAAAAAAAAAACACCAGGAAGGAAAAGCATAACAAGGAATAATACTATACAGAATCTCATGTCATACGACATATTAGGAAAAGGAAAGAATACTTAGGAAAAGGAACAAATACTTTTTGACACATTTTAGGAAAAAACCTAACTTGAGCCATTATACCATTATTATACCATTATACCATTATTATTATACCATTATACCATATTTCTGTATTCTGACCATATTTCATTTAATCCCAAATGTGCTGGCAGGCATTTTTGTGTTTCAAATTGGCAAAATGATAGTCCTTCTAATAGTAAAATACATTTACTACATTTATAAGTACTTGGAAGTGTCACATCAAGTAACAGACTCAACATAGCCATGCAACATACCTCTTTTTGTTGCATACTAAGATATGTACATTGTGTACCTTTTAATTATCTGTGATTTTCATAAATATTAACTGTGCTCACCAATTTGAATGTATATACCTAGTTTAGCATATTAGCTTTAAGTATTTCAAATAAATTAGTCAAATTTAAAACAGATCAAATATTTGTTATCAGAATATTTTTATTTCTATCTCCATTGTGAATCATCAGAGTCCCAACTATATTTCTTGACTATTCTGTGACTATTTCTTTTATATCTGACAATTACGAGGCATCTTTTACCTACGTAAGTGTACTGAGGGAAATGATATTAGGAAGTGAAAACAAGCTTGGGCTCTTCCTGTGCCACGCAACAGGAAAATTTCAGATCTTAAAGCCGCCCACTTCTGTCATCAAAATTTTGGCACAAAAATACAATCTAAAACAATATGTGTCAACTCAGAAATCTCCAACAGTTTACAGAAATCTACACTGCGATCTTTTGGCTCCATTTCTGATACTTTCTCACACAAAGCTTCTGTTTCCAGAGTTGCGGCAGTCTTTCCTGCTGTACGATTCCCACAGCTAGAATGATCTGTCCTGATACTAAACGTGAAAACACACAAATCCACCCGATGTGCAAAGTTTTAAGTTCTACTATCAAGCCTATGTGTTAAGCCAGGAAGCCTTTAATCACATCTTGAATCAGAATCTCATGGCAATGCAGCACACTTGAAAGACGCTTCATTCCCAAGGACAGTACCAGAAAGCACATGTACATCGCGAATTGAAAATTACGGGAAACTACAGAAGGTAGAGCATATACAATACAGCGAGGGGGTTACACGCTGAGATTTTCCCCCGTGTTGTTCTAGATATATTAATAGTATACGGCATTAATATTTCAGCAAATAAGAAACCCAGAATACCCTGGCAAGGCGACCTCTAACTGATTATCAAGTTGTCTTTGGTTCTCCTAAACTGCCTCCAGTGAAGTTGTCATTTAGTCTAATAATCACTCTGGATTGTTCTCTCAGCACTTTATTGTGTGGAGGTATGAAGAGCTATGTGAAATAGCTTGCTGTAGACACATATAAATGGAAAAATACAGAAAAGCATTTAATTACTAAGAAGTGTGATGACTTGATAAAGATAATACATTATCTGCTCTGCCCAGCTTGACGTCTCAGAAAAAAAAAAAACAAACCACCAGGCAAGATGTTATTTCCTCATATTTAACTATGTATACACAGATACATGTATAGATAAAAAAACAAAACAAAACACAGCTGGGAGAGAAAATCTGGAAATCTACTAATATTTTTTTTAAACAGTTTGGAGAACTATCCTTATTAACTAGTATGACTCAAATGTTGGATACTTTCAGCATTGGGCAGTGTTTTGATATAACAATCCTTCATTTCAAGATGAATCATAGAATGTCCTGAGTTGGAAGGGACAAGAACGTGTGCTGCTCGCAAGAAATGAGAATTGTGGGAAAGGCTGTGGCAGAGGAGCCAGACACCATGCAGACTCACAGCTTCAGAGAACTGGGAACTGGTGTCCCTAAAAAGCTTTGGATTTCCAGCTGAAATTCTCCCCTGCAGTATACAGCTTATAGTAGACACAGTTATCAAATTACTGGAAATTTAAGAGCCAATTATCATGACGCAACTAATTCATATTTCTAACTACTTCTAACTTTTCCAAATTACTGTTCCAGGTTTGAAAACATCTTTGCATGAACAGCCCATGTGGTGCTGTACAAGAAACTCCATTGGTCACCTACACAAGACCTTGCAGACTCTAGATCACTATTTGAAGAAAATTTGAAATATTTGAAGAATATTTGAAGTAAACTGAAAATAGGGTCTGATACACACACACCACCTAATTTTTAGGGCTCTGATCCTGAACAGACTAATAAAATTGTTATTGCCGGACATAAATTTTGCCATTTGAGCCAATGGATCACTCAAATGGCTAAGTATTAGCAAAATAAAAGCTTTTAGCATGTGAAGTGGTGAACGCCAAAAGAAAAGGCTGATAGCAAATCATTAATTTTTACCTTTGTTTTTTAAACTGCTTATCAAATATTCACCAGCTCCATCAAACAGTAACCAAAAAGGAGAAAAAAAATAAAGACAAAAAGAGTAAGATGCTTTTTCTGATTGTTTTGAAAACTCCTAGGGCTCGCACAAACATTTTACACACAAAAGTAAGCTTTTCTTTAAAATGAAGCATGCAGAAGATAATTAGTTTTAAAAAGGTGTGTCAACTTCAGGTATATTTTTTCTTAAATTGGCAAGCTGCTGTCACCTGTAACAAAATATCCAAAGGCATTAGATCAAAAAAATATTTCAGCATTTATCCAATCTACTATTTTTAAACTGTTCTTACGCGGGTTAAGCATTATTTTTCTCTTTCACCATGTGAAAATTGCTAGGCAAATAGGGTTCCATGTTTTATAAACCAAAGAAGAGCTATCATACAAAACAACAAGCATTCTTTGCCAGTCATATGCTACTGCAGATATTCAGTATAATTTGACCTCTCAAAATTGATAAATGATACAATACCAGCGTGATATCCAAGGAATTAAGCAGTATTATTCTCATTAAGGTTGTGCCATTAATCCCTGCACAGAGTGTTCAGAAAATTTAGGCTCAAAGGATGTATTTCTAGATATTGGTAGAAATTACAGTTCTCTAGAATCAGATTATAATTACATAGGATTGCAAATTGTACGTTTGTCAGTTCCTCAAAACAAAATGGCTATCAAAATCTGCAATTCTAATGGCTGTTTTCATGCTAAATACAGATACTGAGAACACTGCAGTTCATTTACCAATTAAGACAAAAATTGTTTCCCTTGTCTTTTTCTTCTCTTTTCTCTAAGATTCAGGCATATTATGAAACCATAGAAAGACAAAGATACATTCACTGGCCAGAAATAACATTGGAAAAAATCTATTGACTCTTTACTTACTGCATAGAATAGACAAATTCTCCTTTTTAAAACATAATTCAGATGTACAGAAGATTGGGTATCACTGGGTTTGGATTTTTTGTTTCTTATTACTTACTTTGTTTTTTTAAAGGAAAGATGCATAATAGTCCTACACTGAATTTCAACCTGTGAATTCAACCTGTGGAGCTTAAACCAATCTTCAATACTCATATTGTGAGACATACTGTATTCTGTGTGTTTACAACTTGCCAAAAATAGCTTCAAGATAGAAAGAATAACCAGAATCTAGATTTTTGTAAAGGTCGCTTTCCATGTATTCAGAAAAAGTGCAAATTGTTTCCCATCCCAAATGTTTTAATAATAATTTTTTTAAAGTCTGTATAAAACCTCCTCCATTTCTAATTTCAAAACCTGCACAGCTTTGGGGAGGATGAGAGCCAGGCTCTTGGTAGCAGATTTGTCTAAGCATGACAGAAACAGGTCCTGAGGTAATTCAAGATAGTACAGGTTTTGGATTTTGTGCTTTCCATTTTTCAACAAAGAAAACAAGTATAATGTAATTTGCTTCAGTGTGTCTTTTAAAAAGTCTAGAGACAAGGTTTTGTGTAACTAAACAGATCACAGCTGAAGTAGATCAGATTAACTGCTAAAGAAAGGTTGTGTTGACAAACAGTACAGAAGTTTATCAGCACTTTTTTGTGGATACAAAAGCACAGTAAAACATACAAAGCTAGGAGACTGACAAGCTTGTGTTTACTTGTTGTGAAGTGAAGGCTGGAGGATTAAGACATAAAGGGTTTTTATTGAACAAAGAGCTGTTCAGGTGCTGTGACATCAGTAGCAAACCATTACAGGCAAGGGCTTTTCACCATCCTTTTCATATTTTTTTTTAATATGTGGCTGAAGTTGTCATTTTAATTATTCCACTTCACCTGCTCAGATGCCCGTTAGCAACAATTACAGCAAAAGCAATCCCCACCGGGGACCGAAGTGCCACATACAGGCTTGTTGGTAGACACACTCCTGAGCCTTCTAGTTCCCTCCAATGAAACATCTTCAGTTAAAATGTGAGTAAAATGTGAATAGAACTGTGTGATTATCAGACTGGTTGTTGATTTTCTAGAGGAGGAAGCAAATCATACCATGCAAGTAGAATTTAATTTAAAACATCTAGGTCTTTGTCAGAGAAGTATTTAAGTTTTCTTCTCTATCTCGTATAAAACGTGTATTAATGCTACATTTTGCATAAGAGTAGAAGACAAGAAAGCAGTGAACAAGTGTATCTCTGGAAGTTTCAAAAAGAATTCTCATTTACAAGGATTCTGTAATAAAAACTGACCAGAGCACCTGAACTTCAAATTCATTTACTGACAATTCAGCATCTGTATAATGAGGGGTTTTGTCTGGATTCTTCAGGAAGAAAGACTTACATGTTCACAATGTCTATTATTTTTTTTCTTCAGCTGATTAATCTCAGCCAAAATTAAAGAGCAGTACATCTTTCTAAGTCCAACTGATCTTGTGATGAGGGTGGCAGCTGGGTAGAAGCACAGACATTAAATGGCCTCTCTGTGGAAAGGAAGGTTTTGGGCTCAGCTCAGTAATATTATTAATGAGAATCCACACAGGAAAATATTATGAATGGCAGCTATAGGAATTCTGACTTCGAAAGTTGCACTGAACCTAGGATCATTTCTTATGGGTATGTGCAGAACATCTGTGCCAACCTCAACACATGAAGAAAGTTTACTGTGTTCATTTTTTTCTTGTCTACATGTGTATAGTTCTTACTGTCTTAATTTAGATTCCTTATAAACAGACAGACAGAAATACGAAAGAAATAAAAAAGATAACCTGTTTTAGAGGCAATGAGGATGGAAGTGGAAGACAAAGCAAAGATAATTCCTTCCCTGATCTCGCTACTGAGTTTTTATCGTTCTGCTGTGTGTGCAGTGTCCCCATCGGTGACAGCGGGTTAACACACCGGTCTGTGCACGGCTCCCCCAGCTCCACGCACAGTGGTACGCGAGGGTGAGACACGCCGGGTCCTGCACCGCAGCTCCACGTCAAGGTGCATCCAGAGCACCGAGGGACCCGTAGCACTCGGCTCTCGAGCCACGGCCACCCCGTAATGCACCAGGTGTTGTGTGCCAGGAAAAGGAGACAACAGTTGGAATGAGAAGTGAGCACGTGTACTCTCCAAGAGAGGAAGCTGTATCAGGCAGAGCTGGAGATGCCTTTTAGCCATATCAGATGTAATTAAACCACTTCTGGCACTGTAGGAACATATTTCCAAATGCATTTGAGTTAAGCAGAAAGTATCATTTTAGCTGTTGGACCATTAAAAAAAAGAGTGCAAATAAGATCCCCCTTTGGGTCTAATCAACACACACATACCAGCAGATGTTTTTCTGCTCCTCTCAGATGAATATGTATGACTGTGTATCTTCTCATTTCTTTACTGAACACTAATTGCCTACTGCACAAAATGTCTAATTGCTGCAGCATGTGATCACTGTTATTTGCACATTTGTCATAGCTCTAATATTTCAACGCACAAGCCATGAGTTTGCGTTTATCCTAGGACATGAGGTTACAAGGTGAGCCATTTCAGCCTGCAGGATCATCCACCGAGCGTCAATCAGCTTCATTCTGCCAGACTTGGAGGGCTCCGTTTCCTTGCTCTGTCAGGACCCAGCCAAAACTGGAACAGCATGAGTTGTTCAGCCCAGGAATTATGGAAAAAAAGCTGCTGGCATGAGCAAGCCAGAAATGCGTAAGACAACAACAGCTTCCTCTACATGACCCTTCTGAAGCATTTACCATTCCGGGATAGCGTTGTACTCCAGTGCACATGCTCTTTACCCATGGAAAGCTGGGAGCACGCAGCGTGCTGCTCTGGACTGCCAGCCCCACGACAGTGACCACAGCGGCGATCAGAGTCTGCTCACCCACCAGGCTGAAGATATGTGGGCTTGCAAACCATGCAGCTCCCCAGAGAACACTATATTTTTTTTTTTAATATAGGTTGGAAAAGACCTTTAAGATCATCGAGTTGAACTGCTAACACTGCCAAGTCCACTGCTAAATCATGTCCCTAAGAACCTCATCTATATGTCTTTTAAACACCCCCAGGGATGGTGACTCCACCACTTCCCTGGGCAGCCTGTTCCAATGCCTGACAACCCTTTCCGTGAAGTTTTTCCTAACATCCAATCTGAACCTCTCCTGGTGCAACCTGAGGCCATTTCCTCTCATCCTATCACTTGTTACTTTGGAAAAAGAGACCAACACCCTCCATGCTACAACCTCCTTTCAGGTAGTTGCAGACAGCGATAAGGTCTCCCCTCAGCCTCCTTTTCTCCAGCTAAACAGCCCCAGTTCCCTCAGTTGCTCCTCATCAGACTTGTGCTTCGGACCCCTCACCAGCTCTGTTCCCTTCTCTGAACTCTCTCCAGCACCTCAATGTCTTTCTTGTAGTGACGGGCACAAAACCGAACACAGGATTCGAAGTGCAGCCTCACCAGTGCTGAGTACAGGCAGATGATCACTGCCCTGCTCCTGCTGGCCACACTATTCCCAATACAAGCCAGGATGCTGTTGGCCTTTTTGACCACCTGGGCACACTGCTGGCTCATGTTCAGCCGCTGGCAACCAACACCACCAGGTCCTTTTCTGCCAGGCAGCTTTCCAACCACTCTTACAGTTGGCCTCAGCCCATTGATCCATCCTGACCAGATCCCTCTGTAGAGCCTTCCTACCCTCCAGCAGATCAAAACTCCCACCCAACTTGGTGTTGCCTGCAAACTTAGTAATGGTGCACTCAATCTCCTCATCCAGATAACCGATAAAGAGATTAAACAGAACTGGCCCCAATGCTGAGCCCTGGGAAACACCATTCGTGATCAGCCACCAACTGGATTTGACTCCATTCACCACAACTCTTTGGGTCTGGCCATGCAGCCAGTTCTTCACCCATCGAAGAGCACACCCATCTAAGCCATGAGCTGCCAGTTTCTCCTCCAGAATGCTGTGGGAAATGGTGTAAAAGGCTTTACCAATGCCTAGGTAGACAACATCAACAGCCTTTCCCTCAAACACTAAGCAGGTCACCTTATCACAGGGGGAGATCAAGTTAGTCAAGCAGGACCTGTCTTTCATAAACCCATGCTGACTGGGCCTGATCACCTGGTTGTCCTATCTGTGCTGTACGATGGCACTCAGGATGATCTTTTCCATGACCTTCCCTGGCACCAAGGTCAGACTGATGGGCCTGTAGTTCCCCAGATCCTCCTTCCAGCCCTTCTTGTAGATGGGCGTCATATTTCCCAACCTCCAGTCAACTGGGACCTCCCTGGTTAGCCAGGACTGCTGATAAATGATGGAACATGGCTTGGTGAGCCACATCTGCTCTTCCCTGCTCCCTTGTGCTGACAGAAGGACCTTTGCTTGAATCTGCAAATCTGCTTTAGAAAGACTTTTGATGACAGCTCCTGGATGGAAGCACAGACCTGAAATCCTGATCAAATATTTATCTGCTTTATGATTATTAAAATATTTCATTTAAGAAGAGCTGCAAAATAAGGAAATATTGCCATTGACTTACTGACAAATTCAACCCAATCAATATTATGTCCAGGCACCCTCCCAGCAGCACATACGCTATTCTCCCCAAAACCATCATCAGCCATTTGACAGCTCACTGGACAGAACACTGCAGATCAAATTTCCAGATACAGGGAACTCACATAAAAAGGGAAAGAACGACAGAAACAAGCTGAATAAGTTTCCTTAAGTATTCAGTATCATAAGAATGCAGAGGTAGGCATTTTGTGATTTAAAAAGAAAACAAATGTCTTTCATTTCACAAAGTAAATAACTTAGGGAATTATTAATAGTGAATCAATCACTGTTAGTTATAGATCTATTCTAATGAAGTGAAAATAAAAATTACAGAAACAATATCATAGCCATTTTGACAAAAAATTAGCAACAAGACTGAAGTCATCACGTGCACAGTGAAAATAAAAATCATACAGAACACCACCTTTCTATTTACTATTTATTGCAATAGCCAGTCATGTTTGGCATTGTTAATCCAAGTCCATAGTAAATGCAATTGCAGAGCCAGCTGTAAACTGAAAGCTTTGGGGCTGAGTTTTCATCCCAGCGCACGGAGAATTTCTTTGAGAACTCCTCGCAATGTCAATTTGGCACATTTACAATTCATCATGCAATGCAGTGAAAACTTCTATGCCTCTAATGTATCTTACATTTTTCTTCAGAATAAGCTTTTTTCAGAGGAGAATGAGTTGTTCTTGCCAAAGAACACATAAAAACTGCAACGTGTTATACGCTGGTTGTCATTTTGACTGGGCAGCACAATATTCACTCTCCTTCCTCCTCTCCCCACCACATTATTTTCAACAGAAGCTTCAGATTTTCAAATAGGCTCATGATTAGGAAATAACATGAGCAAAGAATCAGAGTGACCCTGAGCACTCTTGAAAATCCAGCAATAGGCTTTTCAAGGCTCCCTATGTAGCATTACATTCCATCCTTTGAAAGGCCTGTACCAGCGTAATGCTACGATACAGCTATTCTGCATGTGTTCCTAAATTGTGCATTACCAAATCTTTATATTTCAATGGAATGCAACAATTAATAGACTGAAAGTCCAGCAACTGGATAGTCATTTCCAATGAGCTCCTAGTTGCTTTTACTATCTCCTTCATGTTTTGTTATGGCTTACATTATTTGGTATCACTTCCATGAAGTGATTGCTCTCAGAAATTGTAATTTATTTAAGTAAAATTAATTTTCTAAGACCTAAAATCTTTCATACCAAGTCTAGAGTTCACCGGATTCTTTTGCCAGAAGTCTTTGTAAAAGAACACCAATTTATCAAATCCAAACCTTGTAAACTCGGTGACCTCCTGACTTCCAGGATAAAATTTCAGAAGGATGGGGGGAACAAGCCCAGCCCACACCAACAAATAACCTGAAAGTCCAGGCACTCATCTGAAGTATTAGAAATACCTTTCTAAAGAATACAACACACAGGGCAAAGACTTGAACTCTTGAACTTGCATATCCCACTTTGCAGGCTATGCAAATGTAATTTCACATTTTTTCCAATAGAATACTCTGGAAATCATTCTAACACAGAGTGCAAAGGACTGAAAAACCTTTTTCTTTTCAATACTACTCAGAACAACCTCTATCTTGCAAAGCCTCAAGCATATAGCATTAAATGAATAAATAACAGAAGGTACCTGAGAATCAAAATAGGAAGGAAAAGGGGACAGAAGAAAGGAAAGGAGAAAGGGAGAACCTTTCATTTCATTTAAATTTCTCCTGTGCTGGTTTTTCTTGATGTTTAAAATCTATGAGTGATCTTCAAGCCCCAAGGAAATAATTAACAGTTTTTCAAGCTGCATCAACAGGGCCAGAAAGCTACACTATATAATTATTTGAAGTAGATAACATTTAAAAGGCATCTTCCAGGATGCCTCAAACTTCTAGCAATGTCATGATCTTTTTGCACTGATATGATGGCCCAGTTTCTCTAGGTATTAATTCAGTATTCCATAATTGATATATCTGGCATATCTAAGAAGAACTATCCTAGTATTCTGAAAAGCAAGAGGCTAGGTTATGTCACTCATAGGTGGCTAGTGCTTTTAAGAGCTAAAAATTAACAACCTTAGTTTAGACCAAATAATTAATTTTAAATTAAAAGTTACATTCATATCATGAACTGTGCTATGACAGATACCCAGCTAGCTGTAAACAAGCTAACACATATACTGGAAATGATTTAACTATGGTAGTCCCTGGCTCCTCACAGGCTGAACTGCACTGCTCCTCAGAGGAGTAAATCACTTCTGCCTTTCTGATGTTGTTGTACGGCTTTCAGTGTCTGTGTTGGCTCATGTGCAGCTCGGCCAAGTGTCCCTCTACTGCAGTGCAGTATGCAGCATGGACATACCACAGAGATCAAATACAGAAGGAAAGAATTTAACCAGTTCAGCAGCAAGCAAAACTACAGGGTTCTCCGTGTTCCATCATTGCATAGATTTAATGATACGCAATACACAAAGGCACCTGAGCTCTGCCTTAAGGACAGGCAATAAAACAAAGCTAGTCTTACTCTAGGGCAAGCACAAAAACTTCCTCTAGAACCTTGGACCTCACTTTTTAAATCTGCAGCAACATCCAGTGAAGTGATTTAAAATTCAGTTGCCTGGAAGAATCCATTATCAAGGTCTGACTCACTCGTGTGTAGAGACATCTTTAATGTTATTTAACGCAGCACTACAGGTGCAGTGTCCCAAAAGATGCATTATTTACCCTTATTACTAACCTGAAGCTTTAGGTTGGCATATGAGAGTTCATACAATCCTTAGGTCTGCAAAAGATTGTTTAATGGAAATTCACGCTTCTGGCTTGAGTCTTGGGATTTACATCTGCCAAAAACAGTGGGATGCATTCCAAGGTACAGAAAGTGTCTTAGTCTTTCAGTTGTCACTCAGCCTGTCCTGAGCAGTTAGTCTAAGTCATTGTCCAGACCAGTTATCTATTCTTTAATTTCTACAATATATCCAATAACTTCCTCAATTTTTCAGAAGGGAGAAATGCAACACAACACAATGTAGTTGTTTTGTTTTGGTTTTTGTTACTGCAGACAAGTGAAAATGTTGCTGCAGTGTGTCGGTTAGGAACAACCTGCTCTGGAAAAAAGGAGAGACTACTTTTCCTTACGCTTCTGGCTGTGGCACAGGTACCATTAACAGAAATATCTAGCCTTTATCTTTACTCATTTTGCTTTCAAACGGATACCAAATTCAAAAGACAGACCTGTTTTGATCCCTTTCCTAAACATGGACGAAATACAGACATATCTGTATTTCACTTGCAGATACAATTTTCAACTTAGTCATAATTTGAAGCTAATCAAGGAATTTCTTCATCTTGTAATTTCTCACCTGCAGGTAGTTAGAACTGTGATCGCGATTAAAATTACCATTAAAAACTTCATCCTGTGGTTTCATTACCTGTGTCAAATGAGTTATATTAATTACAAATTAGGATATTCACAGACTTGTGTTAACATGTGTCTCAACAGGAACCATGAGCTTTCCACTGAAATCTGCAGTTCATGACTTAATTGTGGTAAACATCCAGAACTCAAGCTAAAACTCAACTTCATGAAAGAATGGCTCGGGCACTTGTGTTTTCAGAGAGCGAGGTAAGTACGACTCTCGCAAAGTGCCCTTGTACATTCGTATTAATGTATTACAGACCGCTTGCCTTTATTTGCGCAGCTAAAACGTGAGCTCAGGGAAGGTCGTGGAACCACCCCGGTTCCCTTTCAAGTCAATAGAAAGTCTCTTCTGGCACCTCGTTGTGGCTCCTGCCCACAGCTGCAGGTACAGCGGAGGGTGGTGTTGGACCTGACAGTGTCCCTGCCTCCAGGTGCCAGGTACAGCAGCAGCATCCGAGACCCGCAAAGTTCTTGTCCTGGCAGAAGCAGTTACTGGCCTCTGCTGAGCAAGGCCTTACTGCATTTCCCCAAAGGAAGTGTTTTAAACTAGGTCACTTCTTCCCTTTATGAATAAATAACAGAGAAATCTGTAATCTCCCAATTTATTAGCAATGCAAAAGTATGAAATCTACTTCTGCTGTAATCACTGAAAAGGAAAGTAAAGGTATATTTTAGCTTCTTATTAAGGTAAAAGAAGAAAATACAAATACATTTAGTAAATAATTTAATTACAAAGCAAACTAAGCATTTAAAGACCTTCCTAAATACTACAAAGCTACCACAACACAGACAGAAACTAAAATTATTTAGTAAATGATCCACAATACATCCACTGTTATACGTGTTGCTGAACACATAAAAAGCAAAAAAAGCTATGTTACTACTGAGTATTAGATAAAACAAGCTGGTATAAAACAGGTATGTTGGGGGGGAGAAATGTTTAATTTTTTATCATGTATACTCATCCTGTTCCAAAATAATTACTCCAGTATTTCCGCCTTCTCCCATAGTTACCTTTGCGCATTCTAGACACCCTTCTCTGCGCGCACATCACTGTCACTAGTTAATTCACCAACCCCTGCTTTCCTGTTTTCTTAAGAACAGGATACTCAAAAGAAGCTAACGATCATATGTGTGTAACAAAAGTGAAAGCAACAAGAACTACACCAACAATCACCCTGATCTCTTCGCTTTTATTTTGTGCCCTTTTGTACCTGTCTTCACAACTGAAAATTCCTCAGACTGAAGACTGTCTTGCTGTATACCTGCATACTATTAGCATTATACAATCGAGAACAGAGCCCAGAGAGGTGTTACATTCTCGGCTGAGAGTCCTCAGAACTTGCTGGTATCATCCTGCCACTATGTCATGATAAAAGAGATGGCAAAACTGCAAGAGAACAGTTCCTCACCAGCACCCCTTTGCATGACAGACTTTCACCAAGAAGGGCAGCTCCTAATCCCAGTTACTGGCCTTCATACGCTGCAGTAACAAAAGCTTCAGCAAGAAGTGAGAGATATAAAATAAACACTGATTTTAACAACCATGCCTAAAGCTTTGAATAATCTGCTGCAAACACTGAAATTAATTCTCAATAATCTGAAGAAAAATCAGCTTAAAAAATTGCAATAGAGTACTAACTCTTAAGTAATACAATGAGAAATTGGAATTGATTTACTCAAGTTACCATAAAATACAAATAAAAGAGCAAACATTTACAAAGAAGGGTACCATACAGCTGGCAAGACAGAATCTTCTTTTCATGAATAATCTCAAAGTGGGAAAGAGAGAAGAAACCAAAAAAGAGACAAGGAGAGGAAGATGTAGAGACAAATGGCAAAAAGAAATCTGTTCATAAAGAGAAAGAACAGAAAGGCGTGAATTAGAAAATAAGTCATTAGTATGAGGGGAAGAAGAATGAAGAGGAAGTGTGAAAAGAATCCAGCTCTTTGGAATGGCAGTTTTTAGTTATTAATAGAAAGTACCACCTTCCAGAAAAGCTGCTGCATGTCTAAATGGATGCCGCTTTGAGGAAAGTCCAAAAACCCTCAGGCGTAAGAGTCAAAACTGTCCATATCCCCTTGCTGGCTGTGACCCAAATCTGGCACAGATGGCTTGTAAATGATTGTCACTGCCAGAAACCTGCAAATGATTGTCACTACCAGAAACCCATTGGCCTATTATGAAATGAGTTTTAGTCTCAGTGTGGATGTTGACACTGCAAAGGTGTTTGGGGGTCACGATACTATCGGACGGTGCAGCCGCTGACCTGTCATATGGCCCCAAGCGCACCCTGCAAAGAGGTGGCAAAGCCCCTTCAACTCCCTACTTAAATCCACCTTGGGCACGCTGCAAAGCACAGGACGACTGGGTTTCACCCCCAGCTCTGCTGCTGATCTCCCTTGAGCCTTGTCCCATTTCCATGTAAGCCAATTCCCTGCAACTTCCACAGGTCACTATTTCCCTCCCTGGTAAAACTGAAGTGGTAAGTTTATTTTCCTCCCTCTCTTTTCTGCCTGGTTGATTTAGGCTATCAGCTTCAGGGTAGCAATTGCCTCTGCCAATGCGCTTGTACAGTTCCCTAACACTGATGCTGGGCCGAGCGGGGCTTTGATCTCAGCTGGAGTCTCCAAGCACTACAGCAGTAACACCTACATAAGAGCACAGACCCCCATTAAGGGAGAGCTCTAACTTAAACGCTTTAAAAGCACACGACTAGGCTAATTTTATACAGTGCAATAACCTGAGACAAGACAGCCTAATTTAGGAGGCACATGCTCTTTGTATCCTTTTCTTTAGAAAAAGCGGCACTCTCATAAATTATCGATGCCGGTCCCCAGAGCGGCAGCTGCGTGCTCGCCCGCACTGCGATGCGCTCGGTCGCAGGCTGCACCTCGCAGCGGGGCGAGCGCTCGACCTGCACTGCTGCCTTTAGAACGCCCAGGCTTAGCTGGAGATAACGTCCCAATACCTCAAATCGATGCGTAGACAAATGTGTGGGACACCCTCGGTCTTTCAAGGCTGTTCTTCTTCCAGGAATTGTTTACCCATCACACTTTCTGAAATGTTCTCATCTGCTCTAATTGCCGTGATTCATGAATTTACAACACAGCTGTGCTCCACAATTTTCATCCAACTGTAATCCTTCACTTTGCAAATTGATAAATAGTGACTGCTTATAGCTGCAATATCTAAGCACAGCCTTAAAACTTCAGGGCAAATTCATAAAGGCTACAAAATTCAAATATAATAAAAAATGTCACAAATAAAGGCATATTATTACAATCATCATGTACATATCAGGATGTGTTGTGGCCCTGCAAATGCCCGCTGTGTATTCTGCTTTATGACAGTGTCCCCCACGCGAAGGGCCAGATCCCGCGACAGAGTTCACGGGCTCCCCTCGGGCTGCGCCGGGTTTATCACACAAACCACAGCTCAGGGGAACTGCACAGATGCTTTATACAGAACTCGGGGCATGCAGCAAATTTATTCCTATGTGGACCATGCTTTTCAGCTGACAATGTTTACATATTTCTTATCAAACAGGTTGGGTGGTTTTGTAAATGCTGCTTTTTAATTTATAATATTATTGTTATATTTATTGTTATATTTATTGTTAAAGATCTAGGCCCTTGCTGTGACTGAGTGTATTGATACTTTTATCTTAGCTAGCAACAGTTTCACTTAACTGTAGTTATGTAGTACGAAGAATGTGTTTGCTTATTCAAGACACACCAGCATAAAATAAAAATGAATATGTTCAGAAATTCTATAAATTAAAAATAAGTTCAGGAAAAATATATGAAACGAAAGCATATTTTTGAACAAAAAAGCGGAACTCCTGTGAATCTGTAATGACTCCCAAATACTTCTGCTTTGTATTTTCTACTGGAACCTCCTGAAGGATATCAAAGGAAAACACTACTGTGCTTGAGAACATAACTCCTCAAGAAGCTGCATCTTAACCACCATCAGGAACCCCTTTTGGGGTTGTGGGCAGCTGCATGAACTGCAACTGATTTTTTACTGGGGCCTAAACTGTTTTGATTCTTCATGATAAAGGACAGAAACATTGTTAAAAACAGGCTCAATTTTAAAAATTCCTAACTCGTTGTACCTGGTGCGCAGCTTCATGTAGGTGCTTAATCAAATGCTTGAACTTCTATCTACGAAATAGTTTCATGAAAATAAATGCAATATATTTACTTTTAAAAAATATTTCCTCAACTGTATTTCATAACATTAGCCAACTCAAATCCCCCTATCCTATGACTATTAGTGTTTCAAAAGCAGATGTAAGAGAAGAAGAAAAGACATTAAGGGCAAAATGACAAAATCACAAATTCACGAATAACATGAATCTTTTATCCATCTCAGCATGAAAAAGCTAGCACTGGCGCACAGAAAGAATTGCCTGCTATTTTTTGTTAACTCACCCAAAATGTTCTCAGCATCTTAAAAGTAGAAGTATAATCTGTTTTGTGAGTTTTGGACATGCAGGTGGATTGCTTAATGAGTTGCGCACAATAGACGCAGAACTGATTCCCTCTGGCTCATCTCACTTGTAAAGAAAAATACGACATTTTACTAAAGAAAAAAACACTTATCTGCTTGAATTAATTCAAGTGTATAGCTGCACGTACGTTTGATTCCTGGGAGGAATGATGTAGGTTTAGGAGTCATGCTACCATTTTAAAGTCTGTGCCAAAGCTGAAACAGCTTTGCCAAGCTCCGAGAAGGGCTCGCAGCATTTTCTAGCACACCGTACACCTGCAAGGCTCAGGCTACCTCACATCTTTACAGACCCCGGCATGCCCAACAGCCCGTGGTCTGTCCCCCACGCAAGCAGCGGTGACATTGTTGGCTGTCACATACCACCCAGGCCATAAAGAAGGTGAGGAACTTTCAGAATCAGCAACCATTGAACTCACAACAGTAAACAATCTGAAGCAATAGAACAGATAAGCGCGGGGTATTTTGCTCTCAGAGAGATGAACTATTCCAAGGGATGCACGTCAGGCCTCTCCCTCCCCTTGTGTATTCCACTCCTACCAAATGGTACTTTGACTTAATTTGCTAATACACTGTTTTCATATGTAATCTCAGTCACATATGTGTTCAGAAGCTATGGTTTCCTGGGTAAGTAGGTTTAGGGGATCCTGGAAGATGCTTTAAATGAGCAAGTTCAATCAGATACACATCTAATGATACACATCTAATACATGAATTTGCTCTGAAGACTGAAAAATAAGTCAACTTCTTGAGAAAACTCTATGTTAGAAGCCTAAACAAAGGCACTTCAAAGCAGAAGCATGGTTTATTTGCCTTTTGGTTTGGGGCAGTCCTCAGCAGCTTCTGGCCATAAATATATGGTTAACATTCCAGAATAATATTATATTAGAACAGACATGACTATCATCAGATCTGTGTTTCCCTGAAGATCTACGACTTCTGACTCCTTTTGCTTCTCTGAACAGCACTGAGCAGAAACAGAAGGGATGTTTTATTAATATTTCCTTTTTCAAGGCCACTGCTACAAAAGCCGTGAGCAAACTTTTGGCATTGGCCTCTGCAGAGCCCTGCATACAGTGAGAGAACAGAGAAACAGTTCCTCTGCTGCTGGGAAGAGCCACGAACAGCTGTTCAGCTGGTATTTTTGCCTTCATTACAAGGCTTCAAATTGCATCAGAATGCATCCACTAGTCATTTTTGAAGCCTTATTGCCAACTCCTTACGTCTTTTCAAAACACGTGGTCTGAAAGAGCTACAGAAGAGAGAGCGGCAGTGTTCTCGGATTCACTGTAATCAGATTTCTTTCCTTCTCATTCTCCTTTTGATTAGAACTATCATGCGCACAGGTTAAAACGGCAGACTTCCACTTCTGCACGTATCGTTTTATTTTTTCTCTGTATTAATACGTGATTTATTTGTGTTTATGCTGCACTCATTGCAGCATATGGTTGCTGCAAAATTGCCATTTAGAATGGGGCAAACTACAACCGACCTGCTTAAACAGCTGTCTTTGTTTTAAAACACACTCCGTAAATATTTTTAACGTCATGATTCTCCAGAGAAAAAGAAAAAGTTTACCTTACTGTATCTACCTTGTTTTATTTAGAACCAAACAAATGAAACAAACGTGCTTGTCGGTCTTCTCCAGAACACCTTTTAAAAACGCCCATGATTACTTTCTGCAATAATTCAGTTCAAAAAGATACCCTAATGAAAAGTAAAAAACCCCATAAAATTAGCATCACTCGGAACAGCCGATTCAGAAATGGCTTTATTATTGTTCCACAGCACGACCCATCCCGCCCGGAGCCAAATCCTCTTTGGCTCACTCTCTCCCCGCTCCGGCAAGTCAGAAACGAACGATTTTCGTATTCCAGCAGCGCCCGCTCCCGCTCCGACACCGGGCGCTCGGGGAGGGCACGGCCGAGCCGCCCCCAGCCCCGCAGGGCGGAGGCAGCAGCGCGGACCCTCCGCGGGGCGAGCGGGGCCCCGCAGCCCGGCCGGGCCCGCAGCGCGGAGCCGCCGCTGACGCACGGGCTGGCGGGCAGCGGCGGCGGCTCCCGTAGCTTATGGCAACGGCGGAGCCAATGGCAGCCGCCCGCCCGGCGCTGCCATGGCGATCCCGCTCCTCGCCATGGCGGCACCACCTGCCGCGGCCGCTCCGCCAGGACGCGGCAGCCGCGCCCGGCCCGCCCGGCGTCCCCCGGCCCGCTCTCGCCGGCCGCCGGCCGAAGGGGCGGCGAGCGCCCGCCAGCGCCCAGCGGGGCCGGGGTGCCCGCGGCCAAGGGGCGACGGCCGCCACCGACGGCGCAGCGCTGCGCCTGCTGCCGCCCTGCCCGCCGCGGGGCCCGGTGGCGGAGGCACGGAGGGAAGCTCTCCCGCTACGGAGCGAGCGCGGCTCTTCCCAGCGGCGCTCCCGCTCCTCGCGGGCCTGGCAGCTCTCCCCGGAGATCAGCCCCCGAACTTCGCGGAGCGGGACCGGACCGAAGTTGAGAGGCGGGACCGGGGCGCCCCTCCGAGAGCGCCCGCCAGCCGGCAGGCACGGGATCCGCCGCTTCCTCTCCGCGCCCCGGGCAGGGTCCAGCCGCCCCGGCCCCGCCGCCGCGGCCCCGGTTCTGGCGGCGACCCCCCGCCGAGGGGCAGCGGCTCCTGCCCCGGAACAGCGCCGGTCGCTCCGGCCGCCTCCCGTGCCCGCGCCGCTCGCCCGCTGCCCCTAGCGGGGGTTCCCCCTACCTGTAGGGGATCCAGTCCGCCTGGTGCCTCGAAGTCATCTCTCCCCGGCGACGCTGCCCGGAGCCGAGGAGGGGAACGCGGCCGCTGCTGCCCGAGTCGGAACCCGCCACGGCGCGGGCAGCATCCTCCGTCCGGGGCGGGGGCGGACGGCGCGCCGGTTATCCCGGCAACGGCCGCAGAAACATCCCCCCGGGGAGGGCTCCCAGCGGCGGGCCGGGCTGCATGGGGCGGGGGGCGGCCGGGCGCAGCGGGAGGCGGCTCCCTGCCCGGAGCGGCGGCTGAGTCGGGCACCGGAGCGGGGGAGGGGGCTGCGGGAGGGGGGCGGAGGAAGGGCCGGCGGCGGGCAGGGAAAGGCAGGGCAGCAGCGCCGCGTCCCCGCTGCCGCTACCCGTCCGCCCCCCCGCTGCCGCCGCCGCGCTGAGGCATCGCCCGGGCGAGGCGGGCCCGGCCGAGCCGCCCTCCGCGCCGGGCCCGCCCCTGCCCCGTCAGCCGCGCCGGCACTGGGCATGTGCGGGGCGCCGCGGCCGGCGGGGCCGCGCTCCGGGGCGGGTAGCGGCGGAGCAGCCCTCGCAGCCGGCTGGGGCGGCGGGGAGGTGCGAGGAGAGCTCGGTCTGCGCCTACGCGCTTCTCAGTTCAGCCCTACCGGCGAAATCCATACATTTCAGCAATTGGACCCAAAATGGCTGAGGAGCCACGGCCTGGGGTCCATTAGTGAAAGCTTAACGCGGCCCTTGAGGGGAAATTCGTGTTTTCTGTTTGCCAGCGCTAGACTCGGTGCCTCACGGTGACACGGAGCCGCTGGGACACGGCGGCTGCAGCCCAGCTCGGCCAGCGCTGGAGCGGCCGCACGGCAGCAGCTCCCTGGGGAAAGAAAGCGTGGCCAGGGCTGAGGCTGGAGCACAGCACGGCCACGGCTCCCTTAGGAGCCCAGCCTCTGCTACGCGAGTGCGTTACACCACCCGCTCATCCCAGCAAGTCCAGCTCTGCGGCCACCGCACAAGTTAAGGCCTTTTACACTACCGACCGTGTAAATCCCTTCTCCTCCTCCCCTCAGTCCGTGTCAGGCTATACAGCTAAGAAATACTTACAGAAACACTTACAGAAACACTTGCTGACTTCGTGCAAAAAAAAATTATCTGAAGAAAGAAGCAATTAGTGAAAGATAGGGACTAATGAAAAATACAATGTCTATTTGCTTTGAATGCTGGCACTCTGGCCCCTAACATCTCAGAAGATTTGATGTAGGTAACAGCTGTACTGCGCATGGAGGAGAGGTTTAAAGAAAACACTGTTATGAGTGAGCTGGAGTCACCTTTTTGCACAGAACAGGCATTGCGGAATAAACCGTCAAAGCGTTAACCGTGGCACCCACCATGCCCTGGAAAGGCCAAGATGGACAGGGCACCTAAGTGACAAAGACATGACACTCTGACCTGCTAAACCATCCCCAAATTGCAACGTTGGTTTTCTGCTTGATGGCGTGAATTCATGTGGAAGAAGGGTATGGTACGGGTTATCTCACTGCAAGGTGTTGAAGAATTAGAAGGACAGGTGAACGATTAGGACCCTGGAAAGGTGCACATCTGAGCAGAGAGTGAAAGAAAAAATGTTCACCTGAGAAAACAGAGATAGGGAGTTTAAGAGTGTCTAGCAACAGCAGATTACAACAGCAGAAAAAGAACTTTGGTTCTCACAGTTTTATAGCATAGAAAACAAGGAGACAGTATTACAATTTAGCCAACTGAAAACAAATTGAAGGAGATACTTTTTCACACAACGTAACTCTTTAGTAGAGTTCTCTACCAAAAAACATGACCAGGCCAGGAAGCCAGCAAGAGTCAACAGAAGATGGCAGCTTACCAGGTAACAGAAATGTTGCCATGTTGTTCACCGTCATGAACTTTTGAGAAGCTATTTTGTTTTAAATCTGGAAGCCATAATTTAAACGTTTTCCTGAAGTCAAAATGACATCTGCCTTTAAGGAATAATTATCTCACATCCATGTGGATAAGATGATTTGCTGCTTTCTTGACCAGCATGGGCCATTGGGCTTGAAAGACCACCAGTTCCAGTCGGGCACAACCTGGAACTGTAAAACAAGTGGCTTCACCACCACCTGGCAGTGTTATTAGCATGAGCAGGTGGTGGCGGGAGAGACATCCCATCTTCCAGTACTAAGCTCATGTTTTTTAAGCATGCCCATTTACTGAGGCAACTGTAGAAAAGAAGAAAGACGAAAACTAGAAGAGTTTCATGTCTTCAGAGTCAAAAGCTCTCAAGACTGATGACTGAATATCTCTTTTCAAAAAGGCGTAAGTGTAAAGTCTGATAGATGAGCTAATGCACACACATCAAAAAGATCCCTCTGAACTTTGAGGGATATGAAATATGGAAGTGCTTTCATGTCATTTAAACAGCCCAAGAGCATGTTTTTATTAATAAATACAAGGCATACAGGTGTTCAAAATGGGAGACTGTCACGGTGTCCTGGAAGATGGGGGTGCACAGAACATAATGTCCACCTAGGGTGAGCTGACACAGAGGAAAAGAAACATCAGGAAAATTGTAGGGGGAGAAGGGAAAAACAATTATGTGATATTTTATCTGCTTTTGTAGAGTTTATTTATGCTCCCAACCTCTTCCATATTCTCCTCTGCCTTGATTCTCCTCATCCCTTTGCCATTTGCCTTTACACTGCCTCACTCTCCAGCTTTGGTTCTTTCTCCCTGGCAATGCTCTGCCCCCATTACTGAAGGAGGTGAGCCAAGCAGAAAGGTGAATACCAGCCCTCCACTGCCGGCAGCGGTAAGTGGGGGGTCACTGCACATCTCTGACTCTGAGCAAGGTCCCGACTCAGCAGCCTCCTGCGGATGTCACTCTGCTTTGTCTACACAGCACACAAAGCTAACTCTGAATGACAGGGCAAGAGTTAAAGAGAAATCCTTGCCTGGAGAATGATCAAGGTGTTCATTTTGCTGTGTGACAAGCCTCAAGATTGCCCTCACAGATCTGTTCACTGACATTTCTAATAATTTTCAGCATCTCAGGGAAGCTCTGGCTTTTGCAGGTGCCAGTTTCCCCAAGTACTACTACAACAAAAACTAGGAAAAAACACCAGCATGTAACAAACAACCCTTACAGGCAATGATGATTTCTAGGTGCTATCTGGAAAGAGAATTGTGCTTCTCAAAAGCCATGCTTAATTAGTTTCAGATGCCCAACTGATGGGCAAGGTAGTCTGTTAGGAAAACAGTGCTTTAAAGGTTCAATGATGGATACATGAAACACAGGGAAAGCGGCAACATAGATGCAAACCTGCCAAGTATGTCTCACCAAGTACCACCTTCCTCTATGTAGTGTGCTACCTTTCAAATTATTCCTATTTTGTCCTCTATGTAAGTCTCCTACTAATACATCTTTTGATTGAGATGATGAATAATACAACACAACTATATCTAACAGCTAAAAACACCTGCATTTGCAACTGAAAGCCTTCTGGCAGTCCGGGTAGAGAGCAAGACATCAAAGCAGGAGGACTCTGCTGGAGGGGAGTTGGGAGAAACTAAGCAAGTAGTAAAATAAGAAAATGATGTAAGGTCTTTCCTAAATTTACAGGTTAATAACTTTAAAAAGTCTAATTTTCCATGATGGGGGAATTAAGTTCTAAAATAAAGTTGTAAATGTATATACTCATTTGAAGAAGTGCACAGGGTATATTTTATAGAGATTGTTATCCATCTATATTCCTGTTGTTCCTCTTTCTAGAGCTGCTGTTGCTTCTGCGCCAGTGAGCACGACACCGTTCAGATCCTGTGTGGTACGAACAGAAAGGTCTGCACGCTGTGTGGCTTTGGAGCTTTCCTACACCTCATAGCTGCTATAGGAGGCTCGGGATACGTATTGAATTAAATTCCTGTCTCGTTGGCCTTTTCAGCTGACCTGAAAGAAGACTGATTCTAGAAAAAAGGAAAAGTATAGTAATGAACAGTATAGATTTTCTTATTTGCAGTCCCATCCTGGTTTTATGCTGTACTGTAACACACATCCTAACTCACAGTTCCTAACCCGTTCATAATACATCCAAGAGTCTCATTCAACCTTTACTTTTCAGGTCTTTTAAACAGGCAAAACCAGACAGTTTTTTGTTTCTGGACCAGCTCAAGCATACTGCAGAAAACACTTCTATCTGGCATTTTAACTCTTATAACAGCACAAATAGGACAGATTTGGCATAAATGTGTAAGGATTCTGGGTTTTCCTTTATTGGCTTGCACACTTCTAATTTTAAGCTCCAAATGACAAGGAATAGGGATGTGTTTGTGCTGGCATAACTACAGAAGTAGTTGTGTTTCAGTTTTTCCATTCCAATATATCTAAAAATCAAACTATCACATTTGAAGCAAAGCCATGCCAAATAAAACTTATCTGCATTCATTATAAACCTAGAGTGCCTAACAAAGTTCATGAACTTTTCTGCATAAAGCTCAAATGGGTTGTGAGCATATCTAGGATATTTTGTTTGTTTGAAAATCGAACCATGCAACTAACCAGGACCAGATGCAAAAGTGGAGGTTTTGTATAATGAGCTGAAATTCAGCAAGTGCAGTGGATTTCTTCCCAAGCAGTGACTTCTGGAATGTGTTGAAACAAATTCAGAATAAACTCCAGGGATGATAGTAAGGGCACTAAAACTTCCACAAATCAAAAAGAAGAAAAAGTTCACAAAAGTGCACTGTCCTTGTGCCTTGAAAAGAAAGAACCTCAGGTTAGATCTTGTTTCCCTTGCAAGAAAAAAAAAAAAAGGCATTATTTTTTATATCCAAATTTCAACTATAACGATAAAATTTTGTGGTAAAGGTGAACAATTTGGAGATGAAACTCTGGGAAATAGACGATTGGTATATGAAAGATTTATTGTAACCTTTACATGGTTGATCCTTTCCATCTCTCCATGAAAGCTCACTTTTCCTTATTGTATTTCAGCTATTCTCATTCCAATAAGTACATTTCTGTTTCTTTATTGTGAGGCCGTGAAGCATACATACCAATCGTTAACACACTGAAATAAAATCTATTCTGCAATAACAATATAGAGTTCCCTTGCCACCCAGAGTGATTTTTCACTTTAGCCACTTCAGTTTGGACTTGCCTACCTCCACTGAGATCCTGTCTAATATCAGGTTTCTTACAATGAATAACAAGCTGACACCTACATCTACATATTCCTATAAAATGAGAAAATCTTAACTTTTGAGGAAAGTTATTAAGCTCCCTGTGCCAGAAATCAAACATTGTACACCCCTGTCCTGGTGTTTGCCACTGGGGGCCTGCTTTCAACACCTGCTAAATAAGATTTTAGTTCAGTCCGATAGCAGAATCTGTGACAACACTTCATGTTTCTCTCAAAATTTTGTGCTGGATATATCCAATGCTCTGATCCTCCACTATAAGTAATAAACCTTGTTACTAGGGTGAAAACAAAGTCTCTCACATAAAGTCACTGAAACTTGACTAAGAAACTGGTATAATCCTCATCAGAGCTCCTGTCATCTTTGGAATTGCTGTCCCATTGAACACTCATATAAGTCAAGTGGGACCACTGGAAGTCCCTTCCAACTCCCCTTTTTACTGTCCTCTAACATTATTCCTACCTCCTGATACCTAAAATGATTGTTCATGGAGGATGATTTTTCCTATGATAGTGCTTAAATATAAAATTGGATAATCCTATCCCATTTCAGCATACTAGTTTGCATAGGTTTTGCTTTTAAAGGTATCTTTTCCCTTTGAAAACCAAATTTTACACAGTAATTTTGCACTCATCTCTTGCACTGATGCTTTTTGAACTTTTCCAGACCATTCATACTACTTACATGTCACTCAAGGCAGTTAGAATACCAAATCAAAAAGACATATTTTCAAGAAGACTCCCCCTCCCAAAGTATGTGCTGCTGTCCTCTAAGACAGGTCGAAATTCACAGCAAACCAAATGCCAGTTTACTGGCCATGAAAATTATAAATCACTTTTTGTTTGTTTTTCCTTCTAAAATTCAAGTTTAGTTTTCAGCTTTTTAGGTTTTTTTTTCCCCTTGTGCAGTCCCAGGGTGGATGGCAATGGAAGGCATCTCTGGAGTTCATCTTGTTCAACCCCCCTGCCCAGAGCCATGACAACTACAGGAGGTTCCCTGGATTTATGTTCAGACAAGTTTTGATTATCTCCAAGAACGGAGGCTCTGCAACTTCCCAGGGCAGCCCGTCCTGCTGTTTGACCACCATCACAGTCAAAAGATGTTGTCCTATGTCTAAATGGAATTTCTTGTATTTCAGTTTGTGCCTGTTACTCATTTTGTTCCTCTGAGCTAAGATGCATCATTTTGCACTCAGTCAGCAGGAGGGAAACATTTTGCATCTCCCTTTGTCCTTCTGGCAAGCTCAGAGGACCCTCATGTGTTCTTTCAGGACAAAACCAGGCTCTTCCAGCTCAGACTGGGAGAGCCATGCTGAAATTCTCATAAGCCATTAGCAAACAGTAGCAAGTCTTTGGCTGCTGAAAGAATAACCCCCAAACTGTTTCTTCATATTAAATAGTCTTTCCTGCGCAGCATGGTGAGTAGGCAACTGTACTTAATGCTGCAAAACCTCAGGATTAATCTGAAGCAAAGTACATCCTTCATAACTGTTCTGTAAAAGCATGCATAGGCATTATCTCCAGTTAATATAAATCCAAAAAATTCCATTGAAATTATAGATCTAAAACTGTCTACCCCAGCTGAAGATATAGGTTTAAATGTTCTTGCTTTGCTATTCGGGAGCTAAACGAATAAAACCAAACAAAATCCTGTCTAATCTCAGAAATGTTTCCAATCCACAGATCTTTCAAACTCAGACATGACTTATCTGCCCTTAAAAGCCATTAACTTCACCTGACAATGAGCCAGAAAATTGAAATGCTCCCAGCAGAACTTGTAAGTAGAACCAGAAATGCTTTGCCATAGGTGTTTATTTCGTACACCATGATAATGACCTTATTTTATACTCTCTAGATTTCTTCTTCCATCAAACATGATTACTCAAAAAAGTCAGTTTATTTAGAAAAAGAAAAAAAATGAGACATAATTTTTGAAAGAATTAATGTTCCATTACACTTAAGCATAGAGTCGTGATCAAATTAAAATGACTTGAGTTCACTGTACAAGGAAAAAGATTTGAATGGTTTTGTTTGAAGTCAAAGCAGCTAGAAAAATAGGAAACTAGCTTTAGAATAGCTGAGCATTTTTGTGACTAGAAAACATTCTACAGTCTTCAGATGATATCTAAGATTAAATAGTATCAAGTTATTATTTTCATTTGCTTGCTATTAAATAGTCTAGCTAGTAAAACTTTACAAAAGGAACAGGAATAAGTATTTGAATTATTGTTTCACTGCTTTCTTTCCAAGACAATGGGTTAAATATAATTGAGTTTGCAATGGAAATACCTGATTTTTCCTTCAGAACTTATGCAACTTATTAGCTTGATTTACTGCAATCATCTGCTCTTCTGGCCAATATATGACACTATTTGTAGCATGGCTGCTTTACATCATCTTTGTAATGCAATAAAATGCCACATTCACGTTAGAGATGATAAATCGATGCAACAGCTAGAATATTCAGTTTGCCTACAGCTATGTAGAAAGTCTCTGGATAAGCTAGGAACCAATCAGTTGATATTCACTGAAACATCCATCTACAGAGCGTACAAATTATATTCTGGATGTCACGTGCCAAGCGCTTTCCGAGTCCTCCCTATTTGCAAGTACAAGGACAGGATGAGACTGCACTGCTTACTCAGGCTTTCCCTGAATTACAATCTAATGCAACTGATGAGGATTGCCTTGGTTGATGAGGACTGGGTTAGGGACCAATTAAGCAATCTGGACATCCATAAATGTCCAGAAGAGGAGACTGAGGAGTGACCTCATCAATGTTTATAAATATATAAAGGGTGGGTGTCACGAGGATGGAGCCAGGCTCTTCTTGGTGACAACCAACAGTAAGACAAGGAGTAATGGGTTCAAGCTGGAACACAAGAGGTTCCACTTAAATTTGAGAAGAAACTTCTTCACAGTGAGGGTGACAGAACACTGGAACAGGCTGCCCAGGGAGGTTGTGGAGTTTCCTTCTCTGGAGACATTCAAAACCCGCCTGGACGCCTTCCTGTGTAACCTCATCTGGGTGTTCCTGCTCTGGCAGGGAGATTGGACTAGATGATCTTTCAAGGTCCCTTCCAATCCCTAACATTCTGTGATTCTGGGATAATTTCAAATCTACAGATACACTAAGTTAACTTAAACAGTTGGCTGAGAATTTCTGTTTGCAAGAGCTGCTGATGTTATCAATTTCACCAAACCGTTTTTCACTCTACCTCAACAGAAGACTGAAGCTGTGGCCAGATAGTTCGACAGAAGCTAAATGAGAGACACTGTTCGATAACGTGGTCCAGCTTAAAGAGACTGCTTTTGATTATGTTTTAGCATATTCCTATAAGATGTTTTAGTTCACTATTTACCAGGTTCTCAGCGATTTGGCTGCCGAAGTTTAACAGATGCTTGCTGAGCAGTCCCCAGCTTCCACTGGAGAATGCCAGGACCGTTTCTTTTGAACTGGTGTAGAGGTATGTCCCTCATGTGGGCACCTGCACACTCCCTGCTTACAGCCTGGGGATGTCCATGGGCTCACGGGGCAGCCCAGCCTCACCTCCAGCCTCAGGATGTCCATGGGCTCAAGGGGCAGCCCAGCCCCACCTCCAGCCTCAGGATGTCCATGGGCTCACGGGGCAGCCCAGCCTCACCTCCAGCTTCAGAATGTCCACGGGCTCATGGGGCAGCCCAGCCCCACCTCCAGCACACACTCCCACCAGCCCACCCTTGGCGGAGACCTCCTGCACCCCCTTGCAGAGGCCCCCTGGGCACTCGGTGGTCCTGTCTGGCTGCATCTTTGCCAGCCCCTCTGAAAGGCAACACTGAAGGGTCTGGCATGAAGCAGGTGAGATCCCACCACCTCAAAGGGGAGGACACCTGCATCAGGCCAGATCCTGCTGAGCTGTGGTTCTCAGCGCAACACTTTTCATTCCAAGGGGGAGCCCAATGCTGCGTTATGAACAGTTCTTCTGTGAGAACGATATCAACTGCATCTAGCAGACTATGAGCACATTTTCCTCATTAACTTCGCCAGTGGTTTGAGCAGAGTCCTCTCACCAGCAAGTTTGTTATTTTTCTGTAAAAAAAAAAAAAAAATGGAGGAACTATTGTTTGCAAAATATATTTCCTGGCAGCCAGACAGGAAGATAAGCTTTTAAAATTTCCCTTCTAGACATAGAATTATGAGTATTTAAGTACCAATTAGTTAGTAAGCATAACATATACCTTCAAAGAGCATTGTAAAGAAAACATAAAGAATGCATTAAGATAAGACTTTCACTTAAAAAAGTAAAATTCTTCAAAGAGACTTTTCTTGCATGACAGAAGGTAAAGCAACATTTCTTATGTGATTTTGGGATAAGAATGAAAAGCAAAGGAAAATAAACCAAATAGTTTACGTCTTTGTAGTAAATATTGTATAAAAATTACATGGATAGAGAATTCTCTGAGCCTGTGCAGATTTTCATACAGGGAGATGACTGTATGAAATCTATCTTATTTTTATTCATTTTGCTTTGCATAAACCAATCTTCTTTTTTGGCCTGTCATACCCTTTTCAGACAACATCTTCTTTCTCCTTAATTACTGCAGGTAGATTTATCCAGTTGTTCTTCTCTCCAATATCAAACTCAGGAATTACTACTTTGCCTCCCTGGGATTTCTTCATACAGTGACAGTTCTGTGCTAAATCCTGCTGCACCTTCCTTGCACTGATACCACATTTTTACCTCTGTCCTTCCAGTTGCATGATCAGCTGGGTTCACGCCCCTGGTTCATTCACGTGCCTAACACAGTTATTCACATCTGGATCATAACATTGGTAATATGATTATAACCATGTCCTTCAACCTGCCTTCAGGAGCAGCAAATTATAAAGACAAACTGACTGAGAGCAAGGATAATTCCAGATTCCCACAGAATGTATCGTTTATGACTAAATCAAAAGGAGGCTGTGAGATCAACGCAACGTTCTTTCAGTGAATATGCAGATACAGTACATGCTATGGAGAATGTGAAACCAGGGACATGATCTGAATCGGTAAAAGGTATGATGCATTCACTTAAAAACCCCTAATTTTTGTGTAAGCTTAGTCACAGGCCTGAATTTAGTGAGAGGTCTGAGGAAGAGTAAAAAAGTAAAGGGCATGAAATGACTCAGGACATCAGAGTCTGTTACTGCCTTTCTGCTGGTACCACCCATTGTGCCTATTCCTGCATGAATGATGTGGCAGTGCCTCATTTTACCTTTCTTACTCTCACAGGTGTCTCCTTTTCTTGAATTTAATGAATCCATTAAGATTCTTCAGGAAAGATTGAGATTCAGGTCTTCAGGAAGGGATTTTTCACTGTCTCAGTACTATTGCCCTACCTGCCCTCGGACAGCACAGTTAATCTGTGAGAGTCGACACACTTTGACTGGAAGATAAGCAAGAAGGAAACCTGAGATGGGGATGAAGTAGAAAAGAGCTGCGGGGAAGAGAGTATTATGAAATAGGGGTGGAGATTAAAAAGAAAATACCAGATTTTCTGCATTTCCTAAAAGCATGTTCCAAAACCACTGATGGCCCTTTTCCTGGAGAACACTAGTATGTTTAAATATCTTCTATATATGTATGATATACATCCATGTTGTGCGGCCATAACGAAGCAATTGTGCATGCTGGATGTTTGGCACAGACTCTTTGCTGCGATACCTGCTGTGTGACTCCGCTCCCTCTCACGGAGTCCTGAAGGTAACAACACTCCTGGGAATCCACTTCTGCCTCTTCCTCAGGAGCTGTTGAGCAGTTTCCTCATTCTGACATTTGCTGTTTATCGATCCTTGTCTACACTGTCTTCCCTTACATTAGGAAGGTGGTAGTGTAACAGCCCATTTACAACAAGTGCTGTATTGTACTGTAGTATGAGATGTGTTGAGACACACTGGTTCAAAGACCTGGAGGAATTCCCTTCTGTGCCTCTCGGCATATTTTCCAATGTAAGTCTCAAGCAGACTCAGTTAACAATAAGATCCTTCCTTTATACAGAAATGTCACAGCAAAATCAAGATTCAGTGAAGGAAATCAGGTCAAGGAGAAACAGGAAAAACACAGCCAATCTAGAAAGCATTGAAAAAGTTCACTAGGGTGATAGGCAAACTGTTGTGGAAAAGGAAAGAACAAGACAGAGGTGGGGGGAAAAAAGATATATAATAAAAAATAAACCCAGAGAACAGGAGACTCAGGCCTAGAAGACAGTGTTAGAAAACTAAATACAGTCAGAGAAACTACACACAAAAGGTCCATATACCAGCAGGCTGGGAGGAAAAAACAACACCACCACTGCAACAACAAAAATACCATATATTTTAACAGGATATTGGAGTAAGGTGGTCAACAGTCAATTAGATTGAGTCACAGATGAAATACGCAAAGGTATGTGGTACAGAAGTAGATGGTGGGTATTGATACCTTTATTCCTATTTGCCAACTTCTTACTGCTTGGCAGTAGTGAATATTGTTGCACAAAACATGCCAGCCGTACAGTAAAGGAGCAACTCTTGAAAGGAAACATACCACATATTTTTCTTAATGGCAGATTTGACTTAAAATTTTATTTTAAAAACAAATCAGTCTGTATAAAAATATATTGTGGTGCTAACTTCTACTGAAAGTAACCAGCCTCACCAAGTGCCATTCTTGGAGATGATGTGTTTCCCTGCTGTTTGCCTGAGCTGTCAAATAGTAGTTGAAGAGTTCTTGTTTTTGTCTTTACTACTTACTTTGTACACAGATGCTTCAACAGACCTAAGTGTATTATTATGTTGAGATAAGATACTGTAGGGCAGACTGTGGCTCAGATGCAAATTATGTTCTGGAGGGAAATACTTGGCAACGAATAGACATTTCCAGAAGTTCATTGGAATGGGTGGAAGTATTTATGCACGTTTATTCTATGGCCAACCTAATATAATCAGGATAGAGATTCTGAGAGGGGGAAAACACAATTATCCTAGCCAGGCTCAATATGTATTATACCATGCTCTCCTTATGTGAAGAAGTTTCAGCCTTTCTTGATGCAATTTTTAATTGTTTGCAATTAAATATAGCTGTATATTTAAATAAAATTGTTCATAAGTTCAAAAATTAGGAAGAATCAGTAATATCATTTCATTTAAAATGAAACCTTTGTCTTAACTGTAAATCAGAAAAGAATACTAGAAAATTTTTAGGTTTTCATATTGGTATCTTGCTTAACAAAAACACTGTCCACTGGAGAGACTTTAGGGTGGCAGTAAACCAGAGGGTGCCCCTGTGCATATTGCCCCTACTCTGAGACAAGTCTACTTTCCTCCTTCGGTATAGAAGTTGTAAAAAATATCACGTACTATGAGTAGTCCTCCCTGCATACATGACACAGGCACACATTGACTGAACATAAAATGGAGACTCTGGGCTCTTAACACCTACCAATCAATGATGTGTGTCACTGCATATAAATTATTCTCATTCCCCACTGACATGAAATTAATTCCAAGCAGGTACAGGAGGAGGTGAGCCTCTGTCCCAACTGCAATCTCCAGAGCAGAACTGGTTAAATATATTTATCTTGAAAAATGTCAGGTTTTCAGCATCACGAATTTCTTTCCAGAGATGCTCAAGTTACATTTCCTATCAGCTGCATCCCTGAAGCAATCTATCACCCCTTTATTTAAAAGAAAATATTCATGAACAAAGGTGGCGTTATGAACACCTGTAACCTCTGAAGAAGAGGAGAGCTCTGGGCATCAAAGCAAAGCATCAAAAGAGGCAGCAAAGTAGGAAACTGCAATTTAACAAAAGCACATGAGATTGAATTTCAACTGAATGAGATTCTGAATCCAGGGCCCAATTACCTGATTTTGAACAAGACACTTCACCCTTAGGTCTCTCTTTCCTGTGCAATGTTTACAGTGTAAAGGCAAGGCAGTCAAAGCGTTATGCGGGACATCCCCCAGATATATTTGTCTGCTCTAGCAGTGCCATTGTCTGGGTGAGGAGCTCTACCAAAAACCCAAAAAGCAAATACGGAAAAAAAAGAATCTAAATCAGTTTACACTAAGCTGAACTTACGAGCCATCATAATTTGAGTTAAAATCTGTAGGGTTTTTAGGAAGGCCAGGTCACTGAAGTGCCTACTTAGCACTCAGTCTTGAGGTACTAAATGCACTGTTCCCCATCGCAGAAGCATTTGTCACTTAACCAGCGTCACCCCATCCTCATGGGCACGAAGAATTTCTCTCACTGCCTCATAACAAGCACCTTTAGCAGTGGAGTTTAAGAAAACAGAGCACACGGGCCTAATGCAAAGTTTTATACTCTAAATTAGAGTCCGTTAAATCAACTTACAACAGACTGTGCACTCTGAGGTGGAAGAACGAAACTTTCTTCATTAAACCAAATGAAATGCAGTGGCTTTAATCGTACCCCCAAAGAACAGCCAGGCTCCTGACTGTTAGGTAGTTGACCAGAGCTAGAAATACCAGAGTTCATAGGTTATTCAGGAACCCATCTGGCTGGAAGTGGCAACTATTATTAAGAAGCCATGAAAATGCCAGCAGCAGCCATTGAGCACAGGGGACTGCAGATAAGCTAGGGTTTAGACTCCTTCCATACTTCATTTCAGTGACATATATGCTGAAAATTCCTTCAAGCAAAAGATTAATGCATGCAATCCTCCATAGCAGTGCATATAAATTACAGGTTAACTGCATCAAAATAATACAGAAAGCAAAGATGGAGATACAACTTGAAATTTTGCTTTACCGACAACACTTCTGATAATCTATAACTTTGCTAACTCATCTTAAAAGAAGAACAATCCCCTCCTGTCCCATTATATAAAGGCACATGGAAGTTATATGGCTCCCCAGTTCCTCACATTTCTCCAGAAGAAAGACTGGTACTTTAGCCCAGTCTCTGCCATGAGTGAAAGTTGTCCTCAATGGCTGCAAAATTGGAAGGTGCAGAGGGAAAAAAACCTTTCCTTGACAAAATGTTTCCTACTCCAAGAGCCTTAGGATACCAGAAGGAAGAGACCTGCCAGCCTTAACGTGTGAGGAGCTGTCTTGCCTGGACAGTTGGCTGTGTCTGTGGTTTCACCTGCTGCCCTCCCTATTGCAACACATCTGTCATTGGCCAAGACATTGTCAAAGATGTATCAGGAGATATAGAAGGGCAAGGACTAAATGAGGTCTTGTAAATTGTATTTGCATCATCGGGCGGCAATTCTATGTGGCTACGACCCAACCTCAACCCTGTCATTCAAAGATAACGGTACATACTTACTTTCAGTCCATTGTCATATCACTTTTTTTTTCTTTTCCCCCTACAAATTCTTTCCCCATTATACATGCACAGGGAAAGAGAAAGAGCAGACTGACTTTTGCACAAGCAGAGGTGTTCCAGGGCAAAATCATCAATTATTTATTGGTTTAAGTCTGAACAGCTTCTTCTGAACTAATAACTCTCCTAAGTTCGTTCTCTGTGTGATTTACTCTGGCAGACAAATTAGTAAGTGTAAAGAGATGGATAGCGCAGCCAAAATCTTTTCCATTTCAGTTCCAAGGGGATATAGCTGCTGCATGGTAGGAAAACATTGAATGAGAGAATAGAAGTTCAAAGCTAAATAATTGAAAACTTGGTTGGGTAAAACCATCTCTTTTGCTAACCATTCCTGTGTAAGTGTTGTATGAAAAATACAGAGCCAGGTTCAGTTCCTGGATAAAACCTATAATTATTTTATAAAGACATATAGTAATTGAGGATGATTCAGAGATAGCTGAAGAAATAGCAGCTGCATCAATCTTCAGGGAAACCGTTCACAGAACTACATTTTTAAAGACTCCTCAAGGGCAACTGCTAGCTCTAGTCCATCTGTTCATGAAAATCAAAATGAGAAAAAAAATCAATTATGATTTAAATTTAAATCAGATTTCAAGCCCAAAGCTTTTAAATTGCGTTGTCCAAGATTGCCGGCACACAGGTTTTGCATTCAAGACCTGTATGATCTATTTGAAAGAATAGCTGAAGGGTCACACCATTACATGTTCAGATCTCTCCTTAAGGCCAAATTTGTGAATGGTACTGACTTTTTTCCCCCCTTTTACTCCCAGTCAAAATGATACCCTAAACTTCAGTTTCCATAGCCTGGCCAGCAGAGCAGCCCATAGCCCTTTTTTCTCCAGACTCCTCCAGGAAAGTAGTATGCTGCCCAGGCCCTTTGCCAAGGCAGGATCCTGCCCTACAAGGAAACAAAGTGGTGGCTCTCTGGCTGCATCTCTGTCCCTTCACATTTCAGAAGCAGAGAGCCCTGAAAATCAAGTTCTGTATTCCTAGCTCCAATCAACAAACTGTAGGAAGAAGCTGGGGGAAAAGATAATGACAGAAGTGAAACAGAGGTCACATCAAATATCATTTTGCAAATGAACAGGCTGGTTCAACATCTCTCAGATCATAAGACACTGTAGGAAACAGAACTCATAAAGACAAATTGATGCTTATTCTCACATGCAAGGGATGCAACTTGGAAATTAATAGAACTGGATCTGCTGTGGCAGCATAAACATCAGATTATATTTTTTGCTGGGAGAGCTGCAATGCTAAGAGCTAATACTGTAACAAGACCTCTTCAGTGTCTTTAACCGCATTAGTAATGTGAGGTCAGGTACTTGTCTTTTTGCGAGATCAACTTCATTTTATTAATCTCCAGAGAAAACTCTGCATTCAGATGGATTTATTAACATTCTCTATGTTACTTGAATTATGTACTGCAAACCCTGTGGAAGCAGGAAAAATTGCATGTAAAAATAAAAACTGCAAATCAAACTCCAAATTTCCTAAGGAGATAGCATAGCTTCACTGAGTTGGAGTTAGCGATGAAGATTTACATCAGCTGAGAGCTTGGTCCATTATTTCTGTAAAACTACGTAAATCATCATAAAACATGACAGATACAGTATTAATGATGAGCTGCTAAAACTTAACCAGGGTCTCCCTCAAACCTTGTTGTTTCAATCAGTGCTATATGTGACACTTCTAGAATAAACGGTTCTTTCATTCCAAATCCATCAAATTTTATATTTTTGCCTCTCCTTGAAGTGATGGATTTTTGGCTGGGACAAACTTTATAGTCATGCCTTTGCTGGTCCTGGGCTAGAGCTCTCTTTGAGAGCACAGCCTTCCTCTGCTTCTGAGGATGCAAGAAATTTATGTGAGAGTCAGGTAATCTGATGGGCAAACAAGTTCCCTCTCACTGAGCCTGGAGGGTGAACAAGCTGACGCTAGATGAGGATGAAGGGGAAATCCAGAAAAATGAAGAAGGTAACTCCCCAAACCTGCTTTCCTATCCTTTGCCCTCCAGGCAGCGAGGAGAAGGGTGTGCAGAGCGTGAGAATGGTGCTTTCACACGCCTCAGCAAGACAGTAGCTCTGCCCGCAGTACTGCTGAATGATGGACACCTGTCAGTGCAGGATGAAAAACTGCACCTGCTTCTGCAAGGAGATGCTGTTTAAGTGGGCACCAACCATCTTCAGAAGTAAAACAAACAAACAAACAAATACACTAACTGCTTCTTAATGCTGTGAAGTAGAACTCCAGCACATCCCCTTAGACACAGCAAATTTCTCCCACTGCTCTCCGTGAAGTCAGATGAGGCGTTTGGAGGGTGGGTGGTGGAACTGTCCTTTGGGGCAGACCTGCAGCTTTCCATGCATTTATATGAAGGCGTGTGGGGGAAGCGAGAGAATATTTAGCCTGCCATCCGGCCTCTTGAAGCAGAAACCCTTCCCATCTCAGTGCTCTGTGTAGCCACAGCCTTTCCAAGACGTTGGGCCCACAGGTGGCTGACTGGAGTGTGATGCAGAAGTGGTTGCCTTTCTCAGAGGAGCTTGTGAAAATGGTACCTGCACCAAGGATCCCGTGCATCCACAAATCACGCCACACTTCTCCAGTGCTGCAGATCTGCCTTTAAAAACATCGTACTGTTCCCAAATAAACTGAGGCTATTTTGAGCTGCCTCTTGGATTTTAGCTTTAGGATTCTGGTTTTCACATTTTGTCTATAACAGGGAGTGCTGGAAGTATTTTCACTATAAATGAACAGGCTTCAGAAATCACAAGTGCTGATACTTTAGGCTGCATCTCACGAGAGTCTCAAAGTGCTGCAAAAGCATGCAGTAATGTTGAGCGAACACAGAAGTCCAGCTGATTTCAGTGCAAGTATTCGGTATGTCGCAGTGACTGTGTGCAGAGGTCACTATGAAACGGTACACATTACAGCTGTGTGTACACAGCATTAGCATATTCATTCTATTACAGAAAACAGTACTAATATGCTCTTGAGTCATTTGCTGATCACTAAATAATTAACTTTTACTGCCAATATATTTTTGATTAATCATTTTATTTTCCATGACAGTTGAAAGTGGATCATATCAATATAGCAACTTTTTCCTTTACTTTGTAATTTCTTGTGAGGTGAAGTAGATAAATTAACTAGTATTATTTTCTCAGCTACAGTACTTATCATTTGAATGACTGCGTCATTTAGATCAGCAACATTTTCCATTCTAATAGTTTTTGTGAAAAAGAAATTTGAAATTAAAACATTTTTTCAAGTTACTTGCTACAAACAGTGTTGGCACTCTCGGGCTGAAAGAGGCTGACTCAACAGCACTTTTATGGATGAGAATTTCCCCAAAGAAAATGAACAGGATAGGGAAGGAAAAAAAAAAACAACCCCACATCATAGGGCCAAATCCTAGCCCACAATAAAGCTGTTCTAGGAAAACATTCATGATGAGGAGCTGATACAGGAGCACCTTGCAATTGTCAGAATGATGTTACTTCCAATTTGCGCCAGTGCCAGCATCCGAGGCAGGTTTAGCATGCTGCCTCCAATCTGGAGCCTAAGCCACCTGTACAGACCTAGTCACGCACAGCCCATTTGGTAAAAAGCTACATTCGCTCTCAGCTCCAGGGTCTCCAGTTGTATGTAGCTACATCAAAGGCTGAACAGCCCCAGAAGGCTTCCTGCTGCTTGTTGCAAGGTATTAGAATTTTGCTGCAATAGGCAAGCAGATCCTGTAGCAACTATACCTATGCCCTCCCAAATCTACATGCTGTCTTTCTCCTCCAGCACAAAATGGAAATTTCACAAGTAACTCAGAGAAACTAAGCTTCTCCTAAGAACTGTTTACTCAGAGGACAACAGCATTGCTCGAAATTGTTGCTTGTGTGACTTGACCCACAAAGAACATAAATGGTTGCAGATGGAACAGACTTTGCATTTTCATTTGATTTCTTTTACAAGTTTGTAAGAGAAATATTAATAGCACACTAATGGCAGCAATTACTATAATGAATGTAACAGCTGGTTCCAGCAGCTGAGCATACGTTTTGGTTTTATACTTTTCCTGTATGGCATGAGGTGGCTCTGAGCAGTTGCAATCACTGTCTCTCACTTTTCCTCTCTGAGGATTCTATTTTCAGCAAGTCTGTGCTCGCAGCAATAAAGATGGAGAGCTACTTTTGTAAATATGTCACCTCTCAGGAGGTTACTCACAGATCTAAGAAATAGGTGGCATTCAAAGTATGATCAGTCTCTCAATCCACTCTGGTCCTCTTGATGGGTACGGCTTCACCATCAAAGCATGCATCTTTCACTTGTGCATCAAGCAGTTTGTTCCTCCTCTTCCTAAATAGAAAATTGAGTGGAGGGACTCCTGCAGTAGAATTATGAAGCAAGAAACAGTTCTGCTCCCCTGGAAACACTCAAAAACAAAATGCGTGTCTGGGGTCCCAAGATTGCCACCTGCCTGTTCCACATCTGAACAGACCCTGTCAGAGTAAATAAAACGGAAATGTAGCACAGACACTAAGAAAGTGCAGAAAGGAAATGAGAAAATTGTTCTGGCCCATCTTCCCTCATATTAAAGCCAGAATTTTAATTATGAGTGAACTAGTATCCTACTCTGCAGGACATGGCATCTGGCGTCCATTAGACTTATAGGTTTTAGTCAAACCCATACGATGATGCCAACCTCCTCAAAAGGCAATTCCATTCAGGGCTTTACCTCCAAATTCCCAAAGGCTGCCAAATCTGGCATTCAGTGTTCCTGTCTTAAACTCAGAATTCAAGCCTATTCAAACGCTTTACTGCATTCATATGCTTGTCATGCTAACACAGTGTAGGTACTAAGGAGCTTGAGGTGCTTCCAAGCTTCAGTAAAAGCCTGCAGGAACTGAACTGAATGCAGGAAACAAAGGAAGCATGAAAGGTAGTGGGTACTTCACATGGTGTGAAAGTTTAAAAGGCTACAATGACTGTGCTTGTCATCTGAACATTCAAGGGTAATATTCATTGAATCAAAATTCTTTCATGCTCTAAGAATTTCCAGATTCCTCTTTAAACCAGGCTTCATACTGTTACCCAGTCAATCAACCAAAATGCTACAGAAGTACTTTGTTTCTCCTCAAGAGCTACATGTTCTAAAATTACCTCAAATCTTTCTCAGAACAGAATGCTTGCAGAATTTACCAAGTTCCCAGGCTAACGTTCACATGTATTATCACATTTGGACTTCGCCTCTTGGAAACTTGAGTCAAAGTTGACTGTCATGGCCCCATCTCCTAAACCAACAGCACTCGTTACCCCTTGCTCTTGTCCTGAAGGACTGTTCCAGCTTACATGGCCATTATGAAATGTAATGACTGGATTTTTAAAACTCCTCTCTGTCAAATGCTTAGGGTGTGAACAAAACACAAGTTTTACATTTAAACTTTGTGTGCATTCAGCAGAGCATCATGCAGCAATCCTCAATGTCAAAAGACAGAAAACAAAGCGTAAGGCAGAGAGTAGAGAGAATACGCCAAAATTGTGTTGAAGGGAAATTAATTTCCTAGAAGCAATGGAAGATAAAAATACAGTTTTTCCATGCTAAAGTACAGCTTTAGGATGTTTACTGTTCTGACATTGCTGGAATGCAAATCTCAAAGTACAACCTCAGAGGAAAACAAAGACAAGCATATCCATTAAGGTCTGCAAAAAAACCAAGGGCCAACTTAAAGGCAATCTGTCAGAGTAACAGCAAAACAGACACAGTTGCTGACTTAAGCAAGGAAGCAGACAGCTGCGTTTTGATCAAACGAGAAGCTTGGAGGAAAAACTGCTGGCAGCTGTTTTAGAAGGACGCCAAAATAATAAAATGCTGTGGTCACAAGGGCAAGTGTTGCAGATATAGGTGAGTCATGGATTATTTCAGGACAGAGGTTCTTTGAACCTCACAACTATAAGGGACGCCTACAATGTGGCCTCACATGTCTCTGTGGCAAACACATGATCAGAGAGAGAGACATCCTCAGATAGCTCAGATGCCATGGTATCATTTTTAGACACCTTTATCTGGCTTGCTTAATCCCACAAAAATCTCCTCTTTGAGGCACGAAGCAGAAGTCCTATTTCTGCACAAATCAATGTGCCAGGTTAATGGGAATATAGCTCTAGAAAGCCTATCCTGCTATAAAGTTGTTTGGGGGTTTTTTGTTTGTTTGGGGTTTGTTTTGTTTGTTTGTTTGAAGACATGGAAGAAAGACTGTGTTCCTATTCAGATTCTAGAATATCATCTAGAAATGTTGTGGTAGCGTGACCCCATTGCAAAATTGTGATAGAAGCTGTACAACAACAGCAAGTATTCTTACATCTTTGAGAAAGTATGAAAAACAAGATCAAGACACACAGAATTGTAACAGATCAAAAAATACAGTTGACATTAAAAATGAACATAAGCTTTAAGATAATTCTGCATGGCCTTTTCTATGGTGTATTTTAAAAGTACTAGTCATAACACAAACACACACATCATGGGCGACTGTCTCACTGCCTTGTTATAGTATTTTGCTGTTTGTTCAATGCTGAAAAGAAGGTGGGTCACAGTCCAAATGACATGTCATTCTTTTTTTCCTCTTTCATTTTCTTGTACTGCATCATCTGCAAAACAGCAATGTCAGGGCCTAGTGGAAAGGCACCATACTGTGCATCAGGACACCTGGATTCTTCTCTTGGCTCAGCAACTGGCTGACACTGACCTTGAGCAAGTTTTTAATCCTTGTTTTCTCCATTTTGTTCATTCAGGACCAGGCTGGTCTCTGCCGCTATTAATGCTGCCAAGTGCTTTGTGTAACCCAGCCCTTATGCAACACATTAAGAGAAGCTGTAAGTACGCAGGAGGAACAATACACACATTACAGAGGGGAATGCTCTTAAGAGATCGGGGGAAGAATTTGTGCCTCCTTCATTAACTGCTGCTGCAGTTCACTGACTCAAGAGCCCCCCCACGATGCTGTGCCTCGCATCCACAGTGAGGACAGGTCTTCAGTTCACCAGCTGTATTCTGGCCAAATTACACTATTATTATTTCAGACCAAGTGGAAGAGAAGAGCTTGGTAGCAAAGATACAGTGTGGAAGGTCATGTTTGAAACCAGACTACTTCCTCTTTATTCAGGGCCTTACGAATTTAGTTGTCACAGTCCAAAAGAGCTACCACTGCTTTCAGACAGGTTTGTAGGAGTAGCACTACTTTCCACAGACTAAAAAATTACCATACATAATAATAACAAAAAGAAAATCAAGTGCAACATTTTGTTTAAAGGAATAATTCAAATGTAGGATTAATACACTTCAATTAAAAAAAGAAAATCGTATCCCAAATTGGAGACATAGTAACAAAAAGCGTGAAAGAGAGAGAGAAGGCAGATGGGAGAAGAGAGAGATGACTGCCACAGACTTCAGCTTTCATAGTTTTCCCAACTGCTCCCTGGATTTCAGACACTCCCCATTTATTTGTGTTCCACTTCAGGTTCATTCCTGCCCTGACTGACGTTCCAGCTACTGAAGGCCTCTCATGAAGCTAGACCGGTGGGCTAAATACTGAGGTATATTCCGTTTAAATCTTGAGTTTTATTATATTCTGGCCCCTGGGATAAAGAAAGCAATCTATTAAATACAACATATTTTTCAAAGCAATTACTGTGATCAGGAGTGTGTCACTGCATAAATCTACCAATGGGTGAGTAGTAGGTGGGAGGATACATTTCTTGTCCCTAAATGCAGCCATAGACCATACCTGTGGGACTGTCCATAAAAATTCGAGTCTCACATACTTTCCAAAGCCAGAAACACTGGCTGTACTGTTGCCTCCATTTAGCTCTCTCTTATAATATAAAATGTGGTTTAAAAGTATAGTTCTTCCTTGCTTTTGTACAGATGATTGTTCTCAATGCCCTGCCACACCTGCTGCTTTGTGTCACACAAACAGATTTCACCATATCAAAAGACACTGTCCCAGTGAACCAGAGAAAAAATTCAATGAATCAAAAACCCCTCACCCAAGATAAAAACACCACAGGTTTCAGTCTTGATATAAGAAATTGCTGTGTTGCACATACCATGTACACTTAGTCGTCAGTATTCGTTACAAGTATTTGTTCTTTACATCATTGTCAAACAAATCCCTCAAAAAGAACCTTTCTGACCTCGTGATAAGCTGACCTTGCTTTGTTCCTTACTATATTATTTTCTTGCTTGCACAGCCAGTTTTTCAATTTCTTTTGGTCAATGAGCTCTCATATCCTCTCCTGTCAGTCCCACCATTTCTGCAGAAAACAAAAAGGCACAAACTAAAACTAAGCTTTAGTTTAACTTTAAAGCAGGTGATTTTGTGAAAATTATCAAAAAGTATAAAGTGGCTCTCTAATTAATAGAGAAAAAAACATGAGCTTAAACAACATGGATTTTCATTCACCTAATCAGTCAATAGCAAGGTTCTTTGAGCTTTTTGTGTAAAAGATTAGGTCCCTAATATCATGACTAGTATTTTTAAACATAGTGCCTTGATTCAGACTCTTAAATAACAGCCTGAGCGTCAGATAATTTGCTGCAGGCTCTCTAATGTGAAGACAATCTTCAGTTTTTCAACATGTTTCCACAAAGAACCTCCTTATTCCTGCAGTCAACATTTATTGGTGCTTATATGATTTAAGAAATAACTTTTGATGCCTGCAGGCAATCCTGTTTGAGCTACCCGCAGTGACCCATGGACTATACTGTCCCTCAGAAAGTACTCTCACGTCTGTACCCAAATATGTGTCAGTATGTTTACATCACCATTCAAGATAAAAACAACATTGTACTACCTACAATAATAGTGCTAGCCGCTGAAGGAAATTCAGTTGCCAGCCATTTTCAGGGTATATTGCTTCTGGATATGGAGCTGGTTTAATCTTTGCTGACAGCAATGCCTTGACAGTCTGCTCAGAGGTGTCTGAACTACATATTTTCCTTTTTCACTGGGGTGAAGACTGTGTGTGATGTCCCGTAGCTGAGAACAGGGTGGTTTTAGCAAGGGTACATCCAAAGATGGTGGGTTTTGGCAAACATCCTCTAAGAGTCAAACACCTTGAGCATGTTTTACAGAAAAAGAAGCACAGCAACTTTTCTTACATACCCAATCTCATAATCGACTGAGCTGAAAGCCCAGCTGATTACCAAATCAGCCCTGGGGTTTTCATCATGCAATTTATCCACTCCTCCAAAATCACCAATGAAAAAGATCCATGTATTGTTTCTAAATTAAGTGACTTATTGATGTCTTAGTAACTAGTCTATTTTTATAATACAGCAGCCTAGTGAATGCTCGTAATCAGCCTGCAGGAGCCAGAGAGGAGAAAGGCAGTAAAGACCCCATGAGCTGGAACTCAAAGTTCAAGGAGCACTTCAGCTTTTGGGACATAGTTATCTGAGCTGTGCGGTGCCTTTATTGCAGCCAGCATGGAGCAGTGCAGGAGTTTGCAGGAGCACTGACTGTTCTTGGAAATGAGAACATAACCCAAATTCTGCCCTGTTACACAAGAAAAAAAAAAAAAAAAAATCTCACCAGGAAGCCTACTGAAATCAATAAACCTTTGCTGGATTTACCCAGAGAAACCAGAAATTAAAAGTCTGACCACCTATAATATATGCTCTCAGCAACGACCAGATGGATAGTGTCATGTACAAGTATCTGACTCGTTAAAATGAGGTGCAGCAATGCCAAGTATGTGATGTTGGTATTTAAGTATTTTAGAACCAAGGTAACTATTTAGCACATTGGATTCAAAATGGCTGAGTACCTGCCAGTACTGACTCAGGATGGTGCAGAGGTCTTTTGCAAGGTAGTAAGCTCCTGCAAATGGAGAACCTCCAGATCACTGGAGCACAATACAGCTTTTCTTACACATTGTGGTAATGGCTGTAAATAGATGCATTACCATAAGATTTTTCTTTTCTCCTTTACTTACATTTTTAAATGGGTCATTGTTAAATACTATGGACAGTACAATATTATACAAAGACTGGATGGTGTGATTGGTGTGGGACTTTTTAAATATCAATTTAAGTGAGAAATGTAATTTACAGGGAATATTATTTTAACACTTTTCTAGAAGCACATAGATTTTTGGCCATGGATTATGCGGTCAAAATCCAAAGGCAGGAATATCTTTGCCTGAATATTGTTATTTTAATTGTGTTCCAGTGACTTAATATTTACACATTTAGAAAGTAACTACTGTGGCATTTTAAAAGGTCCCTGTGAATGGCAAGCTGACAAGTGCTTGCATATCATTCTAAGTGAAACTACTTCACATTGTTCTGCTGACTATAACAACTATAATTACTCTTTTATTCAAAATGCTCAACATGTTTCAAGAAAGAATACAAAATCTTCCCTTAGTGTTCCAATGAGCCTGCTTTCCACTGAAGAGCAAATCTTTAAGTAGTAGAACATGTAAATTACTGGTATGCCAAGAGTTGCCTTAAATAAATATCAGCCCATGCTTTGCAGTTAATTTGACTCAGTCTGACAGTGCTGAGCTATTAGGCTTCTGGGCTTACAGAGAAGAAGGTAGCAGTGTGACAAGCTGTTGATTGTCCTTACAGAAACAGTTCTCTCTCATATTCACCAGGCCTTTGCTTGACTTGGTCAGTATGCTCACTATAGGCCTATGGAGAAGAAAGATAAACTCAGGTATTTAGTCAAAATATTAGCCGTTCTTTTGTTCAAAAGTTGCATTTTAAGATAGCCACAATGGTCTGAAACCTATTCAGTATTTTGAAATTACTCAGCAGCTCGCAGGGAGTACATCCCTGAAACCCATGGAATTATTACTGCTTATTTCACAGAGCCAGGAATTTTGTTCGTGGTCTGTTAATTTCCTGTGAAAAACTCATTACAAGTTTCTGCTGCTTGCATTAGCATTAGAAAAACATTTCATTGTTTTTGTTTAAAAACAGTCACTTCAAGGAAACCAGGCATAGGAACACAAATTTTAAGGACTAAATAACATTTTCAGAAATAAATAAGTTCATAGCCATGCCTTTAGATCAATTTAACATAGAAAAAAAATCTCATGTGAACACAAAATAAGGTGTAGCAGTCTCTTCAGTGTCACAACAGCCTGTTCAGGCCATGAATGTGAGACCTAGTAGAATCTGATTTTTGATAAATACTTCATTACTTACACTAATAATTAGGCTTTTATGATTATAAGTTGGTGAAGTTTCAAAGAAACTTTGTGGAAGAGGGAGTCAATAGATGGTTTGAAATTTAATAGAAAGAAATAGAACACGAAATACAAGCACTTTTATCTCAACAATTCAATAATTATTGCAGCCATATTTCAAATACTGTGTGTACTCCTAGTCCTCCTGTTTACGAAAGTACATAGCAAACTAGAAAAGATACTTGCAAAGGAAAAAACAAAAAAAATCAGGAATTCTTTCATGGAGTGCTGGGAACCCTTGTGCAGGTTGGCTGTGCCTCCCTTTCCCGCTGGCAGGATGTCCAGATGCTTCACCCCTCTCAGCCACTGTTGAGCATCAGGGGCTGCACGACTTGCGGGGAGCTGCGTTGGTGGGGGGGTCACTGAGGACCCCCTGACCCTCCTGGAACACTCCTGTCACCATCCCGTCCAGGGGAGCCCAGGCATGGGATGAGGAGGAGGGGGCTCGCCCCAGGCACACAAGGGGAAGGGAGGGCAGTCCCTGTGCCCAAGGGGCAGCAGGAGGGCACAGGGCAGTAAGTCCCAGGACAGGGGCTCTCAGCTCACCAACCCTCTTCCTTCTCCCACATGAGGCCATCTTTCAGGCCACAGGCCCCCCGGCTCCCAGAACAGCCACATTTCACCACATGCATCCCCATCACAGTGGCCTCCTCATGTCATGAACTACCTCACTGCCATTTGTTCTGGGCCCTATAAATACAGGGACCCTGGCAGCCACCTCACAATTCACTGAGCTTCCAGGCCCTCAGGTGCCAAGAATGATTAGAAACAAGTCCAAAAGCGAAGTGGATGGCTGCCCGCCCATCTTTGTGTGTGGGGAGAGAAGACATGTGGCTGCAGGAACCGTAAAGGAGGTGGCTTCAGACCAACAGAATCATCAGCCACATGCAGACGTGCTTTTCCTGCTCATCAGCTGTGGGTGCTGCTGGTGACAGCGCAGGCGACCCAGTGCATCCCCAGGCAGACCCTGACCATTTCCCACTAGTCACCCAACTGAAGAAATGTGTTTTGAAATTCCTCAGGGACCTCAAATCATGTTATTGACCATAAGTCAAATTCTCACACCTTTACAAAGCCAGTATTTCAATCTCATGTGCACACAATCTACCCCCTCAACATACCCTGAGAGCAGCAGGCAAGTACATGCTCAGCAACTGGCACGTTCGCCATGCTGTTAGAAAAGATTGTTTTGGCCCATCACTCCAAGATGCTCACCTACCCTCCAAAGAGCCACACCAAATTATGTTTCTCCTCTCACAACAAAAGAAAATAAGTTTGAGTTGAAAAATATTAGAATTTGTTTCAGATCTCTGTCTTTGAAAATCTGATTAAGAAAAAAAGACTTCAATATTGATAATGAAGACTTCACTTGCCCTTGAAAATAGTGAAAGATACCTATGAAAAACAAATATATTTAAGGGCAAATTCATGCCCTTGACTTCTCAGAATAAGAGAGTGAAGCAAAGCAGAGAACTTCTACCTCACTGTCATTTGTAAAAAATAAACAGAAAAAAAAAACCAAACTCCACCCCAAGAAAAAAAGATATTGATCTCATATTTTAAAACCAGGTCAACTAATTATGGGAATGAATCACTACAAATGTATGTCTACAAAGTTTCAACATTGTTAGAATTATATTAATGTTTGAATAGTTTTTTACAAATGCATCAGCAAACATTTCTCCTTTGCCTGCACTCTAATGTTTTTCATTGGCCTGTATGAAGATTCCAGTTTTAAACCCCATGTCTTTTAAGCTCAGTATTTCATATTTCTGCCACACTAAGCAATCCAGTTGGGCGGTTTAGAGACTAACAAGCTTTCAAAAATATCTAGTTTCTTTAATTTTTCTGCTCCCTATTTATGACTACCACACTATAAAGAGGAAAAAGACCAAAAGAAAAAGTGTATTGCACAGAAGATGTAAGAATTGCTTGGGGGTTTTGTTTCCTGCTCTTAAACTCTACCACAGCTATAAAAAGTAAATAATCAAGTGGCCTGGTTGCCTTCTAGATCTACAGTAATCTAATTAGTAAATCAAAACGATACATGCATGATAAAAATAATATATGCAACAAGATCAATGTTACAGAAAGGTGCCATGCAAAAACTGTCCCTCCAGACAAAAACTGAAATAAAAATACTTTCTCTGTACCCAGGAACACTTAGTCTAATTTCCTTGCAGGTCAAGGTAGCCTAATTAGCTCTAAATAAGGAACACTCAGAAGAGTTTGTTCTATCATACATATTTTAAAGCAATTCACTCAACTGAACTCTGGAGTTTGAAATTCAGACTGTTTTGGTGACCCTGTTACTGCCCTTTCAATCAGATGGAAAGGCATACCACTCCTTGCAACACTCCAGCTCCTGGATGATGTTTCTTTTTAAATCTCTGTCTTGGTTTAAGCCAAATGAATAAATACTTCTGCAGCATGTTTTAATTGCACATCCTTTCAGCTCAGCCCTTTGCCTGATGAAGCACCATCAGGTGGCACAGCAGAAGAAAAATTATGTGCTCAACCTCCAAGCTACACAACTGCTGCAGAGGGCTCTGCTTTCTTTAGCAAAAGCACCACCTTATCAGGAATAATCAGCAGTTTTGTAATAAGCAAACATGCAACAAAACCTCACCCTACATTTCTGAGTCGTCTGTGACAAGGTGTCTACACAGCTGGCCCTGGTGTCCTTTGCAGTCGTGACTGAACAGCAGGGCTGCTAGGTAAGGGTATGAATTTAGACACAAAGATGAGCCGTGTTGTTCTCCATTTGCCAAGGACAACTGCAAAATTCACATGTATGGTATTTCAGGCAATGCTCATGCACACAGTAATATCCTATACTGAAGAAAACACTCATATTAATTTTCATATACAGGTGTCTGCAAATTAAAAAAAAACCACACACCACCAGGCTGATAAAACTATTTCAAATTTATCTAGAAGCATGATCCAAGAGCCAATAAACCAATGGCAGGTAAATTGATATCTTTCAGCTCGGGCATCATCATGCAAATAAGCAAATGCTATATCTTAGTACTTGTGAAATGCTGACATGCATACATAAATCAGGAATCACTTTGCCAAGCTGTTCTTACGCTCTTTCAGTTTAAAGTGGCAAGAGCCTTATCTAGAAAATCTTACAGTAAGTGTCACTCACCACAGATAATGAATGTTTTCATAAACGTACACTATTTTTAAAAACCTGGATATCAGCCAAAGCATGCCTTTTAAATCCAAAGGCTTAGATGATTTTGGAAATAGCATACTGAAAGAAAGAAAGAAAGAAAACATGAGGCATCTTGAAAAAAAGACATGAGTTTTCATGAGTGATTTTTGCTTTGATTCCTACACAGTGCTACTGGCTATAACTGGTTTATAACCATGACTATTTCTGATTTGTATCTCCTCAGAAATCTTCTGGGATTTTCCTCACATATTTTCTTTTAAACATTTCTCCATAGATTAAGCAATTAAAATTTTTTTCAGGTTGCTAACTTTCCCAATTTACAACAGTGAAAATAAGTGTCTACATCCTTTGGTTATAATTCAGTTGATACTGATATGTAATTTTGGATATTCTGTAAGGTAAACTAAGTGGTATAATTCTCTGCACAGTTACACTTTTCAGCAGGATGATTATCGTTTGTCTGTTCAAACAATTACATGCAAGAATGAAACTCAAAAAATAAAGTTAAGAATAGCCAATTAGTAGGTATTTAATATTTATTTTTCTGTAATCTATAGGGAAAACCCCATCAAATCAGAAAGAATAAACTTCCACTCTAAATTGCTATTGTTGTCCTACCATCCAAACATCTAGAGGCTACATTATCAGATATTGCTTGAAGTTGTACAAATGAGGTAAAAACCAAACAAACAAACTTTTTTTTCTGATCTGCAGTACGGCACCATTTTATGTTATATTCTTAGATGAAGAAAATTGTAAGAACTACACACTTGATTTTCTCAAGTATGTTGTATTAAAATGTGCCAGATAAGGATTTTTCCTCACAATATTTCAGTGCTGGTAGCCTACAGAGTTTGCAACCCAGCATACAAAAATTCAGCTATTTCACTAACTGCTTTTAATCACTTGCATGTCTAAAACAGCACAATGAAATCCCTCCAAATTTTCTTCATTGTTAGAATGGATTAAAAAAACCCTTAACACAGGCCTACTGAAATTGACTAAGGTGTTGAAACCTAAGTTACGGTGTTTAAACATGTTGAGATTTTTGTCATCTATCCATCATTTTCATAGAATCATAGAATGATTTCAGTTGGAAAAGACCCTCAGGATCGTCAAGTCCAACCATAACCTAACCTAACTCTAGCACTAAACCATGTCCCTAAGAACCTTGTCTAAACATCTTTTAAACCCCTCTAGGGATGGTGACTACACCACTTCCCTGGGCAGCCTGTTCTAATGCCTGACAACCCTTTCCGTGAAGAAGTTTTTCCTAATATCCAATCTAAACCTCCCCTGGTGCAACTTGAGGCCATTTTATCCATCACTGTAGCATCTACACCTAGCCTAGTATTTACATGTGTTTTCTACTCACATATGTAATAACTTATCCTGGGGCAAAACTCTGCAGAATGTCCAGACACAGAATTTGCCACTGTCTTAGTTAAAACAAGTTAATTTGCAATTAGTTAACAGGCATTGACAGAATGACAAATTGTACATCAGGTGTGCAGTAAGGAGAGAGAAAAGACCTTAGCAGAACACTAGAAGCTCTAGTGGCATAGGGGGAGCAGAGCCCAGGCTGGACTCTGCGGCTCAACACCAGCAGTCACACATTCACACCTCTGGGCCACTTAGTTCTGCCTTCTTGGTAGCAACACAGCTGCTTGCTATGGGAAATATCAAATAATTAGGTTAAACAAAAATACAGGCAGTAGCAGAAATGTAAACAAGACATTTCCAATAGAAAACTTACAATAAGAACCTGCAGTATGGTATTTCATAGGAGGCTAATGCATTTACCTAATTTCTTTGAATAAAAACATTCCCACCTGAAGTATTTATATTTAAGATTGCTTTGGGATTACTTAATTAAGGTCATGCTTGGGAAAATGCTAAGACCTGTCACCAGAACCAATGAAAAGCATTTATAGAAAACAATTTTTAATATGCTTGAAGAAATAGAGACAACTGGGGAGAGATGCACATAAAATGAATGGGAACAGATCCTTTGAATCCAGACAAGATTGAATAAACAGTTTAATCTGTATTTTCTGACTTTTAAAGTCTTTACAAGCCACTAGCAATGAAAATAAATAACCAAGATAATCATTAATTTCCACCATTTTCCAGTTTATGCAAAATGGGTAGCAGATTCAGTAACACAATTTGAATTGGACAGAAATAGAGCTCTATAAATTTCATCTCATTCTCCTGGTCATATTGTCTCTTTCCCATTCATATTATCCTTCCCATTAACTTTAATCACCACAATTGAACTGACATTGGCCAAATCAACTCTTTTATTGATATTTCTTAATAACCATGCTCAACTTGATCCTTGTGACTTGCTTATCTCTCTGGGACCGTTCTTCCATTTCTAAACTGTCTGTGGAGAGCTTCTGCCTTCCTCCTCACACACTGCTTTCCAAATTAACAGACAAAGCTCTTTATCCCCATGATACACCTTCCCTTTTTCTAGCCTGGCTGAATCTCTTTTCACACGCTCCTCTTTTACTGATAGGGATCCTTCTGTCTGTGACGGTTTTCCTGTCCCACATACCCTCACTGGCTCCATCTCATTTGAAGCTTCAGATGAATTTCTTTTAACCCTTAATCATAGATTGTTCATTGTTAAATTAGAAAAGCGGATTAGGAATTTTTAAAAATTCCTTCAGTACTTATCTGAGAGATGTCATTTCTGAATTAAGTTGTACATTTAGCATGTGGAGTAGCCAGCAAGTTGCTTAAGCATGAGTAAATTAAAGTTCTCACAGAGAGTCCATCCTTCCTCCAAAATCCAAACTAAAAAAATTATTTCTATTAAAAAGCATTCTTTTAGTGCTTCTGGATGAATGAAGGAACTAAAACACAAAGCTTGCTTGAAAGCTGATGTGCACTTCTAGACCAACTGGAAGGGGAAATCAGAGGAAGTCTGTGTGACTAAGCTTCAGAGTTATTTAAATCTTGGAACTGCAAGCTTATTTTATCAAACAGGATGAGATATCAGGCTTCAGGTTTATTTGTAACAACTGTTTATCCACAGCTAGGCATTAATTGTGTCTGGGTCAGGAACAAAGGGCAATTTCCTCCTGTGTCACTGTTTCAGAACACCAAAATGGCTTGGTCCATTTGGACACTGCAGGCCAGCGAGATGAGGGAGTGACTTCTCCACTTGCCATCCCAAGAAGTCAAGACTCCATCACTGTGTAATGCAGTATATTCTTCTGCGAACTGTCCTTTGGCCCTAGGTCAAGGTCTAAAAGTTCGCTAATGTAACATTTTGGGATGGCCCTTGCACACCTCCTTGCAGGGATCCTGCCTATTAACACATGCGCTCTCTCTCTCTGTGTGCAGCACAGCAACGGCTTCTTTCTGAGAATGCTATAAAAAGGTTCAAAACCAAATGCCTGAACCTTGCCACTGCAGCAGCCATGATAGTCCTTCTTCATCCAGCCTAAGAGAGGGTAGGAGAGCCACAAACACCAGTCCAGTGCCAAAAATGAAGTGGGTTAATGGCTGAGAAAGGCCAAATGGTCTGGTGTCCCCACTGCCTTGCTACATGTCTGCTCCTTTCTGGAGTGCAGGCTTGGAGACGAGGGCATGGGAACTCACTCAGTGTTACCTCCTCTCACCATGTCATTTCCCTGCACCAGCCTCTTCCCTCCTTTGCTGTTGGTTTTTATAACAACCAGCATTTTCTACATATTTCCACTCTAGACCCCTGTAACAGTTCTAGACTAGCTAACCACTCCCCGAAAACAATCAGCTTTCCACCTGACGGGCACTTACTTAATATCAACCCCCACAACCAATCTTTCTGTTTCTAACTCAAATAGGTCATTAAAAGGTGCTCTCGATAACCTGCCAGAAAGCATTTGCTGTATCTTTAAAGATACTATCAGGCAGTACGACTGCTGCATCCTATTCTGCAAGTTAAAACTAAATATGTTTTGCTAGCAGAGATCACTAGAAATTTTTTTAAATGATTCAGTCAAAAGTAAATCATTTTCAAAGCAGCTAAAACCAGACAAGATATATAAAAGGATTCAGGACATTTGAAGGATGTCGCATTATTTAGATAGCATATTCAAGTGATTGATAAGGGAGTTTCCATTGCAGAAAAGCTGTCATCACACTTTTCTTTGAAACAAAGAGTATTTGACTGATGGTTTGCTAGCGGACCCATTACTACAAAAGAAGTACTGAATTCCGAGTACGCTATTTTTACATTCTGGCCATAACTCAGCTATGCTTATTACAATACTGGAGATAAAATGATCACGGGTTTTTGGGGTGGTTTAGTTTTGTTTTTCTCCAAGATGACAATTTAAGGCACAGGCAGGCTTTAAGCTACAAACAGCTGGTAATTGTTCTCTGGCTGCAGCAGTTTGATAATTCACCCTTAGTTTTAAATCTGCAGTCATGACTAAGAGGCTGAGCTTAAAGGTTCAAATAGTTCAACACCCACGACACTGCAAGTTGACCACACATTTGGAGGTAGCACTGCATGAACTGCAAAGTGCTCCCACGTATTGGTTAGCCATAACCCAGCCTGCCCATCTCTTCAGTACAGCTGGACCATCACCCCAGTAATGAAACCTCTAGGCAATCTAGTCTGAATTTTCTGACCAGTCTCCATGTCCCCTGCTGGTCTGGTTGGAAGAGGTTTTCAGAGATAAAAGCAATGCTTTCTTTCAGCCAGCAGAATTTATGCTACAGGAGCAAGACAAACCTGTCTTCTGTTTGTGCATCTCCTTCATGTCTGTGGGGCATGGGGAAAATCCCCTCTTCTCACAGGAATAGGGCTGAATCTCTGCTTTTTCCCTCTTCCAATGGAAGACTTAAGGGGCGATTAGAAGAAAGGCAAACCCCTGAAGGAGAAGCAAAGCTTACAGCTTTGCGATGGCTGGAAAACCTTTCCCATTAGAAGTAATCAGACGGTCAAATACACAGGTCATTGAACTACCAGGCTGCAAAAAGGAAAACAGAAGTAAGCCTGCTGTCTCCTAAGAGTCATATGAGAGACAGTGGTGGTGGCTGATGGTGATGCCCCATGGAAAGGAGTAAGAGTTGCAGAATTCCTTGGCAGTTGCAATACTGATTACGAAGAAAGGCAAGAACAATTCCCCTTTTCAAAGTTTTCATGTCAGCAAATTGGGAACAACATAAATTTGGACCTCTCTCTTGTTTTTCCTTATTCATCTACAAAACTTCCTTAGTCACAAATCGCAGGCAAGCTCAGTATGGTTCCAGGGTATTCAGGTGCACAAGCAGCCAAAACAGTGTCTGTACTATACCATAGAGTCCTCCAGACTTCAGCACTCTCTTGCTCATCAGGACAAATGAGTCCAGGCAGCAAAGCCATGGAATACTACTATCATGTATGCTCATATCTAAGTCAGTTCCTTCAACGCCCAATGAGAGTCTCAGCACTATCATACAGACATACCCTTGGGGTAGGCATGGGTCCCTGCATGTGAAGAAGAGACAAAAAGCAGACGAAGGGAGGGGGAAAAAAAAAAAAAGATATTTTCCTAGGGCCTTTGAAGGCATCATATAGCCCTGCTTAGTAAGCACACATTGTCCTTGACAGACAATCACCAGTACGTTGCAGGTTGATGTCCCCATTCAGTATTTGCTACTGTACCTTTCCTGTTCTGCATTCCATCCCATGAGCACACCTTCCGGCCAGCAGCCTACAGCAGAGACCTCCATCTTTTGTAGTCAAATAAGTAAGTGCCTTCCTTTAAAATTATTAAATTTAAAGCATTTTTGCCACCAGTAACTGGAAAAGGGCTCCCTATGTCAATCACTTCTCTATTGAGGGGTGGTGTTTCAGTTTTGTCTCTTCTCAAGCAGTGGTCAGATAAAGTCCAGGTGTCTTTTTTATAGATAAATAGGGATGCTTCAAAAATTTCAAGTTTGCAAAGGCTTAAGCATAAAAGTTCCTGATTTGGTCCCATCTTTCATAGTCCTCCAAACCTAAAGTACATCCACCGAACAGCCTGATAAACCACATGCATCCTTTACTAATCCCAGTTTTCATCTTATCTGGCCGACAAAGTAGCAGCGCTCTCAGAATGACAAATGCTATCTTGCTTCTAGAAGTCGGCATTCAAGGTGACTGAGGGAGACACAAGGAGAATTAATTTTCTCCAGTATTGTTATGGCTGATTTCTAACCCAGTGGTGACACAGTTGCCCAAGACACATATATATAAATGCCCGATAAAGGAAATCAAATTATTGTCTCAAAGAATGAGATACTTCTGAAGGCGGCAATAAGGGGTTGGATGGAAGACATCACTAGAAATATCTGAGCAAATAAAATCATTCACAGAGAAAACAACAAATAGTCTGATCTTCTCTACAGTAAGAGTATGTGCACCATGTATTCTTTATAGCTTTTAAAATATTTTTTTCTTAAACAGCATAACAATGGAATTGCTCCAGGTAACTTTACAAATACCAATTTATATAAAAAAATGTGTCATGTTCTACATTAAACTAGATTAGCTTTTCTCTGGACTTTGCTGTTTCAGACTCCCGTGTATTAAATGATGCTCTAATGCTCATTTTCTAAAATTGCTTGCTGCAGTAGTGTGACTTGGACTTCTTTGAGTTTTATAAAAGACCGATATGGCAGTAATGAGTAAACAAGCATTTAAAACCAAACCTAAAATTTACAGCCAGCTCTGGTTCATAGAGTCAGATCCGTTTCTTGTAAACACGCCTGCAATTTCTGAGGCTACTAATCAATGTTTTCTCATTATAGTTGTTGCAAGTTGCTGACAGTTTAATGAACCAAAATTTCAAGTCAATTTGAACCGGGAGTATTCCTGGTAATATAGGCACACCTAATACTGTATTTTCACGCAGCAAGAACTTTGCAGCGCGCTATTAATTACCACGCACCTGACACTTCATTACAGTCACAGAACATATTTCACCAACAGTTAACTGAATGCTTTTCAATGTACCATTTTTAAACAGCATGGAGGGACGCTGAAAAACATAGATCAGATCCCAAGATTTTAAGCAACACTGCAACTAGTGCTTTACTAGGCTGAACGCAATTTCCAGAATCAACAGTACAAAGATTGTTTGGTTTGCTATTAGCATGGCAGCTCATCAGGTAAGTCATGTGGCCTCTTTGCTGGTGAGGCATCAGCATCTTCTAGTACAGACCAAAGGTACCATCCTGAGTTTAAAATGGAAAGGAGCAGCGGGAGTATCTGGGGAACAATCAGCTACATGTGGTTTTAAGCATGCCACCTCTGATTCTGCAATCTGAAAGCAGATTTCCTTCGGGATACAGACGTTCAGTTTGTCTGAAAGCCAGCTTGGTCTTCCAGAGACACTCCAGTGCTATCTCTCCACTTGTGTATTCTCCAGCTCTTTAGGATAAGCTTAAAATAAGAGCCCAAACCTGACGGTAAGAAGTGAAAAGAAGGTGGTTCTGACACTCATAAGTAATGCAAACTGGCATATGATTGATAACGTTAACTTGGTAGATTCCCCTGTGCTGAGCTATACTTCATGTGTGACTGATATGGAGATGCTGGAGTGCCGGGAAAGAAGACATGCGTTTGTGACAGATGGGTGGATGTTTTGCAGTGTTGAAAAAGAAATTACGGTCTTCTCAAAACGTCCTTTTCCTTCTTGTGCTGGCATCCCTGGGTGTTGCCTAGCTGCTGGCAGAGCAGTCTCAGGAATGAGTGACACCCCAAACTGAAGGAAACTGCAGACGGTAAAGAGGTGCTGCAAAACGTGTGACTGGTTAGGTCAGGGCTGATTGAGATGATGACAATTGCTGTCAATATGGAGAAGATTTGTTACTCCACTGCTGCTTCCTGATCTGCAAGGTACTTACAGACTTCCCCACATGCCAAGAGGGGCAACTTTGCCTCCCTGTAACTAGCGCTGACCTTCTGAGATAATCTGCCACGGCTCAAGGTGCAAGCTCCCTCTGCTCTGCCTTGCTGAAGCTTAGGGCTGTACACAGACATCAGGAGTCCAGCTGGCTACAAGCCAGGACTCCATCTGAAAAGCCACCTCCATGCCTGTGCCAGATCGTGCTGTCTTAATTCAGCTTTTTGACAATGGAATGATATCAAAAATCTCGATCTGGCACTGGGTTTCACTTGAAGCAAGCAATGCAGCAAGCACCCAGGCCTGCAGGAAGGATCTGCACAGCTCACTAGTCAGCCAGGGGTAGCCCACCCCACAAGACAGTACTGCTTTTTGCCAGCAATATTATATTTCTTCTTCTACTTTTAGCTCTTGTCTTCACTTATTTCAAGGAAAGACAGTGCCTAGTACAATGAGGTTTTGCTCCCAGTTATCCACTGCTGTAAACAATAATAAAATAGATGAGTCATCAACAGCCCAGGTAACTTAAGACTTCTGGACTGCAAAACACAAGCCTTTGCTGCCCAGGTTAAGTGATGCTGCCTTGCTCTCGCACCCTTCCCTAAGCATCTACTGTTGGCTCTTGCAACACAGGCCTGTTAGCCAAGGCTGTAGGAAACTGCATCTCTGTGGGGGCATAAATGCCCCTCGCAAAGAGCAAGCAGAGCTGGCACTGAACAGAGACCATCCACTGACCTTTGAATTATGTCTGGAAACACTTTGAACTAGGAGCATCTTACGAACCAATCTCGGTTCTCTGAGACCTGTTCCCTGCATTTCTGGTCCTGGTCTCCAGCAGCGGTGGCTCAGAGTGAGGCCTGACCTACTGGGCTGCTGCTTTCTTGGAACGTGGTCCCCTCATGCCCACAGTGCACCTAAGGTGTTACAGGGTGATGCCATTGGCACAGCTGGTACACACTCTCCTTTTAAAGCTGAGGAGTCACGCTGTGCTTGTTCATTTTCTTCCTCCTGGCTGAGCCAGATCGCAGAATCACAGAATGTCAGGGATTGGAAGGGACCTCAAAAGATCATCTAGCCCAATCCCCCTGCCGGAGCAGGAACACCCAGATGAGGTTACACAGGAAGGTGTCCAGGTGGGTTTTGAATGTCTCCAGAGAAGGAGACTCCACAGCCTCCCTGGACAGCCTGTTCCAGTGTTCTGTCACCCTCACCATGAAGAAGTTTCTTCTCAAATTTAAATGGAACCTCCTGTGTTCCAGTTTGTATCCATTGCCCCTTGTCTTATCACTGGTTGTCACAGAGAAGAGCCTGGCTCCATCCTCGTGACACCCTTCACATATTTATAAACATTAATGAGGTCACCCCTCAGTCTCCTCCAAGCTAAAGAGACCCAGCTCCCTCAGCCTTTCCTCACACGGGAAATGCTCCACTCCCCTCATCGTCTTCGTTGCCCTGCACTGGACTCTCTCCAGCAGTTCCCTGTCCTTCTTGAACTGAGGGGCCCAAAGGATGGAGAGAGCCAACCAGAGTCCACCTAATCGGCTGCTTTTCTCCCGCGGTGAATGCGGGAGCTGCCGGCGGGCTGCGGTCGGAGGGGCAGCAGGACGTGCAGCCGGGGCGGCCCCAGCCCGGCGGGGAGGCGGACAGACAGGGCCCGGCCAGGCCGCGTCGGGCCCGCGCGGCGAGGCTCCCGTTCCCATGGCAACCGCGCGGCGGCGCGGCGTTCCCGTGGCAACGCGGCGCGCGGCCGGCCGTTACCGGCTAACGGCCTCCAACGGCCACGAACGGCCGGGCGGGGCGCTACCGCCGGCGGGTACCGTGCAACCCACGGACCCTTGGCAAACACACACTACTAGAGCCTGCAGGTAAAAACAAACTGCTGGAGAAACACATTGCACTGTCTTGATGCCCGTTAAAGGCTATGAGCTCCTCCGTTGTTGGATGTGGACATGTAGCGTGCTCCCCTCCTTCTCACACAAGCGCTGCCCACTGGTATCCTAATGGGGACCTCGCTGAGGTAAAACCTCTTCAGCAATAAGTGCCCAGAGCAGTCAATGAGGAGAAGAGGAAAAAACAACCAACCAAAAAATCAACCCAACAACAAAACCAAACAGAAACACATAAAACATGGACAGTAAAGAAAACCACAACGTGCACTCACACACTAAAAGCAAACAACAAAATCAATCACAAAACAAGTTACGTCTTCCCAATAACATCTGCTAATTCTTTCAGTTCAGAAAAGCATTTTCCAGTTGCCCTCTGTTGCTTCCCTGCCTAGTCAAGAAGGAAATGGACATTAGAAGCCATTAGAAGAGCAAATCCTGGCCTTTATGGCGATAAACCAGTTAATTTTAGCCTTAAGTGACTGCCTTATCACAGCCTTCACTAAGAGCAGCTCTGTTGTACGATTTTAAGCACTTCCTAAATCATATTTAGCGTCTTTTCTCCTCCCAGTAAAGAAGCTGAAGTAGTAGTACATTAGACTCTAACAAATATAGCATCTAGGTTATTCTGTCTTTTGTGGAGAGTCAACAATGCTAAAAATAATTATAAGATTATATAGTATAATAAACTGAGCTGCCTAAATTACATATGCATTTGTTTCTACTATGTTGGGGTTTTTTTTAAATCATTCAAAACCCCATGCCGATCCAAAGAAGCAAACCATTGCATATTCCACGTGATGAGCCAGAGACAGTTTTTGGTGTAAGAGCCTTACTGAGAGAGTCTACCTCCTGCTCACATGAAGTACTATCCAAAAGCAGAGTGGCCCCAAGGCATGCTCTGGGAACACAAAACCAAGTATTGAATTAAGAGGGTTAATTTAGCAGAAGTTAAACTCCCTTGCATTCCATCTTGTGCTCAGTATTTCTCTGGGAGCTGGAGGCAGCTGAGCTGAACTCCTGAGTGATGCCCAATCACACCAAATGTCCTCAACTTGGCACTGTAAGTCCGATTGTGCCCAACAGCCAGACTGGCAAAGGTATGGGTATAACTTTATTCTCAATAAGTGTATCTTCATCAATTAGTTTCAATAATTCATCCTCTCAGTAATGATTCCACACCAAGGCAATTCAATATCCATGAAAAGATCTTGGAGCTGCTTGCCTAACTGCTTAATACCACATGAGTGTAGCTAAGCAGCTTCCCCTACATAAATGCCGTAAAAAAAGAACCATGGGTATCTAAAGCTTTACCACAATCAGACTGGTTAGCCTGGAGAGCCGTTCTGACCTCCTGCCTAAAGAGACTTGGAGTATCACCCCATAATTGCTGCACCAAACCCCATCAGAGGTTGTTAAAATCAAATCTGTTTTTAGAAAGACAGCCAAGTCTTGATCTTGAGTATGTAGTAACATGTGGGCCATTACGCAATAGAAAATGATGTACTGCTTCTTACAGCTAGGATACTTCACTTCGATAGTGACATTAAAATTGCAACAATTAACTCTAATGAAATCGACAATTATGTCTTAATGCAATAACAGGCTGTAACATAATTAAATAGAAGTTATCTGAGCGCTTTTTCCTAACATGCACATTCAGGCCTGTACTTTGATCTGTAATTTGACAGGAAAACCAAAAAAACCAAAACCAAACCAAACCCAAAACCAGTGGCTTGGAACGAGTATCAATAGCACTGCATACCTGGCTCTTTTCCTCCCCTCCTACCTTTGCTGCACAGCTGATGCTCTCATGAGGCCAGTTTATCACTTTTGTAAGCAAGCTGTATTTCCATCTATCTTTTGTCAGGAGGAAAACACCCCCACACTGGAAGTCTTTTCAAATACAAACCAGAGCATAGCACTGCCTGGGTTACCAGAAGGAAGGGATAGGAGTCTCAGACCAAGGCACAAGCAGCTGAGGTACCAAAACGCCTTCTGTTACCCTAATACAGGAAAAGCCCTGTTACCCATTACTGAAGTCTTGTTCAGGGCACCATTAACGCATCACTGTTGTTCCCCACTGAGGTCAGACGAAGTGTTTGAAAGGATGTGGCCAAGACAGCAGGGAAGTTTGACAGAGACCACAAGCTTAAGCCAAACCTCTCATCCTCAGCAGAGTCCTTTAAGATCCCACAGTCTTTGTGCTGACCAGGAGAACCAAGAACACAGAGGCACATTTAAGAGCGGACTCAGCTTTAACTAGAGCAGAGTTGGTCTGATAAATGAGGAGTATGAGCAGTTTCCTTTAAAGGGTAGAGAAGATGCTCGTAAAAATCATGAGCATGGACAACAACATATTTGTCCAGATTCTCAGGACACCTAACCTTTTTCTTAAAGGAAGGCTTCCAATTAAGAAGATCCACTTTTCTATAGAGGCATTTTGCTGCCGAGTTTATGGAAGAAAGCTTGAAAACCATGACCTCTGAAATGTTTGAAAGCCTTGGAAGAAAATAAAGTATCTAAACTAATTTTTAAACTCAGATTTTTGAAAAATCCTTGCTGTTGATATGTAAATTCTCAGACCTGCCAATACTGCAGTTTAGCACTAAATCACAATATTTGCCACCTAGAGGGGACAGTCCAAGAACAGTTATGGGTTCACAATTTCTCGTGAAAGGAAAGAAAGCAAGAACATTGGAGTAATCAAAGGGCTAGACCCATTTAGTTTATTTTCTTACAAATGACAAGAGATTTCTGTTATTTCATTCCCATGAGTCAGTTCTGCTTCAGTCTGATTTATAGTACCAAAAGGAGGACTAGAAGGGAAAACTGAGTCCCATCTGCACAGGCGTGACACTTGTCTTTGCTGTGAATCTCCTCAGACAAATAGAATCATAGAATCATTTTGGTTAGAAAAGCCCTTTAAGATCATTGAGTCCAAACGTTAACCTAGCAGTGCCAAGTCCACCACTAAACCACATCCCTAAGAAACTCATCTATGCATGTTTTAAACACCCCCAGGGATGGTGACTCCACCACTTCCCTGGGCAGCCTGTTCCAACGCCTGACAACCCTTTCTGTGAAGAAGTTTTTCCTAATATCCAATCTAAACCTCCCCTGGCACAACTTGAGGCCATTTCCTCTTGTCCTATCACTTGCTACTCAGGAGCAGAGACCAATGCCCTCCACGCTACAACCTCCTTTCACGTAGCTGCAGACAGCGATAAGGTCTCCCCTCAGCCTTCTTTTCTCCAGGTTAAACAGCCCCAGTTCCCTCAGCCGCTCCTGACCAGACTTGTGCTCCAGGCCCTTCACCAGCTTTGTTGCCCTTCTCTGAACTCTCTCCAACACCTCAATGTTTTTATTGTAGTGAGGGGCCCAAAACTGAACACAGGATTCAAGGTGTGGCCTCACCAGTGCTGAGTACAGGCGGATGATCTTCCTATTCCTGCTGGCCACCGTAGTTAATGGAGTCTTCATCATAGCTGAGGTGACAAGTTCAAAAGACATAGCTCTCACTCAGAAGTGGTTCCATTCTGTTTCCAGGCACTCTCACATACTTTGAAATGATGAGAGCTCCACTACGGACCGTAGGCAATTTCCAGTGCACCCCAGAACCACCCAGTGCCACAGCCCAGCCAGTGCTGCTCTTCTGGAATATGGATATTCACATTCACACTCACCTGCCATTCAGTACATTCCAGGGGCCAGAGATACTTTTCCTCTGCCATTGCTGGTCAGGTGGTATCAGATGAATGGTCTGCCTCTTCCTCATGTTAGCCTTGATCCCATTTTAAAGGGTTATTACCTCTTCTTCTTGGCTTGTCACAGTTCCAGTAATGAGGTGTGTATTTTCTACCCTACAGGAGCATACCTGACAGCAGCTTTTTGTGCGAATGCCTCCATCCAGTAAAAACTGGTTTTGTTTGAATTACATGCCAGGAGGTTGATTTTTGGCACAGTTGAGTTGTTTCTTTAACCCAACAACAAAGTCTTGCGTATGTGAATATAGATAAACACATGAATATGTCCCCATTGCTCTTTTAATATTAGACTTGACAATCTGAGTGGAAAAAATAGGTGGTGAAATATTCTTGGCTGCTTCTCACACTGTTCCCTTTGCATCTTCTACTGGCTGCTGTCAAAAAAATTACTGGACTAGTCAGGCCTCTACTTTGACCTGAAACAACCCTAAACCTTTGGAAATGAGGACTCATGAAGCTTCTATTTTGAGCACTATTATTGACCTACTTTTTACAAAAACAAACAAAAACAGAAATGGAAGTACTAAATGGGATATTGAAGAAATCCATTCCTCATTAAAAATAAAAATCACTGTCGTTAACATGTGCAAGTCTGGGGGATGCACAACAGAGGGAAGGAAAAAAGCTCTTCCATTGTAAAATCCACTACAGTTTCTGTATTTCCACAAATTATCTCCCATAGAACATGCCCCAAAGCTGAGATACTATTTTTGTAGCTTAGCCCATAAAAAACAAAACTGTAAACATAGTACAAAGTATGCACACAGCCATAACAGCAGAAATACAGAATTCCCCTAAAATTAAGATGATACCATGACATAACACCAACAGTGCCCACTAGTATGGCAGAGGTGGTTTTGAGGGCCGTACAGTTGGCACTTTTTCCACATTCAGATACCTGCAGTGAGGTGTCCCAGAGAACCATCACAGAGCAGGCTGGGACACCCTGCCTTCCCCAGCTGCCCTGAACGTCCTGCCAGTTACTGCTTTTGGTATCTACACAGCAAAGCAGCTTTCTGAGAGTTTCTTGCACTATCCATGGATTTCATAGCATTTGTGCATTTCAGTTCACAAATCACCTCTTTTACAGGCAAAGCAGCTAGAACACAGGCACTCAGCAACAGGTCCAAAGTTAATCAGAAAGCCAGCGACCAGGTCAAGAACACAAGTGTTATAGAATTGCTCCCAGATGATCTTTTATTTCTGTTTGGAAGTAGGCACTAAAAGCCTGCCGCTTAAGTATTGTGAAATTCCGTTGGACTTCAACCCCACATAACATTGTGCTGAAATTATAAGCATTTTAAGGGCTGAAATTCAACTTTTTTTTTTCCCCCTCAATTTGTCCACCTATATCTTGAATCATTGAGTTCAATAACCTTAAGGATTAGGAATAAGCATACATTTCAGAATATGTTTCTTTGTTGCCTCAGCTTAGATCTTCAGAAAATAAACCCTACATATGTAATAGGTCCGTGTCAGGATGATGAAAAGTAGAATCGTAACAAGTTTTTCTGTATGTGGCTCTTGGCATAGTAGAATTTACACACAGTTACAATTATGAAAAAAAAGAAACAACTTGCACAGTCAAAACACTCAAAATGACACGTTAACAATTACTAAGAACTTGAACCTATAGTGGTGTTATACCTGTAAAAATGAACGTAGAACTTTTATATGAAGGCAAAAGTAGTCGTTAGGCTGTCTTAAAATTAAGAAATATGTTTAACATATCATCTGAATTTTTCCTTTTATTTAACAAAAGAACACTTACTATTTTAATAGGATTCTGACAGTCTGACAAATGCTATTCATCAACGGTTTTTTCTTTAGAAGAAAAGGGTACATCTAAAGAAAAAGAAAAATTTCTCTATTGCAGTAACTTTATTTTTGTATTCCATCAGAGCCTTTCAAGTAGAACTTCAGATATTTTAATTTTAATTAATTATAGCTCATTATTTCTCGCATTACCTCATCTTAGTCATCATGCAGAACAGTAACCTCAAGATGGCGATATTTCTCCCTTTTCAGAGCCTGGGCTGGCAGCTGGTGTTACTGAAACGTCGTCCTTCATTCTGAAGGCAATAAAGTGGAATTTCTTTGAGCACATTAACTTGTAGCTGACCCCCAGAAATTTCTGCATACCCTTCTGATAGATACTCTTAACTGCCATTATCAAGCCTTGCACCTTACAATAAAAGTGAACTTCAACAATAAAGTAATATTATCTCCAGTTCTTGAGAGCTTTCTGAAGCGTTTGTTTTCTCTTCATAATTTGAAGTTCAAAGCCAATCTATTTTTTTTTTGCAATTTCATTCGTAGGCCTTTGTTTATCATACTGAAAATGATTCACAGAACAAAACTAAAAAAATTAAAAGTCAGATACTTTTCCTTACTTAGAAATATATCCAGGATAAACCCCCTGAAATCTGCAAATAGATGTCTTGTTCAAATTTAAAAACTAAACAACAACTACAAAAATAAACAAAACAAAAAACCCCTGAAACTTAATATGTATCTGAATACTAAATGACCATTTCAAACCATAGGACAAAAGCTATCACTGGTGTTCATTTCAGAATTGCTTTTGAATAAACATTGCCCATATAGCACACATGAACAAAATGCACACTTTTACCAAAATCTCCTGTTCCTCACTCCATCATGCTGTCCCAAGACTTTTCTTGGATTTTGTAATTCCGTCTAGCATTAAGCTTCAAGTCTACCAAAACACACTGCTCTTTAAATTATTCCTTGCCAAAGCTAGAGGTGAAAGCTGAAAAGTCTTTGCTTTTTACTGTGCTTTAGGAGCACAGTACACAAAGAAACACACCTGTCAAACAAATACTGTCCCATTCCTGAATTTTCATTAAATAATAGCAAAGAGAAACAAATTCATGAATGGTCTAAAATGTAAAGTGATGTGCCTACAGCTTTGGCACCGCTTCTTTATCACCTTTGGCCCTTCGTACTGCCGTGAAGGGTGGCAGCCCTTAATGACCTTCGGCTACATTACTAGTGAGCAGCACAGTGCTTTTTTTCTGGTTCTATAGGAAAGCAGTCTTTATGGCATTTCTACAACACACAGGGTGGAAAAAATTACTTGATACTGATGAAAAAAGATTGTTATTAGATTTGAGGGAGTAGAGAGCTGTTCCATGTACCCCTCCAAGCCAGAGGCAAGCCAGGCCTGAAGAGTTTTGCAGGGAAGATAAGTTCTTTCCAGTGAGGGTTTTTATTTGTGCTTAACAGATTTTGCACTGACAAAGGGTGACAACACTGACAGGCTGTGGCCTGTAACATCCACATACAAACCATAAGATTATGAGCCAAATTTGTGCAAAAGAGATACGAAAGAGCTAGCTTTAGTTTGAAGCCCTACTTCCAGGCAGCTCCTACTGTGAGCAATGAATGTTACACAGCTAGCTTTGGACATGTGAGATATGGACTTGTTTTCTCCAGGAGCCAATTCACCTAGAACTCAAGCACTGGAAACTTACAATTTTGGAGTTTCCAAGGTCCGTTTGTAAACCTGGTGTCTGTCTGCAGGTTGTTCCTGTTCCCTGCACAAGGGCTCACCCTGTCAAATATCCTCTAAAGTAACTGTCCCCCTGGCTCCTCTGGATGTTTTTGCTGTTCCTCTGTTAGCAGTTGTCTTGTTGATTCACTGTGAACTGCCTGTGTTAACCTTTATAACCATGAGAAGGCCATCTTTTGCCTTAGAAGCAAACAAAATTTAGTTAGGCCGCCACCGAACAGCATGGCTTTATAGCTGCCATTTCCAGCTGCCCTTACATGCCACGTGTTCAAGGAAGCCTGTTGCCTGATCATCTTTTGTTGCCTGTGACAGCTTTGCAGCTTTTTTTAGCTCAAGTCTAGCATTGCCACAAGCTATCTTCCTTGTTTCAAACCAGAATGCTGTACTATGCAGGCTTTCAGGTGCTTTCATGTATGTGGTGTTATTCAGATGCTTTCTGGTATAAGGTGTTAGGCTGTCTTCACTTTAGTGTTTCTAGCACAAATTACTAAAAATTGCCTTCAAGTCCTGAAGAGATTCAGGAGGTTTCCTTAGCTAACGAGGTTTTTGCTTAAGGTTTCAGAACATTGCTCTTAATAACGTGACCATGAACTGTTTGAAGAAAGCAAGCAGCTGTAAGTATGCTTGCAATGTAGCAAAACCCTGTTGCAAAAGGACACTTGGGACTAGCACCATGTCAGGAATACTTAGCTTGTTTAGGGACCTAACAAAATACTTGACAGGATCAAGACAGAACCCAAAAGACAGAAGCTTTGTTAGTTCAGTCAGAACCCACTTGTCTTTTCAGAGCCACTCACAACAGCACAGAGACAAGCTTTTCTCCCATTGTGTTGGGCTGTGGGTAAAACAGAGACAGCGCCATAATCCCCAGTTCTCACAGTCGATATTTTTATAATAGCAATAGGAAGATACAAAAGGTAGGTCAATAAACAGAACATGTTGATTCAGAAAACTAAGCAAGGTAAGGATCAAGGGCTGCTTGAGCATTAACTACAACTTGGATTCATCTCACCTGTGTTCACATGGCTCAAGGGATCTGAGTTGGGGGATAATTCTTAGGTGGACTGAATTTGCCCTTGAACTATAAGTCTCTCATAACTACACACAAAGCTGAAGGCAACTACTTTTCTCATTTGGATGAGGACAGACCTGGACTTGAGCCTACGTATTTCTCAGTCTCTAAAGCTTCTCAAGCCTAACTGCAGTGTTACTGACTACTCCAAAACTACCATACAAAGTAGTCATGCTCTGGTGCATGAAAATACTGTATCACAGCTGGAGACCACTCCAACAGCTGCTAAGCAACCCAAACTCCTGGTGAGGCTGATGAAGACTGAGGAAGCTCCTCACCTCACCAGCATAAGCCCATTGAAGAGACAAAAATCACTGTGCAAAGGAAAACATCTCAATGCTGAGCAGTCATTTAGCCTATTATAGGCACTCAATACTGCTTCTTAGATGTTCCACTATGGATCTGGTCATGGTACTCGAGGTAATTATATTCCTGAATAACTACAACTAGAGTGAAATTTAAAAAAAAAAACATGACTTTTCTGATTCCTTAGCTTTATACTGTTGGTTTCATTCTTACTGCTACTGTTTCAGACTCATATGAAGTTTAAACCCAGTTTAAATGTCTTTAGATGCCTTTAAGCTAAAAAAGCCAAACAAACAAAACCCCACGAAACCAACCAAGACAACAAAAACCAAAATACAGCAACAAAAAACCCACATTGGATAGAGTGTTTTCATATTCAACACCACAAAATGCACATCTAGGACAGAAAAGGAGCGATGATGTTCAGACATGGTTAGCAGGCATTTCTCCTGGGCAGAGGATGTCTAGTTAGCAATACTTGACTCTTTGCATCACCCATTCCTTCTCCCACTCTCCTTGTAGTCATCTGTTAAGTTCTTTCACTTACGAGACTGTAACTGCCTTCCCCACCATTTACTGCTTCCCAAATATTTCTCACTGCCTGGTGGGCTTATGAACTCCAGACACCTTAGGGAACTTTACTAGTAGTAGGTGATTTTCCATTAGAACAGAGACAAGAACTATTTCTAATTTAATGCCTGTCAATCCACAAAAGAATCATTCTTCTTGAAAAAAAACAGGCAGAAGGAAATGCTCTTTTGAGGAGACGCTATGGAGAAAGTATAACAACAATAAAGAGTCAGTTACCCAAGAGTGTAATTTAGAGAGATATCACTTGAAGAGCTGCTTTAATTAGTGCATTTGTTATATCTGCTGTTGTGCTTATACTGCAGATGTGCATTCTGCCATGAAGCATCTAACAGCAAGGACTCCACACAAGGACTGGACCCAGGGAGTCTTTTTTCTTTTTTTTTTTAAACAACAGTTTGCAGCATCTGAGCTTGAGCTCTGGGGACCTAGCTGAAAGTCTCTATGGAACACTTGAAATGGAAACAGGTAAGGAATGAAGATCAAAATGCAGCAGCTAGTCAGGAAACAGAGCCCTTCACATAACCTGCAAAACAATCTTGTGCTTCTCCAGCCCAGTGCAAGCAACAGAACCCACTGCAAAGCATATGAAAGAAGAGAGGCTGCAGCCACTGCCAGGGGCAGCTAGTGGGGGATCGCCTCCATTAGAGCTGGATCCAGCACTCCGGGTGCAGTCTCACCACAGCCAAGGAGGTAGGAATAGATGCCTCCTCCGGTCTGCTTGGGTATGTTTGTCTAACGCAGCCCAGAACACAGTTTGCCTTATCTGCAACAAGAGCAAACTGTTATCATAGCTTCTTGTCATCAGAGCTGATACACGGTTCACAGACACTGGGACAGAGCAGTCTTTCCTGAAAAACAGCCAAGGAGTAGTGGGCATGGGACACAGCCTGCTCTAAATGATGCAGAATTTGAGTCAGTTCCTCAGGTAGCCCAACCACCAGCACCAGTTGGTGTCTGGTGCAGGAGCTGTACTGAGAACTTTTCAAATCATCATCTTATTTAATTACAGTGCTATCTCATGGCTAGTTGGTATGGTGAGGAAAGGCAGGCACTCAGCTGCTCAGAAAGCAAGGTCAGAGTTCCATTTGCACAGCTCCTACATGCTCTTGAAATACTGCCCTGTGGTTGATAGGCTTATGCCAGCAGAATCAAATCCTGTTTGCTCTTTACTGCAAGGCATTTCCCACACCTCTTGGCTAGATGCTCACTCTTTCTTCCACCTCCTTTCCTTCAGGCTCCAGCCAACTGTCACTCCCTGGGAGCCAAACATTTACTGCATAAAAAACCCAACACATGACAACTAACCTCTCTCAGTGCTTCTGTCAAGGCAACTGCTGCCTTTCAAGCTGATTTCACTGACTAATTAAGCATGGAGACACACCAGACTGCCAACACTGAATGGTGGCTGCAGCATCCATCACTCCAGCAGGGTTCAATCTAACGGGCTAAAAGCTACAGCTTGAGAGCCCAAAACAGCTTGTTTACTGGAATGGAAAACCCATTGTTTACCATGTACCAAAATTCCCCAAGTTATAGAGAGAAGGAAAAAAAAAAAAAAAGTGCTCTACCTTCTGCAGGCTTGAAAACATTAATAATGAATTACCAAGAGAGAAAAAACACCTGCTCCCCTTTTATCATAAACATTTTATGTGTTACACCTTTCAGTTTCTTTCCAGACATTAAAGCTCCCAAGGTCCTTCAGAGATAGTTAAAAAGCACATGGCCACCCTAAATCCTATTTGCCTACAAAAACACTTCATCAGTTTTTTCCCCCAGGGACAAAGTTGTTTTCTTCTCACACGTATGCTTGGCTTCCTTTGTGCATGTGCACAAGTATTTTGAATAAAGTGGCCTCCCTGTGCATTTGGTAGAACATTCTCCTTCCTGTTGACTGAGTAGTTTACACAGAAACTTTATGCAGAAAATTACTGTGAACCATAAGATGTTATTCATATGGTTTCTTACCTTCTGCAATGACTCAGACCATTGTGAAGACCCTGAGATAGAGGTCAGAATCTAAGTGACATTTAGTTACACAAAGTGTAAAGCAACTAAACTAAAAAGAAAAGTGAAGTAAGTCAGGGACAAGGATGCTAAGGGTCAAAACAACGCACAGTGCCCCACATAGCCCCATGCTCACTTTCTCACTCCAACTACATCTGAATTTGAAAAAAAAAAAAATTCTCATCTTGCATGGAGGAAATAAAGTCTCCTAAATAACAACACGGATAACACTGCTCATGTTTGGTAAGGACACTAGACTGTAAGATTAAGATTGTAATTGGTGATGCTTATCCTGATCAAATCAGTAGCTCTGAACACATTTGTGATAACAAAAATCTCGACAGAGAATACTTTTGTTTTAATGAAAATATTTTCAGACTAAAGAAGGAAGGAAGAATTTCAATTACCTTATTTGGCATAAAAGGACTAGAAAGCAAATTACTGTAAGCACACTTAAGTTGCAACTCTATTCAATGAGAAACACCTCTGATTTACAGAAAGGAAGTTTCACTGAGTACTGAAATCTGACCTCAGTGAATAATTTCAAATCCTTTGAGATAGGCACAATATTATGAAAGTGTATTTTTGATTCAGAGCCAAAGATTTTACAGTCTGGAAAAAAAAAATCTGCCAACCTGTTTCACATTTATATTCCAGATTGAATGGCAAAGATAAAAAAAATAACTTCTTTCTTGAGCTAGTAATATTGGATTAAGCAAGCTCCAAGGGAGTCAACCTATAATGCTGACATTTGGCTCTGAGAGCTGAGGAAATAATTAATGAATCTGGATTTTTAAGAGAAGAATTTAGAAAACTTCAGCAAAAACATCATGTTTATAAGGGTCTGTTTCTAAGAAGACAGCCAGAGAATGGTGGTCTGGATTGGGCAGGTTTTCACTGTAGACTGATTATTAAAAAAAATAAATCAACCTACAGAAGATACACAGAGCTGAAGTCTGTCATGAACATTTCCTGCAATGGATTACTTTGTTATGAGAATTTTAATTAGCATTTAAAGGCATTCAAGTGACAGACTCCCATTTGCCTTTTTTTTTTTTTCAAATGGTACCCTAATTCCCAGTTACAATTTTACAGCCAGAAAGTGCAACCAGTGGTCTCACTACAACAGGCAGTTGAAGAAGTGCTGCTACACTGGAGAAGGGGCAGGACAGGGTCTGCACCTGGGGATACATGGGAGCATGAAATAGCATCAACCAGACAGGGAGCAAAGCCAGCTCAGCTCCTATAGAAAAATATAACAAAACAGACAGACAACCCCCACCCCCAACACACACTGAAAACATGACCAGGAAGATATCAGAGAATACCTGTCAGAAATTAGTTTTGACCAAACCTCTCCCTGTTTGCTCCAGCTTCTCCGAATTTGTTTCAGGCTCCCTCAGGTCAGGCTTCTTGCTGTCTCCAGCTATTTATCATCCTCTTCTTCCCATTCTCTTCACTCCCATTCCTGACCCATCCTTCTGTGTGGCCCACTGTAATTCTAATGCTAGACAAACTCAGATACAAAATCCCCATTCTCATTTCCTCATCAGTTGGCTGTACATTCTCCTGTGTATTCTTGTCCTGCATCTGTCCTCTCTAGCAGGCTGCACAAGGCAATAGCCACCTCCAGTCTTTCTTTCTGCACCACCAGGTGCCAGAGCCACGGCCCTGGGCAGGTAACAGAAGGCTGAAACCTGCAAGAGCCCTGACTTCTGAGGGCCTCCAAGCAAGCTTCCAAAGTCACCATCAGACTCTGCAAGGTGCCACTTTATAATGTCCACTGGTAGAAAATGAGAATATCTTAAAAGACAGATGTTTCTCTGATGAGCAATTTTTAAAAGACAGTGAAGTGTTGCATATATTCAAAATGAGAGTTTTCTAAGGCACAAAATTTAAGAAAGTACATTTTTCAAAAAAATCAAGACGTGCCAGCTTCTCCTGAAAATTCTCTCCTGCCTCAGGGATGCAAAGTACCACGCTATGGGATGTGTTCACATCCTTCCACCCTCCTGGTAAGGGCAGCTTTTCAGTGCTTCCAGACAGTATTAGACAAGAAAATACTGTTTGTTACACTGGCTTCTAACACCAGATCTCCACACTGAAGCATCTGCATGCAGCATTACCACAATTTTGTAATTTAATCCATGTTCCTGATCAAGCTACAAGAGCCATTAAGTACAAATTAAACTTATGCAGAGCTTGCTACAGGCAGTTTTTTGCCAAATGAGCTCACAGCACAAACATATATTGCTGATTCATAAGCATCAACACTGCAAGAATTAACAGCTAGTGTATTTTTCTATACTTTATGCAGCTTCAACAAAAAGAAAATACTGAAACACACACACACAACAGAAGTGACCAAATCTCCAAACACTCTTTCACATCTGTGCCAGCACAACAAGTTTTAAGGATGGATCTTCGTGGCCTGACGTACCTTCCTCTTAGCAGTGTTTTTCCACCTCAGTCAGTTAATACCTGTTAGATACCAGAAATAGAAAATGCTTAGAAGTTGCCTGCATTTGTTTACAGACTCTAGCCTTTGATGAAAATATAGAACTGAACTGAGTAAGTTTATTTCACAGTAAAATACAGACAGCTTCCCTTCACTGAGTTTACATCATGTACTTAGGTCAATATAGAGGGAACAGAACTTCTTTAGATAAATAAGTTCCTAAAAGGCAGAAGCAGTAGGTCCATGACAACCTAGAACATCTAATTACAGAAATGCCTCATCTGGCAAAATCATCTGTTTCCTCCAATAATTTTTGCTGCTAAAGCACTTTTCCAAAGAATGGTGTAGGATAATATTCTTGAGTTTATGTTCCCCAATAGACCGCACACAACTTCTGAAGTAGGATGCAGCCAAACCGTCCAACCATTCTGAAAGTCTGAACTTTTATATACAAGTAACTCATTTCTACAGACAAGCCCCCTCTCATGATAGCCTGACACGACACAGGATAAGAGTTACATAGCTCCATTTTCTTGTAAAAATTTCCTTTCCATTCTTACACATGAGCCTTTCTCACCTGTGAAAACCTTACTTGTGAGGTACCCATGCCTATCTGATCAGTGACACAAAGTGACTGTGTTCGTGCCATAACCCAGACAGAAGAGTTACAGCCCAAAGTTCAAGCTCAAATAAATGTTTACTTACAGAATGGACTTGTATTTTCTTCTTCCTCTTCATCTAAAGAAAGACAGAATCAGTCAGCCACTTCCTAAGAAATAGTATTGGACTTGACCAGCTCAGCTGTGATTAATATAAGGAGCATGATAAAGCATGGCCAGCTCTAAGAGCACTTGATTGCAGAATAGCCCTGCAGGAAACATCTGTGTTACTGCAGAATGATACGAAGAGACAGATACTCAGCTGCCATACATTGCCATTTGTCTAGAAAACATTAAAATCAGAGCTGCAACATACTGGAAATCTGATTGTTGTTTGCTTAATCAAGATCAATAACATTTGGGCATTTTATGTGTTTTGATCCTAATTTAGGAACACCCTAACTCACATGCTTTAAGGTCTATCAGGTCAGAAACAACTTTAATTGCTGTGGTGAGCTAGGCCGACACCTTTACTTGCTACAACATTGAAGTCCATTTCAATCACCTGCCTGGTGACACCAGCTGTTATTTCAGACATTGTTGTCTCTGCTTTGGTGCCCTAGTTTGATCATGAACAGATACAGTTCAGGTCCTCATGCTTCTCTCTACTAGCAAACACTTAATGCATGTACTTTATAACCAGGGAAAAAAAGAAAAAATCACACATACTGGGATAACTTTACTGATGAATTTGTAACATTGTCATTACTATCAAATCAGAGCAGATGTCTTTGTCAGATTAAGTTTATTGAACTTGACTAGAAAATGGTTCTTTTTCAATTAAAAAAGGTCATTTCCACGGTTGTCTGCAATGCAAATGAAGTAGCGCACACAAGCTGTATAGAGAAAGTGAGTTGAATTTCACTGATTATAGAGAGTGACCAATGATCCACTGGTAAAACCACTACTCTGTCACTAACAGAGCAGAGCAGAGTATTGCTCTATCGCTGAACATGTTTCAGTGTTTATTTAAGCTTGCAGAGCTGATAGGAGAATGCAAGCATACAAATCCTCATGCTTATATGGGTGGTTATTTGAGCTGAACACAGAGGCACCCTGCTGTCAGACAAGAGGCAGGGATGGCTGCTCAGGAACCGGTTCTCTTTGCTCACCACTGTTGCCATGCACACAGGTGTCCCTGGGACACACAAGTCCTGGGTACCTCCCCACTTTCCCATTGTGGAAACATTGCATTTTATTACATCTTATTTTCAGGATCCACATACTTCACTGGTTCCCCTCCCCGTTAGATGGAAGAGCCTTCCCAGCCTGCCCACTGAGTGCAGTGGTCTCTGCTGCCAGCCCTAGGCAGGATTTAAAACACATGAGAATCAGAGCTTTTCTCTGAGGTGGCTGAGAACTGAGCCAAAATTTTACATCAAGATTCATCATATGGCATCAAGGCAGTGGAATATTACTTTCGTGAGAGCATACGTTATATCTACATCACTTCAAACAAACAAACACACACCACCACAACAACACACACACAAAGAAAACCCACCATAATTTCTGGTATATCCTTTAAAAAAACCCTCTCAGCTCTCTCTGCTGATATAATGAGGTCAGTCCAACATTTTCATTTCAAAAGCAGTTTTGGGTTACTAATCCCCTCCCCCAGTCTTAAGGAAAAAACAAGCACGTCTCTAGGAACAAGATCAATAACAGCATTAAAGGAGGACTGGCTGATGAAGCACATAAAGATAGTTTGGAAGTTAGATTTTTTTTTTTTTTTTTGCTACCAAGGAACTAGGGTATTACAACTAACAACATAGAAGGTATTCAATTTCTTCCCAGGCATAACTGAATGCACCAAATTGCAACACTAATGTATCCTTAATTTGGCAAATGTTATGTTTTTTTTCAAGAAAGTTACTCAAATCACTGATGTATTTGAAGTATAGGTACTGTTTGAAAATAGCAAATGAACCCTGACCAAAGGAAAAACAGTACTGAAGCATAAAAGCAAAACCAGGTAACTTTACATGACTGGGTGGCCATCCAAAAATGAGCCTTTTGCATTTAGTTGGCATAACAGCAAGTAGGAAAATGCCCTCACATACTAAAGAAGGCTGGATTTCTTGACCGACAATCCTACTGGCCTCATAGCTTTTTATTTCTTATTATTCCTGGGAGAGGCATGTGTGCTAACTGCCAGCAGAGATTCTGCAACAACACACCACTGCCCACCTGTAGGGTGTAACCTCTCCTGCAGCAAGCACTGAAGAGCCTATTCACATTGTTGGGTCAAGCTTTCTGCTTCTTTGTGTCAGAGACAAGAAATGAAATACGAATGGTCCAAGATTCAGCAGTTCATTCATTTGCTGCTCTCTGATGAAAGGGGCTGTGCTATGACCCTGACAAAAGCAGTAAATGCAGATATTTGTCTTCTGCTCCCATAAAGTCATCAGAATACGACAATACAGAGTCTGCTCATATGACTCTGCAATTCTAATTTTCCATTTCTCTCCCCATAGATCTTTTACAGGTTTTTTTTTTTTTGTGGCTGATCTTACAGTGTGGAGGGCAACAAAATCCAACCCCACAGCTGAGATATCTTGCCCCTACTAGAATTAAAGTGTTAAATAACACAAGCATAGGTAAGAGCACTGTTAATACTAATGCATCTAAGTCTAAGCTAGGAATGGTTAGAGCAGACTTGTTAATATTGGATGTTTCCTGGTGTTTTCCTGCCCACTAAGCAAGAGAAGCATTTTGAAGAACTCCAATCCCAGCAGATACAGATGGGGAAGCATTATACTAATTTCCTCTTGACGTTTAAACACAGAGCAAGATAATTTACCTTTTTGCTGTTTGGGGGCTTGGTTTCCACCCCTCTTTCTGTAATTAGAGCTCTCCTGTGATGCGTTGAGATGTTCCCCATGCATCAGTCTCCAGAAGAGCTGCCAGGTATTATTTCCAAGCTTCCTTTCTTCCAGCACTCATACTCTTTCTATGCACAGTTGTAAACATATATCTATTCTGCTTTCTATTTTAATGCACAGTATTCAGCCTTTTAGCTAGTGATTAACATTGGAGATCCCAATATCTCCTCAGCATGCATCCTTCCATGCCAGGGAAGCGACAGTGACAGGCCATAAATCCCACCTATTCCTTTGAAGAGAGCAGGAGCTGGTCCTCCTCCATGACTAAGATATATAATAAAAAACCCCCACAACCAATGAACCCTCCCTCCACCCTGCCTATGCACCCACACCGTGATGTATTCCCCTAATTTTTCTCTGGCCTGCTCCATGCGGCTTCCACTGGCAAGGGCAAAGTAGCGCATATGCTGTTTAATGGAAGAGCAGTTTATGCAGAAAGTTTGTTAGTTCTTTGACAGGCAAACACACTCATTGATTAAATGTCACAAAGAACTCAAGTCAAGTGCAGATGGAGGTCAAAGGGGAGCCCAGGTACTTTTTTACTACAATGTACCCTCAAGATGATGGAACAACAACTATTTTTTTTGTCTGCTTGCATTCAACACTATTTATCTGCAAGAGACAGGAAAACAAGGCCAGGCCACATGTATCATTAACTCATTTTATCTATGTATGGCACATGCAGTTAATCAAAGAGATTTAAGACAAAAATTCTTCTTTGACATCTGTTCAGGTGAGTGGGAAATAACCATGGATGGGAGCACAGTCTTGCAGATTTGGTCCTGCTGGGCTACAAGCAGTGCTGTAATTCTCTTCTCTCCAAATACAGGGCTATTGAAATCCTCTGGAGTTGCCCTGAACAACAAAGTGAGCACCTTCCTGTTCTGAACCCAGGCTACAAGTCAAAGGGGCAGAGAAAGAAAGGAGTCTTTCCTTCTCTGGGACAATAAGTTCTGCCTCCACCTTGTGACCATTATTTGCTGACATTGGAAGAATCAGCTGGGAGTGAGGAAGCACATGGAGGGGCCTAAAAAAACCCCAAGGAACTGGAAAGGAGACACATTACCCTGTGCTGCAGAATCCCTCTCTGTGTGTTCTTTCCATATTTCTTCCCAAACTCCGACAGGTTCATTGGCTCTTTATGTCTGGAGAATGGGCACCTTCTATTGTCTACATAGAGATTTGCAGGTAAGAGTCTTACCAGTTTCAATTATTATTTCAGTGGGAAATTTAAGAGCTATAGAGTACAACACTTGTTGCCTTAAGTGTGGAAGGCTGCAAGAAAACTGCTGATTGTTAATTCACATCTAGTGGTCTCTAAATCATTTCACTGTCTCATCAGAAATGCTAGGTTAGAATGTTACTGTATATTTATTTGTAGAGCTCCTTTCATCTCAAAGGGATTACATCAGCAAAAGCTGCCAGGCAGCTACCTCTGGGGTGTTACTCTGTTTCCATAAAAGCCATGGGAGCGCTAACAGTGTGAAGTGTGAAATACAGCGAGAACAGCAGAAGAGTCGTGCAGGCTCAGACACAGCTCAGTATTCTGTCTGCAGCAGAAGCAATATGTGGAGACCCAGGGAAACGAATGAATAAGGCAGGTACATGCCTTAAAAGAAGGATACTCTCTCTTCCAGCCTCCAAATATTCTCATTTCAGGGAATTTCCTGAGTCAAATCTCCTTGAATCCATATAAAAAGCTTTTGCATCCACAGCTTGCTTTGGCAAGCAGATACGTGTCTGTCACCTGCTGTGTGAAAAACCACTTACTTTGCCTTGTTTTGATCACGTCTCCCACTAGCTTCATTTGCTGACTACTAGTTCTTGTACTAGAAAATAGTTTGAAGCTTAAGGACACATTGAAAATGGGAGGAAAGAGAAAAGCTCGCCATATGTAGGGTTCTCTGTTTTTACCAAATCAGAGAGGAAAACAGACCTTGGTAACCCCCCCCCAAATCCTTTGAGAGCAAGTATTTGTATACAAATAGTATGCTTTCTTAAAAAAAATCCTCCTTCAATCACATGAGCTGAACTTTGGGCAAAATGTTGCTTTTAACAGTTTCAGACACAGAGAGGAGTTATTATTATTATTATTTATTCAGAATAATTACCTAGAATCCCAAGTAAAACATTACACCCCCTTCTGAATGCCAGAATATGGATTCAGTGCAGCTGACAAGAAGAGTGCCATTTCCTGACCCCACAGCAGCTTTTCCTCCCTTCTCTCCTTCTTCCTGCCTTCGCCTCCTCCTCCCTTCCACCAGAAGTGTGGGTTTCCATTCACTGGCCTTTACAGACAGATCTGCCATAAACTTGTAAGCACTAAGCTGCCTGATAATTTACTTACTGGCACCTTCAACTACCTCTTGACTGTGCCATGAAAGCAAATTTTGCTGGAAAGAGTGGCAAATGCTCCAGCTAAAAACTTTCTGGCAGCACATTGTGTTTATACTGACCAGTGCTGTTTATTTCAATTAGAAAAATTAATGAGATTTTTCTGCTTTAAGCTGGGGCACTATTGGAAGACTTGGAGACATCAGAAGATTCAAAATATGGATATTAATTATGTATTTCAGCATGGCATCTCTAGTCTTCAAACAGAAAACTGGCACTGCATTTTCTCCCCTATTAATAGATATGTTAACATCTTAATTTTGAAGGGAATGCAGGTTATCTTCCCTGTTACGTTAGTTGCTAAACCACCGTCTTGCAATACATATGTGCAGAAAACACAAACAATAGTTGCCTTAAAGTGTAGGCTGGATTTTAGAATTTTTTCTCCTTCCACTTCGTATACTGCAAATTCTTTGAATCACACCTTGTAGCTTGACTTAGTTGTTAGGCTATTACATCCAACAAATTATGCTTCTACACCTAACTTGTCTTTACATAGGAAGCTTTTGATAGAATAATTTAAACTGACACTAACCAAGAAAACAACAATGCTCCTTACAGCTATAGAAAACTACAAAGTAGAAAGTAAATAAAGCTGTAAAGCAATGAAGAAAAACTGGGAAAAGCAATGTGAATAATAACGGGTTCTATGATTACAACAACTAGCTCTAGTAATCCTTATTATAGCACATAGAGTTTCAGAGTGTTTGTAGAAGTGGTCCAAAATAGCTCCCTCAGCCATTTAATGCCAGGAGGAAAGCAAGTTTGGATGCATTTGCCTACATGCTAAATATCAGGCAATGTGTTGATAATACCTGCCCTGTCATGCTTGCCCATCTCCTGTGTGAGCTATGGTGATATTTTAGATATATTTGCACAGCTACTAGCTTGGTTTCTTTAGCTGCCTTTATGAGAAGTTTTGAAGTGCTAAAGGAGCTTCACAGTTCACAGAAACAGATTGGGATATTTACAGATGCAAAGATATCACATTAAGCAAGTCTAAAAAAATAAATAACTGTAAGGGTACTGAATAAATCTTGTATATAGTTACAATTAAATGCTGCCCTAAATAATTCTTGTTTCTCATGGTGATTTTAAAAAAAAAAAAAAAAAAAAAAAAAAAAAAGCCAGATGTTTCTACAGCTTTTATTCATAGGCCTAAGGCAAATCATCACAAAATGCCTCATCCTCAGCCCAGGGGAATAAACGATGCTCTTCTGTGGACTTTGACTCAATTCAATGAGCCAAAGCATTTGATTTTCACCTTCTCTTTTAAAAATCCAGTAGAATTTGATGTATCTGGCAAGCAGAATGAAAGTCTTTCTCAGCATCTCAAGTATAGCACATTCCTGTTTAGGGCCTCCAAAAGTTTCAGTAGATGTGATCAAGAAAAGTATTAAGTGTTTTTTCCCCTCAAACGCAATAAACATACTGTATTGATCCTCAGCATCAATTAAAATACCCAATATATTTTAAGGCTTTAAAAATAGAGCAAATAGTACATTCATACAGAGATTTTACAAACATCAGTAATCACCATTTTAAGTTTTCTTTTATATATCTTGGCTATACTTCACTAAAATATAAGCTGAAGAGGAAAGAAAACTATGAGCTGAATTGATTAGGAACAGTTTTCCATGTCAGAAACTCCAGATTCTTTGCTAAGAACTCATTTTAGTGAAGAATTGAGAACATTAAATTTAGGACTCCAAAATACATTGTTTCAAGCACCAGTGATTTGTTTTGACTTGCATTCTATATTCCACATACATCAAAACAAGATGTTTTGACAGTGTTCTGTCAAGATTATTAGCAGGAATTCATCTATTGCCACAAAACACTTCGATTTCAACAAGAAACTAGAACTGTCAAGATTGTTGATGGCTCTGGTAGAAGCACTGCAACAGAAAGCTGTTCTGTCTCAGAGGTCTTGGGTAACCATTTCTATGTGTTTAAACAAAATGTACTTCATCTGTCTATATCAACACAGAAATTGTTACTGTGGCTAGTAGTACATAGATTTTATATTATGTATACCAACCTATAAAATTCAACACTGTAAGGGAAAAAGCTTCATATAATTTTAGTAGTTACGTTAACATCTGCAACCCTCATATATGCAGACTTCGCAGACTTCCAAGGAAAACTAGACAGAAGCAATGGTCTTTGCTCTACCAGGAAACAAAACCAAACCAATTTGGATTATATTCTGTTCCCCAGCACCTCTGTTTCACACCATCGTTCCTTAATTCCCCAGTATAAACCATACGCAGTCCCCACAGTTGCATCCTCACATGCAAAGTACATGTCTAGAAAAGACACCCTCACCACAGCTAGGGATTCAGGAGGGGGTAATATTTTTCATCACTTACACAAATTCTTGAATTGATTACTTTTTCAATTCAGCACATTGGTATATAGCTTAAAGCCAAGCAGAGTTACCAAAGATCAATATCTACACATATACACTCCCTGTAAACGTTCCAGGTTCAGTACCCCTGGCTGATGCTATTTAGCAGATGCCCAGATGTGCACTCAAATATGCGCAATTAGGTTCTCATGTCAGAGCTGATTGAATGGAATTCTGAATGAGCAACTTTGCCACCACTGTATTACAAGCAGCTAGTCTATTTGAAACCTTGTCGAAGATGTGCGTATCCAAGAAGAAAAAGGAAATTTGTTTGTGCCTTCTATCATCTTCTCTTACACCAGGATGGCCCCAAGACTGGGACTGGAACCTTCCATAAAGCACTGTACATAATTAGCATGCTGCATGAATCTATATTGAAAAGCCAGGAACAGCTTTTTATTTTTGTTTGCTTTCTTTTTGACAAACATGCTGGCAATGCTCAGGAGTAGGCGGCAGCACCACCATCAGTCAGGCACAGCTGTGCCTAAACACCCTCCTCTCCATTAAGTTACCTGGCACTGTCTGTGGTGGACCTTACGAAAGGTTGTTCTGCCCAGCAGAGAAATTTTAACAGTAGGGAAAGAGTTTGAGCCCAGGCACCAGATCTGTCCCCCACATCCCTGCACTGCAGAGGAGGCAGCAGCTCTCCATTGCAGCAAATCATCTGACATTTCTCATTGACACCATATTCCCCCTCACGTCCCCAGACTGCATCTTCACAGCACATGCCTGTAAAGATTAAGGTTTAGAAGAGCCTTAAGTGTGATGAGACCACCCTTGGAGGCCTTGCCATTTTCAGACTATGGTCTTAACTCATCGTTCTCCAGCCAGAGCTGAAGGCAGTTGCCTAGACAACAAGTCTGACTCATCAGGAACAAATTGTCAGGGCAACCGTCCCTGGCCATACCTGGTATGTGCTGAACAGCACTGTTGTGCAGCAGAAGCAGCTGTCAGACATAGAAAGCCACCCCAAAACCACTGCAAGTCTAACAGGTAAAAGCTTCCACTGGGATATCTGTTTGTTAAGCCAAAGACGGATACTTTGCACTTGTTCACATAAAAAAACTGAGCACAGCTATGCCACACAAGGCAAGAAAAATATTTTGGCAAAGAAAATAGTCCTATCTCAGCATATTATGTATCCACATAACACGACTATGTACAGCCCTATAATGGTTTGTAAGCAGCATCATTTGTTTATGCCATCACCATCTTTTGGGGGGATATCATTGATGCAATGTGGGAGGAAGTTCACTACATTGTTTCATGGAGAATTTACTCTCCATTTCTTGTTGGCCTACAGCAAGGCGCTCATGTAGATTTCCAATTTTAAATATTTCTTCCACCGTGTTTTCTTTTAGAATATTTGCACTTTAAGAAAATGAATACATACTCCAAATATATTATGGAGCTGGGGGTCTAATCACCATAACATGTAGTTGTCTATTATTTAAACTGTTATAGGCTCTTGAAAATATTCGAACTTTTTTCCTCCGAACTTAGCCAGTCTTATGAGATATTAATTATTCATTTTCCAATTGTATTTCAAATGGTACAATCATAATTGAATAAAATACCCACTTATTCTATTTTACCAAGCCTCTCAACCAATATAGAAATCATACAGCACAAACTAGAATACTGAGTTCTTGAACACATATCTTTACGCCCCTCGCACTCTGCATGCTGCACATTGTCATATCTCATCTCTCTGAGAAGTTCGTTAGGGAGTAAGAAAATTATAGCTGAGAGTTTCATTTTCTCTCCATGAACTACTATACATCAGAAACGCTTTTCCAGCTCCAAGATCCAAAGCCCGTCCCAATCAGGGAGGCTTGGCTTCAAAGTCTTATTCAGACTTGTTTCAGAGTTATACTGCTGTGCTTGTCCAGGTTATGCCAGGCTTCCTTATTTCTGTATCCACTTCATCCAGCTCTATACTCCTTTCCCTAAAAGAGTATCCCCTGTGCCAGATGCACTTGGCTATCTAACCCCCAGCACCAAGTTCACTGCAAAGACTAAAATAGAAGACACCTCATCACTTAATTACATAGAATTAAAGACAAGATTCACATTCTAAAGTGTATTTTTGCTATTTTAGGGATGTGGGGTTTGGGGCTAAAGCTTTTGTTTTATTTTGCTTTCCCAAACTTCTGACAAATTCTGCTTTCTGCTAAATTCCCCCATGCCCCTGCTTCCAAGTGTCCTAAAGAAATCTGTAGACAGATATTTGGTTCTTTCATATAGATCCTATTCTACTATAATTGAGAATTTGGATTGAAATGTTCTTATGTGATCAGGGACTGCACAAACTCACTTAAACTTATGATATTAAAGTCCCTGTATTTTTAATGTGTGAGAGAGGCTGCTTTGTGAAACATTTTGCTATGGAGTCAGGGAATGTCATCACATTCTAGACTAACTTCACTTGCCACATTTTTTCTTATCACTTAGCATTATTTGGGAGTCAGGGTCCTGTTTAAGTCACTTTTGATTGCTCCAAAGTCCATCATAAGAAGACCATCAGAGTTGTCAGGGCTCAGCCTCTTCAACACAGGGTGATGCTTGCAAGTGGCTTCCAACAGGGCAATCCGAGCAAACGTACATACAGCTGTGACTGTACAATTTCTGGTTGCCCCGTTACCCTTCATTTATCCAATAGGTGTCAAAGTATGAAAAAACTGCATTGCTGGGGAGTCTCCGGCTCTTTCCAGCTCTGTAAGAAGGATATACTTCAGAAACGCTCCCTGGCTAGTGTGGACGGGGAGAAGATGTGACATTTTGAGCACAGTACCAAAGTGGTTTCTCCCCCCGCACATAGACCATTCAGCAATTGCTATGAAGCAGACTTCCCTGAATTTCCAGTGGTCGCAGATTGCAATTTAAACCGAATGCTTGAAACCCAGGCATCTGGCAAGCCCAGCTTTGAAAACGCTAATCATGCTCTGCTGGACACGTAGCGCTTGCCTTTCTCTGCTGGCCTTTGCCAATATTGCAAAATGACTGCATAACACAAATAAATGTTCCATAATAAAAACATGCCCCTCCAAGCCCCTTTGCACCTCTGAGCCTCAGGCCAGCTCGGTGTGGCCGCAGCTTTGCTTCTGGAAGTGGGACTGTCCCTCCTGTGTGCCCCGGGCACTGCTGGCACCTGTGGACAACCTGGGGGACTGGGGTGTTCTGCTTTGGAAACAGTGATTCTTGCTCAAAAGCAAGATTTCTGCCCAAACCCAAATAACTTGAGTGTCTCAGAAAAACATACGCCTACTTACAAGGAACTGGAGTTTTTTAATACAATCGTTTTCTAGTCAATTTTTTGTTGCCCTGTAGAATACGAGAACCATCCATAGCTTGATGTCCTACTAACCAGCCCCAGGAGCCATAGGCAACCAAACCAGCCACATGGCTGGAGAAACCGGTATGATTTCAGTTCTGCACGAAGACCTGCAGCTATTTTTATATTTCTGCTTCCTAGCTTGTGTGTGCAATTATCAGGCTTGTGTTTTCTTGATTAGAGGATCTGTAATGGCACATGAATGAAAAGCTGCATGCACTATTTTAAGGAGGCCAAGGAATTTCAACACTTCTCTAAACACATTGGGACTTCTTCAGCATCCAGCCAAAACATTACTAATTTCCTACGCTTCTAAAATGCTGGATTTCCCATTTATTAGAGAGAGATATATATATATATATATATATATATATACACTTGTTTTCCTAAATGGGCTTTTTGTATCAAGGCTATTGAAGACTGGCCAACTAAGCTCACACACAGTATGCCAGGGCTACAATTGCATAAACATACCCGGATTTGCTTGGCAGACTGACGCTCTGCTTAAATCACAGCTTAATCAGAACAAGACTGGGAATTTGTTCCGTAAAAAAGGGCCAATAATTGCAAACTTGTTGAATCAACCATGGTTTAAAAAAGTAAATTCAGGTGACCTGGGTTTAAACTCAACTTATCTGAAAAATTAAGTCAGAGAAAACAAGCAAGATAAGTACTTCATTAGTGACAGTAAAGTAACTATCATTTCATCAGTTTAAACAGCTAACAAGGCATTGTCATGTATATCTGGCAAACAGGTCTTGGTGAGTTGAAAGATTTATTAGTGAGAAAAGGTAACTGCTAATAGCAGGAGCTGTTTCACACTCAACACACAAGAGAGTAAAAGCTGAAAAAATATTTCAGAAGCATCTCAATTATTTTGTGACAGCTAAAATAAGCTTTTTTTTTTAATGTTATCAATCCTTGAAGACATAGCCATGATCCTTCTACCTGCCCCAAGATTTCTGCCTTTTGCAGAACTTGCAAGGTATTTCAAGATGAATGTATAATGTCCTGATGACTTGGTAACAAACAACTTTTATGCAGCCAATGCAGAAATAGAGTTAGAAGACCACTTATTTGAAATCTAAAATACACTGAAACCTTGCCCAAGGGAATAGTACTTTGTAAAATCTGCACCCCGTGGGGCTCTCATAAAGAAAAAACTGTGGTAATAAGTCCATGAAAAATTGTTGGCTCAGCTAGTTTATCTGTCCTGTTCTTTTGTACATGGTATAGAAGATGCCTGTCATTTTACCAACAGCCAAATCAAATTCAGCTACCTACAGCAACAGGTGTATTCAACTGCTTATACAAAGCCCACACATCCAATTCACAGGGTGCAAACCACGACCTATGCAACAACATTTTAAAAAATCATAAAGTTTCCACTGGGCCAGTGTGCCACATGAGGACAACACTACTAAGGACAACAGAGACAGCCCGGGCTGAAGGAGGTGATGAGGTTTCCACCATCCTTCCTCTGCCTTGTGGTTTCATTCATCCAGCTGGAAAACTCAGTCTGTGAGTATTCAGAAACCAGGAGGTATTTTCAACTCCAGGGCTTGTGCATGTGCAATCTCATGCAAACTATTTAACCATGTTCCCCAGCTGCATTTACTTGGACCCAGCACTCATAAAAATCAGTCTCTACTTCTGTGTGTTTCCTCTGGTTAGACTAACCCAGCCAAGGTGTTTGTACAGGATCTAGCAAAATGAGACTCTAGTTTTAACGAAGTGTTTTGGATGCTCTCTAGCACCAGACAAGAGATAGGCAGTCACGAGAAGTGATGGATGTTAGCTTTGTTTTTATAGCAGAATGTTGCTGGCTAGAAAGCACTAGGTAGGACTGCTAAAAATGTCTGTGTTCACAAGGGGAATGAACATGCTCAGAATTAGTTAAATTACATACACTTCTGCACTATCCTCACATTTCAGTGTGATAGTCTCTATTATAAATGACAGTCTCCATTAAAGGAAAAAGTGCACAGAGTGAAAACAAACAAACCAAAACCAAAACACACATACACAAATCCTGTTTCTGGATCTGGCGAGTTTCAGGAAAAAATCCCAGCCCCATGCTAGCAGCTGCCTCATTCTTGCTGATGAAGGCTGGACCTGCAGGGAGCAGGGAAAGCCTGCAATGTCATTAATCACTGTATATTTCAGATATCTTGTTCTCGGAAGAAAAGCAATCAATCTGGAGGCCTCTGAAAAGCAAGAGCAGCACATCATCCTGCTTTGGCATGACTGCATGAGTATGACATAGTTGGACAAAAAAGTCTTTTTTTACCCCCTCCTACAAGAGCCTCAGGGAATTCAGCTTCCTCTTTGTAACTCGAGCAATCTACATAAAGCTATTTTTTGCCACAGGCGCTCAGTGCTGTGTGACTGAGCACTCTGGAGTAACACTTCTTGGTAACACTTATTCTTGGCAACCAAACAGCCACTCGGGGGCTTGCTCATAAAACAAGCCCAAAATGGGGCGAAATGTGCAGGAAAACCGCCCAGGACTAGCTTCCCCAAAGCTTCACAATAGCCAGCAAGTAAAGACAGTCCATCTTCTCTAGACAAATTTCCTAACTTTCCAAGCAGCTCTGCTACAAACAGCGCTGAGCAGTTTCAGCAACAGCCGTGATGTTTGCTGAAGAGCTGGGCTGCCTGTTTTCTAGTCCATCAGGCTGCTGAAGGTACAGACTGTATCTTTCGTGACGTAAATTCCAGGGCATGAGATCTAATTTCCAGATGAGAGTAATATTTTCTCAGGAGTGCCTTAAGTCAGGAAGTAGGAATAAGGTGTATTTATTCCATTTAATTCCATTCCATTAAATAGAGCTTTGAAATCAATTTAATTGAAAAATATGAAGGAATTATGCCTTGTAACACCTAGCAAGGCAACCGGATATGATATATATTGGCAGGCAGAGGGGAAAAAAGAGAATGCTCATGCAGGTTTTGAGGTAGGGCAGCTACCGAAGCTTACAGCAGCTGAATACACAAGTAGGATTTGGTTGCATTCCCCCTGCCCTTTGGTAACAGGTATTTTTGCAGTGGGGGAGAGGAAAGGTGGGCGAATGCCATCAGCACCTCTCCCCATCTGATTTCCTAAATGAGGTGCTGGTCTTTCCTTTGTATTTCCTTTGAAAGAAGCTCTCAGGATGCCATCAGCACTGCCATCCAGACAGATTTCACAGCCAAGGACAAAGCTCGAGAGCAGTTTGCAGCTCTGCGCATAAGCACAGGAGGAAATTTGGAATGAGCTGAGCCTGTTCCAGCTTCTGGAGCCAAGTCCTCGGGAGATGGCTTTGCTGGCAACACCTACACTGCTACAAATGGCAGCCACTATTGGATGGTGCCTTTTCCTGCTCATGCTCTATTTTAGGTGGCATGGTTAAAAGAAAAGAAAAAAAAAAAAAAAGGAACGGAAAAAAAATAAGATACAACCTCATCTTCTGCACACCTTACAGCTGATACTTTTTCTTCTGTATTGGCAGAAACCATGTGCCCTAGGAACAAAGGAACTATCCAAAGTATTTCAAAGAAAAGTCCTAGTACGCACACTTCACTCTCTTTTCTGCAAAAGAATTCATTCTAAAACAAGCTTTTGCTGGAGTGACAGTACATGCAATGTGAGAAGGGAGCAAAGAGTGGGGCCAGCATGGCCCCGAGACCAAAGAGGCATCTCCACCAAAAGCGGGACTTCCTGAGAGAGCCTGTGCAACCCCTCAGCAGCACGCTGTCAGCTACCACTACAAAATCATATTATTTCAGATTAAACTTTAAAAATAAGGCATGCCAGGCTGCCATGTCCAACAGAGCCCAGTCCTGGGTATTTTGGAGTGACATCAAGGGATCCTGCCTTCCTCTGCCATACAGTGTCTTCTGCTGGGGTAGGTGCTTCATGGTGTTCACCTGGAGAAGACCCAGGCACTCCCTGAGCATTTCCAGTCCCTGCTGCCTGCAGCGCTGGGCTGCTGGCACAGGGAGCTCCTCCTCCTCTTCCTCATCCTACCCAGGCCAAGGCAAGCAGGGGAGCAGCTCTAGGAACCACAACACAATGACATCTCTATCCTTATGAACTAGGACTTATTTCTGAAATGAAATTAAATTCATTTGCCTTTTAAAGAAAAGAATCTTACTTGGCATTTTAAAATATTTTTAATTAGAAGAATAAAATGATTACTTTTTTGTTATTAAGGAATCAAGAAGTATTTCTAATTTAAAAAACAAAACCAAAACCACACAGAAATAAACAAACAAAAAAACCCCACAAGCACAAAAAAACCAAATCGCTCAAGAAAAGGTCGGTCATTATGTAAATCTCCTGTACTACAGAGATGCCTGGCTGCAACTCTACCATTGCACATGCACAGCTTCCAGCCCTGCAAAGCTGTGCTCACTGCACAACCACCACAAGGTAATACTGTTTCAGAATAACAGCTCATATTGCTCTAGCCAGCTGTCAGATAATATGCTAGCAAGACAGCACAGATTTAATTCAGAAGGCAATTGAATCCTCCATGCGACAGCCCAGGCTAGAGCTAAACCAAGCGAACAGCTGTGAAGATCCACCCTCACTTTCTCTAGCCTCGTCCACTGCTAAGGTGCAATAAAAATAGTACCTGATTTTTTTTTTTTTATGATAGTCCATCACTAGGGACGTAACTGCAGTAAAACTAGAGTGAAAAGACACAACAGTAAAGTAACAGGAAAGAAAGGAATACAAAGGAAAAAGATGGGAGAAAACAAACCATCTTCCTAATCTTCGTGTCTTTTTCAAGGGGTATTTCCTGTGGCAACACCTTTCCAGACTGAGGGATGAGAATATGGTTTTGGCTAAAAAAAGGCTCATCTGGTGGCCCTAAAAGTCTCCTACAATACCCAGAGTGTTTCTGAAAAACATCAAAGGAAAGGTAAAGTTCATGGTTACAGGACAGGCAAAATGGCAGAGATAGCACAGAGCACACTGACAGCTCTCAAGGAGCATCACTGTGAGAACTTGACCATAAACATCTAATTCTAGAGACTTCCAAAATCCAAGAAACATCTTTCCTATGCCTGGGTGAGCAAAAGATGGAGAGCAGCTGATTGACTTCAGCAACCAAATTCCCTGAAACATACTGGATAACACTTCTTGCTTCCTCAGCAATATTCTGTGTCTTACATTATGAGATTATTTTTCTCTTTACATCCACAGATCAGAGTACTCATAAACCCATCTGGGGCCAGGATGGAGAGAGTACAAAGCTGCAGTTAAATGTCAGCCCATGAGGCTGTAACTGAAACAAAGCTGAACTCAAATTTAAACAAATTGGTAGCACTACAGAGAGATGCTCCCCTGGTACCTTTGTTCTTCTCACTTTTTCTGGCACAACTGGGCAGTGAGGCCACCCTCATGCATAACATTCAGGTGAGGGTGAATTTTAAGTTATTCTAACAAGCATTTAAGAACAGTCTTACTGTATCACAGTCAGTGGGATGTGAGTCCATATTTGAATAGTTCATTGAATAAAGATGGGCTTCTCAGTCATCTCAAACAAAGTTATAACTTACAGAACTGCTGTAACTTATGCAGGGAAAAATTTGACAGTGCATAATTTATAATGGTGCATAAGTTACAACTTACAGATCTCCTGTAACTTACATATGGATAAAACTGACAGTACACATGGACAGAATCCAAGTAACATTAGAAAACTTTTCGCATAATTTCTGCACCATATTAAAAACTTGAGTCTTAGGTACTTCAGAAAAGGCTCATTAAAGGGCTCTAGTATTGTTCTCTGCTAAATAATTTGTTTTATCGCTCCTTCTTTCCTTGCCTGGTCTTACCAGAGTCACCTGCCCTGACTTTCCAACTGCCTACACAAGAATCGTGAGGAGAAACTCAGTAAAAAAATTGATTCTCTGCATTTTCAACACTGACATACGTTATTTTATTTACCATGCACAGAATTCAGAATTTGTGTTCAGCTGCACCATGACCGAAATGACGTCAAAAGGTAAACTCAGATGTTATAGCTGTAGAAGAAGATAAATCCTATGGTAAAGAAGCCAGAGACCTGCAAACACACTCAGAGCCTCATGCCACTACCAGAGCTCATACCACCGCTGGAGGCACTACTTCTTTTATTCTGCTCAGTAAATGAGAGTAATAAATACATAAAATACTAGTAGCTGCTCTCTGTGACAGAGTCTGGACTCAAGAACCAGCCAGGAAGGTAACTGATAAGATGCAAATGAATATTCTTTGCAGTGTTGTTCTCAACAAGATTTGTAAGATCCACAGAAAAGTGACGTAGGCACATTTTGAAATCAAGCAGATAATCCGCAGTTTAATGTGGACAAACCGAAAGCAAAGAGATTTTTAGCAGAAAGATGATTGTCAATGCAAAAAAATCAGGCTGAGTCAAAGATAAATGCATAGATTCCTCCAACAAGCAGGTTTATCACAGCAGGAACTGCACTCAGCATCGTTCTGCACCAACAATCTGGGGCTGTTCCCACAGCACAGCTCCCCCAGGCTCGGTGGGAATGCTTCACACAGGACAAGCAGACAAAACACAGCAGAGCACCCATACTTGTTAAGAACTTACTCAAACAACGGCATTTGTGTGTAGTCAGATGGGAACAGACACAGCTTGTCTCCCAAACATACAGCATCCTTACATTTGACTCTTAATTCAGCATCTCATTGGATTACGTTAGCAAATCTACAGCACAATCAAGACAACAGAAAAGCCTCGCTGCAATGAATAAGAAAAACAAAGGCTTCTGCTTTTGCAGACATTTCACCCTAATTACATTTTAAAACAACCTGTTAGTCCATACAGATTTTCCAGTGAATTAATCAGACGAACATAACGCATGGTAAAGACACTACAGTGAAGTGAATAGAGTTTGGTCACCAGATTTGAGCTTCAATTGCCTGCCCAGACACAGAGGTGTTCATTCAGGATGGCTGCAGTCCCAGCCTGCCTACGAAGGTGCCTGTTGGACAAATTATGGTTTCGCTTGCTCAGGAGCACAGGAGTGGCTGTGTGCAGCAAGGCCAGTGTCTCCCTTTGCCTTAGCGGTGGCCAAGAGCTGATGTCCAGAAGAGACAGTAAGTATCAGGAAAATAACTCTGTCTTGTCTCCTAGCCTCCCAAGCAAAAGGCAGTGTATTTGCCTTTAATGATACCATATTTAAGATGACGTGTTTAATAATCCCTGTAGTCAGACTGAAGCTCAGTTCTTGGGAGCTCTGAAAATCATGAACAGAAATAGCTGTGGCTTAGCCTCAGCTCCCTTGCAAAGAGCAGCCCACCTGTGCCAGGAGCTGATGGGAGGAGCACACCTTCACAGAAGGTGCAACTCACACACTGACAAAAGCAATGTAATATTATATGGTTGCTGATTTTTCATGAGAGAAATAACACCTGTTTGATACAACTCCTTCCAAATACAAGTGGACAGTGACAGAAAAAGCTCTGCCTTTTAACAAGTCTGGAACATTAAACATCAGCTCTAATTTAAGAACGGTTCTAATTTTTCAGTCCAAAGCTCCTTTTCTTGCTATATATACATGCATACACATATTCCAAGCACAAGTAAATTTCCTTGGATCTCAGTTCACTCATTGCTTCAGGAATCATCTTGTGTTTGCAAAAAGATACACGAAAATAGCCCAGAGTCTGATATGAACATCTTTTACTGTAGTATTCAACATTCCATGCTCCTCATGTAATCCTCTTACTTTGATTAGCAGAACAGAAGGGTTGTAAGGAGGGACTTAAATGGGCTTTGGCCTCAACCTGGGTTCATAGCCCAGACCAGCCCTTATGCTCTTGTGTGAGTGGCCCAGGCTGAATTTCAAAATCCCCACTAATTAAATACATTTAAGGGATTGCTAGGAAGGAGAGAAGAAAATTAAAGTGTGCCAGAGAGACAAAGAAGTTTATCCTGTGCATGCTTGGGAGGAAAGGGATGGAATTTTAGGTGGTGGTGGTGTAGGTGATGCACTTACTGGAAAACTGTGTCAGCATGCCTGTGCACACTGAAGAACACACCTGTGAAGCAAACAACTGCTGCTTTCAGTGACCAGGGCAAAATCACAGCTTCCGTGAGAAGGTGACACTTGTCTATCAGTGTCTGGATTTTAGTCCTGTTTGACACACAGCATGTCATGTGAGGAGAGTTACCATGGATACCTTAAAAGTTTCTGTTCACACAGTATATTGGAGCCCAGCTCCAGCCCCATTGCTTCCCAGATTCCTCTTGGTATTTACCTATTACTCACTCGTCGCTAGTAAGAGAAGACTATAAAGTATTCATTATTTAGAGGGCTTCATCTTCAGAAAGCTGAATTGCACAATTTATTTCTTCCGAGGTTCATTTAGACCCATCTAATTAAAACCAACTAAATCCAATGACCACACACACCATTCTCGGTAGCCATCCGTCATTCACACGTACATAAAAATCAACCCCCTCTATGGTGAGACACGGCAGTTGTTTAATAATGAACAGCTACCAGTTCCCCTACTGGCCCCTCTATTTCCTCCTTCAAATGTATCTTCACCTTCCCACCAAAAAGCCTGTTCTGGTCTGAATGCAGTTTCACGATACAGATGATAAGTTCATTCTGAAACCCAGTTCAAAACTACTAGATCCTCTTATGAAGCCCAAGTTTCATCACTTCTTCTTAAAGCCAGCCAAGTCAGATTCAAAAGCAGAACACTTAATTTGTTCCACCAAAGATGTTAAAAATGGTGGAGTGAGAACTTAACCAGCAACTTCAGCTTGGGAAAGTCCATACAGTTGTACTTTAATAGTACAGGGTGTTTCAAAAACGTGGACCAAATTTGAAACCATTATATCTTTGAAATCAAGTCCATGTTCTTGAAACACCCTATACCATATGGAGGGGGAAAACAAAAAAAAAATAATCAAGAGAGGAACAAAGTACAAATGCAGTTTTATTATTGGGAAATGCAGCATCCTGCAGATGAGCAAAACAGTCTGTGTTGAGCCAGCATCTCCTGAAACAACCGTGTGATGGACATCCCTTGCTGAGTCCCTCTGTGCAGCTTCCTTATGCAGCCCCAGACTCGCAGAGGGGCAGCTTCCCCAGCGCTCTGGGAGCACCTTTAACTGGCCAGGAAAATTCCCTGCGTTTTGCTAGGATTTTAGGTTACGTCTCTGCAAAACAACCTGCAAGAACATACACAGAAAAGCCACATTAAGCATTAAGGATTTGGCTTTGATACTTCAGGAATCCCAGCAAAAGATGTTTGAAAGGGATTTTCGAGTAGGATTTTAAAGTTGGAAAATTTTATCTTCAAGGAATGTTTTAAAGGATTTCCAGCAAACTCTGCAAAGACAGGAATGAATCTAGGTAAGGTTGCACAATTAACCAAGAACAGACCAATAGCTTAACATTAATATTGACATTGGCAGTGCCTGCAGGGGCTATAAGGAGCTATACTGTCCTGCAAAATGTCACTGTTTGTGTTCATAGACAGCAAAAAAAAGGACAGCATGAAACTGTGAGATTTCAAAATAAACTGGACTTTGTGAAACAGAGAGCACTATCTCTGGAATAATGGCATATAAGTATGACTGGAAGACAATTGCCATGCACCTTCTCTCTCTGAGGACCCACAAATTGGTGCAGGAATTTGAACTGACGTGTTTACCTGAACAGTGGTAGTTTGTCAGAGTAACATGACCACAACATAGCATAGCACCCGTAGGATAAAAGGAATCAAACACATCACAGAAAGCTTATAAAAACAAGGCACTTTTTTTTTTTTTTCCCAAGCAAGGTAGCTTACCTGGTTGATCTTCCGTGTAGTAGACTCCTAGAGATAAATTACTCTTTAAAAATATTTTTTTAATGGATTTTGAGCTAATTTGTTGACACTTTACACTTCAAAGCCCTGCACTCTTCTGGGAGCATCTTTGTTTTCATACTGGTTGTTGAAGTCTTCCTCTGCTCTTCACCTTGGTGTTTTGAGTATTTCAGATCTATCCAAGTGCTGGCTAACATCCCTCTCTTTTGCAAAGACAGGTGACTGCTGGCAGAACTCAGTCTGGTCATCTCAAAGCCCCATGATATACTTATTTTTCACAGACACAAAGAATAAACAAAACTTGACAGGTATAAATGACATCATTTGCTGGCCTGGGGCATTTGGGGTTAGCCAGGCACCAGGGATGCTTTCCCGTGCGAGCAGCCGGCCCCGCTCCCCGCGGACTGCAGGCTGCACTCACCGGGACGTCCCATCCCTGCCAGGAGTCCTGCCCTGGCCACCAGCCAGGAGCACAGAGCCAAAGGCAACAGGCTGCTGGAAACACAAACTATCTGCCACCTCTGTTTCAGCCTTCTCTAGGAAGCGGTGGTTGTGGACATACTGAAACAAAAGGTGCACGTTAACTTGACAAACATGACTGCGTGAGGCTGTGGTTTTAGCCCAGTGGTACAACATTTGAGACAGACTGACGGACCCTACCTACCTGGATACGGCAGAAAAAAATATCAGCTTTGGCCTTTGCAAATAGTAGAATTTTTTTTTTCTATTTTTGCAGAAATACACCTAAGATCAGTGATGAACAGGCTTCCCCAGATACCACCAACCTGCCACAGCCACAAGTGCTGCACCATCCAGCTGCACAAGTAGCACCCACCAGGTGCCACTGTGTTGACAGGCAGGATTGTCTTCTGTCTCAATTCTTTTCTGAGGGAGGAAACCCTCTCTGCTGGTTTTCAGCTGTGAACATTATTTCTCAGACTTCCATTAGTAGTGACATTTACACAAACCATGTATTAGAAAGATAAAAGTTTTTCTTTTTATGATAATGCAGATAATGCGAGACATGGTTGATTTTTCTTTAAGATATAACTTAATTCTGAAAGCTGCAGCAAGCGCACAAAGAGCATCTGATAGCTCAGAGCTGCGATGTTCAATCTTCCTTGTATGGCGCACATATTCAGGCACAGCAGAGACTGTCAATTTTGTGCCCCAGCACTGAAGATGAGGCACTTAACGTGTATTTTAGACATGGTAACAAAAAGGACTCATGCTGAGTGTGTGATAAGACCAAGGAAAAAAATGCTAATAAGACATACCAGAGCAGCATTTCTTATGGCATATCACACACCATTCTCTTTATGGCCATTTATGCTGGTTTCCTATTGCCCCTTCTACCCTGAAGAAATGCTTTATGGTTCAAGAGAAACCATGAATACAGGTTTTAAGCATAAAGCCTTACAGAGGCCTTGGAAATTTTATAGAGCTCACAAATGTGCTGACAAAAGATATGTATATTTCATTTCTATTTTTCTCTCCATCTTCTTCTAAAAGAAGTCTTGCCACAAAATTTGTTAATAGGAATTTATTAATGAACTCTCCAACCATGAAGAAAGATGACTATCAACACAACGCTGAGATCATTTGCTATATTGCCCTTCTCCCTTCATATTTAGAGACTTTACTGCTCACCCCACATCTTCACAAAGAAAAATTTACAATTTTAATAGCATGCCTTTTAAAACTAGTTTAAACTTGGGAATTCCTGCTAGGCTGCACCCCTCCCTGGAAAAAAAAAAAAAAAAAAAAACCACGTTTAAAATATTTTCTCAGGTTGCTTCTGTTTAAGCAGCTTTAAAATTTCTCCTTCAGAGAAGTGGGAGCTGAAGTTTCCTCTCTCATACCTCTCTATCAGGCTGTCACAAGCCAACACTCAGTCTCTGGAGAATTCACACACCCCAAAGATGTGCCGCTAACCAACACAAGATGTTCATCCTGAGCACAGGAGGACGTACACGACCACATCCAAGGATCGTTCCTGGTGTCTTGACTCAAGAAAGAAAACATCATTCCCAAACTCTAGGTTCTCCCATGTAATTGATATTACGATACTGTATTATGAAAGAAAAATAAATAACAGATTTCAAGCAAACTAAATGCGCAGAATTGATACATAAATCCTGATAAATTTATCTGTTACATGAACGTTTTATTCTGGCTTCAACTTGAGGGTTGGCTGAATCGCCTTTCCTTTTGTCCCATAGAATAATTTCCACTTCTTATCGCCCCAGGTGCTTTGTCCAATGACCACGGCTATAAAGGTATCTACTCCAGGAGGAAACACCTAAGACACAAGATGGCAGAGGAGAGAAGGGTGGTGGTGGCTGAGGGACTCTCTCCTCAACGAGCTGTCTCCCCTTGAGAGCAGACTTAGTAATCACTATCAACAGAGGCTCAGGTCATCAGGTGCTGTCCGTCTCCTGATGGCAGATCAGCACATAGAACTTGAGACAACTCTGCTGAGGATGGAGAGAGCTGCTGCTCTGCGGTGTAGTCCAAGCGCGCTCGCTGCAGCAGACCTAGGAAGGTAGGAAGGGTACATGCTTCGGGATTTCACAGCTGCTGCTTCAAAGAAGAGAAGGAAAGAGAATTACAGTTTCCCTAAGAAAGCCCTTTTTGGATGAAGTTTGGAGGATGACCCCAAAATAGGGTTGTCATTGATGATAGCACGTCCCAGAAAAGATCAAGGTAGAGAAGTTTAAAAACTTTCAAATCAAGATCTATAATAAGATCAAAACCCTCCAACACTGTGACCCAAAAACAAGCACAGCTTTTCAACACAGGATAAAAAAAGGCAAAATAGAAATAGTAGCTTCAAAAGGAAGCCATGAACAATGCTGATAACCAGAACAGACCAAAGATTTAGATCAACAGAAAAAAGTTTTCAGTTGTCTCCAAGAATTGAAAAATGCTGAGAGAAAGTTCCCCAAAAAATACTTCGAAATGCAAGTGGATAAAACCCATGATAATAACAACATGGTAATTTGTGAACCTGATATGGCTGCACTGAGGTCCCCCAGGAAAAAAAATGAAAATAAATATGGAAATGAAGCAAAGAGGATAGAGGAGAAAAACCATGAGCATCTTGGTTTCAGGAAGAAATGTGAGGAAGGAGGGAAGCAACAGCAGCTTTTACTGCCTCCACAGCTGGCATTTTGATGTGGTTTGTTAGCAACACTAACTTCTTTGTTCATGCATAGGTATAATCTGCAGGTCGTCCATTCCTTCTGCTGCAAAACTTTCTCCAGCTCCTGCAGAAAATCCTTCTGCAGGAGCTGTTTTATTGTGACCCTCCTCATAAGAAATATACATAATCCACTGGCACCTGAAAAACCTTGCAAAATCACATAGTCTGCTGGTGCCTTACACAGTTTTTCCAAATGTGTGCCACAGATTCCCAGCCTGCAGTATTTGCCCATATATTTGATTTCAAACTGTCTCCCATGTCCATGGGCTGACTGAATTCTGCACATTTTCTTAAGTTGTGCCTTCCTAGAGCTTGGGTTTAATTATGTCCATAGTATCAGAGCTCCCTCAAGCCTTCATGAGCATCATTTTGAACTTCAGTTGTCAAACTTGGGTGGCATTGTTGAGAGAGAATTTTCTTTCCATCTGTTCTTCAGCTGCTGGAAGTACCATGAAGAACTCGGATGGCCCAGCTCACAAGAACAGGTCTTCAGTCCTAAAGCAGCCAAAACCTGTTCTCCATTTTCACCTTCCTATCATATTAATGACTCTTCTCTCTGAGCTTCCATTTCCACCAGAGTATGCCAGGAAGTATGATGTCAAACCTCCACTTCCCACCTCCATTTCCAGAAACTGCCAGCACAAGGAGGCTTCTAAATACCCCGTTTTCTGCTGATTTTACTCCTGATGCTGGATGTTTTCAGTAACTTCTTGCAGGTTGCCTAGAGGAAGCCAACTTCACACAGCATTCAAGTCCTACCTGATCAGTGCTGAGTAACACGAGCAACTGCCACAGCAGAGCAGACCAGGTACTCCTACAAGAGCGCATCAAACATCCATATGGACGACATCTGAAATCAGTGAACTGGGATGGGCAAATGCATCCTGAAGAGTTTGATGGGGAAAAGCTCTGCTGGTCCCCATGCAGCATCCCCGAGAGTGAGGCAACGCCACGGGTAAGCAGCAAGAGTGCTGATGGGCAACAGCCCAGCTGCCAAAACCTGCACCAGCACTGAAAACCGAGGGCATGAAAAAGGGCAGGTTTGTCTCTGCTCTGGAAGACAAGCATTTCCGCACACCCAGGGGCCATGGGCACGGTGAGCAGGTAGCACATTGCTCAGGAGGAAAAGAAAATGAATAGAAACGAGTAGTAACTACCCAGAAAACAGCATCTCACTGAGGGCAGAGTGTGAAAGAGCAGCATTATCTTTCTCTAGGAATCAGGTGGCTGACACTAGAAGTCCCAAGTGTTTCGAAGACCTTCAAAATATCCCGTTTTTGTTAAAATTGCTGCCTATCCTCTGCTTTCCGCTGTCAGTGTTCAGAGCGACAATGAAATTATCACAGCACTGAAACAAGAGGAAGGCAAAGACATGCCTGAGATAATGCTGACCTTTTAGGAAGGACAAAAAGTCAGTCATGGATATGCCACATGTGATCATTCATGGCCTTTTCATACTGTACCTGTTTCCTTTTCATGTACACACTCATCTATAATAGTTTAAGGGAAAACCAAACCAAAACAAAACACTTTTCTTTGGTTAAGAGAGCAGCTGAGATGAACTTTGTTGAACAGTCTTTTATCATTACATGGGGCTCCCTCACCTTGAGTTTTACAGTCAAGTGTTTGGACTTGCTCTTCATTGCACAAGCGCTGCAGGAAGGAGCAGTGGTTTTCCTGTAGAGAAATCCTGTGCAACAAGCCTAAGGAAAGACCACAGTCACAGAGCCAAATTCTGAGATACAAGACAACTGCTGGATAAAACCCACCAGGAAAATGTCCAAGTGCTGCAGACAGGTGCTGTCACCTGCAAGGCACATGCTTAGACATTTGGCACAAAGGAATGTAGCAACTCTCCTCTTCTCCATGGGTTTCTATGTATCTTACAGAGTCCAGAGGCCAAACCGTCTGTTTAATTCCCTTCATCTCATCTAATTGACAAGCATCATTTTTTAAAACGATAGATGCAATTCTATTTATGGAAGGCAGGACCTGCTCAATCAGCCCTGTCCCTCTATAACTGCAGTGCTGATTCATGGAGGCCACCACCAAGGGAAGAAACCTGGGTGTGCATCCACAGGAGCAGGCACCAGCTTTTACACAGTGCTTGGCTGTTCACGGTGCTGCAACCTGCTACACTGGAGCGCAACTTCAATGAAATTTTGCAATAACTTCATGTTCCCATCCAGCCCCAACAGTTACGTCAGTCATCATGGGACAATCTCAGCCCATGGGGGCTTCATGTGAGCCTGTGGTCAGAAAGGGACCCTGTACCCCACTGTGCAGAGCCCGTGGACAGAACCTGTGTCCCCAGGTCACAGCATGCACCACAGGTCCTCAAAGATGCTCAAAACAAGCACCTCCTGTCTCCTCCCTTCTTCAGCAGAAAAGTTCCCCCAAAATCTTTTTTCTGTCATTGCTCAGCGAGACCAGAGATGGGGCAGTGAACGTGTTCCAAATGCAAAATACAGCCACCAGGGTTTTGGGTACAAAAGAGTTTGCTCCTTCTGTGATGGGCCTGGGCAGAAGAGGGGTGTGGGAGGACAGGCTCCGTTTGTAGGAACAACTTTGCAACATTTCTCAGAGAGGGAAGACTGTGAGTAAAAGCAGCAATTCACTCCTCAGGCTCCTGGCACTAGAAAAAAAAAATATATATAGTATGCAGGCATCAGTTTATGGAGCTTGGATTTATTAGGAAAAAATTTCAAAATCTGGAAACTGGTCACCAAAGAACCAGCCTGGGCACTGAAATACTGCATTTCTCCCCCCAGATGCAATACAAAAGCCGAGCAGGGTAGACACACAAGTGCAGCATATGTGCAGGGTGCAAGGCTAATAAACAATAACCAGTGACTTCTCTGTCACAGTAAGGAAGACTGAGAACTGGAGAAATAGATCACAAGCAATACATAAGGTTAAATCAAAAGGCAATAGCACTGGGAGAGTGTATCCAAGAGGAGTTTTTGTGAAATTTCTGGGTTGTTTACTATAGGGTTAGGATATCAAAACTGCTGCAAGCTTGGGCTGCATGGGACAGACCTGAACACTACATGGTCTCAATGCTGCTGTTTCTGAGGACATGGCATCAGATGAAAAGCCTCCTCTGTGTGGGAGAATATATGCATAAAACCATAGCTTGTTGTATAACTCAGCTTTGCATATACATAAACACGCACACATTTTTTTAAAGAAGACACTGTTCCCATTGCCACCTCTCTACATATCTGTATATATTTCCTGCTAAGGCAGTATGAATGTACTAAAAACAAGAAACTCCCTAGATACATGTATAAACCATATAAACCCACACACCCGAGGTGCGTCGGAGACACCGAATAGGTTTAAGCACTGAAAACCACTTCCAAAGGTTATTTCTTCAGAATATTGTGGTGGCTTGCAACAGTGATTCAGTGAAATGCTAATACTGCTTAGCATCTGGCTCTCAGGTGTAACGTTTACATAGACTAAAAGAAAAAAAAAAGTATGAAGTTTGTTTGTATCATTTTTTTAATGCAGGCTCGAAGAACCTGTCAATCACAACCATGAATCACATGAAAGCAAAACTAATACTACAATAATTTTTCATTTCCTGGAAGAGTAAAAACACACATATATAGTTGCATCTTGGTGTGAAACACAGTGTGAACATTTCAGCTGTCTTGGTGAGACACCTAATTCAGCCCCCTCAGTTCTGTGGTACCCAGGCTGTACAGTGCTCCTCACAGCTTTTGCTTGAAAATATCACACTCTAGCCACATCCTGGCTCCCTGGCCCCTTCCTTTCCCAAGCTTTAGTTTATATTTGCAGAAAACACCCAGGTACCAGCTTTGACCAGTAGTCACTAGAGAACACGTTTCAGAACTCTTGGTGACTGCTGGGGCAATCACTGCAGCTCAGTTGCCTGGCTCAGAGAAGAGAGCCCAGAAAATCCTTGTGTTAGACTGATGGGGGCTGGGAGTGACCCCGGTCTCCCCTCAGCAGAGCGAAACACCACCCTGACTTCCAGAAAAACACTTGCTGAACAACAGCAAACATTGCTGCTCAAGTTGCTGAGAAACCGGGGTGCCTCAAGTGTCTTTCAGACTGTAAAAGCGACACCAGTATAGGTTTCTGCTTTCCTGAAGAGGGCTCTCAGTCTCAGTTTATATAAACAGCTTGTCAGTTTTACAACATCAGGAAGGAAAACAAGAAGAAGAAAAAAAAGCGCAAACCAAACCAAAACAGACCATACCTGTTGTAACTCCATCTACTGTAAGACATGGTCCTGTTGCTGCCAACGCCATCCATCTCCGGCTCGGCTACAGCACTTCCAGCATCACTCGCCTACCGCAGGCTCCGGCTGCCAGGCTGGGAAATCAAACGCCCACCCGAGGACGGGCCCACCGCGGGGATGCAGGCAGACACCTCCGGTCTGGCACAGCAGGGCCAGAATCCGCCGAGCAGCAGCTTCGCATCGAGCTCTGGATGCACAGGAGCAAACCACTGCCCACGCAGGGGAGGGAGGGATGGGGGGAGGGAGAAGGAGGCTCCCTGGGTCCCTGCCGAGGGACCCGGCAGCAGGATGCTCTCAGCCACCCAGCAGACACAAAGGCGCTCAGGTAATAAACTGGAGCAAGGGTGCAAAGCTGCTTAAGAGATATCCAGTGAAGCCGCGCTCAGGAGCAGCGGCTTGTGCGCCTCCTGCTCCAGCACACGCGCTGTATTTGTTTATTTATTTATTTATTCCGGTTGCCACAGATACGGGTCCATCGCTCTGACATCAACCATCTCCCACCCCGCCGTGGGTCCCCGGGTCTTGCCGACGTGATCTCGCAAGCAGGCAGGCGATGATCACACCTCCCTGCAGGGGCAGCGCTGGGAGCCGCCGGGGGTCACGCAGCTCCGCAGGGTCACCTCCCACCGGGGACATGGCCCCGCCGCTTGTCCCGCCACACCCGACAGGTTGGTGTACACACTTCTCCAGGGGTCACTCGGAGTATGGCAAAAATGCTTTGCAAACCCCATTTCAGTCACGAGTTTTGCACAGCCCCAGATTGCCCCAGAGCCAGGGCATCAGCATGACATTCATCCAGCCTGGATATGACTCTTGCCGCGTGCAGGTCTTGGGCACAGGACCAAGAGCCAAGCCACATTTCACAGGTCCTGCCCACATTTCCCTGGTGGGGACCAGTGAGGTTCAGTGCCGGGGCTGCACTGCGGGGCTGCGGGTCTCTTGCAGAGATGTTTCACACCTCCAGCAGCTGCAGGCAGCATGGGGTCTTGCTCTGCTCCCAGGGTACCCTGTCCACAGTTGTGCGGTGGTGGGAATCAGACCTTGCTCACTCACTATTCAGTTCTGATAACTTCAAAATAGTTGGAAAAAAAACCAAGACAAAACAAGCTTCCTTTAAATCAACTGGTGGTTTTCCTTTCAGGAAAAACAAAGTTCAGCATCTCTGCTTTTTCAAGCTGCTTTATTGAACAGATCTGGCTTCAAATCATGCAGGGACTTCTTGCATCTCCTCTTAAAATATTAGTGTGCCACCAGTTTCCCAGTGCCACATCTTTGTGAAGTTTGGTCGCCAAGATGCACGGCTGGGCAATGACAAACTCGGATACAGCTGCATCATGACCCTCTGGACAGGGCACCCATCATAGCTCCTACCAGATAATTTGTTTTGGGCAGCAGATCTCAAAATCAAGCCTTACTGACAGTGCTCGGTGGATGCACTCAGGATGAGGAGGACATCTGCAGGGTCAGGTGGAGGTAGGCAGAGGTTTGCCTCTCCAGAAGCCAGTTCAGAGCTGCTCAGACCTCGCTACGCACAGCTGTGCTCAGGGCATCTTGTCCCACTCACAGACCCTGGGCATCACTCCTGATCCAAGGAGCTACAGCTTCCCAGCAGCCTGTAACACCATGGGCACAGTGCACTGCTGAGAAGACCTGGCCGTACCTTGACCAAGAGACATGCTTCCACAAGTGGTGCCAGGTCAGCACAATCAGCCCCGGTGTGACCCGGGATGTCTATGCACACGCAGAGCGGGCAGAGGGACCGCTTTCCAACCATTCCCAGACAGTTTTGCCTCTTTGGCACACATTAGCATCTCCTGGCCCTTTCCCTTGCTGCAAGGCCGGCCAGGTGCCCAGCCCTGCTTTTAAGTGATATTACATATCCCAGCCCCTAAGGGTAAGACCTCCCAGTAGAAGTTACTAAAAATCCCAAATATACATAGATGAGGACTGGAAGGCATTTGAGTTAACCAGGTCTAGTCTGTCATCTCACAACCAACCATATCTGATGAATGGTCTCAGGCCGAAGGCTCCAGAAGCCGGTAGTGAGGGAAACTCCTACAGCTCTAGAAGGTAGATGAAGCCCCTACAGCAGCGGTGTCAAACGCACTTTCACCAGGGGCCACATCAGCCTCACAGTTGCCTTCAAAGGGCCAAATGTAATTTTGGGACTGTATAAATGTACATGTGGCCCCCGGCAAAAAACAAGTTTGACACCCCTGGCCTAGAGCTTCACCCTGCAGATAACCAGAGACCTCCTTGTTTCTAGCTCAAAGGTATTCATGGACATCTGAGATCCACGTGGTCTTTCACCATTCGGTTTGTTTAGTTCAAGTTAAATCCTCCTTATCTTGAAAACTTGCAATCAATATTTTCATTTCCAGTCTTTATTTTGGGAGTGTGAATGGGCGAATCCTTCAATCACTTCACATGAGGATAGGCAGAACCAGCCTAAAAGCTTTTTTCATGTACCAGTTTTAATTCAAATCTGAATATGGGTGATATTTGGCTACAATTCTTTCAAACAGGGAAAACATCATCCAGGCTTCCTTGAAATGGCAATTAAGATGCCCAGGCCCCAGCATCACTCCTCATAACTGTATATATACCCTGAGAGTATATCTTCCCAACTCCTGTTACAGATGCTGTTGTTGATATTACATACAGACAGCACTTTCTTGTTTATCTCATTTATAACCTGCATTGAGTGACCTGGGCGAAATGAACCATCTGGAAAGCAGAGGGTTAGTCACAGCCCATCTCCTCCACCTACTTGCATCTGCTCACTGCTGTGCTCAGGCTAAGAAAACTGTAAATAGGCAAACTGAAACCTGACCATTTACTTGGCTGTTGGATTACTCAGACCAACATTTTCCATGATGGAGGAGCTGAAAAATCACCCTGACAACTCTCTGCATCCCACAGAAGCCTTCTTGGGAAGCAGATACTTTAAGGTACATCAGGAAAAGCGAAGAGCACAGCTTAGCTGCCAGAGAATGAGCTGTCCTCTCCACGTGCCTCATCCAAAGTATAGCTTGCTGGCAACCTCAGGCTCCTTCTCATTCATCCTGGACCAGAGCGTTGAGCAGGAGAACATCAACCATGGTAGCTTACGCTACGACAGGGTGAAAAGCAGCTGTACATCCAGACTTGTCTCAGCAGCCTCATTTCCTTATACTGTCAGTAGAAATTAAAACTGTCCTGGCACACTGTGGTAGGTGGGATGCGAAGACTTCAGGCTGACCCTGCCACACCTCACAGCCAGTACAGTCTCTCCACATAAGTGACACATCAAAACCCAACACCCACATCCAAGCTCCAAATACAGGATATCGTTTTGGAAAGCCAGTGCTTTGAGAACTTGCCTGTACCTGCTTTGGGAGACCCCTTGGACAAGAGGTGCTCCACAATACAAACAAGTGCAACCTCTCCACTGCTGTGCTGCAGGTGAACAGCAGCTTGAGACTCCTCAGAAAAATACTCTGGGTGGCGATTTAGCCTCCCAGGACACAAGTGTTCTGTTTCCTTCATGTGGATGGCAAACTCCCTGAATGCAGGTATGCAAAAGCCTCCCAACCCTCCCTCCCAGGAGTTTCTCAACTGCTGTGTCACTAATTCAAAACAAACACCAACATCTTTCACAGTGAAGCGTTTGCCTGTGATTAAATGCATCTACGGCTTCTGCTGGGCTGCAGTTTTCTCACGCAAGTCTCCCAGCTCCGCTTTCGCTGTCTGACCCCACAACTTGCAATGCTGACGACATTACTATAAACCTGAAATTCTCAAAACGGCTTTGATGGGAAAGATGGGGCACTCATAAGCTTGTTCAAGGTGAAGAGACACAAATCAGACCCAAGCTGGAGCTCAATCAGCCGCAGAAGTGCTTCACCATTTGCTCTGCTCTGTTAGCGGCGCCACAAGGCACGTGTCGTCCTGTCTTTGTGCACGGGCACATCCGCACACGTCTGCAAGGAGTCACATCTGCTCCCTGTTTCCAGAGATTCCCTCAGACCACTGCAGATATGGGGGCATCTCAAAGAAGGTGCGTTTAATTCGGGGGGCAGGCTTCTGGGTAACAACACACTAATGCTGGAGCAGTAAGAAAATGTCAGTTCTTCACTACAAGCACTGGAGATCTGCACCACAGAGCAACCACACCAGTGCCAGCTGGGGAGAAGGTTGGAACTGAGCACGAAGAAGGCGCAAAACCTTCCTCTTTTCAGATGTTTAGTATATGGCAAATGACCTTACTGCCCAAATAAACATGATCTGGAATATTGGCTTGAGCTGTTGAAATGCTACAGAAATTAAACTGGCAGCAGTGCTGAAGCAAACAGGCTGTTCCTGCATTTTCATGCTGGCACATACCATGCTGCAAACAAGTGAAAAATTATCTGCTGAGTCACTGGATGGTGCCTAACAGGTTTAAGAGTAGAAAGTAAAAAAAAAAAAAACCAAACAACATAGAACAATTCCAGATTACATATTCTGGAAATACTGTGAGGCTTAAGGGTACATTTTGGGCATCCCCAGACAGTAGTCTCTCCACCAAAATATCATGTTCACAAACAACCAGCTGTCCCATTATAAGATACCTGTGGCCACAGGATCTGACCCTTCGTTACAGCCCAGCCCAGTCCAGAGCTGCGCTCTGGAGAGGGACAGACAGGTCTCTGTGTCTGTCCAGCCAGAAAGGCACTGGCCAGAGCCAACTCTGGACCAGGAAAGCAAATACCAGAAGCCCACCACCAGCATGGACGCGCTCCATAAATGAACCACCAGGATCTCCCTTGGTTATCAGACAGGGCTGGAAGCTACACCTGCCAGCACTGCTCAGGTTCTTTTCTAGCCATGGCCATGAAAAGTTCCTCAAGGAGATTACAAGTCCTTCAGCAGCGCTAATTAGTGCTGACGCAAGCAAGGATTTCTCCAAGCCCTCAGGGCTGCTGCCTGGAGGGGGTGATGCACCAGGGTCAGCAGGGGCACCAACTGCCCTCTTCCCTGTGGCTTTGACAAAAAAATCCCTCCTGAGAGGCTGCCCATTTCAAACCCATGGCCAGATGATGTCCAGGTGACAAGCAGACAAGGAGTGAGGACAGAGGACTCCAAGCCACAGGTGGAGAAGACCCAGCCTCCTAAGCACCATCATAAGCAGGGGCTTTTTCAGAAAAATCACTGCAGTGTGGTTTGAGACACCCGTTGCCTCCGGCGTGCTGCCGGCAGACAGCGACAGGGTGACATTCATGAGATATCAGCAGGAGACTATTGCAACCCAGCGTGTGTCGGCTCCAGAGGGACTTGGGCTGACTTGAACAAAACATGCATATTCTCCTTCAACAACCAGACAGATTTTAGGACAGCAACAGGAAAACCTCAAGAAAAAAAAAAACAGTTTGACACCTGAGCTAAATTCCTTGCATCCCCCAGCAGAATAAAAACCTGGGCTTCACTTAGAGACTCGGGTTTATACCTATGCCTGTTCACAATGACCCCGGGTGCTAAGCACACCCTTTGGTGATGTCCACAAAGCAAGTCAGCATTGCTTCAAAGCTACTCACACCCTACATGGACAGACGGAGGAATTAGGAGCCTCAGTCATTCACCGGCACCACTTGCTGTTGCTGCAGCTAAAGGTACTTGGCCAGCGGCAGCGCGAGACGCCGCGTGTGTCCCCGGGGACGGGCGCGGGAGCTGCGCCGCAGAGCCTGGCTCCTCACACAGGGCTTTGCTGCCTTTAAAGAAGCATGAGGCGCCTGTGGAAAACACACTTTTTTTTTTTTTTTAATTAAAAAAAAATAAAATCAAAAGACAGGCTGCAAGGTACATTATGTCCTACCACAGCTGAGGAAAACAGTGTAAAAGCACCTGTGCTGCTGGAGAGCAGCTGGCTGAAATGAGGAGAAATCCACACCAACAGGGTGAGCAGTGGAGACTCCAGGCCAACTGACATCTGTGCAGGGGACTAATAAGCCAGTGCCTTAAATAATATAATGTTTTATATTGGGGAACTAGAGAAGAAGGAATGCTGCTGTTTGTTTTCCCACATGCCCTCATATTACCCTACCAAAATAAAGCTCATTAAATTTGGGCTTAACAATTTTGTCAGAAAAGAAGGTATTTACATCCTTAAGAGCATCTGGCATATTCCTGTATTTTATCTTCCTTTCAAAGGATAATGTAGCTTCTAAAAATTCCCTGCAAGAGTCATTGCAATTTTACCCTCCTCCCGATGAAATAAACAACTTCATCCGTCAGTCTCCAAGCACTTTGCAAAGAAGCCAGCATCACTATTTACACCTTACAGAAGGGAAAGTGAAGCAGCAGAGATTTCCCAACAGCAACCAAGAAACCTCAGACGACACCAATACTGCCCACAGTCTCTCCAGTCCCACTCCAGCCCCCCAGGTCCTACATGTGCACAGGAAAACACTGACTGTGATAATCTCTTGCCTGGAAGTGTTTAGAAACCTGTTGTCCTTCCTGGTGGCTGTGCAAACCATGCTTGTTTCCAAGTTTTCTTTACAAATTCAAGGAACTGGTGCTGCACTCACAAGAGCTCAACTTCTTTCTTCCTTTTAAGCAATTAGAAAATACTGTATTTACTACATATACTACACTCATGCTATATTTACTCTATAGACAATACTATAATTACTAAACTAAAGAAAGTCCATCACAGCGTGGGTGCTGATCTGTATTTTTTTCAGCAGACTCTGCCTTCCTCATGGAGCATATTACTGGAAGGACTGCATGCTGGTTTCATCCATTTGTACAGTCCCAATTGTTAAGGCACTCTCTAAGTAGTTCACTGGCTCTTTTCATCCTCTACTAATCTCTGTAATATTGCCACACGTACAGAAATTGTTCTTCCAACTCAAAATGGTGCCGATGGATGGTTATAGTGGCCTTCAGCACAGCATTGCTCTGTTAATAGGAGTGAAAAATGAAATACGGAAGTTTTGACCATTCACAATCTCCCTTGGGTTAGAGAAGGTACAAGCCACTCTAGAAGCTGATGCTACATTCAACTGTGTCCCCCTCCTTTGGGGCACTAGTGGCTCCCCAATGTTTAGCTCAGGCCCCAGCAGCCAGCTTTCAGCTGCGCTCTTTGGGAAAAAGGGCAGAAAATTCAACACAGTGCATCAATCCGGTCTGGTGTTTGCTGCACATAGGTTTCGCATTTCAAAAAGTTTTGTTTCTGTCACTTAAGAGGCCCTAATGGTGCTTGGTTGTCCCTGGGCACGTGATTTGAGAAGGGAGCGCTCTGCTCATGTGGATCTGACCATTCACATGGACCAGCCAACAAGAGGGATATAAAAACTAGGAAAAAACCACAGAGGAGAGAGCAAAAAATGGTGTAAGAGAGTGCCCAGGAGGGGCAGAGCAGGAAGATACATAACAACTGCAGGAGGCAGGAACACAGCAAGAAGCTGGGCAAGTAAGAGGTGACCCCAAAACACTGAAGTCCAGCAGCCATATCAGACACTTCACCTCAGAAATCATCCCTTAGTTTTAGAAGACTGAAAGAGGGGTTGAAATTATCTCTGTACTTTATTTAAAAAAAAAAAAAACCAAACCAACACCAAAAAAACCCACCACCAAAACCACAAACAAACAAAAAAATCCCACTCAATTCCAGTCTCCATCTGCTGGAGGATTTTTATATTGCACTCATTCCTCTAGACCAGCATCCTCCTATCTGTGAAGCAAGTTCCTAGCTTTACCAACAGAAATTCTGGCTCAACATAAACAGGGTCGCTTTTAAAAAATGAATATATTTTAAGAAACCTGGATAAAACAGTGGCTGCGCCTACAGTAATCCACATCATCTGTAAGGAACAGGAATAAAAATCTAAGCATCACAAAAGATTAATGACCTCATTACAGCCAGGTTGAAGCGCACGTGCAGCTGCTGTGCACACGCGTTTATGGCATAGCCTGCACAGGGGGGTGCTGCTCTGGGCTGTCCCCTGCCCAGTGATGGACCACGCTGTCCCCTGCTTTGTCCCTCAGCCCCAGAGCTCCTCCGGGTGCTGAGCCCTTCCCCAGTGAGCTCACAGCCAGCACTCTCCTCATGCACACCCTCTGCCAGGATAATTAAAACAAAGAAAGTCCTCACTGCTGGGACTGAGCTCCAGAGGGGTAGGCAAACGAGATTTCCTCCAGTCACCAGGAACTCCCCTGATCCCCATTCAAGACGGTCAAAGATGACTGGGCAGACTTGCAAGGACATCAGCTGGTTCTCTCACCACCTTTGATGGAACCCATCTGGTCTCATGAATTTGTATGGGCTGAGTTCTCTGAAGTAAACCCTGCCCCGATCCTCATCCACCGCTGCCAACTCTTCTCCTCATCTTACCTTTTCATTAACTACACAGGCCTGGGAAACCCTGTTGGTCAAGACTGAGGCAACAAAGGCACAGGGTACCACAGCCATACCTGTGTCTACCGTCACTAAATCACTCGCCCCATTCAGCAACAGCCCCCATTTTACTCGTTCGGCAACTCAAACATCACTTTTGAAAGACACAACCAGAGAGGAATCGCCTGCAGCATATTAATTATGAAATAGTCCAGGGGAATAAGTCTGATTCGGTCCAAGTAACATGGAGAATTCAAACAGTATTTGCCAGTGCTAAGGGATTGTTCAAGTGGGAAACAGGTGTATATTCTCTATTTGCACATCCAGAGCTCTCCAAAAGACATCAGAGACAATACTACCAGAAGAAGTCATCACAGAGTAGCTTCTGGCAGCACTGCATAAAAAGAGATCAGCAACGACACAGCCCAGACCTTAGGACTTGGCAGGGACAGATGCCTTCCCAGGCACCCTACAAAGCCAACCAAACGTGGTATTAGACCCTGGCAGATGCTGACAGAATCATTCAGCTGGCTATTGTGATGAGGATTTGAATGATCTCAATTTGGTTTGTTCAAGAGAAAGATAAACAGGAGAGGTCTCACTTCCTTTTAATTACCAAAAATTATCAAGAAGTCAAGAATATTAAAGGCAGAGTTCATAAAGGCAACCGGAGTAGAGGGGTGAGCAACATCAGCATGCGACTTGCACAGCAGGAATCCAGAAAACAAACAAACAAACAAACTATAAAAACATTCAGAATTCAAGAGACATTCTCTCTCCCATTTCCCAGAAATACAACTGGATAAATGGATATTTTTCAAGTGGGACTAAGCAGCAACAAAATGTTACAGCATGTAATGCTTTCTGAAAGTATTGAAAAAAGGTAGCCCTCAGAATGACTGAAAGTCAGCTTTTCGAATGAGATGACTGTAAGTAGAAGAGGTACCAGGATATATCGCCAGTGTGTTACTTAATACTTATGTTAAGGCACTTAATTATTTTGTGAATAATAAAAATCAGGTTGTGAGACAGAATGGCTTCATCTCACAAGTAAAGAGATAGGACAGAATGTCTTTTACGGTGAGACAAGGCAGCAGCATTTCAGGAACATGACATTCTTCTGAGAGGCAATGAAGGATGGGCACATCTTCCAGTTCGCAGGAGAAATATCAGAGCACATGTGAACTTCTACTGCTTAAAAGCCACAGCAGGTGTTGCCTGAAAGTTGGAGTAGGATGGAGGAAAGCATTAGAACTTTGTTTCACTTTCAAAGCTAAGCACCGTATTCGAGATTTCCCTGCTCCTCAGGGAAATGCCACAACTGATGCCCAGAGAGCAACTACATTTTTCTCGTGCTAACAGTAATCCTCATTTAGATGTACCATTTAGCTGAACATGAAGTGCTTATACTTAACGTTCTGACTGTAACTTGTACACGTCACTACTTCCATACAAAAATTACTTGTTTTTTCTCCTGTATTTGTACTATATTGTAATTAACATGCATTTAATGGTTTAAACTGGAAGCATCCTTCCTGCTTTTCACACAAATTTATTCAGAACCACTATTTATAGATAATTTTTTTCCCCCTAGCTATTAACTATCCAGATTTTACAGAGCAAAATACCCTGAAATAGCACTGACACATGGCCCTGTTTAATTATAGACCAACAGCTTTGTTATGGTTCTTGTCATTCATTCCTACCCTGCTCATAAAAATAAGACCTTTAACTCTGTACAAGGGTCTCGGTAAAAGCAGCACTTAAAAGCCCTTTAAACACAAATGCACGCCTACCAATAGTGACATCTTGTGGGTGACAGTAAAACAGTTCTCTGTGCATTTCACATTTACAGCAGAATTTATAGCAGACCCACTCCAGGGCCAGAGCAGGGGGGTGGCAGCTCCCATCTATTCCCCCGAGCCGCAGCGAAACCTTTTGGGCATCTCCCTCTCCTTACACCTTCACATCACCCCACATGGCTCTTGCCACCATTTTTTTTTTTTAATCCTACTTTTCATTCCTTGCTTAGAGGTGGATTCCCTATGCAAGTCCAATGCTTTATAAATAATCAATCATGACAAAAAGATAACCCACCATTTACTCCTGGCAGATCCTTCTTCTTCAAGGGTGCTTGTCTTACCCATGCAAGATTACAGTTCTTTACAGCCAGTACAAACTTGTGTTAATGTTTGCCTGGTGGCCTGGATATTTGGTCTCAGATGGGTCCCAAAACACCCCTTCACAGAATTCTTTTTAAAGCATATAAGCTATTCTTATCAGTAGAGTAAGTTCATTTTTTTTTTTTTTTACCTTTGTTGTCGTATGAAATGTGAGATGCATTCAGGAGTATTTGTACCACGCTATCACTCTTCAGCAGTCCAGTTCAAATGAAATTAAAACTGTCTCTAGTATGTGGTAATTCATGCCTATAACTGAGAGACAAGGAACTAAGGAGGTTTTATCATCGTCTCTATTTGCATTTTTTGTGCCCGTACTTTGCTATGGTAACATCTCCCTCTGTACTGATTTACAAAGTGCTCATGTCTCTACAAATTAGTGAGTACCAAATACTCTGTATATCTCACTACAGTCCACAGGATCCAGTTTAAAAAGTGGCTGAACAGACTAGAATTTGCTTTCCAGCACCAAGACTATGCATTTAGTTCCACACACAACTCTCTGGTTGGCACAGGAACATTACTAATTATATTACATGCATTAATCTAATTAAGCTTTTGTGTGGAACATCATCTGCCCTTTATCTTTAATCCACAAAAACCTCTCACACTCTCCAGAATAACTGCAGTCTTAAAGTCTAGTAGCATACCTGCAGAAAGTGAGCATAGCAGACATTCACAATGTTGTTTCTGGCTACCACAGTCTCCTTGTAGTTTAATCTATTGCCTTTTCCGCATCTGCTGCTTCTCATTTAAAGCTCTTTATCTTCCCAGCTAAAGGCTACTAAGATGGCCCAACCCGTCCTCATTTCTGCACCCGGTTTGTCACATGCACTAAGGCTACAACATAGGAAATTATCTAGGCTATTTTCCTCCTCCTTCCTTTCACTATCATTCATCAGTGATTTTTCCCATTTCCTACTGTTCCTCATACAGCGTGAACAAAAGCCTAGAAAAATCAAGAGTGGCCCAGACAGCCACAAAGTCGTAAGAACAAAAAATGACTCCTTTCAACCACACATTCCCATAGTCAGAGCTCAACAGGAATGTCTGAATATCAAGAAAGTTCACAGGTTTCCTGGCCTTACGTCACGTGCCGCACAACACAGGGATTAAGACCTTGGACATAGTTCTGCTTAACCCACTTAAAACCCAGAGCCTGCTTCGAGTCTCCAGTTTTAACTTGGATTTCCAGCAGAACCAGGTAAGTATGGCAGAAAAGCTGTATTTAGAGGGGTAAGTTCTATATTTACAACTCCAGATGCTTTGAGGAATAGCCCGTCCTGACAACTTTAAGCCCTGAGGTTCTGGCAAACAGGCCTGCCCTGCAGCAGGGCAGCCCAGCAACGCAGGAAACACCACCGTGCCCCCACGCTTCCAGCCCGAGTGGTTCTCTAAATTCAGTTTGTTTCTTGTATCGTGGTTTTGGTACATGAGGGTAATCAGCTTCCAAAGTCTACCCTGAAGTGAACAAATGCATTCGCTGTTTAGCAGATTCCTGAGTTTTTCCAGGCAACAAGCTTCTAAATAAGAAGCGCAGGTAACTCTTGGCAGCGCTTGGCTTGCGGTGACTGACTTCAGGAATCTTCTGTTTGGAATAAGCTCAAAGCTTTGTAACGAGATTACGTGGCGAGGCCAGTCAATGATGGCTACAGCTACGTCACAGGTGAAATCTTGTGACAAACTGATGTCAGAAGAGCATTAGCTAATATTTTTGTTTGAATCCAGACTTGAACTTTACCAATGATGACAAACCACAAGCCCACGCATGACCTCAAGAGTTTTCATTGGTATTAGCGGTTAATTCCTTCCAACTATATTTTGCCTTATTAATTGTTTTTCAACCGCTCATCTCATTACACGCTCCTACGCTGTACTCGCCAGCTCAGGGCATTTACCTGATGGCTCCTTACTTGACAGCCTGAACAGCGAGCACTCCTCCAGGGCCCACAGCGCTTGCCAGGGCAATGAGGAGGTGGCAGAGGAGCCTGCTGCCTTCTGCAGGGTGTCCTGCACACTGCAAGATGCTGCAAACATATTAGAAAAATGAAAGGAAAAACAACTTTGATAGGAAGATCAACCACCTCGCACACCTACGCGGCTCTGCAGAGTTACCACAGCAGGTTATTATAGTTCTCCCCTGCAGCAGAAAGGCTGAGCGGCTGCAGCTCGGGCAGGCACCCCATGCAACAGGCTGGAAACAGACTGAGCAACTAGTGCCACTGTTTATTTCTTTCTTTTCTGCACAATCAAGGTCAATATAAAATTATCATCAGTATCAGTGGCTCTACTGCCCCTGAACAGGCCATGTCACAAAAAAAGGCAGATTTTAGAGGATGTGATGCAATAATTCCAGAATTCTTCACTTCACCTGTATATGTTAGCATGTGAGTGATGATGCAGAAGACTTGCTGGGTCAGAGAAAGCAAATACATTAATCAGAGCCAGAATAAGGAACTGCAGTGTACTTACATGGAAGTAATTCTTCCCCAACTCTGGACCACCCATGAAAATTCACCAATTGCACAAAAAGGCTTTTACCTGTGAGCAGGTCAATCCTCTTCATCCAGTAGTGTGAAATTCCAGAAAGAAGAGAGTTATTTTGTGCTTTGAAACAAAGATCCAGACCCTCCCTCTGTGCTCTAGGAGGAGCAGGAGGTCATTTGTGGATATATTTTACACATCTCAAATTCCTGAACTGTGAATTTAAATGATTTATAGATGTGGCCATGCACTGAAGTAACTACAAACATAAGAAAGAAATTCTCTCCCAGGTTGCCATTGAAACTGCTATCCTACAGCAAGGTGGTATATTGTAAATTCACAAATAAACCAAGGATCAGGGCTACTACTTTTGAGAAGACTGACGAGGTCCCTATTGCACTTTCCAAGCTCCACACTAGGGACAGAGGTGGCATTTTTCACCATTACTTTCAGGTGCAACAATTAGAAAAGGAAATCATTCCAATATCTGAAGATATTTCAAACTCACAAACACCTAGATTACCATCACAAAAAACCATATTACTTTTCTAAATACTTAAGAGTCTAAAGAGTAGGATCAAAATGCCTGCATTTATGAGCTCCTTATAGTGCCATGTACAAACCAGACTCAAAAAGAGACCATAACATCACATTAAGATTTTTCTGCAGATTCTTTCCAGCAGAAGCCTTAAAAACATATGCACAGGAATATACTTAATAAACTTTGCAGAGACTTCTGCAGCAGCAGCTGGTGGTCTTGCTTCTGTTTAACTTGTTTATAAAGTTTACCCTGTTTACAGTGGGGCTTAGCAGACAGGAGGTTGCTCAGCATCAACCACCTCAAAGCTGTTCTGCTTTCCATAGGAGGAAAAGCAAGGGTGTGGTGCTCTCCACCTGCTCTGAGAGTTAGAGACTTCCTTATTAAAAGACCTATGTATATAACAGCCTGCTATTTTAAAACCAATCTATGAGTGTTAAAACAAAAGGAAACAACAGATGAAACTGAAGGATATTTGCACCTCACAAATTCAGTCTCAACACACATGCTGTAAATTGTTATTTTAACACATTCTAATGCCACACGTTCAGTGACTTAACTCCAGAGAGCTTCACATATTTAAGAAAACATGTGGTGCTCTTTTGAGGTCCCTTCCAATCCCTAACGTTCTGTGATTCTGTGTGATTCTGTGTTAGCTACAGGCTGCAATTTCTTACATTTGACTAGAAAAATGTAATCCATCTCCCAAACATACTTCTGCTGTAACTTCATGCTTGAATCTTCTGCACATTATTCCCAAGTAGCCTTTCAGCAACTTTATCCAAAGGGGAGAAGAGCGGAGATCTACCCACTCTCTCAAAACAGTATCACACAACCTAAAGTGCACAAAAACTTAAATTTCTCTGCTACGCATGGCACTAGCATTACTTCTAGGTTTAATGCTTTGCTGCTGTAAGGGTAATTGGAACTTGTCTAAGCACTGCTTTCTCAGCAGACACGTACAGATTTATGGCAGAGCACCTGACGGCCAGCACAGCCTGGGAACACAAGAACTGTGGATTGGACCACTGACTTCGAGTCAAAACAAAGATCAGCTTCCAGCATCTATCATGATTTAAACTGGAAATGGCTTTTCTTGACTTTGAGCTTGAAGAAAGGTCATGCAGACGTGCACGTCTATCTCCCAACCAGGTCCCACCACTCCCTTTCTCCCCTCACCCTCAAAATTCAGGTTTCGGAAGAGAGTCGGAAAGAGGCAAAGTGCTTACCCCCGATCATGGTTAGATCACCTTTAATTCTAGCACCTGAAGTTATACACGGATTTGCTTAATAATCAAGTTTCAAAGAACTGCTGGACACATTCAGTAAGGTGACAACTGTGCAATACCACTCAGTATTTCAATATCAGGGAACATACTCTTGAATTGTTTAAACACAATCCACAGAACTCAAAATTAAACAACCATCCACAGTTTAACGAAACAATCAGTTAAAAGTCTTACAGTTTAATAATTCACATAATGGTCAGTCTTTAGTAAGGGATACTGAAATTCATTAAAACACAACACTAGATTTTACTCTATGGGTGTGTTGGGCAGGCACATAATTGGCCATTCTTGGGTATCACCAGAAGAATAGGGAGAAGTTTACCACAGTTTGGCAAATCCCACATTTTGTCAGTTAAAAGTGAACTGTGAGAATTAAATACTCATCTTTACATATACACAAGTTATGCTGTGAAAGCATATTTGCTTACAAACATATAAAAATACTTGTTAACTAGTTTGATAAGAAAATAATGTATAAAAGTATATAGCAAAAACATTTAATCATCTCTGACAATGGAAAGATCAAATTCATTTTTATATCACATGAAACAAAAACAGCTACAATTTTAGCTTTCCTTAATCCCTTACCCAGAAACACAAAGGAAGACAATTTGTTTCCAAACAAATGATGTGAAATTTCTTAATAAGCTGAAATGCCTCAATCCAGAATGAGCTCAGGTATTTGGCCATATCCTAATAGTAGTAGTAATCATCCTGTAGCTGTTCTGGATTCATAAAATAAATACAATAGACTGTTTTGGCCACTGAAACAAAACTGCAGCATAAATGAGAGATGAAAATCTTTGCTGACAATGAAAATCAGTGTAGGTTTCTTAAGGCTAGCTGAATACTCTAATCTAATTTAACTGAGGGCAAAAAAAGCCAATCCACCCCTTTTTTAAAAAGTATTCTCTATACTTCAATATAGGTCTTTGTAATAGCTAATGAAATGTCAGAAGTAAAAATAAATTAATTCACAAGAGACAACTTATGCATGACTTCAACACCTTGTCCTACACGGTTTTGTTTCATCTCCTTTGCGAATAAAACTCCACAAGGTGCAAGCTCTTAAGGGAGAGAAGGAAGGAACTGTGGTATTAAAGAAGCAGCCTTAGTGTTTTGTTTTGAAGTCTGCCCCAGGATGACTGAGTCTTCTTCAGGAACTATTCTGCCAGCTCCTTGGACTAAGGCTATTCTGGTGACCACTTTTAGGACATGCACATATAAGGCTAGACCAATACCAGAAGTGATGTAAAATGATGGAAAGAAAAAAGTAATCTGGCAGTTGATAGCTTGGTTCTTGGGATTCTCAGAAAATTACACAATGGCATCCTTTCTTGTCTTTTTCTTTCCGTGTTGGCTCTGGTGAAGGAGGGCACTCTTGCTCTTGAAATTTCCTGGAAATAGATATTTCAAATTAATCATAAAATCATTTCAGTTAAATAAAAATACACACTGTATTTAAATTTACTGGTTTTACACTTTCACAGAGGATGGACTTTTGACACTCAAACTACTGATTTAATGAGTGACTGTTCTTTTGTGTTTGCCTTTTTTTTCAGAAATACCATCATTTACAGAAGGCCAATCTCTGATTTAGTTTAACGGACTTAACAGGTGATCAATAAAATCTGAAATTAAGGTGAAGAAATTATCTTCCAAATACATATTACATTCACATAAACATTTTTCCTAATACATGGGAATATTTTATAATGGAGAGCATTGGTCAAAGCTTACAGGTACCAGCAGATAGAATTTTCTCAGTGACTTCCCACTACATTTCAACAAATTTGCTGTAGCTATCCATTAATGTGGGAGCCTTAATTATCTGGTCTCAAGTTATCATACCTTATAACTCTGACAAGTTCATGAAAAGCTTGGTCTACATTCAATCTGATTTTTGCTGAGGCTTCCATGTACGTTACTTTAAGTTGGCGTGCTAGCTGCTGACCTTCCTCTTGTGTCACCTGTAACAGACATAAGTCATCGCATTTAAGACTTCTGCGGGCACATTCGTATCAGTAGACACTCCATATACACGTTAAGGATCCATAATGCTTATCTGGCCACAAAATAGTTTCCACACTATCCACATAATACCACTAGGAAACAAATCCATGTAATACATCGTTTCAAATCCAAGTGAAGACTTTTTAAAACAGTTTTGCAACAGACAAAGGCTGACCCTCCAGGGAATTTCCCTCACTGCAGCTGCCTCGTCTTCAGTTCCGCAAGACTGAGTTTTCCTTCACAGGCAGACAAGAGTCCCTCACTCCTCCTCGAACCTTCAGTAACATCTGCTGGGTTACCAACAGAACTGTGAATACTACTGATAAATTCACCTTGTCCCTGTCCCAGCTAAATCTAGAGAAAAAAAAAAAAAATCAGATTATTTTTAAAAACAAGAACTGATGTTTAGCTTCTGAATCTTTAGAGAAGTAATTCTTTTAAAAAATCTATGACAGCAAGATATTAATACTGCCAGTTTTAAATGTAGCTTAAGTTACAAGAGATCTAAAAATCCATAAAGCCTTCAGGCTACCTAGAGAAAAGAAACCCTGTCTACCTCTTGAATCCTCAGGACAACAGGAGGAAGCGAGATGAAGAGGAAGTAATGAGCATCATAAAGAGTTTGTATTAAATTGAACATGATGAAGCAGAAGGCAGGAAGCTAGTGGACCATTATAGGAAGAAGAAATAAGTCAGTCACAGGGAAAAACCAAAGGAGATCCCTGGGTATTTTTGGACGCAGTAGAAAGCAGCGGGGTCAGACAACAGGAGCAGCGCGAGGCAGGCGAGGCTTCCAGGGGAAGGTCACCCGCGGGGCTGGGGAGGAGAGGGCAGCGTTCCGTGATAAAAGGAAACAGCACGTCTTGCCAAGACAATGGCTAGTGGAAGAAATGTCAAAGATTACACTGCTGCCACAGAAAAGCGTTAAACCAGAATGTGGAGGGCTGATTCGATGAGAACAGGAAAAAAAAAAGAGGGTTTATTTTTAATTTAGTTTTGGAAAGGCACTCAGATATGCGCTCAGATTAAGAAGCTACACAGAAACGTAAATAGATGGGAATAGAAAAGCATCATTGGCAGTGTTCACCACAGGGCAAGATACAGAAGTACTTTTAAGCTTGCAAAATACCTTCCTAACAGCTACACACACAGTTTGAGAGCCTCTACACAAGGAATCGCAACATGTTTGATTCCTCTGTCCTTAGCACCCCCACTGGTATTACATCCATACATTTACTGCTGAACTGAGGGCTGCTCCCAAAAAACCCTCAAGAAGCTCTACGAGGAGCCCCCAGCACCTCGTGCCACCAGCTGGAGTAACTCTGGATGCATCCGCTGATCTCAAACACACATAGACACTCTGCACTTATTTTGGTGTTACCACCATCAGCTGAAGAAGCCAAAAAACACCCTCAAAACCAATCCAGCCCCAAGATCAACTACTGGAGCTGCATTTAACTGCAGGGCACAAAGTGAGAATGACTGGCATCTTTCAAGCTTCTGTTGCTGTCTGAAAACTGAATGGTATTCAAGATTTTTGCTCCACTAGCTAAAATAAATGCACTTCCACCTACCTCTCCAGCCCCAGACATTGAAATACCCTTATTCCGAAGGTTAAGAAGGCTGGACTTTAAGAAACATTTGTAGCTGTTTTCTGGCACATCAACGACACTGTCGAATCCCCCAAAGTTTGCATCAGGGCTGCCAGAACCTTCTACGCATCTCTGCCCCACTTATCAGACAAAAGTTCAAGTATGAATATGGCAATTTTTGCAAAACTAAACCCCCTTCGTTTTTGCCATCTCTGCATAGACCACTGTAGCCCCAGAAACTGAGAGTCTAACATCTAACAAAAATAAATAGTTGGGAACATATAGCCCTGAGGAGAAACTGAACCCAGTCTTTAAAAACACATGCTTACTACTTTCTTCATGATTGTATCCGAAACACATTAGAGGTACAAGTCAAAATAGCACTGTAATGAAGTCAAGCTACACTTCCACGACATTCTGCATTTAAAGTGTTACATTTACTGGAGTGTCTGCAATTCCTTATTCCAAAATAATCTTTTTGTCAGTCTTACAAGTATATTGTCAAGCAGCTTGTGGTCAATTTTAGCAACCTCAACACACAAAGTCAGTTTAAAAACATACTTGGTTTTGGATACACTACAGAAGCGTTTTCAGTGTTCAGGATGTAAATTAGAGGCCAGAACATACCAGCTCCATTTTCAAAGCTGAGGAAAATGTAGTAAGTACAAACATAGAAATACTTGAAAACAAAAACGTTGAGTTTACATCTTTTTATTCTCCCTTCTCAAGTATGACAACCCTGTGTCATGATGGGTTTTTCAGTAAGCGTGATGGGACACTTTAAATGTCACCAGCAACATAAGAACTAAATCCTTTTCCTTCAAAGAACAGTATTTGCTTTTGATGGAAGAGAACCACAGATTTTTCTGGTAGTAACCATGTATGTGTGTGTGTTGGTTCTGCAGTGAAAATCTCTTAGTTTTGGTAAACTTAAGGCTGAACATGAATGAGAACCACTCACGATGCTTATCTTTTGTTGTAGGATATTTTACTGATTGTTTTTGGATATCATTCATTCACGCTGTTCAGACATTTGGTAAAAGTTTCTCAAATTAAGCACCATTATAGAAGATATTAAGTAAGCAAATGGAAATTCAGCACCATTACAGAAGATGTAAGCAAATGGAAAAGCTTATTCCCCAACTCCCTAAGTTAACAGTCTTCTTACTGAAACAGTTTCCATTTGAGTATTTGTGCAAGAATCCTGTGAACATCTCTCACATTGCCCTCCCTCTTCACTATTGTAACTGAGAACTATCAGAAATATATTAAGTTTCTCAAGTTTCTATTCTTTCCTCCACCTAAAGCAGCTATACAAGACTGCCTAACCTAACACCACATCTGTATTTTGCCTGAACACTCACACAAAACTAAGGGCTGCATTGTAACCACACCAGCAGGGAACAGTTCAGTGTCTCCTCAAGTTTGAGAGGAATCCAGTTCTACCTCTGTGTGGTCACCCTGGCATGCTCTGGGCACAGAAACACCATCCGCTCCTGTCGAGAGCTCCATCACTCCTCACGAGCGCATCTGTCACCCCATTTTCTGCCTCACCAGCCCACCCACCAGTGCTGCTTGTTCACACTTACCATGGGCTACCATGGTGCTCTCCTGAAGGGGCAAGTCACTATCCACTTACTCTGTTTTGTCCATGTTCTCATATAAAATGTCACTTTGGTAGGCACAAAATGTGGTTGTGAAGCACTGACACACAGTCAAACAGACAGACTTGCTGTATTCAAACACTGCATCAGACACCTGATGGTTGTTACCCGTAAAGCTCGAAAATCAGGCACGCCACGGGAAGACCTGAAGGTACGATCCGTCTGCGAGAACAGAGGCATCACTGTACACGGCTATAAAATCTACCACCTCAAGAAGTTATTGTCACGCTTTCACAAAAGTTCGCAATAGTTAAGAAAAAGGCCAAAACAAGTGTTCATGAATTTGGATAGGCCATGACCCAGGTCCTTGTACTTGCCCCCTCTGCCCCCGAAAAAGCCATCTTGGGCCAAGTTATTTGTGCAGCAGAGAGTCTGCAAAACCAACATACTAACTGCTCATTTCCAGCATCTAGGCTGATGGCCAAAGTCAAAGCACGAGGCCTGGGACAATCAAGCTTTGCTCATCTTCTCTCTACACACGAACTGAAGTCACATGAACCTCTCTCTAAAACCTCACTTTAAAGGTATCTAACAGCACAGATGATCTTAGCACTAGGTCACTGTATTAGTTCAGCCATGATGCAAAAACAAGAATGAGCATTTAATGAAACCCAAGCACTTTCCTGTTACAACTTGGATTTTCCTTGAAACCCTGCCACCTGGGGAATGATCAGACTTGACCCTGTTGTAGCTAGCAGTTATCTACAAAAAGTCCTGCACTGGCAAGTCTACTCCTCTGTCAGTAGTGTTTATTACTAAAACATCTGGTGCTCTATTGAATTGTTTTACTGTACAAACAGCCAGTGTTGTTGGACAGAAGCTGTTGTAGAGAGTTGTAGAAAATTTACCTGTTTAAAAGAAAGACTGCTACATGGCATTTACTCTAAGGAAAGAGCAGTAAGAGATGGTGCTTCAATTTTGGTTTCACAGTCACCAATACGTGACTGACTGAGAAATCTGGAAACACTAGTAACTTTATTCTTTATCATACAATGACATTCTAAAGATTAATGCTTACTCATCCTCTAATAACTCATTTTTCTTTGTCAACCTAACCTATTGATATTGAGGACTTTGCCTCCCATAGCACAAAGGACACAAATGGAGTTCAGCAGACTTTTTGTAATTTTATCTATACAGTTATTAGCTTAGCAAATCACTATTTCAAACTTCCTCTTTTACCTCTCTTCTTTCAAAAACACCTGTGAGTTGACCTATAATATATTACAATCACCACTATTATAGACTACACCTTTGGTATCCCCCAACACTTAATCAAGACCACACTATTGTCTGTGCAGTTCTGCTGTACAACCCAGTTCATGTACTTCCTGAGAAACAGTTGCCACCACACAAGGATTATTAGTTATGCATCATTTGCTTCCAAATTTATGGTATCACAATGATAGTACACTGTTCAACTACGACTTAGTTACTTACATAAAGGTGATGGTCGGACCCTTGAGGCATCTAAAACTTTCATACACATTCAACTCTTTTGGGCTCTAGGAAGATTCGCGTGCTAATTCTATCAAGCATCGTTTGCCAATCAAAACACACACCAAATTACTTTATGCTAGTTCTACGCTCTCAGAAGTAGCACGTGTTCTCTATTATTTCACTGCTTCGCCTCCTGTCTTTCAGAAAAAGAAGACAGATGCCTAGTACAAGTAGTTGTGCTCTAATAACTCGTATCCAGCTTTCTGAATTTCTAAAAATTATATTTAAATTCTGAAGCTGAAAAAAATACATTTGTGATTAAACAAAACAGTAAGATGACTTCTTGTAGTAGTGCCAGATAAGCAAAAGGACTGCCCTGTGATACCCTAGCCTGGTTTTGGTGTAACCAAAGCCAGGCCTGATGCACCAGCAGACTAAAAACGCCGGAGTGCAGAGGACCAGCACTTCTCACGTTTTTGCCCACAAGTTACAGCCTGGGTACACCCCATGTCCTCCTCCCCAAGGGGAGGGAGCACACTCGCCTTTGCCCCCAGACCTCCCATTGCAGCAAACCCACCGCCAGAGCAGGATGATCTCGCTCGTCAGGCTGAAGTTTCTCCATCCTTGGGGAGACCCGGTGGCAGGACTGGTTTTCAGCCACATTAGCAAGCTGGTCTCGCTGCCTGCAGGCCCACACGGAGACTTGATGTAGTGGAAACAACCCCACTGACGAAGCTGAGACTCTGGCTGCGTTTAACGTCCAGCTGATAACATCTCACTGCTGCTGCTGCCAAAAGGCGAGGTCTCACTTTCTTCCCCCCACCCCAACTCCTCCCTGCTCTCCTCCATACCACAGTCCCACCCCTTCCCATGCTTCAAGTGCTGGCTCTCAACTCTTTCTGCAAGCCGATTTAACTCACACACGTCCCAGAAAGCCATTCCAGCTCATCTGTTTCTCCCCCCGTCTAGAGAGATGATTCAGCTCCCAAAGTGATTCAAGTGAGAGCGAGGGCCAGCAAAGGAGAGAGCAGGAACGTGAGGTCAAGAGGGAGGGGAACCTCTCCCTTCTGGGGACCAATTATCTCAGCTCAGCATCCCCAAACCATTCCTTCAGACTGACTTCGGGCCAACTGAAACACACCATGTGATGGGGAAAGGAAGAGTTAAGAACACATAAGTAGCTGTTTCAGTAAACCCAGAGGTGCTTTTTCAGCTACAGCTGAGGCATAAGTTATAATGGAAGTCACAAATTCACTAGTTTGCACATAAATTGCATGTGAGCGATAGCACCAAAAGTTATGCTCATCAGCATCTAATCAATTAAGGTGATTAATGTAGCCATAAAAAGCAAAAGGAGCTCTTGGGGACATATGCTTTTATTTGCATTCATATATAAGCAGCAAAACTGTGAAGTTAAGCAATTTGAAAACAGCTGCCTTGAGCTTGAATGCCCACCAGCCCATCAGCATCTGCAAAAGCAGCAAGGAATCGGGTACAGAGGGACTAGAAGGAGAACAGGCGACAGGCACCTCTTTCTTCCTTTAAGGGACAAACAGAGGAGGTATAGTAATATTAGGAGGGCGGAGGAGAGAAAACAAAGTTCGTAACTGTTTCTAGAAATGCATCTACAGAATGACCAACTATAGTTGCACGTATCCTCTGAGAACTGGGGTTAACAGCAGCCACGTTATTTCCCTCCCAAAGCACCTGGATGTTTGTCCTTCAGCAATTACAGTTTGCAGAACAGTTCAGTTTCACCTGCATGGTTTCCACACCAACATTTGTGCATAAGATAAAGCAAATTATGTTCTGGGACCAGCAAGGTTAAATTTGGGGATTTTGCTGGGGGCATGATGGTAACTGAAGGGTGAGAGAGTTTCACCTCTGCCTCAGGGACAGGCTGACAGTTTGTGCATGTGTGAGGACATGAAGTTACTTCTGATGAGTTCATGAGCTACTTCTGTGAAAACCTGTTTCAAGACAGAATCTTTCAGCATAGGTTTTAATTTTGTCATGATCTTTCTACACAGGTTCTGGGGTAAAGAGGTTGTGACAATCAAAGTAGCATACTCAACAGGAACTTTTTTTGTACTGAAAGTCTTATGCAGTATTCAAGAAACTCATTCAACAACAATGTACTAACCCACTAAATTCTTTAACATTGAGTCTAACTTTTTTTACTTGTTCCAGCCACTGTTTTCTCAGATAAAAGGTTTTATTTAGCAAAGAACAAAACCTATGTAAGCACTTGTGGACAGAAACTAAGACATGTCCTGGTACACAAGTCTGAGAATATCTTATTGTTTAAAGCTCTGTTTTCCTTATGAAACTCAATTATAGCAATTTTAGTAGTATTTCGTTTATTCACATAAAAAAAAAAAAATAATGTGTTTGCTACCAAGCTTTAAGAGTCATCTTACTGTCTCAGGAGAAAATACTAAACCTCTGAAATAAGCTGCTGAAGACTAATACAAGTTTGACACCTGTTTCTTTCCTGCTGATGCAGCAAGATTATTTTCATTTCAGCTCAAATCAGTTTGATTCATGAAAGAGTAAACAGTGAAAACAAATTTAAAGCTCCTTCTTTAAATCATTCTAAACTAAATCTTTTAAGCTCCTTTACAACTAGAGGCGAGGTTGAAATCTGCTAGTTTCAAAGCTTTAATTTTAAGGTACATAAATACCACAGTAATTGTGTTGCTGTACTTCCAGCTCTTATAAGTCAGTTACACAGAAGACCAGTAGCCAAATAGAATGGCCACCCATTTATACATCACAGCACTGAATGGTAAAAGCAACAGCCCTGAAGTCTCAGGATCGTTAAAGCCGGTGCTGGAATGCGCTCTGCTTGGCACAGCGCTACAGTGAGTAACAGAACGGAGGAATTAGACACGTTCATGCCTGAGTAATCAAGGCATGACAGTAAGCTCCAAACTCTGGATGTGAATAGATTTGGTCTCAACATAATCTCACTGAGTCAGACAGAAGATGTGCTGTACGTGGAATGCCATCATGCTTCTAAGATTGCTCAAGTACAGAAACTGAGTGTAGTTGTGTTTCTTGCATTGGAATTAGTATTATATGATTTTTTTTTTCATTTGTTTCTTGTTCCCACTCTGGTTTCGGGAGGAAAACTGCAAAGTTTCTAGAAGAAAGTGAGCAGCACCTAATAGCAAATGAATTACCTGTCTTTGGTGGTCCAGATCTGCTTTATTACCAACTAGAATCATAGGAAACTCATCACGATCTTTCACTCTAAGAATTTGTCGCTGAAACTTATAGATTTCTTCAAAACTGTAAAAGAATAAAAGCAGAGCATCAGTGCACTAATTCATAGACTCTTGGGTTCTGCAGCAGTTCAGAGATGATGAGTCACCTGTTTGGACTTGCCCTGCCATGCCACACAAGCACCGACAGCTGCAGGCACTCCGGAGTCCACTGTCACAGCATGACCAGTCAGAGAATCATTCAAACACTCAACCTAAAAACATCCCCAGGTTAGCTATGTGTGATGCACTGGGCTTAGGTGGGGCTGCAGGGTAAGCAAAACACTTACTGTGTCTCAATCTAGAGGGACCTGGATGCCAAAGTGTTGTGGAGAATGAGACAAATCACAGTTCATTCTACAAATATTGACTCTGGAGTTCAACTCTGGCTGGAATACTCAGGGTCTAGAGACCCTGGTGATCAATATTTCAGCTGGCAGCCTCCACAGCTACTTCTAGGAATTTTAGGGGAAGCTATCAAAGTTGGAAAACGTTATTTCTTGAAGAACAGAAAAATGGCAGGGCTAAATCATCAGAAAGCTTTCCAGTTACCACCTGAGTTGGTACTGATGCTGTTCAAGCAGTAAGGAATATTCCATCAGTGCTTAAGGGAAGGCGAGCAAAGCAGAAAGCTTCTCCAAGGACAGTATATTAAACAAGCTAGTTCTGGTCCAAACAAGGATTTTTTTAAGGGAAGTGGGGAGGAGAAGAAAAAAAAAAAAAAATCACTGTTTAAGTGAACACTGTTAAAGCTCCATCACTACATAAGGAGCTTCAGCACATTTGCTTGCAGACAATCAACATGTCCTTTAGAGCACAGACTTCCCAAGCACTATATTTAATTCCAGGCATATAGTCTGAAGCCATTTACACTTAGATTTGCAAACTAAAATTTGAAAGCAAGATGCTCATCGGTTAAGAAAGTTGCCTTAAAAAAAATTATAATCAGACATGACAATGCCAATCCACCTCATCCATATAAAGCAATCGTAAAAAGATAGGTGAATTAGTATGGCACTAAGCACCATTGGCCCTCCATTTAGATATGCTGGTTTAATACTTTGCTCAGAAGTCTGTAGCAACTGGAGGAATTTGAAAGTTACCAACTAAGTCATCTAGATTTTTTTCTTACTTCAGAATTACTTTCCATCACAGAAGCAGGACAGACACTGCTAGCAGATACTTCACTGACAGACAAGTCAGTCTTAAATCAAATGGGTATCAGAGCAAAAATGACAACTTTGCTCTTCAGAAATCTTTGAAGGCCTTCAGATGAGCAAACAAAAACTTTTTAGACAAACCAAGGAGTTCACGTGACGACTTCAAAAAAAAAAAAAATCTACGGTCCTCTGTAGAAAAAATAGTTGTTAACACAAGTGCTCACTATGTCTTGAATCCACAGACCAAGATCTCCAACAGAAGAGCAAGAATCTCTTCTGGACAGTACATCAAGATAAATTTGTACATTTAGCAGCATTCTTAAGTGTAAGATACAGATGCAATGGAAACATGCTCACGCTCCACAGAATATTTATCTTAATTCTCATGACAGATAGAGCTGCTAATAAGATCAGAAGTAACTTAGAGCTTGAACTGGACCTGTAAAAGGGGGAAGCAGGGGCAGAATCATGGACAACTTTTTTTTTTTTGGCATTTGATCACTCTTCTGTTGCAACTTGAAACAAGCAGAAGAACAGATCCCTGAGCACTTCTCCTTTATTAGGACACAATCTGATAAGCTCAATGGAAGAAGATCACAGCCCAAATATTATGTGATTGTCTGTATATACACGGCGGTTTCCTACTCTTGCAGTGATCAGGAGCTGCCTGACCAAGCTCCATGAGCTTCTAAAAAAAGACGTTTCACCTCAGCTCTGGGGTCAATCAGTTATGGAGGTTCCAGTCAATTCACGGGAGCAGAGCGAGCACTGCCAGCAAATGTATGAGACAGACCCTGAACTGGACACGCCTGCTCAGAAATCCAGAACCAGTCACTCGACATTGATGAGCACACGGCAAGGAGATATTTCTAAGAACTGATGAGACATTGTTGAATGGTGCCACTAGTTTAAATTTGTCGCTTCCAGGAAGCTGTTGTACTCTGGACTGCAATGAAGTGCTTGAATAGAATTGCTGTTATTTTGTGCATGCTTTCAAGGCATCTATTGCAAGAGACAGACACTTTCAATGAGTGATTGGTTTAAAATGGGTTTTCATCAGTGCTGAAAGAGCATCACATCACAATCTAAGAGTGAATGCACATGTGTGAGATAATTTCAATAAAAGATAAGCAGCAATTTAAAATTAATCACAACTTGTTTGTTTTAATAACTACATCAGGCTTACCTTCCTCTATCAGTGACTGAGAAAACAAGCAGAAAACCCTCGCCTGTCCTCATGTACTGTTCACGCATGGCTCCAAATTCTTCTTGTCCTGCTGTATCCAGAACTGAACATAAGCAAAACATTGATTACTACAGTTCATGGTCTTAGAGTATAGACTGAGAAAAAAATCCTACCTAGCAGGATATTTTGAGAGCCTCTCCTGTATGCTGTAACTAAGCAGAAATCACTTTTTACAGATACTATTGGATTTTTGTTAAGATTCCCAAAAAGTTCCTGGACTGGCTGAACAATTCAAGACCTACCAAACAATCTGAAAGACAAAGTTTGGTAGACTTTTGCTAATCATGACCAGCTGAAACAACCAGTAAATGCTTACAGAGATCTGGTGATGGGGCTTGTTTTTTGCTGGTTTGCCCTTAAAGAAATCACTGACAGTGGAGAACTGAAACTTTTAAAGCAAAGCATTCATACTGCACTGGAGACAGGCAGCACACAACAGCCAAGAGATGAGTTTTTCATTCCACCAGGGTCACCCAGGTAACTGTCAAGAGTTACATAAATTCTCCTAGTTTTGTAGGCACTAAAGTTTCAGGAATAATTCTCAAAAAAAATTGTCCAATTTACTTCAAAGAGAGACACTTGCACATATATAAGACATAAGCACTTTCAATCCTGGGTACCTCATTAATAAAACAAAGGTAGGTAGCTTTTACCTGCCACACACTTACATAAAAAGCCACATGCTGCACAGTTGTTCGCCTGCATTATATTTTATGGACACAGATGTAAACACAGGCAGCGACAGCCACAGCCTGTCAGTACCACACTTTAGCGAGGCCACTTACTGTCCAAGCGCGCAGCTCTTTCATCTATCACACATTGCTTGGTGTAGGAGTCTTCAATCGTGGGATCATAATCCGTAACAAAATAGGACTGCAGAAAAGAAAACAAGTTTGTGTGTAAGACAAGCACGTACAGGACACTCATCGAGTAAGATGCTAGAACTGTATGCTTGACAGCTTGGGGAACACGAGCAGGTTTTACCCGCGTATACAACCATTTGTCACTTTATCCAAAACGTAGCAGATAAGCGTTTTCCTGTTCCTATAAACGCTCCTAATTTGTAGCAATTACTAGCAGAGTCATGGAATTTACTGGATTCCCACAGATTTTCTAGTATTTTTTTAGAGGTTTCTGGTAACTCCTAGAATTTTCCAGGAGGAATCCCTAGAAACTTTTCATTTCTGGCAGCTTTTAAGGTCTCTTGTAACTGTTAAGTTTCTCTGAACTTCTGGTAGGGTTTAGAAGTTTTTCGGATTTCTCAAAAGTTTCCAGGATTTCCTGCCCTGCTCCCAGAGCCAGCAATTTCTAGGAAGCACCAGGGTTTTTCCCAGCTGTTTCTAGAATTCTCTAGCAGTTTTATAACAATTTCTAGCAACAGCTCCACACAGCACAAGTGGCACTTAATTGGTAAGCTGAATAAAGTTTAGTGCTTCATCCTTGTTGCCAGGATTTCTCTCCTGGTGTTAATGACTTTAAGAACGCACATCCTCCAAAAAGACAACTCCTGAAAGCAGATAAAAGCCTTTGTCACCCATTGCCTAAACACGAGGCTCCACCAGATACTGCCAGCCTGTTATTTATCACCCGAACTGCAGAGCAAAGCACATTCTGTTACATCTTTCTAGAGACTGGGTGACCTGTTATTGAATACTGGGGTAACAATGCTATCTGAAAAATACAAGTTTAGATTTCAAAGGATGGACTTCTAGCTTGCATGTAGTCACAGCAAAGTAATCTTCACCCAAAACTAAAGCACAGCAGCACAACAAATCTGAACTCTGATAATCAAATTCCTCCCTTTCGGGCATGCATGCACCCAGATGAATGCCACAGGAACTGAAGGAGTCCTACCTGCATACGTTATTCAGTTTTGTAAGCCAGTAAGGAAACAGGAATGCTTTAAAACTACATATTGGCTCTTAGGAAGCAAAAAAAAAAGAGGTGGGGTGTTTTTCTTGCATTAAGAAGATAACCACCCAAAACAGGGTGCATCTCCTTGTTCATGTCAAAATTAATAGTTCTCACTAAAGCATCCCTCCCATCAGACAAATTCAAAGGTACCAAACAAGACATCACTCTCTTCCTCTAAACTTAAAGCCAAGTTAACAGACACCATTGTAGGGAAGACAAACAAAAAAGAAAAAGAACTGAAATTGCAGCACTAGCCCACTAACCTTCTCCAGACAAATAATTGTCAGTGCAGAACACGGTTAAATCTGTTCTTGCAGACATAGTTTTATTAAGGTGGTTGTATTTGTTCTTGCCCAGTTCCACTGTGGAGTAGCCCCCGAGGGCTGGCTGCAGCACCCTGTCCTGACTGCACCCCGCTCACCCCGCATTCGGACACATCCGCAGCAGGTTGCTGGTTTAACAGAGACATGGGCTCCCCAGCAGAGTTCATCAACTGGGCTGCAGCTGCCTTACTGGGAAGAACATATCACCAGCTGTAACACACTTTACCAGCTGTGTATGTTACACATAACCTATGCTCATATACCACCACCATGCAGTTGGCTAGAGGAAGAGTATGTCCAGGTTGCTGCTGATGTATATTCATTTAGATCCAACAACACACTGATAAACTGCTGTCCCCCCCAGAGCAGACATGGAATGGCTGTGCACATCTCCTTTGCATGTTCAGCAGACATCAGCGATCCGTCCTCTCAGGATACACCTACACAGCAGTCTCAGTCGTTCTGCATCAATGGCACCACTGTGTAAACCTTTGCATAGCAATAACATTAGAATAACCACGTTCCTCTCCAAGAAGGACAAAATCACAGCAATATGCCCCACCAGAGATACCTGTGACACATGAGATGCTATAATTCACTCCTCTCTCACAGTGTTCTGTGTAAGTCAAGTTGCTCATTTCTGGAGAATAAATGGTTTCTCCCTCATTTTAGAACATTCAGTCAGGCTAAGCAATCTTGCCCCTCCAACCCTTCCTAGAGCCCCACCCACAAAAAAACCCAACCAAATAAAATCACCCCAACAAATTCAAACAAACCACCAGGCATGGGATCCTAACTGGAGCACACAAACTTCATGTTTTCCAGCAGAAGAGTGCTATTTGCAGACAGCAGAACATCTCACCACGGAACAAGCACCCAGAAGATGTTGTTCTGATCACAAGTTGTGCCTTTACCTTGCTTCTCTGAAAATTTAAAGAGGAAAAAACCACAGCCTTCAAAACTGTTCTTGCCTTTTGCCTGTATCCATGACTCAAAGTGTTATCTAGGAGCGTAAGAACAGTCTTTAAGGAATGAATACATGAATAAATTCTAAATTAGATCTCAGCTCCTCTGTGGTCTTGAACAATCTTTGAAAGATATAAGAGATTCATTTATGTGAACATACAAATGTGTAAATAAAACCACTTACAGAATCTGACTTTAAAAGGGAAGATCACAAGGAAAAATTTAAGTCCTATGTTTCACTAAGGAAAATCAAAGTGATATTTACTAAAAAAAAAATTAAAAAAAAAATAAATCAACAAACCACAAACGTTAAGTGACTAAAACACAGTGTCACTATCAGTATATCTAGAAATTCACGGTTCTGATTTGGAAGATAGAGCACGCACTCTGAAGTTACTCCCTGTCTCTCTCCAGCTTGAACTTTAATTTCTCCATCTTGCAGAAGAGTTAGTGCCTGACCCTTTACATCGATAAAGCAATAAAGTATGCCAAGTCTTAAAGAAAAGGGAGAATTTGGAATCAATTTATTTCGCTCTCATGAAACAGTATTAGCAGACCACCTAAAGCAGCAAGTTTATATCCAACAAGGGCATTATTTTTCACTGAGAAAGGTCAGAAAAAGTATAGTGATCTCAGAGGAATTCTTCATATTTTCCTTATTATCTGTCCACGGGCCAAGAGCTGCAGCATGTTCTGTAATCTCCAGGGCACTTCTGTGATTCCCTCCACCCTTTTTCATTTCTTTGTTTGTTTTTTTAAAAAAAAGGAAACTACACACAAAGTGAGAGTGCCAGACTAGGTACAGAGACATGGAACACTGCTTCCTCCCCCAAAAAAGGGAACAAGACTAAGTTGCTCTGATCCAGCATCAGCCACATCTCAAAATCAGAAAAAGCTCCCCCATGTAACAAATCTCTTACGAGCAATTTCTTTCCTCCCGTGGAGCTGCACTGCCAAATCTGCTGTCGCAGCTACTACAGGAGAGGTCTGAGAGGCAATTAGTGTTGTGGTCTACCTCCAGGCACCGGGCAAAACTAATGTGCCTGAAATAGCTGCTGGTTTTGAAGGAGTCTTCCCAAATTGCACTGGGACTATTAGCCACAGGGAGCACGTCAACCGCAGCTCACAGGCCTCATTCAGTCAGGGTTGATTTACGAAAATTAGATGTAGCAGACGCGGTATTTATCAAGCTGAGCAGAAATGGACCTTGCTGCTGCTGCGCAGTCAGTGTTTAAAGAATTAAGGGATGGTGAAGTGTATGCTGAAGTATTCCATGAGGCTGTAGCTGGACTTTCAAATGCCATCCGGCAATGGTGGGAAGGGGCCTGCACACCCAGCAAGCCCAAGACCATGCGCAGGTATAAGCAGCTTTGTAGAGGCCAAGGACTTTGTGGCAGAGCTGCTTCTAAGACTAAGAAGAGTATAATTCCAGCAGATGCAAACCACTGCCAACCTACCAGTTTTAAACCAACACCAAGTCCGGACAAATTAGAGGAGCAGCACACTCCTGGCACAGCAAAACTGCGCCATGCCACAGCGCTGGAATACCCAGGCCTGCCCTACTGCTGTCTCCTCTGTGAGAGCTGTATGTGTGAGTCCTAACACTCCAAAGCAGCTGCTCTGCTAAACTAGGAAATACTAGAAAGCTACAGCAGGTATCTCGGATACCAGCTGGTACAAAACACGCTGGACCAGTCTCTAGGGCAGGAGTGTCAAACCCATTTTCAGCAGCGGCCACATCAGCCTCGCGGTTGACTTCAAAGGGCCAAATGTAATTTTAGGACTGTACAAATGTAACTACTCCTACGTTTATACAGCCCTAAAACTATATTCGGCCCTTTGAAGGCAACCACGATACTGATGTGCCCTCTAGTAACAATGAGTTTGACACCTCTGCTCTAGGGTGACCTGTTGCAGACCAGATCTACTCTTCAGGGAGCACTGAGTTGCAATGACAAACCTCATTCCGCTGGCTCCACCACAGCTGGCCACTGCCTGCAGGAGATAACCAAAAGAAACTAAATTTCTTCTATGAAGATTGTAACTTGAATATGCTCTTGTATTACAGCGCTCCCTTAATCGCCAGCAAAAACAAGGCTCTTTCCACGCACCTCCTAGAAGGGAAATGAGAAGCCAAGCCCAGTAGTCTCATCAACCATTCAATTTACCCAAAACATTATGCAACAAGTTTTCTAGGTTTCCTCTTTCTAAGACTGCTAAGGCAATCAAGTCCAGAGATACGAAAGTGTGCCAAGGACATAAGCCCATTAGTGTGTGTGTGGGGGGGGGAACACAAACAAAAAAAAAAAAACCCACACAAAATAAAACACCCCAAAAAACCACACACAACAAAAAAAACATTCCCTCCCACCAAAACAAAACAAAAACACCACACACACAACAACAAAAAACAACCTGCATCCCCACACCACCTACACCACTTGCAGCTGGGCAATCCACCACCACAATCCCTTCCTATACATACACTTGTCATCCTAAATTATATTTCAAACACAATCTCCTGACCTTCGCAGAAGTTTCTACTTGTGGTGCTCAGGAACGATGACACTGCTATACTGAATACTGCTCTAGCAGGCTTTCTCCATTTAAGGTAACAGTAATCCCTAAACCATTGTTGTAATCGCTCAAGTCTTTTGGCAAGGAGAACCTGTGAAAAATCTGCTTTCAGTTCATCATCTTCGCCCTTGCTTATGCTGCCTTTAATACACATAAGGGAATTCCTCCATTAGCTGGACTCGCTTACGAGCTCATGAGTCCCACTCCATAAATTAATAAACACAACTACCTAAGTGAAGACATCTTACATGGAAAGATGGAGAACCCCTGTGCAGTTTCATAGCCCTTATACAGCTTTTCTTTCTTACTCTTCATAAGGTCACTAACAGCCCACAAGCTGGAAAGCCAGTGGATTACTTTCTTTTGCACCAATGCTGAAGTTTTAAGGCAAGAGAGATGTCAGACACTATCAACAGGGAACTGCTACAAGCAGCAGTCCAGAGGCTGCATAACGTGCTCCCTTTTATCTTCACACCAAGCCTAAAGGGTATGCACCAAAAGGCAGCCCAGCACAGTGAAAGCATCACCACAAGTCAATTAAAGGAGTGGTACACGCCAAAATATATATCTATCCTTGCTGTGTCTATAACCTCCATTTGTATTTACTAAATACACACTTCATGTTTCAAAGACTCACTAGTTGCTTATTTAAATTTTTTCCACATGTTTAAGTTTTTGGTTTCAACCCAGTGCAGGCAAGCAAATAGAAGGGTTTCCACCCTCCAGCTGAAGTTACAGACCAGCTCTGGATTTAAATAACACCAACAATTTCAGCATTGCAAATAGCCCCAACGTCCTTCCCAGTTATAATTTGTAAGTCAGAACTTAAACACATTGGTGAATACTGCACACCAAAGCTTCAGCTGTGGACTTGAGTACATTTCCAAACACCTGAAATACATGACCCAAGACATCCCCTAGGCTATAAGTGCTACTTGACATTTAGCAGTTTCTGCTGTGACTACCACCAACATTACTATCTCTTTTCTAGCTTCCTCATTCCTGTAGAACTTGACCGACAACATTTGCCTGCTCCTGACCCACTGGACAGATGTGAAGTCCAATGCCAGATCTGTAGCAGCATGTCTTCACACCATGGGCACAAAACAAACAACAGCATCAGCTACAGCCCCATCACACACACCACACTGATCATACCAGAAATACGGAATACAGAAAAAGACACAAACCTGACAAAGCTCTCTTTTAAATAACCTTCCTCATTTGAATTAGTATTTCTGACATTTGTTCCAAGCCATAGACAAAGTCACTGCCGGAGTTTAAGACCAGAGGTATAGTGCCCTGACCAGTTAGTAGGACCACAAACAAAAACCTTTCTGTTTGAGGTACTTGGCTACATGGTAAAAGCTTTCTCAGACTACAAATTAAGATCTAAATGACTGGCTGCATAAATCAGCTTGTAACCTTCACTGCTTTACCACCCACAGAAATCCTACAGCCTCTGCCTTCAGCTCTTCTACCTCAGAAGAGTGACACAGCAGCCAAGTCCATCCTAACACGACCAGAGCCACACTGTGCCGTCCTCCAGGCTGCAGAGCTTTAGTCTACACTTCTGTCCCTGTCCCTAGAGGTGCACAAAGAGGTCCAATATCACCACAGCCACATTCCTAGAGGACAGGGAGCAGTGACCTGCCACCTCACCCAAGCACTACACTGGCCCAGACCCAGAACTAACATGCCCAGGTGAACTGGTAATGGAGCAAAGCAGCTGCTGGGGCCTCAGCGCCTGGAGAGATTAACTGAAGAACCTGCTTTCACACAACAGCTGAGGTTCCTCAGGTAATTTCTTTAGAAATATTTGAGTTGGCTGGCTAGAAAACAAGGAAAACATGCAGGGGAAAAAAAATACAATAAAACAAAACTGAACTGACTTCTGGAAGCAAACTTAAACTTGGACTGCATTCCACAATAAAGGCATGGACACAGCAAAACAAACAACTTCAGTATTTTGCGGAGCACCATGTACTCAGGTCACAGGAAAAAAAAAGCACACAACTGATTATATGGTCTCTGATAAGCTCATTAAAAACTTAACGTATACCTCCCCAATAGCAGGTGGTTCACCAGGACCTGGTGTTTCCACACAGGTTGAACCACTTGGTGTGGGGAGAGCAGGAGGTCAGTGCTGCTGGGGTCAATGACAGGGGTGCCACCTCTGCAAAGGGCTCAGGCACTGCACAAAGCACCAGCAGGGCTGCAGCGGCTCCCCAGGGCACCCCAGCATCGCCTGAAGCAAAGTGCTTGAGACAGCATTGAGAGTGCTTTGCTGGCATGAACAGCCACCCTTTGTAGAGCAAGGGGAAGTATTTTGGTGTTGAACATTGGGGGCAGTGAGGGATCAAAGGTCTAGATTTATGCTGATAAAGACCTGACAGCAGAGATAACAAGTAAAACACTGGATCATACTACAGAAGGCCACGTGTATCCAATTATTCCATACACATACAAATCTTTAAAAGTTACTTTCTTTTAATTATACAGACATCAAGAGCACCTGTTCCTTTCTTCCGAAAAATATAAACTAAAAGATACTCAGTGCTTGTAAGCAATCGATGATGCTTCCCTCAATTTACGCTACTTCCCACTGTTCTAATGTACACTGCCAGAGTTGTTATGGCTATCCAGGGAAACAGATGTCATTTGTAACTACAATTACTGCAATTATCCAGTGATATGAAACACTCAACAATTTCATGAACAGTGAAAACTGAGACACAAAGAAAGAAGGGGATTAAACTGAAGAAATCTATAGTGAAAGATGCCATGAGCCACATACAAGCTAAACCCCTTGGAAATTCATATAAAAGTTGAACAGTTCTTTTATTTGTTCCTGAAAAACTAGCACGACATACACATAAAATACTGATATTTATGATTAAGTACATACATAATCAAATCTTAATGGTTCTGTTAAGGAAGACCATCACAACAGAGAATGCAAAGTTCTTTAATAACCCATGGCAGCCCCAGAGTGTATCCATTAGATTATCACCCAACACATAATCCAAAGACAGAAGAAATACCAATCGTACATTCTGAATAAGATACAGTAGGTTATGAAAGTAAACATCTGACCTGGTTAAGTACAGGTAAGTCTTCCCCTTTTTTTATGCAATGCATGGATTGTCAAGAGTTTCTGCTTGGTCTGGAAACGCTAAACAAAGCATGAGTTAGTGCTTATACATGGCCACATTTTCTTCTCTCCCTCTACACTCCCTGCCCTTCCATATACAGTGATCACTGAACGAGCACATCAGAAAAAGAAAACTATTAGGAAATCCGTGTTCAGTGCACGGGCATATTTATTGCAGATGGCCAAATACAACACAGCTCTTTTCTTCATGGGCTTTGTTGTGGTCACTACCTAAAGTACCTAAAAGCAAAAGTCACTCTTTCCCTCACAGGTGTTGGGAAACATGCGTTGGGATGGTGAGAGCAAGGGAGAAGGAGTACAGAGGGTAAAATGGCTTTAATCTAAAGACTAATACACATCTCTGAATTCTGTCTGTGCACCTTTAATATCAATATTTCCTAAACGAACACTCAAACTTCATAACCATAAACACACACGTTTCCAGTGATGTTTCTCTAGATACCCATACACTGGGAAATTCCATAGATTTCATCCACAGATCAGCAGGACTGATTTGTCAGGGATTTAAGAGCCACATGGGTTTTGGAGCAACAACTTATTGTGCAGGTCACACAGTGGACTAAGATTCAGGAAGATGAAAGACCAAAACCAAACTGACTTTTGTGCTCTGAAAGGGAACATACATCAGGTCTTTATACCTTTCAACACTCCTGTAATAGAAAGCTGGCAAGTTTTTAACTGCTAAACAGATAATTACAAAATCCTGTGAAAAAAATAAGAAACCACAAAGAGACATCAGATTTGTGTGGAAAAATGAAAGAGTGACTTTGAAATGTAACTAAGGCAGCCTCTCAGCACATGTTCAAGTGCCCTGGTTTTGTTAAAAAAAAGTTTCTCTTTTAGTGAATTGCCCTGTTAGCTAAAGCCTGCTAAGTAACTGCAGTTTTCCTGAAAGCTAGATACATGTTTTGGTAGACATAGCAGTGGAATGCGAGGTCATTGATAAGGATGGATGCACATCCCACGCGAGCAGTGAACTGAAACAGGCGACCAAAAACTGGCCAACTAAATATTCCATCCCATTCACGTCATACTTCACATAAAAGTGGGGGATCACGAGTTTCCCCACATCGGGCGCCAATTATCTGTCGAGGTTTGATTGCGGGGTGACAATAAAACCGTGGCAGATGTATTGTTAACCCCCTCTCCCCCTCTCTCCCACGTTCGCCCCTCCCTCTCCCCCCTCCCCACTAAGGACAGGCGATTGGGAGGGAAAGAAGGACATAGAGAAGAGAATTGGAAAAATTAAAAAATGTTTTACTAATGCTACCAATAAAAATAGAGAAAATAATACAAAATATACAAAACCAATCTTGAAAGTCCCGGCAACAGCTCCGGCAGGTGTAGGGCCGGCACCCGAAGTCCTGGACTGGACTCTGCAGCCAACCGGAGCTGGATTCAGTCTGTCACTGGGCCTCAGTTCGCAGGGACAACGCGCAAGGTCCTCTCCCAATGTCGGCCATAAGGAAAAGGGACAAGATCCTCGTGATCCCCCACTTTTATATGAAGTATGACGTGAATGGGATGGAATATTTAGTTGGTCAGTTTTTTGGTCGCCTGTTTCAGTTCACTGCTCGCACGGGCTGTGCATCCATCCTTATCAATGACCTCGCATTCCATTGCTGTGTCTACCAAAACATGTGTCTAGCTTTCAGGAAAACTGCAGTTATTTAGAAGGCTTTAGCTGACAGGGAAATTCACTAAAAGAGAAACTTGTTTTGAACAAAACCAGGACATCAAGTCATAGAGGTTTAAAGAATAAACTATTACAACTACTTTATTGGAAAACATTACATGCCTTTTTGCTAACATCCTGCCAAGCTTAAACATACTGTTAAGGGAACTCTTATAAATTGAATTATGGACAGAGTGGGTACTGGTTACATGCCTATAACAGGAATATTGAGTAGGTTTTTTTCAATATATATTTTGAAATGCATGTGAACATCTTTTAAAATACTATCTTCCTTAAAAACAGCAGATTGATTAAAAAAAAAACACACAAAACACAAAAAACACACACACACCCCACAAACAGCTTTTCCCCTTTTAAACTCAAACTGAACCTGCACTGCACTTACATCTTACAGGCACTAGTTTACAGCTCTCCACACTGCACATCAACTCAGTATCAGCAGCTCCCCAACCTGGGAACATTTGTCTCTGACTTATAATTCTCAGCTTTCTCAAAATCAAACCACACCAAACACCATGCATTAAACTTCGGCCTCCTGAATGCTTCCTGGTGATGCGGTCTTCATTACTCAAGATCAGAGAACATCACCTTTGTAATGCCTTGAATTAATGCCTTCTAATGCCAGTAAGCACCCACAAAGTGCTTTGAATGCAGCTATGCAACTTCAAGTCGAAACGTGTCTGACTATAAAATATACTCTATACTGCAAGCACAGATGAGTCTAGATTTCATTTAATTTCATTTTTGCTTCACAGTAAATGTGCAAGAAATGTGCACACACCAAATACTTAATCTTCCAGATCTTGGCCACTTACAATTCAAGGAATGTTTAAAATATGAACTACATACTATCTTTTCATCCCGTAAATTTTATCGAGTTCAGTTTTCAACATAGCAGCTCACATAAGCTCTTCAGGACAAACTCATTTTTTACCTCAATAAGCCCATGATAGCCTTTTAAAGAGTGCAGATCTGATCTTAAGATATGTGTATGACTCGATACTGGGGAATATAGCTGTAAGTAAAAGGAAAGTAAGGTTAGTCAAAAAATCCCCTGGTGGGGCAGAAGTTACTGGAATACCTTTTCTCATATACATGAAATCATTAGAACACCTCAAGATATGTGGTGTAATGTAAGAGCTTCTGATCTACAAATAAAAGTACAGTAACAGGGTAAGACTCACAATCAATCAAAATATCTCTTCAGTAACTTAAACCTCACTAAACCACAGTCAGCAACAGACTTCAGGTTAGGGGCTATGAGAACACCCATGTTTAGGACATTTACAGTCTATTAAGAAGCCACTTCACAACTCCTTGAAGAACATACTAGAAGATCTGAAACACAGACCGGAAAAGTTAATTCCATGGCAAAAAAGCTCTTGAGGAGAGCGTAGGTATTAATGTCAAATCAGAACCTTTACCACAGGTTCATATTGCAAACAAATTGCTTGTTCATTGGACTTTTCAGATTGTTTAGCCCAGTTATAGACATTCGGACCCACACAATTATATTAATGCAGCAAGAAGCTTTTCTAGCTCAAATAAGCCAGTAAAACAAAGCCTCACTTCAACAACTCTAGCACATTTTAGTAACATTACCTTCTACTTCACATTTTAAGTACCTGAAAACGTTTGAGTCATGGGACTCCACAGCAAGATAAGGTCAAAAATTTCTCAAGTTAATACCTTTCTTATTCTGAAGGCAGTAAATCTGGTTTAGGTAGTAAAAGCCTTTTCCTACTATTACATTTCAGTTCTTTATAATGCCAGGCACCATCATCAGTTGTGTAGGTTTGTCATAGCATGGAAATAGATGTGGACTTGGACCACAGTTCAGCAAGATCCAGGTACAAAGACTAAGGATGGCAAGTTCTCCACGTTTCTCCTCTTAAAACATTTAACACAAAGATACAGCCAGATTAATTAGTCCATTAAACCCAGAGCCTACCGTTTTCTAGAATGATTCGAGTTAGGATTACCTATTTGTAGGACAGCATTTCACAATACAATTGAACTACAATAGCAGGTCCCTGCCAGTGGAAGAGGGAGGTTTTGTCACCTCCACTCCAGATCTTGTCTGCAGCACGATCAGGAGACCAGAGAGTTCAAATTGCTAATTAAAACTTTAAAAAACTCCCCCACCCAAATACTCGTCAACTGCAAACACCTTTAGATGCCCAGACACCTCAGGAAAGCTCATAGCACTGAAAGATGTCTTTTCCCCCCAACTTACATATATATAAACACATTATGTAAAATATGTATAAGTGTCAAACAGGGACTGAACCAAAAGAGTGACAGCTTCTAGAAATTTTTATCGTACCACTTGTTTTGTTAGAAAAGAGACACAAAATCATTAGCAAATATGTAATTAAAAGTTAAGATGACTTCCAGAGCCAGTAACGCACCTCATTTATACTATGAGATCACTGTACCCGTAGACAGCAGTACACTAGTTCCTGTCCTATATTTTTTTTCTATTACCACAATTAATCCCATGGAATTTTTGAACAGCAGCCTGGACAATATCCAACATAAAAATATTGGGTTTCATTAGTGAAGTCTGGAATACTTTCTTTTTCAAAGATATATTTACTGACCATTAGAAGCTAATTATTTAGGGAAAAGCTATAAAATAGCACCTATATCTATTAAGAACGATTGTGTCAGAAGATAAGCACCGTTCTAATAGCTTTATTTTCCCAAATTATGTATTTATTTAACTCCAACCTTTTGGCCTGAGACTAGATTGTCTAGACTCATTCTGCAAACTACAATGACCATAATCTTTAAAATTTTGAAAGTGCCATAACCAGAAGTGCCAGGAACTCAGAAATGGCAGCTGTGTAGCCATCTATTTTCATTAGCAAGGCTAATTATTGCTAGCCTTCCTCCCAAACCCTCATCCAGCTAAGTAAAACACACAAAGCAGTTCTCTTCAAGTCATGAAAATTTTAAACTACAATGAAAGAATTGGTTGCCTACCTATGAAATAACGGCAAAGTCAATTCAAATTAAAACACACTAGGCAACTTCGCCTTAGTAAACGGTATCCGAACAGCTTGCAGAGATGAAGCTATCAACAAAAAGTTCACGTTAAAAAAAGCCACAAGGGTAATAACACGCTAAATACACGCTTTTACCACGGCAGGCTCTCGAGCTTTCCTGGCATCACAACAGACACGGCCACACCAGGCCAGGCTGATGGACCCAAGGCGCCAGCCCCGCGCCGCAGCCCCACCAGCTCGGCAGTGGGGAGCACCCACCGTGCCCCAACACCAGCTATTTTTGCACATCCGTGCAGCTCATCACGCTGTATTCTAAGATGAAAACATGCTTTCTGCCTCCTAAAACCATTTCTCAGAAGTCTGTGGCTAAGCAGTAAAACCTCAGACAAGGGGAGAATTTGTACTGGTCAAAAAGTGTTTTTTTCCCCCCTGCCCCATGACCTGTAATTTCAGATTCAGCAGCTCCTGGCAGGGCCAATGCAGGGACCTGGAAGGAGAACGGAGCACCTACAAGGCAGTCACTCCCCAGCCCAGCAGTAACCTCTGTCACCTTAATGTCCCCTCTGTGAAAAGATATTTGAGAGATTGACATTTCAACGTCAGTTGTTTAACCCAGACACACTGAGAAGAATTACTCATAACCTTAGTGTGGGATTTAGAGCCAAACAACAAAAAGCACAGGAGGGGTTTTTTTGCCTTGTCGCTAACTTAAGGTGTCAGGTTAACCTGCCTAGTTGTGAGAGTGGGAAGAAATGAAGGGGATCTCTTCCTCAGCACAGCAGACTGTTTAAACCTTTCCACACTAGGGACAGTGTGTTCGGATCTTCCTGGCACACAAGCAGTGCCTTTGTTTTGTTTGACAGATCTGATCCTGACAAAGGGTAAGGGAAAAAAAAAAAAAAAAGACTGGACCTGGTCATTGTCAACCAAACTTCACAGAGCAATGTGGTAAGTTACTCCACCCTTGAAGCAAGACAGAAATCTACCCCATCTCAGCAGAGACCCAACGCAGATTTCAGTGATGCAGCCTGACCTGAAATCAATGAGGCATGATGTCTGTCAGAAAGCACAAGTATTTTAAACAGAGGCTAGTCTCACACATGTAGGCACTACTGCTTCCTAAGTAGTGGTTCAAACTAACACCACTGTTTTCAAAAACTCCAGGTTTCTATAAGAATAAATGATTATAAATCCACTATATGGAGTTCAAAGAACCTGCCAAGTGGACTTGTGTAAATGAAACGAAGCTTCAGCTGGACAAACTGCTTTGAAAAAAAAATTATACAGAGTATTTTCCATCACAGATACTGGCAGAACACAATGCTTTTATTTCCAGCCTAATCAGTGCCTGCAGAGAAGTTAAATCTTAATGTCCTTTGAGAATGTCTTCATAATCTTACTACCACCAGCAGCAGATTCCAAGATCAAAGGTTATTACTGCTTCACATGTGACAACAGTGTAATTCAGACCGGTTTTCTCCTCAAGTGGTAAGTGGCAGTACAGTGCATGAGGATTGTTTACAATAGGAAATGGAGCATTTCGTTTCTGACCTTTCAGAAGCAAAGCCATGTGTATTGAAACTTTTACATTAGAAACAGTTACCTTAAGTTCCTTGAAGAATTACAGGAGATAACGGAGAAAAAATTATCCTAAATAGAAGAAAAAACAACAAGCAAAAAACCCTAAACCAGATTCCTGGTTGAGATGGCTTAAGAAATTACCATTCCACGTTTTATGTCAGTGTCCCACAAGTCAACTCAGACATACTGTCCTGCAGTAGCTCCAGCCCCTGTGCTTTATTTCTTTTTGAGGTCTGTGCTACACTTACATCCATACCTCAGTGCCACAAACTTGCTCAGAATCAGCGAATCAACTCAAACTAGCAAATTTGCAGACTAACATCTGAAGTTTATGTACAGTCTAACATTTTCTGTGCACTTCACCCCAAGTCCATTCTTGCTTATGCTCAGCTCAAGAGTATCAAACTGGGCAATACTTATTTTACCCAAATTATTTTTACAGTGTGCATTTAGTCAAATCGGTGTCAGAATTACAGTACAAGCAAAATAGGAAAGTTTACTGAGGAGGTTGACAGAAGCAAGTTAAGTGGTGTTATCCTCCCAATTAAAGACAACTTTAAGAGCACAACATGACTGATACTGTTGCAACTTACATATGGGGAAATGTGTACAGACTCAAATTCCAGGAACCAGAATTATCAAGTGTTTTTACAGTTGCTAATCCTGACATGTGAGCAAAATTTCATAGTGCAGAACTGGTTACAAGCACTATCTTGCTAAAACCAGCTTGGAAACTGATCTACAGGGGAAAGGAAGATCCTTACAACCCCAGTAAGCACAATTCAAATGCTCTTAAGCAGTGCCAGAATTTTCACTTTCAGCAACTTCAGATTTTGAAGTCACGAGAGTGTCAAATGGAAACATGCTTATCTTCTCAAATCTTATTAAAAATGCTTTTACCTTCAGTGTTCAGTCTACATATTTAAGCAAGCATCAATTTCCATCTATAAAAAGCATATTTACCAGCAAAACATTTGCTTACACTAAAACCAACCACAGTGTTTCTTCCCCTTGGTCTCCACACCTGCAGGTGTAGTACCACTTTTAGTCAGCACCACCCCAAATCACAGGGCAGGAAAACACACTGGAAACTCAGAGAGCGCTTATTTTTTGCTTGGAATTATCATAGACACCACATGGAATAGAAAAAGATAGCGATAACCAGCACCACTTAACATCTATAGCATTAACAATGTTAGATGAACATGTCACATGACCTTCGAGCTAGAGGACCTAAGCAGTTAGGTGTTAATCCCATCCTTTTATATTTTTAGAGAATTTATTATTTTAATAGCAAGGACTGTTTTACCTCAGTGAGAACATAACTACCTCTAAACCAAGCGCTGTTATAACAAAGGCAAAAAAAAAGAAATTAACATATCCCCTGTAAGGCACCAGCCTCATTCAGTGAACAAAACCCAGCGACACAGTGTGCTAAAGATGAGCGTTAGAAGACTTGTTCTTATTTTAAGATTGGCTTCGCGCTATGCGATGCCACAAACTACAGCTTTATGTGCAGTTACCTCCTTTCACATTACAAAAAGCCACATCTATTACGAACCACATCAAGAAACTGCAAGCAAACATTCAGCTGAGGTGCTACAAAACCAAACACTACACATAGTCAACAAATGTTTGGTTTTTTTCTTCAGTGTTGCCATTTATGGTAGCAGTACAGAAGGCAAATGAAAGACTGGAGCAGTTTTACGCTGAGCAGCATCACTTCCCATGGTGGAACTGATTCTAAGTAACAGATAAAAAACCATGATTTGCATTAAAGACTCCATTCACAGATGATCCCTCGGTGTTTAGGGAATTCACAGTTTGGGCCAGAAGCATTTGCTAGGGTCATGCAGACCTTAGGATGACTGCAAAGCGAGGTTTAGTATTTTCGTCTCTAACATCCTGTTTAGCACCATGTTAGAGCTGGTTCCAGACTAGTTCTGTACCCACAGTTTATGAGTGAGGTTTCTCCAAGGGGAAGGAGAGCTTAAAGTTCAAGCTGAGAGCAAACGCTATAGACAGTAAAAGGAAACAGCGCTTCATGTCTTTGAAGAGCTGGATGCAAAACCCGAGCTCTCCAGTGAAGAGTTTCTCTCACGAAACTAAGGGTGTTGCTGTTCATTGTTTGAAGCCCAAGTACTCCAAATATTAACCTGGGCACAAGCTGTGACAGCACAGCACTGAGACAGCCATTCTCCACTCTCGGTTCTGTCATCTAAAGCTTGAAAACATAGCTTTGCTTAAGTAATCGGCTAGCAAGCGAATACTGCAAAGTGGGCTTTAGCATCAAAATGCTCTTCCTCCAGTATAGCAGCAGACTCTCTGGAGACTATTAAAGGAATCTACAGAACTGAAGACTGTTGAGAGAACACAAACTCTCATCAGATCTAGAAATGCTCATCCTCCTTTTCACATTCTTCCCTTGCTCTTTACCTGACCCTCACATTAAAACCTCGTGGGAGCCATCTGCGCTGCAGAGACACAAACCTTTCAGAGCGTATTTCCACTATTGTCCCTTCTGGTGTCCCAAAGCTCAGCAGACTCCCCCGACCCAAAGGTCTTTCCTTTCTGTTGATGGTGGCTTCTGCCCCATCCCAGCTAGAAGACAGCAGGATCACTGTCAGTTTACCCACAGCAGATCATAGCTCAATCCAGTTAAACAAAATATTTTTCTCCTCATCCTTTTGCAACATTGTAACTTTCTGTGCTTATTTAAACACATTTGAACCCAGTTTTGTTAACATTTTTTATTAAGCGGAGCACAGACAATCCTTCAGAGCCACCCACATATGTCCATACAAAACTTCAAGTACAGCTCCTTACCAAATTTCACTTGAAGAGATTCAATTGTTATCTCCCTCTCCTCCCGTTTCAAATAAAACATAGTCTTGTATTTTAGCAGGCTTTCAAGTTTTAAAGGAAAATAAGGTATGCACACCAGTAAAAATTTTAAGCATTTGTGATTCTGCCACACCATACTCATTGTGACCAGCTCACCATCCCATCCTCAAGACTGGCAGGTTTCTGGATTTTTAGACTCGTTAAAGGCATGAACTTGAAAACTAAGGGTTCAAATTCAGATACACTTCAGTTTAGTAACAGCATAGAGTCAAGATTTGCTCAGGGGGTTTCCAGCAAGGGGATTTCCCTTCTGTCCCACGTGCTCTCATTCTTACAAAGAATTTACATAAATTCTCAAATAAGCTTGTTTTCTAAACTTAGGAGCTGCCCTCAGCCTGCACAGAGTAGCCAGATCGCATGAGTTACTTCATTTGCATTAGAGGATACATGCTGACTTCTCTATATGATATTCCTTTACAGACATCATTTGAGGAGAAAAGCATCACTATCTGGAAAACACAGGTGCACATCATATGAACAGTGATCATGAAAAGCATCAGTAAACATTATCTAAACTATATATGAGGTATGATCAAATCAAGGAAGGACAAGGGCTGATGAAAAATAACTCAGTCATGCCAGCCAGACTTCTTCTACCACATGTGGCTACCTCTCTCTGATTTTACAATTCCTGACTTGTAACGGATCTCCAATGAAGTAAGCTACCTTCTTCAGGACAGATTCTGTGAACAGCCACTGCCACAAAAGCAACTCACTAATTTGTTCATTACTAAGTATCCTGCCTTTAAAAATAAGATACTTATACCAATATTCTCAAAGCGCATAGCAAGCTCAGAAAAGAGGATACTAGTATGAATCAAACAAACAGCACAGAAAGTATTAGATTTCTACACAGGCTACTAGCAACTTACAAAGAAGATCCCTTTTATCATCTTAACATGACCAATTAAAGTTACGCTATCAAATACCATAATTGGCTACACTACACTAGTGTACAGTCTTTCAACCTGGCAGGTCCCATAAGATTTTGCAGGAGGAAAGCTGTTTTACGCCTGAAACTTAACCTTGCTCTTCCCAGCTGCCTTTCAGGCTCCTCCAAAGCAACCCGGCTGTTCCACACCTCATTTCTGGAGGCCATAACCCAAGTGGAGGCTGATGCTGCAGTGCAGAAGGCACAGCAACAGCAGAATTAGCTATCCCATGCACCGTGCAAGGAGAAAAAAAGGCAACCCAAGAGTTTATGTATTGTGAGACAGAGCAATTACAAAAATCCCTAAACAAAAACATTAGAAACAAACCAAATTCAAGTTCTCCTCTCTCCAAGCAAGTTCACATTGATGGAAACTAAGCCGCTAATAAACATGTTACCTGAGCCCAGTTCATAACATGTACAGAAGTGAGGGACTCATACCAAACTAGCCAAACCCATTGCATGCCACTGCCCTCTTGTACCATAACCGGTCATACATCTAGTGGGGAAGACACCATAACACATCTTGTCCTGAAGAACACACTCCATCACCTAAAAGCACTCTTTCATTAAGAAAATCATCAATACAGTAACTCCTAAATTCAAACTGTAATGTGCAATATTCCTCCCTGGTCTGACAGGCACACACAATAAAGTATAACTTTAAATAAGTAGAGAACATTATTACTTGATTGCTTTATTGAGCAAAGAACTTCTGCAAATATGTTGTTTAAAGGTACAGAGAGGCAGCAGTACAGCTAATGCCATCTTAAAATGTGTGAGTGGTGTGCACAGACCTTCAATTTGTTTACTTTCAGAAGAAGGTTTTAGAATGCATGGGGTTTGATCAGAGGGGTTTTTTGAGTTTATTTTTTGTTGTTGTTGCTATTTCTGCTCCCATATTCTACAGAGTAGTGATCTTGTGGTAAAGGCATTCAGTGAAGAAAAAACAGAGTGTGGAATGCACAGGCAGCCAGCCTTGTGCACCAAAACCACACAAAAACACTGCAGTTTCTCTCGTTTTTACAGATTAGAAACAGGTTCTTCGGCTTCATCATACTTGGAATAATGGACTATTCAGAGTTGTTCATATTTCCAGTAATCACAGGTGAAGCCTCCGGACAGGCAGTACGTCAGGTGGACAAGCAGAAACCCTTCAGAAGACCTTATCTTCTTCCTGGTTAACTCGTACACAGCCAAGTGTGAACAGAACCTCTGAAGGCAGCACGAGCACCACGCACCTCTGTCAGCTTTCCACATGCAGCAAAGCTCATGTTATTTACAAGGGCAGGGTGAATGCTACCAATTAGAGGCAAGTAGTTTCTCTTTTGAGCTTTCTTCCAGCATTAGAAAGTATTTTAATTTAGATCATAAGTCTTCTAGACTCATTTCCTGTGCATATGTTAAAAGCAACCTTTCCTAATGACCAAAACTCAAAGCTGATTAGATGGGCCATGTGCATCACAGACTTGTTGGACAGAATCAAGACCACACTGATGTGTTGGCTTAGGGTTGGTTTTGTTGGTTGGTTGGTTTGTTGGGGGTTTTTTTGTTGGTTTTTTTGGTGTGTTGTGTTTTGTTTGTTTGTTTGGTTGGTTGGTTGGTTTTTTTTTTAGAAAGAAAGCAGAGTTACAAAGTCCTATACAAATATATTTTGGCACGGATACCCGATGTGCTTCAGGTTTAGGAATGATTGTCAGATCCCGAAGATAAAACACAAAAACAAATCTAAAGATATTTTTTGACAAATCGCTATGGTAGCCCACTGCTCGGAGAGCAAGCTGCCACAGGTTTGCAAAAACACACTTTTCAAAGCGCTAGTGTGGAAGCTGACAAAAAGTCAGTGCTCCAGCCTGGAGATGCTCAGTCAGCAATAACAGAACTAGGACACCAACAGGGTTTTGCCCAGGAGAAACAAGCACCGAAGCCCTTTCACTAACCACATTTAATGTATTTCCTAGACTTAGGAGAGATCAGCGGTATAATCTATTCAAGGAAGAAATTACAGAAAGATGATAAATACCTAGCTGAATAGTGTCAGGCAATCACATTAGTATCTCCTAAGAACTACTAGTGCTGGAGAAAACCAAAGATATTCTCACATTTCTCAGGCTACTCAATTGGCATGGAGGTACTCATGTACAAAACAGCTGAAGCACAGGCAGTGCAGTAGATTTTAAGTTTTAACATAAACTGTTCAGCTGTTACAAAACTCAGTCTCAATTATCTAGTCTGAAGCAAGTGGCTGCAGCTTAAAATATTCATCTTCTGCAATCACCCTGAACAAATTCTTCCAGATCACCACTTTCCCTCATGCAGGGAGGCAGCGAGCGCCTTTTTCAGGAGATCACATCAAGAGATGCAGGGCTTTTATTTTCTTCACAGTATTTGTAAGCTGAAGAAATGCACACAACACGGAATTCCAAGGCGCAATTCTATAATAGGCCTTGAGCTAGAAAAATCCTAAACTGTTAAACCTTGAGTAAAATCCCTAACTCAGCAGGACTTTAGGACCTCAGGTCACAATTCCTCTGAACAGACATCCAGTCAGCACAGATCAGATTATTTTCAAATTCTGCTCGAAGTGGATTCTATTATTGGTTTCCTTTTTTGGGAGAAGACTTCTGGTGTGTCAGTTGAAATATTCAAATCCTCCCACAAAACAAGTCAAAGCAGCTATGGAGGAGGGGAAGCCACTATAAAAAATGTGTGGAATGTAACCTACTTGGAAGAAGGCAGATAATACCAGGACAAGGAAGTCGACTACTTCAGATCCAAGGCTCTTTTCCCATACAGTCCCACCAAGATAGATACTGGGCAATTTTAAATTTACAAACATCAGTGAATTTCATCAACCTCTGTAGGACATACATAACTAAAAATTAGTTTCACAGACAAAAAAAAATTGCCAAACCCTTTGGTTATGTGATATACACTATATCCATCCTAATAGGTGCAAAAACTTCTAGAGAGCAAAATGAAAAAGTGTCTTTAACTACTTCAAAAGCTCAGCTTTGAAGTATCCTTTTTAAATTGAAAGAAATTGAGATGTACGCATCAATATCTTTCAGTGCACCTTGCCAGCAAGAGAGAAACAAAGCAGAAACTCCAAAGAAAATATTTTCTATAGTTAATAGATTTAGGCCACAAATGAAGGAATTCAGAATTTTCTCAGGCTTTAAACACTCTTGTTAAAAGTAAAACACTCAATTTAAAAACATCTCCTCACACAAAGTAATTCTCTCAGAACTAATACCCAAGGGGATCAAAGAGCTAACCCCACTGACAGGTAATTAACTTTCAGCCTCAGAGGTCTCCAAGATGATGCACAGGCACCTGCTGTAGCTGGACTCATCAGAAGACCACAACGGCTTGAAGGCTGAGAGCTGCCCTGACATTTCCAGCTGAACCTGAAAGAAATCAAACCTCTTGCTCCATTAGCTGATCTGACACAGTCTAAAGTCAGAGAGATTTCAGCTGAACACCCTCTGATCAGATAACAGGACTCGCTCAGTGCTATACACATAAGCATCTTGCAAGTCTTCTTGTGTTCGCTCTACACAATGAGAGCAATCACTCTTGAGTCTCATTCTCCATCCAGAGCTGGAACAGGTTAACTTCCCCCATCGCACAAGGCTTCATGCAGTTGTACACACATCTTCTGTGGTTAACCCGCTGCACAAGCTGCTGCCTGTCCCATCACTCCCCCTGCACACAGGTCTCAGCTACAGAGAACTTCACCTGGGTTTCTGTGATCCTTTCTACAGCATCACCCCCCATGGCTGAAGCAATGTAACAGAGCAAGTTATGAACTCTGTAACTGCTAAATGGAGAAGCATCTTAAATTATCTCTACTTCTGAAGACCTGTTTTCGTGTAACATTTAATGCTAAAGTCATACTCAAGAAGTTACAGTAAGCAGCTCTACTCCCTTCTGATGATTCCAGAGATGATTAATCCTCCAATAATTCAGGTGTGGAATACAGCTTAAATGCTTAGTTATTGCAGCAATCAAACAAGACAAGAGCTTTAAGGTTTTGCACTTTGGAAATTGGCAGTATCACTTGTATAACATAATATTGTGCCCAAAGCTGGAGAAATAGTTAAACCGTACATAAGACCATAAAGCAGTTTAGTAGACTCTTAGTTTATGGAAAGAGACTTCCGGACTTGAAAAAGCTAGAAGAACAAGCATCCGAACCAAAGCTAAACAGTCGATGTCACCAACCAACAGTGCCAATCTGTTAAGAGCCACCTTCAGAAATACCAAGGTGGGATATTCAAAGTGGCCCATCCACTGGATGCAACAGGCAGAACACTCAGTTTCTAGGGGGAAAAAAAAAAAAAAAAGAAACCAACCACCACACACACAACTTACCCCCTACAGAGACAGAAATGAGATGTATTTCCACAGCTTAAAACTTCTCATTTTAATACTCTCAGACAGCAAGGCAAGACACCTTTGACTTAACCAATAAAGTTGTTTTACCTTGCTCATGTGCTAAGGATTTTGGCCTCATGGGTTTACTTTCTAACTTGAGGGTCTGGAAATTGTTTATTGTGGTGTACAACCCACCGACAAGGTTTTCCAAATTCACTGCAGCGCTACAGGAGAACTGCTGAGCGCAGGTAATTGTCCCCACCCATGATATTTTAAGACCCCAAGTAGGGTCTCAAGTTGAAAACTCCCAGCAAGATGAGAACCCAGTTCATGGGGAAGAGGGACAAGCTAAAGGGAGGTCAAAGTATGGCACATCAAAATGATGCAGAACATATATTTGTTTCTTGGAAACAGTTGGGACACGCGGTCAATATTCAGATAGCTTTGTTTGGAGTCTGGGGGAGGCAGGAAGAAGATGCAAGGACAGTGTTTCTGCAGGACTTCGAGGACAAACAACTAGAAAAAAAATCCCAAGCAGCAATTGAAATTGCAAGACAAAATTAAAATACACATATAATTGCATTTTTAGTATTGCTGGGTCACATGAAGCGAGAATTCTTTTAAATACATCACTGCTAATTATTTTTTTCAGATTTGACTTCTTAGTGTGAGCTATTATAGTAAAGGAAAACATTGTATCCACTTATAACAAGGTCTTGTTTCATAAGTAGTAGAGCTCGTAGCACATACAGGAGTATGTTATCAACAGCTACTTTTTACACATTATTATAAAGGACCTTCATAAAAGGAGAGATGAACACAGAAATACTATTAGGAAAAGAATTTATAAACCCCCTACTTCAAACAGTGCACATTACTGTAATCCCATTAACTTTTTTTACATAGAATTAAGCCTAATAACAGTTTAGCAGATCACTTTTCTACTCAAAGATGCCAGATTTTTCACACAGATTTATTACTGGCATCCTTCCATTCCATGGTCTACTTATCACATAAGGAGCAAAATATTCAGATTTGCTTACAGGTTTATAGATTTATATCTCCTTAAACAAGGAATGCTGAAGATGCTCTGTGATAAGGTGAGCAAGGTATTTTTGTCAGAAAAACTCAAAATGGTAACTGCAGTGCTTTTGAAATTTCACCTTTTCCTAGCAAATATAACTAGTGACTCAACATAGTTTATCACTACAGTTATAGAATACTCAGAACAGGACTGGAAAAATAATTTCCTTGTAAGTTTTAAGGATACTCAAGTTTATTTTCTGGCTTAAAAGACTTGAGGAAAGTGCCACAGATAAAAGTTATGAATATGTACCTAAGGCTACTCTCTTGAGAAATAACCCTTCTCATAGGTCTTCTGCATAAAGATTTTTGCTGAATACTTTGGTTATTAGCGTTACACTAGGTTTTTTGTGTGAACTGTGGCATTTTTATGTGTCAGTGCTAACATCTAGTTAATTATTAATGCACGCTGGTCCTAACAGCTAGTACTTTATGCTATCTTTAATAGTGCCCTTTTGCATACATTCCTACCATCTGAACTCACTCCTATCTAGACTCACCAGTTTACTTTCTGGACACGGCCAAGACACTGGTGCAGGTCTGGTCAAACAAGCACAACTGCCAGATGAAGTTGTTTGCAGAGCGACCCAGACAGGGTAACCGATCCCGGCTAAAAACATCCCCTGGTTATTTTTAACTCTGAGTGCTTGTGGAGTTTCAGTGAGCTACATGGAGTAAATAGCTATAGTGGTAAACTGCTGTGGCAGCGTGGGGACCGTTGAGCATTTTTCCTTACTGGCAGGACCAGGTTATTGAATTAAACCCTCAATTACAGCAAAGCCCTGTTCTTCAGGCTTGCAGAACAAAACCACTTCCCCAGCCTTGTGCTCCACTCCGGCTGTCCCTTCCAAAAAGCAAACCAAGCATCAACTTGCCCTCACTTCCATGGCCCCCCCAGTTCTCCAGCTGCACCAGTAAGCCATTCCAACCTGCCACAGCTCCAGCGCACAAAGCTCTTGCTTTCCGCTGTGGTTTTGGGCTCCACACAAGCCTCTGGAAACGTACCTTCTTCTTTTGAGTCCTTTGTGAGCTTTTGCATGTTAAAAAAAAAAAAAAAAAAAATCACCGCAGCACTTAATCACCCACCAGGATCTCCACTGTAAGCAGAGCTGACAGCACTTCCCCAGGTGACTGGAGAAGTGCAGTACAACGCCCCTCAGTCACCCCCCAGCTCAGGTTCCAGGCTCTGGGGACAGCCAAGGTGCAAGTCCTCCAGCCTGTCCGTTCCCAGCGGCAGGTAAGAAGCCCTGACCTCGCTCTAATGACGGGCAGTGCTGCGCACGATGCTTGATTAGTCGCAAGATCAAGCACTTCAAACGTGAATACGTGACCTTCTTTAACTTCACCGTCAGCAGCTCGTGCACTGCGTTCCAGACAGCCCTCTTAGAAGCAACTAGTAGAAGCAAGCAACCCATTAAAAAAAAAAAAAGTACCTTTAACCTCACAGAAGTTCCGTCTGGAAGCGGTGCTGCACATCAGGCAGTTTACACACTGGGATATGACTAGCTGCAGTATATGCATGGTGTGTCCTCATCAGAGAATAAGAAAAGGCAAAGCAAATAGATTAGGTAAACATCCTTTTCGTCTGCTATCTACTTCAAGTAATTAAGTTATAAAGAGAGGAAAATTATTTTCTTCGAAATTACCTGTTCCCACAGAGTGCCTTACAGGCTATCCCTGACCCAAGCTACAACCACACTTAAGCTGTGAGAACACAGACACAAAGACGACAAGGTAAAAAAAATCCAAGAAAAACACAGTTTACAATCACATAGCACATCTATCTTAGTAAAAAAAGACAGAGTTCGAGACAAATGTGTAAGGCCTCGCTCACTGCCCAGATAGAAATAATTCACCTGGGATCCAACGCAACCCTAAATTTGTAGTAACAGGCTGCTGCTACTATCTGTCAGCATTTCAAAACAAAACCCCAGTAACCTTGTAAGGCAAACCATTTGCCAGGCCAATATTGCCTACCGGTATTATTTATAATCAAGCTTTTCCATCTGGATCCCATTAAGTCTACCTTTTACAGCAAGAATTTGTCTTGGTTGATCAAAGTTACATCCAGAAATCGTTGAATACGTTTTATGCAAAGCAATAGGGAAAAGTAAAAAAAAAAAAAAAAAAAAGAGCATTACAGGTGTGATCTCAGTTTTAATGCTGGTTTTACACACTTCTTGAAATAAAACATTTATAGTAATTGCTGCATATACCTGGATGTCACATTTTCCTTTAACAGTGCTTATGACCATAACTGAATACCAGACCAAACAAGCACAGTTAAGTCACCTGAATCGACAGAATCAATAGAGAAATTACCTACTTGTGTCACACCAGTCTAGACCTGAAGAGTGACTCATTTAGGAACGTTTGCAAAAAACCCTAGCTTCCTACCCGCTAGCCAGAAGCCTGCTGCATTTCACTTCACGAAGCTGGTGTTTATCTTCAGGCACGTGAAGGAGCTCAGCCACATTTGCAGCGCCGGCAACGCTTTCGGTAAACGCGGACAGGTTGCATAAGGTATACAAAGACGAGCCATTCAGGTCCTTCAAAACTCTCTCAATATAAGGGCTCTACTTATAAGAGCCACCCTCTACCACCACTACTGAATACTGGAATTTGTGCTCCAGCCAAAAGCAGGAGCAGAAGCCTCTCCCTTGAGCACGGGCAGGAGGAACAGGGCTGCGGGCCAGCGGCTGCCGATTCATCGCAAGAGTGCAAAGGACACGGCGGGCAGCAATCCGGGAAGCTGCGCCAGAACTCCGTGTGCAAGTGGCGGTAGGAGACAACCTGATAACCAAAAGGTACGTCAATATTTACTCGCTATATAAGCAACTGCTGCTAGGGGTTAACACATGGAAAGGTGCTTTCCGACTGCAGCGTGGTTTTAGCGATCCCAAAGGAATTTCACTTTGGGAAAGGACTGGAAATTCCTCAAAACTGAAATGATCAGCACCTCAAAATTTAAGCACTACCCAAATTCATGCCAGCTTTTGAACTCAGCTCAGTTCTACCCTATACGTACGTTAACACGCAGCAGCCCTGCTGGCAAAGTTACAGTGCGTATACCATCGCAAGCTACACCAGAACACCAACATGCAAACCAGTGCTTCCTTCTTGCCTGCGAATTAAGCCTTAAGTCATCGACTACATTTCCCAGGTTGTAGATCTACAATTAACTGGAGCGAGACAGATCTTTTGTTTGGTAGCAGTGCTCTGGGAAGCAAGGAGCCGAGCAGCTCAAGTTTCACAAGGAGCGCAACAAGCAGCCCTTATTATTCCAGGTGACTGCATCACAAGTGCTTTGTTTTGACTCTGATTTTTATTTCCCACCTTTAACCTCAACAGACACCAACAATCAGTCGCTCACTCTCCTAAACTGCATTTTGTCACCTTGCTTTACATTGCACTACTTACTGTAAGAAGGCCCCACGCTTTATCAAAATGTAAGCATACCAGTCCTAGCGTAGCCCTGCATGAATCTGCAGCCTGGAATTCATGGCATTTTATCCCCTTGATTTTCTTATGCGCTTACTTGAAGAACTTCTTTTTTGACGGGTAGTCAGAATACCTAGAAACCGCCGAGGGGTTTGCACACCCCCGAAGTCTAGCTGTGGTCCATCGGGGTCTGTCAAACATCCAGCACGCCGGCTCCAACACCAGCTGCGTTTTCAGTTGTTGCTTTTCAATCTGCTTTACCGCTCTATTTTAGAGTAGTCAACAAATCTACATCGAACTCCATTTACTCACTAGTTAGCAGAACAGTAAGCTCAGCTCCAATTAGAACTTGTTATGGACAGTTTAAGAGCAGTAGGAAAAAATTGTTCATTTTACAAGTTTGGCAGTAAGAATTAAGCTTGTAAATATAGCATGAAATCAGTAAACAAACAAAAAATACACACACACACACACAGGACCCCTAAATATATTTTATATTACATTAAGTGTTTTAGCAGTCTCAGACATGTTCATGCATTACCATAGTCAACGTTACGCTGATTGACAAACTAATCTCAACTCAGCCACACTGAATTACATCCAGCCAATATCACCTTACAGTTCTAGTGACATTTATTAACTAATACATTCTTGTAGGTCACCAAAGTCTGTGTGTGCAAAAACAGACATGTCATTGTCACAAAACAAAAGCTATAGTTTTATGAAGAGGCAAACCAGTGTGACAAATAATTTTAACAATTCTGATCAAAAGCATCCACTGTTTAGTGGAGCAAATTTGAAAGAATAAAACATGAGTGGCTTTCTTGCTGTCTACTGCTAAAACTAGCTATACATTGTTTGGTTTAACAAGAAAAAAAAAAAAGCATGAAGTAAATGGCAACTGCAGGATGAAAAAAATGCAGAGGCTGATTAGGTATTTGCTAGGCTGTGTTCCCTTTGAGCAAGGAAACCTGAACATTACAAAGGGCTGAGTTAGAAGGGAATGTGGGGTATTTTGTGACAGACCTCTGCATGACAGCTGGAGAAAAGCTATTGTGGCAACAGCTGTGTGCTCTGCACAGCTCACGCTCCCAAATGCCTCCGCCCGCAAAGAGCCCAGTTAACTGGCTGCAACGCGCTTTAAAAGTTTTCTGCCTCTTGGGATGCGAGCATGATGGATTATTTGTGTATGTTTTAAATAAGAGAAGGAATGCTAAGTTCTACCACTTACAGTTTTACAGAATGCCGTGGTGTAATGTTGAACTATTATTCACTGCTGCTTTCCTAGAGTTTATAGCTGCAACAGATCCCATCAGCTCTCTACAATTAAAATGTCTTCACTTCCTGTCTTAACAGGGCACAGACTCGACAGCAGTAAATTCATATATCATATCCTGATTTAAAGGAAATGATTTGGTATTTCCAGGATGAAATCCTGGCCCACCAACAGCAATATCGAGCTGTGTTTATCTCCCCAGAGGGAGAATTTTGAGGAACACACCTAACCACTGAAAGCTTTGATCTGCTTGTCTGTACTCTAAAGGTACTCCGAGTTGTTAGATGAACTCCTGAAAAGTGAACCCAGGACCACAAGCAATTATAGGCAAGCGACCAGTCGCACCTCGTGTCCCGTTCCTACTGCACTGTACTAGTTAGCACAACGACACTGAACCCAGGACGTGAAAGAGCTTTCACCGTATGGCACGGATTTGCTCACTCAGCCCCCTTACAAAAACATTGTTGTTTCAGCCCAGACTGAGGCACAACAACCTTCAGGAACCGATACTCTCACACAGGGCAGCGAGCACAGGAGCGTTTCACGTGCTGATCACTGCCATAATAAGAGTCCAAGCTCAGCCACTACTACTGTTGTAAGAACAACTACTACCTGTTTCCCCACCGACACCTAAAACAAGGCTGGGAAGGATGCACTGTGCACAAACCCCAGAGAGCTGGCAAAAGAAAGATGAATTGGTTCTTCCTACGTCTTCTTTTCCTCTTGTTTTCATTTATTTCATCTGAAGTGAAGGAATAGTTTTCCCATTTTCAAATATGAATCCTCCTTAGTCTTTCAAAGATGCAACATAAATCGCAGCATATGATTTCCCACAATATCCTATCACCACAAGAGTCTCATTTACTAGAAAATAATCAACAGCGCTGAAGGAAAAGCAAGAGTAATTATATCCGAGTACTGATTTACTAAAAGTTAAATACAGGATTATAGGAAAGCAAGACCAAGTGTGGAAAAATTTGCTAGTATCACTAGGAAGAAACTTTCATTTCTAAGCTTCAAAACTGAGTTGTTGACAACTGTATTTTAAACACAGGCCATAAAGCAGCAAAAGAACATTTAAATCCTTCACTGACATCAAGATTTGTCATGTGGCAGTAGTAAAGGCAGCTACAAGTTTGTCACTTAATCCCAAGAAATTCCAAAAATGAAGCATGTGACTTGTTTGTAATCAATTTTAAAATGATTTGGAGCAGTTTCTACCCAGCCTTAAAAGACAAACAACATATTTGGCAATACACTTGGCCAAACAGAAACTACAGAAGTGGTTGCATCACATCGCACACACTTGATATCATCATAAACTTTAAGAGCTCAGGAAGATACTGTGGTATATAAGTTATACACCAAGCCTCATCTCTTATTGCCTGTACCTACATAGCAAGCAGGGAAACAAAACCAAACTCTTCTCTAAGACAAGTGAGGTTCTGCTCAGGAGGTCTTTATTTCCCAGCTATTTCTCTCCTTTTTTTTTTTTTTTTTTTTCCTCCCCCTCTTCTCCCCAGAGGTTGAATTCATCACTTTGTGATGGCATGATTTTCTCTCAAGATGAAGCAGTCGAAAGGGCAAAAATACGTAGATAACTTAATACAACCTGACAATAACTTGTTTTGAAGAATTCACCCTCAACATGTCAGCTTCACGCTACAGTGCTGTTCCCTCACCACTCTTTCAAAGTGAACTATTTATTTTTCTGCTATTAATTTGAAGAGATCCTTATACGTGACAGAGTAGACACAGGTTCCTCTTTTGCAGATATTCACTGAAAAACAAGTGTCAGTCACAGCACTTGAGTAAAAACTCTTACTACTACCAGGGGGTAGCTCACGCCTTTAGCTTAAAGAATGAATGTCTACCAGAACTCAAATATTGAAATTATCAAGTACTCAGCAGAACCTTACTGCTGTTAAAATAAATGGACATACCAAGGCACCAAGTGCGAACTCTACCTTTTTTCCCCCCCCTTATGTCTTTAATGGAAATACAGCATTAGTTTGCATGAAGTTAAAATTATCCAAGAGCCTTTAACACAGCCAGGGACTCCAGAGATCCATTTGGCAACATTTTCCAAGACAGCAGCACTTCAGAACTGAAGTTGTGTCCGGTGCACACAACTGTCACAAACAGTTCAGATATCCACAGGAAGATGCAGGAAGCACCACCTAAAGCAGCAGCACCATGTTTGAGTGAATGGCGCTTTAAACCAGCTTCAGTCAATCACAGAAATTACCTCCATATACAAGCAATGAGGAATCCAATCCACACGTATCCACGACCGCAGTTGTTCCAGCCCCATCACCCTCCAGCAGACCAGCAAGCCAGTCTCTTACCAGTATCTGACCAGCTACCTACGTGTCCAGCAAACAAAGCACCTGCACAACACACATTTCCTTTCATCTCAAATGCACTGCTCAAAATAAATTTCAAAAGAACCAGTTCTCCTTAACTGCCAGTTATTTTAATGCCCTGTAAAATACTAGATCTTCTAAGCATTTGGTATCTAGTACTTACCCAGATTTTGAAAGTGCTGTTTTCTGTGTAGTTACTTAGTCTACACCACAGAGCTTAAATTCTCAGCACGGTATGACAGCTAACAAACAGGTGTATGCACACATTAACAAAGAAAATCTGAAGTTAAAAAAAAAAAGTCTGTTTGCTATTGGATCCTCCGCTCTAACAAAACATCTTTTGAGAATACGATTGCCCCCAGTGTTAAAAGACAAGCTTGCCTCGTTGCCAAACAGCCTGTCTTAGCAGTAGGTAGAGTATTATGGCCTCTCCTCAGTGGAATTAAAGAAAACAAACAAAAAGTCAATCTCTCCAGATTTGCTCATCTGCCATCAGCAATACCAGCAAGCAGAATGCAAGTAGTTGTCTCCTCCTTCCACTGTAAACAGACAGAGGTGGATTAATAACGCTCCTATGACAGCAGCAGAAATGCTAAATGCAACAGGGCAGAAGATAAATAAGAGGGGTATGGCTGAATTAGTAGCAGAAGAGGAAAAAAGGTTCTTCTTCACGAGACTGATATGCACACTTTACATCACCTATTCTGTCACAGCTTTTACAGGAAACTAATACCAAAAAAAAAAGTTCGATGCTCTGTAAGTTGAAGCACGCACCAACAGCGGGAGCCCGGCGGGGCGGGGGCGACCGCCGGCCTGACCCGGCACATCGCGACGCGCTCCGTGCGAACCCCTCTTGCCCGGGGGGCTGCAGGAGCCCCCGCACCCTGCAGGGCCGGCACTAGAGCCGCGGGCTCAGCCCCGGGGCAGCTGTTTCGGAGCCGGACGCCAAGTGTCACCGCTCCCCCGGTTACCGCGGCTGCCGCTGCCCGGGCGGAGCGCGGGGCCGGACCCAGCGCCCCCGGCGCGGAGCAACCCCGGCCCGGCGGCGCCCGCCCGAGGAGCCGCGCAGCGAGGCGGAGGCGCCCGGCGGACCGGGAGCGGCGTCCGCCCCTTCCCGCCCTCCAGAACCTTCCCGGGGGCCCCCGACACGCCGGGGCGCCGCGCCCCAACCACCGCCCCGAGCCCCTCAAGGTCACGCCGCCGCCTCCCCGCCCGGGCTTCCCGCTCCCCCGCCCGGCGGCGCGGCGAGCCCCGCCACCGCCACCGGCCCGCGGCGCCTCCGGGAGCTGCCGCCCGCCGCGCCGGCCCCGGCCCCCCCCGCGCTGAGCGCCGGGCAGCGCCCAGGCCCCGGCGCCGCGGCCGGGCGGAGCGGCTCCCCGCCTCGGACGCCGCGGCCCCTCACCTGGATGAACTGGATGGTGAGCGCCGACTTGCCCACGCCGCCGCCGCCCACCACCACCAGCCGGTACTTCTCCTGCCCCGGGCCGTCCCTGCAGCCCGCGGCCATCGGGGAGCCGAGCGGAGGCGATCGCGGCAGCGCCGCCGCCGGGTCCGGCGCCTCTCTCTCTGTCTCTGTCTCTCTCCCGCTCCCCTCCGCGGCCCGCCGGGGCTGAGCAGCCGCAGGCCCCGCCGCTCCTGCGCTCCGCCGAGCGCCCCACCGAGCGCACGGAGCACCGCCCGCCCCGCAGCCAGGGCGCCGCGGCTACAAATGGCCGCCGGGGGGCGGAACCCCCCTCATCTACATGCTAATGACAGCGACTATATGCATGAGGGGGCGGGACGTGGCGCTCGCCCTCCCGGCGCTGCGCTCCTGCGGGCAGAGCGGCCCGGCGGTGGGGGCGGTGGGAGCGGCGGGGCCGGGGCCGGGGCCGGGCGGAGCGGGCAGAGCCGGCCCTTCGGCACCACACCTCTTTGTTTGTAACGTGCGGGTTGTGACAGCCCCCCGGTCACCCCGCGCTCCCCCTCCAAAACTGAGCGCTGAAGAGGTAATCAGTGATTTCCCCATGGGCTCTGCCGGGGCGCCTGTCCTCCCGCCGCTGAGTGCTTCATCAACATTAGTGAGCCTCTTTGAATACCCATGAGGTGGGGACGGAGGTATTATTGCCCCTCGGTACAGATGCCGAGCCAAGGCACAGAAGGGTTTAAAGCCAATGCGGCGTTAATGTCAGGCACAGATTCACCAGGTGGGAAAAAAAATCACAGAGACTTTAGCCCTTGCCCGCTCTTCATCAGGTCTTATCGTGACTAGGGGTGAATGGGTTTCCCACGCATTTAGGCTGTTTAGACCAAGGCCACCCTCTCCTCCAAGTGTCACCCACCGCTGCGTGTCCCAGCCCCACACTCATGCTTTTTTGTATGTGGTCAGAGCACTCTGCTTGCAGTCTGTGCCAAATTCATCTCAGTCCTTTACACTTCTACTGCCTCGTCTGGGGGCAGGCTACTCCTTTCTGTGATGATCTATTGGGTAATAATATACTGCCCAGTAAATTGGACATCCAAAACACTAGGGAGATGGCCACTGCACACACTACAAAGCAGAACTTTTGCTGGTAGACCTACTTTCTGTAATTCCTTCTTCCCTTTCTCTCCCTCTTCCCTTTTCGAAAATATATATACCAACAAAATCATATACGTATAATATTACACACGTTTACACTTACATACAGCCTCTTGCCAGCACAGAATGACAGTTAGTTGTTACCGTGTTCCTGAATGGCACGGTCACACTAACAAGTCTGTAACACAGACACACTCCTCCTGCCTAGAAAATACCAAAACCAGAAGTGGTGGCCACGCATGAAAGCTCTGTTGGAAGGCCTTGCCCTATATGACACCGGAGTGGTGTGGGGAGGCAGAGACAGCAGTGCAGGTGACCTGCTGGTTTGCCCAAGAAACCCAGACTTTCTGCCTTTGACACGCATTTCAGCTCCGCACCAAACGCGCTGAGGGGCCCCCAGGCAGGAGCCTCCTTCCCGCTACAGACCCGGCTGCCTGGCGCAGTGACTAACAGGGAACCACGGAGAAATAACCTACTGTGGAGCTAACTGAGAGTTAACGTGACACCATGTACACACGTGAAGGTAAATCAGTGATGTACCTGTAATCTTAATTCTACCATTTCCCAATTTACCGTGCTGAACTTTGCAATTCTTTCACTGAATTCCTCTCCTTAAAAAAAGCAAAACTGTAAAACCAGAACCATCGTAATGAATAACATCTTTCAACACCCATCCTGTCTCAGTGGAGGGGAAGAGCCTTCGACACACAGGAAACAAATTGATACCTTGTGAGTTAATGGGGTGAACTGTATGAGAGGGAGATGAGGGAGATGCTTTGTCACCAGGATTCACAACTGTATTTTGGAAGAGGAGTGCCAAGGCACAGGGCCTGTTGGCTTGGTATTCTCCCGTAGTGATAAGCCACTTTTTCACATCTGTTTCCTTATGGCCCTGGCTGATCAGAAATAAGGAACGACTCACACGGGGGGAAATACATAGCCTAACATTTTCCAGTTCGGAAAAGAGATAAGTGAGTGAGAGATACAACAGAGGTCTGTAAAGCCCTAAGCAGCACGGAGAAGTTGAACAGAGAAAGTCTTGAAATAGGAGAACTAAGGGACAGTCAGTGATAGTATGAAGAAACAAGTTTAAACAAACAAAAAAAGGCACTGTTTTCCACAGACACAATCACGGAACTGTGGACGTTGCCGCCACAAGGGGCTGTGGAAAACAAAACTGCATCTGAGTGACAAAAGGTTAGACAAAGTCACAGAGCACAAAGCAGCCACTAAGCACAGAAACCTGTTACTTTCCGTGTGTCCCGGTTCTGGCGCTCTCGCCTGCCAGTCACTTACTGGGCACTGTCAGGATCAGGAACCTGTGTGAGTATTAAGCCAGAAGGACAAGTTGTCTCCTAATTCTTAATTATGTTCTCTAGCTTAAGAAAAACCAGAAGTACAGACTAGGATGAAGTGAAACTGCTGCTAGTTTATCAAGCATTTGGTGTTTTTTAATAAAAATACCGTTACAATATAGTTGGCTATTAGTACAGTAACAGTAAACTCCACTGACAGGAATAGCAGTGACATGAAAAGCAGGTTTTAAGTGAGTTTTAAGAACACACTAATCTCTATGCAAACTATTGCAATGGAATATCTGATTTCTTGCTTTAAAGATAGAAAATCAGACATTTTTATTTTCCCTTATCTTTTTTTTAGGTTTCAGTTTCATTATGCTTCCTTTTAAATAGCTATTCTCACCCATAGGGCTATCCAGTCTTGTGAATTCTACAATAAAATGTTGTTGCTTTTTTTAAACAACACTGACAGATATGTTAAAGGACTAAAACAATTAACACAATCATACATTATGTTAAAAAAACCTCTTTGCAAAAAAACACTAGTACTGTTAAAATCTTTGCATTTGTTATTTTCAGTAATGAAATGCAGTTTCATAGAGTTATATTCTTGCAAAGCACAAAATAGTGATCACAGAGAAACAAGAAATGGACAGCAATTAATGAACAGCATTTTTGGGGGGAAGTTTTTTGCATTCAAAGATCCCAGTAAGAATTGTTTTCTCTTTGTTGTATAAACACAGGTCCCCGTGCTGTCAATCGACAGAAGCTGGTCCCTCCAGAGAGGAGAACCAGGGCAGCCAAGGCAGAAGCAGCCCTGGGAGCGATGGTCACTACTCACTGCACCCTGAGCCCTGGCCAAGACTCAGCACCTCGTCTTCCCTCGGGAGCAGCCCTTGCTGCGAGCCCTGGTTTCAGGAGATTAGGAGTTTACATCCGAATAAAGACATAGAGATGAGCATACAAGACGCTCCGGGTTTCATGTCAAGATCAGCTAACCTGGGAAAGGCTGAGCGGTGAGGTGCCCCGAGGGTCCAGACAAGAAACATGTGACTGATGCGAGGCGGCAGGGAAAGATGATTCAAAAGGGGTTTTGTTTGGTCCATGCAGTCAGGAAAATAAACTTTGCAGCACCAGTGAAAAACCCCAGGGAGGCAGAAAATGCAGGGTTTCATAATAGAGAGGAAGAACTTGAAATACCAAGACTTGAGATGATGAAGACATGACCAAAGTTTTGATGAAGCGGATGGGAAAGAAAGTACAGATTTTAGAACTGTTACATAGAAAGAAGCTGCGTCATTTCAGGTCTAGCCTGAATACGCATATTTAAAAAGAGACAAAATCAAGAATGACATCCAGATGGCAAGCTTAAAAGAAAGAGCACCATAGTGCTTTATATAATGACAGGAAAAAAATATTGCAGGAAGTGCTTGGGGGAGAGAACCAGAACTTTATTTTACATTGGCAGCCTGGCAAAGTTGTGGGTTTGGAAGGTTAGAAGATGTGTATGCAGTAAGTGACATATTGAAAGCTAAAGAGCGCTCTGTGAGAACATAATAGCTTAATTAAAAGAAAACTTGTTCACAGGCTTATCACAGAAAAAAAGTTACAAAAATCTTTGGGACATAAGTCAGCATGGTAGGTTACTTTAACACTAAGTTACTCCACTAATTTAGGATTATATGTGTACCTACTGGTGGCAGTACCTTTATTTACCTTGCTCAAACAGGCCTTAAACATCATCCTCGCACTGTGTGGATGTAGTGACCTAAGGAGATCCATGTGCTGCAATTTCTATCAAGAACTCCACCGGTGTCCATAAGAAGATAGGAGGAAACCAGCTTTTTCAAAGCCATAAAACATGATGCTTGAGAGAAAAGTTGTAAAAATTTTTATTTTCCTTGGGATAGGAGTGTAAGATGCAATTCAGAACAAAATGGGCAATAATTTCTGCTGTGTATAATAAAAATGTGAACTATTTGTTACACTTATAATGAGCACCCAGAAACTGGAAGAAAATATAAGCCAGTTCTCCTCAAACACACTTATCGGTTTCTATCTGAGTAAGAAGTAAAACTATTTTCAGCCAAGTAGCTACAGCTTTTTACACATGTTCATCTATTTTTGTATCTACCTATTCCAGTAAAGTAGTCTATAGTAAACACTTGAAAATGGGTCATTTTCTCTGAGGCTTGAAATTGATCTACAAAGGAAAAATACGATGTCCTCCCTTTTTCTTTTTTCTGTAGTTGGTAAGATGGGCTCATCAATTTTAATTAATTATTAGGATTACTTTAGCAATTCAGATGTGTTTATACCCAGTAGCAATTAGAAAACAATAACATCCCAAAAGAAAAACTGTGTAGGAATAGGATTTTTAGACAAGATTTTTTAAGTTTATGACGGTATTTTTTTTCCTAACACTTACATAACTGAACTGAGCAACTAACATGTGGGCAAATTTGGGTTTTTTTAGAGAATGCACCAGTATCAGTTCTTTAGTGAGCAGGTCAGGTTTTGCATGGCCAGGCATTCAGGCAGTCCACTATCAAAGCAAGCAATCCGATCTTGATTATTTTTTCCGTGTCACTTTTTCTGGTCACTTTCCAGATGAAGTGAGTAACCAGAGGTACAGCCACTGGTTGTGACACCCAGCAGAAGAAAGCTGGGGACAGCTGGCATCTCCTCGCTGCTCAGCGCGAGGGCCTCTGGAGCAGAGCAGCCATGTCCATGCTGCACCCTGAGGCGTGGTGGTGCCTTCAATCCCCTACACCGCAAACCTCTGTCTGTCTCCTGTGGTCACCACTGACCCGTCCGTCTTGCAGTGTGGGACCATACCAGAGCATTCCCTGGAGGCTGTCGTGCCCTCAGTCGCTGTTTGTGCCCCTTGCAGAGAGCTGAGGGCCTTCATGGCATCTTAGAATCATAGAATCATTTCAGTTGGAAGAGACCCTCGAGATCATTGAGTCCAACCATAACGTAACCTGACCCTAGCACTAACCCATGTCCCTAAGAACCTCATCTATATGCCTTTTAAACACCTCCAGGGATGGTGACTCCATCACTTCCCTGGGCAGCCTGTTCCAACACCTGACAACTCTTTCCATGAAGAATTTTTTCCTAATATCCAATCTAAACCTCCCCCAGCGCAACTTGAGGCCATTACCTCTTGTCCTATCACTTGCTACTTGGGAGAAGAGCCCAACACCCTCCATGCTACAACCTCCTTTCAGGTAGTTGCAGACAGCGATAAGGTCACCTCTCAGAGACCTGTCTCTGGGCCAGAGGGATGGGGCAATGCCAGAGCTTGCTGGCTGGGGGACCCCCAGCATCCCAGACGAGCTTGTGTTGTGGTGCCCGTGCCTTGGCAGATAACTGCCCCCACAGTTTCCCGACGCAGGGGCACACAGAGCGCTGTTTCTCAGGAGCAGGCAGCTGCCACGCAGCACCAGAACCTGTCCCCAGGGAGGGGGCTGCTGCAGAGCCCTGCTTGCTGCAGCAAACCCGTGGGTGGCGAGTTCAGAGCTGCGAGCTGAGGTAACACCTGCAACTCTCTGTCCTCGTGCTCGTCTCAGTGTGTGTCCCCCAATGGCAGCAATGTGCCAGCTGCATGAGGGCAGCTTGGGGGATTCGCAACCTGCCAGGCTGACGTTCGCACCCCAACCAGCTGCCCCTCTCTCAGGTCACACTGCGGGACAGCCCCCTCCAGCCCGATGGTGCTCAGCAGCCGAATTCACTGTGCCCACCACCTCTGCAATCTGGGGGGCTTCAGATGGGCATGAGCCAGCAGTGCTGTAGAAGACAGTCCCACAAACCGCAGATGGATCTCCCTGGCCAGAAAGTGAGCTGCCTTAATCAATGCACACAGCCACTGCATGTACCAGAATACAACCAGAGCCTCTGCCCCGGACAAGACACAGGAACTGGGGATTTTTTCCTCACCACCAAAAGACTAAACACTGCTGGTTTCTTTCCCCCTTGTACAGGATATAAGAAACTTCTTATTTTCCACTAACATTCAGAAGCCTCTTTGCTTTCTTGCATTTAAGATGTTTCCACAGAGCGATGAGAGACAGGCAGGATAACAAAATGATAGGTCTTGTGTAGGAAATGCATGGATATCCAAAACAGCCTCTGAATCTCAAGATTTGGAACAGCCAGATTTTCACACACCTTCTGGTCATGCATGATCCTGCTGCCCCAAAATTTATTACCACCTGCCCCAAGAAACCCCTCCCACTCACCTTGTGAAAAACCTGAGGGTTTGCATGGAATATTCTTATTGATCAGTCCGGATGTCAGTCAAGCTCTGCCCCATCTATGCCCCCCTTCCCAGCTACCTCACACCTGTGGGCAGAGCTCAGAGGCCTTGGCTCTCAGAACAGAGCAATTAAAAACATTAACTCTGTCCTAGGGTGCTATCTTCTTATTCTCAAACTAAATTCAAACATGCTAGCTAAGAAAAATAAAGTTTTCTAACTGCATGAAGAAAATTAACTTGTTTTCAGTCAAATCAGCACAGGAGACCAGGAGATTGGAGATGATAAATGTATTAAGAAGACAGAAAAGGAAGAGTAGAGAATTATGGATCAGTCACTCTAATCTCATTTTCTGGAAAAAGTATTAAAACAAATAACTAAACTATTTGTAAATACCTGGGGAAAAAAACCACACAAGGAGGTAACTGGCAACCAATATGTTCTTCTCCAAGAACAAATTGTGTCAAATCAAAATATTTTTCTCCTATCATCCATTAACAGGCATTTGAGTAGGAGGAAGCAGCATGCATTCTATATCTTGATTTTAGTAGAGCTTCTGATACTGTCTTCATGAGGTACTTGTACATAGACTAGTTCCCCGTGTTAAGTTAGATGACAGCACAACGGCAGTAGCACGGCAGGTGGGAACGCTGGACTCAGTGATTTTCAGTGGTTTAGTGACAAAACTGAGGATAGTACCACACAACTATCCAGAAGACCTGACCCAATCTAGTATAATTAAATATCTCAGTAATAACCTAGGTGATGAAACAAGAAAGCACATGTTCCACATTTTCAGAAGCTGCATGCTGGGAGAGAAAAAAAAAAAAAGAATTCCAAATGACCACAAGAATTAAAGACAAGTTCTAAAAAGAGAGAATGTAATTCAGAAACAACACATGCTTTGTTCCATATGTAGACAAGAATTTGTTAGTTATTTCATTGGAGTTAAGTATATTAGAAAAGAATTTACTTCTTATATTACTTTCCCCTTCCCTGGTGCTTTCCCTCACTTCCTGGTATTGTACAACACCTGAGCTTGAACTCCCTCATTTTACTTATATACTTTCAGAAATATCCTTCCTTGCATTTTATTTCTCTCGCTAAATTGCAGTGTATTTTCCACGATAAAGGCTTGTATTACCATTTTAGTACGACTCCTTGGTATGATGACCTACATTTCATTTTCTGCATGTTTCCTTATGCTGAAATCAAAGGAAAGATAATGATTGAGGCACTTTAGTCTTATTAATACTAAAATTCCTGTCCTCCTTTTGTACTAAGGTGGAGTGTGCTTGTGCTTCACAGCATTTCTTTAGCAAACTGCCAACTCTACTATTTCCTGCAAACTCACTTTTTGTAAAGCTGCTCACCTGCATCCTCATTTCTATTTCCCTTTACCCTTCATCACCCATTCCCATGGATTAATTTTCTGATGCAATTTTACTAGAATTCATTGTCCCAGTATTTTTGTACCTCGGCCGGATGCAGAAAGCCAACTGGTTAATTCTGAGAATTCGAAATCCACACAGGAGCAAAATGCACTAGGAATCATTTACCGAAATGCATGACCTCGAAATAGCATAGTTCCATAGCACAGATGGAGTTTACCAGATGTCTGAGGCTATGAAATGATGAGATTTAAAAGATTTAGTACTTCAGAGTGGTTTAAACAACTGAGATTGCAGTATAGGATAAAGCTACTGGAAGTATATTTAAACAAAACAAGCACATTTTTACATGAATCCATGATTTTGGTGCCCAGACTAGTTTACCCAGCCTGCCTCTCCAGTGTGCACTTACCCGAGCAATGCAGGTACCTCCTGAGGACAGTGGAAGGTTTGGTTTTTGTTGATACAAAACGTGGGGTTCTTCCTTCAACCATCAGACCCGGTCTGGTGAAGATAAACCCTCTGTTGTTGGCTGTCCAATGTTTGATTCTTCAAGATGTCACATTCTGATCTCGTGGTGGTGACTGAAATCACTGAAAATCCATATAATGTGTGATGAGCATCTATCTGCCCAGAAGAGCTGTCCTTCAAAATAGTCACATCATCTTTTAAATTTCCAGTGCTAAAAATAGGGCAGTAAGGATTCTTCACCTAGGAGGTGTCTTAGAACAGTGCTGTTGTTAGCAATGGAGTTTGTACAGCAAGGTCCTGACTGTAGAGAGTTTCACAGATACACAAACATTATTCTTCCTCTGGCTAAAAGCTGCTTGGGGACATGAATTTCTTTCAAGGAGGTATTTTTCCTGTCCCCGTTCTCTTTTTCATGCATCCTATCCCCAAAGTGCCATGTTTCTTCATACTTCCAAGATGCCCCAACAGTTGAAGCTTCGTTTACTATTTGGGTCAACTCTTAGCTACTGACCATGGTTGCCTATAAAACCTAGCAGGTTTAATACTCTAAGACAGTAAATAAAGGACAGGCTAGTCTGTCTCTGTTTTTAAATGTCACAGGTTGCTGAAATCACTGCTATTGCTTGGTGAAACTGTTTTCTCAACCTACAACGATTTGCCTTAGCACTGTCATTTCATCACTTAAGGGTTAGTTGAGGTTGAACAGGAGAAGGTTCAGCAGTTCATTTTCTTTGAACATGAGAACTGAGATGCTGATGTAAAAGTCTTGTAAAATGTGTCTTTTTCTCCTGGCTGCCATTCTTCCCATTTTTTTTCTTCCCATTCTGCAGGCAACTCCTTGTTGGCAAACTCCTTCTCTACTGATTTCCTCTGCTGGTCTTGTCCTCAGATTCCTCCACCAAGTCCTGGAACCTCATGGTCTCATCACACCTCCTGTATATCTCAATACACCATGAATAATGAAGTCAACTCCCTTTCCACCCTCTTCCCTTCATCAACTGGCCAAGGAGCCCCTTCTCAGGATACGGGGTGTTCTTAGGTACTGCTGAACACCAGTTTAAACACCTGGAAGGGTGTTTTTCCAAAACTAACAGACATATGCTACCCAAGTGAAATTGTGGTCTTCTGGCTTGCCCCAATTTAGTTATAGGGAAATAGGAGTGGAAGAAGAATTGCTGGAGATGAGAAAATAATCTGTTTCAGAGTTTCAGCAATTCCTTTTCCTCTCTTTTTCCTCCTGTCCCAATCTGTTAATATATACCTCAAGGAAACCCTATATGCATAGCAAAATACACTATATTCAGAATATCTTCTGTTTGGCTCCGGTGGCACTTGAGCTTTCAATTCAAAGGTGACGTTAGCAGACTTTGCCCAATCTGTCATATTTTGGCCAGCGAGGCCTATTGCCAAGAAGAAGGAAAGCACTTGTTCAAATACGTGAAATTATTTCATACTGAGATTTCAGATGAGGAAAAAACATTTAATTTTTCATATTTGTACAAGCTGATTTTTAACACCAACGTAAAGAACCAGTATTAGTGGATCACCCTGGTGGATTCTGTATCAACATGTTGTAAGACCCAGTTTCTGTCACATGGAAATTACCATCTAAAGAGACAGAAAAATATTATTACCCCATTCGCAGACAGGGCATTCAAGCACAAACATGCTAAAGAATATGCCTGAGGATATGGAGAAAGCCTGCATCAATCAAGTAAGCCATACTGGGGAATAAACAACACAAGCCATTTACTTAATTCTTCTCTAAACACTCTGTATCTTCCTTTGAATCAGCCTATTAATCCACCACCAGCAGCACTGCAGGTGAAGAAACTGTTGAAATAGTTTTTCTTTTTGTTGTCATTATTTATGTACATGAGAATAAGGAACTGGAGTCAATATGAATCAATGAGATCAAGATAACTGCTGTAGAAATTAAGTAATTTTAAATATATGTTTTTAAAAAATTATATTATGCTTGTTCATGCTTTTAAATCACTGAAAATCAGAATCTATCTGAAAAGTGAAAATGTACCTACCAATTGAAGAATAGGGAAATTAAGGTAAAAACAAACAGGCTAGCTTGATAACAAGTGCATGATAAACAGACATTTTAGTGAAAAGGAGAGTTTTCAGATATTTCCATGACATATTGTTGCCACTTGAAATGTGGTGCCTTCTGGTGCTGTCTCAGAATATCTGGCAGAACATGTTGCATGTAATCAGACACTATTTTTTCAATGTATAATTTTTTTAAAAAATTCTGTCTTTTCTGATAAGCATCGTGCAAGACAAATGTTCTCTTTGCTAAATAATATCCTTCAGAAAAATGGAACAAACACAGCTCTAGGATTTTCTGTTACTAGCAACTCTGGCTCCCATTTTGAAAGTCCATAACACAATAAGCAAAATTTTTGAGGTGCTTTGGCTCACTATCGAATCTCCTATTAAAGGAAAAGATATATTAAAAATGAAAAATGAGTAATCACACAAGATAATAATGGAACAAACAATAATAATAATTAAACCTACCATTAAATCTAAATTTATCTTTCTATTAGTTACACAGAATAAACAGTCCGATTGAGGAGCTTACACTGTGAGCCCACTGAAATGTGGGCATTCACCATTCACTGAATTCACTCCTGTGCTTAAAGTGGCACTTACCTTTATGACCTTGTAGTAAATGAATGTTGATCAGGAATATTCCAGCAAACTCTTACCCAAATAAATAATTTCTTGGTCCTCCAGGCAGAACCTGTGCATGGACATGTTCCAAAAGCATTGGCACGGCTACGGCCTGATTTTAACCGGCCATGTTTTAAAAAGCAAAGGACAAAAAGGAAAGCAGTGAAAATGAAAATAGGCAGAGACAATGCTAAATACAATGCTAAATAACACGTTCAGAGGTGATGAGGGTGTTTGCAAGACGTCTGACCCTGGGGTCAGCACATCTTCCCCGGCCATGGCAGCGCCTGAGCAGGAAACAGGCGACTTTTTCTCAAGTTATCACGTTGATGGGGAGGCGTGTAGGGAAGTGCAGAAAGAGATCTGCAGTTTCCTGGGTTCTGGCATCAAGTCTAGTGCATTAGATTTGCACTTCTTCAAAACAGCTTATAAGACACAAGCAAATATTTGCGCACTTGGCTCCTCACAGATGAAAACATTTAAGTTCTGGCTTGAGCACTGCCTGCTAACAAGGAGTACAGTGACACAGAGTGGATCAGGAGATCAAATTCAACCATGCCAAGGTCCCTACAACTGCGGTGTGCACTGCTGTACCATTTTGGACAAGACGTAGTTTGGTTCCCTGGACTGAAAAACCATGCATGAGGTTCGAAGCTCTGAGTTCCTGCCAGTTGTCTCTCCATCTGCCACATGTCAGCCCAGCCATCCCCTGTGGCGCAAGGTCCCCCATGCACAAGCTTTTTGCTTCTGATCATATTCCTGCCTCACTCGTTCCGTGTCCCATTCCAGGTGACACCACAGGCTTGCTGTCCAGGTCTCATCGCAGCGTTGAGTCTGGTCACAGATGGAGGCAGGACGAGAGGCTTCACACTGCAGTCACAGCAGGTCCTCTGGGAGGTCACCCACTGTGAAGTGGTCCTTCCTGGACAACCCCTTGCTTGGGGAAGAACATGAAGTCATTGAGTTTCTGAAAGCCTTTGTCAGTATAATTGCATTGTCCCTTGCCAGCTGAAGACTCTGAGCCAGGGAGCTGAGCTCGGACCAGTGGGTTAACCACTAGCAAGATGTAGAACTTCAAAATGAAACCCGCGGGCACCACCACTGCACTGCGTGGTGGTTGCCCCTCAGAGCCTTGTGACCTCTGAGTCCCACCAGCCAGTGGCCAAGCAGGCTGTGGTGGACAAATCCAACACAGGCAAAGTCATGATTAAAGATCCTGAGACCATCCTCCAAACCTTCTCAGTTTGGACTGCACGAGTCAAAGGTATCATTGAAACATCCAGGCCACCACCGTCCACAGGTTCCCTCTCTGACAAGACCCACTTTCCCACCCAGTGCCCATCCTAGAGCAGCTGCAACTACTTAACCTGCTACCACTCAGTTGTCAGTAAGCCCCAGTGGACCCACTAATGCAGATTTACAGACATCCTGGCAGGCTTTACCAGAAGGCCTCATGATATCTGTGATTTCCCCTCCTCCAGCGTCAGGTTCAAAGAGGATGCTGAAACATTCTTTCCAAGCAGGATCATTCACAGCATAAAGTGGAAGAGGCTGAAACCTCTCTGTGCTGTTGGGTGATGAAACCATACCCACAAAACAGTGAAAAGGGTTAGTTTAACCACATTGCTATGAAATGGTATGAATAAGTGGAATGTGCTTTTTTCGTTGACTACAATATGGCAGGTCTCGATTGACAGACTAGACACAAACGTGCAAACTGCACAAGCTGCACAAATCAGTTCAGCCCTGATGACTGCTGTGTCCTACACAGCTTCTGCAAGGAATTGGCTGAGCTTTTCCATCTGGACCAGGAGAACAAGGACTAGTTTCTTCAGCAGCCTTACGCCCATCTTCTGCAGTCTGTGGGTAGCTGGAGAAGCCAGACGACCCCCTGCATCTGACTGTGCCTTTATTAATGAGGGTAACCGAGCGGGTCAGGATGGAGTCCAATTGACTACACACGACTTTTCTACCTCATTCTGTTTCCTGGAGGAGGGGTTTGGGTTTGCCTGCTTTACCCACTCACTCCCCAGGGGACCTCAATCCACGCTTCTTCTGGGCAGGCATGGTTGCTCTGACTGTGTCTGTCCCGGCTCTTTGTGTCTTTTTTGACCTTTCAAGCATTCTGGCATGCAGCTGTGACTGCTGCCTCCACAACCCTCGGGAAACATCACAAGCTGAGGGCTACGTGTTCTGCTGGAGAAAAATGCGGCTGACAAGTGGCTGTGCCATGCGGTTCGGGAAAGGGGGAGGGTGAGGAGAGATTTGCTCAGTCTGCTTCTTGGGAGCAGTGGAGAGAGCAGCAGAAGGAACAAGGCTGTGTGAGCAGCTCGTATGGATGGGGGAGTAAGACTTGATAAGGGCTAGGAAGGCAAGGGCTGGAACCAGCTGGCTGGATTCTACAGGACAAAAAAAAGGCCATTTCACCGAGAAAACCTTCTTTCCCCCTGTCCGCAGTGACACAAGACCTTCTGTCCTGTCCAGTTCTCCTCCTTTTTTATCTCTAGAGAAATTGGCCGTTTCCCCATTTACCCAGGCTTTTGGCCAACCGCTCTATTCATGGAGTGGCCGTGCCTTCTGAACCTCACGAAAGGCCTGCACCCCAGGTGTTATTAAGCCTCTCTGTTTTGTGGAGAGGAGATGCCACAACGGTCACCATGTGGTTTGGAGCCTGCTGCCATTTTGTGTCCCACCTAAAGAGGGAGCCAGAAACTCTCCTGGCAGAAGCTGCAGCTTGTACCCCCGCCAATTGCTCAAAAAAAGAAATCCTTAGAAAAGCAGCCCACTTACTCAGGCTGGAATGAGAAGTACTGGCACAGGACATTGCTGATGCTGGCTGGGGCTAGGAGCACACTGAAGAGGTTTGCTGAATTTGTCTTCTCTGGGGTCTAGAAACGGCAGCCAAAGGATACTTTCTGTTTGTGACTCTCCTGCACGATCTGCTTAGAGAGTGGATATCCAAAGAAGCGTCTGATTAAGCGGTGGAAGATGTGGAAGGTGTCTGTACCACATCGTAACACGGGGAACAGCTGCCATGTCACCACCCTGCATGGCTCAGGTCTTCAAGGACATGGGCGCCTTGGACTTGTTCTCATTACCAGCTGGCAACCTCCTGATAGTGCTGCAATGCCATTTCCTTCAAGCTCTAGGTTGTTCTGCGCTGGCTCTCCTGGAAGAAGGAAAGGATTGATGTTACTAAACAAACAAACAAGCCCAAGAACAACAACAACAAAAAGAGAGAGAAAAGAGATTGGTGCTTCAGCAAGGGGGAACAGCAACAGAAGGTACAACAAGCAAAGAAAGGAAAAGATTAAGCAGGGGAAGTCTTAGGGAAGATGAAGAAGTGAGTTACAAGCCTGAGAGGGCTAACGGTCAGCAGGAAACTCAAGGGTTCCTGACACGTTTGGGACCTTTGTACATCCTGAAAAGCACCTCAGAGTGCCACAGGATCTCCCGGAGAACTTCAGTCCACGCTGGAGGACTTTGTGATGGTATGGACCACTTGCTGCTTTGAACACTTTGGCAGTGGGCACACAGTAAGTACACACCTAAAAGTGGTTTAGTTTCCTCTAGAAAGGACGTAGCCTGCATGCACCAAAACTGCTGCGTGGTCCAAACCAACAAGCAGCACATGCGGACAACTGGAAACATTCACTCCAGAGCCAGCCCAGCACTCCAAGCCAAACTACATTATATCTGCAGCTGATGGCCGGCAGTGCACAAACACAAACGTAGCTGCTGCTGTAAGGAAGTTACAAACCAAAGACAGGACAGTGGTACAGCCCTGAGGTCAGACAGAACAGGCGGACTCCTGATTACAGCTTGGCACCGGCTCAGATCACAGGCACAGTGAAACCGAGTCTTGCCAGGAGTCTCACCCATCCCCAAAGGGACGGGGACCAGGCGAGTCTGGGGCTTCAGCCGCAGCCCCAGCAGTGAGGATTGCTGGCCAGCTGAGGCCAAGGAGCCTCCTCCACCGCGGCCCCGTGCCCGAGGCAGGACAAGCAAGCCCAGCTTGCTCCTCAAAAGGGACAGGAGAATCACAGCACCAGAAGTCATTAGATGATGCAACTAAAAGGTGTGGCCTGTTCGTTTTGTTTGCATTTACCTGACATTGGTGAAATGATAGATATTCACGTTAGTACTAGCACTAAGCTTTTTAGACTTAGGCCTAAAGTGATAAAGAGACTTTGGCCTCCAAATACTTTAATCGAGCCATGCCTTCACATTTGCTGAAAATGCTCCTCAGTTTGTTGAAAGCAAGATTTCACACTACCTGTTTAATCACACTTCTTTATAATTCGTGTTCTCAGAAAAGTTGTTTCTCATTTCATTGTAGGAAGCCATAAAAACAAACCTGTCGTTCATTCATGCCCTAGAGGCTTTTTAGGCTCTTTTCTTTCAGCACTTGTCCTACTATTGGAGAACCTTTCTAGATAATTGGGCAATGAAGTGTTAATGCTTTCTGAGGTGTGGAGTGAGGGATAGACTTTTTTTTCCAGAAAGAAACAAAACAATGTCTAATGTAGACAAAATTTCAGTTTTGTTCTTTGTTGACCTTTTAATGTGGTGTATATCTGAGCAGGTATTCATCCCCACTTCTTTCTTTTATGCCAGTCTGGATTTAATAACGTGAGGCATAGCGCAAAGACCATCTTTTCTTGCCATTTGGGAATGTATTGGACATGGTTATAGTTATTACATCCAAAAGCAGCATGATTGTATTATTTTTGTGTTTCAGTATATAAAAAAAAGCTGCCCTAGGGATAACAGGCAGGTCTAAGTAATGTACACATAACATATGGGTTCCTGCTGTGTATTTTTGACACTCCTTAACAGTGAGAATTAAGATCTATGGCTCTCATCTTTCAGCTGATAACATCAAGACAGGCTGCGGTGACTACACAGAGCCTTTCTGGAATCAAATTGGTCCCTGAGCAAACACAGCAGTTCATGTGAGAACTACTAAATAAGAACAATTTAGAACTGCAGTTTAAACTGCAGCGTATATAGAAACAAGCACTATTTACTGTAGCAGATGAAGCTGTATCTGATAGTTCTCTCTGACTTGGTTCTGTGATAAAGGGTCATGCTTTTTTAAGGGATGTGGACAGGAACTACCAGCAGCAGCTCATAGCTATGCAAAGAGGTAATCTCCGGTGGAAAAAAAACCCCCAACCGTCACCAAATAATTAATCTTGCATTCCACTTGAGAGCCCTCCCACACAAATGGGGGAAGGTGTGTCATGATTCAGATCGCTGCCAAAATAGCACAACATGGCATTTCTTCTTTTAATTGTTTCAACAGATCATTTGTTTTTTCTGTAAGAATGAGCTTTATTTGAGTTCTCATCCTTGAAATACCAGGGGGAACTTCATTAAATGCCGTGTACCCGCACTGAATGCCTAAGGAGACCCCCGGTGTCGCGGGAAGCACAGCACGCTGCACCCCCTCCAGCCACAGCCGTACCCTCCCGTGTCCTTCAGCATGTGTTCAACACCGGGCAGCAATGGTCCATGGCAAGAAGAGAAGATGCTAGCAAGACCCCTGAGACGGCTGGATTTGGAGGGAGAAAGCCCAGGGGAAACAGGGTGACCCCAGTACAGCAAACTTGAATCAGACAGGCTTCTACCTTTTTGATCGTGAGCCCTAAGAGACTGCCCCAGGAGTCTCCTGAGAACATCAACACGCAGCATTGAGAAGAAGCCCTCACATGCCTGCCAGACACCTTACTCACACGGATAATTTACTCGTTTCTTCAGTCAGTGGTATTTTTTTCCCTTAGAAATGTCAGAAGTGGCTTCTGGTATTAGTAGTTTCAACTCAGCACTTACATGTTAGGGATGTAGCAGGTATTTTAAAAGACGTTCATAATAAGTTCATAAAGCCTTTGCAAAATCTCAATGCACTTGTCTTTGATATGTCATTCCAGCTTTCTTAACAGTAAAAATGAAGACAATGGATCCTTAGTTAGACAATTACCTGCTTAAAACACTGGATATACATCCAAGGCACTGAAATACATTTTAGAGAAATACATGAGTGCATGCATGTGATTACTAACAAGCTATTGGGTTTTCTAACCATGCACTTACCATATTAAAAGAAAAACACATGGTGATACAAAGTCATTTGTAGAAAGAAATGAGAGTAATGGGCTACAGCTTCCCAGATTTTCCCCTACTGATTGATAAATATATGTTTTTACCACTTACTGATACACTACATTGAGATTAAGGTGAATTTGATTTGATCTCAATACTGGGTTCCTGAGCTCAGAGTACCCGCACAACGAATGAGGAAGGTGGAAACCACTGCAAGGTGAGCAAAATACTCAGCAATTCACCCCAAGAGTGCCGTTTTATCTATCCCTTGTTAAGGTTTTAATGCAACACTGATTGAAATTGGTGAGGATTTTACTGCAGAGTTAATAAGAATCGTGAGTTACAAATTATCACGCAAAAAAAGGACTCCCACCATCAATATGGCAGGCACATAAAGAAATAGGAAATAAATTTACGTTTTACATGTCCTAGTGTTTATCTGAAGGTAATCTGTGAGTTCACACAAAGTGCACCAGTTTTCCATAACTGATAAACAGAGGCAATTTCTTTCCACCTTTACTCTAAGATACCCTTCCACTGCACTGCAGTAGGGCAAGCCACAGGTCACACGCAAAAGAAGATTTCTTCAAAGCAACATGGTGTCACTCACCTTATCTTAGTCATCAGAAATGGAACCTGCACTGTTAGAGGGTCCCCAGGACCTTCCTTTGACATTGCCATAGAGCTTGGCTCCAGCTTTTAGAAGTAATATTCACACTTTACTGTTGCAATTAAATATTTGGATTTTTTTCACCAACAATAATAAAATAATACTAATAAATATAGGTGCCCAAGACAGGAAGTATTTTGCGGTCCAGCAACCAATATCTATATTTATTTAACATTTTTAAAGGCCAAGACTAGGAGAACTGAAGCGCAAGGGCTGAGATTCAATCCATATATCCTTACAGGACAAAGCCTCCTTAGTTTTTCAGTTCCAGACAGCACCTGCCCAGAAGGTAGTTTGCACTAGTTACTAGTGAATTTGGACTTTGCCCTTGCTTAAATAACACATATAACAAACAACAACACAAATAATTCCCCTGCCTCGCCCCCAGCAGTAGCTGAAACAGAAATCAGTAGAATGACAAAGGCAAAGAAGGCACAGCCCATACGATAATGCTGAACAAATGTGAAAGCAGAGCTGCAGTCTGGTTTGCAACAGCCCTTCACCTCCACTTGAAACCCTGGAATAGACAGCCGTGACTTGGCTAATACACACATTAGGGATAAAGAATGGATCCACTTACACAGTATTTGCACTGACAGTAATTTATTCAATAAAAAGCAGCTCATGCCCACCCTGTCACAAATCTCTAGTAAACAGATTCTATTTATCTCTCCACCTACTTCTTATTCCTGTCTTCCTTGCCACTCGTTATTGTCTCCACAGTCAAGATGCATCACTTCACTAGCACTCATTTCTCAGTTAAAATCTCACCAGAGACATCCCTCATTGCAAAAGCTCAGTCACCATTCAATAGGATTATCATTGACCTCCCTCCACAGCCTCCCAAGCCCCTCACAGCTCTTCCTTTCTTCATCCTGGGCTGGTCACAGTAGAGGTCTAATAGCGAATCATCTTAGAATCGTTTTGGTTGGAAGAGACCCTCAAGATCATCGAGTCCAACCATAACCTAGCCTAACTCTAGCACTAAACCAAGAACCTCGTCTGAATGCCTTTTAAACACCTCCAGGGATGGTGACTCCACAACTTCCCTGGGCAGCCTGTTCCAGTGCCTGACAATCTTCCCCTTCACACTGTCTTGGAGTCCGTTTCCTTCAAGGAATTCCTCTGCTGGCCTCCTGCCTTTGTGTCCATGTTGCCCAGCCTCTGTGACTGACACAGTCTCACTTCCATCATTGCTGCCATTTCTCCCTTTCTTTTCTTAAAGGTTTTCTAAGCATCTCTTCCTGCTGAAACCCTGCGTCTTTGTCACCATCTCCTTTCTTCAGCTGCAACATGCTAAAAGTGAGATTTTGTTCAAGCACTTTGGAGACAGAATTGCTGTTCATGGGAGGATTTTTAAGATCATAAATGTCTAAGATCAGAGATCATATATCAGTCTAATACAGTCTCTATTAAAATGTGTCCACAAGCTATGTTTGATCTATCTGTAAAATTGGAAATAGCAATAACACTAACGAAAGGGGTAATTGCTGTGAATTTCCAAGAGCTGTAGCACTTGCCAGAGATCAAAGAGGAAGAGGAGATGACAGTAATCAAGGTTAGACTTGACTGCCTGCCCCTCATAGTGAGATTTTGCACTGAGCTCTCCTGATGCTCATCACCACCAGGAGGACAAAATGGGAACTCATTATCCCATAAGTTAAGGTGAATAGCTGGTAAGTGTGATGGGAACATCACTTGAGGCTTGTAGTAGCTCTTTTCCCATAAATGAAGAGGGAAAAAGGTATTGCGCATCAAAAAGTACGAAAGTGTCCTGGGTCTTCTCCTTGTACACTGTTATTCATCAATCTGTACCCCAGGGTCTTTCCTTAGGCACTGTCAAACCTGGACAAAGAGAACAAGATTTAAAAGTTCAGGATGTCACTAAGAGTGTGGTAAAGGGCCAAACGGAGGAGGAGAGCAATGGAAGGGGGGACTGGAAGATGGGAAATAGTGTCACAGGTTAAAGTAATTTTAAGAAAAACAAAAGCAAAACAAAACAAACAATCAAAAACACACAGCAGAGAGTGGGAAGCTAGTGAACGTGGATAAAAACTGAGCTGAAATGTAAAAAATGAACTCTAAATATCAAAATATTCCAATACATAGTATACAATCATTCCCATTATCTACATAGTGGGAACAAAGTTAAGACATCAGAGCAAAAGAAATAGAAGAGCATAAAGGAGACAAGTCTAAATGAAGTGTCCATTTCAATATGGAACCAGTTTCACTAAAATAAAATATTATAAGCAAGTAGTATTTTCTGGAGGGAAGCTGGTTAGGTTTGTTTTGTTTCAATATTATCAGCACTTGCTATAAATTACATTTGTCTCTGTGCCCAGATATTTTACTTTTGGGAGCAAAGCAGGTTTTCTCCCCCCATCTGCTGTTCTTGGAGAGATTTTAGAGTATTCCCTCATAGAGCCTCCCCACGGTTCCAGCGAAGAACTTGGTGTAGTTGGGGCTATGGATAGATCGTGATAAATTTTATAAAGAGAAAAAAAAGATGACAAATCTGGTCCTAGAAAGTTAACTTTCATGTCATCTGCTGATAGGTTCCATACTACTGCCAGATTACTGTTTTAATAAAGGTACTGCCTAGGAATGCCAGACAGAAATCAGGAGTCTATTTCTGAACACAACGTAGAGATAAATAATACAATTTTCACTACTTCTAATAAAAGAACAAAAAACATTAGCCAGGTCCTGTGCCCAGCTCAGACGGTTTCATCATGGATGTTCATGGTTCAGGAGCTGGTTCTGAGGCAGTAGAAACACCAAACAGAAAAAAGCAACAGGTGTAGGCAAGAAAACAGGCATCAAAAAGGGGAACGAAATCTAACAGGAACCCAGGACTTCGAGGACACAGCTCCTTATTTGCTCACCCTCTGTCTTCTACAAGTTGTTGGAATGGTCCCTACAGTACAGTTTGCCATGGGGCCTTTTCATATTTCTATTTGGTTTTATTCAGGGGGAGACACTCAAGAGTTGAATAATGGAACGTAATATTAAAAGATATGAAAAAAGCATGATAGAGTTCAAATTTTAAACAGATCCATAAATGAGCCTTGCCCTTACCTCTTCACTGGAGGAGAAAGGTGGATGCTTGTGTTGTACATGGCTAATAAATGCTCACCTGGCATAATGAGACCTGCACTAAATAAACTCTCAAGTCAATAACATTTAAGAAGTTTACTGGAATTTTGTGCTTTTCTATTTAAGGGTCTTCTACCTAACTTTTGCAGTTCATTCATTATGAGGTCCTGCATACAGACATTATATAATATTCCCTAATTACTACCAACCATTAGTTCTTCACTATTTGTCATTTTTTCGTACTCTGGTAGATTGCTTGTCCTCATTTCAATCAGTCAACTCGTCCCATGAGCCAGAGCCTGTATAAATGTCAAGTCAATACTTAATTCTGTTAAGGTTGAAATTGAAAACCTTATTTCATAAACCAAACTACATTTTGCAGTCTGGGCCCTGAGTCAAAGTCGGGTGACGTGAGGGAAAGCTCAGAGAATCGGAAGAAATTCCTGGAACATTTTGTAAGCAAGTGACAATAAATTGCATGTCCTACCAAATTCCATTTCAGATAGATCCTTGCCTCCCTACACTAAGGTGTATTGTCAAAGGTTTACCATTTCCAGTAAAGATTATTGTATTTTAGTAGGGACTTAAGGGATATCTTGCATCCATTAGTGGCCTGCTCTGTGCTGAAAGGCTTAATGAATTGCTTGAGATATCTAAAATAGTATATTATCACTCACTTATTGGAAAAGTACCAGGCAGATTATAAAATGATGCTATTTAAAAAAAATTAATTAATAACTAAGGAGACACTGCTTTTAACTGCAGGAAATTTCAGTAATCATTCAATACACAGAGATCACAAGTCACAGAGAAATTAAAAGGAAACATAACGGTGCCTCTTGACACCAGTAGGTCCTGACTCTACAAAGATTTTCTCATTTCAAAGCTTCAAGAGAACACCATTTTCATGGTTTGACAGGAAGAGAAGAGTGGAGACTTGTGCTCCTGCTTAGATGTTTGCTGGGAACTCAGTCTCCCTGCATGGTAAATTTTTTCTTGATGGTTTAGGTAGATGTAAGATTGAATTTCCAGCTAAATTAGCTTCATAATATTAGTAAATGAGACTGCACTGCTCTATATTTATAGTCTTCTTGGAAATGTGAGATTCATCTGCCCTTTCTGAGACAGACATCAATGAACAGACTATGAACTCCAAGCCAAACGTTTTCCAGAAAAAAAAAAAAAATCTTCATTAGCTTCATATGATTTTATGTATTTTAGATATAATCTAGTGGAGGCACTAAAAACATAGGATTTTGAGTTGCAGAGTACCCTACATTTTCTGTGAAGGATATGCTTAAATAAACCATGAAGGATGAATCCCTGGGTGGGACCTGTTTAGCATCTGAGAAGTGAGGAACATTTTATGACTTATCACAACCCCCTAGGACTGCTTTACAGGCACTAGTAAGGAAAACACAAATAAAACAAAACAAAACAAAAGAAGCAGAGCTGGGAAACAAAAATTTCTCATTCGAACAGATCCTAGAGCAGAGCAAGTGCAGCCTTGGGAAGGGTCACCACTAGACCTGGGCATTCACCTCTCTGGAAAGCGTCCCCTCTTCTGGTGGCTGTTGGGCCACGTAACTGCTAACTCAGGTCATCAATAACTGGGGAAAAAATGCAGGTTTTAAAAAAAATGTTTGTTTTAGACTAAAAGGTAAAACTTTAAGACAGATTCATAGATTTACTAAAACCATTTAAAAAAAAAACATTTCTCAGATACAGGTCTTCAGGTTTTAGCACGGACTTTGATAACTGAATTCCTACGTAGTCTTGAGGCATGACCGGAATGACTTTGGCAAGATCTCCCATCCTGAGCAATTGGGCATGAATTTTTACTCCCTCAAACACAAAAAAACCCTCCGCTATTGACCAAAACCAACCCCTCCCTCATTTTTTACCCATCGCTTACTCAGAGAAACAGGGTGGGGTTAAAGTCTTCTCACAGTGAGGCGAGAGAGATGCAGAGCTACAACAGAAAGGGGAGAAAAGTCGTTATTTGATTTTATTTTGTCCTCCTCCACGCTGGCAAGCACAGCCCCGCTGCCCACTGACCAGTCAACCCCGCCAGGGCGCTGCGGAGATCTTCTCCAGCTCAGCCCGACCTGTGCTGGGGAGCCCACAGGCACTCCTACGCATCAGAGCATCACTACGAGATTTGTGTGTTTGGGAGAGGGCAGAGACTGTTTGAAATCATGGTTGCCTCTCTTGAGCAGTGAGATTCAGAAGGGATTTTTTTTTTTCCCCTAAGCAGGGCACTGTATAAGGGTTTCTAAGACCTGCTTAGGAAAATGAGGAAGCGTCCTCACCATTCTCCTTTTTGTCTTGCTATTCAGCGAATGACATATAAATTAACCCTAACCTATAGCTTCCAATTTACACCTGTGGTTTTTTGATGTGCTTCTCACTGAGGATGAGAAAGCCTGAGCTGCCACCATGCCATGGCCGGTGAGAAGGTCAGGTGTGGAGCTCTTGCAAACCTGTGCTGCCGTTCTGCCTGCTGCAAACCGTCCGTCAAACTGGGAGCCGCTGAGGGTTAAAGCACGCTCGGGGACACAGCCTCGGCTAACTGCTGGTATCCAAACAAGCTGGCAGCAACTCTCTTTTCCACCAAAAATAAAGGCTCCTGTGTTAGGTTTGATAACTCCACCTTTCATTTGGTAAGTCTCCTCAGTGTGAAATGAATTGAAATGAGAATCCTGTGTTATGGGCTTAAAGCCATCAGCTTTTTCACCGATTTCAGTGTTTTTTAAATTATACAGCAGAGTACCCTGGGAGGTACTGGGGTGGAGTACTTCAGGCCTCAGGCAGCCCCTGAGAAAGACAAGTTTCTAAGTCAGGCTCTCAGCTTGATTTCCTTCCTGCTTTTGGGTTCCTACATTCACTGTCTCTGTTTTGTGTAGCTTTTGTTGCAGTCCCCTCAAACGGTGAATTTCTCTGCACAGGGGTTGTCTCCCACCATGTATGCAGAGAGTCCAGAAAGATGAACTTCCATCCAGGTCCTACTGAAATACAAGTAATCAGCTAATTTGATAGTAGCTGGGGATACACTTTGCTAAAGCAGTGGGATATAAACACTGACCTTCATTTAATATGGCTTTAGAAACCAGCAAATTCTTCTTTGAGAAGCAATACTTGAAATAATAGTCTCCAAAACACAGCACAGAAACCCAAGCAGAAATGCAAGCCCAGCTAGAAACCTGCGTGTGGCAGGAGATGTCCAAGTCCTGCCTGGTGGAGGATGGATGCTCCCTGGGCACTCATGCACACAGAAGCAACGCAAAAGAGCGAAGCGAGGAGGAAGCTCACCCTTAACAAGTGTGGCAGCATAATCACGAAAAGCACCCCGGTGACCGAAGGAGGGTGTTTGCTGTAAGAGCACAGCGTGACAGTCTCTGCTCCAGTGGTTCTCCTGTGCTCAAGAAAGGACAACTGGCTTCTCAAATAAACCAGATCTGCCCCTAGCAGTACCTCTCTCTCTCAACAGTTTCTTTACAGTGAGACAATCAACAAGATCCTGGGGGTTTTTTGGCTAGATATGTACATCAAAGAAGTATTAATATTGATAATTCTTATTAATACAGCAGAAAAAGAAATGTCAGGACAAATAAACCAGGGAAGATACACATGCTATGTTTGTTACTGAGTAACAGCAAGAAACAGGTGGCACAAATCCCCAAACCTCACTATTTAGAAAGCTTTTCTCCCTTGCTTTGCTGCTGCTGCGTGACTTTTACTCTGCCTTTGCTGTGTCAGTTCACACAGGATCAGTCAAAAAGAAACACTACTGATCTTCTGAATCTATAAACACCAAAAGCTCTCCATGAGCACAAAGGAACAAAGACCCGTGGGTTCATGCAGCAATCCAGACCTACAGAAACACCATGTAATTTTGCTTCCTCTTTTCTCCTGGCAGAACAAAAACCAGACTTACATCCTGAAAGGAAGAGTCACCAAAGGGCGTGCTAGGTGACCTCACAGACCTTTTGCATCTCTAACCTCTGATTCAGCGCGAAGAATGCAGACCTGTGAATCATGACACCGCGCTGAACAAGCAGTGACACGGCTGGAGCCAAAAGATCTCCAAACATTGACACTCTTCCCAATACCTTATCACAAGGATGTAATGAACAGAAAAAGATGATGTGTTCGAGACAGAAACACAAAGCCCAATCCCTCCAGCAGCATGTTTCCCTACAGAGGTAGCAGTCTTTGGGCTAAAGACTGCGTGGGCAGGGGATGGAAAAGAATCCCAAACCCGGTACCTCGCAGGTGGGCGGAGATCCTGATTCACATCGCAATCATTTGTCATAGCCTGCAGGCATGAGGAAAAATACTTTCATCTCCTCAGATCTCACAAGCTAAGCAGTGTTAGCTGCATCAATATTTGCAGTGGAAGGTCTCCAAGTGGCAGGAAGTGATGCTCATGGGAGCTGGGCTCCTACCCCAACCCCGCGCTGAGCCAGAGCCGCAGGACAAGCTTTGGAAGGCGTTACGGCACAAGACGAGGTTTGGAAGGTGTTACAGCACAGGACGAGGTTTGGAAGGTGTTATTCTGGCAGCATTGCTGCTTCTGACACAGGGCTGTAAAGGACAGTCCTGGTGATGCATGGTCAATAAAAGCACCAGGCCACTTTCTCTCTGAACAGGGTGTCCTGAGACCCTGGACAAAGCCCAGCCCATGCCATTGCATTCCAACTCCTTGCAGCAACAGCAGCTAGAGACAACACAGATTCTCCCCGTTCACAAACCCACGCAGGTCATTGGGTTTCCTGTTGTGCTGACCTAATGCACTCCGGAACCATGGTGACCCACAGTTCTAATTCATTTTACAAATTTAACAGGTTAAGGCTGCTAAACCTGGCCTGAAATCTTAGGCTGATTTCAATAAAATCTAAGGACATGCTTAAGGAATGTGTTGGTTTTCTCGAGCTGTTGTCTCCAGTTAAAAATAATGTGCCAATAGATGATGGTAAGTTTGAAATTAGGATCTTTGCATATGCTTCAGCACATTTTGTCTCTTTGGGGAATAGCCAAAGAATTCAAGACTGAAAAAATAAGCACAGGCAAAATACAGTTGTCTGCTTGTTACTGAAACAAACACTAAGTCATATATTATCATTGTCATAAAAAGACTTTATCAGGACAAAGAGACACAATGCTACAGCCTGCAGCAAAGATACCATTAATAAAATAAATCACATAATTCACAACTACAAGTGCTTCACTTTAAAAGTAAAAAATAGGGAGAATAGGACTGTGTGTACTTGGATGAAACAGTACAATCTGTATCAGTGTACTGCACACGTCAACACTGCTCATACAATGAATAAAGAGGAAATGCAACACAGTCAAATAACTTTATTAATCTTCTGCACAACGACCTTCTACTAAACTCATATAACCAAAGGTCTGCATGCTATATAACCTATCACATTTCTACCCCATGAATAAATAAATAAAATTCCACAGGAAAAAAGAAAAAAAGAGAGAAAGAAAGCTCAATTATTGGTATCTTTTAAGGCTAGTGGGCAAATACTTCAATAAAATATAAGATGACTTGGGTTGAAATAGGAGCACACTTAAGTTTTTCAGCATAAGCAGCAAACTGATACCCCTCCTGTTAATACCAATTTCAGCCAAATCTTGCATACTACTTGAGATTATTCTTTTTCTTTATGAAAATTAGCATAATGGAAGATAGAAACCCAAGGAAGTAGCCACATAGACGAAAAACGAATACAATGAAGGAGCGGCCAGCTGGAGGTGTTTAAAAGACGTAGATGAGGTTCTTAGGGCCACGGTTTAGAGGTGAACTTGGCAGCATTAGGTTAACGGTTGGACTTGATGATCTTAGAGGTCTTTTCCAACCAAAAGGATTCTATGATCCTATGACTAACGAGCACATTAATACTGACCTGTCAGTCAGCCCATCTCTAAACCAGCCAAAATGATGCTACTTGCCCAGAGAAATGCAGAAAGGGAACTAGAAAGTCTTATAAAAGCAGAAGGAAAAGCAAGGTGGATATGAGCAGGTGACGAAGACACAGAACACAAATATGTAGGAAAGCTACATTTTCTCAAGGATTTTACGGTTATGTTTCTCAAGTGAGAAAACAACAGGACAAATCCTTTATCCTGCTAAGGAAATTTGGTGGCAATACAGAGTAAAGTGCAGTTTTAAATGAGACAGAGGTTCTAACTTAGAGCTGCCAGTATATGAGGAGACCTTTTGGTGCCAGCCATCCTACCGCTCCCTCGGAGGAAGAAGAGAGGATGTGACAGGAGCAGGGCTGATATGAAATGCATCGTGTCTAGTCTTCCTTTAACACAAACAGCTTTACGTACATCTAAAGTTGATTTTTTTTTTTTAATAGGAGAGGTTCTGAGTTGGAGACATGCAACGATCTCTCTGCATTAGTTCTGAAGTATGGACTGGGACTTACCCAACATTGATTTGGTTTTTTACGCATGGATGCTGTGAATGTGAAATGTGTAAATAAATACTTTTTAAATACTACCCAAACTCCCAGGCAGCTCACATATGCACTCAGAAGCAGTCTGAAAACATTAAATAAGTTCAGAAGAGTTGCTGAGAAAATGGGGTCAAAATCGTCAAATGAAGAATTTGCTTGAAAAGAAAGGTCTGCATGAAGTCTTGAAGGCTAAAAGCTAAATGGGGCTGAGGGTACACCACAGTGAGGAAAAGATGCCATCAATTAATTCTCTAAATGAGGAAGACTTCTAAACTTTCCCAGATGAGCTCCAACAGGAGCGAGAACAGGGCAAACACAACGGATCTTTACTGCCTTGCAGGAATATAAGGAAAGTGACAGTCATCCGGGTATCTCGGGTCTGGGACACTGCAAGCCCCCAGGCACACAGTTTCCGTACCAGGCAGCAGAGGTGAGGGCACACGTGGTGTACCTACGGGCACACGTGTGTGGCTCTGGCCCCCAGACCAGCTCTGCTCCTCACCTGGCCACGTTCTCCTGGGCACGGACCCTTTGCAGGAGTGTTGAGACCCCCCACCCTGGAGTAAAGGAGCAGCCTGGGGCATCTGTATGGAGCAGAAACAACCCACCAACCCTCATACCCTCTACAAAATACAATAAATGTGTTTTAGCTGCACTGACTGCAGATGAATTAGAAAAACAAAGAATAATTAGAACTCAGCTTAAATCAGTAAAAGGAAGAGCTATGATTACATGAATATATACGGACAACAAATCTGCTACAAAAGTGCCTGATTCAAAGTCCGTAAGCAAAGCTATTTCAAACAGCATTCTCCACAGCAGCGTTCCCTTTTATAGCACAGAAGAGATGCGTGGCTGTGTTCAGGATATCCAAGCAGAAAGCCCAGAAGCAGAGTAAGAACCAAAGACTTATGTCAACAGAAAGGTATACTTTATTCTCCTCTCCTTTCTTCTTCTCTACACAAACACATTATGCAGTACCAAAAAAAAAGGGAAGGAAATGAAAAGAAAATGGATCAGTTGAAGCCTCCAGGAAAGATAACCTTCAAAGGAAATTTAGCGGAAAATTGAAGAAAATAGAAGCTGAGATTTCTCTTGTACCTCATGGCTACAAAAATAGATAAGTAGGAGAAAAGGCTGCAAGCAGCATTGCTCCTTTTTGTGACAAGACAGAAAGCCCCAGATATATTCAATCAATTCCAAAGGGAGAAAGATAATGAGAAATTAGAAATACCCATGAATAGGTTTGAAGTTTACTGCTTCTGGACACACAGCATCGACAAGAACATGCAATTTCAACACAGACAAGAGAAAGAGTGAATCAAATGAACTATATGTGACACACTTAAAAACTCACAGAAACACCCAAGCAAAGTTTTAGAAGCTACCAATGTTATCAAATCTCCATTAGACTTTCAGAAACTTTTCCCTATTATTACAGATGTATCTGTGAGTAAGTAAAAAACCTACTACATCTACAATGCAACACTCCTGAGGCTGTGGCATCCAAGAATAGCTATGCTAAAGAGCAAAAATTAACATTCCTCCCATCAACTTGTTGCTGCCTGCATGGGGGAGGGAGAATCTGGAAAAGGAAAAAATCACAAGAAAAAGCTGAGGCAGCAACATTTAACATTAATATATTGATTTGAAATTAACAGCAATTCCAAGAGATGGGGTTGTTTTGTTTTGAGTGGGTTTAGGTTTGGGGTTGCATTTTTTTCTTTGGGGTTTTTTTAGCAGAATACAGGTTGATCACTAGGTGAGCAGAGGGGTTGGGGCAAGAGCTCCAGTGTTCCCTTGGCTATATCATCTTGATTTGGTGGCAGGAAGATCAGCATTTTCCTTAGTTTCTGGGCTTAATTAATTTGCCTGTTATGGCGGTGCGTCCCTGAAGTGGGGGAAGTCTGCTGGAGGGTAAGGAAGGCAGAGAAAGAAAGGTGAGATTGCCTTCTTTAAAATGAGGGAGGAGAAGGAGGGACTGGCAGAGCCCAGGAAACAGGCGCTGCCGGTTTGTGCAAATATCCTGCCTGAGACCAAACCGTCCCACCGCTGGGCATCCTCTGGTACTCACAGTATTAAAGTTGATCCCAACAGCAGGAATCTTAACAAAGGGTAGCCATGGAAACAAGGCACTCCTGAAAAAAAAAAAAAAAAAAAAAAGCTTTTCTGCAACATCAAGGGACTTGCGGGTTACACCTCACTTTCTGTCATGCATTTCCACTGTAAACAACAAAAATGAAGCAACTGCAGTTTTAAGACAACATTTGCAAATGACCTGAACCCTTCAAAACAGTCTCACCACAGATAAGGCACCCAGTTGGAGAAGCAGTGGACACTCTTCCAGTTGTCCGGCTTCCTTCCATGGATGCCAGCCTGTGATCAACATTGGCAGTAGTCTCGCAAAACAAATAAATCTTTAAACAATGAGCTACAGATTAAAAGCCTGAGAGGGTCCCCTGTGTCCCAAGCAGAAATAAGAGCATTACAGAGAGGGCTGGAGACCGGTGGTGCAGAAAGTTGAGTCACTGAAGACACGAGTTCATATTTGATGCATGGGTAGAGGTGAAGTGGGCTGATGGCCCTCAGACACTTCGGGGATTTGTTCTTACTGCAGCACTTGTGCCGTAGCCATTTCCTGATGATGAGAGTCTAAGGGCTGGAATAACGAATGCGTTGCAGGCAGAAATAACTGAGGTTCAACAGCAGCGCTGGGTGGAAATCTGTACTCAGTACCTGCTTTGTCTGTTGTCAAAAGTACCGTATAGTGCCTGTCATCCTTGGGTTTAAACACCGACTACACCGGTGAGATTAGTGTAACACTAAACCTAGAGTGGATAATTTCTGCCACTGTCCAGTGAAAGATCTGTGTTTTTCTTTCTCTTTATCTCTCTCAGAATCATATGAAGTGTCTGTACCTGCTGGTAACCATCCCTCTCAAGAGTACAACTATTAATATATATTCCTAGGGACATCCAGAGGAATACGGGCAGCAGCAGGACACGTGCTGCAATGGACAGCGTGTATATGAAGTGAGGTGTGCTGCCTGCCCCTGGCTGGTGGCAAAATCAGAAAGGACATGTCCACGCTTCGCTGTCATCAGTGGGAAACCGATTCCACGCCAGCATGACTAGAAAGGAAGCAGCTGTTCCAAAAAAATAGAGGAGTCAGTTGTCTTCTTTATGAAGCTGCTGTTTCTGCCGACAGTACACAGAGCAAAAGAGAGAAATATAAGTCATTTTGGCAGCAGCCAGCCCTACGCCATGACCTTGCCCAGCTCAGAGCACAGGAGAGGAAAAACCCAGCAGCACTCCCTGTCTCTTGCATGGGCACGGGCAGGACCATGGCACGCAGCGCCGTCCTCACGGGGACTCACCACCACGTCCGCTGACTCCAGAGCTGCCGCTGCTCGGGACCTCAGGTGCATTTGCCAATGCACTAATATCTCAAATCCAACTGGCTATGAAAAAGGAACACTGCCACAGGACTCCTCCCTTGTATGAGGCATTAGATAAGTATAACCAGGTCCTGTATAACCAAGTCCTTTTCTATCAAAAACAAAGCAAAAAATAAAGCCAACAGTGTGGGTGCGTAAATGGATTTTCCCCTCCAGCTGACACTGAATCTAAATCAAACTGAATTGTTTTCATAATTTGCAACCTCTGGTTTCTCCATAATTACAATGTTGTGAAACGAGCAGAAACAGCTAGTAGATACCCACAGGGAAGAATTACATCTAGTGACCCTATAATGGTCCAGGATGAAGAAGATGCAATGAAGGAACCCACAGTATTCATTAATGAATAAGATCAGTAAGGAAGGAGGAAGCTAGAGTTAATTAATGTATATAGGATTTAGATGTAGATGCTGCAGACAGAAGTAGCCGATGGTTTTATGCAAGCAATTGTCTTAGCCATAAAATACTTCATTAGAAACAATAATCTGAAAAATCCCCAAACTCTCCCCATCTGCAGGATGCTGGAGAAAAAACTATTTAAAAAATACTTTGCCTTTAAAATGCAATGTAAAGAGATGCTATTAGCTATTACATATGAAATATTCTGCTAAAAACTAATCCTAACCTCATCTGATTTTAGAGTTGCTGCTTCCACCTGTTTTTCCCTTGCACTGCTGAACTGTCTTTCTGTTGACTATCAAAGTTTAAATAATCTCTCAGTGATACTGTGTTCTTTTTTTTTCACCTGCCATTGTTCTGACCCTGTTAAGTGTCTATTAAAAAAAAAAAAAAAGTATAAGCAAACCGCTAAGACAGTTGACTATAGAAACTTACAGAAGTACAGAAAGTTAGAAGGAATTTCCCTTCCAACACACAATCTTCCCTTGTTTCTTTCTCACAATCCTTTGATCCTTGGAAATTGAGAATATACATAACACTAGGTAAAGAGAAGGCAAAAAATCATTTGAAGCTTATATTATGGTATCACTCAGATAACCCAGTCATAACTGATGGCACAGCATGTCATGGTCCAAACATGCCTCGCATACGTTACATACATACCATCCCTGCCTCCATAAAACTTATCTGACAATCTAGATAAGATTCAAAACACAATCTTATGGTGGGAAGAGCTCACCTGGTTAACAGAGTGTTCTGGCTAAAGCACAATTTAGGGGGTACCTTTTGGGAAAGGCAAGTTCCCCTTTGCTGACATAGTTTGCAGTAATTACATTGCGGTTGTACATTTGCACCTGTGACTGATCTGTACCAACAAAGATTTTGATTTGTGTTCATGCTTTGGCATGCCGATAAAAACGCAGAGAATAAGCTGTAGCCTGCTCCAGCATCATTAAAGAATGCAACATTCCATACGTGTGAACTCTATCCTGCCTACTTAACACTCCTACCTTACAGGATTAAATATACACTTGCTTCTAGTGAATAATTACATCTGGTATCAAGCCTTGACAGTGTACTCCAACTGCCTGATGAAACTTAGGAGAAGGATGAGCATCATAGCTGCCGTTTTCTTGCTGAGCAACCTCGTGGGAAACTCTTCTCCTTACCCCCAGGGGCTGGGCATCCACCCGTGTTCTGAACTCCCAGGAAAGACCGATTATTCAGAGAACAGTATTCTGAACCATTTTCTAAAAATCCTTATTTTTAGGAAATTATTCTTAGAAAATTAGAATTCTTTATTAAAAATAATCTTCTATAATTACAAACAGTATTTTAAGCAGCAAACAACTGGATGATTAGCATTTTCATTGTGCGTTAAAAGCTCCTCACTGATAACTAGAGAGGGTAAGACTTTCTTTAGAAAAGTTTAAAGCACATGCCTTATATTCAGAGCTACCAACAGAAGTTAATGAATATCTCAGAGACTCATTTAATCTCTCAGAAATCTGCTGGATGAAGAATTGTGAAGCCATTTATTTTGTAAAATCCCATTAGTTTTTGATAAAGTCTTTCAGACAAACGGTAATTTTGAATGATTCACCTGAACAAAATAACGCACCCAAACTCTCAAAATGCCACTGGGGTGAGGTCAGGCAGAGAATGAGTCTGCCAGTGTAAATGACTGCATTTGTCTCCTGTCAGAGTCCTTCACTTTAGGCACAAAAAGTACTTCCATAAGATTATTGGCTTGACAGAGATCAAGAAAATGGATTGATTTTTAATTTTGGGGAAGTTTTCAAGGAGTTTAGAATAACAGATCCATTTAAAAAGCTTCGGAAGCTCGGAGAGTATGTGGGCGTGTGTGTGGATGGGGGAGTGCACCTCCCTGTGGGGTTTACTGAGGGAGGACAACCAAGGACCGCCCTTCTCTCAGTTATGTATCACCACATCACGTACGGTTGTGAACATTTGTGGAAGTAAACATGCAGAACCTGGGTTTCAAAGTACAACACAGTCCTTGGCAGAGACCTCTAATGCCCTTTGGATCAGGGCTGCAATGTTTTTATCTAGAAACAGTCTTTCCAGGCTAAATCAACAACAATACCCTCCTGAAACACGCTCCTAAAAGAAACCAAATGTATTTCTTAAAGTTCAACCCTGCATTAACCCTCTTTAGCGAATTTGCAGGTGGTGCCAAAGTTTGGTTCTAAGGATATCAGCAAAGGCCCTGGCACCAGTGCAGCCAGTAATAACTGCTGTTACAACCACGGGGAGTCCCTGGCCTGTAGATATTGTGACGGACGCATTAGAGCAGGGGTGTCAAACTCATTTTCACCGGGGGACACATCAGCCTCGGGGTTGCCTTCAAAGAGCCGAATGTAATTTTAGGACTGTGCAAATGTAACTACTCCTGCCTCTATACAGTCCTAAAATTACATTCAGCCCTTCGAAGGCAACCCCGAGGCTGATGTGGCCCCCGGTGAAAATGAGTTTGACACACCTGCATTAGAGGAAAAACCGTTTATGACCCTCCCACGGCCCTCAGATCCATTCCTCCTCGTTCTTCTCTTGTGGGGAGTGACAGCCCAGCCCCAGCCAGCCCCAAGCCTCTCGTGCTCCAGGTTTCAAGATTCTATCTGGCTTTTGTCTCTAAGCTGGCTCTGGCTGGGACAACACCAAGCTTCCTCGCCACTTCAGAACCAGCCTCTAGCAAATGACAACCTTCCCTTTCTGCCTTATCAATGACCTGATGTGCTAGTCCCAAATCTAGCACTGAAGAAACCTGAATTAGCACTTGGTTACTGCACCACTGACATTGCAGAGCAGCTGTGCAGGAGGTTCTGTTTCCTTGGATCCAAACTGCAGGGCAGAGATGATCATCAGACAGTTCTTCTCAAGCTCAGATCTTGTTTTCATCCCATAACTCAAATTCTGCATGGAAAGGACTAACACAAGATCCATTTCTCTAACTAGCTAAGTTATGAAAGCTGAAATTTAGTGGAACTTCAAAGAGACAGGTATCTTTTGCCCAGTCATAAGCACCAGAATTAATTTCAGCTACAGGAACATAACATATATACAAGCAGCCAAACAAAAATGCATTGGATTGGCATTGGGCAATCTATACAATTCACCTAGATTTTGAAATGATTACATGGAGCTCATCTCTGTGAATGGCACTAATTCAACATACTTTTCAGATGACTGAACTTTATATGATACTCTATACTGTTAGAGCTGTATCACATTTAAGACCGTCACCAAAAAACATGAAGGGACAAGTGATTGTAATACCTGCATCACTTACATCACACAGGAAAACTTTTATCACATGATACGGACCCATTCCACAACATAACTCTGTTATCACTGTCATTCACCTTCTCCATGTAGTAGGGCTTTAGGGCAGCAGCCTTTGTCAATGAACACTATCAGGAGTGCAGTACACAGCATCATTTCTTTAGATGTCATTGCCTTTCCAAGCTATCAATTAATTAAATGCAATTTCAGGTTAGTTTAAAGTCTACTGTATACTGCAAAACATGAAGTTAAAAACCTACACCTGGAATCCAAATAAGTGATCAGCCACAACGCAGGTTAGGCTGACAAAGTATTTCCTTGCTTGAGTAAGATTTGGGCACTTCAGTAGCAGAGGACAGTGCCATTAAAGGAGTCCTGAACAATTCAAGGATACTAACCTTTTTTACAATGGTAGTTATAGGATAGTGTCACACAAAGCTGAAGAAATTAATTTCCCCCCAAGCTCATAATCTAGTCAAGCAGGATTAGCTAAACCTTTCAAGGGACTTTGGAGGAGGACTCAACTCCACGGCTCTTCCCCTTTTCAGTGATTACAAAGCCCTTCTGTCTCCCTTGAGTGAAGTATATGTCAATTTGCAGATTCTCCTTAAAATAGCAAGATCTGGTACTCTACACTTCTCTAAATCGGCTTGGTTTTTTGTGACCTGAAGCAATCAAAGCTTGATGCAGTCCACTGAAGCATAGAATCACGGAATGGTTTGGGTGGGAATTGTTCAAAGGTGATTTAGTCCGACCCCCCTGCAATGAGCAGGGACATCTCCAACTAGATCAGGTTGCTCACAGCCCCGTCCAGCCTGGCCTTGAACATTTCCAGGTATGGGGCATCTACCACCTCTCTGCGCAACCTGTTCCAGTGTTTCACCACCTTCATCGTAAAACATTTCTTCCTTATATCTAGTCTGAATCTACCCTCTTTTAGCTTAAAGCGTCACCCCTTGTTCTATCACTACAGGCCCTCCTAAAAAGTCTGTTGTCATCTTTCTCGTAAGCCCACTTTAAGTACTGCAAGGCCACAATAAGGTTTCCCCAGAGCCTTCTCTTCTCCAGGCTGAACAACCCCAACTCTCTCAGCCTGTCCTCATAGGAAAGGTGTTCCATTCCTCAGATCACTTTTGCGGCTTCCTCTAGACCCTCTCCAACAGGTCCATGTCTTTCCTGTGCTGAGGGCTCCAGAGTTGGATGCAGCACTGCAGGTGGGGTCTCACTAGAGAGGTACAGAGGGACAGAATCACCTCCCTTGGCCTGTTGGCCATGCTTCTTTTGACACAGCCCAGGATATGGTTGGCTTTCTGGGCTGTGAGCACACATTGCTGGGTCATGTCCAGCTTTTCATCCACAGGTACCCCCAAGTCTTTCTCCGCAGGGCTGCTCTCAGTCCCTTCATCCCCCAGCCTGTCTTGATACCTGGGGTTGCCTTGACCCAGGTGCAGGACCTTGCACTTAGCCTTGTTGAACCTCACAAGGTTCTCATCAGCCCACTTCTTGAGTTTGTCCAGGTCCTTCTGGATGGCATCCCATCCCATCCCTCAGGCATGTCAACTACACCAATCAACTTGGAGTACTCTGCAAATTTGCTGAGGCTGCACTCGATGCCGTTGTCTGTGTCGCTGATGAAGATATTAAACAGTACTGCTCCCAATATGGACCCTGGGGAATGTCACTGATCTCCTTCTGCACACCGAGCCACTGACCACTGCCCTCTGGATGCGACCATCCAGCCCGTTCCTCATCCACCAAACAGTCCATCCACCAAATTCATCTCTCTCTAATTTAGAGAGAAGGGTGTTGTGGGGGACCATGTCAAAGGCCCTACAGAAGTCCAGATATTAATAGATGACATCCATAGCTCTTCCCTTGTCCACTGATGCAATCACTCCACCACAGAAGGCCACTAGGTTGGTCAGACAAGACTTGCCCTTGGTGAAGCCACGCTGACTGCCTCAAGTCATCTCCCTGTCCTCCATGTGCCATAGCTTCTAGGAGGATCTGTTCCACGATCTTCCCAGGCACAGAGGTGAGCCTGGCAGGTACCTTACACTAGATCAGGTTGCCCAAAGCTCCAGCCAGCCTGACCTTGAACGCTTGGAGGGATGTGGCATCCACAGCTTCTCTGGACAGCCTGCTGCAGTGTGTTGCCACCCTCGTGACCAGAGGCAGTTCCCTCAGCCTGCTCTTCTGTGTCCTGGCCCCTCACCATCTCAAAGGCCCTGGGCTGGGCCCACACCCCACACGTCAGTGTCTTTCCTGGACTGAGGAGACCAGGAGGTAGGTGCAGACACCAAAGTACCAAACAAGAGAGGAGGAAAGGACCTTTACTATTATTTTCATGGTTTATTGGTGTGGGTTTGTTTGGGGTGGGAGGAAGAAGGGCTCACACCACCTGTGGCAATCAACACAATAATTGTTGATGTTGGAAGATGAAACGAGTGAGCCCGCAGGATGGCCAGGCACAGAGGCTGGGCTTCCCAGCTAATGGCAGGTGTGACAGTTGGGCTGTGTCGGTGGCATCATGTGTAGTAGTGTCAGGGGAGCTGTGCTGGAGGTGGATCCACTTCCATCTGTTTTTCCTTGATCTGTGGGTGGACCCACCTCCATGGGCTCCACACCACAAGCCACATGGTATGAAACAGCAACTGAGCTTTTGTACAGAACTTTTCACTAACAGATCTCAGAACACTTCACAAAGGTGGCAGCATATCTCCTCTTCGCAGCTGTGAAACTGAGGCCATAAGGTGATCTCCTGGACATATGCAAAAATTGCAGAAATCCGTTTCATTCTCAAGACCTACTCCCATGTACCATCCATTAAACACTGCTGTAAAAATCAGTTACAAGCTTTAGAAAACATGGTTGCCCCCATTACAAACCCAAATAATTTCCCAGAAATCTACTAATGCAAAAATACACTGGCAACAAAAAAACCAAAGGTTAAACAAGATTTGCAGCTTCATTATTCATATGCTATAATATGTATAACTAATTTACGCTTCCAGAAATGTAAGTACATATTTGTTAGGGCTTGTAGCTTCACGCTCTACAGTAACACTTGAGGAATTAGCTGGAACACACACAATTCCTGATTTTTCACTTAATTAACAAATGCATTCCATAGTCTCACATGATCTGTATTTTCCATAAATAATAATCTTAACTGATTAACTGATAAATGTCTTCATCTGCTTTTAGCATCTGCATGCTGCAAGAACAGGTTTCTTTGGCATTGCATACCTCTCTCACAGTGACAGTGTTTCTACGGTAACGTTCACATTTATTAAGGCTGGATATAGTATCACTGCTGAACTTGTGCGCCTGAAGTGTAAGTGAGAACAGGCGTAGGAAAAAACACCTGTTCTTACGTATGGAGTAGGCATACAAACCCTGGAATAATTATATCTCTTTTAAAGACGCATTAACATGGTGTTACAGGTTTTAAAATACAAACACTAAAAGTATTGACAGGTCAAACACCTTAAGGCTTTAATAGCTTATTTTCTTGCACCTGTATAAAATCAAGTTTGATACGGCATTAAAAAAAATAAATCTCATATGGAATCCAAGGCAATTCCTGCTAATCTGAGTAAGAGGTGAATCAGTTTTCTATGATGGAAATATGTATATTATATAGATAAGCCATAAGAAGCAAAATTTCAGTGTTGTCAATCACCTTGTTGGTCTCTGTATGCCAGAAAGTCAGGAGGATATAGCCACTCGTATTACAGGACAGCACAGAACAGCACAGGGAGCCAGCTACTGTACTCGGGCTGAAATCGCCCTTCTGAGACAACCTCTACCCAGTCTATGTCGGGTGAGCCAGAAAAGCAGAAATGCTCCTACAACAGGGTTTTTACTGCCAGGTAGGTGCTACCTGAGCAGTTAAACACCCATCTGAATGCAACCTGGTAAACTGGGGAAGACTGGATTTACAGAAACAGGGGTTTGGGGAGCAGGTTCAGCCAGCAGGACTCTCCCTGGTCACACACGTAGGAGCTTACAGACAGTCTGAATCAGCCGGCAACGTGTGCTTTGCTGCACATGCCACCAGTTGCAGAGTCAAGTGGCCTCTTTTTCTCCACCTACCTGAGGTACGGATGAAGGGTGAGCAACAGGATCCTTCAGGATGACGACATTGCAATCAACCACAGCTACTGCAGAATAAGAATCAAATAAACTGGGACACTTGCCTTCCAGGCTGGTATCAGACCTGCGCACAACACACAATAAATTAAGTGGACCATTTCAAGTTGTAGTTTTCAGATATTAGAATGTCATAAACAAACAGAGATGTTGCTTAAGACCTAATATATCGAAGCCTGGAGCATAACTCCCATCTGGTACAAAGAACCGTACATTTGGTCTTTGTGACAGGATGTCTCATCATGTATGGCGGCCTCCTGCTGACAGGCACCAAACAGCCTGAGAGATCTCGGAGATAATGCCTAGAGCAGGCAGACACTTCTCTGCCAGCAGCCACTGGATGAGGTAGGAACAACACAGATAAGTTAACGGTTGAAGTGAAGCTCAGACACCAACTTGGAGATCAGCTCAGATCTGGTTTGATCTGTTGCCGTTTTACTCCCACGTGCTCAGGCTCACCGAGGTATGAAGGTGGCACCAGGTCCCGGTCCCAGGTGCCCACCACACACAGACCTGGCTGCTGGGGGTCCTGGCAGCCACCTCGCAAGTGAAGCACTGGGGCAGTGCCCTGGTTCACAGTTTCAGCGCGGGTCCCACCAGGAGGAACACTGCTTTAAGCTGGGGGGTTGAACTGGATGATCTTTCGAGGCCCCTTCCAATCCCTAACATTCTGTGATTCTGTGATGTTCAAGGACATACCACAAGACTACAGCTACAGACGCAAAGTAGATTCACCCGAAAACCATGCACTACGTTACTAAAACGGATGAGCCCAGCAGGTTGTCGTTGTGCCTAAAGGTCCCACATCCTTATGTTTTACAGGTAAAAAGAGAGAGTGAGTACCCTGCAATAAGCCGGTGACCTCGGAAGTGACAGTGCCACCCTCCAGAGTTTGAAGGGGGTTATACACACCTGCACCATTCACTCGCCATTCTTGGCCTCAGAAAAGAATTTACTGCTAAATGATACACGCTTCTGCAGACGAACAACCCTTTCATGTGTTTCAGTAGGCACAGCTCAAAGAGGAAACTGGCCCACAAGCACCACTGAAGTCAATGGATATTGGAAAGAATGACAGAATTTCATCCGAAAAACAATTAAAAGCAGGGATGCCTATGCAACACGTCATGTTAGTTTTGGACAGGACAGTACATGAGATCTGCAGTTGTCGGTAAGAAGGAAAAAAGTAAAAGGCATGGAGAATCTCATCTAGAGTGAAGTTTCTACACGTTATTAAAATTTTTGTGCATTCTCATATAAAGTATAGCTTTAGGACAACTCAGTGAAAATAATTCTTTTGTCTCGTGTCTGAATATGAATGACAGCAAAATTATTCTAAAAGATCAGATTAAAAACTTTTGCTGCATTTTGAAATTCAAAGTATCACTTCTTTAAAAGAAAATGGTTTCCCAGCCTTTCTAAATACGGAAGTTAGACGGCATCCCCAAACTTTGGAAGTAATTAGAATGAGAAACATGATAAAATCCTTACAACTCTTTATGGTATTGTAAGGTCTTAGAAAAAGAAGAGACCACGTTTTTAATATAAAGTTGCTAGTGTGACCACCTGTCATAAAATACTAGACCTTTGATCAGGTATTGAAGGGAAAACATGAAACATCAAACCTGAAAAATACAATGAATGACATGTGGGAGCAGTGAGACCGACTAACTCTGCTCTTATGCTGGGGCCTGGATAACAACAGACTTACTTGGTTTTGCTTCCCCTCAGTGAAATTCCAGTGAAAGAAAGAGCAAAAGAGGGACTCACAAGCCACAGAAGCTGCAGATCTTAGACCAATGTAAAATAACTGGTTTTGACAACATTCAAATTCATATAACTCAGCTATAAAATATCTACAAACTATAGCTCTAAGAATTATGCTGAATAATAAGAATTAGCAACTCCATTCTATTCTTGGCAATTGTGGATCATTCTGACGAAATTCACTCCACTGATGCAATCAGAAATTATATACAGAGTTTGGAAAAGGTTAAAATCACAAGATACAGAATATACCAAAAAATCAGGAGAAATATCTATTGAAGTAAGATGGATATTTATGGCTTTACTAAAACACAAAATTGTCTAGATTACAGATGCACAGGCAAATTCACAGTCGGAATTTCCTGTATTTCACCTATAGACCTTTCTTAATGAACACGTAATCATGTTTTCCAAAAAGCAGATCCTCCCTAGGCCAGCTGTATACAGCCAAATCTCTCTCATTATGCTTCAGAAAAGTAAAATCTCTAGAGAAAAAGTCAGTGTTGAAACAGATGTACTATATTAGTAATCTGAGCTGTCAGCATCACTGTGCACTGGTTATACATAGCTAGGCAACCTGAAAAATATAAAGAAAAACAACCGAAAGTGACCCTGAGAGTGGACCAAAATCACCCTGTACCGCTTCTCTGACAAAACCTGCACCACATCCTTTACTTTCTTCCACTTAACACTTTTAAAAAAAATAAATCAAAATTTCTTATCAGTTGTGAGACAGCACCCCCTGGTGCAGCAACACATGAAAACTTTATAAATTTATAAAATATGTTAATTTGTGACGGGGTGCGGCTAACTGACAGGTATTCCTCTGTGGGTTACCCAAGGTGTGGAATAACCAGCTGGGTCTTTCCTCAACACTCCAGCTGCAGCTCTGTGCCAAAAAGCACACGATACAGAGCAATGGCCCCTCACGTGAGACTTCACGTCTCTGAGAGCTGTTTAGAGTTGTCTCTACAGAAATCACTTAAAAACCTTGTTAAAGCTCAGTATACAAACTATGTTTCCCCATGGCCTGATTTATTTTTGTTTTGTATCACCTACCTCCGTGTCTTCTTGGGATGACCCCCTCCTCTCCTAGATAACTGAGAGTTGCCTATATCATGCCTGTCATCAGATAAACATTCCTGCTTCTCATGTTATCATCTAAATAGGACAGAAAAACATAAATCCTCATTGGGCCCTGAATAAAGAAATCTGGCCCCAACTCGCAGCAGCTCTATGTTAGGAGCAGAGGAGAAACCAGCCTCCTGCCTCATGCAATGACTTTCAAAAACTCTTGAAGGAAAAGCAGCAAGTTTTCTTGCTCCATTTACACCTACTGCCAATTTATTCCCATTCTCATCCAAGCTTCTGAAATCAGAGTTGTGGAATAACTTTACTTTCCCAAGCATAGTGTACGCAACACATACTTACTGCTGCTTAGAAAATAGGTTAATAACCTCCTGGTACAAAGTTTTGAACAATACAGCCTAGCTACAGATTGACAAGAGCTTTTCCTAAGTTCGCTGCAATGAGAAAGCTGTAAGTGGATCCTAAAGTAGATCATAGAATCATATCGGATGGAAGACACCAACCAAGAGTAGGATAATCTGTGTAAGATATCTCTAGGTATATGCAGAACAGTCCTCTAATATCTAGAAAATGTTTTGCACCCCATTAATGTTCAAACACTTCAACAGCAATTACTTCAGAGTTCCCGTTCTCCTTAGAACAGCAATTTTTAAAGTAATCAGTGGTGCATCTGTGGTTCTCAGCTCTCCTGTCTGCTCACAATTGCTAATTCTCCTGGAAACCATGATGATGATACATCAGCTTTCCTCCTGTTTCCTTTCCCTGTAAGTGGTTGTGGTAGTTGTCACAAGCACAGATTTTTTAAGCAGTGACAGGCCCACCACTCTCAAATAATGCAACTTGAGAATCCTGTCTATGTACACAGGCAGACACAGAAAATCTGCCAGTCTCTCTCTTTAGGGCACTAAAGCTATTTTAAATAAAGGTGCTGTAAATCAAAATCAGTCTATTATCTGAGCTACCGAGCTAAAGCTTAGCCAAAACACAACAGAATATATATAAAAGCATAGAATTTCATCTCTGAAGTACAGACGTGAAACATGCTTCTAACTTTTTTTAGTGTTCAGGCTACTGAAAAAATACATGAAAACTTTTGGACAAGACCAATTCTGCAGGAGAGCTATTGAAAAGCATGACAGGTGGAAAATGAATCCTAAAGTCATAGCAGCTTCTGCTGAACAAGTGTTTTCACATCCCTGCATATAGTTGTGACAGCAAAAGATATCCTAAACAGAGTTAAATTAAGTGTCCCTCCCAGCTGACTAAGAGTCACATGAAATATGGGTATCTGCATGTCAAGATGGTTTTCTGTTCTCCAACAAGGAGAGCAGATTGTGACTGAAACAGGGCTTGGATAACAGATACTGGAAGCCAACTCTCCTTCTTCAAAAACATCCTTTCCTTGGCTGTGGTCAGCAAATCCATCTCGTTCACGCCAGGATACACAAAGCTATGACTCAATGTCTGTTGGTGTCCCAGTAATCACAGAGTCTTTGCAGCAATGAAACCATTCACTGGAGTCTCTTGGTTTGGCTTGGAGTAACTGGAGAACAAAATGTCCCCCACACCCTCCCAAGCAGCAGACCAATATCCACAGAATTTCACAGGAGAGTACATACAACCTACTCCTACGTTTTTCTCCCATCGTCTCCCCCAAATTACGAAGTACTAAGCAGTTAAGATCACATTCTGATTATCACTACTATAGCCTCGTGAATCTGGTGTAACTTCCCAGAAGGCAATACGACTGCTGTGAGATCATGCAGAGACGTCACTTCATCTTCAAGGTGGACCTGTGCAGCCAGAGCTGCAGCTCCCGTTGGTATCATGCAGCGCAGGAGCTGGGACTTTCACTAGAAAGCAAAGTAACAGCAGAACCAAAAGGGGATTTCAAAACATGCAAACCTCAGCAAAACCATGCTGCACTGATTTACTGCCTCTAACATCTACTGGAGTACAAAAAGCTGGATAATCCCCCACTACAGCAGGTAAATATTTTAAAAATCACATTGTCATAATACCGAGTGTCGACAGTATCTACTATTGATGCCTGAAACATACATTACCATGACCTGTAAATGATACAGCTGTATTTGATGCTCAGAAAAGTGCACAAGGTAATCAGAGCCTTCAGAAGCTATTTTAAAGTTTTTTTTCTCTGCTCAAACTCCTGGCAACAGCCTTGCTTATCTAAGGTCTTTTCCTTTTTCTTACTGTATGTAATAAGCGTGAGGTATGTGCCTATAAAAATAGTAAAATAAACACACCATAGCTTTGGAACTCACACATTTTGCATCTAGAGTATTTAACAAAAGATATAGCCTTAGCGGGTGTACGGGCTTATCTGTACACTGGGGTACAGTAACACAGACTTCGGTACCATAAGACATAGCACGGCTTTGGCTAACGGCTTAAAAATTACTACTACCAGCAGACTTTTATTGATTTTATGATTTTTATGTACTAAAAATTCAGAATTGTACAACTGCATCAGTGCAAAGTGTTAGCTGTTGACAGATCTGCCCTATTTTTTACTATGGGCAAACTATCTTCTTCTAGTACCTAAGCTTAAGAACAGGATTGGAATGAAAACTGAACCTGATGCTTATAAGAACAGACCAAAGCTAGCTGACAAAAAGTAGCATTGGGAGGAACAGGTCATGAAATATTTATATGAATGTCACTTATTAGTTCGGTTTTTGCATTGTACTTCTAGGGCTATCCAGATAGAATACAGCAGCCGAGACTCTTTCATTTCAGGATTTACATGTGTGCTCTTTCCTGTGCTTACTCAGAGTGGAAAACAGGTATCTTTATCACCGAGGCCTTAAACGTTTTGGGTACCCTGGTTCTTGTCTGTCCTACTGGAGAAGGACACAGCTGTTCACCTTCAGCAGCAGGACTTTCTGCCAACTGGAAGAGCACTGTTGGCTCTGGGGACTCTTCTGCAGAACTGCTTGCTTGCAACAATCAAACAAATTCAGAATTAATGCTTAACAGATTCAGCTAAAAGTATTGTCAATCTAATGCTTATGTTTTAATCTACTGCTAATTTGCATAACATTTAGTAGCCAAATGGTGTTAACTCGCTTCCATGTCCTGGCCTGACCTCACAGTTCTTCCTTTTTCCACATTTCCTCAACTTGGTTCATTTCATTGCAAGACCGTATCAGTCTGAATCCCTCCTTCCCGAGCTCACACATGTGGCTATTGGCTGCATTCACTGAGAGCGCTGCTCACGCTGCTGCAGCTTTGACATCGCACTTGCCTGTCTTTTCTGTACTACCAAAAATAAGACCATCACACCAGCAATGTTGTGTTACTCATGACAATACTGTTAGGAAAGCATCTCAGAAACAACGTTTCTACTCTGGTTCTACAAGGTTCTACCACTTGCTGGAAAGAGCTGAATTCGGACCATCTCTTTTCTGACGTTACAATCTTGTGATTACACCACTAAACCAGCCACCTAGAACACACCACCTTTGATTTACTTGTCAAATATACATATTCTCCAAGGTATACCAGTCGTGATCACACATTCACACAATTCAGGCCTAGTTATTACTGTAAACACTTAAGCTATTACGCACTCCCACCTTCTTAGACTATCAAAATACCCCACCAGATGTTCAATACTGATCACATAATACAATACAGAGTTTACAATTTACAGACAAAACAGTACTGGCATAATTTGTTTATTGTACTGTGAGCATCAGTGTATATTAGAGACAAAGAAAACATGACTTCCAGTACAAAGAAAAAAATCTGGAGATTTAAAATTTTGCTCAGTATCAATCATGGAGAACCTATAAATTATCTGCTGGAATGCTTTCAGCTCAAAAGCTTGGCTTCTACAATTACAGAACACTGAGGAATATAAGATGTTCTGGATCCCAAAAGCCACATACCTAAGGTTAAATTGTAAAAGATCTGAAAAGATATTAGGTAAAATTTATAAACTTGTTTTCTTCTGAGACAGATTGATCTTATCTCCAAGACTCAGGGCCATTCCCTGTAAGGAAAAGAAAGAAAACACTCATGACACTGACACTTCAAAATAACTTTATCTATATGAAAATGGAAGTTCCATATACAGAAATCTATGAAGTCAGCGGCATGCAAATTAAAGCATTTCTAACTGTTCATTTATTTATATACATAACAGTACATACCCTCTTGACACTAGGTAAAGGCTACATCTACACATATTATTGAAATAATTACACTTAAAATTTAAGCTAGCAACTGCTAAATCTGTTATCAAAGGCAGGAAAAAAAAAAAAGTGGAAGCCTTCTGACCTCCCACCATTTGAAAATATGCTGCCACTGAAGAAATTACAGCAGTCAATCAAGTTACTGAAATTCAGCTGTTGAAAGTCTCAGTGTTGATACTACACTCAATGAACCAAACTATAGAAAATAACTTCATCTCAGAACCATATTAATATTGCATAGAAAATGAAGAAGTCTCAAAAGAAACTGCACAAACAAAACCACCTAATAAACAATAGAGTGATCTCAAGATGAAACTAAGCTGGCATATATAATTGAATGCAGTCTTATGTAAAAATGCCACTGCAAACGTATCAGAAATATTGATTTTAAACCACTCTGAAATCTTTACAATGACAAACTAAATGGTTTTAATGTGACGTATGTGAAAATTCTCAGGCAGTCCTCTATTGCACACTGTTTAAAATATTTTTTATTGGTACGCTAGCTGTTTTGTTATTAAACAGTTCCAAATTTTGTACTTTTTTTAGTCAGGAGGTAGAAGTTCTAAAATCCAAAGCAGATTCATGGATGTACCTTGAGAAAATAATTCTACTGATAGACTTTGGGGTTTGTTTTGTTGTTTTTAAAAAGAACTAGTCAACAGAAATTACATGCATAAAATTTCCTTGTTATATGAAATTGAAATATAGAATTCAGTAGGAAATAGATCATAGAACCTTGGGGACCATCTGCTCTTTACTTAAAAGCAAATCAAGTATGCTGTCCTATTTGTAGCACTATGGATAAAATAAGAAAATCTTGGCCCAAAGGCCTATTTTATGACAATGCACTGGGAGAGGAGGGGTACAATGTGGTTTTAGGGTATGATTACACCTACCTAAAAAGCCATTCTCACAAAATATGTATAAGATAGTTCTTTAAAACTGAGGCTGAAGTTTCTCTATTCATCTTCCCCCAAAATCTTCCCATTTACGTAATACTAGAAACAGTAGTCCAAAATTCGTAAGTTTTTTGGAGTGCTCAGTACATTTTCTTAAAAATGACGAGGAGAAAGAGTACTCAAACAGAAGCCACGTTACCTGACTCTTTGCACGGATTCGTATGTGACCAGTGACAGGTGCCTCTGGTCCAAGATGAATTGGCTTTTCAATGCTGACGTTTGCAAGTGCATCTTCTCCGAATATGGAACGCGCATAAAGATTGGCCGCCATGAAGCCACAATAACCAGAAAGTGCCTACAGAAAGCACATGTGAGCCCTTTAGAAGTACCAAAATCCTTTACGTACATTTTCATTCATCCTACCTACAGCTAGACAGACATCAAAATTTAACATTTAAACTTCTTTCTTTGCATACAGCCTTTCTTAAAACATTGAAAGTCATGCAATGGGAAACAGTGGTGGCCTTTTTCTAAAATTAATATTGAAAGATATGCAATCTACAATATTCATTAAAACACAGTAGGATGGCATTTTATGATCTGATTTAATGAACAGCAAAATGGTAAAGCAGCTACATAGTAGCAACAGCTACTATACCTATTTTGGCTAACAACTATTATATATACTGTATGTTAAAAGCAAATAGCTAGTTATACATATATTTTGTTTTGCAACAAAAAGGCAAAATTGGCAAAAGAAAGGTAAATTTTGACAGAGAAGGAGGGAACTTGGAGCTTCTGAAAAAATACTTGTATAAAACCAGATGGTTCCATCAAATCTATACTACAGCTTAGCTACTACAAATGAAAACAAACATTCTGGTTTTCTAGCTGGCCAAGAAATAACTGAAGTGATTAAGAGACACACAATTTTGATAACATTAACTTGCTTTTACCCATTTCAGAGTACTCATTTAAAAATTTTGAAGTATATTTCATATTTATGAAATAAGAATATTTAAAACATATAAATATATCAATAACAAATTTATAATACTAGTCACAACAAATGTTAAACAAATTAAACAAAGCACGCAAACTAAAAAGGGTGTCTAAAAGTCTTCAAGCAAATAGCTCACCTTCTCTGGAGTCAGGCATTTCATATTGGTTGACTTCAGTATGTGCTGTAAGTATTCATTTAGATCAATGATATTGGTATTCACTGTAACCTTCAAGAAGGCAAACAAAATGGCAATTACTTTAATTAGCATCTCAGGCATTTCTGAAACCATCTCATCTTCAGGGCTCTATGAAGAGGATCACTGCTACATTTCTCCAAATCACATTATGCGATAGCATCATACAAAATCTTCACCTCCTGCGATCTGCTTGTTAAAGGGTGGGAAATCCATGCTATGACTATTTCTAAAATGTATTAGGTGAATATGATACTCTGCTGAACAGGTAGACTCTCTATAGCAAATAGTACACTTCTTGTCTGAATATAGTTTACACATTGTCAGCACAAAAAAAAAAAAAGTGGTATCTAGTCCAAAAGCTTGCTTTTAAACAATGATAAAAATTACTTTCATATTTCCCTTCTAGCAACCAAGCTCTCTAGGCTGCATTGGCTTCCTCAGATTGAGTATTGTGGGTCTTGTTTAAATTGCTTTTTAACACATCTTTTAGGAGTACTTTAAAAATGGTTAAGGCTTCACATATTATGGATAAAAATTTGTAAGTTCCCTTTAAGGGAACTTCAATCCACTCTCAAGTGAATACATGTCAATACATGTAGCAAGCAAGGCTACCCTTTGTGTAAAATATCACCCATTCTGCTTTAATGTTTCTATTCTTAAATTATGTTGCTCTGTCGCATGAGATTAGACCCCTTAAACCCTTTTTAACAGCTCTGTAACTAACAGTTTGGGCACTAACTGTGTAATATACCTACCACTTTATTGGTCTTATGTAGCATCCATAACCACTCTGTATGCTACGGCTGTACTGCAAAACAATAAATCAAAGATGTCCATGCCCACAGTAAGGGGGCTGGACTAAGTTATCATTAAAATGTCCCTTACAACCCCAAACATTCTATGATTAAAAAAAAAGAGACAACGTAATTCCAAACTGGAGAGGCTGAGCAGTATGACTAATTCTGTAGTCTCAGCACAAACTTCACACTTGTTGCTATCTCACCTTTGAGACAAAACACACAGCAAGCACCAAGCAATTTGGACACCTTCCATACAGGAGGTAAGGCTCAATGCACACACCTCTTTTGTAAGAAAAAACTAGTTATTGCATCACTAAGCTTGTGAAACAGAAAACAATAAGAGAATGTGTTACTTGAGGCCAAGATCTAATGTGGATGTTGAATGAGGTTTATATCACAAGAGATAATGTTGACGTAACGAGCTGCTGTAGAAACAAGAATTGTATCTCATCAACAAAACCCCAAATAACATATAAAAAAATAAAACTAACTTTGTTTTCCCACTCAAATTCTGCCCACATCTGTCTGAACTCCGCATCCGTACAAGAAGCAGGCTGGATGTAATCCATGATGTCGATGTGAATATCACTGAGCACCACACAGTTTCTGTCGCTTGCTGCTCCAGAGATGTCATACACTGCAACATAAAACACAAACGACTTTAATGTTTAAGAAAACAAATTTTCACTAAATCAGAGCGCTTAGTTACTACCTGCTAGGTAACAAGAGTCAGCACTTGCTCAGTCTCCTTGCCGACCTCTGTCTTCTTCAAGTGCTTTACCCAGTTGCCACAGAACTTTGAGTGAAATTCCTGGTCTTTCAGGCCAGGCTGCCCAGCTCATCTCACATTCAGAGATGTTCAGGCATCATGCTGACACTCATTCTCAAGGTAGCATGCTCTACTATCATTTTAAGTGAAAGTGATATAATTTTTTTTTTTTTAATCATTGCAAAATACTCATACATTGTAGACCATTTGATTTCCTCTTCCAGTATGAAGTGTTTTAATTATTTTTGAGCTCATTAAGCAGTTAAGAAATGTTGCACATTAATTTTAATTTTGCATACTGAATTGTTTACTTACCAATATTACCAAAAATTATTCCATTTTCTGTTGAAGCAACTTTGACGTTAGCTTTAATGTTTGCAAAATCATGTGGAGCAAGTGTCAGAGGAGATGGTTTTTCCACAAGTTTCAAGTCACCTGTGTAAAGAAATTGGAAGACAGGGATCAGGAAACATTCCCAGTACACAATGAGTCTGGCGTTTGGAGTAGCATTTTTTTATTTTCTTGTCACTTAATTCTGATGTCTACAGAGTTGCACTAAATACCAGCATAAATACACTAGCTGATTTGGATTTGTTTGTGGTTTTGTTGTTGTTGGTTTTGTTTTTACTGTTTGCTACCTGCACGACAAAGTAATTTGCATTACATTAAAAATTTCAGTTAAAATATTAGCGTATTCACCCAAATGCCACTGAAAATAAATATAAATACTGACTTAAACGGGCTTCAGATGGAGTCTAGTATTAATTTTTAATGATCAGGAAATGGTTAATTCTACCTTATGTTTTAATCACTGACATCATAGTAGCTAATCCTACTGTCGATTGTCTCAAACCCAAAGTTCAACGTTCGATATTACATGCACTAAGCTATTTATAAATAGGTCAAATTATCCCCTTGATTTTGAATATAATTGTTCCCAGGAAACAGCAACATCTGTATTTTTCCTAATCCTTTAGCAACTAATTGTAAAAGACTCCTTATCAAACTCTGCAGTTTGAGAACACAGCACAAACAGCATCAACTCTACACACAAGAATGATGCATCAAGTCAGTTTGTGCAATATATCAGAAGATATCAACTGGGAAATACAGAATTCCGCTTTACTGAGCTGATAAATAGAAAAATTCACAAAATCTATTACATAATATGTTTGTGTTACTTACCTCCATCATTAGTCCGATCAAATAATTTACAAAAGATTAGAAGGAAGGTTATGCCCCTCAGACACATTGATATAAATGAAAAGTATATATCATGAGTTCTCCTAATATGTTGCAAAAATATTTCAACTCCTGGCTGCCAAAACAGAAGACAACTAATAGGTTACTGTTCTCAGATTACTTGTTGCAGTCTCTCTCCTACAAGAAGTTAATGAAGCCTCAACATTTGTCCAAGCAAGGCTCTGGTACAGCTGCTGCTGCAGGGAATGGTTTTGGCTGAGGGAACACGGGATTTAAGTAGTGCAGGCTGAGGGCAAGAACCACCTCGGGCAGGTGGCTGGCTGTTGCCTGACATTTGCTCCATACCAGTTGGGATTTGGTCCTCTTGCTCTCCAGAACAATGGGGAATAAATATATAAAAAAACCTGTGCAATGTCTCAGGAAAAAAGCAGAAATAGAATGCTATTTTTCTAGTGAAAAAAGCATGAAGAGGTTCAAGATCTGACTATGGCTTATATCAGGTTCATATTTTTATTTTTTATATTAACTACTCCTACATTTACACAGTCCTTTGAAGGCAACTGCAAGGCTGATGTGGCCCCCGGTGAAAATGCATCTGACAGCCCTTACCTAGCGTGGCCAGCTCTAGCGTGCAGTTCTGCAGGGTGTCACTGGTCTGGTTCACCACCAGCACATCCAGCACAATGTCATACTGATTGACATGGACATACGCTTCTGCATAGACAGGGTCCGAGAAACCTGTCAGTTGAGTAACCTGAGAAAGAAGAGAGTTTAAGGTGTTTCTTTTTTCTCATAAAACAGTTTAAAATATGGAATCATGTCCAACAGTGACAAAAAATAAATTACATTTAAATTCAATACTCTTTAATATGAGCCTCCAAATCAAGCTGGTGTGCAAGAGCTTTTAATTTCACAGAATTAACTTACTAGTAAGAAAAAAAAAGAAAATTGAAAAAAACCCACTGCAATCACCACAAGTTTTGTCTAGAAAATAGCATTTAAAGAAGTTGTGATGTTTAGGAAATCTAAAGTACGTGCATAAGTCTTCCAAAATAAACAGATTTAATCTGTTTATAGCTAAATACACAGCGACTGTCCATATAATTCATACAAATTTTAACTGCATCCTTCCTTCACATGTTCTTTTGCGTACACACTACAATTATAAATCCTTTCCAGATGGAACGTATTCTGAACCTAACTAACATAAGTAGTTAAAATATAGACTGTAATGTCATTTATTCTTAAAAATATCATTATGGCAAAGAAATGCTGACTTAAAATAAAAAGGTAACTTTAAACAGTAAAAAGAATTCAACCAGACTTTTAAAGAATAAAAGTCATAAAAGTCTGGGTTTTTAACTGAATGAATGGAGAAATTCCTTCTCTTAGTGCCTTCTCTACAGGTCCTGGTAACCAGCAGGGGAAAAAAAAAAAAAAAAAAAAGGTATAAAGAGTGAAACAAGGATGCACTGCACTTGGCAAAAGGATATGGCGGCCAAAGAAAGAACGGGGCTCTTAATCACTTGTGACATACCTACACTCTTCCCTGTGAACCCTACTGGGCTCTTCAGACCAGCAAACAATCTTAATTTCCTCTTGACATCCCATAGCTCAGCACTCTCCAAATCTCCTCCTTATTCTTCCTCTCCCACATGAAGAAGGTAACAACTTTGGGCAAAAGAGCTTTTCTCTTTCTCCTGATCTTACCCAGGAAATACCTGGGTCTTTCCAATCAACCAGTGTAGCCTGGTTCATCAGTTCCAGCCTGTGACTCCCAAAGCTGATCTTGTGCACAAGCAGCACAAAGGGTATATAATTAAAACACTGACTTTCACATTACCTTATTAAGTTTGGACGCAAGAGGATCAGCAGCTTCTTTCCTCTGTGTGTTTCCCATTGCTGCAAGAAGGCTAAGCTGAAACTGGTCTTCTTTTGAGCTCATTTCATTTTTAGCAGTAAGCTGCATGAAGGAAATGGGATCATCTGGCTGAACCGTCACATTCCTCTTCTCAGATTCCTTCTGCAAGAAGAGTAATATTCGAGAATTCACGATGAATTCTATAGCACAGAAACACACTCAAATAACAGCTGACTTAGACACAAACAAATGGTGACACTTCTGGGAGCTGCCTGGATGTGAACATCTGTAAAAAACACCAAGTGTTTATGGTTACAGACTTATCATAGCTCACCTTCTGGGAAAGTTTCTCCTCTTCTAGCTTGGCTGACAGCATGTGAGAGAGGGACTGCCTGCATTCTTTGTTGAAAATATCATTCATGAGAGGAGAACATTCTGACAAAACTTTCAGACACAAGGAAATACGATCCACATCATCATCTGTAATCGGCTTCTTGGGAAGAGAGGACTTTCCCAAATGGAGAATGGTGGCCATCAGCAGCATAGCTTCAGCAATGAAGGACTGAGGAGGAGGAAAGAGAACAGAATGAGGTTATTGCATTTTACACAGCTTTACATTTGATTTATTTACAAAAAGGTGCACATTACTCTGTTCAGATATTTTATTATTTGATTACTTATTTTTTTAGTACTTATCTAGAAACTGAGCAGCATGATGTAGACACTGTCTAGATAGAGTGGCTGGAAAGCAGTAGGCCCTGTTTGTGACCCCAATTATCATTATCTCATCACAGAACTGGCACCTCATTTGGACTTAACCCTTTTGCATCTGCTTAAAAGAGGCAATCACCAGCCCTTCTTTGCAACTGCAGTGAAAACGCAACAGATGACTTACATTTTGCTTCTTCTTTTCCTGAACTAGTGACACATATCGTAAAGCAATCTTAGTTAAAGTTGTAGCGAGAGAAGCTGCAACAAAGAAATCGCCATCAAGCAGGAATCCTCGTAAAGGAGGTCTGCAAAGACAAATGATAATCAGAAAACTAGTTTTGGATGACAATCTTTAGCCTACTTATCTTCATACCTTAACATCCATACTGTACCAACAAAATAATTTGAAACGTCACAGAAGTTTGTTTGTTTTCCTCTAGCAGTAATTTTCCAGATACAGAGGTATTCACAAGTTGCATAGCCATTTCCATACAAAATAGGGAGCAAAAAGTGTAATGGATAATAACTTCATTGTAGCTCTGAGATGATAATGACTAGTCAAGATGAAGTAGCCCATCTGCAGTAATTAAGGAAATACAGCAATTGTTCTCACTACCAATGAAATAAACTACAGCAAGAAGTGCAAGGCAATATCAAGGAAAAAAATGTTTTAATCTAAAGGCAACACCTCTGTATCCAATTAAAATTGTGAGGGGATTTTATGTATAAATCATAAAGAATTAACTAGGATTTAGAAGACCGTAATTAATAATGTCCTTTTTGATATGCAGTAAGCTTTGATTACAAATCATAAGCAATTAGGCAGCTACCATCTACTTGGGATAATACCTTAAAACAAGAAAATACCTCAACCACTAAACTGCATGAGAGGGAATACTACTCAAAAAAAAAAAATTAACCAAGTCGCTCCTGGCCTAGTATGAAATCTCAAATACCTGTCTTCTTCCTTTTTGGCAGGTCTGGAACTACTGAGAGCACTCTGTGTGGCATAAGTGCCCATCTCTGTCACCAATTTTTGGGCTGGACCCACAGACACCTCTTCTTCAGGTTTTAGCTCACCAGCTTCTTTCTTTATTTCAGATTCTACTATCGGGATCTAGATACAAACAGGAAACAATTGTTACAATTAATACAAAAAAATATTTTTTTCTCTGTAGAAGGTTTTCATTAAAAACATCTGCATTGTTAAGATTTTTATAAGTAAAAGGTCAGTTACAGTGCAACAGTTCTGTGAGAATTTGAGGAGATAGGCAGATGTTGAAATACATACAGAAGCCTCCTACCCATGCACAAAGGTCACATTGCACAGACTGTCTTAGATGACTCTCAGAACAACCCAGACTCAAAGCACTCTTCCTTTTTTAGTGGATATAATTAAATCATATCTTAAAGCTGCCATAACTCTCTGATATAAGGAATTTCTCGTCTCCCCTCTTAACAGCTATCACTTATTCTCTATACATGCCAGCTTCAGGCATGCTACTTAAAAAAAATAAATAATGAATGCAAAACCATAAAACAAGTGCTCGAAACCCTGTTGCATTTTACCCAATTTTTTTAAATATCCTTTTTTTTTTTTTTTAGAAAACACACTGTCTAGTAGTAAGTAAACCCACAAAGAGCTCGCCTAATGAAGCAAACACACCTCTCCAAGTGATCTGCGAACTTCTGTCATTACACTTTGTATATCTTCCTTTGTGCTGCAATATTCTCCAAGGATCCATAAAGCTCCTCGATAAATCCTAAGACAAGAACAGTAAATTAAGTCACACTTTCATGATATACTCACACTAGCATCAAAGGAAGTGATTTATGGTCAGGTGATAAAGTCCAGTCTTGACAAATTCAAAAGGACGCGACTGACAGAAAGCAAATTTGATCAAGAGCAATCGGCCTTGGTCAAGAGGTCTTGATCAAGAGCAATCAAATCCTTTCAGCCTTGGTAAACTAATGAATAAGTATATGAAGTGAAATGTATTCTCTGCTACAAATTTATTTCCATCTGTGTTAATCCTGATATTCACAAAATTGAATTTCATTATGATCATAATGAAATAACTCCACTGTATGTAAATAAAGCCAGGTGTAATTCCTCCAGTTAACTGAGACTGTCGTTTTCTTCATACAGGAGAAAATGAAAAATCGAAAACATGAATGAAGATTAGGGAATAAATAGTAAAGCTTCTGAGTGTTTTTTTTCCCACACTTAATGAGATGACGATGGAGATAGGATTCAGTTTCCTGTCTATTGGAAAAATGGTTCAGTGGTGTCTTGGTACAGAGAAGTTCTCATTTGACTTAACCTTTGCAGATCCATCAGAAAACCAAGTTTTTAGAGCCCTGAAAGGTACTATAAAAGCTCTGGAAATGGCAAATCCCAGTCTATGTTAGACTGGGTCTTCTAATAAATGTACAGTAAGTATTTCCAGTTGCCTACAAGTGCAAATTCCTACTGCAATAATCCCTTAGTAACTCTGTTTTAACAAATATATCACGTTAGAGTTGGCTTTCATAAACAATGCTATCTTCTAACAAGTAGAAATACAGTTATCAATTGCACCATAAAAACGAAATTTGAATTTTTCTCCCTTCAATGCAACAAGCACCCTGTATGTGTTTTGTACAAGTAGGCAAGAAGGAAGCTGTAACTAGAAATCATCGACCCCCAAAATACCTCAGCTTCACTTAATTCTGTTGTGTGCATGGACTGCAAGGATTTCAATAGATGTTTAATGACAATATACGTTTCATGCAAGTGAGCTACTGGAAGCGCCAATGTCTGGTATCATATTTTGGACTCACTTGACAGATTTAATAGCGTGAAAGACTTCAAGCATCTTCTCAACAATAAGAGGTCTGAGGTTATCAAATCGCTGGATCGCTTCCCGCACAAACTCCAAGACGTCAGCAGCTGCTGCTTCATTATTATCACTCAGGAACTCCATCAGCTAGCACAGAAGAGGGAATATGAGCACAAATAGCAGCACGGCTCAGTGTGTAAACAGTATTTTCCTTCTACATCCAGAAAAATTAAACTACATATACATCTCCCATTAAACAAAGCTGAAGTCAAACCAACATAAGTACATTCCAATCAATTACCAATTATCGTAATACCAAAATTGTTTTTCTAATGATACAAATTATTGCACTTTTAAGGAAAGGCACCCTTCAGCTCATGTTCCTCAAAAATATTTTAAAATAAAGTCTCAGAAGGCAAACAACTACAACATCAAAAGTCCTATATTTCTTTAGGAATACAAATAGTATTGCATTGTGTGAGGCCACCATTAGAAACACCTTAGCTTCAGTTATTCCCCAGGTTTTGCATATAGCTACAACATATTTAATGACAATATAAGTAAACATTTGCGTACCACTGGAATAACATTTGCAGCCATATCTGGAAACCGAACACTACAGGAATGCAATGTACGAACAAGCAGCTGTCTGTACTTGTCTGTATCTTCATGCTCTGTCACATTGTTAGTTTTAATCACCTCCTTCTTCAGAACAATCACGAGCTGCAGAAAAGATCAAATAAAATTGAAGAAAGGCCCATATTTTTCCAAAGAATAAAAAATAGTGTAATGAAACACAAGCAATATATATTTTACCTCCTCTACATTCCTTGAAGAGACAAGATCCAGAGCCAGTTGAAGGGTTTTTTTGCGCACTTCTAGATCTGGAGTACTCAACACTCGGAGGATGTCCATAACTAGATCCTGAAACAATCACAAAACAATCACTACTTTGGTGCTTTAAATTACTTCCTTTTCATACACTTCTACTTTTCAGTCCTCAGTAAGACTTTCTGGATACACAGTGTATAATCTGCTGACAAAAAAAGCAAGATATCCTAGACATTAGGAACTGCACAGCGTTCATTTAATACATTCTACATTTATGTAAAAGTCTACCATGCAAACTACATCATTGTTACAATCCAGACAGCATTTGCCACTGTAAATTCTTACGCAGACAATAAAAGCAGCAAGTCATAAACATAGAAGCCCATCAAATATGTTTTTACCAAAAAACATATCAACAAAAGATTGAAACTGCAGAAGTGCATTTCTCCATACATCACAATACCCAAAGTTTCATTTATTAAAGAAAAGCCTTCAATAAGATTGTGGGAAAAGAGACAGCTCACATACCTGTAACACTCGTTCATGGGAGGGATGCTCCTTTAATTCAACCAACCGATCCAAAACAATCAGTTTCACATTATTATCACTTTCTTTAATAATCAAATCTATGTAGCACTGGGCAGCTGCCTAAAATTTAAATGATCAAAAACCTTTTTTAAGTAACAAAGAGGAAAAACCGGTAAATTCCAGACAGAAATTCAGGAAAAGACACCTTCTATTTTACTATTAAACCAACTACTCAAAGAGTGGGCACAGAAATGAACCAAAGAACAGTCTTTAAAACTTTTTGGTCCACTGTAAACATCGATTCTAGCACGTTACAAAAATGACACAGGAACACTCACAATGGCATCAGCTTATGATGCACAGACTTGATTTCAAATTCAAAGAAAGTCATAAAGAGATACATTTCCTGGCATGCTTTGGGTCAGCGCTTAGGTAAGCAACAGGGCATGAAAATCAATTTTAAATAGTTGCCAGTGTTAGCCTATCTAGATATGGTTTTAATGACAGCTTCTATGAACAATATTCCTACTCAACAAAAATGACTACGCTAAAGCAAGAATATTGGAATACTTACCCTGATCTTTTGAAACTACTATGTACAGTGCTTTTACTCTAAATCTAGACTGCCATAATCTACTTTTGAAATTTGCATACAAGTTAAAAATTGTTCAAAGCGTAGTCTCAAATAATCAGTCGTACAAACATAAACTTAGGAACCCAAGGTCAATCAGTAATTAATGTAAATCTTCAGTGCTTTATGTTTCCACCCTGGTCTGAAAAGAGTAATATTTAAGAGTAAAGAAAGTAATTCAATCTCTGCAAATCTTCAGCTTTAGCCTGCTTTACTAAGTATGCCAAGAAGATTGGAGGTTGATACCAACTACTGTACAACAGTTTGCAAGTATTCAAGCTTCTTCCCTGCCAAAGTGACATGAAGTCCACTAGCTGCAGGTCTGCAAAATACAGTCTCAGTCTTTTTTAAAGACCAATTTTAAGAGACATTTTAAGACAGTGTTTCACACATGAAGTGTCAAAACACTCTGTATCACTAAAGCCTTCACTCTTTCAAAATATCAATGTACAGTATACAGTATTAATTCCAGTGCAGTAAGAGCTACTGAAACATCTGAAAACATCACTTTTGTACCTTGATTGCTGTTGGTGCACTGGAGAGTGTAACCAGAGTACCTGCAGCTTCATACTTCACCGCAGGACTCGATGACTGCAGTAAGTTGTAGATGCAGCGGATAAACCGAGCTCTCTCTGATGGATTTGCATGACAGACCTAGATAAGAAAAACAACGCATAGTTGGCGCATAAAGAAAAAACAAAATAGCAACTGTATAGCCTGATTGCTCCGTTATCTTACAACGAGGAGAAAATTAAGCAAAAGGTGACCACCTTTCCTGGGAATAAGAAGTGTCATTCAGTTGTAAAAATCTAACTACAAAAGCTATTAAAGAAGCTATTATTCACAATTGTATGCGATGCTGCAAGGTCTTAAAATCTCAGATCAAAATGAAGGGCAGAGCCTCTACCAGCCTCTGTAACAGATGTCCTGCTCATGTCCATGAAGAACGGTCTGATAACACACAGACCACATCACAGCAAATCAGGTGAGACATCTCGCTCTGCACTGTCACACTTGAGCTGTTTATTGTTTCAAGAGACACGGCTTACCCAGCTCTACTAAACAATGACATATTCCTTACATGGACTAAATGCCTTTTCCAGCGACATTCTGTCCCTTTTAAAAAGCAGTCTAACACAATCTAACATGTACATTTATTTGGAATGTGCCACAACATTTCTCTTTTACCTTATAAATTAGTTCAACAATAACCAGTTGCAGTATGTCACCAAATGTCTGGACTTGGTCAATACAGGTACTCAAATAATCCAAAGCTCGATCCTATAGAAACAAAAGATAAATTATTCTAAATTATTCTGAGGTTGCTCACTCAGCTATATTTTAAATCAAAACACATTTTAAAAATCGAAGCACAAACCAGCATATATTCAACCCTTCAACTTGAAATCTAAAACAATTCATGAAAATATTGTAAATCTGAAGAGCAAATTAATCCATTCTGCTGATAAATGGCAAAAAAGAAAGAGATGAAACTAATGGTAATTAGGCACAAAAGGCAGTTGACTGTAAATAATCCAAAATGCTAAAGAGAAATTGCTGTTTCTTTCTCATATGTCTACAAAAGCTATAAACCAGTAGGCAATGGAGCACTTCTTAATCTGTTTAAGTTCACTTGGCAAAACTAATTACAGTTTTCAGCATCAACATATGCCTTCACCAAATACAGCAATTCTCCTTTTAAATTAACACAGCACTAAAGATCTACTTTACCTTTTGCAGTTACCAAATATTCCACAAATGGCTTAACACTACCATATATGGCTTTTAATGAATATAAATAGTTTATACCACCAAACAACTACTGGCTAGTTAACCAGTACGTTTTCAAGTATTTAAACCAAGACAGTTTGAGAACAAGTATTCTTACCTGATCTGCATGAATTAGCATCATAAATGCATTTCTTTTGCAGCTTGCATCTTTCTCATTCACCAAGAAATCATGGATCAATTCAGGAGCATCAGGTATAAGATGTTCAAAATTTCTTTTAAAAAAAAAAGTAATTAAAAGAACTACGGGTAAGGAGCAGAACCTAAGGCTTAATTGCATAACCTAAAGACAAGCGTTGACAAAAATTCAAAAAACATAAAACACAGCTTTTGTGTAGCTATTTGAAACTGCCAACAGACTCAAGGAGCTTTAAAAAATTTGTTTGTTATCATGACAGCTAAGACATTACCCCATCAATTATTTCTGTTTAATAGTAACATTCAGCCGCACTGTTCAGGTAACAACTGCAATAATGTTTAGTGTACAACTGTGGTACACTAAGAATGCGTTGCTTGAAATAAATGTGTATCTGCATATTCCTGTGAAGATTCTTCTATATTTATGGTTGTGGACAATGGTTACTATTAATAACATTTAGACCGTTAGGGAAGACATCTGCCCATACAAATTAACTTGTAATATAAGGACCGCAGTCACACTTCAGAAAGCAGCAACAGTAGCTCCTGCTTTTCCAGAGAAGCCCATGAGACACCAGGAGAAAAAGCAAACAAACCAACCAACCCTCAAACACCGAACCATTGATTGATAAATGTTTACGAGATCTCAAAAACTACCCAGATCACTAAAACTATCCTTGGTCTCCTGCATCCACGACTTTAAATAGTTGCTGGCATTTACCTATAAATGGTGTAAATTGCAAGAACTGCATTTCTGCGCACGTAGCTGTGACGATGCTCCAGACACGCACGAATGGCTGGCATCAAAGGTTCCAGCAGTTCTGCCTCTTTCAGCTTGCAAAGAAAACGGAGAGTAGATCCTCGGATAAATTCATTTGGGTGCTGAAGATCCTAAAATCGACAAGAAACATATTTGAAATGCCAGACTCTTCAACCCTATTGTTAAGCTCAGATGAATGCACTTGCTACCCTTCTCCCACGCTCAGCCTTAAAACACTGCTGCCCCACAATATTTAAAAGCACATATTTCTGTGTAGTAAAACTTAGAAAGGCTGTGGGATGCTTTTTTGTGCACTGTGTATGTTTTCTCTGATCATTAGGCTGTGAAAGCTCACCCTGCAGGCACTCCAGCACTCTGGATACTAATCTCTAGGTCATCTGCTTCCGACCCATCCTCAGAGAAGCTGAAGGACCTTATTATCCTTGTGAAGGACTGTCCTAAATACACCACGATGAAGATATTCCAAAAGTAGTGTCCATTTATGACCCGTGGCTTGACCCAAGACAATATGAAGACCGTAACTAGGTTATCCCTCATCTTTGAGGTTCGTTGACTTGGAAACAAAGAGCACTAAATTCTTGTTAAGTTGTAACAGTAAAAGAACACATAAAAATCTCCTTGGTAGTAGGTCTGCTGGTCATCTACAATTGCCCAGCTCTGAAACATAACAGTTAGGAAGGAAATGCTGAGCATAAACCATTTTTATATTTATTAAATAAGACAAAAGGAGATACTTCACAGAAAGATCCAGTATAGGACCTTAAGTAATGAACTAAACAATGGGCTACCTTTCTGTATGCATCACACACAAGGATCATTTCCTGCAATAGCCGTCCATCCGGAGTCGTCTTGGGCACTATCTCCCAAAAGACAAGCAGCAGTTTTTTGATGGTATGATCTTGGAGAGGCAGTACAAAACGTATAATGGTCATCAGAAGGCCAGGCAGTTTTTCACCATTCAGAATCATAATGATGACTTTCTTCAAGGCCTCTGTCTTCAGCTTGACATCTCCTTTTTCTAGAGAAGGAAAAAAGGAAATCAGGAAGGCTAACCTGGCACAGCTAGTTTAAGAGAAATATTGACCTTCAGTGTCAGAAGATACAAACTCCCTCTAAAAGAGTGCAATATTGCACAGCAATAAAATTCACACCCTTGCTTCTACTAAAAGGATAAAGAGGAAGCAAGAGATATTTAAAGAATAACCACGGAGTTCAGACTTAATTCTAGGATCCACATAATGGAATTATCAGAGTTCAACAAATTTCACAACAGTTTCAATGTTTAAATAGCCTTTCATACCAGGATATTACCATGCACTCTGATGTCCTATCTATACTAACAGTGCCTTTTCTCCCAGCAAGATAGACCAGTGAGTGCGCTGAACAAGTGATAACACAACTTGTCGCTTATCATTGCATTATTTAAATCTGCCTGAGCCCAAACAGGTATGACTTCAAACAGAAAGGCAGGAAAATATTTCCAATTTTTGCACAGACTGAGGTGAGAAAAAAAAAACCCACACCACCAAACACAACAAAAACACATAAGATAAACATAATGAAGTTTCTCAAAACATGTCAAACAGAGGAATGCACACATTTCAAAAATCAACAAAACAAAATCAACATTAAATTGATTTGTTTGCATTTATAAAATGTAAACAATATTCTAGGAAAGGCACAATGAGAGAATATGAGAATTATTCAGGTAAGATGGAATATCCTTCAAATCACTGTCCATTACTTGCCTAGGTCATTTTTTAAGCTGATTTCAGAAGGTGGTTCTGAATCCATCGGAACATTGATTAACGTGTAACACACGTTCTCTGCAGCTGTCATGGTTCTTGGTTACAAAGTTTTCTCAGTGGAAGAACTATTTTGACACAAATATCAGATAACCTAAAAAGCAAACAAAACCATCCCAAAGTTAACAGATTTTATTAACAAACAGCACAAAAATGTTTTCTAAACTGACTTAATTATTTTGAAGGGATTGCTGGGTTTCTTGAGAAGCCACATTCAAAACCCATCTCAATTTTCTGTTATGCTAAAATATTCCCATCAGCACCAAAAAATGAAGAGCACAAAGTTTCCCAAAGAGAGAAAAAAAAAAAAGTAAATGAAAGAAATCTTTCCAATACTTCAACACAGTCAGAGATAACTGAAGTGTACAGGCATCTGACAGCAGCTCAATGGAAGCAGCAGCTTTTCCCTCATCTCCTCACCCTCCTGATCCCCCCGACCTTCCCTGCAGCTCTGTGCCCCTCCAGGTGAGCTGACACAAGCTGCAAAATCATAGAATCATTTGGGCTGCAAAAGACCTTTAAGATCATCAACTGTTGACCTAGCACTGTCAAGTCCAACTCTAAACTATGTCCCTAAGAACCTCATCTACGCATCTTTTCAACACCTCCAGGGATGGTGACTCAGCCACTTCCCTGGGCAGCCTGTTCCAATGCCCGACAGCCCTTTCAGTGAAGAATTTTTTCCTAATATCCAATCTAAACCTCCCCTGGTGCAACCTGAGGCCATTTCACTTGCCCTATCGCTTGTTACCTGGGAGAAGAGACCAACACCCACCTTGCTACAACCTCCTTTCAGGTAGTTCTAGATAGCAATAAGCCCCCTCTACCTGAAAAACATCAAAGCAAAGAAAAGTGAAGAGTTTTTGGCTCGTTTAACAAGTTGAATCAGCCTATGAAGGAAGCTTTGAAGATGAGCATGAGATCCAACACAGGAGAAACAGCACTGCAGTGGAGAGGGAAGCAGGACCAGCCTTTTACTTGCCAAGGATCCCCAGACCAGCTCAATTCTACTGTCTAACTGCTCCACTGGACACTGATGAGGAAAGTAAGTATTTTTACAGTCAAAAGTACGAGAAAGTTACAGATCTATTAAACCTGCTCTGTGGCTCGCAGTTCAGGTAACAAAATTAGCAATTAAGCTCAGTCCTCATTCTCATGTTTGTTACTTCCTTATATATGATAGGCATACAAGATCAAATCAAACGTTTTATTCCATTTCTTAAGTAATGAAAAAGGCCCAAATTTGAGCTTGCTCGGTTAACACTATGATACCATACTGACAAGCACAGTAAATTGTTACTTTTTATTACATGACCACTGTTGTATTTTCTACAGAAAAATGTGTCAAAAAATCTAAAGAAAAACTTTCTCTGTGCTTTTATTGCTGTTAATTTTCTGAAAGTCTTAGACTGAGTTTAATACACCATTAAAACAACAAAGATGCCTTTTTACTTTAAGATACTACGCATCAGTCAAATATTGTGTAAAACCATGCTTTTTTAATGTAATTATTATTACTAACCGATAAGAGAACTGAACAAAATGTTCCCCATCAGTGGTTGTGATTTACATAAAGATGAAAACACTAAACTCTCCAACTCCAGGCTGTGCTTTCACTGCAGACCACTTTTCCTCGAAGTACAATGATCTCAAGCAGGGCCATACATCCCTGACATAAAGATTTCAATAACACGCCAGTTTAAGAAGTTATTGTCTGGGGACACCAGCTCCTACCCCACATCACCTTTTTGATGTGTGCAGACAACTTGTGGGATGCAAACCCTGTAAACCCTCTACTCCTACCTTATTTCTGAAGCAGTAAGAAACACACGCAAAATCCAACAGACCCACACACCCCCGTTCCCAGCCTGGTTAAAAGCACGATCCAGAAACAGCTCCGAGGAAAGAGAGGGAAGGGCGGACATGGAGTCACAGAGTTTGCATGAATGGCTGAGATGCTGCACACGCTGGTCCTGGGTCCAAAGTCCCTTTTCCCAGCAAATGGACATCCAGAGAACCTCAGGCTGAACAGCGAGCAGGTAACTTGTGCTAACTTGGACTCCAGCCTCTTTCTACACAAGAAAACAACACAACTAAAACAGTACCACAACTACTACCCAAAATAATAAATGCAAGACGATTTTTTTTAAAATGCCTCTGTTATATTTCTATATTTTTAAGAATTAGATTTTTCATGTTCATTGTTTACAAATATCTACACAAACGATTCCTGCTCATTTTTAGAAATACAACAGTTTTCTTGCCTTGGCAGCAGCTTTTTGCGTACTTTTTCCATACTGTTACCCAGAACTCCTGCCTCAAAGCCATACAGCCAGCACAGCCTTCTCCAATAATGACTCACAAGGACCATAAAGTAGATCTTTGCAAAAAGCAGACCAGGTATCTTTACTCATGCAAAGATCTCAACTGCAGAAATTCTATGAAAAATTGAAGCCAAAGAGGTCTCTAAAGCATGAAAACACGGAGTGTATTTTAGGCTCTGAAAAGCAGCAGTGAAAACCAAGTCTCGTAAAATGCAGAGCTGGAGACTGGGCAGGGAGAGCCACCACTGAGCCTTCCCCCTTGCAAGGCACCAAGCCTTGAAATCAGTTTAATCTCACAGAGAACCCCCACAGACACAGAAGTAGGTGCTATTTTACTTCTCCAGCGATAAAACATCTGGGTACCCACACAAGGAAACTGAAAGTTTTACAGTTTATACAACACAGGAAGATCAAAAGCCGAGCCCGCTCTCCAGGTATAACCTTGAGAAGCCTTATGTACTGGGGTACCTGGTGAACCAAAGTCCTGAGAGAATAATTTTATTGATGCACGACCTACAATATATAATGTAAAAACATTTATTAAAGAATCCTGAGTAAATCTACAGCCAGTTCAGGGAGACTTCTCTCTTAATTTCCCAGATGACTACTTTTTGCTCAAAGCGCCTGGCGTTTTTAGCGACGAGTTAAAGCTTTAAACACGCGGGTGCCCGCGTTTGCCCGCCATTCCCCTCAGCAAATTCGGAGACCTACAACCCCCAACCCCCCCAGCACCTCTCCGGGCCCCGCAAAACACCCAGAAACGCGAGGCTCCCGTTAGCGGTACCGGGGGCTCCCTCAGCGACCCACACTCAGGGAACCCCCCATCCATCCCTCAGGGAGCCCCCCAAGAAGGTGCCGGCGGGGCCGTGAGGCCTCGGGCCTGCGGGCCCCACCGGGGCGGCGGCTGCACCGCCACGGCGCCCACCGCCCCCCCAGCCCCGGCGAGGCCGCTAATCCCCAGGGGCAAGACTCCGTACCCGCTGGCGCGGCGGCCCGGCCCAGTCCCCTTGAGTCGGGCCCGGTGCGGAGCTCAGCCCGCGGCGCTTCAGCGATGGCTGACGTGGAGCCGCTCCCTCCCCAGGCCACATCGATAGTACGGCGGCCCTGCCGGGACACGCCTCCAACCCGCACGGCAACGCGAAAGGGGCGGAGCCGCCCATGGCGGCTCCGCCCCTTTCGCGTTGCCGTGCGGGCTGGGGGAGGGGGCGGGCCCCTGCGTCTGACGTCACGGCCTCGTGGCAGGCAACGTCATTGCCCGCGTAAGCAGGAAGGGGGCTGAGCAGTGAAGGTGGGAGAGAACAGAACGAGGGAAAATTGAAAATAAAACAAAAGGGACGGGGAAATAGAAAAATAAACGGGGGGGAAAAAAAGTAGAAAAGCCCAAAACGGGGGGGGGGGGGGGGGGGAAATAGAAAAATAGAGGAAAAATAAAAATACTAAGGGAAAAAAATAGACTAATTAGTAATAGAATAGGAAAAATAAAAGGTGCTTGTTCTAGTGCTGATGTTATTACTTTGTTAATATTTTCGTGACTGAACTATTTAAATGGATTCAACATAGTATTTGTCTTTTATTAAAGACAGCATGCAAAGTTTTAGGGGTTTTCCTGGGTTTTTTTAAGTACATTGAGCAGGATATCAAGGCCCTATGTAAGTCCATCCCAAAAACCTGGGGTTTTATCCTTTTCAGTGTATTAATCAGTGAAAACGATTACAGCAGAACGATTGAACATGGAAAATGAAAAAAAAAAAAAAAGCTGAACTCATTTTTCTCAAAATACAGCATCACACCCATTTTGCACATAGGAAGCACTGACTCACTGGGCTTCCCTGCCAGATGTCCCCAAGGAAGTTGCTGCCTGTCTCCAATTACAGGGCACTCAGCTTGAAGCCAAAGGGGCAGTGGGGACCCCCGGGTCAGCCCGCGCAGAGCCCGTGGCAGGGACACCCACGGCCCCACGGCAGGGACACCCACGGCCCTGCAGAGCCCGTGTGCTCAGCAGCGATGCAGACTCCAGCGCTCAGGGGACCTGCCATAGGAACTTTATGCGCTTCCCTTGTTACCTCAATTTAGGCCACGAAAAGCCCTCTGCTACCCCACAGCTGGGCAGTGGCTCTCAGAGAAAGAGAGTGATTGATTTTGGTTCCACATGAGCTGGGGTTTACTGAAGCGGAGAGCTCAAAAACACCCAACACACAAGCTGGTTAGCAGCCTCACACTTACTCAGTCTACAACGTTTCTGGTGAACATTCATAACTAGAAACGTCTTCTCAAGTTGAATTTGAGACAATGCCAAGATGACGTGGGGAAATATGCTGCATCCTCTTCGGTGCACAGCTCTTTTGTAGTTTTGTAGGCATTTTAAAGCCCTCTCAGTTCAACACTTTCCAAGAGCACCGCATTTATATATAGTAAGTAAGTGCTCACATGGACAAATGGTCAAAAACATAATGGCACCTTGATACAACAGAAGTATTTAAATAAGTGTTTGTTCAGATTAAAAAAACCAAAACCCACAGCAGATTCCAAGAAAGTGATTTATTTCCACTTGTCCTTACAAGTTCAAGACAGTATGCTTGTCATTAAAAAACAGTATCATGTAGTATTTAGAAAATGATTACACCTTTCTTGTCAAAGAAAATACACCCAATTATGACATCCTGTCTACCTTTTAAGCACAGGTGGGTTGGTTTCTTTTTTAAGAGTAATCCTCAGAATGTATCATCAGAAAATGCATATAGTTGAGGATAAAGTTACGGCAAATGGATACGTTCCTGTATAATTAGACATACGTTAACACAGAGGAGCTCATCCACCAACTAGTGCTCCATGGGCTCCTCTGCTTTTTCTGCAGGTTCATCAGCAGGTGGAGCAGGCTTGAAGAGAGAAGAAAAATATATTATAGAAGGGCAGAAAACAACACTTGACAAAACAGCTTTATCCTGGATTGAGTGTCACGAGGGCATCAATGCAGCTCATCTCAGCGAAGAGCTTGCAAAGTGGTGTTACCCAAATTAACAATGGAGCAGGACAGAGCTGGTAATTAGGAGATTAAGGATACACCTTGGAGCAGGCATGAGAAACTTATGTAGACACTTCTGTTGCAAAAAAAAAAAAATGAAAACCAATACTTGATCACACATGAGGAAAGACGATGACTTTGGAAAGGTCTGTCACCAATTAAGCATAAACTGATTTAATAGGCATCTTAGTCTCCAGCTAAGATTATATAGTTTCATGTAGTAACTTCAGATTTTAAAAATCACATTCCTAAAACTCTACTAGAATAGTAGAAAGTGTTAAATGTCGTAAACATAAATGTGATGGGCCATATATCACAAAATGTTGTCTTTCAGTAAAGCCTATTTATTTCTACCTAAAACACATACCTTTCTCTGTGGTCTCTCCTCAAGACCTTCTAGGAATGGTGCTACATCATCATCATCATAGATGGTAAAGTCCATGTCTTTGCCAACGATTCCAATGGAAACATTCTGTTTAGCAAAGTTTTGAAAGAAGTGAGAAGCATTTTTCTGCTAATAACTCTGTGGCTTTACAGCTTTTGTGAAACAGACAAAAGTTCCCTCTCGTTATAAAGAGACTTGCTATCCCTGTTTGTGTCTAATTAAGGAAAAAAAGGAAATTTTGCGAGACTCTCTCTTCGATATCAAATACTGTACCAGAAACAGAAAGGGAAGCAGATTTAGTCCCTACAAAAGCTATATCATGTTTCAAAATCTTGTTAGTAAAACCACTTCTCAAGGATTCCCATTTCTTTTAATTTTTTGTTTTCTTTTTAATAACATACATGATTTTTCAAAAAACATTTGATCTTATTTTGCATTTTCATTATTTTAAGAGCTCTAAAAAACAAGCTGGGCTAAGAATAAAAAAAAAACCACACACATGGAAAAGGGCAAAGCAGGCACAAGCAGAACACCAACTAATGGATATCCTTAGAATTTTCTTGTTCAACAGTTCCTCAATTCGTTATCAGAAGTTTCTGCAACTTTTTGATGCCGAGGATACTAAATCAACTGTTTGTGCATTACCTTCCCTCACCTCTGAGGTGATTTACTGTGCTTACAATGCAAAGTTGTGATTCTAGTTGCATGTAATGTATCTTAAAGACTGATTGAAGTTTAAAATAGAATGAAGCAACCACAGAGAAAGTAAAATTTTTCTTAGGAAAACTAGATCTGAGATAATTAAGGAAACTCTGGATAAAATGGTGACATACAAAATCAAGATGATACTATCTAGAAGTGTTCAGCTTCCAAATTTCAGTGCCAGTCATACCCTACACAACTTTTTTCATGGTAATTTCTAACAAAAATGGCAGTAAAATTTCTTAAGAAAACCCAGCATTTACCTTGGTGGTCAGATCCTGTTCAGCAGGAAGAGTCTCTCTCAGGGCACGCAGTCCATGTTTAACTAGCTCATTTAGATTACCTTAAAATGAAATCAGAAAGACATTTACTAAATACATGGTATTATCTCTAGACATAAATTCCCCCTTCTTCCCACTCCTAGTTGACAACGAGAAAAACTTAACCAGCCTGACTTCCAGAACTCCTCTCCTTAGGTACTTCTGGTACTGATCACAGAGCTGGTTCTAAAAGCACACCTTGAGAAACCAGCCCTTCCCTACACTGGAAGTCAAATGCACCTGGTTTTGGCACCTGCCCTGCCTCCACTACAGTGATAATCACACTAATTTTTGCCCAAGACGACATTCAGGAGCCTCTTTATCACCGTTCCATATAAAAATAAATTCACCATTTTAAATGCACCACCTAAATACTTGCCCTGACCTACTATCCCTGCTCTGACATGGAAAGAATTGTTCTTTCCCAGAGTTAAACAGAGCATAGGCCTTTTTTTTCTTTGCTTTTCTGAGCACAATTTCTCTTTTCATTAGAAATAATAAGCATCCAGATGTTAGACATGAAGATTCATAATATTTTCTTTACAATTTTTGTCTTAATGCAGATTTACACTTATGCCAAACTTCATTCCACAAATTTATCTTCCCACCTTACTAAATGGCAAAGAATGGAACAGTAGTAGAAAAACTGCACAACTGATGAGTAAATCCCATTAGACAGACAAGGTTTCATTACTCACAGTCAGTAAATTCAGTCATGTGTCTCTCCAAGTACGTTCGCGCCGACTGTGAACGAGCACCGATGGACATTGCTTTGCAGTCAAAATAGTTTGCAGAGGGACAAGTCTGGAAGATGTGAGGACCCATATCCTACACAGAGGGGAAAAAATCCACAAAACATACAACAAATGTATACATTCGTACCAAATCTGCTACTGGAATCCATGGCATTTTCTAAAATATAGCTTTGATTTGTGGTACATCACACAGCTCATAAGTACACACATATACATATTTTACACTGCTTATCATACCACTCCTCTTATACAATTCATTCAAAGCTATTGTGAAAAACAAAACCAAGCAAATCTTTCTTTACACTTTGTTCATTAAGATGCAGTTCTTATGTGGGCAGGATAGCTGGCACCAAAAACGTTTCTTTCTCTTTTCCATAAACTGTACTGTGCTTATTCACACTTCCAACTTCATGGCTTGCAGTAGCTATTTTTCTGCCTTATTTGCACAAAAGTAAAAACCTGCTGTAGACTTAACAATGCCATGCAAGATTTCAGGCAAGATGACAGCTTCCTTCAACCTTCCTCAAGTGAAAAATCTTCAGGACAGCGATATTGTGTGCACTGCATTAAGCAAACTGTTGTTACTAAACAAGTAAGAGAGAGGCCAGTGATCATTTCCACATCCATTTTTTACAAAAAGTATTTAAAATAGTACTTTGTAAAACTCTGTAATCACTAGTAAAATAATCACTGTCATAAAGGAATCAACATTTTTATCTCATAAAACATGATCAAATTTTAGTTTTGCGGTATTTTGCACCTTAAAATAATTAGTTTTTCCTTTTTGCAAATGTACATCTCATATAAGCAATGGTAGCATTAGCTATTACAAAACATTTTTTAAAATTATGTTTTAGGGCAAGACATGGAAAATTATTTCCTTAGAGAATTTTGATGAGTCCACCTCTTCCTTCCTTTCTTAATATCCATTTGTTGTAAAAAATTCCATTAAGCACATTTTCTTTCAGATCAATAGTAACTAGCACAGCTCACTTACATCATAACCTGCAATGAGCAGTCCTACGCCGTACGGTCTTCTGCCATAACGCTGCGTTGGTATCTGGGTTTCTTAAGCAAGGTAAGGAAACTGTCTCAAAATAACATGTTAATTACCAAAAACATTTTCCTAAGCCAAGTAGAGATGCACCAAAATCACTAGTCTTTGAAAACCTTTTTGCAGCAGTGAAGACCACATTCAAAGAAACAGATCTCAGGACTTATTTGAAATACTGACTTCTTTTTCACCGAAAGAAAATTTAGCAATTAGCTTTCCTGAAATAACTGAGTGGCACAGTCAGACAAGTAATATAAACAGTTCATCAAGCACTTCATGGCCTCGTTAATTTCTTAAACCTTTGAATTTTTTTTCTAGACACCTGATAACAGAACCCAAAGTCTCCGCTGTGTTCCATGCAGAGAGAGAAGTTGCCACAGGAAAAAAAAAAATATATATTTGAGCAAGCAGCTGCAATCCAGTAAGTGATCATATTTTGAACAGTGAATTTACTGACTGAATTTACTGACCCTTCCTCACCTCCAGAGGCACAGGGCCGTGTAACAGAAAAACAGCGCTATGTTAAATGTTGCACAGCACTTTATTGCTTCTCTACCAGTTCAGTCCATATTATGGGATATTCTCAGAAAGAACACACAAGCAATGTAAATCACTTCTTCAACTTAATATGACTTTAAGGCTGCAATATATGAAAATTATTTTATGAATAAGTATGAACAAGTACAAAGCTATAAAAGTGTTACAAGTGTTAAAGAAAAGGATACTGCTTCCAATTAGTGACACTAGGCGAGAAACTGGAAGAGGTCTATCAAACACAAATCTAGAATCCAGACACTCCTGACGCATGAAATTGCTAGGAGGAAAAAAGAAAAAAAAAAATAAAACCAATGCATAGACGAAATTCACGAGATATTGTCTCAATACTTATCTGTTAAGGTAAGTATATTTTTATTTCAGTTCTGCTCACTGAGAAAAAGGGTCAAAGGCATTACATAATTTCATCATGACCTATACTTGTCATTTAGAAAGCTGACCACACATTTGAGAGATTATTACAGTATTTCAGCCATACAAATGCAAAGAAGGTTGAAGTTCATGCAGGCGACAGATGAATCATCTGGAAAAAAGCCACAGTTAAATGGCAACATTTCTTTGTAACATTACGGCATTTAAAATTTGTTCTATAAATTCTTCCTATGCCTTCTTTCTCCATTCCTATCAACCTGAGGAACACTCCTTCCATGTACGTTCACCCATTTGATGAAACTACATGGCCAGCAGGTAAAAATCAAGGCCCTCTGAAGATGACACATAAAGTAGTTTACGTTTTTAGTAACTTTCTTAAATGTGTGCACACAGAAGCAGCTGCTAGAGGGAAATAAGTGATGCACTTTCTCAGACTGCTTGGAAACCCCATTGCACTGAAGAAACCAGACAGGACTGTCTTACTAGTAACAAAACCAAAGAGCAAAATTTTGGGCCAAACAAATGAGATTTCTGCCAACTAGTTAAAAATATGCCAGAATTTCAGGCTGAGGTCTTTGGCATAGTGCAACGGAGCAGTAACTCAAGACTAATCCTTAGGTGACCATAAAATTTCATTCGCAATAGTCCACAAATGAACTTTCACTCATTGCAGAACTGTGTATGTCAACAACTGAGCTACTCACCACAAGAGCCGTGCATCAGCAGTAAGTCCAGCAATTGAGATACCAATATGGTTGTCAACGTACAGGATTTTTTTCTGATGGGCTGCCAGCTCAGACTGTGCTCTCTGCACATAAAAGGAGAAAGCTAAGTGGCAGACTGAACAGTTAGCCAAGCACTGTGGAGAAATCTGCTAACATTTATAGCAAGAACTGAATATGATCATGAAACAATAAAAAACCCCAAAACATTTATAAACTTGCAACAGAAGACAAGAAAAACCTAATTCCACTTCAGTAGGAAACTTTCAGAACAAACAAAAGAACAGACACCCAAGCTTTGGAAAAGTAAATAAATAGTTTTACTACTTAATAACTAATAATAATTAAAAAAAAGGAACACATCTTTCAAGGGGAAAAAAAAAGAAAAAATCTTTCACTTCTTTCCTTTACCATTTTGTGAAAATCTGCTTTGCATTGGTACTGAAAATATTTATAGTTCTGTGCTGGTACTCAAGCAAAAGGAAACTGGCATTGCATTTACATTACACATAGAAGTTCAGATGGCACAAAATTAATCTGCCAAACCAAAAGTTTTCTAACAGCTTTGAAGTTACCTTGAGAGCGACCAGAACAGCATGTGTTTTCGACTTCAGCCCCACAGTAGCTGAGCCTTGTTTCACAGCTTCCATGGCATATTCTATTTGATGAATTCGGCCCTACAGAATAAAATCAAAGGTAATGATTCTAAAGTTAATCCTCTTTTTCAATGTTTTTTTTGTTTTCAGACCTTTGATACCCCAACAGGTACACTTACTGCATAACAGTTTAAGCCTACAACCAATAGACTTCCTCAATTATCTTCTGCAAACACGTCACCGTTAACTCAAAAAAATCTGGCCATCAATGAGCCACTCCTTACTGCATACAAAGAAAGAGGAAAACTATAAAGACAGGGTGAATAATCATGACATTATAAGAATCACAAGACTTTTGTCACTGACTTCAGAGGAATCAGTATTTGACCTGAAACAATTCAAAGAGAATTTTCAGCTGAAGCCGGATGCTTAACTTTTAATCGAGTTTGCTGAAGACATGAGTCTTATGCAATTGTTGTGTCTCACCATCCATTCCCTAATAACTTCTGGACAAGTTATTGGTCAACTGCAATGAAGTCGGAAAGAGGAGTAGAGGTCTCAAAGACCATTATGACCCCACAAGTTCTGCACAGGCAGCCAGCAGCTTTGCAGGAAAATAAGACAATGTCCTTTTAATGCAACCACTGAGGGCAAAGTAGGTCATTTTCTGCACTCCTGCTGGCCAGCCTGTGTCCAACAGCCAGTAAGCTCACTGCTGCTGGGCTCGGACTGAAATTACCAACCGCAGCACACAGCTGCATCTCACCAGTTGTGATGGAGTGGAATGTAGAAGCCATTATAGTGAAATGTACTTGAGAAAATCTACAGGAAATCATCTTTTATTCGATTGTTGAGGTTTGGGCTTTTTTCTTAAAAGATTTTTTATTTGAATTACCTAGAGAAATACAAAGTCCACTAGATTATTAAAATACCCTCATTTTCCCCTTCATCCACCAAGTTATAAATGGAATTTCAATAACAGGACATTTCCTCCTCAAGAGCAGTATGGAATCACTGTGACCTGTTCAACATGCATTTATCAATTTCATTAATGCCTTGCAAGGCTGTAAAAGTGTGAAACCCATTCTAGGCTTCAATCTGATATTTCCTTTTCTTTACAACAATATTTGAAAACATCTCCCAATCAAATGTGATTATTCTTTGCTCCTATATTAATAATGCCAAGAATTATGGTATCATATCACTGCCTCACCTACAGGAACATATGGAACAGTAATTGCAGCATAGTAGCAATTTTAAATGTCTTTTTTATAAAAGACATCAACATTATACTTTTTTCCAATGCAATTTATGAAAAAAAATAAATTAGCGGTGGTGATGACTTCACAATATCAACTACAAGTCTCAAGAGAACATTAGAGTTTTAACAGTAACTTTCAAAGTAACGGATAGATTAAAAAATTTAAAATTAAAGTTCCTGATACAGAATCTGCCAGAGAAACGCAATCATTAAAAAGATGAAAGCAGTTCAAAGCCATCTACAGCTATCATGGTATTGACTAAAGAACATTCAAATATTCAAGGTTGTCTTCATATAGGATGGACAGTACAAAACATGCTCCATTACAATGTATGTTGAAAATGTATCTTTCAAACAATATTACTACATGATGAAGATTTTCAGCAGTAATACAAATGCACGAACTAATGATAGGCTAACTTTACACTAATACAAATTGCTCTTTCCATTTTAAATACATTTTTTGTTTTGCTAAATCTAGAAACGAGTCAATTTTCAAGATACCAATTTTTCCCTAAGTATCCTATCTTAAAATGTCCATACTGAGAAGAGGCGACATTATAGACACCTGAACTGACACTTTTTTTAAATTCTAGAATACTTATTTTGAAGTCAACACAACCTGTGTAAGTTTTATAACACACAATGTATGTTTTTAATAACAACGCGGAATGTGAAACTGATCCAGAGGTAATAAAATTTCAAATCCAAGTGCAAATCTTAATATAATCTTAAGTGCGGCGATAGCGTGAAGCCTCCCTACAGGAAACCAGGGACATGCAGCTGCACAGCCTTCACTGTTGCAGCACAATGTAAAGTGTGTTACAAAATGATATGGCATGTAACAACTTACATGTTCTAGCTCTTAATGTTATAAGCTTTATGCAGAGAATTAATTCAGCAGCGATGTCTGTGGCCATTTTGATTCATAAAATTCAGATCTGTGAATTCGTACTACAAAAATCAGTATCTCCGATTCCATGCTTCAGATGACCATATGGGTACAGTCATTCAAAACAGAGGCTTATAAGGCAGTAGAAATTGTGTGCACAAAAAGAGAAACAGGTGCTGTTATGCCATACTTGAAGAAGTCAGCCTATTCTCACGTAAGCACTAAATACTAAATTTGATTTTGTTCTGAACAATCTGAATACAGTAAAGCTCTTAATTAAACACAAAGTTCTTCTCAATCGTAAACTAAATAGTTCCTTTCCAATATTAGCTAGTGAATAAAAGAGACAAAGACCCAGCATTGGACTAACACTGTGGAGAGATAAGCTCAGTTTCATGCTTTTTCATACCTTACTTACCAACTTCTTATTACAGGTCTGTAAATTAATCATAGACTCACAGAATTGTTTGGGTTGGAAGGGACTTTTAAAGATCATCTAATCCAGCCCCCAAAGATGATATAATCTATTTTGTACCTCACGCCTACATTCAGAAGGCAACTGCCTTAAATACTTTGAGATAACAGGATGCACCTAAGCATCCTTCAGGTTGATACCGCAGAAACTTAAGAGATGTGCTAATGCCCTTCTACAAACCTACAGCCTACGAAACAAGAAGGGAGCGGAGAGCAGTAAGAGTTAAGCACCTGAATTCAGTTTATGCTACTGTGATACCACTGCTGCAAGACTGAAGAAAAAACAAAAAAGCTGGTAAAAACCCAGCTAAGAAGCTTACAAAGATTTTACCTGTGGGCTCCAAACTGTGACATCGTTGTCATACTGGTTGCGAAACTAGAGGGAACAAAAGGAAATCCATTAGCACAGCTAACGCGGAGGCGGCAAGCGCATTCCCGAGGGAAGTTCTGCTCGTTTTCCTTTACAAAGCTTTTCACGCCAAGTGTCTGCGCACAGGCCCGAAACACGGGCGGTTCTCCGCTCACGTTCCCCTCCCCGCCGGAGCAGGAGCTCACACGCACCGGGCAGCACGAGGGCCCCAGCCCGCACGCAGGGGTTCCGCACGGCGGGCAGAGCCGGCAGGTGCCGGTGCCGGGCGGGGGTCACCGCCCGCCCCGCTCCCCGCGGGTGCGCGATGCTGCTCCGCCCGCTCGGCCCATGGCGGGGCAGCCGAGTGGCCCCCACCCGGCTCCTGCAGCGTCACGCCGGGCCGAGGAGGCCGCACCCCGCCGCCGCCGTGCGCCCCGCGCCCTCCCCGGGCCCCGCCGAGCAAAGCGCGGCCGCCCCTTCCCCAGCAGCCCCGACGCCGAGGCCCAGGCCCGACCCCCGCCCCGCGTGGCCCGGGAACTGCTTACTCACGGCCCCGCTCCCTCCCTCTTGCCCTCCTCCTTCCCTCCCGCTCGCCCCGCAGCCCGGGCAGGTGTTGCGGGTGTCCCGGCCCGGCCGCCCCTCACCATCCTCCTTCCCCCGACACCGGCGCGGGCTCCGGGGCAGCGACAGGGGACCGCTCCGCCAGCGACCGCTCTGGACTGGAAGCGGCCAAGTAGCGCTAGCCGCACCCCGAGTCATCGATCGAGCGCACAGCGGGTAGCCCCGCCCCTGGAGGGAGCGGCGCACGCGGGTCCCGCCCCGGCTGCGCATGCGGCGTCCCTCAGGGCCCGCCCTGCGGCCGTTGGGTAGCGGCCGGTGGCGCGCGGCGCGGTAACCGCCGCCGCGGGAGGTGTCCCCGGTGTCCCCGGTGTCCCCGGCGGCTTGCGGCGCCCTGCGCTGCCCACGGCCCTCGGTTGGCAAAACCCCGGCAGCTGCTCGGCGCCGAACGGCTCCGTTCGGCCTGCGCTGCCCGGGGTGTCGCTGCTGTCCGGGATTAGTGAAGCGATGGAGCGTGTCTATAGCGATTCCTGTGTGCGATACAAAAATTTAATCGCTGGAGGAAAACTTCCATTGTGGAATTTGGAATTCGTTGATTTTTCTCAGTCAACGTTAGCCGTTTTATTAGTTTTGAAAAAGCTGTAGTTTTTAAACTGCGGAAGATAAAGGCTCTGACGTAAAATGGCAGTCACATGCAGTTAATTGCCTTTGTGCTCTGGGAAAACTCGCTCTTTGTTCTTGATGTTCACAGGCCATGAAGAGAGCAGGGGGACAAACAATTGTTACAGCCACTGCTAGAAATGTTTTAGGTTATAGCAAAATAGGAGTACCTATGGACAAATTCAGTCACAGTTACTCTTTAAATTAAAAACTGATTTAAAACAACAACAACAACAACAAACCACTGTGAACTTCCCAAAAGCTACCCTGAAAACAGCTGTGAGAACTTGTTCACGAAGTTGTGACTTTGTGCAGAGATGCACAGACACTCAGGAAGGTACTGCAGAGCCATCAATATTAGGTTCGTATTGGTTTTTCCCCTCAGTTGTTTTTGTTGGTTTGTTTGGTTTTTTCCACTCCGAGGCAAAATGCGTTGCTGTCAAGAAAAGGAGATCTCTGTAGAGCGTCTGTGTGTTGCACCAACCTTGTGTGGACGGTGAGGATACAAATGGGACCTCTTGCTTCGGGAGGCTACAGAGCCCAGCCCTGCCTGTTCTAAAAGCACTGGAATGAGGCTTTAAAGCTGGATTTCAGTCATCGTTTCATTGCAAGCAGGTGGTTTATGAAGTGCCATGCTGCGCAAAACTGCCAGGAAATTTTCATACAGTGTCCAGGCTACCAAAAGGGTACGAGCTTCGGCTGTTCAGGGTAAAAAAAACAAATGACGGCAGTTTGGTGGGAGTAAACCAACAGCCACTGTTAATCAGATGTAGCAGAGGGGAAATCCTCTTACATTTCTCTCTTGGAAAAAAAGGGTACAGGAAGTCTCTGAAATTATATAAAACTAAATAAGCACTATTATGAATTGTATTTGAAAAATATTACTTTGTCTTAATTAAAGCTGCAATTAAATTTCTAAATGGGTCTTTTTGCTCCCAAACTACAAGTGCTTAACAAAAACGAATTGCTTATTGGAACTCTTATTTTGCACAATGTAAAAGATTTTTATATAGTTGTAACTGAAAAGTGCATTAATTACTATGAAATCTCCCCTACAGGATTGCGTGACTTAAGCATTAAGACAAAAGATAATCAATTATACTGTATTCATGTGTTTTATTTTTTAAAACAAGTATCCAGCTGCTGGATTTACAGTCATTAAACTAGTATTCTATCACCTTTTGATTGTTGCAGGACAAATGACACCTTCCTCTTACCACTGGAGAATTTTCTTTTTCCCTGGAGGGGGGCTACAGTGTTGTCTAGGTAAAAAAAAAAAATATATATATAAAGAAACTGATTTAAATTATCTAACTTGCTATTTTTAACCTTTCTGATCAATAAAAATCCACTTGATCTGAAATAACTTCCTTTCTTCAACATTGTTTGGTCTGCACTTAAACAGGATATATAAACATTAAGTGAGCTGAACAGCTTTTGAGTTTCATGGAACTCTGAGTAGAACTCCCACAGCCTCTGCTGTAATGTCGTTCTGTAATAACTTCCTACAGCAATAAGGGACTCCCTAAAGATCCGTTTACTCCACCTACACTAACAGAACAATAGACAGACATTTCCTCTCTCTTGGCAAAAGTGTGTTAGTTTTGACAGAACGCTAAACTCTGCCAAGACTATTGTTCTGTAGACATACAGCAAGTGCTGTTAGGACCCACAACTTTAGTGATAAAAAGGCAGGATTTGTAAAACTTGACATAGAAAATCAGCAAAAGCTGTATAAATGAAGAACTTTGGGAAGCTATATGAACTATTGTGTAGGTTTATTAAATAACAACTTACGTATTTTCCTGAATAATCTTTTTTCCTTTATTACACGGATAGAAAAATACATTCAAAGCCAAACCAACCAGCTGTCCAGCTATTAAAAATTTATTCTAAAGCAAACTGATGGAGGTCATGTGGCGGCAGGAAGGGTGGCAGGGGATGGAGTTCCAGCTGCTCCTCGAGCTCCAGGCAGCACAGGTGTTACGGCGTTCCCCAGCAGCACCGGAGGATGTCGGGGCAGGAATGATCTCTGGAAGGAGAAATGCTCAGGGGGAAGGAAGTCATTCACTTCCTTCTGAGTGCTCCTGCTTGCCCTTCAGGCTCAGCGGGTGCTCTTTACAGGCGGGACTACAGACAGCGAGTTTGTCAGACATTTCTGATTATATCTCAGTGCGCTGGTGTTAAAAAACACCCAGCCTATTCCCCATTGCTGTACTGGAACCCAGAGTGAAATACTCAAATACAAAAGGAGAGAAAGGAATGAACAAGGCAAAATCAAATAGCTCTTTTTCAGACAAAAAAGGCATCAAATCAGAAGGGAAGCATTTTACATAAATTTTGCCCAAATATGGCAAACTTACTGAAATTAGTGAAGTTGGTGGTCTGTCAGTCATCCAAAGTTGTTAGGAAAATTGAATGAAGGCCTTAAATGAGAGTTTCAGTAAAATTTAAACGATGCATAAGCATCATGTTGACCACCGCACCTGAGAAAATGTCACCCTTGCTATACTTAATGATGTACAGTGGCCTGCACAAAATTATCTGACAGTTTTGGCTTCACAGAAGATAAAAATCCACATGACAAAAGGCTACAGTAACACAGATTTAGTTAATAGACACAGCAGAAAAAACAGTGCTGAGTGACCAAGAGGGTTAACCTGCTGTTGTCTCCAAGCTGTGTTACGAGACACATCAATGAGGCAACATGGGACACAACTTCCCACTGATTTTGCCACTGATGTATCTGATCCATTACTAAATACCTACAAAACTATCCCACTTGTCCATACTGCAGGTATTAATTTTATAGTACTAAAAGCTATAGGAAATTGCATCAAACATTTTATTTGGTAACAGTCATAATACCAGTATTAAGATATGCTTGCATAGTTCTATAGAAGGTTGAATTAATAGAAAAAGAGCATTAAAGAAATTTACAAATTAAAAATTTAATTGTAGAGGAAAAAAGAGAACAGCAACCAGCAATCAACATATTACATCAAGAAAACCCAGTATAAAAGACTATAGGACTGGAAAGTAAATCTAAAACTATCCTCACATTTAAATAATCTACTTATAAAACATCTATGTAAGGAGAAAATAGAATTTTCTCACTTTTAGTTTCACAGTTGGCAACCTGATAATCAAGATCACTTCAGAGAAACAAATACACAATTGATAGCTCTGCAAAAATAGGCTCAGTACTCAGTAACAGCCAAATTAAACGTTAGGGATTATTAGGAAGGAGAACTGTATAAATCCATACTGCATCTGACACCATTCAGACTTGAACACTGACTGTAATTTTTGTTTCCCACCTTAAAACGATGTGGCAGTACGGAAGGCACTGGGAAAAGTGGGAAAAAATGATTCAAATTATGGGTCAGCTTCATATAAAGAATGACAGTAAAGAGAAGAAGTTTTCAGTCTAAATAACAGATAAACAAGGGGAGGTGATGAACACTTGTCAAATCACAACTGGCATGGAGATGCTGAACAGATATGATGGTTCTCTCTGTCTTCCAGCACTGGTACTGGGTGTCATTAAAAGCAGCAGGTTCAAGCAAAGACAAGGCAGGAGACATGTCATACCTGTGCTGTGGAAACCTTTGCACCTAAACACATTGTGGTCTTTTGGTCATGTATTGAGAGAGCAACTAGACAAATTCACAGACAAAACAACTTTTCAAGCCACTTTACAATACCGCTGATACAATGTTTGAACTAAGTGCAGCAGTGAAAAAACAGCTAACGTAAAACACGTATATACAGTCTCAAGAGAAATTAATGATACTATTTTGTTCTATGTTATGTTTCCAGCGTAGTTATAAACAGCATCTGACATCTGAGCGATGGCAGGCACTGCTCTGCAGAGATTAATATCCAGGAACTAAAAGGCAAGGCCATTACGCCTCCTCTTCTTCTGATTCATTAGAGGAAACAACGTTCCACCAAGTCCCCTTTTGGGATACCACTCACCAGCAACCTACATTAACCACTCTGGTGCTGTGTATTGCACTCCTGCAATTGCACAGAGTTTTTTTGGTAGAAGATTGGCTCTGCTGGGGCCAGTGTTAATGCTCCCAGGGACTGTATGTTTTGCGTTACATGGGCACAGCAGATTTCAAAAGAAGACAGACAACTCTGTTGTGCCAGAGACAGATTGAGTGAAGGCAGCGTCTCCATCCCCTTGGAGAAGGACGGGTCCCAGGGAGATCACAGAGCCACTCCTGACGGATGGACAAGTGGTTACTCACAAATAGTTACTGCTGAGCAAGTAGGAATGGGCATATTACTGTAACATTCAAACAACCTACTTCAATGTCTTTGGCGTGTATTTCATGGCTCATGAACTATAGCTTCTTGCACTAAGAAGCCATTCATGTATAAAAGTGTTACCAATTAATCTCAATCCTCCTCCTCCAAAAAGGTCTGTTGCTTCATATCTAGCAATTGTTGGGAGTTTAACTGTTACCATTGTGGGAAGGAAGTGGTCAATATCAGCGTCAGGAGAGCTGAAGATTCTATTTGCACTGAAGAGGAAGGATGAAGTAAAGCTCAGTAGCCAAGCAAAAGTCAGACTGCTCCTATTAATAGAAAAGGTGGCTATGCCAAGAACACGTGGTAACAAAAAGTGAGCTGCATTAGGCAAGTAACTGTCAAAGGTTTTATAACAATGCTATCCCTATTTAAATGAAATGTGGAACACTGTAAGAAACTAAGGACAGCAAAATACTGAGACATAAATAATTTAATTTGTACAGATAGCTCCCTTTTTTGTATTGTGTGGTGAATGTCCATTTGATGGTCAGTCATCTAGGCCAACACGAGAGGGGGTGGATACCTTCTTCTGGAACAGAGTACAAGACTTTCCTAAAAATTATAATCAGGAGAATGAACTACAGAAGAGAGGCCTTAAAACAGTGGTGTTCTTCCTTCCCATATTAAAAGAAAAATCGAAACCACCAAAAATTTGTCTTCTTGTAGTCTACTAATCCTGGAGGGCAGAAATGGCAATCACATTTGTTTCAGAAGACCCTTTGATTTGACATGCTGTATTTAGTTGGACTACATTTACACCCAATTTAGTCTCAAGTCACCATGGGTGATAATCACTTCACTTTAAGTGCCTCTTACACTTCTCAAGTCATTGATTCGTGTCTTTCATTTTAAATGCCACAAACCTGGATCTTAATCTCTAAAATAAAATTTGGTTTAAATAATGGACCAAACAACCTTATTCCAGTCTGACATACATACAAACATTTCAGCTTCATGTACACTGGTTGGTTTCATCAAAATAAGATTACTTAAAATTAAATTGGATATTGTCATAATAAATTCAGGCTTGAACATTTTGACTTAAGTTTTTTTTTGAGAACCGTCTTACTCTCTTGGCAATGTGAATAGCCCATATTTAGATTTAATGCAGGTAATAAATTTACTTCATTAGCAGATACTTTATAAGGTGAAAAGACTACTTAATTGTAAGCATTTATGTATGCCATTGTCATATTTGATGACATTTTCATCAACTAGGTTAAGACCAAGGGCAAATATTTGACAGCTGCTATAAATGTATGTACTTGTCTTTAGAATCATTAAAAGATGATCTCAGGAGTGCTCACAAAGGAAAAAAAATCTATCATTTTGTATTTAGTACTGTAAATAGGCAAAAATAACTTGTCTCTATAAATGATGCCAAATTCCTTTCCTGTTCTTTTTCAAGTTTTCAGCAGAGGTGCAGATATTTCTTTCTCTATGACAACCTTGCACTCATGTTGCCAAAGGCATTTTTTAAACTACTGACCAATTTAAAACACTGGAATATTTTGTAATGAAAAATGTTAGCTACACACATTTTTAAAGTCTATTTCTAATATTTAAAAACCCATAGCTTTTGTGAACTGACAGCATTTGTCTTTTCCAGGACAGGCCTTCGGGGCAACTAAACTTGTTTGATCATCAAAGCTGGCTGGGAAAGACCAGGCAGTGCTGAGAGCAGGCTAAAATAATCCCTCTGGAAAAAGAACTGCAGGAAAGAGTCCGGCTCTTTCTGTGCGGCCCTGGAACAAACAAGGGGCACAAGGTTCAACACAGTGGAGCTGTTGTAGCATATCCCGGTCATGGAAATAGTTTATAAGTTCTTGTTTGAATAAAACAAAAATATATTTAGAGAGAAATTAATATGGATATTATTGCTGGTTATTTCTTGGAAGTGAAATTTATTTCTTTGTTTTGAGTGAGGAAGGGTTTCTGTACATTATTTGTACAGGAGTAATATTTTGAGCTGTAAATTGCTTGCTAGCCTAGAAGTTATGATTTAAACAGTGTACGTAGTATTGCCTGAGTCATCAAAAGATAACTGAAGAACTATTATCATAATTTATGGGAGTATTATGAAATTTATTATTGGAGTTTTATGAAAATCTGTTAAGCTTTTTCCTTCAATGAATAAGAATGACAGTTATTATTTTAAGGTTCTGAGGATAAAAGATCAATTTCAGTGTGCATACAGCTGCACAAACTCTTTCAAATATATTGCTACTGTTGATTTGTATTGTTGGAATTATTTTTGACTGAGTATACCTGAATCAAAACTAAAGTGTCATCAAACATTCAGCAGTGGATATATATATACATAACGTTTTGAGACAGGCATCTATGGATGATGCAAAGTTCATGAATGAATACTATATCAGTTATATTAGTGATTACATTTTTAAGATTTCTACCTATGAAAGAATTAAGTATAATTGTCAGCACAGATTGGAATTAACAGATAGAATGATACAGAAATAAAGCCTTTGTAATCCATAAGACCACTAATGGATCCCATTTCCTTACAACAGGCATTATTGTCATATTAAATTAATGACTGGACAAAGTATTACCTTCTTAGTTATGCATTTATATTCCATAAATATTTTACAATGAATACTTACATGTAGATCACACAATAAAATGTTCTCAATGGTTTTGCTCCATCTACTATTGCCAAAAGTTTCTGCTTGAAAAATGGAAATACATTCACATACCGAAACAAATTTGCCAGAGGCTATTACACTAAGTACTTCAAAAAAATAAAAAAGAAAAGAGAGATATAAGACCCTAGGAATGAATTACTATTCCTGGCAAGACATGAAGGATTTCTGTTGACAGTTCTCTTTACAGGCATTTTCAAGTTCTATGGGAGTGTTAAACTTATTGTAATAGTCAGTTACTATTTAGGCAACAATTCTGGTATTTGTGAACCACACTTTTCAAAAAGTGACTCAGCCCATTCTTAGCATGGATTCAGTTTTTGATTAGGAAAGACTACAATACAGAATTAATATGCAGGAAAAAACCAGATGTTTGAATAAGCTTTAGTCTTAAAAAGTCTTGCTGTCATTAGCCAGTTTTTCCTACTGTTTGCCAAGCTCCTAATTTTGCTACATGGATTTTAACAGCTTTGCTGTCAGCCATATCCTGTTTTCATAGTACAAATTTTATTTGGCGCTGCCATCTTGACTGCATATATTCCTAAACTAACAACAATGCACGCAGAAATCTAAGCCTGTCCTGACAAATGTGAGAGAGCTTCTGGCAGTGTAATGTCCATTGTCTGCAGTCATTCTGACAGATCACTGAGCTCAGACAGTGCATCATAAATGCTTAAATTATGAACAAATTCCATTGATGCAAGGACAATTCTAAATCCAGAGCATTTGGCGCAACATAGGCCTGGCTTCTAAGCCTGGTCCGCGGAAGGATTCAGTGATGGGCTTGAAGGGCTCTAAATTAATTCCAGACCGCCTCAATATAACCCTGCCTTGAAACTATAATAGCTAGCAAATATCTGAAAATTTCTGCAGTAGTTATTAGCATATCACCATACAATCAACACATCTGCACGTTTTTTATTTTAAGAAGTACATATCAAATAAATTTGTGACTACATGTATCTCATCACAACAAATTATGTGGCACCAAAATATTTTTAAGCTGTGTTTAATTACATCATTAAATGAACAGGAATAATTCTTCAGAAAAAGGGTATCGCCAAATGGAAGATTTCATACTTGGAACAGGAAAAGTTAAAAAAAAAAAAAAAGAGAGCGTAAAATCAGAATATTTGCATTTGTAGAGACCCTTTAAACTGTGCTATAATAATCAATAAAAACAGGAAGATATTCTCCAGATTGGAAACTGAATACGTACCTTAGGATTTTGAAGTGACCACTGATGGAGGCTATCAATTTTTTGTTATGCTTGGTAATACAACTTGCAATATGCATCTTAAGGTAATACAATTACCAGAAAGCCCTGGGTACCTCCATGTTTCATAGTGAGCTGCAAATATGAATGGATTTGTGTTTCTTTTTAATATTGATTTGATAATGTAGCTTTCTACTGAAGGGCTCTAAACATATATTTCTAATGCAAATCAGACTCATTAAATATTTCTTCAGAATACTTTCAACCTGAGTTTTAAAATCCAGTTTCTCAGTTACAATCTTTACATTACTACGAATGTTTTTTTTTCACTGACTTCAGTATACCCACAGTTTTATTTAAAGCTTGAACATGTAGTTGGTACTGTCAAATTTAAATCAAATTAAGAAAGTATCTACAATATAGTTTATTTTCTGCTTTTATTGAAAACCAGTGCATTTGTTTATACATCTCCAAATTTCATATCATAGCATTTGCCTTGTGAATTTAAAGGATTAATCTAGATACTGCGTGTCGGCCTGCAGCAACATATTCATAAATGGTCTTCTGGCTTTTGGCCCAAATCTGATTAGTCACAAAGGAGGAAAGAAATTTAAAAATATAACAGGGATTGTCAGAAGAACAACTTTATTATGAACATTTTTATTTTTAGAAAAGATTTTAATAATACAGTGCTGTGCAACTGTAGCATACAAGTAAAATGACAGCAGTATTTCATTGCTTAGGAGTGATTTGCTTCTTCAGGAAGAGATTTTGAGGATTGGTATCAAATTGACCAACTTTCTCTGGTTTCTAGCCAGGGGTGAGTTCATTAATAAAATCACTTCTATAAAGTGAAGTGAATGTGAATTTCATGGCATGTTTCTCAGCTCAGGAAATGCCATTTCTTAAGTTGCACTCCTGCATGTACGCATATCACCATTTTAATGTCTTTAAATAGTTGATAACAGTTTTAACATATATCTAGCTTTGCATATGTTCTTTTTTCCATACTTTTTCTTTCTTATTGCATACCTCTTTCCAAGATTAGCTAAGTTATCAAGGACCCGTGATGAACATTCATAAGCACTTCAAAGCTCAAGTACCATTTCCGATCACTCGAAGAGTGTTCAGCAACAGAGGAAACAACTATGATATTGACATTCTACTAGTACATAAAGGAGAAAAAAAATATTAACAAACCCTTCAATACAATTCCTATAGTATCAACAAAAACAAAAGAGCCACCAGCCTGGAAACGCAGCACTGAAATAATTGTCAAACAGATGGAGCTGGCAGAGGAACCCATCGCCATCCAGGAAATTGAGCAGAATTCCAGACAATGAAGCCAAGGAAAGGAAAATTGGCTTTTCTGTATATCAGATGGAAAATTACATCTACTTGGCCAAATGCACTTGCCTTTATTTGTTCTTCTATTAATTACGGAATTTCTCTGAAGGGAAAAAAATTTTCTGGGCATATTAAAAAAAAAAAAAAAGGAGGACTTCAATAATGAAGTTCGACAGAAAAGTCAAAATTATGTCAGATCTGCCTTATGTTCATCCTTAGCTATCAGAAGGATTATCATTATCCTCATTTATTTTTCAGAACAACTCTGAAAATTAGAAAACACATGCACGGTTGACATGATTGCATCTGTCTCCCTTAACAGCTGATTACAAAAGGGTCTGGAAGACACTCTGGAGTAAAAATGATGGCATTTCCCATTCACATCCACAGGAAGAACAGGTCTTGGTTAACCACATTCTTGTAGAAAAGTCTCCAGAACATTGTCATGGACTTCCTGCCTGTGATGTGAATATCTGAAATGACCTAATCTGTTTTCCAGCTCATTCAAGAACCCAGGCAGATTGCTAGCAAACAAGTCTGATACCTGATATACTATACTTCTGGAGAGGGCAGCGTACTTCCTTCCGATCTCAAGTCACCCAAGGACAATCTGTGGTCAAGAAAGCAAGCATCTGTTACAAAGACCTGGAAAAATGGGTAATTAGAAGAACATTCTAATAATGACACTGCTCAGACTCAGCCACAAAAATTCTATACTTAAAAAAAAGGGCAAAACTTCACTAAATAACCAGTAGAAGAGTGAGCTATTTCCTACCACTTCTGCTTGCTTCTGGTACGATGTTCCAGTTTGCACCTCTTTGTCGTCCGTAATGCTCCTTTGGAATGGATGCTAAAGAATATCATTCTTTATAATTGTTTTATTCTCCTTGGAAACACAGAAGCCAAGAAAATTGCCTAAGAAATAAGGAGGAGGTGAAAGCAGAGAGTGCTGTCCCTGCTGTGTCAAGTGAGGCTTGCAGGATTGTTCTAGATGACATACGACCCTCAATAACTGGAGTGCCAAACTTCTGGCAAAAATCTTTGGGCAGTAATCTGATAAAGGTCACCAGATGGTCACAGATCTTGTGGATATAGTTTGAGATGCACACAAGGTAGTTCCAAATGTGGAACTGAAGTGAGGCTGAAGAGTTCAGTCTTTTATGGAGCACAAGTAATTCAAGAGTTCTTAGAAAAGTACCTTTGGAAACTACTTAAGAAGCACTCAGAGGAGGTGAAGATCTAGACCACAGGGAGATCTCTTCCTTAAGAACATGATAATATGGCAATAGCCTGTGTTGGGGCTCTCTGGAAAGCAGGCAGTGTGATGCTGAAGGTCTGACAAGCTTCTCCAATTGCCACTATGGTCATGGAGCTGACCCACTCGTGAGATCTTGCTCAGGAATCAGAGGGTCCAACGTATGGGCTTTTGTCTTTGTCTGGAGTAGAACTGCTTCCTATCGTGACTGAAACAAGGTGGCCAAAGGCAATGCTCTAGTTGTGTTGACAGGATAATAAGCAATTTTGATGCTACTTGGTCCTGAAGAGCCCACAAACCTAATTAACAAATGCTCCTGAAGCCAATGCTAATGATCTCAGCAGGCAAAAAGACAAAGTTGCCCACAAATATGGGCTATCAAAGCAATGGGAATGATTATCTAAGATTAACAAACAATTGCCAAGATCAATACACCTCTGAAAACCCAAAGAAAAACCTAGAGTAGAATAACAGCATCAGCAGTAGCCAAAACTCTCTTAGCTATATGAAAAAATGAAAAAGCTTCAAAGCTGGGAGTCAACTTTCTACACACCACAGGTATGAAATGAGGAATAATTTTGATTCGGTAGACATATAAAAGCAATCGAGTAGAAAGAGGATTGTGCTTATTGTTGCATTGATATTATGCAGGGGGTTGACACTGTTGCATGTTCCTGCTGCTATAAGATTATCTGAGCTATAGTACTAGGTACAGATACGCTCTCAGTGTGAACATAAACATAGATCAGCTGATAAAGAGAATATTGAATCCTTGCCTATTGAATCCTTGCCTAATTCAAACAAAGTATGTTTAGCTTACTACTAATCATCAAGGAAGCTTTTTAAACAAGCTAGCCCTTAGAGTGTCCCATAGCCTGTCTACATGGAAAAAAAGGAAAAAGGAGGGGGAAAAAGGAGGAAAAAAAAAGGTGGGGAAAGAGAAAAAACAGATTGCAGATTTCTTATCAGAAGAAATGGCTTTCAACTCTTGGAACATATTGTTTGCATTCCATATCTAAAAAGTTTACATTTGTGAACTATGTTCAGTGATTAAGTAATTAACAATACATGGAAAGTACCTGATTCTATTGGTTAAGGTTCATGTAAGTTAAATTTCTGCAAGTCATTTTGTCATTTAAGACTAACTTCCCAAGTAACTGGGAAAGCACGCCCTGACTTCACAAACATCTTATAAAATGTCATGTCCATTTATAAAAATAGTTTATGTATGTTTCAGGTTAACACAAACAGAAAACAAATGTACTTGTGCATACTGCTCTGGCAACTGGAATCTCGTTACCTTACATAGAGTAAAATAAATGATATACTAATTTCATTTATGTCCCAAGTCAATATCTACTATAAAAACAAAGGCTTTTAGATAGACCTCTCAGAAGCATGGTTCTGTTTATAGATCATTATTGCCTAAAGCCTCACTATAAAAAATACATATTAAAGCAGAATTCCTGCCTGTCGTCTCTAAGGCGCTTTTATTTTTGCTGGTTACTGTACAGAATTTGGCCTCTCGACTCAAAACTGGAAAATTCCTTAGTTATTTTAATTTACATGCCAGATTAATATATTTTACAGCAACTGAAAGTTCTTCTACTCACAAATATGTTAATTGCACAATTAAATTTGGTACAGACCTACTTGTGTAAGAGACCTGGCTGGAGAGGTAACTAAATAGGATACATCCCAGGATTTCAAGTAACACCATAACTGCCCCATGTACATTTTAACAATTCCTAACCTGTGAAGTATATAAATTCAGTCTGGAAAATAGTTATTTTTTTTTTCCCCCTAATATATCAGAAAGCATTGAAAATTTAACTAAACATTTCCTTAAAGCTGGAATGCTGTTTTCCTTCTGCCTTCCATCCCTTTCAGAACTCGCATGAAAAATGCATCAGTTGTGGGAAGGGGACATGTTAATAAAAAAAAGGCAAAACTAAATTTATGTGTAAAACATAGATTCATCACTTTCAGCATTAAAGAAAGCAAACATTCCAAGTACATAATATTTTAACGAATAGGACTATTTAAGTAACCTCACAATAAGTAATTAAGGCCAAAACAGTAGAACATAAAATCTTGCTCAAATCCAACCTTTAACAATACTACCTGACATCTGATGTTCACTTTTTAATACAAATTAACAGCAGCAATTTGGATACATGATGTAAGCAACTTCAGTTAAAGTATGTCACTCAGCTTCTTTCGTATTTAGCTAACCCCCGGTACATAGCTTTCTTGTAATTATTATCTATCAGATAATGAAAACAGTGTGTAGTGTTTTAAATCCCAAAGGTTGCATGCATCTAGGAGACCTACATTTAAGAAACTACTACGTTGCAATAAGCCTTACAATAATTAAGTACTAAAAACCAAAGTGGTCAGGAATCAAACTTTCAAACCATTATCAAGCACGCAGTGGTACTAAGCAGTAATTATTATTAAGTTTAGAGTCTTTGTAATTAGCAGGAGTCACAGAGCAACAGATTACAAATCAGCAAATTTTACAAATTGGCAAGGAAGTAAACAATAATAAAGGGTAATACAGGTACATGTTCGCTTCATTTACTAATGGTACTTTTTTTTCCCTAGCAATATACTGACATAATAGTCACATTTAATAAACATTCTAATTCTAGTAAAGAAGACATTTTGAATATAGCAATACAAGTAATCAAGTAAACATAGCACTACAGCTTGTTGTAGATCAGTGCTAGTGAATACCGTATCAGTGAAATTTATTATGTGATATCTATTTGTCTTGAAAAAAAATATTTGAATGCTAAGTAAATAAAAACCTCTGTAACTCAGTTCATGGTAAATGTTATGCTAATCATTTTAATAATATAATAAGGTACATGTATTTCATGTAATTTGCAGTTGATATAACATTTTTTCCTAATGTAATTAAAATTCCATCAAGGTTGAACTAGACAGATTTTCAGGTCGTAAAAAAAACCTCAATTTTTTTTTCCATGTGTACATGAACTCTTACATCATTTAAAGAAAAATCACAACAGCAATCATTATGGAATGGTATAAATGATATTGCATGTACAAGATAAATAAGAAATCAGTTAATGATGTAAACTTAAATGTAGTTCTTCACTGTTTATTATATTAAGCATCAGTCATTGCTACCTAGTTATTACTAATCAAGCAGAAGTATAAAGATATCATAACGTAAACTTCAGGATTTCATTAGTCAGCTCTGGAAAAACCTATTGCTGTGTCCAGTTCACTCTCTTTCAAAGTCCTTTCCTCTCAGGTTGTTAATTCAAACACAAAAACTACAAAGCAACGACAGAACCCTTCTAAATGCATTGCTTTTGTTATTGCGGGTCAATTGTTACTCTTTCACTGCAAGACAGATCCAACAGGTCCACATGGCTGATTGTTTCTACATCATTATTTTGTACCCCAGTATGCTGGACACAGTTTAGCTATAAATGAGCACATAAAATTTAATCAACTGAAATTAATACACTTGCATTCTCTAGACTCAGAATTTGTAAAATTTCCACAGCCTACCCTCATTTTTGTTTACGTAGTCAATTCAGACATTGTTAACAACATTGGAGAGGCTTCTTATGATGGGTAAACCCCACAGAGAATAGCAGTATTTTCTAAAAGATCCTATTTTATTCTTACTCATAAAGAATATCACCTGACAAAAATTAACATCTTGGAAATATTTAAATACATTTTCACATCCAACTGTTCTTCCTCCTCTTACTGTAGTAGTTTTGAGGACAAAACCAGCTGAGTTAAATGATCTGTTACACAATCCTGTGAAAGTGCTGTCTGCTTTACTTACGTTTGCCTTTGACAAATAAAATCCCTTAATGTTTGTAAATAATCATGATGTATCATTAAGCCATACAGAGGAGACAAAAGCAGCAAACCCAGTCAAAGTTACACAAATGTTTCAAGTCTTTACTTGGTGTGCAGTTTCCAATGTGGTAAATTCAGGCTCTGTGTTGCATTAATGCAATTGGTTTTGCTTTCAATAAACTGGGAATGGGAAACGGGAGCTTCAGCAAAGGTGCTAAGAGCAGGCTGATAAATTACTGCAATTGTACACAGTATTGATTATGAATGCTGAACAGTCCTATTGCATTATATGAGGAAGAAAAGTAACTTTTAGTTAAATAGGTAGACTTACATAGGAAAGATGACTGAGACAAGTTGTTTGCAATTGGAACACTTTCACTGTGTGTCATGACTCCCTGGACAACACAGAAGGATCAGGTTATAGATGAAGAACAACGTGGTCTTTACAATTAATAAAAATAAAATTAACCTAAGAAATGCTGGGGCTTAGGTTTTAGAGGAGACACATAAACCACATAAATGTATCATTTTAAAATCAGGTGATTTCTGTCTCCTACCATGTGGGGGACTACAGTGGGTACCTGGATTTCCTGACAGAGGGCATGGGAACAGAGATCAGCCTTGAAGGTATTAAGGCCTACCCGTGAGAAAGATGGGAGTAAAGGAGTATCCAGAGATATTAAGGTGTACCCGTGAGAGAGAAGGGAGTAGAAGAGTAACACTGATGATAGCAAAATTAGCCAATGAGATGTTACTGCTCTAACTTGTAACCGGTAGTGAAGAGACACGTGAATTGGTAAAACTGTATAAAAATGCACTTGTGGCAATAAATGGCATCTACTACTTTCATCCTGGAAGAACTTGGTCTATGTCGTTTGTCCGTCTCAACCGCGACACTACCACAATTTACTCCTGTCTGCTTTTTTACTCAGACAAATTCCTTATGTGGTTAGAATGACAAAATATTTCCACATGATCAAGCTAATTAGCTTAATTGCATAATTTTGCTGGGTTTTGATCTCATGTCAAATCTCCAGAAGAAATAGTTACTAAGTCACAATTACAAGATTCTGATACATTTCTCCTTCTTGGCAAGGAGGTGGGGAGTTGCATTTACATGTTTACATATTTTATTATAGAGATTTGCTTACACAGACTGTCTTATCATTACTTTGAATGCTAAATATTCCAGATTTTTTTTTTATTTAAGAGGTAAGACATTGTACATATTTCTACATATTTGCTGTCAAAGCACAATTATTCAGACATCTGTAACCTGATACTTCAAGTCAAAAGTTTCAGTTTTATTTAATACAGCCAAACAAAATAGTTGAGACTATACTCAAGCATGTGCTGAAACACAGGCCAGACCCTGAAGAGTTATAACTCAGCACAATTTCTTTACTAGGTTGTTTTATGCCTACTGACAATATAATGTAATTTTAGCAATTTAACAGAATTCAAATGATTGTTAATTAACAAGGACCTGTCTTAATGATTTAGGGTAAATAAAACGTGTATCTGAAAGATGTGGAAATGAGAGAAGCTAACTGATTGAGCTCACTTCTTCCACTCCCCCATAAATGACTTGACTTAGACAGACTTTGATCTTTTTTAGAATATATTTATGCATCTGATGCCCATGTGTTAAATCAGACTCCTCTGAAAAACCAAACCAGCTCCCTAGCTTAGATTTCATCTTTAGCACTATTAATGAGCAGAGTCCATAAAATGTCTCTATTTCAATTCAACACAGAAACCTCAGTTAGCAAGTTAAGGACTGAATTGCCATCAAAATACTAGTATGTGTTCTTAAGTCTAATGATATTTCACTAAAGGTGTAGATTTCATAATAAAACACAATTGGGCATAAACTTTATGGAGATGCTACATATGAAGAAAGTCACCTATTTTTTGTTTTATTATTAATCTTCAATTTTGCATATACCATAGGATGACTAATTGAACTCAAATAACCAGCTTTTAAAAAGTAAAATCTGGAAAAAATTCACATTTGACAAATTCGTGCATTTTTATTGCCAAAATATTTAACTATCCCACTATCCTCCAGATAAGCTCATGTAAAAAAAAAAAAAAAAAAAAAAAAAAAAATCAGTGCCATATATAATTACAGAGTTCTCTAATATCTTAAAGCCAGAATTTTGACAACTATTTGTTGCACTTGATAGCCCATGATCTTTATTGTTACTAGTAAATAAGTATCCAAATTCATGGTACTTTGGGGAAAAATTCAGCTAAAGACATCCTTATTTGTTTAAATGGATGATTTCTGAATGACTTCTCATATTTTTTAATTTATACGTCATATATTGCATAAAAACAATGTCTTAAAAAAGTTATGCAATTCCATTATAACTTTCCCTAAAGCTAATATGAACTGTTAGACTATTAGTGTTATTTGAAGGAATACACAGATTATACGTGGCCTGACTATTGAAATCACATCAGCATCAACAGATTCTGCTTGTAAAACATTAAAAATCATTGCCTATTGAAAATTTCAACTTTAAAGTGAGACCTAGGATATGATCAAAATACATTTCAGCTGTAGACATGCACATCATTACATTTTATCTGGACATGCAAATGTTGGTCCACGTCAGAAGAGTCCAGGTTTGTTCAAATGAGGAGGCTGATTGCTTAGATTTAAAAAATAGAGTAGTAGAAGCATCTGGATACAGTACTAGCACCCAGCATGCTGCTGTTTCTCTTCATAAAAACAAAAATATCGGCTCCACAAAAATCCTGAGAAACCAGATAAAGATTTGTGTCCGTCTAGTTTCCAGAGAGTTAGTGTTCAATTAGGTTGATGCAATATTTCTGCTACTCGCTGACTTCTCCTCCAAGTTTGTTACTGCTATCTACAGCTTGGATCATCACACCAATATTTTACTTTGCCTCCAACAATAGCATATCATAGCAGCTCTGTCTTTCTAGTGCTATCACCTACACTTCATAAACTGACCAACGCTATATCCACTAGAGACATCTTATCATACAAGGAACAACTTTTTTTCCACTAGTCCTTTCCATTTTTTTTGGCCATGTCCTGGTTTTTGACAAATTAAACTAAAAGATGTAATTTGTAGTAGCTTGGTCTTTGCTGCCACATGCTGAAGATCACAATGTTGTGGCTTACCTTCGAAACTGACGGCTTTGCTTACTGTGGAATGCAACTGGCTCTCTCTTTCCCACCTTCACACTTGACAAATATGCTAACGACACCTTATTGCAAATATACCGACAGCATGCATAGTGAATACACTGGCACAAGAAGCCTCTTTTACCTGTATTTTTTTAATTCCCTTAGTAACTACATCTTGGAATCCTTCGGCCACTTGTTTCCGCTATGTCTGGTTGCCTACGAACCACCGCAGATCCCTCTAGGCCTTTAATGCTGAAGACATACAAACATCTCAGCAGTCGATATCGTAGCCTGCTTTTAAAGGACAGATAAATGTGAGATCATCCAAGCAGCTCTAGTTGCTAGCTGCAGCACAACAAAGCAGCCACAGTGTTTGCCACAATATAACTTAGAAAGACAATACATAATGCTGGTGTTTCTCCAAACATTCACTCAAGTTTGGTTAAGACTTTTGATTTCACTTAGAGAACCACATTTATATGGTGTTTCCAGAGGTGTAATATTTCTTTGTTTGTTGCTTGGGTATCTTTATTAACTGATTATGGCAGTAATAATGCCATTTCTTTATTTATTCAAGCATGTGATGTAAAACTGATAACAAAGTTGAGGCACACACAGACAGTTACTGCCTGCATCATCTTAAGCGTCTTTACATTAATTTATAAACTAATTTCTCAAATTGTAATATTCAAAGAAAAAGTAATGAAAACCATGGCATTCAGACATCAGCTTCCTCATGGATATGAATGAAAAGGTGCAAATGCAGTAACTTATTAACTCAGAGCTCCAATACAAGATATGTCCCACTGTTGTTTTTTTTTTTTAATATATATATATACGCTCTATACTACATAGTCAGGTAGTAGAATACTGATCCCTGAACAAGGGATCAGTTCACCCATTCTTCAATCACACACAAGAATTTCTACGCAAATGATCCCAGATTATGATTAGAAAGCCACGCTGTTTAAACCACGTAGCTGGTTTAAATTTCTTTTGTTTCCAGTTTCAAAAGATACTTTGTTTAAAGAACTTGATTACATCTAAATCCATTATTAAAATGAATCTCAAACAGAACAGATGTATTTTGGCCAAGATAAAGTTCAGTCCTTGAGAAAGCTGTCAACCGTATCTGGAACAGTTTTGTCACAGAAATACACAAAAAGGAGAATCTGGAAAGCACTGATGTGTCTCATAACTTCCTGAAATATTACCCTGTGACAGTTTCCAAGTTAGGCACCATATTGTTAATCTCTTTCCCCATGTAAAAAGGGCAAGGATTACAGCCAGGGCACAACTACATAAAATAATAATTAGATCTAATTATTACTAATTTGATTAATACAGTATGGAAGGCTTGAGGAGAAACTTTAGAGAGGACTTCCTAGAATTTGATTAACCTTCCAGTGCTGATTGTATCAGAAAGCACACAATGAAGACCTGGGCAGCTGTGTCCAAAGCTATTAAACAAATGCAAAAGTTGTCCACATGGTGAGAAACTGATGGGAATCACAGGACTAAATTAGAAAGGAATAACCAAGTGTGTGTATTTAATGTGTCTGAAGAACGGGAGACAGCAAAGGTACTTCATGGTGAAAACCACAGCAATTTTGAACAGAGCTGATCCTTGTGCAGATCAAGATTATAGGGCACGCAACAGCCAAGGCATTGACCAAAAAAAAAAAAAAAAAAAAAAAAAAGAGGGCAGTGCAAACAGGAGGGAATGATTAAAACTTAGAAATATTCAAGTGGATGTTGTAAGATCTAGACATGTTCTGGATGTGTGGGTCAAAGGAAAGAAACAGGCCAAAGAAGATGCCAAGATTACAGCCTTGAGTGAAGAGAGTCATGGTTATATTTTCTGTTCTTTCTGGTTATTCTGTTTTGGAACAGAGAACAGACAATGAAAACAATAACTCAGTATTTTGAAATATTGTAGTCAAATTTTCATTTAGAAACTTACCTAATAGCTACTGAACATGTTTGTAAGTCAAGGCCATAGTATCAATAGCCACTGTTGCACAGGTGCAGGCATTCTATCATATGGTACCTTAAGAATCAACCAAAATCACCAAACTACCTATCTTCTTTTGTTAGAGAAACTGGAAGATGACCAAAAAAAATTACATTACCCTGAAATTAATTTCTTCATTCCAATTTAAATAAACACTTTATATTATTCTGTATTTCTTTAAGGAATAGTAAAGGAAAAGGTAATTCTTTATTCTAGGAAAAAAAATCTGTCACAAGGAGAGATTTAGTTAGTGTTCATCTATAATAATTTATAGTTGATGTTAAACTACTCAAACCAAGTTTTCTTTATATTGAAATTGTTCATGATTAGGTTGTAAACTACTCAGGACAGGGGCCTGGAATATGCAAGTAAGAGTATTGTTAGGCAAGAGAGATGCTACTAGAGAACAACTATATTCCCGTTACATTTTGGAATGAATTGTATATACATTTCTTCAGAGTGTTTTTGCACAGACATAGCACTGAAATAAAAGCTAACTAATTCATGATAAATGATCTGAAAACAAATAAATAGCAAGGTGGTGAAGTATGTTGTTGATACTAAGTTACTGAGGGTAGTGAAAATAGAGCTGGCTGAGGGAATCTGCATAAGGCATCACAATCCTGAGTGCATAGGTGGGTGAAAATGCAGATAAAGTAAACACAGGAAAAAAGATCTATCCTTACCTATAAAGCTATCTAGTGGATATAGATGTTAACAGTCAGAAAACACATCCTGGGATTTATGCAGTTAATGCTATGACAACAGTGTTCAATGTTTGTTGAATGTTCAACAAAACAACATTCAACAATGCTCAGTTTATCTGCTTTGTCACTTCCCTAATAAAGCAAACCAAATAAATGACAGGAATTATAAGGAAAGGACTGAATAATGACATGAAAACCATTATTTGGACTGCTCTTGTGTCTTGACTACTGTGTGTAATTCCTGGTCTCGTCATCTCCAAAAGCATATAGTAGTGCTCAAAAAATAAACGATGAGTTGAAGAGAAAAGGTGACCAGAGAGCAACTGTTCATTGTTTCGGCCAAAATGAGAAGAAGAGAAACTAAGACAGATAGGAAACTCTAAAAAAACAAAACCACATTTCACATAATGCATAGTCAAGTTGCATTGATCAAGGACCTGCAGATGCCCAAAGCCTACGTGGACTTAAAAAAACCCATATGATTGCGCAAATTTGTGAAATAAAAACCTATTGAGAATGGTTAAAAATAAGACACAACTTCTGATTCAGAAAGTGCTAAAGCCACAGATGGTGGCAGTCAGGGTATTATGGGATTATATGATGCCCTATCTCTGTAGTCTTCCTTAGGCACTTTCTAGTGCTCACCATTACAGAAATATATACTCAAATAGGATGTTTTAATGAAGACTATACTATCTAATTATTTCTGAAATGCATTTCTTTATAGCTGAATTCAAGGGAACTGAAAAATAAAGGATATGCATAATAGGAAGATACATCTTGGCTGTGGAAACATTTACATAGACACTTGATTGTGGTCCAGTTGATATAAATAATATATGAAGTACATGTAAGAATATAACCCCCAAAGCAACTTCATATTTTCTCATTTAAAAACTTTTTAACACAAATTTTGTACTATCATACCGGTACTAGTGTACCAAGCCAGGAGAGAATTTATTTTGCTTTTTTTTGGAAAGAGTGTAGGTGTACGACGGTATTAAAATTCCATCAATTTCATCTGCCTCTTGAAAATCAAATCATTACTTATTTCCGCCTTTCTATGTACAGTCATTGCATATTGTATTTTCCGTTAGCAATCATGCTGGACAATTTCTGCATATTGTGAACTTTTAGGCCTGTGTCCTGCAGCAGCACTTCCTGCTACATCAGCTTCCCCAAAGCAGCTGCTGCTCCAGTGTATTCAAAAGCAGCAAATCACAAGCAATGGCACCAAGTCATTTCAAGAATTCCCTATTTCAATAAGCAAGCAAAAAGTGCAATCACCGACTTACCTGATCTGATTTCAAAACCAATTTAAGAAAAGCAGTACAATATTATGTGGAAACATGGCTCAAATGACATTTATTTTAAGTAACGAGGTAAAGATTGACAGTTAAAATTTCAAAAGTACTAAACAGTTACTCTTCCAGAAACAAACAAACAGGATCAACTGAGAAAAAGCATTACTCAAAATCCCATTAGGTGCCTATTTTCACTTACAGCAGTCTAAAGACTTTTAAAAGACTGGTCCAAAATTATTATTTTGATCCATTCCAAAGGGATTAGCTGTGCAAATAATCAAACCTGGTCGAGCAATGCAGTGTAATCTGAAATTTAGTTAACAAAGACCGAAAAAAGTGCAGGAAGATACTCTAACCCATACTTACTTTTCAAGTGTTAAAAAAAAAAAGATGGTCCTTAAAGGGAAAATACCTCGATACTCTTTGTGTGCTTTAAAGCCCGTACTAGCAACTTTTCCGTGGTGTCTCAAAACAAAAAGACAAACCAGGAAAGTGGAACCAGCTCAGCGTTCCTGTCCGTGTACCTCCTGCCCCGCTGGCCGTTCCGCGGCTGCGGCGCGGGGCCGGCGCCGAGGCCAAGGCCGGTTCCGCCCGCCCGGGCTCGCAGGGCCCGGCCCGCTCCCCCACGCCCGCCGCGGGGGCGGCTGGCTGCCGCGCGGGACCGACGTGGATTTCAAAGCCACACGGACAGCGCGGCTCCCCGGGGCCCGGCCCGTTGGATTGCTCCGCCGGCCGTGCCGAGCGCTGCTCCGGGTGCCCGGGCCCGGCCTGTGGCCGCGGGGCGCTGGGAAGCGGCCGGTGGCTCGCGACGGGCGCGCCTCCCCCCGCCCCCGCTCCTCGTGCGGCCGTTAGCGCGTGGCAGTTAGCGCTGCAACCGCCCCCGGGGCGCGTGCCGCCGCAGGCGTTTCCGCGCGCGCCGTGTGCAGCGGCGTGAGGAGAAGCGGGCGGGCGGCTGGGGGCCGTTCCCCGCCTCGCTCCCACCGCCGCCGGGGCTCCGCCAGCGGCCGCTGCTGCCTGTCAGCGCTGGGAGGCGACAGCGAGTCCCTGCCGCTGGATCCGTTCGGGGAAAGCGAACGAGCGAGCGAGACTTTTACCTTTTCTCTCTTTTTTTTTTTTTCCCCGTCTTTACCCACCATGCTGCGGACGCCGCTGCCCGCGGAGGAGAAGCGGCGGCTCAGCCCGGCGCCGTTCTCCTGAGGAGATGAGGGAGGCGAGGCCGGGCCGGAGCTAGCGCGACCCGCGCCTCTCCCTCGTCCTCCCCCCTCCCGCGTCTCCGACCACCATGAGGGAAGAGAGAGAAGCCGCCGCCGCGGCCGCCTCCTCCCCCGGACCCAGCAAAGCCCCGCAGCGCTGCCAGCACCCGGACGGTGGCGGGGCGTTTGCCCTCCTGGCGCTCCCCGGCGGCGGCGGCAGCAGCCCGGAGAGCCTGCGGAACGGCTACGTGAAGAGCTGCGCGACCCCCCTGAGGCAGGACCCTCCGAAGAGCTTCCTCTCTCTGCTGCTGTTCCCGACCGCCGCCTCCTCGTTCTCCTCCCGGGCTCTGCTCAGCCTGGGCGCCCTGGCCGCTCTTGTCCTCTCGTTCCTGGCCTTTCACGGCCGGGGCAGCGCCGGGGGCCAGCAGGACAGGAGCAGCTGGCGGAGCCCCCGGCTGCTGCACGCCTTGCTGTGCCTGTCCCGCTGCCTCAGCCCCCTCTTCAGCATCGCCTGTGCCTTCTTCTTCCTCACCTGCTACCTGGCCGGCGACAGGCGCGGGGAGCACGGCGGCGGCACGACCCGCTGGTGGCTGCTGGCGCTTCCCGTGTGCTGCTACTCGGGGGACTTCGTGGTGCTGCAGTGGCTGCTGCCCGCGGAGGGGCACGAAGAGGAGTCCCAGCACCCCGCCGAGCCGCAGATGGTCCCAGGCAGGCTCCTGACGGTGCTGGGCTCGGTGGCAGCGCTGACTCTGCTGCAGAGCTCGCTGAAGTTGCGCCGGAGACTCCTCGTCTTGGTCTTCTCCAGCCTGGTGTGGCTCGCATCGCTCACCAGCCTTCACTCGCTGCCCCCAGCCCTCCGGCCGCTGCTGGCCGGCTCGGTCGGGGTGGCAGGCTGCGTCCTGGCACTCTGCGTCGGGGAGCACGGCATCTTCTCGGCTCGAAGCCGAGAAGCGCACTACCAGCATCATCACCACCCTCGACTCCCCAGCGTGGAGGAAAAAGTGCCTGTGATCAGACCCAGGAGGAGATCCAGCTGCGTATCCTTAGGGGAAACTTCGGTGAGCTACCATGGCAGCTGCAAAATGTTTAGGAGACCCTCGTTGCCTTGCATTTCCAGAGAGCAGGTAGGTTTCTCTGAAACTGGAGGGAGAAAGTTTCTGAGGAATGAGCGCCACTCGCTTTTCCTAACTGCGGTGTATGTCTGTGCTGGATGTCTGCTGTCAAACTCCTGTTAGAGGAATGGAGGAAAATCTTAGTCCCGTAGCAAGTTTCTCAACTCGGTTCTGCAGAATCGATTTAATCCTTTATGTCTGCAGAGAAGCTAAATCATCATAATGTGTTCACTATAGGACACAAGGCTCGCTCGCTTTTCATACGATCTTACATATTAAAAAGTAGTTCTTATTGATTAAAACAAAACCCCAAAACAAACATCTTCAGCCATGAGCTACCATGTTGTTTTGTTTGTTTCTTTTCCAAAGCCCACCACCTCCTCCGCTTCTGGCAGACTTTACAAGAGAAACTGCAGCTTTCTAGCTGCTCGGCACTTCTGGTTCTTACAGCTTTCTATCGACAAAGTGATTGCCAAGTGCTAAAGAAATATCAGGTTTTGAAGGATGTTATTTATCAAATGTTGGCGTTGTTTGAGTAGTAGCTGTCCTTCTGCCTTGCAGGTTACGGTCTCTTGTTTCTCTCTCGCCCTCTCAGCCTCTCTTCCTCGCTCCACATAAGTTAGCATTAGGTTTGGGTTGATGGGATTTCAGAAACTTCTTTTTACTGAAGAGAGAGCTGTTCAGCAGAGTCTGGAGGGATGCCCGAAACGCTCAGTTTTCTTGAATGGAACTCTGTTGGTTTCTACCTCCTGGAAAACTTTTCAATGAGTCTTGGTTTTTTGTAGCACAAATCCCTGTGTGGGGGGAAGTTTGTTTTTATTTGGGAGCTTGCACGTGAACTGTAGGAACATTGAGTTGTGTTGCTGGTGGAACTGGCCTGAGGCTGCTGCAAGTGGATTATCAGCCTGTTACAGGAGGGAGAATAAGGGGAGTATATATCATAAACGTGCAAGTGAACAGGGAAGTGATTGTTGCTGTAGAATCCCCTGTGTACTACTGTTGTGCCTGAAATGCATAGATATTACATGAAATTTTCTAATTTTGCTTTGATGTGTATTCTGTAATGCACTTCTTGTGATTGACTGTGAAATAAGCCTGAGGAATTAAGAGGTGAATCTGAAACAGTGTACTAGTTTTCGAGCATTCCTTTCCCTGAATTTGCACAATAGAACAATACAGCAGTAATTGTTATTGCATAAAAACTTAAAATGCAAGGATGCTATAACAGGCGTCAGAAATAACTCATTCACTAAGTTTCAAATTGTCTAATGCATACTATGAAATAAACATTAAAATATTTTATTAGCAGTTAAGATATGTAGGGAATATTGTATAATAATTTACTTTCTCTGTTCTCTTCTGAATAGTTAATGCTCTCTTTTTCTATCACATTTGTCTGCAGTACAAAAACCTCAGAAAATGTGGTTTCATTAACCTTTCTAGATGACAGAAGATATTTGTTCTTATACAAGTTACTAAATGCTTCCTTTGATATTCAGCTCACTTCCTAAAGGCATGCGCATATTTCAAGTTAAGGCATTTATTATTCTTTAAGTAATATCATAAATGTCAACCATAACTAAATACATAGAATTTATTGGCAGTAGTTAAATCATACGTGTTCATAATAAAATGTAACTGTTTGGTAGACTTCCAGAACTTGATATATTTTTTATCACTGGAAGTGAACAGAAACAACAAAGAGATCTGAGGTTCTTTGGTTTCCTAATAGTCTATTATGCTTTACAATAAATATTTGTGCTTTATTAAGCACAGTTTAATGGAATTCATAGATATATGTTCGGTGCAGTATTTTACGTGTGACTTTATAAGGATAACACAGGTTAAATCCTCTGATCTGTCAGACTTGAAGAGAGATCAGACAATGCAGAGCTGATAAAACATCATTTGGGTGTGGAGGAGCGGGAAGTAGTAAGCCCATAATGTGTGACTTTATTTGAATAAACACTACAAGGTTTTTATATTGCTTCCTTGAAAATGAAGGAATGTGTGCACTTAATGCTTTTCAGAGAGCGTTTATTATGTGAATTTTCTTTAAAGACCAATTGCATGTTTTGCAGATCTTTATAAAATATTACAATGATTCTATTCCAATATTTATGAGTGAGTGTAATGAGCATTGTTGGGAAGGTCGGTGGAGTATAAGGAATGTTCTGCAGGTCCACCATGACAGGAATAGTTTGATGAATGAGAGCTAAGTTGCTATTGTGATTTTATTAGAAATATTTTGTATGATTGTTAAGGAACCTCTTGTATATAGAGGTTTGTATGAACCTCTGCAAGCAGGGGCACATAAGAATGAAAAAAGGCAGATGTATCGAATCGTAGAATACCAGGTTGCAAGGGACCACAAGGATCATCTGGTCCAACCTTTCTTGGCAAAAGCACAGTCTAGATAACATGGCCCAGCACCTGGTCCAGCTCAATCTTAAAAGTGTCCCATCTTGAGGCATCTGCCACTTCCCTGGTGAGTTTATTCCAATGGCTGATTATTCTTATTGTGAAAAATTTTCCTCTTCTGTAGATTTTAGCTACTCTTTGAGGAAAATAGGGAATGCCAGTATTGACCTTAAGTTTTCAGTTACTTGTTGATTTGAAATTAAGCCCGACTTTTTGTCTTGTTAAATATCAGAGAAAAAAATTTTATTGAGTTCGCTGTTCTTTTCATTAATAAGCTCAAGCCAACAATTCCAAGGGTTCTCTGCATGGAGAGTGAGGGAACAGGTATGTGCAACCAGTAGTGTGTGCACACTGGACTTGGATGTAGCTATCACTGTTTTCTGGGGCAGAAGTGGAAAGAGGCCCTGTGAGCACAATACTGTAAATGTTTTCTGATTTGAGCAATCCTTATGGCAAATATTTAGATTATTGCTTTCTGTACTTAAACAGATATGGCAACTATAATGCTGGAAGGCTGATAAAATTAGATTACCTCTATTCTTTTATATGAGTATGTTTAATTTAGCCACCAAAGTTTACAAATTCGTGCTGTGTGTGGCTTTTCTGCAGTACCTATGGCTAGCAATGTAGTTTTAGCTGAGCGGAAAGAGTATTGAATAGATTGTATCTTTAAATTTTTATGTGAGTATACTTAAATGTTGCTATCAAAATATATAAATACGCATATAAGGAAGCAATGTGACTGAAATTAAGGCTAAAATCATGCAAATGCAATATCTTTTCTGAACTCTACCATATTAATGCTTCTGCTCACAGAAATTCGTATGATTTTTAGCAGTAAACAGACTTTTGCATTCTTACTCCAGGATTCATCTTGGACCTAGAGAGGAATTGGTTATTAGCAGTACAACTGCAGTATTGATTTTGTGTAGATGGTGTTTTGATTACATGTTTTAGTGGTACCTGCTGCTACTAGTGTCAAAGGGTTTATCTTCTTTTGACTGTTGCACATTTACCACTTTTTTTTTTTTTTTTATGGAAGCCATGTCAGAATTGGGACTCAAAAAGGTGCTTCTCAGTGTTGCAGTTCTTCTAAACACTTTATGTCCTGAAAAATACTGTAGTAAGCCACTTTTTCCTTTAACATGATGGTGAACATGTATATGAGAGCAAATAACTACATATACAAACTCCTACATAGAAATAGAACGGGTGATTTCTAAAATTCATATTTTTCCTTGAGTAAAGAATAGGCCTTCCTAATTAAATATACAGTATATGTGTCCAAAAGATTCTGCAAACAGAACTGATACTTTCCCTAGTTACCTGACTAGGTTCAAACATGAAGGAAGGTTGGAATATTTCATGGATAAAGACTGCTTTCACGTTGCACTCTGTTAATTACAGGAAGAATCGTCTTGTGGTTAGGTTGTTGGATTGACTGCCACCTCTCTCCAGTTTCTGTTCCAAGCTATCTCGTACCTTTAATGCATTACCTTAGGAAGACTAGGACTCGATTTCAAGAGTCTAAAATGTTTATGCAACTTGAAATTAATGCAGTACCTTATTTGCATAGACAGTTTGTATCTGTTGCCTATTTGTGAACCAAATTATACTTTGTCCCTAAGTACTCAGGGTATAAGCTTTCTAGTGCAGAAGCTGTCTGCTAATATATATTTTACACCGTCTTAAAATTGTTAAATTCAGATACTGTTTGCAGCCTAGAAACATGTAAGCCTTTACCTGTTGGTTGCAGCCAATAACATAAAATGTAACTCTTCTTGTTATGTATTTGACAAACTAGCTCTTTGAAATTTAAAGTTTTCCCCTAATGATTATAATGACCACACCATAAGTGTATCTGCATGTCAATATTTGTTTCTGTTCTTTGTATCTCTTGGGGGTTTTTTTTTGTCTGTATTATGGGGAAAATCAAGGTAGAAATGCAGGTGTGGTGAGCTGTGAATGTAATCAATTTCAATGGGATGCAACTGAGTGTGGTGATTACATGGTGAAAACAATAGTCTTGGAAAACTATTTTTGCAACCATATTTCAGATGAGTAGGATTATATTGTTTCTCCTTCTCTCTAACCTTGACAAAATGTTTTGTGCTAGATGAAATGTGATATGAAAAGACTCTTGGTAAAAGTTGCATCTTCTTTTTTTTTCGTCCTGAAGTTATATTCTTGAAGTATTATACCATAAAGAAAGGATGATTTGAGCATGGTCTGCCCATAGTCACCTGTAGAGAGGTCATACTTTAAGATAGTATCCTCCAGCAAAGTGACCACCAGGACCACACAGTGGTTCACAGAGAATGACAAAGAACGCTATTAGGGAGACTGAGTGCAGTTAAGAAGGTTCTTAGCTAAGTTTACCTTAAGCTGGTTTTTAGATATCCAAGACTTGGTGGCAGTTCATGTTCCGGACAGAAGAAAGCATGCCAAAAGCAGGGCAACGTGTCTGTAAGTTGTCAGTGTAGCAAAGGGAGTTGACTCTTTCTGCAGGTATGGCTTCCTGAAAAGAAAATGTAAAAGAAGAAAGGAAGAAGATCAAAGACAACTGCTGTGGAAATGCTGGATAAATTTGGAGGAAGGTGACGATGGAATATTACAGGAGTGACCAGGGCGCCAGTAGGAAAGAAATGGAGGAAGTCAGGAGGAAGCTGGGAGAAAAGGTTCTAAGAACTGCCTGATCATAGAATAGTTTGGGTTGGAAGGGACCTTTAAAGGTCATCTAAGTCCAATTCCCCTGCAATGAGCAGGGACATCTCCGACTAGAGCGGGCTGCTGAGAGCCCCGTCCAACCTGACCTTGAATGTTTCCAGGGATGGGGCATGCACCCCATCCACCTCTCTAGGCACCTCTTTCAGCAACCTGTTCCAGTGTTTTACCACCCACGCTCACTGTAGTAAAAAAAAAAAAAAAAAAAGTTTCCTCCTCATGTTTAGCCTGAATCTCCCTTCTTTTACTTTAAAACCATGACCACTTGTCCTATCACAACAGACCCTGTGAAAAAGTCTGCCCCCATCTTTCTTATAGGCCCCTTTTATAAGAAATACTGAAAGGCCATAATAAGGTCTCCACAGAGCCTTCTCTTCTCCAGGCTGAACAACTCCAACTCTCTCAGCCTGTCATCATAGGAGAGGTGTTCCAGCCCATTTTTGTGGCCTCCTCTGGACCCTCTCCAACAAGTCCATGCCCAGAGCTGGACTTGACTGCATCAAAGAAAACTAAGAGGATAAATTAGATAAAGTACTAATTTTCAGCCTTGACTAGGAAGATATTTTAAACTTATGAAAGAAAATTGTAGAGATTATGAACAAAAGGTTCCCAAGAGAGTCTGTAGAATGGCAAAGAGGACAGCCTTCACACTGTGGTTCATGAATGGTGTATTCTGTGATGTTAAATATGAAAGGGAAGAGAATTATAAGGAGTCAAGTATATTTTCCTGAGGAAAAGACTCATCTTCTGACACAATGTATGTGTGTGCATGGAGAGAGAGCTGAAGGGATAGTTTAAGATGAGAGTAAAAAAGAGTGAAAGGAAACGGTGAATTTCAAATTACTTTTTCAGTGGGTGAAAACAATTCTTAGCAAGATGGAACAACACAGAATAAATTTTAATGGAAAAAAATAGTGGGACTTTTCTGCAACTCACTGAAAATTTAAGGTGAAACTGAGGGCTTGGATTGGTCAGGGCAGACTGTATAATATGAATTAATGTTAGCGAACCATAAGCATGATAAATAATTTTAAGGATCCAGTGGATGTGAAAGAGTACTAGAGCCCTCCAGACAGACAGGAACCATGGATGCTAATAAACTGGAGTTCACAGGGTAACAAGTAAACTGACAGATTATGGTAATTGGGAAGGAGAAGTGTGACAGAAACAGATTGGAGAGATCTGTCCTTAAGGAAGACCAGTTAAGTGAACAGGCTTATTGATGAGTGTGACAAAATGAAGTGTTCTAGGAATTAGAGATGGCATAACAAATGACTGCTGAAATAAAATTATAATTTCTGGAGCAGTTTTATATTTGAAAATGGATCATACAGTTTTGAGAAAGGACATAATTCATATAAATACAGGGATCTGGTGACCAGGAGTAAGTTGTGATGTGTTGGGCCATCCCTACTTTTTTTTTTTTTTAATAGCTTTTATATGCAGCATGTTGCTTTGAAACAAGTGCAAATTTACTGACAGAAGGACAGAACACGGCACAGATGTCCAAGTAATTTTTGTATATCTCTTTGATAATCCAATATTTATGAAAACCAGTATTGCTATGCAGAACATTAATGACTACCAGTGCTAACCTCACTTTGCACAGGAGCTGTGGAAAAAGCTGATATATTTCCAATTAAATGACTGATTGAATGGTAATACTGACAAGTTTTGTTATCTGATACTAAGTTGGCAGCCTTAGTGTTCCTTTACGCAAACCCAAATACCTTCTGCTAAGTTAACGGCATATTTGCGGGAAATGTTCCATTTGTTGTTCATTTTGTAAATAAAAGTTTGGTTTATGGAATGTTAGAATGATCTTTTTCCTATATAGTTTACTATTTTTAAGCTATTTGGGATACCCTAGAAAATTTACCATGTGCAGCTGTATTTAAGTGCTTCGAATTTTTGAGAGATCTTCCCTCTTTTATGAGGCACATTCCAGGATTTTTGGTATGAATTATCAATACAGGTATGCTGGTTTAGCTGTACCCATGCTGGTAATAGTAACTGGGAAATATACATGGGATTTAATTTGGGATGAGTACTTTCAGTATGTCCGAAACAGCCAGTGCTGCTCCCCCACCCCAAAAGAACTGTGCCACTGTTAAATGGTGGTACAGCAAGCCTGTGTCACAACCTGCCTGTTTGTATCTATTGTCAGTACAGTTTTACCAGCAAAGTTCATAATATAGACTAAACTCTTCTGAAAGTGTGTGAAACTTAAGGTTTGCAGAGAGAAGTTTTATCAGTTTTATTGAAATAACAGCTTAACTATGACTCCCTGCATAGGCATTATGGTATTAGTGTCTCATTATTGGTCATGTTACATTTTCTTTTTTACTAGATTAAACCCCTTTAATAGGATCAGAGCTAAACCAATGGCTAAAAAAGGCATTCTTATACTAGGCTCTCTGTCCACATCTTTAGCGTGATTTTTTTTCCCAATGTGACCTAGGGTCTTCTCCTTTTTTCTTAGAGTCAATTTAGTATTACAGATTAAATAAGAACTTTGTTGTTGTTTGTTTGTTGTTTTGGGATTTTTTGTTTGTGTTTTTTTGTGTGGGTTTTTCGTTGTTGTTTTCAGATTTTTGTTTATTTGGGGTATTTGTTTATTTGTTTTGTTTTTATTTTTTTCCTTTTCTATCCCCTAAGCACTCTTGTGTGATACTTGTTTGCAACTTCAGGAATGTAGTTTTGTTCCTTTTGTCTGATAAATTCTCTTAAAGGAATTTGAAATTTCTGGGTACTCTAAGTTACTAATATAGAATAAGAAGTACAGGGGGTTTTTTTAAGAACAGGTATCAGTGAGGTTTTTCTAGTACTTTTGGCTTTCCAGTGCAGTTTCTGTCCTTTCACACAAATTGCTGATGCACCTGCTGTTTTCCAACATTTGATGACTGATAAACACTAGATATCTCATTATCTTCTGTGTGCAATGTATGTTGGCCAAGAACCTTACGGTGTGTGTGCTTTACGTCAGTGGATGGCCTCTTAGCTGGGCTTCTAACTTTGGAAAGGACAGATATGAACAGACTTTTTGTGAGCTTTCTCTGAGGCAGGGATTGATCTCTGTATTTCCAGGACATCATTCATAGTTAATAAAATTCAGTGTTGTGCATCTAGTTCAATGATGCTATCTTTAAAGGAGTATATTTGAAAGAAGTCTTAAGTGATTATTGTCTTGATTAACATCCACACCAGCCTTCATTTCATTTGGTTTGCCACCTAGACAGTGTAACGTGTAAATGCACTCACAGGCTCTTTGATACCCACTCTTGCAATTCCATAGTAATCCTACACATTCTCACTCCCTTAGAATTATCCTCATTACATAGTATGAAATGAAATTTCACTTAATTTAAGCAGCATTTTTATAGGTACAAGTAGTTATGGTCTTATGTGTGGGTAGTAGGGGAGGAAAATTTTTATTGAAACCTGAAGGTGTGATTAACAGGCTGAAAAAGTTTAGATCCTGCTGTGCCTGTGAAATGCTATCTGCTGTGGCACTGCCCTGAAGGAATTGGCTCAGACTGGAAGTAGTAAGGGCACACTAGCAGAGTTTTCCTCTTGGCTGGCCTGATCTGTGAGAGGCAGGTTTTATTTTGCTCAGGAAAGGATGAATGTTGATCTGGATTATACTGTTTCCATTGAGATTGTCTATTGAAAGGTGCACTGAAACACAGATGAACCTACTGTGTATTGCTGTTTATAGACTGGGGTAAATACATACATTAATGATGACAGAGGCTTGGTTCTTCCCAACATGTTAGTAAAGATAGAACAGTATATTTCATATCTTAACTAGAAAACACAAACAAGCTTGTGTTGTCCACCCCGTATGTGTCCTCCTCCTGTTCTTGTTTCAACTAACTGCATTTTCAGGGTAGCATAGTATCCATTTGGGGGATCGCTGAAGCATGCTTAGAAAGCAAATTTCAAATGACACTTGCAATGAGAGAATTTCAATTGATTGTGCACACAGATGTTTAACTAGGCATCTTCTAGTGTTTTTTTTTTTCTTTTTTTTTTTTTAATACTAGAAGCTGGGGAATGTTATGTAGGATCTTGCTAATGACTTTCTAATGACTAAAGAAATGCAGTATGTCTATCTGAAGTTAGAATGAGCGATTACTATGACATAAATAACAGCTTTGTGCTGTTATGCCAAAGCACAGTTGAAAGTGTTTCGATTACAAGTATCTGTTAACTTATTTTTATGTAGTTATAGAAAAGGATTAATTAGAATCTGTATCAGAGTTTCTTGATACTGTTAGTTCACCATAGCAGAATGTTACCATGGCATGGTAATACTGAAAATCTAATTTTTCTTTCTATTTGGAATTTCTAGTTGAACAAGTTTGATTAAGAAAGAAGAGTTTGGAACAGCTTTTGTGTTCATGACCAGTCTTTTTTGTAATAATTTTATTTAATTTACTTTTCATAACTGGCAGCCTGTTTGTTGGATGTTAAAGAATTTTTAAAGAAGCTTGAAAATAATATGCTTGCAAGTGATTCTTCTATTATGTCAAGATGAAAAGACAAAGGGAGAGGATGAGCAGATGCATATGCTGTCTGTTGCTTTTAAGCGCGGCCTGTTTTCAAACCCTCTGAGACAATGACCGTTATATCGGAGACATCTGCAGAATGTTCTGAAGAAAAAACCAGTATTTCCCTCTTTATGTGAAGGATAACAATTTTTTTTATGAAGAGTAAAATCAAAATTAGTTAAAAGACTATAAGCCTCAAACAATCTTGTAAAAACTGATTAAAACTCTGTGCTTATGTATGAAATCTGTGTAACCTATTATTAGGATCATTAAGGATAAAATTTCAGGAGAAATTCATTACGAACTGATGCTGTATCTGTAAATATGTGAAATTTCTATCTTGTTCAGGAAAGTATCTTACAACTTTAGAAAAAATTCAAATTGTGTTTCATGTAATAAAGAAATGCTGTTTCAAGATCAGCTGCAAAGGTCAATACAGCTTTAATAATGGACCTATAAATATGTATAGTTAGTCTTAGGTCATTTTTCTTGTATGAGACCAATTGCTCTTAAAATCTCATTGCTAAAGATTTGTAAGTCTTCTATACTTGCCTTAACACCCTCATAGGAAGCTCCCTAGGGTCAGCAGAGCACTTAAGCTTTCAAGTGGAAAAGAACATGTGTTTTACAGTCTTTAAGGACTGGGATTATAGTTCTTACTAGTTTAAAAATTTACAGGGTTTAATGTAATTTATAACTTTAGTTCTCATTCTTAAAGCTATGTTCCTTTCATCTGCCTGTTGATGAACAGGATTGGTGTGCCTTTAGAAGGCACAGTTTATTTTTAATTACTTGGGCCTTGAAATTACAAGAAAAATAATTTCTTAGGAGATTAATGTCCAATAGTAAATTGCTTACTTGCTTGTCTTTTTTTAAGTGACATTTTTCTTTCTCTTTCCCTGTCCTTATCTGTTCTTAATTTTACAATAATTTTAACAACTCTTCCTACCAGTGTGTTGTTTCTCTTTCTACATGTTACAAGATCAGTAATGTAATTTGGTCCAAAATTACAAGTATATTTCAGCAAACACAAAAATGTTGACTGAAAACATTATATTTTTTTTTGAAACCTAGCAAATTATTGTTTTTAAAAAAAGTGTAGAACATTTGGGAACATATAATTTATAAAACAGAGGAATTAATATTTCTTTGCATTTACAGCATAAAAATGTTTCTAGAATCTCTTACATAAGTACCATGTAAATGTCCATTATTGAAAAAAGAGACATAAGTAAACTGCATTTGAAAAGCCATGTACGTTTAATTTTGACATACTCATACAAACCTTATCCTATACAATATTGTAAAGTTGTTTTTTTCATTTTGTTCTTTTAGTTCTGCAAGTTGGAATAAGCAAGAATAAGCAAACTTATTCCTTGCTGCCTGAAGATAATCTGTATGTTTTTGGTACCTTCAAAGCTGAAAACAATCCCCCGTTTGTTTATTTCCTGGATAGAGGGGACAAAGGTTTTCTAGGTTTGCGCCTTTTTTTTTTTTTTTTTGAGAAGGCTAAGCCTTTAGCCATCTTGTTTATGTTTTGCCTAATTCTTTCAGATTGTAAGCAAGTGAGGAGGAAGATATAGGAGTAGTACTGGCACAAATGCTGTAGTTGTAGCAAGAGTGGTTGGCTGACTAATGATAATAGGGAATTAAGCCTATTACTGAACAGCTTACTCCCTTCACTTCTCCATTCAAAACGGAGGGAAAGAATTACAGGATTTGTATTTGTCAGTGTACCTTCCTGCAATGTTTGAGAGCTATGAGAAAGCTTTGCCTGATCTTTATAATACTGGCATTCATGTACAAATTTAATTGATGTATTTCATTCTGATTGCAGCTTGGGTTTTAACAGGGTCAGTAGGAGCAGAGGAGTATTTTCTGTCGTGATGTCTTGAGCTTTATTTACTTCCACAGGGCAAGCAAATTTAACTGGACTTTTGCAGAACTTTTTTTTTTTTTTTAAGGAAATTTTGAACTTTATTTCCAATTCTTGAGTAGTAGTTTGGCTTAGCATGTCTGTTAGATTCCCAGCTGTGTCCCAGGTCTGTCTTTTTTTCCCCCATCAGCTTTGCGTCACTTTCGGAGATGTTCTGCAGTGGTACCCCTGCAGATTTCAGGAAAAGGGATAAGCCAAGAAAAGCCAGAGTCAGAAGGAACAGTGAGTTCCCTGCATCCGTCTGGTCATGAGTGTCATTTGAGAGGCGATCTAACTTGGTGGACAGAGCTGAATTTTTTTTCTCATGTCCCAGCCAGAGTATAGCAGGAGATAAAGCTGGAGAAAAACAGTGGTGGTGGACTCTGTAGTTGTGGATTGTTATAAGGCAGTTAATTCTGAGTGTTGCAAAAGTACTAAATTTTTACTATTTGGATAGACTCCCAAGCCTTATGGAGGCAAACCTTCTATGCAAAATGGTCCTGTTATATTTCAGTTACATAACCAAAATGGTTAAGACACTTGGTGCCTATGTTTGTATTTAGATAAGTATTTTTTAGTGCCCTCTGACAGAACTTGCATGTGTGTGTTCTTTCACTTGGTTTTAATCTAGGCATCTAAAAACTCATTTTATCAAAGATGTCCTCAGCAACCCTTTTATGTTTTAGTTTTGGAGAACCTGACTGAACCTTGAATCCCATAACCTAAAGCTGTCATGTGGCTCATGATTTTTCCCAGGGCTCCCTTGATCCATTGTTGCATAGAGTTGGGGTGGGAATCTTTTGCATCCCAGCACAGCTCTGCCACAGTGGTCTTGCTAGTCTCTCCTGGTTTGCTTCCCTCTCCTACAGGGATGTTGGGGTTCCTCGACATGCCTTGTGTCATCACAGGTTTTCTGCCTATCATTGCTTTGTCATCCCCAAAACTTCTTGACCTCTGAAATTTCCATAATCACATACCAGACTGCCTTTTTTTTTTTTTTTTTTTTCTTCCCCTGAGCTCACTTTGCATTTAATTCAGGAAAGTTATCTAATGATGAATGAAACATTTCTTTTGTCTTCTGCTTTCCTGTCATGTGGGTACTGCAATATCAGAATGAAGAGGAATGCAGGTGTATGGGAAGAAGCTAAGAAGTGATGCAGGGGAAAACTATACAAAGACAGTAGAAAAGCCTGCTGACAGAATGATCTGCATTTAGATAAAAACATCACTGACATGCTAACAAGTAGCTAATTGCTGAGTAAGCCAGGGCATTGATCATATCGTGTAAACATGGTAGCCCTCTTTTGTTTCTTATTTTCTAGGTAAATATAGTTGCCAGTACATACCTGCACACTGTTCTTTGGGGTTTTATTTCAGGCTACTCATTTGTCCGTGCCCCTGGGCTTTTTGGGTTAACACTGTATTTTTTGGTTTTGAATATGCATAAGTTGTGATACTAGATTTAAGCAAGAAGGCCTCCCAAGAAACTGGAGAATCTGTGATGTATTTGAAAGAATGAGACTTCCAGTTACTGGAAAATCAGGACTGTTTTAGATCTCCTTTTAGAAGCAGTTCTAACTTCATAGGAGCTTGGCCTCCTGAGTGAGTAAACTATTTGTGAAAGAAATAGTGAAAAGTCCCTGAAGTCACCTCCTCCCTGCACCTTCACGTTTTCGATACCTAGTTCTCTCTAGTGGTCAGGAAGCTGCTGTGACAGGTTGATCTGGCTGCCATCTGTCTATTTCAGAATGCTTTAGGGGATTTCCCACTGAAACTTGCTCTGGGTAGATCAGACAGTGAAGTTGCGAGACTTATTATCAGCAGTAAATGTCATGTGCATTGTGCCTTGGTGAGCATTGTCCAGAATTTTAAACCAAAAAAATATTATTTTTATCTTGCTTTTTTGCCTTTTTTTGTGCACTACACCTTTTCCATAGTACAGAAAACCAGTTATGTTTTATACTGGGTAAGCACCAACGTTAGCACGTAAAAGCTCTGTCCTGGAAATAGTTTGTTTCAAGTTTATTCATGTCCTGAAACGACCAAATTCACATTTAAAAGTGAACCCTTAAATTATTCTTTTGTGTGTGTGCAGTATATTGTCAGGCTAATATTTGCATTTTTTTTATTAATGTGGTTGATTTTTATTATTTTCTCTAAAATCTGTATTTCCCCTGAAAGATAGCTCATCGGTGAGATCCATGCTCTACATTTTTTTAGATCAAAATGTGATTTTTGTTTTCTTTGGTGTATACAGTAACTGTTTTGTGATACATTTTTAAAACATTCTTCCTACTTATATATGAATACACACCTATTTGAAGTGAATGGGAAGTAGTTTCATAGATGCTCTTGATGTTTGTATCTAATTTATTCTGGATATAGTATAAAATCAGGAACATTCTGGAGCTATAAATTTAAAACCAGACACAGAAAAATTGATATTTTATGTAAAATCTGCAAGTGACTTTTTTTTTAACTTAATTTGTGGCAGAAACTTTCAGTATTGCAAATGCAAATTTAAATATATCTGTTAGGTATTTTTTAAATTTTAGACAATGTTTTCTTTCTCAGGTTTTCCTTCGCAGTTGAAAAGAAAATGCAGTGCAGACAGCTGCTGCAAAGGTGTGAGAAAAATAAAAATGCGTACCCAAAACATTGCTGTAAAAGTTAATTTATAGGTAGGATAGATTAACTGTGAAGATGTTAGTCAAGGGTTAAGCTCAGTGCGTTTCGCTGGCTGCCGAGTGAAACAGGATGCAGTGACTACATTGTCAGACTGCTGGTGTGAGTGCAAACAGATGAGGAAATGCTGGATCAGGCACTTCAGCAACTTGAGCTGTTACCTAGGAAACCGCTTGCGTCATACTTGCCAGCAATTAGCTTACAGTTCTTTTATTTTTGATAGTGTTGCAAGCTGAACTCGACTGTTACAAAGGAAAAGACTGGCTTCATCTCAAACTGTTTGGTTGCGGCTGTGGCTATGGTGCTCAGGAGAATTTGCGAAGTGCTACTTTGGATAAATTGAAAAGTTATTTAAACTCTCCAGCCTACTTCTGCAAAGAACGTTGTAGTTGTGCTCGATTCTGAAAGATGTACAATTACATTTTTGTGATCTGTATGAAAATGATCTACCCTAGTTATCAAAATAAAGACTTTGGAAGTTTCACCAGCATTATGGATATCACCGCCTTTTCTAGCAATTATACTGAAGTATTCCTGTGTCTTACATATTAAAATATAGTTTACAAAATTCACGTTACCTGAGGTTTAACCTCTAAAACAAAGGATTCTTTTTCTAAAAACTTTTCCTTTGTTGATTAGAATGCAGTAATTTCCAGTGGTTACCTAGCCACTAATATAAACCAGTTAGTGTTGAAAGCAATGTGTTTTATCTCAGAAAATCATCATGTCTTCTGCATTTCGCCGAAGAACTGTAAACAAATTCACACTAACTGATTTAATATTGATGTATGTTGTTAGTATAAGTATTGCCTTATGGCTAGCTATGGCTAGTTTGGGTTTTTTTAGAGAAAAATAACACAGTGACCGACATGTTAAACCAGGAATGCTTGTCACTGTTTTTACTTTTGTTTGTTTGGTTGGTTTGTTTTGTTACATAGGCAAGCACACAAACTTAGATTTCAACAAACTCATATTACAGTATATGGTTAAAGTATAAACTTGTTAAAATGTTGAGCTTAATAAAGATTACACTTGTGTTCCTATGTTTGTGTGAAGCTTAAAAAGTTAATATACTTTATGTGTTTGAATTCTAAGATTTTCACAGAATCACAGAATGTTAGGGATTGGAAGGGACCTCAAAAGATCATCTAGTGCAATCCCTCTGCCAGAGCAGGAGCACCTAGGTGAGGTTACACAGGAAGGCGTCCAGGCGGGTTTTGAATGCCTCCAGAGAAGAAGACTCCACAACCTCCCTGGGCAGCCTGTTCCAGTGTTCTGTCACCCTGACTGAGAAGTTTCTTCTCAAATTTAAGTGGAACCTCTTGTGTTCCAGCTTGAATCCATTACCCCTTGTCTTACTGTTTGTTGTCACAGAGAAGAGCCTGGCTCCATCCTTGTGACACCCACCCTTTATATATTTATAAACATTTATGAGGTCACCCCTCAGTCTCCTCTTCTCCAAGCTAAAGAGACCCAGCTCCCTCAGCCTTTCCTCATAAGGGAGATGCTCCACTCCCTTAATCATTTTCATGGCCCTATTTTCAAATTATTTTGGGCAAATTCTTCCATATAAAACTCCTGCATTTTCTTCCTTGTTAAAAGAATAACTTTGACAGATCATCAGTTAGAGCAGTGTTAATATCTGAAGTCTGTATGCAAAGCTCTTGGCGGGGTGGGGGGGAGTGGAAAAACAACCAACCAAACCTCCCTAATCCTCCCAAAAAACACCCAAACAAAAATCTCCACCCAACAATAATGAAAAAAAGCCTCCAAACCCAACTTCTCCCCACTCCCTGCCTCAAACCCTTGAATACAAGGCTTAGATTTAGTATCTCTGTTTCTGCACATTTATGACAGATTAACTTGGTTTTAAGAGTCTAGCAGACCGTATTTTTAGGGCATTTTTCACACTGTAGACCAATGTCATCTATCGTTAGCTGGTTACTGGAGCTGCATTCCAAACAGTGATCGCTGTCTATCTGGTCTGGGATCTTTGTGTGGGAATATCTTCAATTTTAGTTAACAAAAAAAAGGAAAAAAAAGTTGTTTGTGTGTGGGTAGAGGTGGCTAAAGCACTGGGATGCCATTCTAAGGGAAGAACAACTGGGTTTGCTGCTGGTTCAAAATTCTTTGACTAGCTTGTCCAACCTCACTAACACATGTTGTTGCATGTGGCCACTGCTTGGTATGTGCTTTATTTGGTATGCATTTATATTAGCTCAGTTGCAAGTTGCAAAGTTTTACGTTGAATCAGTGACTATTGGGATTTAAATCTGTGTGATTAATGTAGATGTTAACAAAGCAAGATCTGGAAATCTCCATTTTGAATTGTGAATTTTGTCTTTAATCATCTTTATCCCTTCAGTTAATTCTGGACAGTAAAAGTGAGGTTATGGTGTCATCAGATCACCATTGTGTTTTAGAAGTGTATGTCCAGTAACTTTGCCATTTATTTAGGGCAATGCCTGCAAGTTATGCAATACACCAAACATACTGAATATTTTGTTTTATCGTCGTTTACTATTTTAGCCCTGTAAGCCTTGTCAGTCTTCCTTCAATGAAGGAGATGGGAGTTACATGATCACATACTTATTTTTCTGCATAACTTTTAAGATTGTTTAATTATCTGAATTTAATCTTCTATCTGACACTTGTTAGCTATTTTCAAAGTGCTTTTATGAGCTGACGACATTCAGTTGTTGTTTCCTGAATGCCATATTCTCAGCCAGACTGTTTGGTATACATGCATGTTTCAAAAGATAAATCTGTAATAACAGATGGAGCTGCAGATTAGCAGGACACTATTTGGCTGTTTAATCTTTTAGGTATTATAGTAAGGGACTGTATTTTTTTCAGCAAAGTCTCTGAAGTTTTGTATGATTCCTGGGGAAACATTTGTTTATATCTGTCATAGTCTCCTGACTTCATAAGTCAACTTTTCTAACACTGTTTGTTCTGTAACTTTTAGATCCAGTCAGGTAGGTGAGTGCTATGAAAGAGAAAAGGGATTAAGGTCTCTTTCATCATCTTCTAGTTGTGATTTTTACTGAGAAAAATAAATCAGTAAAATGTTCTTTGCAACTCTTATGCTATGCAGTATTTTGTAGAAAATTCCACTGAAAAAATCAAGAAAGTGACTGGCAGTCTATTGTTTCTTTATGTATGTAGCTAAAATGGCCAGCCGTAGATCACCTTGCATGGATAGTTTTGTGCATCAAGAATATTTTCATGTTTTTCTGAGCAACACAGTTTGTTTGTTTGTTTTAAATTTTTCTCATCGTACGGTTATGTTCCTAAATGATCATTAGAACCACGTAAAATGGGCAAACTTTGAAAACTATTCTCGTTGTCTAATTTGAATAGCTTTCTCCCAGGTCTTTTTGTTTTCAAACCATCTTTGCCAGTAATGTTTTCTTGTTGCTATGTAATCATTAAGATCTGTAGAAGAAATGATGTAGACTTCTGTTCACCAGCCACTTTCTCCTGATATTAAAATCTTCTTTACTCTGAATAGGAAGTTTCTCTACAGCTCCACCCTAGGACATCACAACTTCAGCCTGTAGTAAACATGTCATTGGGCTTCTTTGTTTGTTTTGGTTTTTTAGAGAATAAAAGCTATGGGGAATTGCAGAGAGGTATGCCTTAGCCATCTCTGAATTTTCCTGGCATGTCACAAGTTTTCCTTTACTATTTTGTGATTTTCACCATTTATTTATTGTCTCTGTCCAAGTAAGTAATTTGTTTCCAAATTCTTCAGTGTCAGGCTTTCTCTCAATGTGTTTGGTATCTACATAGAATTTGAGTACTTAATTAGTCAAATTCTATTAACAGTTCCCTAAAATCTCATGGAATGGAGAACTTGTTTCTCCTTTTCCTTGCCTTAGATGACAGTTGCAGTTCATTTTTCTCAGTCTTCATATCCCACTACAATTTTATTCTGGGATAGTATTTTTATAAACATTTCAGACTTAAAACTTTGGCCTTTGTGTAATGTAGCTATTTAGAGGTAAGGTTTTTGCTAAAATGCACATTAGAGGCTTTTAAAGTCAAATGGTATAGTGATACCAGTAACTTTTCTATACCTCCCTCTTTTTTTTTTTTTTTTTAATTTTTGGAATGCTGCACTCTTGTCTCTGATATATTTATCTTTTTTTTTACTTTTTTTGTTTTTTAAAATTTTTTAATTTTTTTTTCTCCCCCCGCTTCCCAGCCTACCTCATTTTCCCTTCACATTTTGGTGGTTTTTGTTTGGAGGATCTTTTTGCCTCCTTTTTTTTTTTTTTTGCCCATAATACCAGAAGCAGAACTAACTAAAATGTGTGGTGCAACAGCAGCTTTTGTTGTCTGGGAGGTACAATTGCAGTGCAAGTCTTGATTAGAATTTTGAGTTCTGGGGTCAGTGCATGATAATTTTCTGATGCTAAGATCTATGTCCAATTTGGATTAATTTTTATGTAGCCACAAGTAAGGATTTTTTTTTTTTTGACATTTGGACATATTATTTCTAATATGGACACCTCTACTCAATTGTTCCAATTCCCTGAATGCTTTGTGGTGCTTCCACTGAAAGGAATTGGTCCTTCCCAGCACTCTCTGCTTGTTCGTGCCCTGGCACCATACCATCCCCCTTGCTGCTGACACAAGCATTCATGAGACTACTCAGTGAACTAAATTGGGGAACTAATCCATGTTAGAACGCGTCAGTTCTTTTTGTAGTTCCTTGTCACGTGTCTGCATGAATGTTATTGCTGTGTAAGGGGGTGACACAGGGATGGGAATGAGCAGCTGAGGGAGGGCAGGACTGCTCCTTTATTGTGGCAATGCCACGTTGTGCCGATGTAAGAGAACTAGGGGCACTGCTGTGTAAAGAATGGATCTGTTAGAACTTCCCGATAAATCACTCAAAATAGCATCCCCACACACATAAAAGCCTCTATATTTTTCCGATGTTTTGTGTGAACTGTATATTCTGCATTTGTATACCTGAAGTCAAAGGAACAGAATGCTTCAACATTGGATAGCTGAAATATGAAGTATGGAAGTCCTCTCATGCTGAGTCAGGAAGTACGTCTGTCCCTCTTTGATGCTTCTAATTATTTTGATGATTTTTCTGCTCACATTTGTGGGTACCCGAAGTTTCCAACAAAATAAGTTGCTACAATAAGGAAGCTTCAGTCCAGCTCTTAGCAGTAATGCACCTTGGCTCTTAATTTTCATGTCACCAAAAAATCACATATATGACAGCAAGAAAAAGGAAAATATTATCACAATTACAGTTTCTTATTAATAGTCTAAGCCCAAACTGAACTTCATGGGACAAATAGGTCCCATGACTTTGTTCCTACCAGCTTCAGAGTTCTATCAGGTTTTCAATTTTCTATAGTAAGCAATTCTGCAACCCAATCATCTCTCACTTATTCCTTTCATAATAACTCTCAGTCTGTGGTATGTTCATTTTATAGAGATGTTTGCCTAGATGTTCTTTTCATCATCCCAGTAGAATCACCAGTGTAAAAGGCATTAGCCACAATGATTGTTCTTTGCAGAAGGGTCTGGGAGTGGAGAAATGGAAGCAGGCCTACCACAAGTCTCATTTCAGCTTTTGAACAAATTCATCTGTTGAGGAGTACACACAAATGACTTCAGGTATCTGTTTCTGTTGTGGGCTTCTTTATTTTTTCTTCTACCATATGCTGGAGGTTTGGGATGCAAGAGGAAATCTTGTGAAAACACCTGCAGTCCTGCTGCTTTGAGTTGTTAGCTCTACCCCTTTATGAAATCTGAAATATTAGATCTTGCATTGTGCAACTAATAATGCTTTTCTATTACAAGGGCAGTTTCTCATCACCTTTTTTTTAATAATGTTTGGGAAGATACAGCAGAAATTAGCCCCTGATTAAGTTCCTACTTTTTAAAAACAAAACATTAACAAAAATGTTGATTACATAGATGCTTAACAAAGATTAAACTCAAACCCAGGAAAAGTGAGAGGGAAGTAAGAGGAGTGACAAACTGGGGAGAAAGCTTTAATCGCATAAAGAAGAAACAAGGCTATAGAAGCATGAAGTTTGTAAGTAAAGCCTAATGTCAAGCTGAATTTACTTGATATTTCTTTTTATCTTCCATACCGGTTATTCCTAGCCAGAAGATGGAGTTAGAACCCTTCTGGTTTGTTACATCAAAATAAGAATTTAGCAATTCTTAGGGCTTTATCTATTTGCTAGTGATTTGACAAGATAACCTGTTCCAGACAATGCTGTGTGAAGTATAAAGGATGTACATGGTCCTCTGTCATTGGAATTCCCAGAATATGGTCTGTAAGATCTTCAATAAGTGTGGCTAGTTGGCAAAAACATACTGAAGAGCTAAAACAGTACAAAGAATTTTCGGCTGAAAATGTTATTAGAAATATATTGTAAGAAATAGTTGAGGGTAGTTATTCATTGACTGAGACAGTTTGCCAAGCACTTCTGAAGAGTGTAAGAGTGGCTCTTAGCAGTCATCTGCAAAAAGGTATAATGACCCTACACCATCTCAAAAAAAGGGGTAGTAACTGCTGTTTGTGATGGATTTAAAACAGCTATATCTAATGTTGTCAACAGTACAGCTGAGACAATTTGCAGCATACTGTGAAACCTACTCAGGAAATTGGGTGAATATTGGTGGATATTTTATGTTGAATTCCATTCCGCCATTAATCTTTTTGATTAATTGAACATTTAGAAGAATAGCCCACAAGGTTTAAATATTTTGCCAAAACTCCTTGTTGTGGCTGATGAACTGTCAAAAGTTAAATGTTCTGTGAAATTTAGCCAATGTTTTCTTTAAATGGTCAATGCTGACAGGGTTATAACCTAAGGCCAGACTAGGCAGTTCTAATCCAATTTCCCTGCCCTATTTTCTATGCTGCACTATCTGGGGGCCTCCAGTAAAAAAAACAATTATCCTTCTTATGTGTTGAAGGCTTTGTTCTCAGTGCAAATGCACTGTGTACTGATTTGATGAATTAATTAGCTTGGTTACAGTCCTATATGGGTTGAGGAAAATTAAAGATTACACTTTTATCTATTGGTCAGAAACATGCATCAAACAGAAGGGATTTCAGAATCTCTTAAGTGTTTGATTGTATTGGTATTTAATTTGGCTTGATCCACAGTAAGATTACAGATTTTGTTGCTGTGTTAAAATGCTAAAAAAGCTGTAGTGCATTTGTATTTATTAGCTTTCATTACATAAATTATTCTCTCTTTTCTTGGAACACTTGTAAAGCAAGGGATTCTTATTTTGCCAAAGTGCTTAAGATAGTACTTTTGGAAGACAATATTTTGTCAGCAAATTTCAACAAAATACTCAAAGCGTTTCAAATTTTCAATCATGAATACTGTTTAGTGATGTGGATTTTTTTTTGTTCATTCCATAACTTCTTTTAAGTGCTTTATGTAGCTTTATTGTTTTTATTTGATTGAAGGATTGCTGCATTCTGCTGTGCTGGTTACTTAGTGATGATTATTAGAATATTTACTTCAAATTGTTTTTTTTAAAGGCAAAAGAAAATCCATGTACCACAAAATTCTAAAATTTTATAAACAGAAAAGTGGAATGCCTAACATTCACAAAACATATGTGTTTTTCCCACCCCATTTTCAGATCTATGTATTTAGTGACTGACTTGTTATGATGTGTCTAAATATTGTAAAATGCCCTGTATGTTCACACTGAAATCTTGTAACTTCAAAGTAGCTACACAACTATTTTTATATTGGCAAAAATATTGTCAATGCCCAAAATATAATAAAAGTCTTTGAAATTAAATTACAGCTTTTGCTGAGCAATTTTTGTTCCCTTACCACAGATGTCTGTTTTCCAGATCATCTCTAAAGTGGCTATTCTGACCTTCTTTTTGGGTGTACTTCTATAGGTTAATTTATTGGCAATATAACTGTGTATTAAATTATGACCATAACATTTTGTAAATATATACAAATGTATGTATGTACATGTGTATGTGTAGACTGTAACTTTTTTTGCTTGTAATAGACTACTAGATGGGAATGGCAGTGGTCATTCTTTGAAGGAGGCACTCAAGCAGGTTTTGCCTTAGCATGAGGCATGCTTCACTGCTGTTGGTGGCATGTGAAAGCAAGTTGTCTCACTGGTATTTTATTTTGTGATGGGAATGGCAGTGGTCATTCTTTGAAGGAGGCACTCAAGCAGGTTTTGCCTTAGCATGAGGCATGCTTCACTGCTGTTGGTGGCATGTGAAAGCAAGTTGTCTCACTGGTATTTTATTTTGTGATGGGAATGGCAGTGGTCATTCTTTGAAGGAGGCACTCAAGCAGGTTTTGCCTTAGCATGAGGCATGCTTCACTGCTGTTGGTGGCATGTGAAAGCAAGTTGTCTCACTGGTATTTTATTTTGTGTTGTACTTATTCAGAAGGAGTAGAATAGGTCACAGTCTACTCTTATGGAGTCCTGAATAGTAAAATGGACAGCAGATAAAAGGATGTTGCAAAGTGGTTTGCTTTTCAGGGAGAAGATGCATCTTCATTGAATTTATTTTCTAAGAATGAGTAGAAAGCCTGAAGGTTTATTAACATTGATTCCCACTCATTTTCCTCACAGTCTTTTCTGATGCTTAAAGTAAGAAAAGTAACTTATGTGTGGCTGAAGTGTGTTTCTCATTGTATCTCCAGGTTCATATTTTGTTTGCAGATAAGATAGTTTGTATGCTTATCATTTGTTATATTGTTTATATGTATGTGTTGTCTATTTCAGCAGTGAGGGATTTTTTTTTAATTAACTAGCTGACATTTATGAAGGAGAGGGTGAAGAAGGAAAGAAAAACACTTACTTAAAACTTGTCTGTTTCCAAGACCAGTTATTGGAACAACAAAACAAGATCTAGCTCCTAGTAAGTCTTACCTCTTTATGGAATACAAAGCTGGCATTGTAGGAGCATAATTCTAAATAGAATTTTGCAAGTGTGTACTTAGTGCATTGGCTGCATTTTTGGTGACAAATGGACATCTGCATCTGGGTCTTTGCTTCCTATCACAAGTTATATTTAAAAGATTATCCAGATGGCTTCTGAGTGTCTGTGTATGGGAGGTTTACCAGCAGTGAGCCTTGGATGACAGTGTCCTGCTGGTGATGTCCATTAAAGCACGGCTGAACTGTTCTCTGGCCCCTCAAAAATTCTCAAAAGGTAGAACAGTTTGAACAGCTAGTTGTTCCTTCAGCACCTTGACTGTTTCCAGATATACTAGCAGAAAAATGGTGCTTTGTTTCCTAGGGGTATTAGAAGTCTGGCAACTCAGTTGTCAGCTGTCATGGTGGGAGGTGTGATGTGAAGTAAATTCATGATCCTGGAAACATGACTTAGAGTCCATGTACAGGAGTATAAATCAGAAAGCAAGCTGAAGCAATTTCTGAACTATAACAGAATCAAAGAAGAAGGCTTTGCTGAGTTTAATAGAGCCATTTTTTTTCTTTAGATCTCTCTGCTTGACTTCCAGATAAACTATTTAGACCTTTGGCTGTGCTGGAGTGTTTCAGTTTGGGATCAAATAGCTGTTCTTGGCCCAAATTACTTCTGGACATTGTCCAGAGACAATATGCTTTAGGGGTGCATTGAAATCACAGAAACAGCTTTCTTCCACTCACGGTACCAGACAAAAAAAATACTATGAGCTGAATGAAACCACGTGTTACCTACTTCAGATCAAGTTGATGTTACTTGCTCATTTCCCTTGTCTTGGTTTTAGAGAATTTGAAGATAAATTGTGTAAAACTTTTTGCATGTCAGGAAGTTAATATTTAAAACCCAAGGATTATCCCTGTTGACTGTGTTTTATATAGTTTTTACACTTTGTATATGGATGCTGGGTTTCTTGTGGTGGGGTGAAGAGGGAATGTTCCTGATTTTGATCACTTCCATTTTACAGACCATATGTTTCAGTTAGGCTTCCCAAATTTATAGTAATTCTTAGCTTAAGGGAAGAGGCAAATTGTGTTCCCTTTCCATGTGTTTTTAATTAGAGATAAGTACAGCAAAAAACCTGTGATAAATGCATATACAGCTTCTTTTGTCTAAATAACTAATTATAGTTCAGGGGTTCAGACCTACTGTTGTTGAACATGAGGTTTCGTATTGGGAATATGTCAAAAGAATATGAAAATAAGCATTCTGGGTTTTGTAATACTGAATCATTATTCAGTTTTCTTCTCTGCAGTGTCCTTTTTTGACCATTCTAGTTTTAGCTTCTTTGTTCGTGTTTTCTTGGAGCTGGCAGGAGGACTGTGAGCGCGCAAGGTACTGACTCTTATCTGTTACGATGTCTAACGTTTGCAGTGCATTCCTATTAGGCCAAGCTCTGAGGAAACTGCTTAATTTCCATAGCCTGAAGCTGGAGAATGCCTGCTAGAAGTGTAATACATAGCACTTAACTTCAAATAACATTTTTTGAACTTGTGGAAACTATGTCATTTTTTTTTCTTCTTCAATAGATTTCCAGAAGTGTAACAAGTGATTAGAAACTTTATAATATGTTGTTATGGAATGGAAAGTAGCAGGCTACTCAAAATTTGGGCTTTATTTGTAAATTATTCTGGACCAATAAATAAATCTGTACGTGCAGTTTTCACACACATTCTTTCTAAATTAAAATTCTATAAGTGTAAAATTAAGTTTATTTGGGAAGCCGTCACAAACAGCTTTGCAGCTGTATAGTTTTATGTTGTTTATTCTTGAGGGCTTTCAGAATAATTTTTGTATTGAGTTATTTAAAGTAGAGCACTTCTAAGTTCCCTAAATGCTAGACTTTCTAAACATTGGCCTGTTTAGAAAATAGTGATGGGATGATTATTTCTACTGCTCCAGGTTGTTTTGTGACATCTTTTGTTTTCCTGCTGTGGGAACAACAGGGCTTTGTCCCTGTAAACAGTTACCCAATGAAGTTGTTACTGGATTTGAATTTCTGTTTACAGATTAAACAGAAGTGAAAGAAGCTCAAAGCTTGCATTCCAAAACTGAGACTTTTTTTTTTCCCTTGTGGGTGGGTGGGGGGAGGCAGAGTGGAAATTGTACCATTTAAAATGTAGAAAAATACATCTATTACTCTTGGTATTCATTGCAAGACATTTAAGCAGATAAACATTCTTTGAAAATCCCATGAAGTTTTAGAAAAGATCCTTCATAGTTTTTATTTAGAAATTTGTATCTCTTTTCCTGAAGCTATAGTGAGCCCTGCATACTGTCATTCTTTTTCAATTGTAAACATAGTTTCGGTACTACCACTTTTGCACCAAACGCTGTTCCTAAGCGACTGCTGACGTCAGTTGGTGTAGCACAAGAAGGTTTGTGTGTTTATCTGCTGTGGGCAGACTCTTAGAAAAGACGAAAGTATGTAACTAGATTAGGCCAAAGAGATGGCTGCTTAAAGAAGCCTATATACTGTTTGCAATGTCATACTTCATTTTTTCTATATTTTATTTTGATTAGCAGTTGTATCTTCTCTTGCATATGCCACAGTATCTAGTTTGCAGGAGATGATAAGGAGGGGTATATATTCTGTTTGTTATTGCTTTAAAAGGGGTAGCCTTTTTTCTTCTTTTCTATAGCATAGTTAGAATGAGAATTTAAAAGGAGTATGTGTCCTAGTGTAAAGCTTTCACATACCTGATCTCAAGGTTAGAAATAGGATTACTAGAAATGAAAGCAGGCATACCATTTCCAGTTCAAGTGAACCATATTTACTTAGAGATTTTTGGCCAGAGTCGATACATTTGGAAAAACTGGAATGATACTCTTGCAATATTTTGCTGCGTACCTTTGTGTCAAACAGAGTTGGAGTGGAGCTGGCCTAATAACTGTGAATTTTTTTTTGTCCTTGGTTATACTTGCAGCACACCTGCACTGAATAAAAATTACCTGCAGAAACAAACTGTATGAAAATCTTTGTATGAAAGTAAAGGAAATAGCAGTGGGACTGCAGTCATGGCAGGCTGAAGAGTGGAGCTAAAAAGTTTATGGGAAGTAGTAGTACTGGATTATTTAATAAGGCAGGAAGAAAAATGACAAGCATAGGATCTCCAGGCTGAACAACAGAAGCAGCAACTTTCAGAATTAAATAAAAGCTGAGAACAATTGCTCCAAATTAACTTAAATTAGATTAAAATGAAAGAAAATGCCTCTGTGACACAGGAGGACATTGGCAAGCATAAAGGTGAAAAGGTCAAACTAAGTAAGGTTCACTTTGAATGTGGCTGTTGTGATGGTCTTACTGGTCTTGAAGGCCACATCGATCTTTTTATGTTTCCTCTACACTTATATTGATCTACCCAGTTTGGCCTTGAAAACTGTCAAAGGTGGAGACTGCACAGCCTCGCTGGGTACTCTGCTTCACCTTGTCCCACTGCTTGTCTGGCGTCATGGTGAGAAATTTTTTTTCCTTATGTGTAGTCTGAACTTCTCTTGTTTCAACGTTGCCTCTAACTTCCCACTACACACCACTGGGTACAGCCTGGCTTTGTTGTCTTGATGGCCTCCTATTAGGCACTGGCAGGCTGCCCTTAGGTCCCCCCAAAAGCCATCACTTCTCCACACTGGATGAGTCCAGCTGTCCCAGCCTCTCCTTACAGGATAGGTTCTTTCATCCTGTAGTTGTCTTGATGGTTCTCTGCTGAACTTGCCCCATTTTATCAATGTCTTTCTTGTATTGGGGAGCCCAAAACTGCATGTCCTGTTGTGGGTATGGTCTCACAAGAGCTGGGCAGAGAGGGCAGTCATTTCTCTCGGTCTAATGGCTGTGCTTCTGTGACTACCAGCATGTTGTTGGTCACCTTTGCTGCCAGGGCACATGGCAGGCTCGCGTTCAGCCCTTCACGCTTTTCAGAAGAGCAGCTCTCAGCCTGTACAGTTGCATGAGACCCTTCCTTTCCAGGTGCGGGTCTTCATGTATGTCGCTGTTGAATTTCATAAGACTGCTGTTCACTCATTCCTCCAGGCATTCTAGGTCCCTCTGGATGGCAGGCCTGCCCCTGCATGTACTGTCTGGTTGCCTCAGTTTGGTATCATTTGTAAGCATGTCTAGTAAACTTTCACTGTTCAGAAGAACATAGTGGATTTTAATTCAGGTTAATAAAAGTTAAGTAGCTGCAGGTGCTATTATTGTTTCCCCTTACTGCTGCTTCTTGTAGGTATTTATTGAATTTTCATTCTCTTTAACCAGGTTTTCTTATAAGAATCTTTTCTCCAGCTTTCAATAGCAAAGGTAGAGTTAGGAAATTACATTTAATTCAGTAAACTCTTCTTAAACAAATGGTGAAGTTACTTGTGAGTTTCATTAGTCTAAAAGCATAAAAATGGCTCAGATTAAGAGCTCATTTAGTTTAATATTCTGTCTCTGATCTTTGTCTAAGGTCAAGTTTAACATCTGTTCTTATCAGTTAAATATCTTTTATGTCCTTGACTTGAAAATGTCACACTAAACAGATTTTTGGGACCAAAAGATGGGTTAGAATTTTTTTCTATCTATCCTATGCATCTGCCTGTTATTGTAGTGTCTCCAGAAGCAGCACACCAAGGGAAAAAAATCAATAAAACCAGTAATTGTAAGTTGCTGCTTGTCATCTTCCCGTCCATTACAAGGGCTAATGTGCAATTACATGCATTAAAGACCATGGCGGGGGAAAGAAAGTGGTCATCATCAGAGGCTGATGGAAGGATAAAATTATGATAACATATGATACTTCCCCCCCCGCCTCCCATATCGCCTTCCTACACTCTCCCAACTTCCACATTTTTTCAGCTCAGGGCACTTCCTAATGTGGTTTAGCTGTTTATTACAAGTGCCAGTTCAGTCTCCCCTTCAACTTACAGGCGCTTCCTCCTTTGCATGGTTTCCCCTTGAACTTATTTAAACTTCTTGCATCCACAACTTCCTTTGATGAGGCAGGTTACTTACTACCTGTTAGTGAAGAGCTGCCTCTTTCTTCTTTTGTACGTGGTTTGTCCTAGCTCTTTTTAATGGCTTCTAGTTCTTGTGCTGTAAAAAGCAGTCTATTGAGTTTGACTTCTTACTGTCCAGTTCCTTGGGCAGAATTTGCAACAGTCATGACCTCAATATATATGACATATAGCAGTGACGATAAGTTTTTAAAAAAATTTTTAGGGTGATTTTAGAGACCAGCTTGATATGTCAAAGTTAATGTCTTCGTATATTCTTAGGCTGAATATATTGCAGTAATGTACAGTTTTCCTGGTTTATGGAGTTTGATAACTCTCTGCCATTAGGATTTTTTGTTGCAGGATGATGCCATTCAAAGTTCTGCCTAATAATAGCAGATGTTCTTGTGTAAAACACCTGGAGTTAAATGAACAGCAGAAAAATGTGCTCACTGAGAAATGATACCATGCTGTTACATTCATTTTCTTTTGCAATGGAAAGTTGTTGATTCTACATTGTGTGAGATTGGCTGGAATTACTATAACTGTCTTCACATACTTAGAGAGAAATGGCTGCATCTTGGACATATGGTTTGGATTTTTACAAATATTTGCTCTCCAGGTTCTGCTTGTGTTCACAGAGAGCAAACTTTGAATGTTTTGGTAAATGAATGGATTATTAAAAAAAATTATACTTTCAGGGTTACTGGCTTCAAAACACAGCCACAGCAGAGATCCCAAAATACAGTTTTATAGACAAAGAAAAGGTCACTTTTTCCTTGTTCGGTCATGTGTTAACAGCAAAAATTATAATAATAATTAAATATTTATTTAAAAAGTAACTAATTGTTTCAGACTTATCATCTTAAACCAATCCTACTTCTAACTTTAAAAGCTGTTGCTTTGGAGTACTATTAAAAATACATTTAATTTCTATAATTTTTTAAAAGAATCTGTTTAATTTGTTGAACAGTTTAAACAGTTACTATAATATCTCCTTTAATTAAAGGTATAAAATATTAAAATGAAATTGACAAGAACACCTGTGGGTTAACCATAATTATCTTAAATTGACACAAAGCAACAGGCTTTTATTACATTTCCTAATTGCAATACAACCTATAGCAACCATTCTTGTCTCAGGTTTCATAGCTACCATCCTGTATGTTCTATAACCTTTTGAAACTATAACTGGGCTCTATATCAAAAACTTCTCTCTGTAAATTTAAAATAGACAAACGGAGAAGCATTTCTCTCTCGACTTGCAAGAAATAGCTTTGATAGTTCTTTCTAACTTTTCAATAAGTTATTTGCTGGATTATTTTTAGCCGTCCAGTGTTCACAAAATCACAGAATGTTTGGGGTTGGAAGGGACCTCTGGAGATGATCTAGTCCAACCCACCTGCTAAAGCAGGTTCACCTGGAGTAGATTGCACAGGAATGCATGCAGGCGGGTTTTGAATGTCTCCAGAGAAGGAGACTCCGCAACCTCTCTGGGCAGCCTGTTCCAGTGCTCTGGCACCCTCAAAGTGAAGAAGTTTCTCCTCATGCTTATATGGAACCTCCTATGCTTCAGTCTGTGCCTGTTGCCCGTCATCCTATTGTTGGGCACCACTGAAAAGAGTCTGGTCCCATCCTCTTGTCACCCACCCTTGAGATATTTATAAGCATTGATGAGATCCCCTCTCAGCCTTCTCTTCTCCAGGCTGAACAGACCCAGCTCTCTCAGTTTTTCCTAAGAAAGATGCTCAAAATGTTAATTTTCAAAAATCTGTATTTTCAGTGCAGTATCATAATACATTTAAGCTGCATTATTTTATCATCTAGGCTCTTTTTATAGGTTTTCAATATATCTTAAACTGGCAACCACAGTTTTAAAATCTGAAACACACTGTAGAGTCAACAGAACTTTTCAGAACTGCTCATTTACACAGGAAAATTAAGTTTTGATAATGAAATTGAATAAATTGGGAAGATGTGATGTTAGTATGAGATGCTGGAAATGGAATAATATTTCACTGATCGTTGATTAACAGTAATATTTTGTTGTTTTGCTCATTGTTTATACAAAGTTTATGAAAATATAAATTTGATCTAACTTGGATCCTCTATGTTTCTTCTTCCTACTTTTTATTTGACTTTTGCTTTTATTCCAGATATACAGTTAATAAAGTATAAAGCTAGTGTCCTCAGAAATAACCTGAAAGGCTAGGAGCCTTCAACAGATATAGCTGGTTTTATATGGTTTTTGATTAGTGATTAACAGGAAAGCTGGCTGATAAGGTGTATTTATAGTTACATATCAAAAATATCTGTACATGAGCAGTGAAGATGCTTTTTGTCTCTGTAGCCTGGAATAAACACTTCTATGAGGGATAGTTCACATATGGCTGCCAAAAAAAAAAAAAGGAAATTTTTGTAGATAAACTAGGCATGATGTCTGAAAGAATTAGTTTCAGTTCAAATATGGTAATACCTAATGTAGTCTTCAGGGGCAATTTGGACACATAGGCTTTATTTTGTGATTTCCTTTTGAGTTTTTCATTTTTGGAGGCAACCACTTTAGCATGTTTTTCCTAGAGTGGATTCGTAGCATATTTTGTGAAATATTAATTATTATCTTTCTGCTGTTGGTAGCTTTGACTCATTGCCCTATTTCAGAAACCGACTATTCTTTTTGGCCAAATAATTGGTTCTCTTACATGTTGTACAGCAGTGGTTTCCAACCTGCTTGGGATAGCCAATGGTTACTGTCTCACTTCGGGTTACAACAGTTGCAAGAGGAATTCCATTCGTGATGTAAAAACTTAACTGCTTGTTAATACTTGAAATTTTAACCCTAGCAGAAATGAGGCTTGGAATGGAAATTATCACAACATGGGAAATAAAATTAGCAACTACTCCTCTTGGTATAAAGGTAAGATGGGGAGAGTTTTCTTTCATAGAAAACATATACTATTGACATATTGTGATTCTATGACCTCTTGAGGTCCCTTTCAGATGGAATTAGCCTAGAAGACTATGTGCTTGTTGGTGTGAATTTTTGTGTAGACGTAGCTAGCTAGTTCAGGTACTGCTGAGGGCATGTTTGCAGTAGCATGTAATTCTTCTCAGGCTGTGAATCCTGGGAAAGGCGCTGAGCAAATATTTAAGTACTGAGTCAATGTTGAACTCCAGCCATTGTGGCTACTGAGCTGGGATTACCTAAGTTTTTTAGTTCGTAGTTCTGTAGGAGTTTTCTTACATACTTTTTGCTAGATTGTATGAATGAACTAGAAACATCTCAGTACATTTAGCTACTACTTGTAACTCTTCTGTCATTGTAGAAACAAGCCATACAACTTCACGTCCCTTTTTTTTTTTTTTCCTTTTTTTCCGTGGGATTTAAGCTGGCAAAAAAATAGAGACATCCTCTTTACTTTAACCAATACCTCAAACAGTCTGATAGTTTACTGTGTTAATGTAAACTTATCAGCATGTGTTAAATCTACATTTAGGTGGTGGGAGCAGACTAAATGTTTAGTGTTCTGAAACATGCATTTTTAGATACCTGTAATATATATGTTCACACAGTATAGCAGAGCAGTCATAGCAACTGTGTATTCAAATCATATTGGCTTTGAATATCATAGAAACCTGAAAAATTTTGCTAAGATGATATACACATGAAGTTGCACTGATGTTTAACTTAGCATGTTGGTTAAATCCTGTGAATTTTGGAGGAAAATGTTTATATGTTTTAACAATATGTTGCAATGCTCTTTGCTTTTAATGTCCGTGACCTAGCTCTTCAAAAATTAAAGCCTGTTGTTGATATTTTGAATTTAGTTCTCTTGTCCCCACATGGTATGAAACGTTTGAGTTTGGATGCTGTTCTTTAATGCTGCTGAAGAAATTAATGATAGAGTGTGCTTTGAAGTATATTTTGCTTAAAGGCATAAGCTTGTATCTTCCTTTAAAGAAGTGCGTTGTGTATGGGAGAATTATCAGAAATTTTCACCTCTTAAACTGAGGAAAGAAGTGGTACCATGCAATTCTTGTCCTTCATTAGATTACATTAGCAAAGTAGGTAATATATAATGAATAAGCTGCATACATGGTTCACATTAGAATTTTTAAACTATTTTACTCTATAAGCACAAAATCTATTTTAAAATTCTCAGTTTGTGGATAATATCAAATTTTGTTGTCTTTCATAAACAGATTACAGTTTGATTTTTAACCTACTGATCTTTAGTTTAACTGCTAGTACTTGAGCTAAAGAAAGAATTCTGAAATCCCTTTGTGGACCTGTTCCTAAAGAAAGATTTGATGCATGTTTTTCCAATTAATTAGTGAATCGTAAGGGGGAGTTTGTGAGTGAAGAACCAAGCAGCAGAGGAACTGTGGAGTAGGAAAGCTGCTGGGTCACACAGCAAGCTGAGATTTCAGTGCTTGAACAGGTTAACATCTGGTAAGGCCCTGCTGGATGTCACTTTCCTCCATTAAGATTGAGGTGCTCCAGTCTCTTGAGACATTGCTTTTGAAGCTTGTTAATAGCTTCATTAACTAGCATTAATTGTAAGTATTGAATCAGTTATTTGATGGACTGGACCAATAATAAATCATTAGTAAACATTCTGTAACAGAAAAATGTGCTTCTAAAATCTACAAGAATTCCTCATTGCATCAGTAGTATACTGGATTTATTATAAAGGACTTTAAAAATTGGGTAGTCTCTTTCACCAGGCTTTATCAAGAAAGTTAGAAATTAATGATGGTATTATGGATAGAAATAACACAGTAGAAAAGTTTGCAAAAACTATCTTACAAACCAGTCTGGACAAAAGAAAGAACAATATTGCTTTTTTTTCCAAGTTGTCATCTATGTGTTTAAGATAAATTAAAATCTCACAAGTCTAAAGAATCCAGATAATTGTAACTTGTTGGATATTGAGTGAGTTGGAATTAATATTAACTTTAATTGCTAGATAAAGAATGAATTACATATAATGACACTAAAAAAGGAAAAATCTTGGAAGCCAGAATGACTATCTCTTCACGAAGCTGTACTGTGCAATGTCAATAATTGTCAAGAGTTATTACTGAATATTGAAGTAGATAGCCTATGTTATTTAACACAATAAATGTTTTGTGCAGATAATGTGAATATGTCTTCAACTGAGTACGCATATGAATAATTGTGGAAATTCTTGCAGGCACTTGTCCTTTCCTCTGTCAGCTAAAAAATCATGTAAACAGCTAAGAAATTTTTAAAATGTTTCCACAAGACTTTTTCTCCCTTCAGAGATCTTGCATTTTGTTGCACCTTAAGAATTTTAAAACTACATTAATTAAGTATATATTTAGGTAGATTGTTTAGATTTTTGCATGAGGGTGGGGTGCTCAGATCAAATCTTTAAATGCTGTCAATTGTTTATGGAAGCAGCCAGTCAGAGAAACCAGAAAAAGAAATGCAACTGTTAACTTCTTCCTGAGGAATATTTAGGATCTGCTTCAAAATGGCAATCAGAGAACATCTCTGTAATGATGATGGCAGTATCAGCAATCATTCAGAGTTCATATTGGAGCAATGGAAACCAAAAGGTCTGTTACGCTTGTGCTCAGAAAAATTATTAAAACAAAAGGGGAAAGTAAATAAAGTAGCATCCCTGCAGGTGGCATAGAGACTATTCAAAGATGTCATACTGGAGACTTTGAGACAAATGCTTGCCATTTGTCAAAACAAGATATAAAGGTAAAAAGAAAAATGCCATGATTAAACAGGATGGTAAAAATCTCAGAAGAAAAAGTAAGCATTCTTGAAAAACGCTGAGCTTGTATCTGGAACAGACAGGTTAAATGTCCAAGGCAGACCAAAAATAATCTGAAGAGCAACTTTTAGAAAACAGTACAAATATTACTAATATTTTTTAAAAATTCATTAGAAGCTTGAAGCCTCCCAGAATACCTGTAGTGTACTGGTAGGGTCTCAGAAATAGAAGGAGTGCCCATAGAAGATGAGGCCACAGCAGAAAAACATTCTTTTTGATAATGTTTGCTGTGAGAGAACCTGGAGAAAATTATTATGCTAGAAGTTTACAAGCAATGTTTCAAAGGGCTTAAGTCAAATTTAAGTGTTGTAAAAGAAATTTGTTAAAAGAAAAACAGAAAAATGTCAAGACCACATAATGCACGCTCAGGGTTTCTTGAGAAACTTTAGGATGAAACAACCAAATTGCTGAATGTAATGTGCAGCTTTTTACTTAAAATTGATTAGGTCCCAGCTGACTGCAAGTTGGCTGATGTCATGTCACTTTATGGAAGTTCCTAGATGAGCTCTGAACTGTTGGCCAATAGTCATGACTTTCATAGCAGGCAAATTGGTAGAAATCGTAACAAACATTAACATTACTAATTTCAGAGAAGGGTAATGTTTGGGGGAAGAGTCAACACTGCTTTTCTTAGTGAGTCTTGCATCAAAGTTAAGATAATTTTTTGAAGGAACCATCAAGTTTGTAGGAAATAATGATCTACCTGATTCAGTCTGCTTGGATTTATAAAAGGCAAGATTGGAAAAGGGAAGAGAAAGAGATAACAGGGCTGATCAAAGCTATTGGAAACCTTTTCCTACAAGGCATTATGAGGCCTACTGTGGGGGAAGGTAACTCCATCCCAGCCAGACCCAATACAATGGGCTGTGACAATAGCATGGAACAGGACAGCTCTAGGAAGGATATGACTGGCCTGGGGAATTGTGAATGGCAGAGAAAACTGTAAGAGGCCAAGAGCATCAGATGTTTGAGTCTTCTTGGGATGGTATGTATTTTAAGCTATAAAACTTCTTTCAATAAGACGTTGCAGATGCCAGAAGTTTAAGGAAGAATATTCATTGAGAGCTATTAAATACAGTGCCACTTTGAAGAAGCACTTGAGCTGCAGATTGCTGGATACTGGGAAGGTTTGAGAGAAAAGATTTTTTTTTTTAAATTTCTCTGTAAGAATCTTCTGTTGGCTTGTAAAAGACAGGATACTAGGATAGAGAGGCTTGAGGTTTGTGGTCTGATCCAGTGTAGCTAGTTTATATTATTGTTTAAACCAACAGGAGAATGTTTGCTACAGCTTTTGAAATTTAAGTGGGTATTCTTGATGGCAATTGCATACAGAAGAGGAGGGAAGAAAACACAGATAAATTAACAGTTTAATTTTTTTTTCATTTAATCAGAGATTTTGATGCTGATAAACTTAATTATGTTGGGGGTTTTTTTGAACTTACATGAATGAAAATAACAGTAGCCAAATTCCGAATATAAACCTGCCTTATTTTAACATCATTATAAAGAATCTTATGCCTTTATATTCCTAATGATTAATAGCTAACTTTTCTCTGAGACCAAACTTGAATTCAAAAGTAGGCCACACAATAACCCTTTATTGTAAATTTGCTACAGAATTCCATTAATACTTTTACAAAATATTATTCTATAGATCCAAGTTCTAGGTCTAATGTTTTATTTTGCCAAATGTTACCCTTCTCACTATTAATTATGTTTTTTTTCTTTTATCTTCATTGATTTACAATCTCTGCATAATCTGAACCATGAAGAACTTGTAGGGAAAAAATGAAAGTTACCTTCTTTCAGTTAAGAGTCCTCAGAAATTGATTCAGAATATTTATACTGTTTGTGCACTTTCCATTTTATCACCTGAATTACCAGTTATTAGGAATTTGAAGAACTGAAAGAATCTGATATGATTGGAATGCCAAGGCAGGGGCAGCTTGTGTATATGACAGCAAGTATTGATACAGGAGTTGCTTTTACTTGATGAATTTTGTTAGCATGGAGTCCCTCTTGAGGAACTCAAATTAGAAGTATGTAAAGCTCATTTATATATAAAGTTATAGGTAATGAAAATGTAAAACCTGGACTGAATATAGACATATTTGAGTAGAAGTTTGTACGGTTTATTTTTTAGCTCTGCACATAGGAGGAAAACATATTAGATACAAGGTTCTGAAGTGAAGTCACACTTCTGTTAAGCCTGTCTAGCCAAGACTCTTAGTTAATTGATTTCTAAATGTATAATGTAACTTGTGTTTGCCTTCCTTTTCCAAAAAGAAAGCTATTCACTTGGCACATAGAGTCAACTTACCTTATGCTTTCTTTCCTTTTTCTTTCAATGGTGTAAGACCATAGTTGTCTCAAACTCTTCTGTTGGAAGACAAGACTGGAAATTGAAGAGAAATATCCTTTATGGCATGGATGTGTGTATTATTACCTTTGTGAAAATCTGCTTTCAGATCAGCTAAATTTTTTAAAATTGATTTTGCATGTGCTCAGTAAACCTTGTTTTATCTTTATAGCACAGTAAGATTCCACCATAATGTGAACAATCCTCTCTGAAGTAGACTTTGCCTATAGTTTCAGCTCTGAGCTTGGCCTGTGCCCCAGAACTGAACAGGAGGATGGCTTCTTCTGTGCTTTGTCTCTCCTTTGCCTTGTCTTGCCTGATTTGATTGCAGTAGAGATAAGAACTGGATGTGGGTGTGAGGAAGAAAATAAGTTAAAATGTTTTGGTAAGCAGAAGGGAAGAAGTTGGGGCTGAGGGAGGGGAGGTTCAAATGGTGGTTTGAACTTGAGTAAGAGTGGGATAATTTTGTGTCTGTGGTAATGAGATTGACATGCTAGACAAGGAGGTTATGATGAGAAGCTTGGGAAGTAAATATAGCTGGAGATACTGAAGAATGCAACTGGAATAAGGAGGTAAGGGATGGGTCTGGATTAACGCTGAAAGGGACAGGGCTGTAAATCTTGTATTTGAGAGAACAAACAGAAGTTTGTGCCTGCTGAGGAACACTGTAATCAGGAGCCTGAATGGCACCATTTCTCTGCTGCAAATGAGCACCTGAGAAAGGCTCTTAGTGCTTTCTAATACCGAATTTGAATAAAAGATACTAACCTGACTTCTACCATTGCTTGCTCCTATGGGACAGGTCTTCTGATGGCTTGTAACTCCATCAGTGTGATGACATATGATGGAATTTGGGAGTTTTGGTTTGCCTTCCTGAGAACAATTAGGCAGTGGCAATAAAAAAACTAAAATGGGCTGTGTTTCTGAGGGAATTAAGAAAAATAAATAATTCTGGAAATAGAAGTGCCTATGATTTTGCAAATTCTAATTATATAATTCCGTATGCCTCTCCTGTCTCCCCTTCCCCGCCCAGATCCTGAAATTTGTGGTATATCACAGTGAATAATGAGAGATTTGTTTTGTTTTCTCACTGTAGTCCCCTGTTCTCCATGCCCCCAAACAAGTGTAAAGAATGAGTCAGAGGTCAGAAAAAAAAAGGAGAGATGGGATTAGGCTTGAGGCAGTTGAACATTGCATTGGAGAACCGAGTTTTATTCTGACTTGGTAATTGAAATTTACTTTGTGTGTGTGAGATCCTTGGCAAGTCACTAAAATCCAACTGTTCCCAAGTGGTTATTAATTCTGTGTGGTGTGGAGGTTTTTGTGTTTGGTTTTTTGTTTTTTTTTGCCTGAGACCATGGATCTGATTTGCAGTAATGGTAACCACTCTTTGCTGTAGCCAAAGGCTATCAACTGTACTTTGAATGCCTAAAATCTATGTAAGCAGCAAAAGAAACTGAGCATTCAGTTAGACATCTAAATTTAGCAAGATTGATTCTAGCTATGTTTTTTTAACTGAGTTACTAGTCAGTAAACTAGTCCAATATTTTACAAGCATTTTGTAACTGGTTTTGTGAGAATGTATGTGAATATTCAGGTGTTATCATGGTAAGCACTATACCAAATGCAGAGGCAGTGAAAAAAAAAAAAAAAAAAGTTGAGCAGTTTTGAACAACAGAGCAGCAGACTACTGTGCCCTTTCTGTGTACCTGATCCATTGTCTTTCAGCTGTGGCAAATCACACTAGCTACGTTCCTTGTTGACGAATAAATTTTCTGTCTCATTTACCCATCTGTAAATCCCTTAAAAATGAGTCTTCTTAGTGTATTGATAGAGTGTGTTTGCTTCTTTTTCTGTTTATACACACATTAGCATTATATTTTCTAAGCATAATTATTGTGTCAAATTTGAAGCTGCCTTATGAGGCTGACAATTTCAGAGACATTGAATTTTGAAAACTGCTTTCCATTCACTTGAATCAGTGATGATGAACTACTTGCATGCATCACCAAAATGGAATGTGACAGCTAATTGATTGTTCTGTTGCAATAGAGCAAGTTCTGTCACTCATGAACTGAAATATTTGTTTGTAGTACATCAGCACGTGGCAGTGGTACTGTGATCCTAAAACACGAACCACAATATTTTTAATGTCTTAGAACACTGTGCGTGCTGCTTATATACTATATAACTCTATTATAAATATGTATGCGTATATTATATTAAACTATACATTACTGTATAGCAGTTTTTTATATATTTCAATTGAAATATTGGAGTTTTATAGAATCATAGAATCATTTTGTTTGGAAGAGACCCTCATGTCCAACCATAACCTAACCTAACCTAACTCTAGCACTAATCCATGTCCCTAAGAACCTCATCTAAATGCCTTTTAAACACCTCCAGGGATGGCGATTCCACCACTTCCCTGGGCAGCCTGTTCCAATGCCTGACAACCCTTTCCAGGAAGAATTTTTTCCTAATATCCAATCTAAACCTCCCCTGGCACAACTTGAGGCCATTTCCTTTTGTCCTATCACTTGCTACTTGGGAGAAGTGACCAACACCCTCCATGCTACAATCTCCTTTCAGGTAGTTGTAAACAGCGATAAGGTCTCCTCTCAGCCTCCTCTTCTCCAGGCTAAACAGCCTGTACAGTACAGTAGAGTACTGTGGTGCTTTTAAGAAACCCACATTTATGCTTTGCAGTTTTGCTTGAAATGTTACAGTACTAATAGCCCTCAGTTCATATCTGATGTATGTGATTATGATGAAGCTTTTCCTTTCCCAGCAATCTTTTATCTTTTCTCCATGTACAGGCTGGATGTGTTCAGAGAAAATAATCAGTGTAGATAATTAGAGATATGTAATAAATTCTATAGTTGATAAGACTTTTTGAGAGCTACGATTTGTTTTAGGGTTCGAAGTATGATGAGAAAGGGTAATTTTATGGTTGTAATAGCTGAATGACAAATAATCTTTGTTTGATACAGTGTTGTTATATTGATAACCAGTCTATTTCAGTTGTCTTTCTGTCTTGGTCTGCCTTCGAAGTATTTATCATAATGCCTTCATCTGTCTTGGAGAAGATGGAGAAGGTTATAGAAAACTCATTAGAAAATTAATTTGTATTCTATTCACAGTTTGGAAGGTTTCCGGTAAAGAACATATGAAGTCAACTAAATGTGTGGAATAGAAAGAAATACTGATCTGTTTCTTACTTAAAATGGTCTAAGTTAACCTTTTATCCCATAATCATTTAGATGTGTGAGTGGGTATGTTACTATGCCTTGGCTAGTTTATGATACATCAGCCCTTTCTTCAGTAATTTGCTTTTACTTCCAGTCTAGTAATACATTCCCATTGTATTTTCTCTAAGGGGTGGTAACTCAAAGTGGTTTGTTTTTTAAAAACAGTAAGAGGCTTCAGATGGAGCCACTGAGAAGTCGCAGCTTGCACCACACTAATTGCCCAATGGAGGGGTCTGACAATGGTTAGAAAAATATTCCACTTCACTAGGGTGGGTTCAACTCTATGTGAAACTGCAACAATTCTCATATCTTGAGCCACGCATTCTGAACCTATTTCTACCAGTTGAGAAACCAGGTAATTTGTATTTCCTGCAGTTAAGAGGCATATATATTGAGAGTTTCTGGTTTATCGGATTTCTTCAAAAGATTTATTATAATTTTAGGGCTTTTATTACTATATTCATAACTTCCAAGAGTTTATTTTGCACTTTCTTTACAATGCCTCAAAGAAATTTGGGCTACTGCTTGCACAGCACATGCAAGAATGTTAAATAGGTTAATTTAGCTTATTACAACAATATTAGGAATCTCAATCTTCAGTTGAGTACAGCTTCTGTTAATATTTCCATCCCCTTGATTTGACCCAATAGTTTCACATGCGGACTGCCAGTTTTAAACTGATGATAAAAGTTGTTTGGGGTTTTTTAGAGTATTTCACAATTTTACATATATTCTGAAGATTTAAGTTGAAGTTGCTGAAGTCCAACAAGTATCTAATTGGAGAGCTGTCTCCACTGCAGTGGCAGGCAATTTCTGTCACTTACTCCAGTGGCATCCAAGTTTTTCCGAATTGAGTGAAAACCAGTCTCCTAGCCCTTCACTGCCTATATTGGTGTAAAAGTGCTGTTCAGAATGACAGATTTTTATCTTCTCACTATGTTGTATGCTGATTTCTCACAGTTTAACTTTTCCTTTTGCACCATCCTATAGCAATTGGGTTCAAGCATTTGCATATTAATAGTATTAAAAAAGTCAAATTTGCATCTTTTGCCACCAGTAATCGTTTTCTATATAGACTGATGATGCAGTAATGAACCAGTTATGAGAGGGCAACTCATGAATATAAATAGTCCCATTTTACAAGTATTTTGCTGAGGTCAGGGAGAGAGAGGCGGGAGGTCAGAAGTAGCTCCTTAGTCGTAATCACATCTGGAGCTGAAACAAACTCTGTCTGTAGAAATTTGGCAGTGTTTCAGGGTTGCCAGAGTTTAGATGCTAAAATCTGGGACAATGGCAGAGAACTAAGCTGCGCATAGATAGATTAACTGTGGAAAGTACACTTTATCTGCATAATAACCACTTTTTTGGATGCTCTGTAGCCTTGATTTCTGCATGTCTGGAAAAACAACTGTTACCTCAGAAATACAGGAAAAAAACACAGCCTATATGCTTTTCGCAAGGCATTGGATTTGACCACTAGAACATAACATCTTAGTTATACAGAACATCTGGCAGTCCTGTGAGGCTCAGTCTGCATTTTTCCCTCCTCACAGAAGAAATATTAATGCATCAGCAGAGGCATTCTCTGGATACAGTGATTATTGTTCAAGATAGCACTACTGCCACTTGTTTTTGACCTCTAAACTTGTTTCTGCTTGGCAGTGGCTTTTGGTATTGTCCAAGTACCGACTGGTGTCCTCTCAAAGAAAAAATATTTTTGTTTTCTTTTATCTGTCGATCTGTCCACTTAAGTAGTCTCTGTTATCATGTTATAAAATGTGTCTCACAAATTGCCTCAGAGTGAAGGAAAAAAAAAAAAGCTTGTCTTCAAGTTCCCCAAAGGGTAGTGCTTACGTGATTCTTGCTGCAATTTCTCAGTTTAGCACTGGATTTTAAGGAGACTGGAAGCACGGTGCTTAAGTGATTATTTTTGCAATTTCTCAGTTTAATACTGGATTTTAAGGAAACTGTCTTGGGAATGTAAGCTTTTCAGGGAAAGAGAGCACAGGTTGTCTTTAAAGAAAATTAGCCACTCAAGAGGACAAAAAGTTTATATTATTGCCTCAGTCAAGGGACGTGGTGGGCGCTTTCTGGAAAGTAGTTTGCAGCCAAAATAGTCTCCTTTTTTAAATGTATATAGCAGTTATTTTTATTCTATATCCAACATGTCAAACTGATGGAGTACATAAACTTTTTCTGTAATTACAGACCAATCTTGTAGTTTTACTGAACAAATATTTTATTTTTGACAGTCATTATACATAATCGGTCTAGAATAATGCCATAAAGAGGAATCACTGAATATGTGCTTGAGGAGTGAGATCATTGGCCCTTAGCTATCAGCTGATGACTGATGATCAAGCATTGTGTCCTCATGCCCCCTGAAACATTCCCGCAGGTTTGAAGTACTGCTTGGATACAGAACTTACCACTTTCCAAAGTCAGGGCCTTTTATGTTACAATTCAGTAAAACTGTGGTGCTGTATAGATTTGGGAAACAAAGTACTTTTGAATTACTTAATGGCCATGGTAATATATGCCTGAAATGACAGAGTTGTGGTAAAAGGTTTTAAATGTGTTCAGTTTTTTTCTGCTGCAGCAGATGAGCAGTGGTTCATAATGTGCTGTTATCTGTGCTGGAGTGAAGGCAGGAGCAGCATGAGCTTCCTGTGGGTATCATCTGCCCAGCTCAGTAGCCTTAGCACATTGCTGATGAGTCCAGAGAGAGCATTAAGCTACTGGATTTATTTGATTTCTAGCATATCAGTTTGTCAGAATGGTAGCTTGAAAATAGGATACATCCCTAGACCTTTAGAAGTTTCAATTGATAATGCTGTTTGGATTCAGTGTTCAGGATATTACAGCATGGCACTGACCTGTAATATCAGAAACTCTGACCATTTTGAAGTTGGAAAGCTTTTCAGGAATTTCTTTGGGAAGGGTATTATTAGCCTCCTTCCAAAAAGGTTCATTCAATGATGAGAAAGTCATAGTGTGAACCATGTGGATCTAATAACTATAAGCCATCAAGTAATCCTTTTTAAAAACTATTTTGGATCAATGCAACAAATAGTGGCAGAGGAATGGTGGAAGGAGGTATTGGGATTTTTTTATTATAATTAAGAAATTGATGATGGAGAAATTGGCATGTAGGCTTTTTCTGTATATTTTCATAGTACTGCAAATATCTATTGGTTGCGTTTGTTTTGTGTTTTAATAGGGAGTATCTGTATACTCTCTTTTTTATGATTTCAAAATGTAATGCCTGATATAGAAAAGTAAACAAGGCAAAAATCTCCTATTCAAGCAATGCGTGTATATCTATCTATCTATCTATCTATCTATCTATCTATCTATCTATCTATCTATCTATCTAAGTAGCATGACCTCTTAAGCTGTGTGTCACTATCCCCCCAAAAGATGATAACTAAGAAAATAATTTCTATCCTAATTCTAAAGTTATTCAGCACGTTGAGGTGTGGACATACAAGCAAATTATGATAAATTTTCCACAAAACTACATGATGAAGGGAAAAATTATTGCAACTTGCTCAAAATTTTAAAAACGTTTGATCTCATCTGAGACTACAGACTTGTTGTGCACCAATCTGAATTGTGCAGTTCATAGAATCATACAATGGTTGAGGTTGGACAGGATCTCAGAAGGTCACCTGCTCCAACTCCCCTGCTCCAGCAGGGCCACCCAAAGCCCATAGCCCAGGACCATGTCCAGGTAGCAAATGGTGGCCTGAATTGAATGTAGCTTTTTCTCTGGGAAAATAATAATAGGAAAGCTATTCTTGTTGTGGATTTTTTCTATAATAGACCAAAGATTTTATTCTGTTCATTATTTCTTATGAAGATCAAACATAACATAGCTAGAAAAACTAGCAGAATTACTAAATGTTTTCAATCTTTATTTTAAGAATTAATAATTTGTTGTCATTGCTGCTCTATTTTAGGAAGATTGTGCAACTAAAAGCATACAAAAGATACAGCTAAACTTATTTTTTAAAAAGATATTGGCTATTACATTGGAAAACTGATAAAATGTATTCAACTGGTTTCTATTGAAATGTGATAGTGAGGCTTAAAATGTGTCATAGTAGAATAAAGTTCATCTCTGACATAATACTTTTGACCTTCCTCAGTTTGTAGCACACTCATTTTCTTGCAAATGTCTTTGTCATTGTTTTAATGTCTTTAAACACACAAGTACTCATCAAGGGCAAGGGGGAGATTTAAAAAGAAGGGCGCTTGGCATTAGTGTAGATTAAAAAATAGGAAAATGATTCTGTAGTCATTTTATACACTGAAGTTGTATTGTTGCATGTGAAGCGTGTAACTTTCTTTACAAGATAAACTTGATCCTTGCTCCAATGGACTTCATTACAAAAACTGAAATCTTACTCTTTTTACAGATTATGCAAACCATAAAAATGCATTTTCTTTAGTTATTATGCAGAATTATTATTTATGTGTTTAAACTGCCCACAAAATCAGAAGTATTGTGAAGTGAAATGGAAAATTTAATAGTTGTGCCCTCATATGGCTGACTGAAAATGTTCATGTGGCCCTTCAAGCACTGGTAGTATGTTAGTGTCTAATAAATGGCTTCTTGTTTGTTAGATGGTCTAAAATGGTGACTCCTCAGGTTGTACTTAATGATTCTATTACTGCCATTACTTTGTTAAGTAAATGGCAGGTCTCAATATATGCATTTCTATCCTGCCAGGTTTACTTACCATTCCTGGCAAGTGTTCCTCCTGTCTGTATAAATAATGAAGTCATAGCATGCCTATAGGAGGTTTTTCTAAAGTCAGGCATTAGGTGAGTAAATCTCGTGTCATGAAAGTTTGTAGAGGTATTATCTACCTAAATATTTTTTTAAGGTTTTGATTGTTTTTGTTTCATTACTCAAAGGTGGCAAATGCATTTGTAAGTATTGACAGTGCACCTTGTATCAAAATGCATGAAGGCTTAGAAAGCTAAATGTAGGATGGTACAAGTAACAAAACTTTACTGTAGTTGAGGTCAGAGCGAGCTGTTGTCCGTATCTGAATCTGAGCGGGAGCTGCCTGGCCTCAGCATTTTGGTGTGAAAGGGGAATAGAAAAATGGTGCAGTGGCAGGAGGGAGACTGCAGCTCCTTTACATCCCTTCGATGTCACAGGGGAAACATATTTGATTTTGCCTTGCAGGCAGAAAGGTGCAGCAGAGCGTTTGTGCTATCTGTTTGCCTGTCCATCTGTCTCCTCTTGCCCACTAGCTTTTGCCTGTTGCATAATTTAAAAAGAAATTATAGAGGAGTAGTTATTTTACTGGTGATCCAGTTCCTGTAAGTTTTGGGAGTGCAGGTATTAAGGTTTTCATTGTAAGCTTCTGTGTGAGCTTGATAGAGATTACCTGCGGGATAAAGAGCTCACAAATATTTTAAGTGCGTGGTAATTTCAGTTTCAAATTATATTTTTTGTGTATTTTTAGACTCTTCCCTTTAACTTTTTTACCATAAAATATTTCATTAAATTGACTTTTTTTTTTTTAACTTTCTCACTTTAATAGTGAGCCCTTTCCAAAAGATTTTCTAAAATTATGAGGAGAGATCCTTTCTATAAATCTTTATCTACATTGCAGGTACCAGGTAATCAAGCAGGAGTTTCCCTTCTACCTTATTATCCTGAGGTCTCTGAAGATGTGGAGTTCTTTATGGTTCTGTCTTACTCCAGCTGCTCCTTGTCTATTCTAAGTGTGTCTTGTGGAACCAAGTAGCTTGTTTGAGTAGGTATATGACTGTTATGTACCTCTTTGAAGTTGTTTACATTGTTGCAATTAAATTTTACCAAACTTATTTTGATCTTATAATTTCTAATACACTGCTTTATTAAATGTAGTTATAATGAATCTTTATTTTTTCTAAGTGTGAACAAATTACCAGGCTTTAAGAAGAATATCCATCTGGGGCAGGGAGGGGAGAAAGTAAGAAGGTCGAGAGATGACCACTTTAGGCATCCCTTCATTTTTTTCTAGTTTTGAAGCCAAAATGTAACTTTTATACACTTACTTGGGGAAGTAATGTTGGGATGTGACTTGTAACAGAGATATAGTTGTATTCATTTCAGAATATCTTCTACTATAGTGGCAGTTGCCAAGCATTGATAATGTAATAATATTTTGGCAAATATTCCTGCTGTGTTATGAAACAAAACAGAAAACCACTACCAAATAAGGCATGTTTACGCGTTTAATAATGCTTCTGTTTTGATTTTTCTATTATGCATGTGGATTAGTGTGTATTCTCTTTATAAACCTGGAGTTAGCCTCCTAATAGTCAGTTCTTCCAGTTAATCTGTCAAAATACAAAGTGTGGACTAATGTTTTTAACTCTAACATAGTCAGACCTTTTCTTGGTGACAAGAAAGCCCCCCAGAGATTGAAACATGTGCAGATCTTAATTTTCGTATATTTTGGCAATTACTAAACACTTGGTGTGAACAAAAGAGCATTGAAAAAAAATAATTTTATATGATACCATTGTCAAAACTTACTCGGATGTGCTCAGCTTGAATCTTGATTGCTACCTGCCAAAAAAATAACCCTGGCTACTTTTCAGTTTGTTTTAATTCCCTCACATAAGTAGGGTAAAATAATGTGTAAATAATTATTGAGACTCTGTTTTTGAATAAGTACCCTGTGCTTTTTGAATCAGTAGTATCATTGCATGAGTCTTGGGACTTAAGCAATTCTATAAAACATCTTCCTGCAATTTAAATATTGTCATTTGGTTTCATGTTTTTAAAAAAGCTTGCTAGCTTTTAGGTTAAATTTAATTTCCCACTTTATATTGTGTGAAAGCTGATAAGATGGAAAGATCAGGTGGTACTACAAGATCCATGCACTGTAGTTCAATGCTGAGAGTTCCTTCAGGCTGTCTCATGCTCTCTCAACCCTGTTCTGAGCCCCAAGATTAAAAAATACTTGCATAATTGGGTACTGTTTTGTGACTTATTAATTGCTCTCTTGGGTATATAGTTCCATGTGAGCCAGATTGGCTACTTTCCCAGCTTGCATCACTGGCAGCTGTTTTGCTTGAGGCAGATGGCTCGTAAGAGAAGCACCCATAAATTAGAGCATTGCTACTTTTTTCAAACCATTTTCTCAGAGAGAACCTGATGAGATGACGTTTCAAAGTGCTTTTTGTATACCCTGCTAAACTTCTTTGTAAGTGTCTAAGTAGCACATTTCACAGTTGTTTTTTTTTTTTTTTAAGAATTTCAGGAAAGTACAGACACTACAATGTAGTCAGCATGAAAATGTTAAATTATATTAAGAACCATTGGTGACGTTTTCTATAAGAAAGAAGGTTCTGAAAAAAAGAATTCATATCAGAAAGAAGAAAAAGGCTTAATATCCTTTACGCAATGGGAGTAAGAGCATATTTTAAGGCAGCAGCTAGAGCGGAAATGGAAGTGTATGACAGGAAAACTTCAGTGGTCTGCTCAAGTGGTTTAGATGTATTTGTGTGTACCATTTTTATTCTGGACTTTTTGCTCACAGTTCTTATGAAGAAGTTTTAAAGTGAGCCTTCTAGAAGACTGCTAGGGAGCAGTATGGGACTTGGGCAATTTCCTTTTAGGTAAGAAATATATTATTGTGCTTGTCCATCCGTATGTTCATTCTGTAGGTGTACACATATTACTGCTTTGGAGACTAGAAAATTTCTTGCATGAGCAGGACACACACACGCATGCATGTGCACATACAGACACACACACACACACACAATTTTAAGACAGATCAATTTACTACTTTTGTTTTCTGTTTATTCTTTTGTTTCTGTACTGCTGTATTTTGTTAAAGCAAATTACTTTCGGTCTTTTCTAGTTTGTGCTTCAAAGATTCTTTACTGTTGACCATGCCTGTGATCCTCCAGTGGGTTTTAAGAACCACCTTTCCTATAGAGACTGATTCTGAAATTCATGTCTCTATGTATATCTTTGCAATAAGGCATACATTTGAACAGTGACATATTTGATGTGGATTGATCCTCCAGGAAATAAAGGATTATGGGAGGAAACATCAGTAATTTCCCTCAGTGAAGTCCTGAACTTCTGTTCTCTGGTGGCAAGTTTGGAAGGTTTCTAAATCTAAGTCGGGCCCAGCTGGGGCATGCTATAAATGAGGGAAAAATAGGTTCTGGAAAAGAATTGGTTTCTAACCAAATTTAGCTCAGAGAAAATAGCTTTTCCTTCATCCCTGGGGAAACAAACCTCTCAAGTTGAGCTGTGTCAGAGCTTTTGATCTACAATATTGGTCCAAGCTGCCTTTGTTTGCGGACTACTGTTAAATCTCTTTTTCAATGCCTTCCTGCCTTACTGGGAAGAAGTACTTGGGAGCAGCTCTGCTCACAAACTGGCCACAGAACCAAAGTCTGTCTGTCTTTATCATGCTGTTATTTACAAATTGAGTTTTAGTTGTTAAAACATTTAAATAGTTTAGCTTTTGAGCTTTTTGTCTGTTAATTTCCCCCTCCCCCCAATATTTTTAACTTTCTTGAGATACCTGATTTGTTCATTTTACTACTGAACGAAAATGCTGAAATCTAACAGTGGTCTTCCTGCTCTGCTAAACTTGTTATAGAATTCGTCTTTATATGTGCAGAAGATACTGTAGGTATGTGCATATTCTTTTCAAGGAGAGAAGGAAGTTGGAATCTGAAGATAGATATGAACTATCTCTTGCCGTTAAGTGTTCAAATGAGAATTATTTTTTAAAGTAACATTAATTTGGGGAGGATGGGTTTCCTGTGCTCCCACATAGTCCATAGAGATGAGGTGATTTAGAGCACTCCTAGTTAGGTTTCATGTCACATAATCTAGAGCAAATATTTAAAGCATTCATTCACACACTCTCTTTCAACTAAAATTAGCTTCTGTGAAAAAACCCACACATTCTTATAAAAAATAGGGTCTAGAGTAAACCAGATGGTAGTTATGGGATGGGTCTGTTCTATCTTCTGCTTTTAAAGCTTAACTTGGCTGCTGTTACTTCTTTAGTGTTAACAGATCCTTCCAGCAATCAGTGGTATATTTAAAGCACTGGAAACACAGGCATCTGCCATCACAGAGCTCCAAAGTCAGGAGAGTATCCTCCTTGTTTGTGGTAACCTGGAGTTAGTAATAGGTCTTTAAGGAGAGTCACTGTGTCTGACTGATACCTATATAACTGTCTCCATTGAGCAAGAAAGCACCAATGCATAGGTAGACCTGGAAAGATTCAAATCATACTGCTCTGAAGGAGAGAGGGGGTTGAAATAAAGGCAAATTTTTGTGTATGTATTTTTTTTTCTTTGTAAAAATGTGAAATTGGGGAAAAAAACAAACATCAAAGGCTGTGGGCAATTTTCAGGTGAGTTGGGTTTGGTTTATGTTTTTTATTTAATTCTGATCAGCTATGGACTGATCAGTTTCTGTGAACATCTTTGATTACAGTTATTTTCTGTAAAAACCTGCAGAAATGGCCGCAATAATTTAATTACATAGACTGTGAGGAATACCTCCTTTGGCTTGTTTTAAGCCTGCTGCCAGATGATCTAATTTCATGGCCATCGTTCATGTGCTTGTGAACAGTACAGACTAACCATTCCGTATTTACCTTTTCCATAACATTGGTAGCTACAGAGCATTGTTATAACCCTCTGTTTTCCTCACACTTGAGGGATTTCAGTCTGTGTGGCTCCTCACAGTAGAAGCTGCTCCATATCTTTGATTTATCTTATTAGCATGTCCTTTTTTATTTCTTCTATACTTTCATATCTGCATGCAGTACTCAGATTGTGGGTGCAGCATGGATTTATGCAGTGGCTGTCCTTTTTCTGTATTGTTTGATGATCCCTTTCTAATATTTCACTTAGCATCTGTGAGAATTGGGCTGGCACAAATGACTTCAAGATTTCTTTCCTGGTTGCTACTGATGTACTATGAACCCATCTTTCCACACAAATTGTTAAAAATTATTTTTGTTCTCGGCATTTACTCATTAGTTAGTACTGAATTTCATTCATGTCTTATTGCCTATGTACTATATTAAGATCTTTCAATGGTTTGTCACAACCAACTCTATTTCTAACTATCCTCAGGAATTTTGTGTCATCAGTGCATGTTGACAACTCTGTCTTCTATTGCCTTTTCAATTCATTTTGAGTGGATTGATTAAGATAGATCCTAGCTTGAATCTTTGAGGAAGTCTCTATTGGCATTTTCTTTTCTTGTTGTGAACTTTCTGCTTTTACTGTCTACTTTCTGTGTTTTAATAAATGGCGAATCTGGAGGAGAGCAATCCCTTTCTTCCCATGTAGATGTGATTTCTTCAGGAGCATTAATGGGAGACCATGTCAAAGTTTGGGGAGGTGTGTGTGTTTTGGTTGTTTAATTGGTGCATCTATAAGTTAATTTCATGGGGTTTCTTCCCCTTGCCCACCCCTCCCCTTAATTATCTATTTCTTCTGCCAGTTTCCCCCGTTCCTCTGGAACCCTTTAAAAGCTGATGTTATAGCTGGTAGTTTCTAGTATTGTGCTACAAGACAGAACTGGTGATTGATTATGCCATGTTGTACAGATTTTACTCCTTTTAAGGTTACTGTAAGAAAATCTTATCTTTCATGTATTGGATCAGTCATGATTAAATATTTGATTATTTATTTTGGCCAGTTTATCTCCTAGTTTAGTTTGTATGTGCTTTACAAGGGTATTTGATTATTATATACATTTTGAATGTCATAAGTTAACTAATACATCAAAAATACTCAGAGAAAAAATTCTAATTGCTTAATATCAGTGTAAACACTGTAATTAAATGCTGTAGAAGATATTTGTTATACATATAAATTTTAGAATGAAATCTACAATTCCCATAGTGGAAAAACCCTTTGTTTTTAAAGCATAAAGTATATAGCTTATAGTAAGAAAACCCAAACCAAAACAAACAAAAAACCCACAAAACAACAACAAAAAACCCCCACAGCTATTCAACTCTGCCTTTTCCATAACAATTATGAGGGCTTTTTAAAATGGAATAACCAATTACAGTGGTCTGATAGGTCCTGTAAAAGCTTTTCTGCTTGCCTCATCGGGAGAATATTTTTCTAGTCAGATATTGCTGGGAGTCTTGGTATCCTGTAGTTTTTCTATGGTTAGTGTTAATTTTAAAGTCTAGCCTTTTCTGCTTAAAAAAAAAAAAATCAAAACATATACATGTGCTAGGATATCGTAGTCAAGAGTAGAATTTGTTGATAAGGACAGAAGTAGTCACAGATGAGTGTAGACTTTTTTTTAGGTTCATCTCATTAATTGCTATTTCAAAAACATAGTCTAAAAGAGACTTAATAGCAGACACATTAAAGGCTATTAGAAAAAGGCTGAGAAATGAAAAAAAATCAATGACGTTCCCCAAGGAAAAGTTATTTTGCATGCTTTTATAATATTTGATGGATTTATTTGGCATGCTACACAGCAACTTTATTGTAAATAATACTTGTCCCAAATGACAAATTATATTCTCACTGCCGATGTTGTACTCGATAGGCATTTATGTAATTTTCACTAGTGTGATGATATTGCTAAAAATGTCTTGCAGTTTGGAAGAACATCCCAATACTTTTCTGCTTGTATAGAAAAGGGTGGTGAGCTATTCTTAGTATCTCACAATCACTAGAAGACACCTGACCCATCTTGACCTCCTCCTTTCATATTAGTGTCTCTATTGGAGTCATGCTATCAAAATGGAAGAAAAAAAATTGTGTTAAGTCTGGGTATTTTTAAGATCAACTCAACCTGATATATGACAAGGTTTGATTTTTTTGGGGGGGGAGTATCAATGTCACTCATCAAAATAATAGGAAAACCTATTATAGAAACAGAAGTCAGTAGCTTACATAGAATAAGGAAGAAGTTATCTTCACTATTTTTCACAAATATCTTTAATGCTATTATTTCTTACACCTGTATTCAGAAAACTTTGCAATAAGAACGTTGTACGTAACTGTAACTTTTGCTCTGTGAACTGGGTAGCAAAGTGGCTTTGAGAGTAAGCCAAAAAACACTGGAGTGAAAATGGGCCTTTGGATACAACTTTCCATTACCTTTGTGTATAGTAGGTTATACAGTTATGTCTTCAAGTGTGGGAGAGTCCTGTGATAGTTTTAACAGCAGAATGGAACATATTTAATGAAAAGGACGATGAAAAAATTAATCTGCAGTTTTAGAGATGCTGATTGTGGGACAAAGATGATTTTTCTTTCCTGGAAGTGTACGTTTAGCTGCCATATTAGCAGATTGTGAAATTCACCTTACATCTACATCAAGTGAATCGATTTCAGGAGGATATGCTTTTAAATGTTACAAAAAAACATAGCACTTCACAACAACTTCTAGAGTTTTAGGGTGTTGGAGATTCTTTTTCCTTCTTTTAACTGAAATCTGAGCTTGTTCATCCCTCAATCTTTTCATAGAGAAATTTTTCACAACAAGATTAGCAACTGGTAACAACAGCCAGAGGCATCTGACTGCAGACTCTTTTCCTAGACAGATGAGTTTATCATGAGACAAGTGGAATGGTGCACGTGGCTCTCCCCGTACTGCTAGTGGCGATTCCTTTGTTTGCTTTGCACATGCAAGATAAGCATGACCTAAACAGCTATCTAGGCAAGACTTGCCATTTAGGGGACAAAGTGAATCTCCCCAAGTAGTTTTATTTAATGTAGCTATCATCTAATGGTACAGCAAGTGGGAAGGCATCGTTGTTCTTTCGTTTAGAACAGCATCACAACATTACTACATGGGAAAAAAATTTCTGCGTTCTTTCAAATTGCTGCCATTTGAGGTTTTTCTCAGCTGCTTATGAAGCTGCCAACTAAAGTACTACTTAACATGAATATAGAAGAGGAAAGTAAATTGGCACTTTCTGTAGAATGCAGCAATTTGCATTCCCTCATTCTTCTCTGTTTCTGACAGCAATCTGTAATACACTCTTCAGAGTTTCAATATTTTGTCCCTGAAGAGATCTCATCTTGTATTTCCTGGCACTTCAACCAGAAACTTGTCCATTAAGACATTTTTATTATTTAATACTGATTTAACTTTCACTAACACAATTGCTCTTGTAATTAGGCTCATAAATATACTCTCTCATCTGTTTTTAAATTATTGCTTTTAATTCTCTAGCTTGAGCAACTTAGAATTTAGGCAGTTCAATCCCTATGTATAACTTCCAACCACAGCACTGCAGCAATATTTGCTTTCCTTTATGACATAATATCTTCTTTGGCCTCTTGACCATTTTCTTTCATCTTACTTCCCTAACTTCAGTCCCTGTAATGTTTCTTTTTGGGTCATCGTCTTCCTTGACTGGATAAGTTATTGAAAGAAAACAACACTGATTTGTGTAAAGCTTGTTCATTGTGGTTATTTTGTAAATAAAAATCCTTAAGGCAACAATTAGGGCAATCAAATGAAAAATGGCCATGTTTAGTGAATTAGAGGTTTTGTTACACTGAAGGTGCTGTGTCTCTGAAGGAACTATCCTGGGGGATTTGAAAATACGGCCTCATGGTCTGAAAAAAAAACTGTGTCTTGTGACTGAAGTTAGCTGGAAAACCATCATAAGCTTTTGAAAAACTGTTCAGTGGATAGACTGCATGACCGTGTTGCTGATTGTTTGTTTCCTCACTATACGAATTTGGCGTTGACAGATTCAGAATGAAAGGGAGCTTTGCATAATCTCTATTTAATTTGTGAAATGCCTTTGTGTATGATATTAGATCGGTCATAAGTTTACGTGTATTCTGAAAAGATGATCAGAGAAATGCAAAGGTGAAAAATCTCTTGACCTTTGTAATATGCAAAGACATACAATACATGGTTCCTTGAGCTGTGTTGCTGAGGCTGAAAGAATATTCTGAGAATTAGCACTGCTTACTTAAGAATATTCTTACTGTGAGGTGACTGCTGTTGTCAGTGGCAAGATACTGGACTAGATGATCATTCGGTCTAATTCATTTGATATGAGCCATTCTTGCATTCATGTTAATTTTGGCTGAGTTGTACAGCTTAATTTTATGCTGCTTGTTTCAGAGGGGGACTTGGGGAGAGAGGAGAAATCTAAGTCAATAGAAGGGGAAATCGTTTCATCTCTAGTAAGTGGGTTTAGTTGTTGCTTTAAGAATATATCAGCCTACAGCAAAATGCTTCATCTCATCCTTCTATTGCAGAAAGATAAAATTTAAGGTTGCTCTCTCTGTCTGTTCCAGCACCAAAGATTAACAGTGGGTCAACACCGAAGGAAATACTTTTACTATAAATAATTGTAAAATAATGCCAATAAGTGAATGTGAAAAGGATGTTTTGGGAGCAATTTCTGGATTTTGCTTTTTGTAAAATAAACACAACATTAAAAAATGGTTTTAGGTTTTGGCTGACGGTAGAAGTAGTACAGAGAGCCGGGATGCTGAAGCAACTGTACCGGATCAGAGCAGTAATCCACCTAGCACTCTTTCTTTCCTTTGATGGTGATTAGAACCACATGCTCTAAAGGAAAATGCTTATAATGGGCAATTAAAGGATCTGTACATGGCAGGTTTTTTTCCTCTGCCCTCCCTCCCCCAGTTGCCATAAATTACTGGTTGGCCTTTACTCTGACACATAAGTCTGACAAAACCTAGAAGGAACAGGAAATGACCTAAGTGTGGTTTTAGCCAGTTTTTTTTCATTACCTGCATAAGAAGAAAAAAAAAAAATCCCCTACTTTCCCTTGACAGACAAAAACACCTTTTAGTACCCATTTGAATCATTTGAAGATGTTAATAAATATTAAAAGGTAGATTGGAGCAAACATAACAAGCAAGAAGAAAACTGAAAACTTTCTACAGCAGACAAAGTAGAAGCTGACCTGCTGATACTCCTGGTTACAAAAGCAGAAGTAAAGCAAAAACCTAACCAAAAAAAAATACTTTTCTGCTTGCAGGAGTAAGATTAATATGCATGCTGAAGGCTTATTTGAAGTGGAGCATTTTTGCTCTGTTTTTCTATCTGTGCTGAGAACGAAGATACTGGAAACTGTAACTGAACAGGTGAAGACTATAAAGAGACTTGTTAAAGTTTACTTAGGTGCAGCTGTTGTCCAAGAATTGTATTTGCAGGGAAGATGAGCATACTGTGGAATCTGGTAAAAATATTACGGTGACCAGACACCTGTATGTTCAAGTGTTGTTCTTATGTGTCCAGCCAAATATGTTGCAGGTACTCTTCAATGTTCATAATAGAATTTACTAAAGCAATTGAGTAGAAGCAAGTCTTTTTCCACTGAAGGAAGATTTTAGACTTCTCAAAAAGTGAAGACAGTGCCTTTTAAGAAAGAGTTTAGTAGAATCAATGGCAGAATCTAGGATAGGGGATCTGACTGATTCCTTCAGTACATGTATCCAAACCTCAGAACCATGAAAGCACACTCAGCTTCTGTTCAAAGATTGTGGCTATCTGCAGACTTCACAACCTATTTACCATTTTACAGCCTTGGATAAGTAACGTATAGAGTCAGGAAATGATAAGGGTTAGGATTCCAAAAATATTCTAGTTTTTTCCTGTCCCATTTATTTTCATGGGAAGGTTTAGTGGGTGTAGAAATATTATCATGACTCTAAATGCCTTAAGTATCATATTGAATGCTTTTCCAAGTGCTGTATTTTGTCTTGATTTCAATAATCTGCTCATGTGGCTGTTGGTTTAGCCTGCAAGGTTTCACAACAGAGTGTTGCCTGTGTTATCTAAATAATGCCACCCCTACTTTGAGAGTAATTCTTTGGTTGCTTCACCTTTAGTCTCATCCTGAATTCAACTTAACTACTTAATAACATACTGTTTTTCAAAATCTACATTTTCTATACAGAGAGGGAAAAAATCCAGATAAATAAAACAAGACTTCTAGGTTTGTATACTGCTGTGTTTGGTTTTGTATCATTAAATTACATGGGTTTAAAAAGCTAATTGATTGTAAGTTGTTACGGAAGACTAATTTAGAAGTGAAAACAATGAATCTGGCATAAGTCTTGATTGGAAGGCAGTCATGAAAAGAAATGAGTATGTAACCTTTTTCATATTTTACAATAAATTCGTTTTTCATCTGGTTGTAGAATTTTGCTTTTGAATTAGGTGATTTTTTTAGAGAGTTGATTTCTGAATCAAGTTGCTATGGTGTTGGTTTCATTGTTTAGCTAATTCTATGCTTGGTTGCTATGGAAATATTTATTTACGGAGCTGATGCCTAATGGTGTCAAACAGATGCTACTAGCAACTAGGAATCTTTTAGATTTGATCAATGAAAGACTCAGTCAGAAGTAGAAACTTACTTGTACTGTTTTTTCTCTCTGTTAAAATTTTGGAGCATGGAACATGAATGGGTGGTGTCAAAGAGGGCAAGTTTTCTCTTCTTAACAAGCATTAATGTACACGGTGAATCTCCTGCATAGTGTCATCATTGAAACTAAAACTTCCCAGTGACCTAGCTTAGGCAGTCAAACAGCAATGTTACAAATCTTAACACTGTGAATAGCCTAAGATGTGCACATTTCAGCTTGGGGTAGGAAGCGTATGTTATATTCCAGTTTTAAAATAGATTTTTAGATTTCTAAGCTCTGAAACTTTTTTTTTTTTGTAGCTATGTATTTTAAATCTCTACTTAAGTATGAATATGGTCCTTAGTATATAACTTTGCACAAACATGAGGAATTCTTGAGTAGCTAAGATAATATGATTTTCTATTTTGTAAGTTAAATCATTCTGAAAATATCATTACACAGTTATCTAAATATCCAAATATATCCAAATATTATCCAAATATAGTTGGAGTTGAGCATTACAGTTTTTTTATAAGAAGTCTAAAAATGCTTAGTGTACTTTTGCAATAATTTTGGTGGTTTTTAACTTGAGAAAAGTAAAACCCATAGGCTTTTATTGCACTCAAACATTTAGAAGTTTAAAATACTCCTCCAACGTGACTCCAACAGCTCCAAATGGAGCTGTGGCACTCGTGCAAAGAAAATCCAAAAGAACTCCACTGTCCATGGCATCAACTTGTTTCTGAAGGACACATCTGTTACAGGCCCCAGAAGCACTGGCTGCACCATGATAGAAAACACAACTTTTAGACAGAAAAATCATTAAAAGCAAAACAAAAAAACCTGAACCTCTGCCGGTTTTCTTTGACTGTCTTCTCCCATTTCTGATCTGTTTTGAGTTATGCTTTTTTTTCTTTTTCTTTGTAAAAAATAATATTGCTTGTTCCTGTTGCTGTTTGAACTATAAGCTGAATTAGAGAAGGCCTTTATTACTGTTACCTTTTGTACTTTTTTAAACAAATGTTTCTGAGGTTGCCGACAACATGTGCGTTGCAAAAGTGCCATCCTTAAGTTTTGGTAATTCATGGGTTGATATTCAACAATCAAGGCCTTTGCCTCTTTTTTTTTTTTTTTTTTTTTTTTTTCAGTGAATAGATGGGTTACGAACAGTGTCGGATAAATTGATTCCGAAATTCTTGTGTTCAAATTGTGTGGCAGTTCATCTGGAGTATATGAAATACTGTTTTCATTGTTTGAGAAAATATAAACAAAGGGTAATATCTGATTACTACTGTCAATTTTCCTGCGTATTTCCAGTAAGTAATATGTATTTAAAATCTCCTTAGATTTAACTGAACATCCATAGATCTGAATAGTGTTCATTCTTCAGAATAGCAAGTCTATGGAGAATTTGTTGAGCTTTAACAAATTTTAGCCTTAAAAGAAGTATTTCCAGTGATTTAAATTCTCTCTGTTGTTACTCCTAGCCTGTTTTGAGTGACACGTTTCAATTTGACCTAAACCCATCACTGGCTGATGGCAGCCGAATTGGAAAAGGTCACTTGTACTTAAAGGGTTTTTGTAAGCTGGCTTGTCTTCTTTTAATTGGGTTGAAATGTATTTCACAGGCTAAATGGATTCAACTATTACAAGTAAACATAATACAGTCCATGACTATTAAAGAACAAGGCATAGTACTGTGTTATGTGTGGTTTTGTTTTGGTTTGGATTAGGCAATTACATAAAATGAGGAAATTGTGATCATTGCTCTTTGGATAGACCAAGAGAGTCAGGGATTAGAGTCAGGCTGTTGTGAGAACTTCTCCTCCAAGCTGACTGGTACTTTGATATACACGGTTATGGGGGGAGGGCTATATGTTTCTCACCATTTGGGAGTTCATTTGCAATATCAGAGCCCGCTGCAGTTTTATTTTCAGAGGAGGTCCCAGCTGTGTGATCACTGTGATGTTGTCACTGACAGTGGATGCTCAAAAGCCAAAGTGTGTGTGGTGCTAAGTGGAGTTTTAAGTTGTAGTTTACAACTTTTATGATTCAAGTCCCTCCTAGATCAGGTGTTTCTTGTTGGAGGAGGTGAGGAAGATTGTTATGTGCCATGAATTACAAAATCTTGGTATTACAGAGTACAGCTCTTTCTGCAGCAAGTCTTATGGTTGCAAAATCAAAAATTACTGAGGCTCTGCCTAAGACCTATTTTAAGGTCTGCTTGCATTAAGTCAAAATAAACTGTATCCTTTTTATTCCTGTTGTAAGATTAATGCAACTCTGGGAATACTCTGTAACTTTTGTTGATGATCCACAGCAATTAACTAAAGCTTTGCCAAACTCTCAACAAAAATAATGCTGCTTTTTAGTATTCTAGATTTAACCTGCAGGCTAATTAAGCTAAGTCTGGTAGGTAGTGAGAAACAAAGTACAGTTTCCTTACAGTTAGTTTCTGAATAGAATGGTAAGGAGTAAATTCTTCTTTAAACAGTGATGTTTTTGGAAAGAAGCAGAGTTTATAAGTGGTTAGCCTTTAAAACTGACACCCCCCGCCTTGTCCCTCAAACCATTTCAATTCTGCAGAAGGACTGTTCAGGAATATGCTGCTGGTTTCTGTTCTTTTCTCCTGAAACTGGTTTTGTGGGGGAGGCTTTCTGGATTTGAGTGCCATCTTGTGGGGTGTTGTAAGCAGCTAAGAAAAGTCGACAACCTCCCTTTCACTGTTAATCTGTAAGGATCTAGTTAGTATACAGATGTACCAAGTTGTGTTTACCATGGAAAAATACGCATTGTATAGTGATCTCCATTTTTCCCGTTGTGCTTGTTAGAAGAGATTGCTACTTTGTGCCTAAAATTTTCATCAACTCATTTTAATTACTTTGATGTGTCGCATGTGGAACGACCCCTGAAAGTTTTACTGCTAATATAGACTGTGGTAGCCTGCTAGCTATGTTAATATACTACACCTGTCTTGTCTCAGGAGATATGACTTCTAATTTGTGGTCATGTATAGTGAATTTAAAAAAAACAACCCAATCCTTTGGCAACATACAGGTAAACTTATGTTTTGTTTCTTTCCAAACTGTTTTAGTTTCTATGCTGTAAAACTGATATTAGTGAAGCTTAAGTCTTCCAGTTTAAATGACAAAATTTTCAATCATGAATCCAAATTGTGAAATTTTTTGTTTAAATAAAATTGTGTATAAAATGCTGCCATGCCGATTAAAATATCAAACCATTATTTGCATTGGAAGTAGACTTTGCATGAGCTGTGCATGTTATTTTACATTGTGTATACTAGGTGAATATGGGACAGAAGATACAGCGGTTACACTTTCCATTGAGTATTTTCTGTCTCTGCAACTTGGAGCGTATTTCTTTACAACAGCAGGGTTAAAGCCAAAGGGAAGGTTTTGAAGTTTTTTTTTTAGTCACATATATTGACTCGCAAAATTGTAACAGTATAGCTTATGTCAGCATGTGTGTGTACATACATATACAGAACAGCTCCCAGTGGCTTAAAGGATGAATAAAGGAGGTTGCATCAGTAAAAGCAGTTGCAGTTAAAGGTTTGGTACAGAAATTTTCTAGAGTTAGAAAGAGCATAGGTATTTTATTAAGATATCCTATATGACAAATAAAATTAGCTAACAGATCACATATTTAAAAGAAAAATAAAATATCAGAATTGCTGGAGTAAGGGAAACCTCTTTTCTGTCCCTTAATGGAGGCTGCAAGACTGCAAGCAAGCCAATGCAACTTGGTGGACCCTTAGTATCAAAGGTTGCTAATACAACTAACAAAACTCATGTGGACATCTGATCTTTGTTGCTGGTTGAGTTAAAAGTCAATGAAGCAGATTAATGCAGCCTCTGTGTCCACACTTAAGGGGACAGAATGAAACCAAAAGATTTACTTATGTTTGAAACAGTAAATAAATGTCAATCTGGAAAGAGAAACCTGAGAATGAAGGAAAACAAAGAAAATCCAATCTGCCCAGGTGGAAAGAAAAATCCCTTCATCTTTCCAATGATCATGCTGAAACCAAATGCATCGCACAGAAGTGGTATGGCCGGATAATGTTGGTCATTATCTTAACACTTGTCACTGCCAGGCTAACAGTCATCTCATGTGCTTACTTGGGAAAAAAAAAAAAAAAGGATGGTAGCTAGATTAATTACTTAAGACACAAACCTCAAATTCTTAAATTTTTAATTCTTGATTTAGAGCTGCTTACTTTACTCAATATGACTTTCTGATATAGCATAGCTTACTCCCAGTTTAAGCACATGCTTAATGATAGGTGACTTCTCATAGCAAGCAGATGTCATAACTATTAACTTCAAACCTGGTTTAATGTTATATCTATGAGGATAACAGAAGAGAAAGAGTCTTTAAGTGCCACCCTTGCCTGAGTACTCCTGACACGTCAGCCTGTGTTTCTTTATCGACACTTTCTGCACATTTTGCTGGACAAATGCCAGCCTGGAACATTGTGTTTTCTCCATGAAAGAGCTGCTAGGCTTAGAGGAAGAAAGACAATCATAGTTCTCATCCATAAAAATAAATAGGAAAACTTACAGGACTGCAGAATATGAACTACCAAGTGCAGTTTTGGCACTTTATTTGTGCTCTGTAGCTATGGAAAAGAGGAAAAAAAGGCTTGTCTTTATATTTGTTTAATTTGTGAATGCATCTTGTGCAAATTAATTCATTTATCAGTGAATAATTGGAAGCTGTCAAGAAGTAACAAAGACTGAACACTTTTGAAACAAAACAGGCATCCGAATTTCATTTCTTGGATACCATTTTTATTTTTGTCAGTATAGAAGAAAAAATAAGTGAGTGCTGTTGACGTACTTGAAGCTGATAGTATCATCAGATTGTGTTGCTGACGTTCTTTTGTGGGTTTAGTGGGTTTTGTGAAGTTTTTCAGAACATGTAGATTTGTAATCATATTCAAGCAAAACCTAACAAAACCTCCTTCAAGAAAAGGCTTCTTAAATTACTGATTTTCAACCCGAGATATGTGGGATCTTTTTGCCTTTTTAAAAAATAAATTATGTTAAGGTAGTACTTTCTGCACTGTATTTACAAAATTGCTACTGTTTTACTGGTTCTGGAAAGAAAAAATTATAAAATATATTGGAGGTTTTAGGATAGATTTGATTTTATAAGTTGAGTTGAATAGAAACAGGAAAGCACTGTCACCACCTAATTTAGTGTACGTGTTAAATGGTTTATAAACAAACCAGAAATATTGAAATAAGGCCATATAATTATTCTGTCATCAAGTTATCTCAGTTGCATGTAATTTCCTCAAAATCTTCCTTAGGACTTTTACTGGGTAGCATTAAACAAGAAAAATGGCCTAAGTTACACATAAAACATAAAAGGGGAAGCATTTTATATTGCATCACATACTCAAGGTTTATTGCATTGTTGTTTTTCAGCATTAAAATATGACCCGTTACTTTTTTTTTTTTGGTGTCTCTTTACAGATGATACTTTGGGATTGGGATTTGAAGCAATGGTACAAGCCCTATTACCAGGTCAGTGTATTATGAACCTAATTATTCTTTTCTGAAATGTGATCGACTACAGAATTCACTGTAAATTGCCAGATTGCAATTTTTCTGTTGATGTTTTATTTACCTAAAGTACCCTAGCTCTCTGTAGCAGACACTAGATATCTAGCAGTTCTGACCAAGTTAACAGGGATTTACTGTGTGGTGTATATGAGAACAGTCTTATATAAGGTGGCAGTGGTTTTTGGTTGTGGCTTTTGATGGGGTTTTGGGTTTTTGGTTTGTTTGTTTTGGTATTGTTTTTTTGTGCCTTTTTTGGTTTTTGTTTGGTGTTTTTGGTTTTGTTTTGTTTTCTTTTATTTTTTTTTTTTTTTTTAAGTAGCCATTAGCATAAGGTATGGGAGTCACTCTTCAGCAATGTCACCAAACTCAGGTCTACCAGGTTCTCACCTTTTTTACTGATTGCTTTTTTCCTCCTGCCTTCCTTGTATCAGTGGTGGCATTTAATCTGATATTGCTGTTCCTGTTCAGAGAATTATGCCAAATAAAAAATAATCTCTTTTTGGCAGAATTGTTAGGATTTGTTTCAGTAGAATAAGGGTTAATAAAAATAATGAGGCTGTGGAAATTGCACCTCTATAAGGGGCTTATAACAGTTTGTTGATGTTATTGGAGGAAATAGAATACTAAATTTAATTCTGAGACAAAGTAACAAAAAATTGAAATGAAAAAATCAGTACTGGATCTTTATTTTAAACAGAGAAACATAAACTGAAAGCTAATGTTGAATTTTGAAATATTTTTTGAGTGAAAAAAAACCCCACAAAAATTGGTGTCTGAATATGTCTATATGTATGTATTTTCTGTAAAAGAAAACTACTTTGCATTGATTTTTTAAAATTTATTTTTAAAATTTGCAATGGATAAGGTGCTTATTTAAAACTTAGAATACCATGAAATGTTTTGACAGGTTAATAGTTTGCAACATTTCCATCTATTCTAGAATGCTGGCAGTGGAAGTGGAGTTGATCTTTCAGTAGTAAATGAGGCTCGGAGCATGCTAACAGACCTCCTGACTGACCCATCCCTCCCACCGCAAGTGATTTCTTCCCTTCGAAGCATTAATAGTTTGATTGGTGCTTTCTCAGGCACATGCAGGCCAAAGGCTAGTCCATTCACACCATTTCCCAGTTTCTTCCCTTGTCCTGAAATAGAGGATCCTGCTGAAAGAGGAGAGCGAAAGCTGCTCAAGGTGAAATGACTTTAATTTTTATTCATGTATGTGTTGCAATTTAAAAAAAAAAAAAGATCAAGGAAAATTCATCTGGAAGGAATGCTCCTGTATGGATAACAGCTTCTTTACTGAGTACCAGTGAATGATGTTTAAGGTCAAAAGAGAGCAGCTGTGAAAACACATTGAATGAAGTGTAGCTAGGTACTAAAATGCAAATTCAAGTGGCTGATGGATAGACCAGTAAAAGCACTGGTCCGCACTCTGAACACATGATTTCTCGAAATAAACACAGGATTAAAAATACTAAAAGCAAATAAAAAATGAAGATGTTATATTTTCATGATATGGCATAAACAGGGCTGTTCTTGATTCTGCCACGTTCTTGATCTAACAATTACTGTCGGTGTGGCTTTTCATAGACTTTTTCCAAAGAAATTCACGCTTGTGAACATCAACCTAGCCATCAGATGAAAGCACATCAGCTATGTAAAAGGAAAAATATCTCTTCATGTTATGTGACCCCTGTGTAAATCTGCTGTCACTTCTCCATTATCCAGAGTAAATAAATGAAAGCAAGAATGTAGTTACTATATGACCCGTCAGGGAACATGATGGAAAAACATTGAAATATAGAAACTCAGCTGCAGTGCAGCACAGTGAATAATCCTAAGGTAGCCCAGTATTGACAACTTGAAGCTATTTATTGTGGAGGCTGGTCTGGGATGTCCCTGCCCTGTATTTGTTTCCATTTCCAGGCAGTGGGCAGCTTTGCCAAAACTGATCAACTTGTTCATGTAGTATCTTGGGGCCGGATAAATTGTCTCAAACAACACTCAGCCTGTGAAATGTCTGTTGGGAACCACTGTCAAGACAAATGCTTTTGGGAAACAGCTCAGTTTCTAGATTACTCTGTGGAAGATCTTGCAGGATTGTTGCAGTATGAAATTCCTTGGAATGTTACATGGATATCTGCAGAAATCAGTTGGATAGAGATCATAATCATTCAGCATATGGGGTTTTTGTGGATTTTTTTGAAAATTGACAAGGATTGGTATACAAATGTGAAAAATATAATTTATATGAATGTGAAAATGTAACTTACGATTTTTAAAATTTCTATATAGCTAGTCAGAAAAATTTGAAATGGAAGACAGTCATTGCTGAAGACTGATTATAAAGATTATATGACATTGAAAGATTATGTTTTTTCACAGCTGTGCTCTTTTCCTCCTTCCTTAAAAATAACTCTTCCTTTAAGTTTGGGGTTTTTTTTCTGTATATTAATTTAGCTGGTGGATAAAATAGTGCTTGTTACTATTATTAAATGAATGCTTAACTTTGGTATATGTTTAGGGGTAAGCCAAAAGATGTAATCCTATGTATGTCGCAGTAAGAAAGAAAAAGATTTCTCTTTCTTTCAAAAACCAGGTAAGTCAGCACAAACTCCAGATTATGACACACCAAAGGAAATAATGAGAAAGTATTTCTTCAAAGTGGAACCTTTCAGACTATATTGAAAGTTTCACATTCTTTCCTTCTCTGATTTGGAATATGAAAAGTCTTCTTCATATTTCAAACAAGTTATTTCTTTGCCGAGGATGATGTACATCTTTATTTCTCTTCCCTGACTGGCATCCAAAGTACATTCAGTTATAATTTTTTTCATTTCTGATGCGGAACTGCTGTTCTCCTTGGTAGGGGAAAAAACAAAAGCAAAAAACCCCACGACAACAACAACAAACCCCAAACACACCAAATAAACAAATAACAACAACAAAAGGAAAAGAAAGAAACTGAAACTGGGCTTCAGACCCTGGGCTCTCAATAACTGGTTATCTAATACTAACTCTGCACTCTGAGTTGGTGATCAGCAACTTGAAAAGCATAAACTGCCCATTTGGTGCTATTCACTGCTCAGTCTCTTTAAATTCCTAAAAAAGAAAAAGGAAATCTTAGTTAGACAAAAGACATCTCAGGGCTGCTCTGCAATGGAAAGACTTTTCACTTCTATCATAACAGAACTGTCCCCAGATGTCCTAGTGTGTCAGTAGACTGCTTGCCAAATTTGTGGATTTCTGGTGTTATCAACAGTCATGATTTTAACAGTTTCCACACTTTAGGCAAGTAAAAGTTGTCTAGGCAAGCACTTGAGTGTCCACATCCCTTGTCTCCTAGCATTGTTATTGCTGGTAACTGAAAGTCTTTTGATAATAACTTTGATTTTTGTATGGCCTAAATTTTGTTTCCAGAGCATGACCACTGTGGGATAGCACACAGAATACGCTCCTCTGCTTCTCTTTCTGGTAGGGCTGGTTAAGAACTGCCACATGTTTCTCTGAGTGACCCGGTGGTCTTATTCTGCCTGTCTGCTTCCACCTTTGTGGCTGTGACCACAGCTTTGCAGCAAAGCAAACAAAGTCAAGGGCTCAAGGCAGCCTGATTTTTTCAGGGTTAGAGACTACTCTTTTGTGTCGACACTGTTTCATTTTTTTGAAATGTGTAATAGCTTTGTGAGTTAAGTATGATCTTTGACCACCTGATGAAGCTTAAAATTGCAAAGTAATTATTTCTGCCAGACTTTCAAAGTGGTAGTATCCAAGGGTCACGTGTCCACCTGTCCTCACACATGACCCTGCAGACCTTACTCAATACTGCAAATATTGCTTTGGATTTTTTGTTTTAAATGTTTCTTTTTTTTTTTTTTCCTGGCATCCTTTTTTACTTTGCAGGGTCTGATTACACACATCTGTGTTATGCAGAAGAATCTTCCTCTCCAAACCCTCTCCACCTCCCTCTATTGAATGGCCAAATATCTAGGGATGAGTTAACAAGTGGTTTGTGGGCCGAATTCAGTTAGAGATTTTTTTTTTTTAATACTATGTATAGGTTACCTGTGCAATAGATGAAGATATTACAGAGCTGGCTTTGCAGTTTCAGTTCAGTGATCCTATCCTTTCTATTAGTTAAGTTCTACTAGTTGCTGTTTAAACATGAATTTATGTTTCTGGGGTATTTCAGCAAGGCAGAGCTAATAAATCCCGAGATACTTCCATTCAGAACTGGATGAGTGCCATTGTGCTGCTTTGCAGAGGACTTTGTTCAAGTACAACGGTGACTCCCGGTGTTTGGGCTGCAGCGTGCCCCAGCTAACGCAGCTTCCAGCCTTCCTGGGTGTTGTGGGGCTGGTATGGAAACAGAGAAAAAGAGCCTCGATGGACCAGAACTGACCCTGTGCATTGTGCATCACCCTTTCCACAAATTACACAATACTCACACTATCAGTATTTACCATCTGAGTTATCAAAATCTCAGGCTATCCTGAGAGCTGGACACCTGAAGGTAGTCAAATGAATGGGATGTGTAGAAAAAGAATCCATAATCCTACAGCAACTATTTCTAGAAGATCTCAGTTTTTAAAAGCTGTGAAGAGTAATTGTTGGACCACATGGATTTCAGAATAGAAGTATTTTTACATATTTTTATTTGGGGAAAGAAAAAAGATATTAAAAATAATTATTTCTAGTAAGCAAAATAATTTGATGGCATCTGTTTTATTTTCTTGAGCAGTAAAACAATGTAAGATACCATACTTACTGTTTCATTATGAAAAAATTAACTACATAGCCTTCACAAACAATAAATAAAATTTTAATGTCTGTTTTTAATTATATAGATATTAAGCATGGTTAAATTCCTCAACAGGGATTAAGTAGCAGGAATAGCCTGCCAACACCACAGCTGAGACGGACTTCAGGTGTTTCTGGCATTCTACCCGTAGAATCAACATCTTCCAGATGGGAACGGAGTAACAGCAAGAGATCTCATCAGGAATACAGCACATCAAGGTAAGCACTTAGCCACATCTTAAGGGCAATAGTAAGTGTAGCCTTTCTAAAACATTCATGTTTGTAACGTTGGAACTTGGCAGTGGAAGCATTTAATGTAAAATCTTGTGAACTAGGTCTTCAAATTCTGCCAGCATAAGCTGGAAAATGTTTCAAGATAATTATATACTATATTTCGTAACTCTGTTTGATCCCAACTAGAAATGAGGTCATTCTGAGGTTGAATGGCATGCGCTCTCATTTTAAGTATCAGTTTTATTAGGAAATGAAAAAAAAAGTCCAACATACACGATTGCTAAACAAACCCATTTAACCTCTAAACCTTTACTGACTTCCTCCTTCTTTTTACTTAAAATATGTATCACTTTCCAACTTCTACATACCCAAAGATTTGTTTCCTAATTATAAAGATTATATAACTTCCCTGCATTTGGTAGCCACTGTTGTGTGCATTGTGACATTTATTATTCCTCCAGTCATCAAGCAAGCAATAAGGTAGATTAAGTCATCTCTTCTCTACTTATTAATGAATATGGTACAAACAAAGCTTTTCTTTCCAGAATTAAGATTACATTTTGAATTAGGATTAAAATAAATTTACATTGTCTTCCTTTTGTTTAATGTTGCATATGAATGAAACTTCACACATTTTATTTTATTTAAATGTGTATGGCTTTGCTCAATATCTTGTAAGAAAAGTACAACAGATGTTTGGCATGGTGTTGCAGCTTAAATCTGTAAAAATGTGTGTGGTTTTGCCTTTTTATATATGTGTACATATTTGGTATCTCTTAGGACTTTAATGGTTTTACGTAAGCCATAAGGAAAGTATAATAGATGCATATGAGTTATGCTGATAACTGATATTTACCAGGGGCGGATGAAAGTTTATATACACACATCCAAGAATTTAGTTATCAATATTGTATTTCATTTTAAAGTGACTCATTTAAATAATTTGGCACTTGTCAGTGGCTTTTTCCCCTTGAATAAAATATGCTCTTCAAGTTTTTACATACTAAAACTTCATTGCCATTTGTGTATAAAATATAATTGAAGTTACTAGTAGCAGTACTAGTTTAAAGATTTTATTTTCATGCTGATTTTGTTATTGGTGTTTGCAAGAATCCTCCCATCTATATCTACTGGAAATAGCTAGAGATCAGAGAAAGCACTTACTTTGAGGCTCAGCACTCCTGGTGCAGGCACAGTGTACATTTACAGACGGTTTCCTCACAGCCCCTGCTGACCAGAGAACCTACTCAGGCTCACCTGCTTAAGAGTAGCAGTACGGAAAACACTCAGTCGTACTCCATCGCTTTTAAATTATCCCTTGACTCTAATGAGCAGCACTGCGTGTTAGTCATGTTCCCTTGCCCTGCTCCTGTCTGCCCCCATACAGCCCTAGAATATGTTTGCTTTTTTTGTCACCTGTCCCCTGCCCTTCAGAGTTTTTGCCAACACTTTACACTGTCTCTTGTCTCCTTGCATCTTCCAGTGATCATTCTGATCGGGTTCCCTTTAGCTTGTAACACACAATCATCTCAAAATCCCCCATGGGTACTGACCTCATAGATAAAGCCAGGTGAAATAGCTAAGCTGGCATAACTGTTGCTGCTGCCAAAAGAGGCAGTCCTGCATTCCTAGAGGACTTCGTGCTATTGGCTCTGGCTCTTGAGTAAGCCCCTTAAATTGTCAGAAAAATAACAGCAATAAAAAGACAGTTTTTCCTTCCTCAGGAAGCTAATTCAGCCCAATGAAGGTTAGGAGAGGAGCAGGCTAATAGTAAAAGGGGCGAGTGAAACAGCAAACTATTCACTAGGAGGAAAGCTTATAAAAAAATCAATTTTTTTTTTTTTTTTTTTTACATACGATGATGGCTTTCCACTGAATTCTAGCTGAGTTGAGAAAGACATTACATAATGATATGATAAATTAATATTGCTACAAAATTTTATTTAATATTCCATATTTTTTTCCTATCCGTGCAGACAGTGTTCAAAAGCAACTCTTGAGATCTGCTGTTTCATTTGCACGCAAATTCTTGATTTGGTTTCTCATGCGAACACTAGTTCAAGATGAAGTGACCTTTCTTAATACATAGTCTTCCTACACTGAATACTGATGCAGCATTTTTATGTGCTTTAAAAGAACACGTGTAAGCTATGATAGCTAAAGGGTATACAAATACTGAAAAGTTCCATCTATCCCTGTTGTCAACCCAAACATCTTTTTAAGTTGGCTAACATGTCAGCATCAGACTTAAGAAGAATAAATCTGTGTTTATGCTTTAACTCATTTTTTATAGTTATGTATTAAAAGAAATGATGGGAGATTAAGTATTATTCCTGTGTTTGACTTTTGTTTGAAATCTGATTAAACCAGATTAAATCTGTTTTGGTAAATACTGTTTTCCCATACTCAAACTAAATAATTAGTTTTACATAAGCTATTTTCACTTTCAAGTATGTGTTTACAATTATTTTAAATTGCATATCACTTTTTTATTTACTAAAGGAAATACATAAATGGAATTTTGGAATGCAATTTCATACCCAGAACAGCAGATGGCATAATTCAACAATTGAGTTTAACAGTGTGGCTGCAGAAGAACAAATCACTTTAACTCAAAAACAGCTTTAGTTTTAAGGTGATAATAAAGACAATGATTAGTCAAATATGCAAAATTGTTTTGAAAAGCAAGCCGTGGCAGTGTAAGATTGTCATGGTATTTCCAAAGTAACCAATCTTTTAAGTGTTCTCAGATCTGCTAGAAAACAGCCTACTTTGTGCAAACATTAAAGAAAGTAAATATTATGTTAGAAAGTAAAACCTGTGGCATGTCATCTGAATACATGTATTGTGTCATTTTAGGACTGCATAAAGTTTTCTGTTGTTTCCACCCAGTACCTAGCAGGTTTTTTTTCCATATAATTGGCATATCTTGTCTAGCTGATCTTGAATTCAACTGCTTTCTAGTACTCTTTCTTTCTTGAATGATAGTGGGCTTATAACAGAGCAGTCTGGCTGTTTTATAAGCGTTTTATTTAGTAAAAGTGGAAGGCAAGGTAGGAAATAAAAAAAATTCTTTTTTTATTTTCAGCCAAGGATCTCATTCAAATGGGTCTTTTGGTGCAAACTTGCTGACCATACCAAAACAAAGATCAGCTTCTGTGACATCGATGCATCACATGGGTCCCAGACGAGCAGGTAAGGTCATGCAATTTGTGTAGCTTAGAGGCAGTATGTAGAGGTAGTGGTTAGCACATTATGTATTACAAATGGTTGGCTGGTTGTCTTTTTTCATTTAAATGTAATACTAATGTAACATCAACATGTTGCATATATTGAAAAATATTTTAATTTTAATATGCTTCTAAGAATACTAAAAATTACAGTTAACATCACCTTCATAGAAATCTCAACTATTCACCTAACACTTTTTAGCTGCAAAATCTTACAATGTTCAGCATGGTTGGTACCTGTTGAAAATTGCAAACTTCACATACTTTAATAAGGGACTTTTTTTCTAGTAATTATGCTTTTTGTAGTGGAACAGTGTCAGTTGCACACTCCTAAATACTTGACAGATGAATATTTAAACAAATTTTGGAAGGAGTTGAAGTGGATTTTATTCTAACACTGTCAGTGTAATAGCCTAGTAGATACTGGTGCAGCAGTGCTCAAATAATGTGTATATTAGTTTTTTCAGAGATTATAACTGCCCATATTAAGTGAAAACTTAAAAACTACTTCTTTTGACATTTCTGCCCATCTATTTTATTATGATTTAAAAAATAACAACCTGTTTAATAATCTTGTTTTGAGAGAGACGAATGCACCTTGAATTTTTTTTTTTTCTTTTTAACTGCAAACTCACCGGTTTTCCCTGTATTACTTACTGATAGTTTTGTGGTTATTTTGTGGTTTGTGTTTGTTTGTTTTTTCCTTTCACTCTTCTAAACACCAAGAAACACGCAAACTCAAGCCAGATTCGCATGTAAACATGTTGTTGCACATTCTCAATTGTTCCGTGTTCATAAAAAGCTGGGCTGCCTTCTGCACTTTTCTACTTTGACTCTGTGGAATATACAGAGTGAAGTGATATGCATCAAAAGGTGCTGAGTGTGTACATGTAAAAAGGATGAAATTAAGTAACCAGCATTAGAGTATTAATCTGTTTTAGTTTGGAAAGGAGTTTACAAATTGCTTCTCAACTTTCCAGATCTTTCTTTGCAGCAGTGAAGTGACATTTGCTTTCTGAAACTCCTGTGTCTGCATGTAGCAATGCGGACTTGAAAAAATAATGTATTTTCCTGTAACAGAATGTAATTGCTCCTAGCCTGTGTGAGTCAAGTCAATGTAGCCTATGACACTGCTGGGCATGTATAATCTATGTGTACTTTATTTAAGGACAATACTCTATATTCTCTTAGTAATTTGTTATCAAGGACTGTACAGTCATAAAACTTAGGATGGAGTTTTTACATCATAGTTTGCAGCAGAATAATGGGTGCAGCTTTGAAAATTCCACAGAATACCTCATTATTTTGCTCATGGGCACTTTATTCTTTTGGTTTAAAGTATGTTTGCAACAGCTACAACTTACTTTGGGCGCTTGTAGATAACCTGTCTTTTGTGTATTTTCACAAGGGAAAGAAATGATGTTTTGGCTTGATGCAAAATCGTGTTATAAATTCATATTCGGTACATAGAGCAGCCAAAGTACAAATTTACCAGCCTGCTTTCCTAGATGTCACAGACAGAAGCCCAAAGTAAACCTTAGCTTACTGTTTGAACAGGAATGGGGAATTTCATGGACCTAAAGAAGATGGAGCTGTTTGTTGTTCTTTATTTGTTTTTTTTTTTTTCTCTGACTACTCATAAGCAAACTTTAGAAATTTTTTTTTTTTTTTCCCCCCAGTGGCTTACTAGGCTGATTTGGATAGACTGTCATGCCAATAAAAACAAGATACATCACTGTCAAAAAAGGGACAGTATCTGCACACTTTAATCTCTTGCTTCAAAATTATGATTACAACATTTTTGGTTTTTACTTTGTTTTCAAAAATTTCTCAAGGATATTTTTCTTTATTGCAAGACAATGAGGTAAAAGATTTTTGTTTAGGCTAGTTATCAATACTGAATTGGTTTTGATGATTTTTTTTTTTTTCCTTGAAAATATAAAAAAGCAATCCTGAATCAGAAAGGAAAATGGAAAGTTTCAGCTGCTGATTAAATTTTGCCAAAGCTAAAACCAAAATCGAACCTTTGAAAGCCAGATGCTATGACATCTTATGTAGTTTGCCGATTGAGATGTGTAGCCTAGACTGTGCTGCATAGTTGTAGATCTCAGACCTTGGAATAGATCTAGCTATTTCATATGTGTTTAACAGTGTGAACTACACACCGTGTTTTGAAAACCTGCATATTCTTTACAATTTAGAAAGGTTCTTGTCCTTTAATTTCAGTCTTTCTAAACATGAATGTTTTTATTATAATCTGAACCCCATGTAATGTTTGTTTTGGAAGGTGCTTCTCCTGGCCTGAGTCCTGTGGGTTCACCCACTCACGGATCTGTCTCCAGTGGGGCTTTCAGCAGCTGGTCACCTGTAGAATTTCCTGATACCGCTGATTTTCTTACAAAACCAAGCATTAATATACATAAGCCTCCAGGATACGCATTTAGTTCTCCAGATTCGCAGCAGCAAGTTAAAACATCTGTAGGTTATGTGTGTAGCAGGTACTGTAAACTCTGTTACATTTTTAGTAGCTTCATATGCATTGAAAAGAATACAATTAAAAATATAACAATACCTATACACCTACTGGTATTGAAAAAAAATGCATATCTTCACATGATAATATGTAACTTTATTATCTAGAGGGAGACTAATGGAAGTTGTATGTATGCTATTGATTTGAAATGGCTCATGCTTGAAAGCAGCAGTTATTGTAGAGTAACAATATTTTACAAATTTTTAGAAAAGAAGGACTTCCTACCTGGGAATTTAATTCTGTATTTCTGCTTTCTAAATAATTAGCTCTACTTTATTAATTCATGGAGGTGATTCCTGGGGAGGTGGTGGTTGATTTGTTTCTGAGTACAGACTAAATCTATATGTGCTGAATTTAGGAGAAAATACAAAGATCACTTGGTGGAGGAACCTTCAAAAGCATGCCTTTTTAAGAAAAGTAATTTGCAGATTTTTTCAGTACAACATAGCAGTAACAAAAGAAGAAAATTACTGAATGCTGTAAATATTTTTCATGTATTCTGTAAGCTGTGGACGTCAGATACTCAAGCCTGTTCCAACACCAGAACCAGAAATTGCAGAATATAAAGACAGAAAATCAGGTAGGATTTCAAAATAGACAAATACTTGATGTCAACTTCTTTGTTTGTGGGGGTTTTGCTTGGTTTTCAGTCAAATTTTTTAGATTTCTACATGATATTTTTCCTATAATTTAAGTAACTCATATGCATATGTTTTATTTTAGTTTGTGACTTAGGATAATCAAGATAATCTAAAATATTGCCTTCTTCCAAGTAAGGATTTTATAATAGGCTTCCACTCATAGCTTTGTAAGTCTGTGCTCCTTGTAACAAACATGTTCTCTGCCATCTCAACTAAACTAATCACTGAACCAATTTTTTCAACTAAAGTTATGCTTCTAGTTTTTGTCACTCTTCAAACAGGTTTTGTCTAATGAATTTTGTCCTTTACAGTGTTTTGTTGTTAAATTCTTAAATAAAAATTGTTTAGAAACAGGTATTACTTATATTTCTCTGAAGAATCTGTATGATCAGTTCAAGAATTATTAGACAGTAGGAATTTACAAATAAATTATTGATATAGTACTTATGTATTTTCTTTAAGGTGAAACTGGAAGTGCTAGTATTTCAAAAGAATCTTTCCACCACACAGAGAAGAAACAAGATGAAAGGAAGGAACCGATTGATCAAACACAAAATAATCTGCTTGTAAGCATGTAATTGGAAAAAATCTTGTAATAACTTTTATCAATACAGTATTTCTTTATAATTTCTAACATGCTATAAAGAGGTCTTTGCTAAGAGTTATAATTTCTGAAGGGAAGTGTTCCATCATTGGAATCCAAGTTTTCATTTAACAATTATGTATTTCCAGCTTGCATAAATTTCACTAGAAAATGACAAATGGTAATCTGTATTATTTTTCTGTTGATCAAAATTAATTTGTGTAGATGTAATGTGGATAGTATCCTCAAACACTGATTGACTATTATTTTCTCTTGGAAGTTTATGAAAAATGCGGCAGTTTCTGTGAGACTTATAAATGAATGTTCATACGTGCAGTATATTAGAAGTTCAGGGAGACAAATGGTATAAACTTTACTAAAATTTGGGTTGTACATCTCTTTAGTGCTTGTTCAATTAAAGAACTGTCAAAGCTCGGTAAACCTTTTGTTAGCCTACATATATTTGTGCATTGTTTTATTAACTCATCTTGATTAAAAAGAAATAAGACTGAAAATTTAGCACCGTCTCAGAAAGCCCTGGAATCTGCTGCCCCAAAAAATGAAAAGTCAAGCCATTAACTCTGCTATTTGTACTATTGATTTATGATTTTCTTATAGCCATAGTTACAGCACCATTCAATAAGTTAAATAATGATGTATCATTTTCATGGCTTTTTTTGCCAATACAAGTGACAAATTAGTTTTCATTGTTATTTTAGAGATTATGAAGTATCTTACTGTTACACAGGTGGAGCAGAGTCCTACATTAGAAACAGTGTTTTTAGACCATGATTCACTAATGGAGAAGATGAACAATTGGAATTTCCAAATTTTTGACCTTGTACAAGAAATGGGAGACCAGTCTGGAAGGATCCTTAGCCAGGTTTGTGCTCTTTTATTATAGGAGGAAGGGTATATAAAGCTGTCATGCATATATGTTTTATTTAAACAGTGAAGAAGTTTTGCAGTCAACAAGTATATGAATGATAACTTGAAAAGTAGAAATATAGTTTCTCATGTAATCCATCTCATTGTAAACCATAAAAAAGTGGTTTATCGATAGACAACTTGCTCCAAATTTTCTCAGTTTTATTCTCATTGTAAAAATAGGCTAGATTCACACTTACTAGATTTTGTAGTAAAGTGCCATGTCCTATGAAAAATTGTCTCCTGCTTTCAGAATTACTACCTTGTTTGTCAACCATTTCTTTTTTCTTTATTTCAGTAAAATATTTCTGCCCGAGCTACACCTGTGGGGGAAGAGAAGTGATCTTTTAGGCAGTCTTTTGCCTCTTGATCCTACAAACAATGGGTTTTTTTTTCCATGCTGCTTTCTGCATGTAGTATCCCTTTTATCTCTTTCTGCCTTATTACTAAGCTCTTTTCGTGCAGTTTCATGTTGTGCTGAAGCCAGTAATGGCAACTGCAAAAGTATCATTCTGTTTGCTCTTCCCCAGCCTCACCCATTCATCAGTGTCATCTGGAAGCTTCTATCTCATTCTTTATATTGGATTTAGAAGTCATGGAGCTATAGTATGAGCTGGATTTGCTTCTGATTTGACTACAAAATATTTGTATTGCCAGCATCTTGGTTTCCTACCCTGGAATAGAATGTGTGTTGCTCAAGGGTAGTGTTAGGAACAAGCAGCTGGAGGGAAGGAAACAGATTAGAAGCACTTGCGTGCAGCTGGAACCACAGGCCTGCACCTGTACTGAAAACAGGAAAAAACAACGGCGATAATTTCATTTTTGTTATTAGATGCTGTCTTTTCTTTCATAATACACAATATTCTGGGTATTGTTTTAAATCTTCAGTTAGTCTTGTTTGATCAAATGTTTTCAGGTCTTTCGTCACCTCAGTTAGTGCCAACTGTTAATCTAGACTAGAATGCTACAATCCTCTCGAGTGGGATTTTTACTGTAGTATACCTGTACTCTGCGATTCACATTATCTTGCATTTCATTTGTGTGTAATCTAGGGGATAGTTCAAACCTATAAGTACTTAAGTGTGCAGGTTTCTCTTAAACTCTAGCAAAATTTCTGTGTCAGTTCTTCCTGATATTGTTTGTACGTGTACTACTTGTCCTTCTCCTCGCACTCCAGTCCTTTTGTCTGTTGTGCTGTAACCTTCTGATACATATCTTACTTAAAAGCTCATTAAAAACTGTATTTTACCATCATCATTTGTAAGGTTCTCAGATTGGGTATGTGTAAGGGGATTGGTTGGGACAGGTGGAAAGAGGGATGTCCCCTCATTTTGCTCTCATGTTCCTTTGAGCACCTCCCACACTTCAGAACTTACTCTTTCTCTCAAGTGTCTGGGAAAGAAGTGACAAAAACAAGTAGCAGTGACTTCTTTTGGAAAGCTTTCTTAACATTTGCAGTCTCGGGGAGGTTAGGTCTTTGTAGTTGCTAAGTTCTACTTGTAAACCATAATATATTTGCACAGTATGTATGTGTGGGTGTTCTGAGTACATTTTTGAAATATTTTTTCATTTACCAGCTAGCTTTGTTAAAATTACCCAAGATAAGTCGTAGTGAATAAAAGAAATAGGATTTCTTTGCCATAGTCTCAAAAATAAATACTATGTTGTTGGTGGCTTTTTTGTTTTTGGTTTGTTTGTTGGTTTCTTTGGTTTTTGTTGTGTTTGTTGTTTAATATATATATATATATATAAATGGCTCTGCTACTGTACTTAAGTAATTTGAATTTTCGAATAAGAAGTAAGAATATAGATTTCTTCTTTTTAGGTGACTAATGGAATAAAGCACGAGTTCTTTAATGTTATTAAAATTTTGCAGGATATTAAAAATAATCAGTTGTGCATAAAATTTATCAGTACAGAAATAAAAGCTTTTATTATTCTGTATTTGAAAGGATGATAAAAATCCACATTTTTGTGCTAAAAAACCCCCCATGAAACATATCTCTATGACAATAGCTTTCAGATAATCTTCAATTGAATTCCAGTAATTTCCATCTCTATCAGCAAGCAAAATTTTTAAAACAGGAATATTTTTTAAATTGAAAAGCCAGAATATGCTTAAGTATGTTTTTCAGACTCAAATTAATTTTAATATGTATTTAGGTAACTTATACTTTGTTTCAAGACACTGGTTTGTTCGAAATTTTCAAAATCCCCACTCAAGAATTCATTAATTACTTCCGTGCACTAGAAAATGGCTACCGAGATATTCCCTGTAAGTACTATCTAATTACATATGTTTTTCTATTACTGTATCTCCTTTAGTGTCTGTATTAACATTTAATACAGAGGTAGACAATGTCTGAACTTAGTATATTTTTAATGAATACATTTGTCAGAATTTAGAGCTGATTTAAGAATTGCAGCAGAAAATTGGTGGACTCCAAAACTGATTTTGTTAATGTGTAGGCTGAATATAATCTTAAAGAATTTGAATGAGTAGTTGCATCAAACATACTGAAGTCAATGGGAGAATATTTGTTGATCTAACAGAAATTTATTTTAGGCCCATAGTAGAATAATAAGAAAATATAGAATTGTTAATTATTCATCATGCCAAATTTATTGGAAAAAAAACCAACAAAACAGAAACCACCTCACCCCCTCTCCCCAGACACAACCCACCCGCTCCCTATGTCACAGGTGGTTGCACCAACCCAGATGCTTGTAGGTATCAGATTGGAAGCAACGCTAGTGCCTCACCATCACTGATTTTAAAAGGCTACTTAATCCATTCCTGGCTGTCAGGTAGAATGAAGTATGCATAGAGGATATTTGAAGTTTATCTAACATGTTTCTTAAAAACTTTCAGAGATATATCCTTTACTAACAATTTAAATTCAATTTTCCTTTATATTTAATCAAAATCTCCTTTATAGTAAATTCAGTACATAGCGCTTTTTTTCCCTTTTTGTTCCTTTTGATTATATTTCAGATAGTACTTTTTATTATATTTTTATAATTTTCAGATCACAATCGTATACATGCCACAGATGTTCTTCATGCAGTATGGTATCTGACAACACGGCCGATTCCTGGATTTCAGCAAATTCATAATGAGCATATAATGGAAAGTGATATGGGTATGTATTTACATAGGCTATTTTTTTTTCCTTTGCTGTAAGAATGTTTTAACGAAACTACAATAGGTAAAACACACTACTCTAGAAGAAAATATGTAATTATTCTTACCACTTTTTTTTTTTTTGGTAGTTTAATATAAGGCAGTAGAAATATTACCATTTTAGTACACACCATTCAGAAATATAATGCAGTAGATTTTTAGAAAAATTATTAGATGAGTAATGGTTAGTTTATTAGCCAAGAATACAGGTTCACTTAATAAATTTTCTATGCTGAATGAAACCTCTGTATACTGCTACAGTCAGCGTATTTTTAACATTTGAAATACATTAGACTAATATTCCTTAACTTGATTGGGAAATTTAATAGACCAAAGAAAAATTACCAAAGTCAAAGCATTTAACTTAATTGAAGTTCTCCTTAATGGTTTTAGTGTAAAAATGAGTATTTCAGAGTTCTGTATTAGATATCACATGCAGACATTCAGGCATTGCCGTGACTACCCTAATAGTAACTGTGTAAAAGACAGAAAGTCTTCAAATTCCAATTTTGTATGGCATTAGTTCTAATGAAGCTTGCTTTTCTGTTGTGTGTGACTTCATGGAATTAACTTTTACATTTAGATTTGTAGTTCTTACTAAAATATATACTGTAAGTAAAGCATAATGATTCTAAGTATACACTTTTATATTAAAACATATTTATTTAGGAAAAATAAATGGGGAAATCCATCACTGTCTAAGATCCCTGTTTTATATGTGCATTAAAAAAGGACAAGATACAAGTCATGTGGCTTTTAAAGGGCTGTAATTTTAAGAAGTATTTTGTGAACTGTACAGAACATCAGACAGTATATATTATTTCTTCATTACTAATTAGCCCCTCTACTGTCACCTTTCTCTTTTTTCCAAGTTTGTCCGTGTGCACTGATTGTACCCTATCGCATTTTTCTTTCTTATAAGTGTTAAAAGGGTTGCGATTGGGACTTGACTGGAGGAAAGAAAAATGATAGAAAATTCTTTTATTTCTCTTTACCAAAAAAAAAGTAAATTGAAAATAAGAAATTATAGTCTTATTGCTTTGGATCTCTTTCAGTATAAATGTTATTAGGATTTTGAGTCCTCACTTTTTCTGTTAAGGACAAGAGATGCCTTTTATTATGCAGTGACAAAATAAATACTACTACTGTTTTTTTTGTTTGTGGGGTTTTTTATTTTGTTTTTTTGGTTGTTGTGGTGGTGGTGGTGTTGTTTTTCTTTTGACTAGTGTCTTTGTCCAGGGAAAAGAGGAGTATAAAACTGTGAATAGCCTTATCATGCAAATGTTTCTAATTTAATGGGTTTAGTTGCTTTTGCAGTAGTTTCCACTATCCCACAAGATTTTCCTATAGGTCTACAAGTCCAAGAAATGGGCAAATTATAAAAATACTAAAGGAGATGCGGATTGATCCTTTCTTGGTCTTATTGAGTTTGGGAGAGAAATGGTAGAATGCTCTTTTAGTGCTATCATTTTAAGAAGGGAATGAAATTCCAGGTCTGCATAACAGCAGAAGGTTTTCAGCACCATGACAGTAAGGGGAAGGCAAAGAAGTGACAGGCACCCTCGCAGGAAGTGTAACCGTTGGTATCCATGTGAATTTTCCAAGATCTGTGCATTGGACTCTGAGATACACATTTTTGCTAGGTTGTGGGGTTTTTTTTTCCTTCTCTTCATTCCCCTCCCATGGAACAAATACCAACAATTGCATTTTAGTGATTAAAAGCTTAGATTGTTACGGTTGCTTCCTAATCTAAATGACAACTCTGCTGCAATCAAGAGACAGACTAGATGGCCCGTGTCCCTTGTTCCACTAGATTGCCCTCTGTGCTCACTGAAACATTCCTCTGAACCAGCCTTCTGCAGCACCATGAGCTGAAGATGCAGAGTGACTCCCTCTGGTTCATGTCTTCTAAGGCACCAGACATTTTCAAGGACCAAGGCAAATCTTTTCTTCCATCATCTCCTCTTCCAATGAGGGTAGCAAGTGTAGATGTGTGCCCCACACACATTGCCAAAAGTGTAAAGGCTACATTTCTTCTTCTAAAATTGTGTTGCAAGAGTGAGCCCTGACTGTGGTGAAAATATATATAGTTCTTTGACTGTTCACAGCTCTTCTGAAAGTCTCCTTTATTTGTGTGAATGATAGCTATCCCTCGGTATTGTAGTGGGAAATTTTGTTGGAAAAAAACTGGTCCCAAGGCATGTCTATATGTAGTAATAGGAAAATAATTGGTTTTCAAACAGGAACATTCGGCTTTCCAGTTTTGGTAACTTCTGACAGGCTCCACAGTGTCCTGTACCATTTTGCCTACCTTCTGTAATGTCATGAAACAGCTGAAGCTTTTTATGTATTTGTAAAACTGCATCTACCGTTTTGGACAACCCGTGTGGCTATGACAAATTTATGACTTACTGGCATTTCAACTTTTCTTCAGAATTGCTGGTTTATCCATAAACAATAGTATGACTTTTTTTCTTAAAGTGTAAGTGTTTCCTTGCCAATTATTCAGCTTCACAATTACAATAACTCTATTAAGGTTGTGCTTGCAAATGTATCTGGCTGAGTCATTTAAAATGTATTAAAAACTAGAATGAGATCATGTTCTAAAATATTTTATTTTTGTATTTCCAATTTTCTTAGATGAAGCCAATGGTATTGGCCCTGTTCAAGTCAGCTATATTTCTTCAAAAAGTTGCTCTATTGCTGATGACAGCTATGGTTGTCTAGCATCAAACATTCCTGCTTTGGAATTGATGGCTTTATATGTAGCAGCTGCCATGCATGATTATGATCATCCTGGTCGTACAAATGCTTTTCTAGTTGCTACAAATGCACCTCAGGTAAGAAAGTCTTTAACCACAGAATTATTTGTCTGTATCTGAAATCAGAATAATGAATATTCTTCTCTTCTATATCGCTCCTGTAGCCTGTTTAGGATCATTTGCCCAATTTAAGAAATGGGGAAGTCAATTTGTGCTTAACTTGTGTAATACTTTTTTACTCCTGATAAATTCCAATGTGTTTCCTGTGTATTGGTTGTATATGTGTGTAAAAATAATTTTCAATTTACAAAATTGAAAATAATGACAAAAATCAATGCGGGTTAGAGTAAAAGATTATTTCATAGAGAGCTGGCCCCAGGACTGTCTAAACAGGTAATTCATGAATATCTTACATTTTGGGAATCCTCTGAAATCATAGTGGTGTCAGCAATTACTGTAAAAAGACACTCCTCTAATGGTCCAATGAACTGCATTGCCTAATCTCTGTATTTCAAACTGGTCCTTTATGGTAAATAGCCATTACCTTTAAGGGAGGGTGAGTAAAATAAGAAAAAATCAGCAAGGCATCCTTGCTTTTGTCTCCCATACTCAACGTTGTTGTTAGAACAGAGAGTAGAAAGAAAGGAGATGCTATGCTCTTTAGGGTGTAAAAGGCTAAGAAGAAAGAGGTAAAGGGGTGGGTAGAGCTGAATAAAAGAGCAGATAGGAAAAAAAAGAGTTGAGGTAGGGAAGAACTGGAAGGAAGAACACTGGAGAAAAGATATCTACACTGCATGACAAAATATTTTTATTTAAAGAGTGGTATATTATCTGGGGAAGCATATTTATGATGGCTATTTGGATCTCTCTTAATAAATTAGAGATAAGAAACTTAAATGGTAGTAATAATAACAACATCAGCAACAACAATAATAATAGTTAATCAGAAACCAAAACAACTTGTCAAGAGATAGAGAGTTTAAGAGTGAACTTTCCAGTCAGTTTTCAACAATTCCTTATTGTACAAAAGGTTCAGGATGTAGGCAGTTATGTATTATATTTCTGCTGAAAACAGGATACAGGGAAGAATAAAACCAAGCAACACAGACACTTATCTCCAGTTTTCAAAAATAAACACATTCATTTTGTTAATAATCTCTTCCTCAAAACATAAATATTATTTTTGCAGTTTTCCAAATAATTGTTTTCAGGTCCTATTTAATCTATATTCAATTAATTATTTTCTAGGATGTTTTGTATAAACACGGGAGTTGTGAGTAAAATCTACTACTGTTTTAATATTTTAATTAACTCATTTGCCGTCAAAATGTACTCATCAGCATTAAACATAGCACATTAAAAGCCAGTGATACTCCACACCGTTTTGCATTAACCACAGTTCTTATATGCTTTGGAGGTTTTTTCCATTTTTTTTAAACAATAGGGGAATTAAAAGCATATACTTAGATCTGGTTTTGCCTTGGATTTTTATGTTGTGTGGTGTTTTATTGTGTGTGTTTTGTTTTGTTTTCTTTCTGTATGTGGTTTTTGGTTTTGTTTGGTGTTTTTGTTTGGTTGGTTATGTCAGTGTGTGTGCTCCACACACACTGCCAAGAGCGTAAAGTCTACATTTTAAGTGGTTTGTGTATGTGTGCCCACAGTGTGAATGTAGAAGTAACTAAGACATCGTTAAGGACTTTTAAGGAAACAAAAAACTTTGCTAATTGTTTGGGCTTTTCTCATCTGCCATTTTTATTTCACTTTAACCGTCAAACTAGAAGGCAAAACATAATTTCCAGTAGTTGTTTTGTTGTATTTTTAAATTAAGACTTCTTTCTAACTAGCCCTTAAGTTTCAGAGTATTAAATTATAAATTTAAATGTAAATGTTTACTCTGTCATTTATGATTCTGTTTTCTTTGGGTTTGTGGTTTTTTTGTAGGCAGTTCTCTACAATGACAGATCAGTCTTAGAAAATCACCATGCTGCTTCTGCCTGGAATCTTTTCTTATCACGACCAGAATACAACTTTTTATCAAATCTTGATCATGTAGAATTCAAACGTTTTCGTTTCTTAGTGATTGAAGCAATCCTTGCCACAGATCTCAAGAAGCATTTTGATTTCCTTGCAGAATTTAATGCCAAGGTTTGTTACATTTTAGTGTTTGTGCTGAGCAGGTTGTGATATACTGATGTCAGTATTGCTACTTAGTAGTTGTTAGTATTAACAACTTGCATTTAAAGTTCTATATTATTTAAATTTAAGTTACTATAAAATGTAAATAGAGTTTTTCCTTTGTACAAACCAGTTGTAGATTGTTTTGTAGATTGCCTAATAAGCGTAGCCGATGTGACATAGGGGCCCACAGGAGACTTCGATCATATCTCACATTTCTGTCTTGTGAAGGATATTAAGTTAATTTTTTTTTTTTACTATATAAGACAAAAAATTATATAGAAAAATTAATGCAGGTTTCTGTTGTGCAAGGTCTGAAAAAAATAACATTGATTAATAGTTTTAACTTAATTTTTAAAAATGTGTGTGCTCAACCCAGGTGAATGATATCAACAGTCATGGTATAGAATGGAGCAATGAAAACGATCGCCTCCTGGCCTGTCAAATATGCATCAAACTGGCAGATATTAATGGCCCAGCAAAAGTCAGAGAGCTGCATCTGAAATGGACAGAAGGCATTGTTAATGAATTTTATGAACAGGTGAGTGTGGAAAGTGTAATTTACTCAGTTCTTTGCATTATGAAATGTATAACTAGATAAAACATTATTCCTTGTGTTAAATCCTCAGGTAAGGTATTTCCATCTTCTCTTTCTGAATACTGAGAATTTATTTTTATATACTAATATAATCTTTTACTTTCCATCAATTGTGTTAAAAGCTTGAAAACAAGCTCCTTCACAGTGTTGTCCATTTTTCAGATATTAGTGTTTTGGTTGGGTATGGGGGTTGGTTGGTTGGCTTGGTTGTGGTTGTTTGTGGTGGTGGTGGTGTTTTGGTTTGGGGTTTTTTTGGGGGGCGGGCAGGGGGCGGCTTGTTTGGTTGGTTTGGGTTTTTGGGGGGGTTGTGGGTTTTTTGTTGTTTGTTAGTTTTTGTTGGTTGGTTTGTTTGTTTGTCTTAGGATGATGCTGATAAACCAAAATAACTTCTTCCACTTTGGGAAGTTAAGTTCACTGAAATGTTTCCAGGTCAAAGGATATGGAGAGAATCCTCAAGACCGGAAATATATGTTGAGCTAACAGTGCGAAGACAGAAAACATTAAAACTTAAATTAAATATTAAAAATACACATTAGTAACTAACAGTATTAAAATGTGAATATGATTTTTATGCTGGAACTTTGATAAATAATCCTATCAAGATTAACTGGAAAAAAGTCTGAAAATTTGTTGCTTATTTTTACATTTACAAATTCTGTAAGCCCCCCCAAATACATTCTACATTTCTACTCTGTTATTTTTCTGTAGTTTTTTCTGTATTTTTCTGTCCAAGGACTGAAAAATATTTTTTTAAACTAGAAAGATAGAAGTAAACAGCCAAATCACGTGGGTGATAAGCAATAGAAATAATAATCTGAAGTGCTTACCCTTACTGTAAGACCTGAGTATTCTAAGTTGCTCCTTTAGGAAAAACTTTTTCGTAAAACAATCAGGTCCACAAAAGTGCTGAGATAAGTGATTATAACTCAGAGTTGTTTAGGAACAGCTGCGGTTGGTTTTTTTTTTCCAATTTATAAAACAGGAAAAAAAACCAAACCACTTTATTCTGGATGGTATAGTTCATTTCATTCTACAGCTTTTGGGGGAAGCCATTTACCAGAATGCATTACTCTATCTGATTACTTTCCCGTTTTCTCTGTTCATCAGCCCATCAACTGAAGTCAAATATCTGCCTCCACTGGACCTGTCCTGTAATAGCAGAGGAACAGGAGCTCCAGTAGAACTAGGTCTCCACCCATGCACAAGGATATCTTGCAGCAAAGCTGAAGGGAGGATTATGGGCTATGCAAGGCTGAGCCATAATGTGTCTTTATTTAAATTTGGCCTGATTACATTTTCATTCACTTAGTCTAGACTATTATTGCCTCTAGTAAAAAGATACAATCCATGCGATGTTTACTTGGTTCCTTAAAAGTAATATTTAGAATAAAAATTTAAAGTTAATTTTACAAGAAATTCTGGTAATCTTTTTCATTTTGTTTTCAGGGTGATGAAGAAGCAAGTCTTGGATTACCTATAAGCCCCTTCATGGATCGTTCTTCTCCACAGCTTGCAAAACTGCAAGAATCTTTCATCACTCACATAGTTGGCCCCCTTTGTAATTCTTATAATGCAGCTGGGTTGCTTCCAGGGCAATGGGTTGATGAAGAGGAGGAGGATGCAGAAAGTATTGAAGACGATGATGGAGCACAGTTAGAGAGTGATGATGAAGAAATGGAAGATGACCTCATTTTAAGTAAGTTTCTCTATTTCAGTCAGTGCATAAGGTTGTCATTTAATAGATTCAGACATAGACATGATGGCTGAAATTGTGTAGTACAAATATTGTAGATTTTGTAATTATGCTGCTTCATAAATTTTAGTCTTTTAATAAAATCTCTGTTAATACCACGACACTTGCAATTTGAAACAGAAACTCTTTATCCTTTGCCATGTCATTATTTAAATACTTTGAATAAGCATCCATGTTTTTTGCTGAAATTTACATCTCTCTTACAATATGCCAGTGGTTTTGTATGCGTAAAATATAATTACTTTGAATCTTGAACAATCAAATATGCTTATAATTTTACAGAAGCTCAAAGAAAAAAAGGTAGACGAGTATTTTGCCAGCTAATACACCATCTCAGTGAAAATCACAAAATATGGAAGAAAGCGATTGAAGAGGAAGAAAAAAATAAAGCTGAAGGAGCTAAACTGCTGTCTGAGATCTCATCTTTACCTCAAGCAGATGAAATTCAGGTTATTGAGGAAGCTGATGAAGAAGACGAGCGACAACTAGGAGAAGACAAGACATGCTAATAAAATTTCAGCAGTGGTGTCCAGGATGATGATAGCCTATTTTTTTTTCTCACTGTGCTGACTTTAGCCTGACACAGTTCACATAAAATTTAAAGGCCTTAATACTGTGAGAGGATTCTTTCTACTCTAGTGGAATCCCGCTCCTATGCACTTTTGCCACACAGAATATGAAACTTTATTCAAAGATTGAGTATTGTATAGCCTGATGCAAAGTTCTTTATGCCTGATATAATGATATCCAGCTAAAATGCTGCCTTGCTGAATATGGAACTCTTATTTTCCTTGAGGTACCTGCAATTTTTGAAAACATTCAGTTACTTCAATTACCAAAGTGGCAAGAACTTTTGCTAACAAGGAAACATGGGATGAATCCTAATATTGTCTTGAGTTGTTTATTTCATGTTGGTTTTGAACATGAATAAGAAAAAGTCTCTGCCTATAGGAAAACTGTGTTACTGTTGCAGTGCAAGCCTGTTTGAGGTGTCTACTTAGTGCAGTAGTGTGCTTAACGTAGTCATCTCAGAGCAACTCTTCAAGGACTGTGACATGAATGCTGAATTCTGATATTTGTAGTTTAAAAAGGAAAAAAATCCAGGTGCATCTATTTCTGATGCTTTTTATTATTGTGCATAATCTGATGTTTTATTTTTGCAGAAAATATTCAGGTTTGCAGTGGGTGTTCATGAGAATTCATTGAATACAAGGCCGTTATCATCTGTTGCCTTGCTGTCTTGTGGTAGAACATTAAAAACCTGTTCAGCTACTTAAATTATTAAGGAATTCTATTCTTTCAGTCATAACGCTATATTTCCTGCCCTTACTCAGGTTCTTGTTTAAAAACAAGTCAACAACATTCTAGATTTTTTTTATCTTGCACCAATTTTTGGTATTAAATTTTAAGGAAATAAGATCGTATTTCATTTATTCTTTGTATGGAAAACTTTAGGACAATTAAAGATACTTTTTTTAAAGAAAAGACAAACTACTGTTCCAAAATGGCTAGTGTATTTTACTGTGCCCCCACATCTTTTCTTCCATCACAGATATAGCTTATATTGCCTTCAAGTTTGATGTACAGCCTGAAATATACATATGGAATGCAGAGTGTGAAAACTTTGTGTAAAGCCTAATAGTAAGATAAACATCACTGTACTATATTACATTTTAGATTGTTGAGTTTTTAAATAAGAAACTTAGACATTCCACACAAATGTATTTTTAGGAACACTGCCATTGTAGATCTAATAAAAAAAGAGCATAAATTAGGCTACAGGTGTGTAAGTAAGCCACAAATAAAGCTAGTTTTAAAAGTGTACCTTTTAGTACTAAACATTTATATGCTGTGCAGTTGAATTAAATAAAAACAAATGCACACGTGCAAGTTCCTAATTGTATTTAGCATATTTGTGTTTACATTTACTTCAGATGACTTGAAAAAAAGTAACATTCCTAAGATAACCTTTTGTAAACTGCATTGCACTATTTTACACAAACAAAATTTTATTTTGCTTGTTGATTGGCCAGTTTAAATAACTGAAAGGAATTCTGGTTTTATTTTCCACTAATAAGCTATTTGTTCATCCATTTAGAAGACCACTGAGAAGAGCTTTTGCTATTTTATATATTCAGTGCCAAACCCCCGTTTGCTGCCATTATTACTATCACTGCATTTTTTTGTAACACAAGCAGTGTTAAAACCAGATATTTCTGTCATTAATAAAATGTAGCACTATTGAAGCTGGCACTTATCATTCACTTGTATTTTACGTTTCTTGTACATATATTTTCCTAACACGTACTTTGAAGACTACAGAAACTATGCTTTTTTTGGTATGCTGTATTCTCAGCATTTTGTGTTTAGCCTGTATGTTTGTACATAAAAAAATCACTTTAATACTGCTTAGTTTCATTTTTGCTTTGACTGAAAAAATATGCAAATGAGCTTGTCTGAAGTTACTGGTCTTTTACGTGACAGTTTACCATTTCATTTCCTTTTAAAAAGTTATTAAAAACTAATATAAAGAAAGACTAAGAAGGCAAAAATAACACTTTATCTTTTACTGAAGCATAGGCAGCACTTGCATCTGGTGACAACATTGCCAGCAACTTTCTTATCTCAGGTTTCCCTTAAACTCTTTAGAAATACTGAAGCAATTTTTAAGTTCAGAAACAAGTAACAAACCTCAGTGTTTAATAAACTGTAATGCTGATATGCATTTCCAATTAGAAATTTTTGAGTTACAATAGCTGGCTTTGAAGATATGTTTAATTGTGAATGTATTCAAAATCCACCTTAAATTTCTGTTATTTACGTGTACATAAAATGTGACATCATTACTCTGAGAGCAAGGATAAAAGAATGTACAGATGTCTTCAAAGGTTGGTTCAGGGCATGTTTGCAGAAGTGAATGTAACTTTAACTGAAGGTGTCTTAATCTTTCAAAAATGGTGATGGAGGATTATTTGAATGTTGATTGAGTTGTTGTCAACAATAACGTATCTCCATATGAGGCATATCACTCTTATTCTGGGAACAACCCACTGAGAAATAACAACCAATTTATATCTGTGATCACACTTCCAATTCACAGCTACCAAGGGATGCTAAGGAGCACAGAAAAGCACACAAAGGAATATGCCTAAAATACTTTCTAAAGCAACACTCACCACTTTTTTTTTTCTCCAAGAGAGAGACCGAATTAGGCAACACTGAAGTTTATGCTGCTACACTAGATATACCCCTTATGGATAATATTCTCAGGTATAAGTTAGTCTTCAGCCCCTTTCCTATCAAGAGTCTCCCGTCTCCTCATTACTTCTATTACCATGTGTGTTGGTTTACTTGCTCCTATGCATTCAGTACATACAGAATTGGACTACAAAGCTTCCTGTAAGGAGCCAGTTCCCTTCATGCCTCTGGAGACCTCTGGATGTTACAATGATGGTAAATTAGTCAAAAGGAACTACATGGATGCTCCTCCCCTGAGTTTTTACTCCATGGCAGAGTGAGACGGTGAGTCTCAGATTCATAACAAAAGGACTGGTGTAACATTACTTAAGGTAAGACCAAATTAACTAAGTTTGCACAAGACCTGATTTGCTTGTGCATAGAACCATTTCTTCTCCGTACTTGTATTCCATTTTAACCACAACCAGTGGCAGGTGAATCAACAAAAGGAGTTAGCAGAATGCAAGAGCTCACTTGTAGCGCTGGTGCTTCCTCCTGGGCAGGCATCGTTGAGGCTGGGCTTCTGGTTCTTCTAAAAGTATACTCCAAATTTGAGGTAATCCAGTGTATGGCACTAACATTCACAGGGCGATACTTTCCCTTTTGTCCAAAAAAACGTTTAAGAAAGTGTGAGAGGTGCGGAATTGGAAGCGTCTCATACACTGGTGAGTGTGAGATCAGGCATCCCAGTCTGGGAGACATGTTTTAGAGTAAAGGGCTGGAACTAACATAGGCAATGGGAATTGGAAAGAAGTAGGAGGAATGGGATGCACACACAGATGAAAGATACATTCTTATTCAGAAGAGAGATGCTGTTTATTGTTTCAAGCTAGTTTGTTGTCTTCAAAAGAATACAGAAACAGGATATCTTTTGTAAGTCAGAATATTTGGATTGCTAGAAGTGAAATTAAAATGGAAATGAAAATTAAATTGCACTACTAATAATGATACAATTATCATAACTTAAGTTGTGATGCAAGTTTAAGTATATTGATTTTTCTGTGGCCAGTGGAGATTAGATGAGAGAAAACAAATATACAAAGTTGATTAAATAGGGTACAAAAGTGTGATCAAGACAGATTTTTATTTTGCTTTTTTTCTTCCAGCTTGCTATAAAATTCTGTTTCTGGACAACTTGAATCTTCATGTCTGTTTTAAGGCAAATAAGGTAATGAATTGCTTTCATTTTTGCAATGAAGAATTTTTCTTTTGATATCTTCTGAAGTAAGCCTTTAACTTGCTATAGCAAGAATAATACTCACAGATGAAGCTGGCAAAAGAACACCACTGTTAGCTGGTCCCTATATGATCTCAGTTTAATAGGGCCATAAGCACATAGTACTTTTGTCCTCTGCTAAATAAGAAAGAATAATGTCTTATATTTCAGAGGAAACAGCAAAGAAAGCTTATGGAATAAACCGCTTTAGGATAAACATTCCAGAGCACTTGAGTTTCTAGTTGGCAGTGACTCTCCTGGCATAGTGTACATCCCCCACATCCTTATGAATCCAGCTAATAGATATATAACTCTACTGAGCAATCCATCTCTATGGTTTTGTTGTCCATTTGTTACTTTCATTTTGTCTAAAACATTTCTGGCTTAGATGTGGAATAATAGTTCTGATTAGTCTGTTTCTGTTATCTGCAATACTCTCAAAAAAATAGAGTAACTAGCAATTGCTTGTTTCGTTAGTAATAGCATTAAGCTATGGAAAGTGGTTCCAGTAACAAAGGAACTGTTTTCCTTTGGTACTGAGATTGAAACATCTGTCCAGAAATTGGCTGACTTTAAATGCTGTTGTTGTGTCCAGTTACTGAATAATGGATGCTTAATGTACTTAAGTGATTGACACTTACTTCGTTCTATGTGACACTACAGACACCCTTTAAAAAGGGCACAATACAATCAGAAATGTTTGACCGGAAGGTTTCTTTTGGAATCTGTACAGCATGAGTCATCTTTTGATTTCTGTACTTCAGGAGATCACAGGTGATAACAACTGGTGTCTGTGACAGGTTCTACTATGCAGGCTGTATTACCTGGCAGAATGTTACAATCTGTGATATCGTAAGTAAAGAGAGTTAAAATCTTATACAGAGGCAAAACCTTCTGCCTTTTGGTTTATCTGTGAAGTTTCAGAAAAATAGAAATGTGTAACATTAAACCAATAGAGACCTTAAATAATGGTGAGAGAGCATAGTGTTTCAAATTATTCCTACCATTCACCTTGTAGTTTGTCCATGTTCTAAATATCTTGCCAAAAAACAGGTGATGAGTCACTTCTGACTCATCTCTCCAGATCAGCAGAACTCTTTGCACCTTGAATGAGATCAAAGTCTTTTCATTTTATTTGCATATAAAACAAAGACTAATACTTAGCTTGAAATGTAAGTCTTACACCAAAAATCCAAAGGGTAAGCTTGATGTTTCTTATGGTACTTGGGGAGCAGGCTGCAGACTTTGTCACTTGTGCCAGTTAGATGGGAAAACTTGCTCCCATATGTGGTCATTCATACGAACTTAGTAGACCCCTCTTTTATCATTACATTCATCCTACTAGAATTTATTCATGTCAGCGGTATTGCCAATTTATCTGACTCATATATTAACTAAGCGTTCTCTCAGAGAAGTGAATGAAGCGGCCCTCCTATTTATCTTTGAGAATGGGTTTGTAATCATTTTGTTCTATTCATCATAAATAAGGCATTACCAAAATACTGTTTCTAATTTCAGATGTCACACCCTAGAAAAAATATCTGTCCATTAGACAGATTGCAGAATTCCATTACACACCAGTGAGACTGACCAGAAATACAGGAGACGTGGCCTAAAGTTTCTTTCCTAAAGGAGAAAGATTAAATTAATTCAGGAGTTTTTTCTGAGTCTAGAGAAAATGAGACTGAAGTGAATTATTCTAATGTTTTAAAGTAATCAGAATAATGTTTTCAGTCTTCATAGTGTTTAGGACAGGAAGTAACAGCTTTAGATTGCAAAAAGAAAGATTCAGACTCGACATGGCTAGTCATTTAAGGACTGACAGGTCTGTGACTCACTGAAATAGATTGCCTTGGAGTATTAAGGAAGTATTTAAAATTTTTTTAAAAAAACATTGTCTAAAAAAAGAGCTTTCAGAAAAACGTATTACTGGGTCAGATGAGTGAGCTGTGTAACTTACTGAGATCCTTTCTGGATCTATTTTTAACTACTGGGACTAGAGATGAGATCTCATATGGATCACTTTAAGTACCAATAAGAAAATGTGCACAATGATAGAAAATAGCCAAACAATATTCAAACAACAGGAACTGTATTAATTAACTGAACCTCTATTTTAGTGAATATTTAAAGCTTTTCATTTACTGAGTATTGAACTAGAAATGCATCTCCCACCAGAAATAGTCTTTTTGTTTGTTGAGGGAGAGATCTAGAATCCTTTTGAAAAAACAGACAAGGTTTGAAGTTCAGCCAGAGTTAAAATTCTGCCTAGTTGTTAGGTTATGAATAAATGGAAGTGCCATAGCCAAAAATGTTTAAAAAATACGTGATTGTCTAAAGTTAGTTAGCTAAAACTTATTATATTGTAAATATTTGTCAAGCTGTATGGTCCTCTCTAGATCTTAAGAAAGTGCATACTTGAGACATTGGGAGGTGTTGGATGCTTTTGAAGATGGTGTAATTCATATACTTACAAAGAGGAATGAATTATTCTTACAGTCTCTTCTCAAATATGTAATCATGACATTCATTATGACATGAAGAACTTGAGTATTCTAAAGACTGTACCTACAATTTGTGGTGCAGTAAATGTGATTTAAGGAATGTTGCATTTCCCTCTATACTGTGACAGTTTAGACTGTATATACTCTGAGAAACAATTTATACAATGTAAAATACAATGGAACAAGATCTGAAGATGCTTTGAAGAGGCTTTAAAAAGCAACTTTTATGCTTCCAAAAAAGAGCAATTAAATTAACTTCCTAACTTATACAGGCATGGGAAGGGTCATATGTACCTATGTTTTTCCTGGAAAAAGCAGGCTTGTAAAATTCTATTGTGGTGCATGTTCACCAGCATTATTATTTTAATTTATTGTGCAAGTTGAAGAGAAGCAAAAGGGCATTTGGACTCATTAAACAGGGATGCATATGGAGAAAGGAAACTCAATTACCTGAGAATAACCAGAGATTCTATTACCTAACTTTCATTCTTTATTGGTATGAAACCCTACCTGGATTACCTGTGTTAGAGAAGGACCTGAACAACAGTCGAGCCACCCTTTATTCCCTCATTTTAGTGAGGGCGTAAGAGTGTCCATGGGGCATACAGGTGCTAATGGTGGGAGTAATGTGGTTAAGCATCCTAATTAACTGTAATGTAAAAAGCTTATATTTTTTAATGTAATATTTTTCCATGTTTCTGATAAGTCATAGTTTATGCAAACTAAAAATATTTATTTTAAGATATTTAGTACAAGCACAGACAAGTCAGCACTTGAAAACAGCAAAGGAATAAATAGTAAGTTTATTCTGTTTTCTAGTATATTACTATAGGCTGATATATATCACATGTAAAATTTTAGGCAAGCGGCCATCTGCTGCAGTAATAGTAAGCTATTGTATTAGATTGCACATTCCTGATATGCTCCATTATTTTAATGGATTTAATCTATTTGGAATGTTACTTATTGAGAAGAATGTAACAAACGTAATGTCTCCTGAAGTCTGGCAGTCTTCCTAAGAAATGACCACTCTGAGTATGAGTTCTGCCTAATTCTCATCACATTGACATGAAGATAGTTGACAGCCTTCAAAAATATCTAAAGGGATAACCTAGAAGTGGAAGAATCTGCTGATCCTCAAATTGTATTGTGTGAAAGGACAGAATAAGACATAATATCTCCAGGACAGAAGTTTAATTTGATCTTGATTAGAAAAAAGTTTTGAATTATGAGGCCCAGTGCCAAAAGAAACACCTCAGCCATCTAGCTGCTATGAAAATGCATGTCTGTACCTTCACAGACCAATTTATACCGAGAGTTTACCTTTCAAACTCGTATTGATTAGTCCACTGTACGTGGCTGTGTTATCTTGTGTTTCCGTCATTCCATCCATCTCACTCAAAGATGAATTCTAATCTGGCATCACAGAATCACAGAATGTTAAGGATTGGAAGAGACCTCAGAAAATCATCCAGTCCAGTCCTCCCACCGGAGCAGGAACACCTAGATGAGGTTACACAGGAAGGCGTCCAGGTGGGTTTTGAATGTCTCCAGAGAAGGAGACTCCACAACCTCCCTGGGCAGCCTGTTCAAGTGCTCTGTCACCCTCACTGAGAAGAAGTTTCTTCTCAAATTTAAGTGGAACCTCCTGTGTTCCAGTTTGTATCCATTGCCCCTTGTCCTATCATTGGTTGTCACTGAGAAGAGCCTGGCTCCATCCTCATGACATTCACCCTTTATATATTTATAAACATTAATGAGGTCACCTCTCAGTCTCCTCTTCTTCAAACTAGACACCCAGCTCCTTCAGCCTTTCCTCACAAGGGAGATGCTCCACTCCCTTCATCATCTTTGTGGCTCTGTGCTGGACTCTCTCCAGCAGTTCCCTGTCCTTCTTGAACTGAGGGGCCCAGAACTGGACACAATATTCCAGATGAGGTCTCACCAGGGCAGAGTAGAGGAGGAGGAGAACCTCTCTCAACCTACTAACCACCCCCCTTCTAACACACCCCAGGATGCCATTGGCCTTCTTGGCCACAAGGGCACAGTGCTGGCTCATGGTCATCCTGCTGCCCACCAGGACCCCCAGGTCCCTTTCCCCTACACTGCTCTCTAACAGGTCATTCCCCAACCTATACTGGAACCTGGGGTTGTCCCTGCCCAGATGCCAGACTCTACACTTGCCCTTGTTATATTTCATTAAATTTTTCCCCGCCCAACTCTCCAGCCTGTCCAGGTCTCGCTGGATGGCAGCACAGCCTTCTGGCGTGTCAGCCACTCCTCCCAGCTTGGTGTCATCAGCAAACTTGCTGACAGTAAACTCTATTCCCTCATCTAAGTCGTCGATCAAGATATTGAATAGTACTGGTCCCAGTACTGACCCTTGAGGGACTCCACTGTTTACAGGCCTCCAACTGGACTCTGACCACGACTCTCTGGCTTCTTTCCTTCAGTAAGTTCACAATCCACCTCACTGCCTGATCATCCAGACCACACTTCCTCAGTTTAGCAGCAAGGATGCTGTGGGAGACGGTGTCAAATGCTTTACTGAAGTCAAGGTAGACCACATCCACTGCTTTGCCATCATCTATCCACCTCGTTATGTCCTCATAAAAGGCTATGAGGTTGGTCAAGCACGACTTCCCCTTGGTGAAGCCATGTTGACTGCTCCTAATGACCCTCTTATCCTTGATATGCCTTGAGATGGCACCAAGGATAGTTGTTCCATCACCTTCCCAGGGATGGAGGTGAGGCTGACCGGTCTATAGTTACCCAGGCCTTCCTTCTTGCCCTTTTTGAAGACTGGAGTGCCATTTGCTTTCCTCCAGTCCTCAGGCACCTCTCCCATTTCCCAAGACTTGGCAAAGATGATGGAGAGTGGCCTAGTGATAACTTCAGCCAGCTCCCTCAGCACCCACGGGCGCATCCCATCTGGACCCATGGATTTATGGATGTCCAGATTGCTTAATTGCTCTCTAATCTTCACCATGATGATTTTTTCTCTGTTTATACCCAATCCTTATATTTTCCCATTCAATACATTGTTGCAAAATTTACATAATCTTATTTTCACCCCTTTTTCAAAGTGGTTTGACTGTCTTTTATTGTGTTCCCTCTGAACTTGCTGCTTCTCAGGTGAATGTGCTATCTTAACACCACCACAATCTTCCTCATCTACTCGGTAGCACTTGTATAAACCGTTAGGCTCAATTTAAGCTAAAAAAACCTACAGAGTAATAATTTCTTTTCATTACTTGGACAGCTTGAATCAGAATTGGATTCAGAATTTATTTGTGTAGCGGAACAACATACTAGATCAAGAAAAGACCCACTTCCTATGTGAGCTCAGGCTGCTTTAACACTTGAATAGCCAGCAGAGGTTTGGAGTTCAGTGGATTTTTATGAGCTGATGATAGAGACAGGAGGGACTATTGTAACCCTGTGTGGTTTACTTCTCATGCTGAAGACAGTGCAAATTAGAACAAGAGCACAGGAAAAAGGTCTGATAACTGATTTTAATATTTCTGTAACAATCCACAAATGACTACCCTCACTGCTAGGTATATACCTGATTCGTCATCTAAAGCTTTTCTAAGTATTCACCTGGTTCCTAGTATTAAGATATTTCACCTTGGCTTCTATTTATATTCTTGTCTACTTACTGAAGAGATCTTTTATCAACTTTTTTTCTCTGTTTAGATAGCTGTGGACTGTAATTGAGCCAATCATGTGTGTGGTAAACCAAGCAAATGAATTTTCTTGAAGCTGTCACTAGCCAGTGTGTTTTACAGTATGTTTCTGTGGTGTATATTCTGGAGACATGCTTGAGCCTCCAGCTTATCCAGAAATTTCTAACAGTATCAGTGTGTCACAAAGTCTGAAATTATAAATAATTCTGAAATTGAATCGTATTAGCTTGGACACAGTGCTGCCATGAGATAACATACTATTTGGTCAGCTCATAAATAACTAGATGTATCTTGCAGCAATGCAGAATATATAGCATAAACCTGGTCATTTTTACAGCTTTATAGGAACACTACCAATTTTTTAAATGCTCCTTCAGTTCGAGACAACAGAACAGGACACAGGAATGCTTGTGCCAGCACCAAATACATGTATAGCTTCTGTATCCTCACTCAATGTTCTATCAATGCAAGATCTTTTGTCTGCACAGTTAAAGTTCTTGTTTAACTAACAACACACTATGAATCGCAAGCTCTTTTAGATTTACAGCTTTTCAATATAGATTTCCCTCATCCTATGCCTGTTTTCTGTCACTGGCTCATAGGCATCTGAATTTATATTTGGACATGTCCAAAAAGGCCGGAGTCCAGAGGGAAGACCTTCTTTCAATTGGTATTAGATCTGGCCCACAGGAGATCAAAAAAATACTCTGTGAAATGAATAGATTGTAGTGTGAGTGTATGAAATGAATGTAAATCAACTGAATTCTTTTCAGGATTACAATTTTATAACTTCTGCAATGTTGCTAGAAAATAGAGTGATCTTGTATTACCTGCATGACGACGATGTTTAAGGAGGGATCACCAGAACAACTGCAGAAAGATCCATGACTTCATCTCAAGCTCTAGTCTAGTTACAGGCATGGAACATTTGGAGAGAGATGCTGAATACCACTAAGTAGAGACTGTGCTAAATTACCGCAGCATAAATTCAGTGCATGTCAGATCATCCTGTGCAGTATTGTAATACTAGTTATCAACACTGCCTACATTGTGGATGCAGAATTATTCTCCCACTTGGAACACATCTAAGTTTCCTTTGGAAAAAAACAAAAAAAAGGTGTAGGGCAAAGACAGTCATGCACATCTGTTCAGCAGGTTTAGATTCAGCAAATATTTCCGTCAGTAGGAAGAAAGGGGAATGAGTCCACAAGCATGCAGAAAGGTTGTTAAGGGTAGGTTGCGTTAATAAGCAGAAAAACTGCATTAGTGTGGTGGCCGTTATACAGGAGGTAGCAATTAGGCTTTCGTCCCCTTGCAGTCTAATCTGTGCAGTTCTGCAAGAGCCTGTACATCTCTAAAGCAAACCCAAATATCTTACCTTGGACACTACAAGGAGTTGATATCCTGATATCCTGATATCCTACCTAGACCGTTTGCTTCAACAACTTTTTTTGAATATGATCTGCAAAGAAATGAGCTCTCCTTAAGCATCTTCATGCAAAGTCACCTAGTCTGTCCTTGGCACACTGAGTAATTTTAAAGGTTTGGACCAGCCAATAAGACATTATTTTGAATGACATGTCTGTTCTCTTAGCATACACATAATCTCCACAGGCAGATATTTCTGTCCCTGTGGTGACACCTATCCTCAACAAAATACTTGAAAATTTACCAGCTGTTGTCCAGGCACCCACAGGCTAAAGATGGCATTGCCGTGGATCTCCAGGGCTATTTGAGCAAGGTCCCTCAGCGAATGCTAGATCACGGTGTCACATAAGCTACATTATTCTGGGTCTACAGAGAGCATGTTCACTTTGCCCTCTTTAAAAGTGTCTAGGGCCCCTCAGCATTGCTTTTCCTTTTACCCGTAATACAGTGGCATATCCCCACAGCAGAGGGAACTGTTGCTTCTGCCCAATGAAAAGGCAATTTTCCTTGCAAAGGCAATTTTCCTTGCAGGTTCAGTTCATGTTTGCTGCAGTGATACTCAGACCATGGACAAGGGAGTTCATGTCTTCCGGGCATATTTTAGCTCTTAAGTCACTACAGATCTTAAACATGAGCAAGTTTTGCTCCTTTCCAACGCCGATTCCATACAGAATTAAAAATTATCACAGTTCTATGATAAACTTGGTTTAAGGATGAGAGAGGCAGGTCTTTGGAAATTCCAGTCTAAAGTAGCACTTGGGCTGCTACAGATACAGTGATTTCTTGTACTTAGTCTGAAAAAATCTGCCAATTAAATCCAGAAATGTCATCAAGAGAAGTTTAATTATTTTTTCCAGAAAAACCACTCATGCTTCATAGTGGTTTGTAAATAATCTAAGAAATTACAATATATTGTCTTTTTGCTTTCAATCTACTCTTTTCTTCCCTATTTATAATTTTTCTCTTTATTTAACTTTCTCTCATTTTCTAGATGATATGACCAATTCTCAGGGCAGTTTTTAGTTCCCAGTTAAAACATTACACACTTGACAGTGTGTACATAACATTAAATTAATGCTATTAGGTTCTCCTTTTCCTCTTTTTATTTTATCATTTCCTTATTAAGAGAAATTGAGATCTAAGACATGATTTTTCAAAGAAAAAAAAGAGGTAGCTACATCCCGGCGTGTAGTCCAAGTTAGCTGAACTATTTCTAGCATGTACTGGCAAACTAACAAAAAAATCCCATTATTATGATCCTCTAGGTCTTTCTCTTACAACATATTCTCATATTCATATACATATGAAGAATATATCACAATAAATTACTGCTTCTCTGAAAGTAAATAGTTTTAATGTTTCTTAAAATTTTATGAAATTTCACTTTGTATAGTTAATTTCTGAAGGCATAAATTAATGAACCTTCCTACATTTATTAGGTTCACACTAAGCTTGTGTTTGCCAGTATCACATACACTGGTGGAAGTTGGGGAAATTGAGTGCTAAAGAGTAAGATTTTCTTCAGCATTCTTTCAGTGTCATACATCATATACTTGTAGTGTTCCCTTTTCAGTTTCTGGAGATGCTGGCATGGCCAAAGAACTTAAGTTTAAGGATAGGGTTTTATAAAGGAGGATTTAAGATATTATGGTGGTACTGATTGCAGGTTTTGGATCAGTATTAAGAAGGGAATCTCCTGCTGGAGAGCAAGATGCATTGCCCTGGGCCTGGACTTAACCTAGAAGAAGATATAGGAATAAACTGTCTGAGAAATAGGGCAGAAAGCATCCATTTTTGTGGTACAGAAATGGCACGAAAGAGCAAAGGCACAGAACCACTTCTAGAGTTTCTGGATTAAGGCAAGTGAACAAAACCAGAGCCAAGTTGGAGAAAATAGATGCAGCGGAAACATACAACAGCTCGATCTTCCTACTGGTATTAACATTGTAGTTGGCTGTGGAGACCTTTGAATGGGATATAGTAAACTAATACAATGGTGAGTTGACTATATTCTCCTCCAGTTAGCAGAATTTCTGTGATTATAGTCAGAAAAGACAACCAGTTATTGCTCAAGGAGAAATTATAATAATCAAGTAAAGAATATAAAATCAAGTCTTAGGAAAGACTGCTGAATTTAGTCTGCATTTATAAATACTGAACAAGACCAAAAAATAGCACAAAGAACATTGTGATAATCTCACAAGAAGGGAAAAAAGCTGAAGCGTGGTTTATTTTTTTTTCCTGGACAAACTAGAAAAAAAGAATGATTCAAAACCGTACAGGGATTGAGAGTAGCAAAGACAAGCTGAATATGCATTTTTAGCTACATTTACAGCAAAGATCCTTCACTGCCTTTGGGAACAGCAGAGGAGTTATGGAGAAGGTTCATGAAAGTTTCTTCTTGTGGTTGTGATGTACCTGTATGTGGAAACAGTGCTGCCAGTTCTAAACTATCCCCGCGAATTCAAAGAGCTAGCTCTGGAAAAGAAAAAAATGAGAAGACCATAAATACTGGAGGGAATAAAACTTAGGAAAATGATGAAATCAAGAGCACAATAAATGGCATTAATATACAGAAATTGAGAGGTTATGACTTCAGTTTCAAGAAATCTTTCTGTCAGTATCTGGACACATTGTTTTAATCCAAAACATCAGGACATTTAAAGCCAGATAGGAAGAACTTCTGCAAATAGGAACAATCTTACCTTGACACATTACTTAGTATCTTTTTTCATCTTTAAATTCTACAACCAGAAAAGTACAGACTGGTTAATATATTAACCTTTAATCCCAAAACAATTTTAAAGCGTAGCTAGCTATGTTAGGTATTTCAGCTGTAGAAAACTCTCACCAGGAAATTCTGAACATCTGGCTGGCTACTGATGTTCATTACTAATCAATCTTGATACAATGGAGAAATTCCAGAGGACTGAAAAAAACTATTATTATGTCAGTATTTCAAATCATTAAATCAGATCATTAGGATAATTCTAAGAGGGGAAATAAAGAAAAACTTGATACAGAATGAAACATGTAAATATAACTAATACTGATACAGATTTATACAAAAGACAGTTTGTCAAATGTATTTGACTGCTTAAACAAGACTATAACTTGGCAGATAAAGGTAAAAGTTTGGATGGATATTCTGAGGGTTTTATAAGGCATTTTCATTTAGGAACCAGAATGACATATAATCAATATAGTTCTCATTAAATGGATTAAAGAGTAGCCATGAGTTAGATCTGAAAATACCTCAGCAAAAGGAAATTATCACTGGCCAGCTGCATTTTGAGAGTAGCCTCTGCAAGAACTGGCTCTAGATGATTTTTTAATCCTCCCCCCACTTCAACCAGGATTACGTGAATCATGTTTTAACTATGGATGTCCTAGGGTTCTTGCAAACCAGAAGGCAAGCCTAGATACCAACAAAACTCTGGCTGTCTGATCTAAGAGCACAGGCTGGGACACAGGAAGAATTACCGTGAGTCCAGAACTGCGGGGCTGAACTCTTCTGTTCGGTATTGCTTCATACTGAAGGCACCTAAATTTGGTAGATTCCAAAATTTTTACTTGAGCATTTGTGAAAAACACCCAATTCCTACCTGTGTAGGTATCCACAAAAGCCTCAGTCTTGACTCCTAAGCCCCACTGTTTGCCAATATCTTGGGAATGGTTTATTCACAGCTTCCACGGTGTGCCCAGTGCACAGCAATCAGACTTACCTCCTCCCTCTCTGTAGAGGTGATTCAAGATTCAAAAAAGAAAGGCAGTTCCTCAGCAAGGGGAATAGCCTGCCCACCCCCTTCAGAGCACCAGGGACACGTGTTTGAGATGCTCTCTGTGAGATATGTGGGTCTGACTGCCCTCAGACACAGTAAGTAGTTTAAGCTGGGCCTGCTCCATCTTAAGTCAGTAGGCTATTAAGTGGACTGGTATTAGCTGTTTGATCCTCCTCTTTTGCTGTTTCAAAAGAAAGGAAGTATTTCTGCTCAGTTTAAGCTGAAAACACCGGTTCAGCAGAAAAACACCAGTTCCTGCCTCTGAACTTTCCTGCAGCTCCAAGTTGAAGCATAAGCCCTGTCCTTAAATAGCTGCTTGCTCAGTGCGTGTTTTGGTCTGAACCCTACTCTGAGGCCATACTTCTCCTCACACGGTGGGGACTGAACATATCATACTGAGAGTGCCAGGGTCTCCTGTAGGGCCTGCATACATAAATCTTTATCTACCAATAACCACAAAGAAATAGCTGTCGAGAATAAAAAATGAAGCTGGCAGAAGTCAAGAGTAGCTGTTATGCTTAAAACTTGTGCTTAAAATAAATTTAAAATGTTTTTCCCCACCCTATTCCACTCCCCCTCCCAAAAATGTCTCTTCTCTGGTCAGACTCATGAGCAGCTTATTTTCTTGACTCGTGGTATAGTTGCGTGTGACTCTGGTAGCACAAACACTGTTTTTTCTAGACTATTTAGGCAGAGATTAATCATTACACAATGCTTTGTGTTGAGAGGCAATGGAGGACATGGGTCTGGAAATGCAATAAACTGGCAAAAAAGATTGCAGTAATTGTCAGGAGTATGACAATAATGGAACACTTTGTCTATGTTACTAAATGAGAAGCAAGCCATAAAAGATCTTAAAAGTGAATTCACACAGTTATCTGGTTCACTAGAAAATGACGACCAACTGGAAAGACAGGGCAAGGAGAAGGATTAAAATATTTTAATAGACAATTTGTTTGTCAAGGCTGAAAAAGAGTTTATTCTGAGCTACAGAAATTTAAATAGATACCTTTAAAACCTTTTTAGCTACGTAAATTTAATGGAGAATTATAAAGAACAGCTTAGCTGGAATAGTGTAAATTAGATTTTTATGTCTGAATAGGAGTATAAACATTCTGAGCCATATTCTCCATGCTTATAAAAATATCCTCACGAAGTAAAATGACTTGCCGAGTAATTAAATATTTAAAAGCTGAATCAGAAGTTAGATTCAAAACAGGCTTCTGGAGTGAAAACATCAACTTTAAACACAGGATGTGTTTCACATTTTTGGTTGAGGTTTTTTTGTGTAAACCAAGTAAACAGAAACCATTAACTTGTGCACAAATAGTCAGAGTATATCTGCAAGTCCTTTACAGTTTTGTTCTTCTGACACGAACACATTTAGAAGGCAAAGTGGATCCTCGGCTGCGACTTGGAGCGTTGTGCTCCACCAGACAATTGAGACCCTTCTGTTCACCGTCTCTCTGCACAGATGAGGTATGGCTGTGGTTGCAAGGTCATGCCTAATCTTGGTTTGAGATCTGGAACCACACCATGAGGAAAACACAGGTGAAACCGTTGTAGTAATGAAGTAAAAAACAAAAACATTTCCATTCGAGCTAGTTGTTCTCCAAGACAATGTCTTCTTCCTGGGTTGAAAATAAGGTTTTGAAAAGACTTTAAATGTGTTCAGTTACATTTTTACTCATATTATGAAAAAGAATGGTTATTTCTGCGTTCTAAGAGGAACTGTATGAACTTGGTGGTAGTATTCTGTAAGAGAGGATAGGTGATATTTTACAGCAAGAAACGGATTTTAGATAATTTGTTCCTCTCACTACACAAATGCCATTGTAACTAATTCTGTCAAATTTATTTAGATAAGCTTCAGCTACTTTATCTTGTCTTGACGTGCCAGTCTAGAAAGGAGATGTTTTAAAAAAATGATACTATGAATTTCAGCCTTTGTCACCTACTATTTTCTTAATTACATCTACTGCCAGTCATATTACCTGGCAATTACTGTAACTTGCTAGGTAGAAAGATTTGAAACAGGTCTGGATAATGTCTTTAAATATTAGTTCCCATTCTGTGTACGACTAGTTACAGAGAGTAAATGTGGTTGTGGAAGACACAGATGAATGGGTAACAACATCTGGAACTGGTAATGTCAAACAGGCAAAGAGGCGTAATAGAATACACAATAAAGGCGGGCTTCACCAAATCTAACTTCAGCAATTTAGATGTCGTGTATCTATTCCAAGCGAATTGTCTTGTCTTGTCTCCTATTTTTTGGAGAAAGAGTACCCCAGATAAGTAAACTAAGTCACCCTCTACACAAGGCTGTGTCTTTCTATGGATTGCAGAGGTCGCCCTGGCAGTCAGCTTATACAGAACATCTGCTTTTTTTAGATTGATAATCATACATTAGGTAAATTACCCACTCTTACAGGCATCAAAAGACAAATCCGTAATGACTTAGAACTGCCAGAATACTTCCTCAGGACAGAATGCAGTGCTACATGCTGCCCCCCAAGACAGTTCTGAGTAAAATATGCAATTTCTGGTGCTGATCAAAGTGCTGAAATTTGAAATCTGGTTGTGTAAATCACCTGTATGTAATGACTTCAGCAACAAATAACTATTAATTGTGGAACGAATAATGCTTCTGTACTGTAATGATATAAAATGCATAGACTCCTCATAGAAGAAGATATTGTGCTGTCTTTTTTGTTAGTTTATATATAATAATGAGTTCATCTATATAAAAGATATTATGTTAAAATGCCTTATGTCCAGGGTGCATTATATTTAATATCTTTAAAATAGCTGTTTCATCAGAATGGTGGATATTTTATATCATTCTGTCCATTCCTGATTTATTGCCATCACTTATACATTATACATCTGTAGATTTATGAAAAGGAACAGTGGAAGGAATCACTCTTACCTAGTGAAAAAGGAATAAATGCTTCTTTCTTGACAAACTGCCCGCTGCTGTCCAAAAACCTCTCAGGAAAAAACACTTCTGGATTGCTCCAGTATTTTTCATCAAAATGAACGGAATAGAGGTTTGTAATGACTGTAGTGCCTTCAGGAATGGAGTAACCACGCACAACAGTATCTTTGGAAGTTGCGTGAAAAATCCCGAGTGGAGCGATGTTACAGAATCTTAGAACTTCATGTAGGACAGCCTCAGTGTACGGCATCTTGCATTTCTCCTCTAACGCAGGCATTTTGTTTGGGCCGATGACTAAATCGATTTCTTTTTGAACTTGCCCTGTCAGAAACAGGAATAAAAGCTGATGTTTATTGGGTAATACCCTTTATTTTTAAATTTAATTTATAAAATATATACTTTTTAAAGGATACCGAAACACGAAATATCTTATAAAATATAGTAGCTCATAAGCTTTTAAATTTAGACTCTATATTCCTTATCCTGCTAGTAGGAATTATTGCTAGCATGTATACCAGTAATCTTCATTTTCTAAAGTAATTATTCTCAGTAAAATAGTGTTTAAACATACTTTTCTCTGCTTTTTTTTTTGTTTCTGGAGCTCTTCAAAACTGAAGAAGCAAGCAAAAGACTGCAAAGATGAAGTACATTAAACACTTAAATGAACACAGATAACACTGAAATTAGCCACTTGAACTTTCCCTTGTCTAATTCTTATGATTCTTTAGAACTGCCACAATGTAATTTCATTCACTCTTAAACTGAAAATATTTGTTACAACACAGTGAGAAGCGGGACAGGAGGCTGAATTTAACTCAAAAGAAACAAATTCAGTCACCGTTTTTTTAACCCATTTTTAGAAATTAAGTTCACAGGTTATTTATATAATTTCAAAAGCATTCAAACTGCCTCCTCTTTTTCCCAACCCACTTTCTTTGTTGAAACTGCCAAACAGCTCCTGACTAAAACAAAGTTGGACTTCTGGAATTAACGTGGAACCAATAATGAAAATCTGTGCAATGGCAAAAAAATATCTACCAGAATCACTAGGTTTTTGAACCTGAATTGACAATGTTTCACATCAAAATAAAGAGGTGAAAAGCAGATTAGTGGAAGTATATTCTGTGGTGTAGTGGTGTACCCATCTATATTGTAATACTCAGACAAAGAAAGTCTAAATAAATTAAAAGTAACAACTATTGGTCACATCTTAATAGAGAAGGAATAAATATGTTCTTGTTTTAAGGTATGAATATTGTTTGTGAGCCATGACAGACTGATGAGAAACTTTAGGTGGACCTTTTTGCATTTTGGCTTTCTATATGATGTAAAGCATCAATATATCTATTGACTAATTATGGAACTTAATATATTCTTAACTAAAATATGGACAATGTGTATATGCATCCTAAAACTTAAGTACCTATAAAATCAGATTCTTTTTTTTTTTCCATTTTATTAAATGTTTTTCCTTTTTGGTAGCTTTTCTTATTGTACTGTGTAAAGCATATAGATAGATCAGTGGAACTCAAAAGCATAAAAGCAACACTTAATTTTTTTGAACTCATTTGTTTTAAATTGTCTGAAATGTGCTGACTGGATAAAAATTGCAAGTACAGTTTTAAGCTTCCACCAAAAAAATTATTAGCTGTATTTAGTGAGCTGAAGCTACATGTTTCTCTTAAGTACGTCTCTAAAAGTTTTTAAAATTAACCACTCAAATCCTGTTTGATCTTGCTTTTAATCCTAGGGTAGAAGAAAGTTTTCCTATGTTTTAATCTTTAATCAATTTCCTCACATTCTGTTAGTTAATCAAGTAACTAAAATAGTTGAGTAAATGAAAATAAGAAAATATGTAAGAGGTTATGGCTCTCAGGAGATATTTGAGCAAACTTTGGTTCTACTTGTTTGGCCAGATATTTTAACTAACTCAGTGAAGGTGGGACTTAAAATAATGATAATAGCAGCAAAAAAAAAAAGAGCTTTGGCATCAGATTCTTTAATCTGAATGATTTTCACTGTTTATAACATGTCAGGCCTTGACATACATTATCATCATATTTTGATTTTCTTTTTTTTTTTCAAGTAACGCTGTATTTACCTTAAACATAAATAAGGAATTTGACCTCTAATTTTAAAATAATAATTGCTTTTTGTCCATTCAATTTAAATTAACAATTATTCTAGCTGAGAAAGTCAGAAGGTATAGAGTCATGCACCTACTACTGTGGGAAGAAAATATAATCTTTCATACATAAAGATATCTGGTGCCTGTGCAGAACTTCAGATCTCAAGAGCCTTAAAGCTCCAGGTAGTGTTGTTATCTACATTATTTTCATTTTTATTTTTAAATGCTATTTTTGTTCTTCCAAAAGTATAAATATTCATGTCTATAATACGGAAATCTACTGGGAATTGAGGCACTTAAGGATAAAAATAAATTGTACCTAAACTGTTAACCACAATCTGATTTACATTTTTGCTGATGTTTTTACATTTTTAATTTGGTTTATTAATTTAATATTTAAATGCATTTACTTATTATTTATTAAATACATACATTAGTACATCTGCCAACCAATATTATGCATCACAACACTACACTTAAATATATTAGAAATACTTTATTAAAAATATTAAAGCTTCATAAAAATGCATGCACGAAATAATACGCTAAAATTTTATCATGACATTGGACTTTTGATATCTTCATCTGCACATAAAATAAGCTTAACACATCTGTCCATAGTATATTTGGTAAATGGTATCATAGGATAATATATACAAACCTTTGTTTTTGGTTATGACTATGGATCACTGCACCACTCTGAGAAAACAGTTTAAATTTGCATTAGGAAAGTGTATTGGTTCCTCAAAGTTCTTACCTTGAATGTTTGGATAAAGAGCCATAAACAACACTGCCCATCTTAAAACATTTGTTGTGGTTTCTGTCCCAGCTATGATGAGTTCTCCAACAGAGAAAATTAAGTTTTCTCTTGAAAATGTAGATTCTGGATCATTTTCATTGCAATCCATCTCATCCAAATATGCATCTACAAAATGTCGAGGTGACTGAGGCTTCCTATTTTCAGAGACACGTTCAATAAGCTCATGAAGAAAGTCATAGACTTCAGCTGCATTTTTAAACAGCTGCTGGTGTTTCCCAAATGGCAAGATACCAATCCAAGGAAAAGCATTATATAGAAATACAGAAGCACTAGCAGCTAATTCAATATTTTCACTAAAAATCTCAATCATGTGCTGAAATTCAGTATCTTCATATGTGAAACGTTCTCCAAAAATAATCAAATTAGTAATGTTTGAAACAGCATTTGTTATCAAATGCTTAAGATCAAATGGTCTGCCTTTGTATGTGTCAATGGCATCAAGAAAAAACACAGATTCTTCTGAAATTTTGTGTTCAAAGGACCTTTGACCATATCCAAAAGTTCGAAAGGTATTTACAGCTAATTTGCGATGTTCTGTCCATCCTCTGCCATATTTACTGTTCAGTAAGCCTGAAAAAATATTTCGACACAGTATTTTATGCAACGCTTTATTTTTCTCCATAAATAAAATTATTTAACAAGACAAAAAATTAGACAAAAAAATTACATACATCTTGCTATAGAACATAATCCAGGAGTGACAATCCTTTCCAAATAATATCTTTAAAGAAGCACCAAGTACTTTATGAAAGGAGATAAAGAGGTAGAAAAAAATGGCTAAAGCAAATGTTTCATGTGATCACAAACCCATCTATTGGATAAAAATTACATTTTTATTTAAAAGACATTAGCACTTACCTCCCATGTTTGTCAGCTTCTTAAACAAAGGAAGAGATGGTCTATCTGCAAAAATTTCACTTTGATGAACAAGGCATTCTTTTACTGCATCATAGCCATTCAGTACAATAGCAGATATACCTCCCAGATCAAGACTGAAGATCTTTGGGGAAAAAATAATAGAAATTGTAAAACGCTATTACAACCAAATCTTAAGAAGAAACAATGAAAACAAGTAAAATCGAGTAATGAAAAAGTGAAACAACACTAAACATCCATGCAAAATACAGACTTGGATCAACTGCAGTGGAGCAGACAGGTAACCAGAGGTGATACAACTGTGGCATTACACAGTAGAGTCTGTTGTGAGCTAATTTACCCTGCCAAAAGATAAAGTAAATTAGCCCGCACTACTTTCTGTGCTTTGCTGTGCACTTAAACTGACCAGCTCTCCAAAGTAAGGACTGGGATGCTTTCATAGAGTCGTTTAAAAATATATGAATTTGGTCTGACAATGCATATTTCTCACAAAAAAATGTACTGTCCTCTAACATTAGTAGATGTAAGTAAATATTAGTGTAAGTATATACTTATAAGTATATAACGTTACTAGATATAAGGTGTAGCTTTTATATAAGAACTAGAACTAAAATACATATATTGTCTGCTTTCCCAGTTTGCTGAGACTCCTGCCCCAGGATGGCGAAAGCTTTGCTGCTGTATCTGCTCCTCTCTCCTGCCTGAGGAAAGGTCAGTGCCAACAGCTTCACTCAGTTAAGGGCACTATGAAGCTACAAGACACTAAGACATCCAACATGTCACTTAGTAATAGCAGACACACAAGTGGTGTCAGGTGTGAAAACAACCAAGCTGCACCCAGCCCTTTCCACCTCCGGAAGCGGACAGCAGCTTACCCTGGACAGGCTCCCAAAGAACACTCAGATTTAGGGACCAATGACAGGACCTGAGGGAATGGCAGGAAGACGTGCCAGGGAAGGTTTAGGTTGGACATCAGGAAAAGGTTCTTCACCCAGAGGGTGGTGGAGCCCTGGAACAGGCTCCCCAGGGAGGTGTCACGGCCCCAAGCCTGACAGTGTTCAAGAAGAGACTGGACAACACCCTCAGACACATGGTGTGAACTGTGGGGTTGTCCTGTGCAGGGACAGGAGTTGGACTCTATGATCCTTGCCAGTCCCTTCCAACTCAGGACATTCTATGATAGAAGGGAGAGCCACAATGACAGCCGCCAATTGGCAGCATAGCCCAGCTAGTCCCATCTCCTGTTTCCAGAAGGGGTTATCACTAGACACTTTGGAGAAAGACGTAATACATCCTGCAGAAGGCATGTACAGGATAAACCAAATGAAAATCCTAACCTAAGTTTTAAAAATGAAAACTGAGGCTAGATCAAGATTGAAATCCTTTATCCTTTTCATACTTTTCTTAGCATTATAAATCTGTATTTTTACCTATACAAATCTCTAGTTCTTCCTTCATCTCAGAGCTGTTGACCTCCACAATGTGAAATAATGTTAGCCTAATTACACATTCTGTGACAACTGAGTTGTCACCAAAAGTGTTGTCAGGCACTGGAACAGGCTGCTTAGGGAAGTGGTGGCGTCACCATTTCTGGAGGTGTTAAAGATGTGTAGATGTGGCACTTAGGGACATGGTTTAGTGGTGGACTTGACAGTGTTAGGTTATTGGTTGGATTCTATGATCTTAAGGGTCCTTTCCAACCTAAGCAATTCTATGATTCTGTGCCTATTTTGTTTTAGCAAACTTGTTATTTTCACTGTTACAATGGCTCTTCTTTTTTATGTGACAAAAAGACACTCCCATATGTTTATGCAAGGCATTTGTGTTTTGTATACTTTGATCACAGCTTCTATCTTTCTTCTTACGTTATCTATAATAATAATAAAAAACCCTTTCATTGTATTTTTCCAGAGCCCCCCAAATAATCATACATTGTCTTCAATTTCCCTCAAATTCTGCAGGATCCTTTCTGGCAGCAGGTGACTAGAACTACATACAGCATTCCAGGCAAGTAGAAAGCTTAGTTTATTTGATGACACATTTTCCTTCCTATTTACATTCTATTTGTCCTAGTATCTTGCTTGAGACACACTTTTAAATTTTTCTGTTGCCAAAACAGAGGAAACAAAAACTAATCCTATCCTTTTGTTTCTGCCATTTAGCATCCTTTCAGTTTGTGCACTTTGCTTCGCTTCTCATTCATGGCAAGACTGTGACTTATTCTGTTTCTACTGTAGGTTTCATCAGTGACCTGGACAAAAGCTTTTGACAGACTGAAGTTCTAGCAACAGTTTTATTTGCTTGTTAGGGGTATTATACTTAAACAATTCTAGCAGTTTGAAGGACATGATTATCTAGACAAACCACTGTTTGTTGGACACAAAACTCAGTCCTTCACAGACCTCCAGCAATAATCCTGCTAAGTAAAACACCAGAGATGTTCTAGTCCGCAGATGAGGAATGGCTGGCTGGGTGTGGGCACTGACTGGGCAGCAGCTACCAGAATACACGTGTACATGTGTGCACACACATGTTACACATACATGCTGACAAATGCTAACACCTGCCTACCTTTCCTTGCTACGTGTAGTTTGGGTTTAATTTTTATGAACCTTGTAAGAATAGACTGGCTGCTTGAAACCGGATGATGAAAAGAAATACCTGATATATAGGAAAGTATGGAAAAAAGAGAGAGTCCATTCTTATGTATACTAATTGACTGCAAGTATCCCAATGAAGGTACTTGGAAGCAACGTGCTTTCAGTGAAAATGTGACTACTATTGGGTTGGTATAAGTTTGTTAGTTTTGAGCCCTTTTGGCGTGTTCAAGACCCGCGGATATGAAACAAGCGAGTTACTTCCATGTGCAACAGGACAGCGGTCCGAGCATCGTACCAAACTAAAGCAGGAGCCGGGCGGGCAGAGAGCTCCGCTCCGCCGCTCTGACCCCAGAGGGAGCTCCGGCCTAAGAGCTGAACCGCTTCCTCTCTGCCCCTGATCCGGCCCTGCGCTCGCTGGAACCGCTGACCGGCTTTGCCAGAGCCTTGTGCTGCGGGCCCCGCTACCGGCCGGGTACCGGGCCCTTTCCCCGCCTCCCGTCAACCGGCGGGGCTGCTCCGCGCACGGGGCTGCTCCGCGCACGGTGCCGCTGCCCCCGCCCCGCGGCGGCGGGACCTGGAGCGGCCGCCTCCGCGGTGCTGCTCGTCCTCCGGCGGGGCGCGGGCACTGACAGCCGCTCCGGGCCGGGGCCGGGCGGTGGAACGGCTGCCCCGGCCGGACGCGCCGTGCTGCCGGTGCGGCTCCGGGCTCCGCGGCAGCCCCGGGGCCGCCGGAACGGGGAGCGCCCGCCCGGCTGCCTCCTCCCCGGGCTCCGCCGCCGACAGCGCTGCTCGCCCCGACCCAGCCCGCGCCGCTCCCGCCCCGGGGGACCCCGGGGAGGCGGCAGACGCCGCCGGAGCGGCGGTACCTGCCCGTGGATCTGGCTCTGCCGCCGCATGTAGACGTGCGGCTGCTCCGCGCCCAGGGCGTGGATGTTGCCGATGAGGGGCAGCCCCGCGGGGCCGGGCGGGAAGCCGGGCGGCCGCCGCTGCTTCAGCAGCTGCCGCACCACCAGCGCCAGCACCGCGGCCGCCAGCAGCAGCAGCAGCAGCCAGGCGCCGCTGCTCGCCGCCGCGCCCGGGCCGCCCGCCGGCCACATCGCGCCGCTCCGCTTCCTCCTGCCGCCGGGCCCGGCCCAACGCCCTTATTGGGCGGCGGCAGCACCGCCCCGCGCTCATTGGCCCGCGGCGGCTCCGCCCCCTCGCGTCAGGGCGGGGACGGGACGGCGCGAAGCCGCCGCGGGGCCGGGCCCGGCCGGGGCGCAGCGGTGCGGGAGTTAGTTACGGTTGGACGCGGTGACCCTGACGGTCTGTTCCAACCGAAGTGATTCTGTGATCGCTGGGGTCAGCTGGGAACGGGCTGGCCGCCGCTGGCCCGCGGGACTGCAGAAAACGGGTGTCGGGGAGTGACTGCACATGCATACCCGCAGGATTCAAACGGTGTGCTCGCTTATGTTTGCCCAGGATGGGCAGATTGAAAAGGAAAGATAAACGTCACGTGTACATCACAGAACAGTACACCCACAACTTTTAATGAAGGCAGGTGCAACGATGCTGACCCAGTTCTCTCAGTCAGAGTCGTCGATGCCGGTGTGTTGTCATGGACTGACGGCTGGTTGGGCTGGTTGGTTGAACCAGGGTGTGTGCTGGTTTCCATGGCTCAATGCAGCGAGACACTCTGATTTTCAGGTGAACCTTCGTGCAATGAGTAGTCAGTTGTACTGCCCTCAGGATCTTTCCTTTGTCCTAGCTGCAAAATGCCTGTGAAGCATGTGTCAGTGCCAGCATCCTATATAAAAATCTTCCCAGTGTGTCGGAATACAAAAGTGGCTTGAGCACTGCTAGAGAATTATTTCTTTCATTCTTCTTCCAAGTTATTTATTTATCCTTTCTTCCAGTATGATACTGCCTGTTGTCTTGACTGAATTACTTGGCACATACCTGCAAAAAAATGTCAATATTTTCGTGTCAGTGCCTTATGATTTATCACCAGAGGGCAAGAGATTCAGGACCCCAGCTTGGCCCCAGCCAGGGGCAGAATAAGGAGAAATGGCCAAGGATTAAAGTAAGATGTGCAATGTGCTTGAGCAGTTGTGCTGAATCACGTGAACTTGAACAGATTTAAACCTAATTACTTATACACCTTTAGAGAAAGAAGGGGTCTCCAGACACTTTAGCTCAGCATATTCAGGTGAACAGAGGTACACAGACTGGCTGGTCAGAAAACACTTCAGAACAGTGTGAGGAGGACTAATTCACAGCCTACAGACTGTAATTGTACAGAATTAACTTGGAAGATGAAATTGCTGTTGATTATAGTGGGAGTAGAAACATTAATATGCCAGATACACCATGCAATTATATGGTGTATGGTACGGTGTATATGCATATCATTATTATTGCAGTCTCAGAAGAATGTAACCCATTTATGTACATAAGCATCTGTCTTTGGAAAGAAGAGGTTGGTACTTTTCTCTCCTCATCCCCACTCCTGATAATATGATACTTGAATAGTTCTCAAAGTGTATGAGGAAACACAAGAAGAGGTACTATTGCTATGATTGATTGATTGATTGGTTGGTTGATTTTTACTGCTAATCCTCAACATTCTGTTATTTAAGTGTGTAACACTTCACATGCACCCAATGTTTTAGGTGATCATGATTTCCACTGCATCTGTGTAAGAAAAGAAAGAAAAAAGTGATTGACAATTTCGGTAGCAACCATTTTGAAGGGGAAAAAAAATAGCATAGAAAAGACCCAAAATGAGAAAAGAAGATCAGAAGAAAAGTCCAAATGTTTGGCTAAAAAAGGAAGAAATAGACTTGTATGGGGAAAAAACCCCCAGATAATATTTGACAGTTATCTTCAAGCAGAGGAGAGAACTGTCAAAACTGACCTTACTATAGTGTTTGAGCCTTGGTGAGGGAGAAGAGATCGAGGTGTTATCCGCTGTAGCAGAGGAAGTGAGACTGAAGAGCATGATTGCAGAACAGTAAAATCAGTTTTGGTCAAGCCAAATGCAAGAAGGTGGTGATCAGCCAAGGTTAAAGATCTGAGAATCTCTAGAGGGTGCATGATTAAATGGAGGAAAAAGTACCAGCATGGATAAATATGAACTGAAAGTTGTCAAAAGTAAGTGATCAATAAACCCTTGAGGACAGATGAAATTACTTAAGAAAGCAGGTTTAGGGCTCCAATGGCTATCCAAGGGCAGGATTCCTTGCCAGTTTCTGACTGATCCTTTTTCTTTTTAATTTTTTTTTTTTTCTTCAGAAGTGTGGGGGCAGCTTGTGCTGAATTGCTTCTTTGGGAAGGTTTTACTCATCTTAGTCACAGATGGTCAAATGAACAAACTCATAGGATGAGTAAAGGTTTTTGTATTTCAATTATAAAAAAGATGGCTGAGTAATGAACCCCATCAAAGCACGTATCTTTATTAAATTCTAAAACATTCTAGTCACCAAGATTTACAATTACTTCGCATTGTAAATTCTGTAAGGAGAAGCTGGAGAAAATCAAGTAACAGGAAATGATTGTGTTCCTGTCTTCTCAAGAAAAGCAGAAAGTAATTCTTTGATGAGGAGTGACTACACATATATACACATAGCTTTGACTTTTGAAGAAATATACTGACTGATGTGGCTGTTCTTTTAGTAACAATATTAAGATTCTGATGATAACTCTATTACACTCTGGAGCGAAACATTATGTAGTTTGCAGCTTGCACTAAATACCTCACAAACTTGTATTTAGCAACAGTTGGAAACAGGCTTGGGCTTTCTTACTCTTTAGCATTGACATTGTTGCTGTACATCTAGAAAACAAGGTAAACCTTGATCAAGCTAAAGTGCTTTCCATTCCTCTGATAGCGTCTCTTGTCCAGTGAAGTCATGCCATTACTGATAAAATGTCATACAGGAAAACAACTTCTTTATAGACAGAAATGTAAAAAATTTGCTCCTTTTTTTTTGAGGGTGGGGCAAGGAAAAGGAAGAGGTCTATATAGATGTGTATAAAATAGGCATGCTTCTCATTGAAGAATTAATTTTGTAAGCCCACTGACAAGTTTAGAGTCATGTGCAGATGTTATCTATTACACTCACATAGCTCTTTTCAACACACCTGTGTCATCAGATCAGTTTCTAAGTTACAATTATCTCCTTAGCTAAGCCTATAATGATGTTGGTGCTTTATAGATTTGCTAAAACAGAAAAGCATATCTAATGTTTTCACTTGTGAATTTGGTGATTGGTTGCTGAAAAAAACCCCAAACCAACAAACAACATTTCCTTAATCACAGTCCTACTGTGCCTAAACATTTTATGTCTGTCAGGCAGACTCGGAAAACCATGGCACTGGTTTAAAGACTGTAATTTCAAAACCGATTTTGGCATATTTTATTTGCTGGCTCTTTCAGAGTATACTTAGATCAATTTTATGCATAAATTTAGAAACGTATATTTTTAATTGATAGTCTCATATGAATATTGGTTCCCAGAAACTCTGCTGTAAGTAGATTAACACATATTATGTTGTAATAGCCTTTGCCTTCATGTACTATTTACCAGCACTGAAAGGAGAGAGATCTTTTTTAGTCCCAAATTTAGCTGAAGGTACAAATCATTGCCTTTGCACAAGTCTCTTTTGCCCAGCTAAGAAACAATTGCACCCCGTCCTCCTCACACAGAGGGCAGTGCTGGGAAGGGCAGGGATGTGCAGCCGCAGTATCTTACAGCATCGAGGCAAGTGAATGGTCCTGGAAGGGACTGATGGAAATAGTAAGTTACACTGTGGCTTAATCAGACCTCAGTGCTATCAAGATAAAGAAGGAAACTATGATATGAGATCTTCCACCTTTCTTATAACCTGTAAAGAACAAGCATGGGATTAACTTGAGGATTTAGGATATAGTTTCTCACCGTATTTTTGCTGACGTGCTCTGATGACATGTAAGATAGTAGCACAGCATTTGCACAAGCAATCTAAGTTTTATAACCACGCTGTTGCTTAACAAGGCTAGTTTTCTGTTCTGAGGTTGTTTACCAGAAAAGGAATTTGTTCAACTCTTACCTTACCTGCAGATTGCATAAAACAGAAGTGGAAATAGGTGTCGATTTTGAAATATTTTCAGAGTGAGATTTTCCTCTGTAGTTCATCCCCTCTGTGCCACCCTTGTCACGCTGCACGACTGACCCTGGCTGTACTGGGTGAGCTGCGAGTCCCTCTGGAGGGATTCCCCTTTCAGCCTGTTGGAGGTGCAGCCTGGACGGAACTGGGTCTGGCTGCAGCACCGGGGAGTTCTGCCAGTTGTCAGAGGGTTGTCAGAGGTGCTGCCAGGTAGCATGAGACAGGGCTGGAGCCTCCGTGAGCCTGCTCAGAGCGCGAGTGGCTGTCATGCAGGGCAGAGGATGCCAGAGCCACAGCCTTGCAGTCTGCCCCTGTGCCCTTGCCAAGAAAACCTCAGTGCAGGACGGTGTGACCCAGTTTGATTAAAAAGATTATTCTGTGCTGGATTTGGAATATATATACAGGGAAACTGCTGCAAAACCTACTGAGTGAAAAAGCTCAGTAGGAATGTTTCAATGAGAATAAACCAATGCAATACTGGTCTTCCATTTAAAGTGTCTTCCATACTTCAGTCTGGAAGCTTGTCTAAGGTGTTTTGGAAGAACGGAATTTGCTTCCAGACTGATTCACAGAGTTCCCAGTAATTAGTTCAACAACAGTTCCACTTTCTGAAAAGTAGTCACCGAAGCAGCTGAAATCCATATTCGATGCCCATTAAAAAGGAGACCATTTAGTCCTGAGATCTGTATCAATGTTCTGGTTCTCCGGGAATACTGCATTTTTACAAAAAGAGGCTCTTGGTTTTGGGCCAGATTCAAACCAAACTGCAAGATGGATGCGTAAAATATCAGCACGCTCTCCTGAACAGAGTACACTAGCAGATGTAGATCTTACCAGCAATAAGTAGAGTGAAAGGATTACCACTCTGGCCTTAAACACGGCGCTCCTGCTCACAAACAGCTTTCTTTTATAACAATACAATGTTGTTAACTCTGGTTCAGCTAATATAGTTTTCTGCAGAACAGACTGCAATGAAACGTTAGCAAGATGCTTTCACGGGAGCTCAGTAGTGCTCAGTTTCTCCCACATGGCTTTCAGTCTTCTTAGGTGGCAGCATTGTCTGGCCGTTCATGGAGACAGGATCCCAAATTAGAGACTAGACAGCCACCAGAAACACAGGTAAGTAACTCCCCAGCTTCTCTTTGTACAGAAAGACCATGTGATTTTTACAGCTGTTTTTATCATGAAATGTCCTTGCCTGAAAAAGGCTTAGTGAGGTGCTGTGAAGAATGAGCATCGAGAGAGCAGAGACCTGGATCATGCTCACCTCCTTTGGGAAGAACTTTCCATGTCTGTGGGTCATCCCTGCTTACCCCCTCATTTTGTAGGGTCCTCTCTTGTCAGAGAGGAAATTTTGTCTGTGCAGCTCACAGTCTTGTCTGTCTTGAAGAATTACATTTTATTATTGGACAGAAATCTCAACATAATATATAAATGTGATATTTTTGTTTAATAGCATGTCAGCTGGTAACATGTAAGAATCTCACTGCAGTGTCTATGGCTTGTTGACAAAATGACAATGTTTAGAATTAGAGAAATGGTTGCACTTTAAAATGCAAACAAAATAATATAAAACAGAAGAAGTATCTAGTGTAGAGAAAATCACTTTAAAGAATGACAGATTCTTCTTATGCCTTCCAAATTTAAATAAATTTATTTGATAAGGAAATTCCTTTTACTTGGAGCTGCAAGTTGCATGAGATAGTCTGATTTCTTAAAAAAAAAATCCAGTCATTCTATAGCTCTTCATTTCATCTGCTTTGAACCTATACTCATCGATTATTTTACCTGATATATTATCAGGCACTGAAAAAAACGGAACAAGTTCCTTGGAACAGATTGTTTCAGTAAATATCTTGCTGTACTAGTGCAGTGCTCATAAGTACCCCTCTTTGCTAGTTTTTCCATGAATACTTAACATCTAATTTTGGATTTATCTAGGAACAGGAGACCATTATCCTGTGAAAATCACGTATCATTTTACAGCTTCAAACCCAGGCAAACTGGTCTTTGGGGTTCTTTGTACTGGCTAAACTGTCTTTCTTCTCCATCTTATGTATAAGAGAAGAGAGGTTTGTAAAAAGAAAATGTATCTGGTGAGACCAGATGACGTACAGCTGAGGGGAAAAAACAGGACCCGCGTTCCAGCTGGGAGTCCCTCCATTAGCTCTGGCAAGGAGCAGCCAAAGCTCTTGCCAACATCCAAGTACTATTTCATCTATACGTGCACAAAAGTAGATCTATTGGCATTCATACCTGTTGCTTTAAATTTACGTTTCTTCCTGTGAAAGCTTAAAGTAGCAATGTTGGCATGTGAAATCCTGTCGTCACTGCACCTTACAGGCTGCAGCCCGAGGCTGAGTCGCACTGGCAAGAGAAGGGCTTGAACTGACCGGAATCAACCACAAGATGAAATGTAACTTTTGGTTTTTTCTCCCCGAAGAACTGAAATATGCTATTCCAACAGAGTCATCTGGATTTTTTAAGGTTAAAACAGGAATATTCTGTATGGATACGGAGTAAATAAGTTCCCAAAGCGAATGTGAACGACTGTTAACATCGGAAGAGTAAAGGAAAAGTGGAGCTGGGGAGAGAGAGCGAGAGAAATGTCTGATTGGGAGCCCAGTCATTAAGTTCCTACACTTTATGTCTGTTGCTGTAGCTATACAGGTCACGTTAAAACAGCAAAAGCGATGCTGAGCTGTTTCCTTAGGTGCTACCTAATGTCTGTAAACGCAACCTCGGAAAACTAGCTTAAAAATCACAATAGGAATTGTGAAATTGAAATAAAATACTGAAACTGCTTCTCGCGGGAGGATTCCCGTGATGAGTATATGTGCGATAGAGCTACTGTTTAAAACGAAAATTTAAATTTGTGTGTGCGGGGGTGAGGGGGAAGCCGGCCAGGGAGGAGAGTAGTGCCCGTAGAGCGGGCTATGGGGCGGGCAGCGGGGAACCCGGGGGGCGGCGGCGCCGATGCAGGCGCCCCTAACCCCGCTCCATCGGAGCCTCCAAATCCAGCTTGTGGGTACGGAGCAAGCTCGGACCCGCCGCAGCCCACACGCTGTGCACTTCAACGCCCCCTCTCTCCCCCACCCCCGCGCCGTGCGGCGCCGCGCTCGTTTCCCTCCCGTCACTGCGGGCAGCGGGTGAGCTCGGCAGGTCGGGGCGCACGACCTCCCCCACCCCCGGGGGCTGTAACTCATGAAAAGCTACGAAGACGTGTTAGAGAAAGAAAACCAACCAAACACACAAAAAACTGCTAGTCATCTGAAAAAAACAAACAAACTCAACCCCCCCCCAACTGGCTTTGCAATCGTCGTTCTGCAAAACGCACACGGAGAAGTTGCGCGGCCCCGCCGGCGGGCCGGCCCCGTGCTGGGGGGAAGGGGAAAGGGGTGTCTGGGCGGGTGCTGGCACCCCGAAAGCCTGGCAGCAGGGCAAGGAGAAACTCCCATCGGATGGTCAGCGACTCGCGTGCGGTTTTCAGTATGTTCCTGTTCCTCTTCGAACTTCAAAGATAAATGCAACAAAACAAGCACCCGCCCCGCGCTTCTTCCCAACTTCGTTCCCCTCCCGGTGAAACACGCGATTCCCGTGTCATCGGGAGCGACCCGTGTCATCGGCTTCTGCAGAAACATAAACGAAGAGACGCCAGGAGGTCCCCGGGAAAGCTCCCCCATCCATTTTAAGTAGCGAAACGAGCGATCAAGATGCGCTCGTCGCCTGCCTCGCGGTGCGGCCGCGCAACCTGCGCGGTGCTCCGCTCGCCGCGTTCTCACCGCCGGTGCCCGCGGTGGCGGCCCAGCAGCGCTGCACAGGCGGTAACGCACCGCGGGCGCTGCCCGCAGCCACCGGGAACGATGAAGAGCCCCGGCGATGCAGGGAAGCGAGGGCAGGGGCGGGAGCGGGCGGCGCCGGGCCGGGGGTACCGGGGACCGGCAGCGCCGCCCCCTCCTCCGGCCGCGGTCCCTGCGCGCCCCCCGCCCGGCCCAGCGCCCGCTGCCGGCGGCTGCCGGTGCTCGGGGTAGCGCCTGGGCATTCTCGCTGCTGCGGGGGACGCACCGGCGGTGCCTGCCGGTACCGCCAACCTCGGCAAACGCCCCGAGACTTGTGGCGGGCAGGAAAGGCGCTCGCTAACCCCGGCGCCCGGAGGCGGTGGAGGGGCATTCCGTATCCAGGCGCTGAAGAGCAGCCCGTCCGACCCGCTGCTCCCCCTGCCCCACGACCGCTCTGGCGGACAGCAGTGTCCTCCCACCCACGTGTGGTGTCGCGTCTCCCCGTGGGCCCCCCGGGGCGCGGCTGGTGCTGCCGCCCCCGCCGGCCCGGTACTTGCTGCGCCTGGACAAACATCCTGAGCGGGCAGGTGCATCGCCGCCGCGCCGTGACAAAGGGCCCTCCGCAGGTGATGCATGGGCCGGCGAGCAGCTGCCCGGTAATCCCTGCCAGTGGGGGCTCAGCGTTACACTGAGGAGGCGACCCCCTCCCCTTCCCCGGTGCCTCTTCTTTGCGTCGGGAGACGCTGCACCTGTCCGGAGACAGAGGTGTTATTATGGTGATGATGCTGATGGTTTTCCTCGAGGTCACGCCGCGGAGCAGCCCCGGGTGGGGGCGAGCGGTGCGGCCGCTGCCGCCGCGGGGCTGCCCCCAGCTACCACGGGCCCCGGGCTCCGGGAAGGAGCGGCGAGGTGCCGGCCGCAAGCGCCCCCTCCGCTGCCGGAGAAACGAGGAGGTCCTGGGGTGCACCTTTCGGGCAGGGTTCGGCGCTGCCCCGCCCGCCCTGGCAGGAATCGCGGCGCCCGGGGAGACGGCGGCCGCGGGCACTCCCCTACGTGGTGCCCCTGCCCCACTGCACACATTCTTCGTCCCCAATCCCCGCCCGTGCGGGACCCCCGCCCGCCCAAACGCCGCTGCTGTCGGAACGCCGGGAGAGCGGCTGGGTACAACCGAGCTCTGCGCTGAAGCCGCGGCGGCTGCCGGGCGGGTGGGGAGGGCGGCTCCAGCGGGAGACATCCCGGGGAGGGAGCGGCCCCGCTCTGCAATGCGGTTCCTCTGCTGCAGAGGTCGCCACGCGTGAGCGATCCCGTGGGGAAACGGGGGCGAGCCCCGGCCGCGCGGCGTCAATGGTCCTCCCGCACAGCCCGCAACGCCCCCGGCGCCGCCTCGCCCCTCGCCGGATTTTTTTTGTGAATGGGACGCTCACGGAGTGGGGCATGACGTCACCGCCGAGCCGGGCTCTGGAGCCCAATGGCAAACCGGGGCCCGTCGGGCGGCCGAGGCGGCGATTGGCTGGCGGGCCCGCGCGGGCGCCCACGCAGGCTGCCGCGGCGGCAGGTATAAAGCGGCGCCGGCGGGCAGCGCGCGGTACCGCGGTTCGGCGGCGCCAGCGGCAGCGGAGCCTCACCCGCGCAGCACCGCCCGCCGGTAAGCGCCGCGCCGAAAGCACCGCGCCTAAAGCACCGCGCCTAAAGCACCGCGCCGAAAGCACCGCGCCGGCTCTGCCCGCCGCTCCCGGCGTGGGGCGGGTCTCGCCGCGTGAACCCCCATTCTCCCCCGGGGTGCGGAGCTTTGCGCGGGGCCGTGACGCCTTCGCTCATGTGCTTGTGCACGCGTGCGGGCACGGAAGCGAGTCAAGGAAGGTGGGAGAAAGTTAGTGCTCGGTCTCTCTTCCGTTCCCCCGCCGACACGACGTGGGGTGTCCCGCCGGGCGGCTCTCCGTGCACAGCGCTGCCGGTGCCCGGCGGGGGCTCTGCCGGTGCTGGGCGCCCCGGGGACCCCCGGGAAAGCGGCGCGTCCTCTGCAAGGTGCCCCGTCGTTCCGGTGAGCCGCAGCGAGAGCTGGGAGCTAGTAAAACTGAAGCTGGCGTGCGAGTTAACGGTGTGCTTTCTTGAGTGGAAGATGACCATGCTGTGAGAAAAGAGGTGGATCTCGGAGGTTTTCAATTATGTATTTTTTACAGATTTTGTTCCAATGACTAGTTTTTTAACTGATCATTTTTCTGGTTTCAGAGTATATATATTTGTTGAAATTAAAGTACTTAGTCCTTATAGTATAATCCTAACTGGGATATTAGCATGCCAACTGTCAAGAAGCAGCAGCTTCAGGTAGAGTGCCAACAGTGGCACTTCATTCTTAAAAATGTTAAACACTGAACATTTCTTTATTTTTTTTTTCTCTTGTGACTTTTATCCTATAACACTGCCTGTTCGTGCTGGATACACTAACCATGATGTCGTATGCAGTAGTTAGAGGAACATTTCCTCCACCAGTTTAAAGGAGAGTCTGCATTAAGTTGAATGCAGATAGCTGTACAGAACTGCACCCTGAAAAGATGCATTTTTATCCTCTGTAATAGTGCTAAATTATAGTAAAAGTTTGAGAAAACCCAAACAAAAAAGCAATAATCAAAATAAATCGGAAGCTGATAATACCAAAAAAAAAGTTAGTATTTGTGCTACTTGTGGCTAGGAAAGGATGACCTCTTCAGTAGATCTTATAGGATTGAGAGGGCTGGAAAAAAGCCATTGCTTGATGTACCTCTTTGTTGTAGAGAGGAAATCATGGTTACGCTGAAGATTTCATCTTTCCTTGCTGTTTATGCCTTGGTTGTGTGCCAGATGGAGAGCTTCCAGGCAGCCCCAGTCAGGTAAGAAGCTGGTCCTGTTGCTGAGTGTTGCGTCTGAATGGTATGAAAAGACTTAATGTCTTTTAGAGATCTAGGAGGGAAACAGAGTAAGTGAATGAGAAAGCTGGCTACTTTTGATGCTATTTTTGCCACTGTGGCTTTTAATTACATATCTGAAATGCCTAATGCTGTGCATGAGTCCGGTTTATGTATTCACACCAGTGAAAGACATTGTCAATGACAAACCCCTCTCTTCTGTGTGGATCTCTGCAGCAGTCTGGGTTTTATTCATCCTGTTCTGTTTGCCTCTGCTTAGACCTGGCTTGGAGTCCATAACAGATCGAGTGACGCTCAGTGATTATGAAGCTCGGAGGTTATTAAATGCGCTGGTGAAAGAGTTCATACAGATGACAGCAGAAGAGCTGGAGCAAGCCTCTGAGGGGAACAGGTAAGGACTGCAGTCCTTGGGGGGGAATGTTAAGTGTTTGATATTTAGCAAAAGCCATCTGAGAAGACCCTCTGCAGTTGGAGATTTTTTTTTTTGTTTGTTTTCTTGGGGTTATGGCTAACTGTGGTCACCTAACTGGTAAAGGATGATACTGCAGAGACATCCTGCTAGTGGTATTGGGGAATGGCTTCCACCCAGTTAACCTGCTTCTATCTGTCTTCTACAACTGAAAGTGGAGGGCGATTTGAGCTTGAATGAGGGGGTTGTGTTAAAATATAGCAGCAAAAGGTATGTCTTCCTAGTGGGAGTGCTAGGGGCCATTCAGTCACTCTTGGATTCTCTGTCGTGAAAGCGCATGCGATTGTGAGGCATGGAAAGTCCCTGGCAGGGGACGTGTTCCTCCTAATGCACGCAGCACCACTCTTCCCCCCTAGACCAAAGGCATGCATTATCCTAATAGGATTTGTATTGCAAAGCATGGTGGTGATGTACGAGAGACTGAACGGCATGCTGAGTACATGGGAAATAAAACTCCCTGACCCCTGACTATGAGCATTCAAAAGGCTAACGACCTTGCTTTTCAACAAAGTTGAATTAATTGAAAAAGAGTGTTTTCCTTCTGACTGCATTCGTATGAGCCTTCCTTGCATGGAATGTCACAGAGGTGTTTTATTTATTTATTTTTTAAGTTTCCTAACAGTAAGTGTTTATCTAGGGAAGAAATGCATGAACATGCATGTTTGAGATTACTCTTCCTTTGGGCATGTTGTGTTTGTGGTTTGTTGTTTGGTTTTGGTTTTTTTGTGTTTTTGTTTTTTTCCCCCCTGCAGCCTGGATAGACCCATTTCCAAGCGCTGTGCCAGTCTGAGTACTTGTGTGCTGGGCAAACTGTCTCAAGAATTGCACAAACTGCAAACTTACCCTCGCACTGACGTCGGGGCTGGAACTCCTGGCAAGAAACGAAATGTGCTGAGTGACGTGGAACATGAACGCTATGCAAACTATGGGGAACCCCTAGGAAACAACTAAACATGCTTATTTCTCCCCTCCTCCCTTTTTTTAACCTGATGCATGTGGATCTAATTTTGATTGCTAATTTTGCTATGTTCATTTGATTCTGTTTTTGACAGAGAATGTTTGAGATGGACCTAATGTCAGGAAGACAGAGAACAGAACATGCATACCAAGCAAGGGGAAAAAATAAATAAATAAATACGAACAGCACTACCTTGAGATTTCAAATTATTTTCTTAGACCCTGATTAAAAATGAATCTAAACAATGCTCTTCATTTCTGGCTGCTAAATATAGAAGTAGACTGTTCTTTTGTGCCTGCTCATGCACTTGTTCAATAAACCTATTTTTCTATAAGGATTAGATCTGCTTGGCTTAATGACTTATCTTAAAATGTGAGATCTCTAGGTAAGCCCAGAAAAAAATTATAAGTTGTCTTAATGTTCAAGAGAGGCAATCTCAGTAATTAAAGAGAACTTAGAAATTGAAATCATAGACATTCATTGATATGTACTAATGTAATCAGGCATGCATGCAATCTTGTTAGTAAGGATCCTGAGAAGCAAAGGAATCAGAAAAGCCTTGTACAGATTTGTTCAAACAAACTAGAAATGTAATCCTGTTTAAAACTGGGTACTGAACACTTCCAGGTAAGAATTTAATGTTCTTTTCCTTCTTCCTTCTTACTTTACAACAGGTCTTGACACTAGTATATTCAAAACTCTTTAAAATATTTGTATTAATGCAAGGCAATATAATGTAGCTAAATTAAGAGAAAAAAACCCAGATTTCTTTACAGCTCTTCTGTTGCAGTACTGCATCTCTTTTAATCAGAGGCTTGTTCCAAAAAATTGACATTGGTGTTAGGAGCGGTATTTGTTGTAAACATTAATGAACTGTCTTGTAATGCTTAGCTGAGAAAAATCCTTCCTACTGCAGGAAAAAGTCATTGCTAAAGCAAAGTAGAAAATTGCTTCAGGTGAGGACCATGTGAATGCATATGCCTTGAAGTCCCCTGTCTGGCAAAGTTATTAGCTGTAGGCTGAACTCTGAGCACAGAACTAATTCTGTTGAAGTCTGTGAACTACTCCCACAATGAAGTGCTGTGGTAGACAGGGCTGTAACTCCAGGTAAGAGAGGTTCTCATTAAATACGTGGAAGCAGCATGTTTGTGTGTGGTTCAGCTGCTGTGCCAGAGCCACTGGCAAAGCCCCTGTAGTTGTCAGTGATGCCAGGATTTTGTGTGATTTCTGGATATTGGGGAGCATAGGTATTGAAGTGAGAAGTTAAAGACAAGCATCTGCTACTGTCTTTCAGCAGCATTACAAACAAAACATAGATCGAAGCTTTTGGAGGAAGTGGGGATTTGTTCAGTGGTCCAGATGTGGACCTCCTCAGCCCCTCTCTGTTGGTCATGATGACTTGCTAGAGGCAAGCAATGGCCCAGGTGCTGCTGAAAATCTGGCTTGGCTTAGTCTTCAGTCCAGTTGCCCAAGAAAGGAAGAGCTCACTACCTTTTGTAAACTGAGCCCAACACTTGGAAAAACATACACATCACTTAGTTTGTAAGCTGCCCACACAAAAGTTGCAAATACCTGCTGCACAGCAAGCCTACTCCTTCTGCTATAGAGAAATCTTTGCTAGGCAGAGTGTCCCTTACTGACATTTTGTTGTTGAGTAAATACTTCAGGAACTAACTCCTTGTTTTCCTTTTGAAAAGCAGTGTAACAGCACAGAAGAGGGCATGCAACACAGCAACCTGCGTGACCCATCGTCTGGCGGACTTTCTGAGCAGGTCGGGAGGAGTGGGCAAGAATAACTTCGTACCAACCAACGTGGGATCCAAGGCCTTCGGCAGGCGAAGAAGAAGCGTTCAAATATAAAAAGCTGAATGATGATGTAAATATGGTAAATACATTGCAATAAACAGAATCTGCAATGCAGGCAACCTGTGACATTTTCAGAATCTTAGTTTTGCTGGATGAGTAACAGATCTCTGAGAAAGCAGGGCAAATAATAGTGTAAAAAAAGATGTAACAAATAAAACAGTAGCATGTTTAGACTGCGAAGAGGAGCTTTTGTAGATAGCTAGCTTCGCAGTGCATTAACTAAATGCCACAGCTGGGTTGGAATGATTTGTCTATTTTACCAGTAACATTTTGTTATTAACATATCAGTAACTCTGGATTTGTTTCTTTCAGATTGTCATGAAACTGAAAATTCAACTTTAATTTCTAACAAAAGCAACTGTCCTCCATAAATCAAGACAGCCAAAAAGAAGATTAATTTTGCATCCTAATATTGAAAATGTTTATTTAATATAAATGAAAACACTTCTGTTATGTATAGTACAAGAGAATCTAGTTATTAAAGTTAAATTATTGTATATTCTTTTTATATGCAGCTCTATTTCAAATAAAATGTGACAGCATCTATTATTTATTTATCTTCCAGCTTATATGTGATCTATGCTACTTATCCTGGCAATACTGCCAATACTCGGGGATTATACTAAACTGCTGCCTGGCAGGGCATATGTGTATTATACGGTGTGCTGTGCCTTGATGTAAAACAACTAACCTGATTGTACAGTATGTTTAAAAAAAAGCCCAAAACCCAGTTCAGTATTGTATCATTTGTGAATTTATGCAAAATTAAAAAAAAGTATTTTAGATACACTTGGATTGAGAAACTGATTTTTCATTTGAACACACTTATGGAAATATTTGGCACTAACCCAACATGGTTGCAGATCAGATGGCCCATTGCTCTGCTGCAGCCTTGTTAACTATAAATACTAGGATTTGAGTTGAAAGTTCAGAACAGAAAGAATAGCTGCCTTTTATATATATTCATAAAGTGGTAGCTCAGAAATACACCACTTAGTGAGACTTCTGCTAGAAAAAAAAACCAAAAAGAAGCTGCAGTTACATTTAATAAAACCATCCAGACAAACTTCATCATGTGTGGGTTAAGACTAAATGTTTTTATACAGGATGTAGTTCAGATGAAATGGCCTAGCATGCTTTGTAGATTTAATTTTTGTCTAAGTTTGAATTAGAAAGGGAGAGAAAAAGGAGCTATGGAAATGTACATTTCTTTTAAGCAATCCCGAAGCAGAATCTATTTAGGGCTCAGGGATAAATAATTAGAGTGAGTGGAGAAGAGGGTAGCTGGAAGCAATCCATGGACTTCTAAGCGGTGCTGCCAACTTCCTCCTCAAAGCTGCTGCTGTTTCAGTTTAGTAGCTGAGTCAGATATTTGTTTAGATGTGTTTTGTGCTCCACAGCCAGACTCTAAAATCTGCTTCCTCAGTTCAGATGAAGATCACCCCGCTGCGCGAAGCAAAGGTGAAGGCTCTCACGATATCTCTGTCTGTCTCTGCTGCAGGTGCAATAGCAAAAAGAGAAGCGTGGTCACCCAGATGTAGACATAGCCAGTCAGGCCATCCAGTGACGACACCTCTATACCATGCTCATACATGGCTATGGTTTTACTCCTCGGGGAATATTTCAGCCCTGGTAAGTCAGTGTAAAAAGCAGATCTTGTAGAAGATATAAACCAATTTAGAGGGAGAAGTTCCACTGCCTGAATGGGCAATGGAGGAATGTTCAGGCTTGGCTTGCAGACCTGTTGCCCAGAGACGGTCTAGTGCTTTTTTCCATTTTCCTCTGAAAGAAAGTTGTTCCTTACTACAGCACCCAACAGCTTAATCTTCTCCAAGATAAAATGCCCAAGCGTTGGGATGAATACCTGTAATTTAATGATTCATATTCAACACAAAGTGAGACAATGTTTACAGGCCCCTTCTTGCTTTAAAGTCTAAAGGCTCAGGCAGTTTATTTTATCCATTTATGGCCCTTTTCTGTTGAGACACCTGAGGCTGCTTCATGTAAATGTATGACAGTTATAATGCTCATCTCATCTCAAAACTGTTAATCCTTCTTTTCAGTTAAACAAAGTTATGCATTTTTTTTCTGTCAGCTAAAGGGATTTCTTCAGACTGATATTCTACGCCAAATCACAAACCTAACACGTAAAAGAGATTCTAGTAACCTTGCTGCCTGTTTTTATATTGTCCTGGTTGGAGGAAGGTTGGATCAAACTTTTGATACTTTGAGGTATAAACACTAATATTTAAATGTTTTAAATTGCAAGACAGTGAACATGGTAGAAAGAATTGCAGAGCCACTGGAGCCTTGTCAATTACTTTGACTGACTTTGTGAATAAGTGGAAGAAATTGCTTCCATTTTTTTTAAAGTGCTGTCCCTGATAATATTAGCCAAACTTGTCAGCTCTTAAATAAACCCCAAAATTCTAACCCAGGAGAAAATCTATTTTGAAATTAGCATTTAATAAGAGAAAGTATGGTTTCTAATGTACTTCTCTTTCCATTTTAATTGCATTGCCATTTTAAGCATGCCGAATGCCGGCAGCAAACACTCTGTTGGTGCAGTATGTGCGATTGTGTTCAGTCAGCCAAGACAATACAGATCAGTCATGCACGAGTGTGTGTATTCTTGTTTACAAGGCAGTATCATCACACCTCTAGCTTGATTCTGATGTTTTTACGTGCTTTACAGTATATGTTTTCTTTAACAAATAGGTGAGTTTTTTTAAAGCTGTGTGCAAATGAAGACTTTGGGAGTACACTTTGCAAGTAAAAGCAAAGGGGGAAGAAATTTCTGAGAAAGAAATATCTGAGGGTAATTTATTGCAGACCGTCTTCATGTCATTATGGAGTTTTTGGGCTTTAATTTTGCAGATTATTTTCTAGTGGGTTGGTTTTTCAGTGCAAACATAGCCACAAGCACCGTGCAGGGGCAGGAAAGGTGGAGAATTTTGCCCAGTCCTCTGCTCTGAACTGATGGGAAGTAAAAAAGCACCATCTTGTGGCCAGCGGATAAGCACAGCGAGGGCACAGGGATCCCTCTCAGGTGAGGTATTTACCCACCTGCTTCTGCTTTTGTCTGGCTGGTGGGTGCAGTTTCCAGCTGGACGCGGGTGGGTGAGCAGGGGCGGCCACTCGGGCTGGTGCTGTGAGGAAAACTCACCTGCTCGCCTCCTGGAGCGGGCTGTGGGCATGGGGACATGCAGGAGGGTGTTGTGGACTCCTTGGGGTGTCACAGGCCCCCAGGGCCACCATGTAGGGCTGTGGCACCCTACAGGGTATCAAGCAGGTGATAACCAGCTGCTGCGGGGCCTAGGTGATGGATAACAGAGGAGCTAATACCAGCACATGTCCTCATGGACCTTTGCAGCTGCCAACACAGGGCTGCAGGAGCTTTTCTCCTGCGTGCTTTTTGCCAAGGGGTACGTGGTCTCCTGCTCGTAGATCCGACTGAGGATTTGGTTCAGGATCATGCTCCAGGACATTGCTGCATGTATTGATAGAGCATCTTTTTGAAATAAACCAAGTGGCCTTTCGCTGTGGCTCTCTCCAGATATTTAGATCCCTTTTTTATTCTTCTGTTAGTGGAATTTAATTCATCTTCCTGAAAGCTTCCATCATCTGCAGTGTGAGAAAGGAGCAGAGCTAATGCTATTGCTTCTGACACTGAACACTGCCAAAAGCAACTTGTAGCAGGCAGTAGTAAATTTTGGTATTGGTTATCTAATCCAGCATTGTCATGTCTAATTAGCAGATTGAACATCTCTACAAGGGGAAGAGTTTAAAACATGCTGAAGAATTTGAGTTTGAGTGTTTCTCCAGACTGAACTATTACAGAATGGGAGAATACCTGTTAGAGATGAAGTGGGCATTTCAAGCCTGATTTCACCCCTGTTGAGTGCTGGCAACTTCTTTTCAAGCTGGTTATGCTCACTGCTTCTGACAATCAGGTGAACCCTGCTGGAAGGGGTCCACATGGCACATATCTGCTGCCTCTTTGTTGTTCTAAAAGGCACCACATCCTTCCCCTGTTCTGCACAGAATTGCCCTCTACTTTGGATGCTCCTTATGCCTTTTAACGTTATTCTCTCCTGCAGAAAATGTCCAAGGCGTATAGTACCGTTTTTCTTTCAGAAAGTAAATAATTCCCATTTCTAAATTATGCCAAATATTGCAGTACTTTCTCTAGGAGATTTCCAGTCCATCCTTGGAGTAATAAGAATCATTGCAACATTTTTCTTTCTATTCTTGGCTTTATCACAGTTCCTGTTTGCACCAATTACTCTTTTGGCTCGAGCTGAGATGTGATCCCAGCTAACTTATTAGTGTCACCTCCACAAAAGCAAATGCTGCCTTTAAAAGTCTGAATGTGTACCTCTGGGCAGGCTTTTTCCCTCCGTAATGTGTGAGAAAATACTCATAGATCCCACTCGGTACTTCATTACATTCATATTGGCTGTCCACAAAAGATGATTAGACACTTGCTCATTTGGCTTTTCTATTTCCTTCTGGTGTTGTGTTGCATTTCTTCTTTTCAATAGCTTTTCCTAATAGCATCTTGTCACATTAGCACATAACGCAATTTGAAATTGCATTCATCTACTCAGTGTCCATGAACTACAGCATATATCATATATGCAAGAAATCCATTTGATATTCCAGCTGCTCTTTGCAAATCTACATGGCAAGGAGTAGAGTCATCTGCAGGTGACAGTCATGCATGGTAGACATAGGTACAACACTCTTGAGTAACCCTACCGAGGTTGTCTTGAATAACCGCTCCCAAGATTGCCAGCAAACATAAGCTCTCAAGGTGCCGGCAGCTATATTATAGAAAGGAAATTGTCTCGGAATGAAGCAAAGGAGAGAATTTGTGTAAATACCAAGCGTGGGTGCTCAAGTGTTTGTGAGCTGCCTGCCAGACACCATGGGCATTTCCCTGAGAGGCCACAGTTCACATCAGAGCACAGGCAGGTGGAGAGGACAGGCAGATCAGTTTTTCAGAAACACAGTGGTTTTTCTCCTTCAGCTCTAGTCAAGTGTTGCTGGTCATCCCCTCCTGTCTCCCAATCTCCTCTCAGTCAGGTCGGGAGGGTTGGATGTCCTCGGTGCTGGGGGCTGGCAGGTTGTTTTAGGGCAGGTTGCTCCAGGGCTGGAGGTGCTGTGGGGGCAGCTTGTGCCCAGCCCCTCCATGGCAAAAGAAAGTGGGATTGACAACTTCTGCTCCTCCAGGCTGGAGCCCCAGCCTTGGCCTCTGGCTGAGGTGTTTCCCCACCGCCTGGCCTACCACGTCTCCTGAGGTGCCAGCGCTGCCATGGCAGGAGGGGCAGCATCACCCCCACTGCTGAGCTGCCTCTCGCCAGCTCCCGTTTCCCTGCGTGGGAGCAGCTGTGGCCCAGGGTACGGGGCATGCTGGACGGTGCCTCCTTCGCCTCCTCCTCTCCCACAACCAATGGAGACAGCCAGGGACCTCAGTTGTCCCCGTCCTGGTACGTCCCACTGACCTGCGTTTGTTGCACAGGCAGCTGCCTTCCTGCAGAGCTTTGCTACAAGTCATAAATCATCATCATAAGACTTTTCTTTTGCTGTTTAGAAAATCAGATATTTTGCCTACTTTTGGTTTGCTTCCTCTCAGTCCATTTCTGCTCCATGAAAGAACTTCATCCTATGGCTCTGTGGAGTCTTTATAGCCTTTGCGAACACTTTGAAAATCCAAATCAATTATACCAACCACATTAATTTGCCCATTATTCTGCTGACAAGCTCGAAAGGCTGTTATAGGTCTTCATTGTCTCCTGTGGTGGAGGGAGCCAATTATTCTAATTAGCATATGTTCCTAAAATAGTTACGTATGTTCCTAAAATAGTCCATTTTTAGCTCACGATATAACTGTGTTTTTATATTGAACAACATAGTTATTATTACTAGTGGGTAGGAATGGCCTGTTACTGCAAATGAATCCCAAGCAAGTGCATTAGAGGGAGGATGACAGCAGCAGTGCAGTGACTTTCATGTGGACAGGCAGATTTTATCTGTGGAAGAGACTCAGCAGCTTAGAGGTGCTTTTTAACCTGTCAGTCCTCCTACAGAGGCTGAAGACGATGCCGGTGACATTTTAAAGTGCGTGTATACTTTCCAAGCAAGGTTTTTAGTCTTATTTAATGCAGTCCTTTCCTCCTAGGCTGAAAAATTCTTGTTTATAATTTTATAGTTAAAGGTACTATCCAAGTGTTGAATTAGTTATGAAAATTAATATTGATTTGTGTTTTTAATGTAACAGAAGCAGAGTATTAAACGGAAAAAGGAAATAGATCTGACCTCCAAATGATGGAATTGCAGAGTTAAAATGAAAACTGCCTTAATTTTCATTTAAAAGACTTACAGATAAGCAGATCAGAGACCAAGCCATTTGAATCACTTTGTATATATTGACAGTGAAGTCAAAGAATTGTTCATAAGCTTTATGCATTTCCTGCTTCTAGTTCAAGATTATTCCTGGTAAGGTTACACACTTCAACGTGCAAAAGTTTTGTTTGCATTATGTGAAGCTGCCTTTTGCTTCTTTTTTCCTAACTAAGATTCTCAGAAGAGGCAAAATGTCTATATTGTACCTTTTTCCAGCTAGACAGTGGCAGAGCTACCCTGTTTCTCTGAAAATAAGACAGTGTCTTATATAATTTTTGCTCCAAAAGATGCTTACTTTTTTACACGTATAGTTGCCTGGACACTATTTAAATTGACTTTTTTATGAACTATAACTAGAGATTATTTTTGGAGTAGGGCTTATATTTTGAGCTTCCTCAAAAATCCTGAAAAACCATGCTAGGGCTTATTTTCAGGGTAGGTCTTCTTTTCGAGAAAATGGTATGTGTTGCTCCTCAGGTGCTGAAGCACTGCTTTTATAATTGTGCATTTTAAAACCACATGCATTTAGTACTTAAATAACTGAAATGTCTTTGTGACTGAAGTTCTCGATAGGGTTAGTTTCCCTATTCAGTTATTCCAGTGACTTTCTGAAAGACGATGGGATAACACCTTGTAACAACAGCATCTACAGCTGCAGCACTGGTAACTAAAAGTCTCAGCACTGTGTCCTGTCTCTTGGTAGCACAGGTCAACAAAGTGTCCCACTCGCAGAAAGAAGAGCAGCCCAGGTAGCTTCGGGGTCCCTGAGACTTTTCTCTCACTGTAAACACCAGTGTTTCTCCATACCAAAAGTTTTATTGCTTATTTGAATACTCCTTGCAACATCTGGAGAAGCGATGCTTTACAGGATGCCACTGCTGCCATTCTGATGGTACGGCAGGTGGGATTTAGGTAAAGCTCCTACTCTTACAGGTGTTAGCAATTTGGCAGGTAAAAAGAACTTCTAGTTCAGGAGCATTTCGTGATACATCAAGACAAAAGTTAACCTGGGTTGTCTCTCACAGCCAACCAGCATTTACCCTCTTAAACTGTGCAAGAAGCTTCCTTTCCCCTGCAGGATCTCTAGCTATGGACACCAGGCTTGTCTTTTTGTATGGGCACACTCCCCCCTTCTCCCCCACCTCTGGCTTTATTTTCTAGTCAGAAATTCAGCCTGATGGCGCTTCATGAAGTACAGCCTCCAGCATACTGATTAAAAAATGCTGTGATTTGTACATTGGGTGCTTTCTGCTGTGTACCATTCTATGACCTTACTTAACTTTATAATTAAGTCAGACTAAGAAATCATATCCCATGTGTCTCACAGTTGACTTTTTTCCCTTCAAGATTGGTGTATCCAGTTCCTGGAATTCAGGTGGCATTTCTTGGGTGAGCTGAAGATCCTTTACAGCATTCATGGAGGACGTTAAATTGATATAAATACAATGTGTACCTGTAAAGCCCATTTATATTGTCACAGAAATATTAAGTGCCTTTAAGGTAAATGAGAATCTAGGCTAACATTTTCATGTATTTATTGCAGTCTCAGGTAAAAATGACCTCTGGGAAGAACAGAGGAGAAGTCATTTCGCTATCTATTTTAGTAAGTTTTTAGTGACTTCATAGAAATCAAAACTATACAAATGCACTCAAGTGAAGAGAGTAATTGGTAAATACATCTTCTAGAAGCTAGAGGGCATAGGAGACACAGAAAGTCTCCGATGTAACTCAGTCATCAAGAGGTATGAGTCATTTAGAGTAACTTTCTGTTTTGCAAATAAAACAGCGCTTGATAGTCAAGTTGAAACTGATTTTGTTCTCATTCTGAAGAGAAGTAACTCAAAAGCAGAAATATCTTTCTGGATCTTTATCAGTTTTGCAGATGGTCTAAAGGAAAATCAATTATTTGTAGAATTATTGATCTCAATGAAGATGTTAATATATTCTTCCCATTTTTATTTCAGAATAGTTTAGTAATAAGTCTATGTTCTGCAGAAGCTCCTATCATTAACTATTAAACAGAGAACTACTAATAATTGTTTTAATGGAAAAGCTGAAAGGTAAGTTCATGAGCAAAGAAGCATTGCTATTGAATGGAACAACCATAGACTTCAGATTTTCTAGATGATCTGGTCAAAATATTTGGTAACTTTTCTTCACCCCTACACGCTATTTCTGTCATAGCAAAATCCTGCTGTGTTTTATGTTACAGTCCATGTGGCCGCTAATATAATACCTGTGTGAGAGGGATACTGGCAGACTTTTTGCAGTATAGACCAAGACTTATTGTGTTTGCATTTTGAGAATAAGTTTAACAGGGCTTACCCTAATTGTCTAAGAGGAACAGAACATCCTGAGCTGCTCCTTGGAAGACCTCCCCAGATTCCAGTGTATTTTATTTCAAATTCAGAGTAATCCTATGCAAGAACTGAACTTTGTCACAGTCTGTAGAGGAGACTTGATGTACATATTGATTAGTTTATGCTGAGTTTCTCAAGTCAGCTGACTTTCTCAAACAGAAAATCAAAGGTACCGTGAGTTTATGGGACTTCAGCATCAAAGAAAAGATCCTCCAGCCTTTGTGAACTGCTACATTTTCCGCAGGTTTTATACCTGAAGTCAGATAGGTGCTGAAGCATGGGAAGATATTCCAGTAAACAAAACAGGACTGGTGGAGTAATGAAACTCCACTGAATTATTAATTAGGTCCTAATGATGCTGTAAGAGTTACTATGGTGAACAGCTCTGAAGACGGGAGCAGTGCGAGGCACAGCCCTGCCTGTGCCATGCACCTCACCTGTTTTCCCGGTAGGCATCTGCAAAAATGAATACTCTGTGTAAAAGAACTGGAACAATCATGCTTGGTAGCTGTCCATTACTCCTCTAGAAAAAGTCAATCTAATTCCGACAAAACAGTTAAGTACATACTCCAGCGCCCTGGACATAAAATTAAAAGCACGTTCAAGTGCTTTGCTGAAAAGTAATGGACTTCTACATACCTTTAAAGAGAAGCACATCTTCAGGCTTGCTGGCTCAAATGCAATGTTACCTCCTAATAAATGTCACAGATAAATACAGGAACAGAGAATACATCAACATAGAGCTGGTTCCATAAACCAGTGCATACCAATAACGCAATTTCAGCCCGTGAAGCATTTTCACAGCTGGCCTTTGGAAGCTGAGGAACTGTGCAGCCTCATCGAAAAGGTAGGTATCTCAAGGTGTGGTCAGGATTTAATAATGATCAGTCATGTGTTAACGTACAGAGTGGGGAGGTTAAAGGAGGGTGTTCCAGCACAGGTACAGAAGCTGGAGTGGAGAAAATTATGATGGTTTGCTTTTGGGTGGTGCTGGGAGGGAGTTTCTGCTGAAATCTGCCAATAGTTGTGTTGAGTGAATCAGTGTTTCAGCCTATAGCTCCAGAGGAAAAATTATGTTGGGGATGTAAGGAGGGAAGGAACCCCTGTATAGAATGAATTTGGAATCAAACCTGTCTTCCCTGAAGAAAGTTTGTTCTTCAAAACCCCCTTACAAACTTTGGTGGAAGAAATAAAATATTTGAAATTACTGTGTAATAGTCTGATTGCTGGTCTCCACTCATGGCAGAGAAGCACTGATAGGGAGAATCATGCTGTCGTCTCAGATTTGTGCTGGTCTTGAATGTAGTAGTGATGAGTGCTTTAAGAAAATCCAAGAGCAAAATGACAGGTGATAACACAGGGTTTGGGAAACATGCAGTGCCATGAGGGCTAAGGGGTTATAAAATATTGTTCATTGAGTGGCATCTGCACTGTGTACTCAGTGAGGCAGAACCTCATAGACAAAGTATGATATAAGCATATAAGTCAGGGCAGCATTTTGAACTGTGAAATAACAAGTCAAGGAAAAGCTGGAGTACTCAAGCTTCCCCACACGTGACCTTGTATCTTAAATAATGTATTTTTAACACTGTATTAATATAAAATCCAAGTACATAGTAATATGCAGAATAATTTAACTCAGCTGATATCCCATGTCTGGCTTCCTTCTGATGGTGATTACTGCTAAGAGCTGTTGTACTACTTGAAATTCCCCAAGAACAAGGTACAGATGTTGCTTCACCATCAAATGTCACAGAATATTTGATTTTTTTAATCCTCCAGTGTTTTTAAAAAATATAATTTACGATTTCTTACTCTGTTTTTCTTATTCATTAAGGGGAAAGTAAAACTTATTAGGATGCCTTGTAATCCTAGAGTAAAAATTAGCAAAATAATCTGATACATTGTCATAAGAAGCCAAAAAGTTATTTGCTTTGCTGCTGGATGTCTAAGCATATGGCTACTGGAGTATGTGACTCTGCTTAAGGGCATTTTTTTTCCTGATAGTAATTTGCAGGAGACTGATACATGGTTAGTCCTAAAATTGCAGGTTTTTATTTAAAGCAATATTTTCCACTTCATCCAGTAGAAGACTGCTGTCTTTGCATTTTCTATATCTGATGCACACACCGCCTTTGCTGGCTCCATTTGATGAGACCATGTTGCTAGGCAGAAGCATGGAAAAGTTCTAGAGTTGATTCCTTGAAATTATACGTATTTATGTCTTGCCACTGTCACAAGCCTCCTCCTTCCTGCCTGATGACTGGAGCAATCTATGGTACTGGGGTTTAGCACTTTATTCTCTGAGGTTGACTTCTGAGAGATCATGATTTATAGGGAGCTTCACTGGGAAACCATTTATTCTAAAAAGTTATGTACTCATGAGTTCTCCTGTAGAAAAGGCTTGCAATTTTTTTTTTTTTTTTTTGGTCAAAATTTGACTATAGGGCTGAAATAGGATGATGTTTAGTTACTGCTTCTCTGAACTTTTGACACTAGCTGGCTGTTTTCTGTGTGTTATTCCCTATCCAGTCCAGATGTTTCTGCGCACGAACCGCCTAGCCATTCAGCTTATTTTTTTTGGATGACAAAGCCTTAATTTTGTCTTGTGCTGGAGAACATTTGAACATGGAGACTGCCCATTCTTTGTGGAAGGACTCCAGTGGCTGTGGCATTCTTGCATGATTGAATATGGTTACCAAGACCCACGACGTTCAACTGCTGCATTAAAACTGACCTTGGTAGAGGTTACCTGATTTCTGTAGCATTTCTCCAGGTTGTGTTGGGTGCACTGTTATTTGTTCCCGAGAGACTGTAACTCAAACTCATGGAAGTCCCTCCCGAATGGCCCCTGAGATTACTGGCACTCCTCCCAGCCTGTGCTTGACTGATACTGCCTGCAGCCTGTGCTCCCAAGGGGCCTGGATGTTTTAAGTCCAAATTCAGATCTGTTCCTCCCTTGAGACATATGTTGAGAGGGTTATACTCTGCTTAAGCCTGACTGGTAGTATTTCCAAAAAAGATGTTAAAAACTGGTTGATCACTCCTCAGGCCAGATTTCCAAACGAGCTCTGTGCCCAGCAGGTCTCACTGGGAGGAGGTATCCAGGCTGAGAGCTGCAGCCATAAACAAGACAAAATGGGATTTTTTTTCCAGGAAAGCTGCCTTTGGGATATAATGGCAAACCACTTGTTAAACTCCTTGGTTTGGGCCACAGTGCTTGTATGGGTGGGAAGAGCAGGCAGAAACCTGGTCTCCTCCTCAGGGCTGTTGGGGTAGGTCCAGCTGTCTGAGAAGTGAAAAGCTGCGTTTCCCCTAACACCAGTGGCTTTCTCCATTGCTGGTACAACACATTTGACATTATTAAGTTGCTGGAATAAACACGTGAAGAAGGCAGAAAAGGAGAAAGGAAGCTCATGTATGCTAGTGAGAAGATTAGGAGCAAACTAAAGCGGGAATTGTGCAAGAGCTGTGGTGTGTACCTTACTGCAGGCACTACCAATAGTTCCATGGCTGCGGGGGCAGGACAGAGCAAGGCTAACCAGGGATTGAGAACGCACATAAATGAGACTATATTGAAAGTAAAATAGAAAGAGATAAACTGGAAAGAACTCAAATCCAAACCTTAAATTCAAAGAGGGAAGGTTATTCTGCTTCTTCCCTGTTCCAAGTTTTCGGGAGGCCAGTACTGGCTATAAGCTGTGCAGAGCAAGAAATGTGCCCTAATCTTAACAGAATTTGACGTGCTTTTAAAATTGCATTGGATGCAAAGAGAAAGAGAGAAAAAAAGAAATCCAAGCTCAGCAGAAAGGATAGTTTTTGTTGTGTTAATGCAGTTGCAGGATGCAACAACCTCCAGTAGCCAGGAAAAAAAAAAAGCACGTTAGTGGTACCATTATGAGGACTAAGGAGCATTGGTGTCAATGCCAGTACATATGACCAGTCTGAGAGCTTACAATGAGAACAATTTATACCAGATTCCCAAGAAGGTGGTGGAATTTGCCAAGCATCCAAAAAACAACCAGACCATTTTCAGGTCCTGATTATTTCCTAATGAACTGCTTGACCCCAAGGGCCTGTAGCAGCCATGAAAGTCTGCCTTTGCAAAGCCTCTTAGAATAGTTCCATTCAAATACAGACATAATTACACCTCTCCTCACAATATTACATTTCAAATATCCTCCCAGTAATCAGAATCACTGCAGTCTGTGAGGAGTGAAGAGCTCCTTTATCCTTATAGCAGAAAGCATCTGAACTGTTATGAGCTGAAGAAGCTTTATAATGGGAAAGGGTAATAGAAAAGGCTTTGAGGCATCATCACCGTCACAAAAAAGGCATGAGCAAATCTGAGTCTGAGAGTGAGCGACAATGCTGTGCCTTTACTAGAAAAAACTCCAATGGAGAGTGAGTGAGAGAATGAGAATCCCCTGCCTCCCCCACAGAAAATCACAGCTACAGAAAAGTTGTTGTACATTTCAGTTTGTTCCCATGGTTTTAATCTTCTAATTTGCTCTAATTATGCCTGTTCAAGGCTGATTTATGTTTGGCAACTTTACATTAAAAAAATGTTCCCAGTAACAGAACAATGCTCATGCTTTCAGGCAGGATGAAGGGAATACGACATTTTCAGATGCAATGTGAGGCAGTCATTTGGGCAAACTTTCCATGAAAGTATCTCTGATAATGGCTGTGCATACTGATTTTTCCTTATTTGCAGTAGGCTCTTGGTTTTATGTCTCTGCTTGATGAAGAGCAGAAATGTTGACCTCATAAAGGATTTTTTCTAGTTTGTTTCCCAGGGTTTTTTTTGTCCTACTACATAATTTATTTAACAACTGCATGTTTTTTACATGAGCAGTATGTAACACAATAGTAAGCCTCTAAGAAGTTTCAACCAGCTGTCCTGTGTTATGTCGTGACATTCAGAGCTCTGCTTTCCAGAGTGGAAATGAGTTTTTGTCAGTCAGACTCATTATCCTCACATTGAGATGGTCACACTACAGTAGGAGTAGGACATGTCTGACAGCCATGTAACTGGGAAATTCTGTAAAATCCTGATACCTCATAGATACTAAGATCCACAGGTGTTATCAAAATCAGCACCCAGGTGGTTTCCTGCTAAGGAAAAGGTGAAGAATTAGTTGGTATCTTTTGTAGAAACTGCTAGTCACTGTGAGCTGGAGATGAGCTCAAAGAGTCTGGCAGAAGGAAGCTGGAGAGCCACAATGGGTGTAATATGGTAAGGAAATGAGATTAAATATTAATATAATAAACAGCATGGAAATCTATAGGAAAATAGTGCTTGCTAGTTCTGCTGCTCCTACAGAGATACGGACTTTGCAGTTTCTCTTCAATGGGTATGGGTGTGCATTTGCAGCACAGAGGTGGGTCATCTGGGCAGGTGACCATTTTTTCAAATAAAAAGCAACTTGTAGTGGTGATCTGATCATGGGACAGAAAGTAAGAGCACAGAAAAAACAAGTGGTTGGGCTAAAAGAGGACCCTGAAGTTGCAGCCAACTGGCTTCAAAGGTGTTGCTTTGCATTGCGGAAGGTGACTGATGTGCCTATTGTCACCGACACACAAGGAAAGATACACAAAGAGTGAGTAAATGATATTTATAATGGAGGAAGAATTAGTAACAAGTGAGCTATACACTCACAAGCATTACTGCAAGAAGCTTTACTGAAACAGCCTGCAAAGTTTGAGGATGGTAACCACACATAGAAACAGACTGAGCTGGTTTGACTGAAAGCCAGTAATTTCCTAGATTAACAGTTTGCAGAGATATGGTTTAGTACTAAGTAAGGGTTGCTAACTGAAAAAATAAAAATATTGTTCAATAGATCTCGGTTTGTCTAATTATATGTAGGATTTATTTAAAGAGGAGACTAGTCTGCTTTAAAAAAAACTGTAGTGGATGCATTTGAGTGCATTTACTGTTGGAAGCATTTGGTTCCCACTTGTGGTATCGTTTAGTTGTTTAAAAAATGTATAAGAAGGCATACATTTCTTGATACTAAAATGTCTTGTCTTTGATATGGTACAGGTGATCCCAGCTTACACCTATGGTGCTATGAAAGTAGCATTTGACATAACGAGGGGAATTTTATATGCCTGTGGTCATTGGTATTTCTGAGGAGAATGACGAGAATGGGCTGAATACCGAGGGCTTTGTGTAATGGCCACTCTGTGGAAAGGGCTCTGGATCTGCACAGCAAAGTGTGTGAGCTGGAGCCTTAGCTCCATGGAAGCCGTCCAGGGATGATTTCCTCGTCCCACTTGGTCTCCACGAGTCGTGGGGGCTGTGGGAATTCGGCTTCTTATGAACCTACTAATGAAGAGTGGCAGGTGACAAACTCCTGCTGGAATTTTTTCCCCGTTTTCATTAACCTCTGTATAGATAATATTTTAATTAAAATAATCTTGACAGCATCTATGAAAAAAGCTGTGGGGTTGCAAGAGCAATTAAATGTGTTGTCAAAAATGATAAGCAGCCTGGTATCACAGGAAGGAAATTAACACTCTGACCAATAATGAAACAGTATTCTTAATCCAGAGCTTTTTGCCTCTCAGGAACTCCTGAAAATGGATGGATTTTGGGGACCAAGCAATTTTACAACAAGACAGTTAAGCAATAGGTACCATAAAGCATCTCCATGTTAAAAGTCAGTGTCATACTGGTATAACAGTGGCTGACAGCCAGCCAGTCAGAAATGTGGTGTTAATTAGACATCAGTAATGGTGTATATGCAAAGCCTTGACTATTTTTCTAAACTTTGGATATCAGAAAGGTTGGGAATTGTATTCAATATTAGGTCATGGCAGGGGAGTTTAACAACTATTTGTATCAGTGCCAGTGGTCTGTTTTGGGTTGTCCCCTGTGGAGAGAAGGCATGGAAATGCTGGCAGGCTGTTCCATGTTGTGAGGAAGACAGGGTTTGAGAGCCTTCATTTCTGGATTATGTCACCCTGAGTCTTTTATTACTTGGGAGCTGCACTGAGCACATAAATGCACAGATTTTTTAGTAAATGAGAGACTCCCTAAATCATAGTATTTCGTTCATCCTAAAGGCACTGTTCATCCTTTTAGAACTGGCACTGCATTTGGGCAGGCACAACAAAAACCAAACCCTCTCTGCTGGCTCAGGTTGGAAGGTGCATTCCACTCCTCAGCCACTCCAGGCTCAAGAGGTGCAGATGGAGCTGTGGTTGGGTCCATAAGAAAGGCCACCCAAGGAGGGGGAAGCTGTAAAAATAGCCATGGTTTTAATTTGGGAGCGGCTGCCAGGTGATTGAACTAAGGGTTGCACTCAAATGCCTCGTCATGAGAAGAGAAATGGGAATAACCCATCAGGAGGCACCAGGCAGGGCAGATTTACTCAGGCTTGTAGGACTTGGAGGTGGATGAAGCTGTCATTATTCAGAAACTCTGAGTGAAAAACGGTGCTAAAAATGATTACGGTTTCTGAGTACCAGTGCGGCACTACCCAAGGTAAAATGCTTCCCTAACTGTGGCAAGGGCAATGGATGAAGGATTACCAGGGAACACAGAACCATAGAATCATGGAATAGTTGAGATTGGAAGGGATCTTCAAAGGTCACCTAGTCCAACCCCCCTGCAATGAGCAGGGACACCTTCAGCTAGAGCACGTTGCTCAGAACCCTGTCCAGCCTGGCCTGGAATGTTTCCAGGGATGGGGAATCTACCACCTCTCTGTGCAAACTGTTTCAGTATTTCACCACCCTCACCATAAAAAATTTCTTCCCCATGTCTAGCCTGGAACTCCCCTCCTTCAGTTTAAAACCATGACCTGTTGTCCTATCGTATAAGGCCCTGCGAAAAAGTGTCCATGTCTTTCTTATAGGCCCCTTTTAAGTACTGCGAAGCCACAATAAAGTCTCACCAGAGCCTTCTCTTTTCCAGGCTGAACAACCCCAACTCTCTCGATCTTTCCTCATAGCAGAGGTGTTCCAGCCCTCTGTTCCTTTTCATGTCCCTCCTTTGGAGTCTCTCCAACAGGTCCATGTCTGTCCTGCACTGAGGGCTCCAGAGCTGGACACAGGACTCCATGTGGGGTCTCACCAGAGCAGAGTGGAGGGACAGAATCATCTCCCTCAACCTGCTGGCTATGCTCCTTTTGATGCAGCCCAAGACATGAATAGCCTTTTGGGCTATGAGTGCACATTGCTGGCTTATGCCCAATCTTTCACCCACCAGTTGCCCCAACCCAGATGCGGCACCTTGCACTTGGCCTTGTTGAACCTCAGGAGGTTTGCACAGGCCCACTTCTTGAGCTTGTCCAGGTGGTTCTGCATGGCATCCTGTCCCTCAGGCGTGTCAACTGCATCATTCAGCTTCGAGTCATCCGCAAACTTGCTCAGGGTGCACTCAGTCCCACTGTCTATGTCATTGAAGAAGATACTAAACAGTACCTGTCCCAGTACAGACCCTTGAGGGTCACCACTTGTTACTGGTGTCCATCCAGACACTGTGCCATTGGTGACTACTCTCTGGGTGCAACCGTCCAGCTAGTTCCTCATCCACCAAACAGCCCACTCATCAATCCATACCTCTCCAATTTAGAGAGAAGGATGTTGCGGGGGACTGTGTCAAAGTCTTTGCAGAAGTCCAGGTAGGCGACATTTGTAGCCCTTTCTTTGTCCACTGATGTAGTCACTCCACCATAGAAGGCAACTAGGTTGGATCTTTGTAATTAAGGGTTAAATGGAGAAATTCATCTCCTGTGTAGGCAAGAAAAGGGCTTACAAGTTTAATAAAGATAATCCTGCCTTATCCTTATCCTTATCCTTATCCTGCCTCCCTAAATGTAATCTAAGCAGATCTGTACCTTAGCAGTTAGGTCTTCCTTTTGCCCTTCTGCCCCCACCCCCATGTCCCAGCTCATGCTCCTCTCCTTCACATTTTCTTGGCCCACTCTCAGCAAACATGAGAATTAAAGGATGGGATGATGTCGTGTTCCTGGTCAGGGAAACCTGCATAGTAATGCTCCTGAGATGTTTCAAAGGGAAGCAAGTTTCTTGTCCTGCTGAAGCTTTAATAGTCTGTTGGCTTGTCTGGTAATGTGTGTGCACCCATGTGCAATGTGCACTCATCTGCACAGAGGTTTTTTTCTCTCTCTTTTCCATCCCTGAAATTAAAATGAATCTTTTCATTCAGTTGAAGCTACATCTTGTAAGAGCTGTGATTTGAGGAAGAAGGAAATAAGTAGCAAGATGTTAAAGAAAGAGCTTATTTCTTGCTTGCTTTGCGATAATGTCCAGCAGCATAAAACCACTGGATTCTGTTATACTAGAGACCAATTCAAAATGTAGCAACAGATATTTCCTACCCCAAGGACATTCACACTGTAACGAAACTTGAAACATCAGAGCAAAGAAGCAACATATAAGTATGGAGAACCGGGGAAATGGGGGACAGCGAGTGCTTCTCTTGTTCTCTGTTAAAAAAGGCACTGTTTGTTCCCCACAACACTTACTGTTACGATTGACTAATTTCTTCTAGTGCATCTCGATGAAGTCTTTGACCTGAAGGATGATGACAGCCAGCAGCAGCTTACTTCATGGACTAGGTCAGAGAGAGCTTTCCACACTGAAGGAGTATTTTGGAAGGTAGCCCAGCACGCAGAGGTGGCTGCAGAAGCCCTAAGACTGACCGGTGGGGTAGGGTGGTCACTCAGTGAGCAGGACCAGGAGAGAGGGATGTAGAGTTACAAAGATGACTAAAAAGAGCTATTAGTGAGTAGGGGAAAAGGGCAGCAATGCAGGATATGAAAGGGGGATTGATGGGAGCAGAATGACAAGCAAGCCTGAAAGGGGCAATGGGTGAGGAAGTTGGACCAGAGAGGGAAGGCAGCAGGGACAAAAGTTCAGCCTCCTCGATGATGTCAGAGTTTTGGGGGATTGAACTGAAAGCTTCCCTTGTGAGGAAAGTCTTGTATCTGGAGAGCTCAAGGGATCAGTGGAGATGTACACTGCGTTTCAGTGTCAGCTTCCAGACTGAATATACACAGGAAACAACCATACTGTCTTACTGATATAAGAAGAATAAAAATTAAATGTGAGAGAAGTGAAACATATAATTTCCAAGGTATTTTCCTACTTTAGAAAGTCAGAGGTTTAGTTTATTTTATAAATCAGCAATAGGCAAAGATGTGAAGTACTTCTAAGGAAACACCTGTGTTGAATAAAAACATTAACATACCAGACATAATGTGGGTGGTAAAACAAATGTTTAGTTTTCCACGTAAATAATTTTTTTTCTAAAATTATTTCATTAAAAAAGATAAGCTTACCTTTATGGAAAACGTGTTTTGTGTCTTGACAACAATGACATTTAAAAAACCAAAAGTTTTTTACAGCTTTCTTCCAGTAAACCACATCTGGATTTTTAACCTCATTGAAATTTTTTATTGTGCTTCTATATCAGACTTTGTTGTAATGGAATTGTTATTTATTTATCTCCAAATGTATCTAGTTCCTCCTTTGTGGACAATCTTATGTTTAACGGGGTCTTTAATTACATTCCTCTTCTAGCTGACCACTACAAAAATTGAAATCCTCACCACAAATCTGTAAAAATGTTTCCACTTGCGCTGGGAGACAAAAATAGAATAATTCCATGTCTTTTTGGACGGATGCCTAGCTGAAACTATGCAGGGTTTGACTGACAAGAGGATGTAGTCTTTGCTGAGAGCACTTTCTTTAAGGTCCTTTTTAGTCTTCAGGAACATTTAAGTAGATGAATGGAGAGAGGATTTAAGCTAGTTTCCCTGCATTTTTGATAACTTTGCCTGGTTTTTTTGTAACTTTTGTCTTCTGCAACAAAATCTTTTCAGCTCATCGGGCTTACTGAATATATAATCGCAAGCTGGTAAGTAGTAACTTCAGGAGTTTTGATTTGAAATGGCACTCTATTCTTTGTGTACAGCTCTGGTAGAAGAATAAAACCCTTTTGTGCGGCTAAGCAAAAGTAGAGTTATTTAAATGCTCAGTATTTGCCAGGGTTATAACTGTAAAGTATAGTCTTTCAGTGGTGAATAAATACAGTTAACACATAGCTCAGCCTGCAAATGCAACGGAGAGACTTCACTTCAGTAAGTTCAGAATTATTTTGCATCCGAGCGAGCTCTCCCCACTGTGCTGCATGGCAAGTTATCTGTTTCCTGGGGAGTGTGGATGGGAGCTTACAAAGCACAGCAGGTAATTGGCTACTTCAGTTGAAAAAGCAGGAAAAAGAAAAAAAAAAAGCATGTTTGTCAGTATATACAGAAGGAAAACGAGAACAAATGGTAATTATTATTGGGTGATAATATTTGTCTATGGACTTCTGAGCCGTCTGTGAGATTAAATCCATACTGACGCTCTGTAAGAGCAGTGAGTGTGTTAAATGGGATGTTTAGGCAACTTTTTCTGTCAATGCATTTTGGACTGGAACTTTCATATGCTTTGAATGTAAAAAGGAGGTAAATGTGTATGAGATAACACAGTTTTTCAGAATGTTTTGTTTTGCGGTTCAAGACTTGTGTTTCTGTATCTTAGTGTATATTTTTGTATCATTATTTTGAATGATATCTTCATCCTATGTGAACCATCCTATCTCTGAAGTTAGTGGGAAGTGAACATAGCTCAGCCTTTATGCACTTATTTCTGTATTTCTAAAACCTACTTACACTGATGCAAATATTTCCTCTTGGAAAGGGAAAGCTATTATTGGGTTGGATACTTTTTCTCAGTTGCACATGTGGCAGTTTCTACAGACGGGCTGAAAAAAACTGTAATGGTGTATCTATGTTTTTTGTTTAAAGTATTTACCTCCAGATGTGGTGTGGAAGCGTGTCAGCGGTGTGTAAAGACATTTGTACCAGGTTCCTCCTAAAACAGGGCCATTTTAATGAAAACCTTTTTATTAGCTGCTTTTTCTTTCCCTCCTCTCTTTAAATAAATGAAGCATGAAGTCAAGGCTGATAGATGCTAGAATAACATAAGCTCTATTTTAATTTTCACAATATAAATACATGGGATAAAAATGTATGATGAGTCTCACTGGAATTGGTTGGCATAGGAGTATAATATTCACTTCAAAAATCTTTGCAGTTTCATGTTGCAGGACTCCAGTCCTTGGACAGTTTGGTTTTAATTTGTTTGCTGAAAATCTCACCAAGAAACCTGTACACTGTGTTGGAAGTCAAAATTGTGCTACACCTGTAGGAGGAGACTAAAATGAAATATTTGATGGATTTGTTATGTCTACATGACTGTAGGTAGGAAGGATACTTAGAAGACTGAAAGATAGATTTTTAACACTTTACTATCCTCACTAATTTGTTTCCTTCTCTTTTGTTAAGAGGAAATAAAAATGTTTCTTTGCTTCTTTTATACACTATTGTATTCTTTGAGGTTGCTTTAAATCCCCATAAGTGTTGTACAAGGTAAAATGTGTACTAAAGCATTAAGGGAAATGGGGTTAAGACATGCAGTGTCTAATAAAGGATATTAGCATTTATTGGCAGTCATCCTTTGGCCTGTGTAAATTCCTTTTCCAAAGGGCACTGACATTGCTCTTGCTCTCTTTACAACCATCGCTCTGTGTGCAGGTGCTTTTTTTCCCCATTCACCTTTTTTTTTTCTTATGTTTTTTGAATGCCAAATTCCTAATGTGTCAGCTCTGGCAGAAAGCTCGGGTGATGAAAGAGAAAATAAAATGGTCTTGAAGCAAGTTGCTGGAGAGGCACATATGGGATGGTGGAAAGCATTTTTTTTTTTTTTTTTTTTAGTAGTTGAGTACCAGTCTTCATACTGACTTAATGAACACAGGAGGAAGCACATATTTTTCTTGGGCCTGGAAAGCAAATGTGGTCTCGGAGTGCAAGGTTTACTACCAGTGTAATCAGCTAGAGTAACATGAAGGACCGTGTGCCAACTTGCTCTTACCTCCTGTGTACCTGGCCCAGTCAACTCCATTCTTCATTCTTCAGTCATCTCCCCAGGTGGCTCTCTGGTCTTAATGGGCCATAAAATGGGTGGCACTGGTCCATATTGAAATGCCTTGTGGTGTAGGGGGTCTCGTAGCCCTTCAGAGGGGTCCCTGAGAGTCTCAGAGGTGGCAGCACTCTCTAAAAGGCAATTCAGAGGATGAGTACCTGTGCTGTCTCCTTGATTGCTGGAAGAGTCTCTTTGGATGTTGTAGGTCATCACATGAAAGCTAGATTGGTTTGGGAAAGGTGCACAGAGGACCCAATAGAGTGAACGTCTCCTAGGCACAAAGGGAAAAACTTCAGCTGGGATTAGATACTGTTGTCCTTATCTCTTAAGCAAGGAGATTTCTTCTTTGCCTCTCCCTCCCTCCCTCCTGAGTAGCGATTAACCATAACTTTTCTAATTGGACTTCTAAACAGATTGTGCTCAGTTGCAAGTAGCTCAGCTGTTTCTCTGTTACCCCCCTGTGTTTTCTGGACTCTAAGTCTCTGTCTGGAGATATTGATGGAGTGGGAGGTAGCATGGAACAGACTGTCTGGTGAAAGGTACTTGCTCTACAGACACCAGAGTCCAAAGAAAAAGCCCCGGGAAAATCTGAAAAAGCCCTGTGAAGGCCTGAACTTCTGCAGGTGAAGCTCTGCATGGAGGGGAAGCACCTGGTGCTGGGAACCCAGCAGAAGGAAGGACATCCACAGGTTTTGGGTAGGCTTATGCTTGAAAATGCATTGAAAACATTTTAGCAGGCTTATGAACTTTAAAAGAGATTAGAGCTAGTTATTAGTTCATTTCTACCTCAGCAAGTTTATTGAGTAGATGGTCTGTATTAAATGTAAATAGCATACCTGTGCGAACTTCTGTGGGGATGCAGGGCCACGGTGCCATGTCTGGTGGCCTAAATGGGCATCATAGAATCATAGAATGTCCTGAGCTGGAAGGGACTCACGAGGATCATTGAGTCCAACTCCTGTTTCTGCATATGGCAGCCCCACAGTTCACACCATGTGTCTGAGGGTGTTGTCCAGTCTCTTCTTGAACACTGTCAAGCTTGGGGCCATGACACCTCCCTAGGGAACCTGTTCCAGTGCTCCACTACCTTCTGGGTGAAGAACCTTTTCCTAACGTCCAAACTAAACCACCCCTGGCACATCTTCCTGCCATTCCCTTGGGTTCTGTTGTTGGTCACCAGAGAGAAGAGGTCAGCACCTGCCCCTCCTCCCCGCCTTGTGAGGAAGCTGTAGCCACGATGAGGTCTCCCCTCAGTCTCTCCCTCTGATTGCAGAGGAACTGGGCAATAATCCATTTCACTTCCTTCTCTTTGTGTTTAGGAGGAAAAGGGTCAAGTACTGCTCTGTTTACTATGTCTAGCTTTGAAAAGTGACCACAGTATTCAACAGACCAAACTTCTTGCCTGATGCATTTCAGGCATTGAAAATTTTTTCTCAAAAATGCTCAATTTTGGACCTTTGTCCCCAGTTAGATCAAATGACAACCATCTGGTTTCTGTGGTCCTGATTGCTCTCTCACATGGAGCCGCACATGGCCATTTGCAATACCAGAATGCTAACTCATCAAAATTGCAATAAATCAGAGTTACTGAGAAAAATTTTTGGTCAGACTTAACAGAAACCAGTGAAAAGCTACTTTGAGAGAAATGATGCTGTTTTCATAGGCTCACGTCCCCAGGCTGTGTACCCTGACAGAGCCCTAATTTAGTCAGCGGAGCCATGTTAATTTGTCTTTGGCCAGGATAGGCCCTCATAGTTTTAAATAAGTGGTATCTACATGAAGGAAGAATAAAACCTGTGATCTTGTATCATACAAGTGTGTTTGGAGAGTACTGAGATTAAAAGCAGAGATGCTGGTACCCAACAGATTTAATTTAGGGACCTCTCCCTGCAAACCTAAATCCACCTCACTGACTTCAAAAATTGTTAGAGAAACCCAAAACTCCCACATGGTGATAGGTCACTGATAGCCAGAAACTGCTCGCTCTGATGCTTTTTGGATTCTTGGCCAGGAAAGAGTTAAAACTAGTGCTAGAAGGGAGCTGAGATACTTGGAGTAAGAAATTTCCAGAGGGGGCTGTGCTCGCCAAGGTTGGCCTCAGTGCTTTCAGCTGTGCTTCTTCTCTCTTAACGTGTAAAACATGTAACAAACGCCTGGTCATGGGGGTTCCTGAGGCATGGCTCACACCAAAGTCATTTGGTATTTTCTCAGCTGAAGCATCCACAAATTTTGGAAGTCAAACCTGGCTTGCCCTGGAGCTGGGGCACGGTGCAAGGTTGGCCAAGGACCATCCTGCGTTGCCCGTGCCAGGCTGCCCAGCTGCCCAGGTCGAGGGCATGTGCACCAGCACCCAGGTCCTCGATTAGACTATGTGCATTAGCTGGGACACAGATATGCTGCTCTTCTCTGTGCAATGGAGTCAGGGTTAGTAAAAACCTCTTGCTTCATTTTATGAAAAGGAAAAAAAAAAATCAGACCATCTGGGCAGCATGAGGTTCATCTCCCCTTAGGGGTTTGCCACAACGAAATGGTGCACTTTGCCTGAGGCAGGACTTCTTATGCTGCCAGGGCTCAAATCCCCATCTCTTTCCAGAGTCGTGCAGCAGACCTACAGCCTCTGTCACCAGCTCTGCATCTTTCCTCATGAGGATGCAAACTTCCTTCAGCTTTTCTGCAGGGCAGTAGCTGCTGAGGTCCTGATGCTGCAGGGAGGCCATGGCCTGGGCTGTACCCAGGGAGGCAAAAGTAGGAGAGCTAAACAAACCTTGGCTAAAACAGATCATCTCTTGGCTATGCTCTTAATTCCTGTGGGGTGTTGAAGATTTACTGAGGGCAGCCAGAGAATGCGTTCAGCTCCCTCCAGCCAGCTGTATGTGCCTGTTGGGGGACTTAAACCTCACTGAGACAGTACGGCTGTGTTTGTCTTATTATTCACTTTAAAATATGGATCATCCCATGTTAATTATCCTTCTCACACAAGTCAAAAGAGCTGTATGATTCATAAATAAGAATATTACGTGCGTTGCCTTTGATACTGTGTAAGTCAGGCAGTGACATGGGACAGACTGCATTCAAGGAGCCTTTCCTGCAGGCAAGACCTGCACTGGGACTCGTACCTGCAGCACACGGAACTGGTGACCAGATCTAAAAAACTTAAATTCAAAAAGCATCTTGGAGGCATTTCTTGAGAACAGAGCATTTTGCAAGTGCTATATTTCTAACCAAGGAGAGCTGCATTAGAAACAGCTTTTTTGTTCACTACTTTCTATCTCTAGGCGGAAGCTGCTTCCTTCCTCTCTTCATTTAAATCCTTTGCTACTTTGACCTTCACCTGTGCAACTTGCTCACTGAAATCCTCTTGGGAGGATCAGTGTCAGCTCTAATAAGCCAGCTGTCACTTTACGCCAAACAGAAAGTTAATGTTTCATTTGTTAAATGGGCCAGTAGGATACATTGCCTTTTTTCTATCATCCTCAGTTTTCTTCTAGGGGAAAGTGCTTTATGTGACTGAAAGTGCATAAAGTGGATTTGAAGCCGCAGATTTAAGTGTCTTGAATGAAGACTGTTATGTAACACTTTTCTTTATCAGTTTTGCTGAAATATGATCAATGTTACAGCACAGGATCTGGTCACAATTAATTTTCTTGTGTTTCCAGTAAGAAGATAAGAGACACACTGTGTGAGGAACACACCGGGAATGTCTTTTCTTTATGAAGCTGCACAGGAAGGCACAGGGACAGTAAGATTTTTGCACAGAGCTCCCAGCTGCTGATGCAAAGCACACCACTTCTTCTTGTTGGGACTTTTGGCATTGACTTGACTGCAATCAGGACAGCTTTTCTCTGTCATATCTTCTGCTGTGTTTATTTATTGCTTCCATTCCACTGCTGGTTTGTGCTGACAAGCACAGCCTGTGCTTCTCTACACAGGTGGGTTAATTTTACACTAATAAGTTTGGAAAGTATTTGAGAGTGAGTGTTGAAGGGAGTACCTTTTTTGTGCCTTTCATGGAGAAGCTGGTGTTTGAGGCTTGAGTTTAGCAGCTTATGGAGTGCTGTTTTTAAGTGGTGTTTGACAAATATGAAATCAGTACACGTCACTGACCAACCACCTCTGTGGAGAGCAATTTGAGAGAGGAGAAGAAGGTGGCAGCTTTGCTGTGTAAGAGGTAGTCCATGGCTTTTTTTCTGTGAACCTGGAGGTTGTGTAAGTATGGTTGCTTCTGTGGATTTAACTTTGTGTTGTGTTGCTTTTTTTTTTTTTTAAGCTGAAACCAACCCCAGATGTAGAGCTAAAATAGGTGCCAAAACTAGCTGTAAGCCACTTGTGCACCTTCATTCTCTGGCTCTGCAGTGAAAATATATGAAACCAGCCCCTCTTCTCATGTAAAATAAGGCCTCTTAGTGATGTTCTTGCAGGTACTGTCTGCTCAGCTTTCAGGGCACCTGAGAGTCTTCTTGCTCTGTATTGTTTGGAGGTATCTCTGCAGCGGTGCAGTAATACCCCATGGGCTCTCTCTTCCCCATGGGCAGTCCTTCAGGAGCTCTTCAAGCTTCTCCTGAGTTGCTGCTGTAACACAGGAACCTTTTCCAACAGAAGCTAATGGACACAAGCTGCTTAGTGGACATTACAGGAGGCTGCTCTAGCTTTGCCCTGGAGATCAGCCTTTCACCCCACTGGCCACAGAAGCAGGGATGGTAACTTGTCTCTTTGTTTCTCTGGATATTTAGTTTTGTCCTTGTCCCGTGATCTGCACAGGCTGGAGACTTGGGGCCAAAATCCCGCTTTGTTAGCACCTTAATTTATGCTCTAAATGAAGTGCTTGCAGTAAACGAACTATCTGTGAATGACTTCAACGTATTTAAATCTAGTTAAGTCACCAATATACTGTCTATCAATCTGACCGAGCTTGAAACTGCATGTGTATGACAGTTATATTTCTGTCTTCTATGCAAGTATCTCTCAGTGTGTCAGGAAAAGCCTTGAAAACTTCAAACCCAGATCCCTGTGCGTGGCTCTGCTCTGCAATGAGCATCCCTAATGGCAAAGAAGTGGTTCTAGTTTTGTTGGTTCCGTTTTCTAGATTTTGCGTTAAAGTTTTTCTTGGATGTAGCTGATGGATGTGTTTCTAAGGTGGTGACTCTCATAGACTGGTGAATCTGCTCGAATAATCTCATTTAAAATGTTTGCAACTTTCTTGGCTGGAACATCACCATACTCTCATCATTCAAATTAGGCTTTCTACAATCGGTTGTGAGAAAGGCATTTTTCAGGATAGGGAAGCTCTCTCTGTTACGTGTGTTAAGGATTAACTGGTTTAATAACTTTAAGACTGCATTTCCCCCCTGCACTGTGTCACTCAGAAAAACGGTGTTGGCGGGCACCCATAGCAGTCACCAAATATGGGGGTCCTGAGTGCCTTGCTGCAGAGGTACCACCTGTGCAAAGAAGTAGGACTGCAGAGGAATAGTTACAAGAAAACAAACAAAATGAAACCTGAACTGGCTGGACAGTCAACATCAGGTGATTTGGCACAGAAATTTAAATCACTGCTTTTTTGATCCAAAGTATCATTTTGAAATTAATAATGGCTCTGAAACAGGAATAAATCTTAAATATTCTTCCCAGTAAAGTGTTCTCTGTGGTTGCATTGCTATTCTGTTATCCTCTACAAATGGAGAAGCAAATAATTTCCTCTGAAATTCAGAATTCGGAGAGAAAATTTTGCACCCTCCACTTGGGAAGGTGGGGTAACTTTTTGATTCTTTTTGTTCTGTTCAACTAGACATAGTTGTGCATGTTTGGTGTTCACCCCACCACAAAAACAGCAGACACAGATGTCTTTTTTATTTATTTATTTTTTTTTTTTAAAAAAGGACCTTGGTTCATAATTGCCACCTGAGTGGTAAATGTGTTCCCAAGTGTGTGCTGGGATTAATACAGCTGATACGTGTGAGAGCTTGTTTCAGTCAAACAGCAGATGCTCTAATTGAGTTAGTATTTTTCTCCTGAGCATATAAATCTGTCCTCTCCCCGACTTCCTTTATCAAAGCACTCCCAAATCTGCTTTCCCTTTCTGTCTCTAAAATGCCTCCAAGCCCCCACTACTTGACAACCCAAAAGAGTGTACAACTTTCCATTAAGGTCTTCAGGATAGCTGTATACAGTGAAGATTATCTCACATTGAATCTGTTTAGCTTCAGCCAAAGTTAGGATTTGTACAATTATTTTCATAATAACCTGTGGGACCCAATGCATGTTGCAGCAAGGTCAACAGTGAAATAGGTCTGGGTACTACAAACAGGTCCAAAATGATGTAACAGTAAACTGTCGTGCCAGTATCTTGTTGGTGTTGAAGGGCAGAAACGTGACAAAAATACTCTGTTTTGGTCTGAGTGTCATAGTGATTGTTTTCTACAGATGTGAAAGCAGAGACAAGGTATGCAGTAGATTGCCGGGACTACTATGAAGCCCTTTGCCAACGTGTTAGTGTCGCCTGTTCATAATAAAGTACAAAAATGGCAAAAGAGTTTCATCGTAGTTGTGAACGTGCCTCTGCTACATTTTATTTTTAAACAAAAATAAGACAAATATGCAAAACAGGGAGGACAGAGATGTCATTTTGCTCTCAATTTGATCATTTAAATTGCTAATGCTTCTGGATCCTCCTTGCACCCTTCACAATGATGAGTGGAGACCTAACCACCATCTTAATTTTGATGCTGATCTGAGCATGGTAGTAATCCAGATGAGATTAAGTGAAGACTGACAGAAACATGCTGGTTGTCACATAGGAGACTCTCATTACAGTGTAATTCCTTGTCCAAAGCAAAGATAAAACTGCAAGGATGCTTTCTGGGATTGTGTACTTCGTTACAGTCCTAATAGATGTAAAAGAGGAGTTTAATTCTTTGTGAAAAGTAGTTTCATTCAATTGTCTTTAGGAAATTATTTTAAAACAAACAAAAAAGTAAACCAAAAGCCTTGTTTTGGAGGTGAAAGAAAACACTAGGACTTAAGACTCCTATAAATCCCTTTCTAAAAATGAACCTACTCATAAGCTGCATAAGATAAACACTATTTTTTCTCTCTTTTTAATTGTAACTTTTTGTGGGAATGGCAAATACCCACCCTGTAGGTTCAAGAGCAGTGCCAGAGCTCATGGATTAGTGCTCTGTCATTCCATCTCTGATCAAAAACTCCCATGTACAGAAGAAAGGACTTGTAACAGGATGTGAACAAGATAATATCTTTTGATTTAAGAATATTCTTTTTTTTCCTCTTAGTTTTTGTGGGTTTCCATGGATAAACATGCCACCTAAAGGAGATGCTTATAAAACATGCAATTTCCTGGGCTGAAGTTATTCACAAACACCTCCTGGCAAATTTTGGAGCTATTTCCATGGAGATGCTGGCAATTCTGCATAAAGGACACACAGGATAACAGTTTGGGATTAATCAGGTTCCCTGTACCTTGAGTTCTCCTTCATGGTTTCTGCTTTTATGATACTGGTTGGCAGCTCTTGCAGCTGTGTGTACATGGTATGAGAGAATTTCAGCTTTTCTCTTCAATCTGGCATTTTTTGGTCACAGCTAAGAAGATGAAATTATTCATGTCAATCTTGTTATTTGTTTCTATTTTCGGCAGAACTTTATTTGCCATTGTCAAAACCTGAGCACAAGAATCTATGTCGCAAAATAATAGTAAATAAAACTTATTATAAACAAAACAAAAACATTGTTTTGCACTGTGAATCTCTGTACCATTTGCCAAAGATAGACTACCATTTAATGAGCTTTGAAAGTAGAAACATTAAATTAATCAAGTCTATTTCTATGGAAAATAAATGAGGGAATTCTTATTGTACGAATAAATTGTTCCTTTAGAATATTGTTTTGTACCATTGCTTCAAGTATCATTTATGAAATCTCCTCACGAAAAGCCTCTATAACAACCAGCACACTGGGTACGGAAAAGGCTCAAAATTCCCGGTTTCTTTCAAAAGCAAATACAATCTGTCTGAAAAGAGAGAAGAAGGGGGAAAAAAGAGTAAGGAGCTAGAACTCATTTCTTTGAATAATAACTGAACTAGCCAGGAGAGAAAAGCCTTATAAAAGGATAATATGTAAAGAGTTCTTCACACTGACTCAAGTTTTCTTTTTAAAAAATGTATTCAAGTTGTCTAGAGCTTTTTTCAATCTAAAATACTTTCTGCCTTTCTCTCCCTCTCCTCCCTCCAGCCCAGCCTAGGCACCTCCAAAGTGCACTCGAGGGAATGGGCACAGGGGTAGTTGGTTTGGAGAAAATGAAATGGGGATGCGAAAGAGGGAATAATATTGCTAAAGAGAGAATACTGCTGCTTGAAGGAGGGAACTGACCCATCAAAGTGCTATAGAGGTATTCTTTTAGCTTTCAGGTTGTATTAACTCAATTGCTTTCTTAGTTATCATATATACTGAATATAAGTAACTATAACTCTAGATTTTTGGAGAAATAATGAAGTGCAACTTTACGTGCCAAATCAATCTGTTCATTACTTGTTATGGATTTGATTCCATAAACAAAGTGCCCATCAGTGGAGATGAGATCATATCTTAAATGCCAGAGAAACTCTGTAACGGCTCCAGGTCTCTGTAAAGCAATACCTGCCTCCTCTTGACCTGGCTGCTGACTGCTGCTTTTGGAGAGAAAATTCTGAGTTGATGCCTGTTCCTCTCTCTCTCTCTCTCTCTTTCCTTCCCCCTGCTTCTCAGAAGGTGTCAGCTGTCCAGAGAAAGCACAAAGGGCAAAAACTAGAGTCTTCGTAGAGGGGAGACCTGTAGTTTGGCTCACTCTGATTCATTGAGGCTGAGCCACTCAACAGTTTCCAGTAAAAACGAAAAAGTACATTTGTGACAAAGGCTTTTCATTTTGATTGTTGTGGAGTTTAATTGCCTCAAACTGGGGCCAGCCTTTGTTCTGTCTTGCAGTTAAGTAACTGGCATTTATGACAGCTTGCAATTACTGTGCAAACTATCGTTTTTCCTTTTCAAAAATTACCATTTCTCCATGTTCATTGCATTATCTAAGATACCACAATTATGCACATCTTCAGATGGTGCTGTGGTGTGGTGAGTGTAGGGAAACATATTTTAGGGGTTTCTGTGATAAACATTCTTATGGAGCCAAATTTTCGTAAGTGTGAGGAGACAATGTGGTTAATTGCAAAAACTGTAATGCCTTTCCTATGAAGACTTTAGGTCAGCTATTAATTTTTAAGTGATTTATACGCATATGTAGAAGGTAAATATGAGGTAACAAACATAAGTTAGTGAATAACCCAAGTGTCATTTAGTCATAGGCACACATGAGAACAGGATCCAGGAGTCAAGAAGGACCAATATTTTTTTTCCAAATAGGCAATGGTCTCAAACACTGAAATTAAAACAGATGTGCAAGGAGACCACTTCCTACAGAAACTGCTAAACCAGCAGATTGGCAGTGCCAGCCCTGGGAAAATTGTGCTGTGTTGGTGTTTGTTTGTTCTGATTTGCCCTTTGGCTTCCTGGAATTTGTAGAGTTCTAACTTAAATATGCGGTACCTAAAAGCAAAGCAAGAATAAATCCATATCTTTCCTTTTTGTGAGGGGTTTGCTATTTATTTTTTCAGGCAATGCGCAATCTGCATATGACACACCGCAAGTGGGAAGGCAGGGGTTTTGTCACTGTCTGATCTCTGATATGTTGGGTTCCTGATGGCTTCAGTGTTGTGGAAGCCAAGAGATATTTACAGATGGATTTAGATGTGTAAGATCTGCTGCAAAAATAGATGCAATTTTAACATAACCTTATGCAAGACGCATATAAATTCTTCTGCCTTTTGCCAGTGAATTAGCTGGGGATGTTGAAAAGTTATCTCATCTCTCTTCTGCCAAAAGCTGTAGGAGACAACTACAGTACAGCCTTTAAAGTCTGACAACTTTCTACTCTTGTAGAGTTAATCTGTCAAGCTTTTTTTATTTTTTATTTTTTTTAAATAAGAGACAAACTTCGCAGAGGGTTGTTGATTAATAGCTTATTATACAAATGTCATAGAAGATTACTGTTTGGTTTGTTTGTTAGTGTTAACAGAGATGTAACAATAACAGTGTTCAAACACTTTGATAGCTCGATGTACCAGAATGGCCAAAGACTTCAGCTTTTCGCTTTTGTTTTTTCCTGACAAAGGCTTTCATAGGTTCAGGACAGCTAGCGAACACTTGCTTCATTCCACATAAAGGGCGGAATCAGCTGTGTTTATTGTTGAACAATATAGTGTTGATTTGGGGAAGAAGAGCCTAAGAGCAGCAGGGAAACAAAATCCTGAAACCTGGCTGTGACTGTTGTTTGGCAGCCCATCTAACATGGGAAGTCTTGTCTCCTCCTCAAAGTCCTTTGGAGTTCAGGACATGCCTGTCTTGGGTTCAATCTGCTTTCCCATGTCTATAATCTTTTTGCGGTCTGTTTATGTTTGCTCTGGTCTATTCTGTGTATTTGCTCATGCTTGCGCCTTGCCTGGTGGAGGGGGGGCTGCAACCCCTACCTGCAGCAGCACCACTACCAAGGACCTTCTGTCCCAAAGACCGCACATGGTGTTTTATGTGGCTTCCGCTGTAATAAATCAAATAAGGCAGCCACCCATGTAGGACTCAAGAGCTGATTTTTGTTTCGTCTCAGTGGTCGTTTTAACAGTGCGTTAGTACTCTGTATGCCCATCTAATATTAATGAAATACAGAACACAATTTAAAACTTATATTTTGTAATGGCTTTAGTGTTGCTTTGAAAGGTGGGAGAGATCCAAATGAATTGCTCTGCAAATTCATTTGTACAGTTAATGATATATATGTTTACATGAAAAGCAGTTAAACTTGAAGTGATTTCTTCATATGTTTATAAAAATTCTGTGGATGGGCAGTTAATAGATAAATTATTGATAAAATGATGAAAAGGTTATGTAGTAGTTCACTTTAAGCGAAAGAAGATTCAGTTTTGTAGAAATGTCTGTAATCTCTTTAAAGTCTTGGATACTTAAAAGCTCTCTTAGAGTCACCTGAAAGGTTTTATGCTTTATAAACTTGGCACAAAAGTGTCTGGTGTTACAGTTTACAGGAAGCTTGCTTGTCTGAAGAGTTTGGTACCAGGGAGGCCAGACACTTCCAAGGTGTTACTAATAAAATCAGTTATTGCCTCTCTGTACAAGTACACAGCGTGAATGGAATGAGCAAAGCCCCCTCTGCCTCCTACTCTCTATGAAGTCTGCAAAATGAGAGGGAATTACATCTATCTAGCCAAAGAAGTAGCTTTGTCCATTCTCATACCTCTTGGAAACAAAAAGAAGCTAGACATGGCTTTGGTTGTGGCTCTGATTCATTGGTAGCTGTGTGCAGTCCCTCCTTGGACTGTGTGCACCATTTTGTGATATTGCCCTCAAATACAGTGCAAACGGATCAAAACCATTACACAAATACTTAAAAATACCAGCAAACACTGAGAGAACTTTTGAGATGTGTATGGTTTGTCTACAGTAAAATGTTCTGAAATAACAAAAGTGATGCATCTTAGAAAAGAACTTCAGTGAAATAGTTTGAACACTGAACCGTTGACCAAACTTCAACGCAAACCAGGTCTGTTGACAGGAATCCATCATAAGTTTTTGAGGAGCTTAGTGTATTTTTCTAGTTAGTGCTGATCAATATTGTTATACTGTAGTCCTTGTTTATGGCATGAAAAAAAAGAGATATTGGTAAAAGAAAGATTAAGATACTGCCATAAAGTCTGTTAGGTGTCACTGTATGTAGCTGTAGTTTATTATAGTGCTACTGTAGAAGAGTAAAATCCAGACTTTGAAGTGCCACTAGAAATTGTAGGTAATAGTATAATTAGAGCAAATGCAAGGTATGGTCTTCTTTTAGTGTTGCAGTATCAAAATAATATTCTATGGTCTGACAAACTTTTGGTGATGAAAATAAGTGCTAGTGCTGAGAAGAAGTCAGTAGGTTCACTTGATAAATAAGGTTCACAATACTGGGTCATTGTATTTATTCTGGAGAGCCCTTATCACTCCTTTGGGATGTCAGTGTGGGATGAAGTTCTCTTTGAGCTTTGCAGTGCTGGTTGCTGCAGTGGTAACTCTGTTCATTATTTGAAGGACCTGTGCTTTCTAGCGATACGAAAAAAGACATTTCTTGTTGGGTAGAAAAATGAGATTAACAAATGCCCATCTGGGATTTCACGACTGAATCCATGCGCTCATGCCATTCTGTGCACTTGCAGTAAGTTTGAAATCCCCAGAAGTATCAGACTACTGCATTTTAAGTCCTGTGGCTGTGTTTATGCAGTAAGTCTAGTTCACTTCAAAAGTGCCAGAACTACTGTATGTGTGATAGAGCTACGCTTGGATTTCCAGCATTACTGATACATGGCATATGACCAACAATACTGGAATGTTTCATGTATTAATAGGCTTATTTTGTGTTGGGGGATCCCAGACGAATGGAAGGTCTCCTCAAAAATTCTGTGCACAATGAATTCCTGCTTTATGCGTGGAGAACTTAGTCCTGTGTGGGTTTCAGATTATTGCTACGAGGTAAAGATGAGTAGGTGTGGTGTGTCGGTACTAGAACCTGGGAATTTTTGGTGGTGTCTCTGTGAACTCATGTCACAGTCTTAAATAGCTCCATATGTTTGTGTTGTGTGTTGCTTTTTTTTTTTATTCCTCCTAGTAACCCAGATTTCTACTGATACTGTGAGTTTTTGTTTTTGATGTTCAAAATACCCCTGTCCGTGCAAATAATTTCTGTATAGGATAATATTTCAGAGGATCAGAGGCTGAATGATGAAAAGGCAGACACTTCTCAGACACTGTGCTGTGTTATCCCCACAGTGTGCTGACACCTTGCTAATATGTTAAAACATCCTCCCAACAGACATGTAGCCCTTGTGTCATGTCTTGTTACTGAACAGAACAATATGTGGAGAAATTCAGGGTGTTAGTAAAGAATGAGACAAACTTGCACATAACCAAAAGCAGTCTCAATTTGGTGTCCCTTACTTTTATTTTTTCCTAAACGATAAACTAATTTCTATCTGAGTTTGTGAGTTGTGACATCATTGTCCCATGTTCAACTTCTTATTCACAAGATTCTCTTCACTCACACTATTTTTTTCTGCGTGAATCTGTTGTCATTTGCAAAACCATAATTTGCCTACAAGTATGTATTTTTCATACTATTTCTTCATTGCAACACACATATAAAGTCTTGTTTCTTACACATTATATTTCTAGTAAGAAAGCTGTGGAAGTCTGTGCGATGTATTGCTGTATCTCATTTTTATCATTTGAAATAGTTTGCCAGCTACAATCCGTGTATACTTAATTTGTCTAAAAAAAAACCTGCTGGCCAAATTTTCACATCTTAGAGTTATTCAATTTACCCTAATGGTCTTTCACTGAGAATTATGTTCACACAATGGAGGATAAAATAGACTGAAAATTTTTCTCAGAGCTATTAAATTTTTGAACTTGATGAGTTCTCATCCCGTCCAGAAAATACAGGTTTCTGAGTGTGTCCCTTATACCTGTCAAATCTGGCAACCAGGAGCTAGATTTGTTGAGGTTACTGGAAGATGAAGGAATAATTTAAAGCAAGAAATGATGAGAGGAATGTGATTATTTCTAATCTAGAATGATCGGAGGGCTGGATGACCAGCCTGTGTCCAAGTGACATAATGTCAGAAACACAGCTGTGCTGCGGCAACTCAGGGGAAGCAGAATTCTGCATCTGTTCAGCAACAGCACCTTTCTAGGTAAAACACTGCAGTTATTTCCTTCTTGGAGCTTGAGGGGAAACCAAAACTTTCCAAGGCTGTAGTTTTGTTCTTGACTTCTTCATATAACCTTCCTACTACCTCCCCCAATACACACCAAACCAAACAAACCAACCCCAAAACAAAACGCCAAACAAACAGAAAACCCCCTCAACCCAAAAGAGTAAGACCTAGTGTGTTTAAGGACATACTTCATAATGAAGTACTGCTAAAGAGCTTAATGCATACACTCAGTGTGAAGGTTGACCACATAACAGCACTGAGAAACTTGTTTTGAAAACCATTCCACTGTGCTAAATATGAAGGGGCAACCTAAGGAAGTTCATTTCAATATAGCTTATTAACTAAATAGGCAGGACAGAAAGGCAAGTGAAAAGGAAGAACAGCTGTCTACTGTTTTAATTTTTTTTTTTTTGGTAGGAAGTAATATAAGCCTTTAGTCCAACAAACCAGAAACTTGCTTTATTTGACAAAGAACATGCTCAAATCTTGATGAAATAAATTGGCCTTAAGCATATGCTCTATATTTTCCTGGCTAGACATGCATTTTGCTAAATCAGAGTGCAAGTCACTCACTGGGCTGCATGAGAACCAGGGACAGAATGGGACTGGCGCTCTAACCAGAAAACCACATCTGCCCGGAAAAGTGTGTCACTTTCTAATGAACTACCAGGCAGCTGCTCCCAAACAGCCCTTAAGGTCGGTGTGCTGTGCAGACATTTGCTACAAGGCATTAAAAAACTGTTTTGAGTCTAAACAATTACATGTGGCTACAGTCCCTTCAGTATTGTTCTTACTGAAAGCTTCTGTATCAAGTTTTGCTTGAATTTCTTCAGGAGCTATGTCGAAGGCTTAGAAACCACTTTTACTCTATGCGTTTTAGTGGAGAAACAGCAGCTGTGCTGAGGCCTCGGGTGGCCCATGCTCCAAACCACAGGATGTTTGGACAAGTTGAAGGCAAGTACTGAAGGACAATGCAACTTATTTCAGTGAAGATTCACAAGCAGCTTAGCTGAGAAGTGCTGAGGTTGCTGGCCCTAATGTAGCAAAGCACTTAGGCAGGTGTCAGGTTTTAAACATGTGACGTTTTTCATTCTGGTTCCTATGGACATCTTTAAGTACTTTGCTGGATTAGAATCCTGGCAGGACTGAAACCCTGGATATCTTTGCACATAAAGCAGTGTAAGTTAAAGCAAGAATTTATTTGGATTTGCAGCTTTTCCTTAAATTATATAACATAGGTATGCTATTTCCCTTTTGGTTATTCTTGCTTTTTTGTGCTTGAAAGCTTACTGTTTTTTATAATATTTAAGAGCCTATATTTTCTTGCTATTAGATGTGCAAAACTGTTTAAAGGTCTTGAAAATAATAAAAAACCCAATAAACCCCACAAAACTGAAACCAACAGAAAATACTCTTTTTTTTTTTTTTTTTTTTTTTTTTGCAGAGGTTCAAGGCTGTTCATACAGAGAATGGCAATATTTTCAAATAAATCATTGCAGAGTGGAGTTATTTGTATTCTGGCTTGCAAAAAAGACATACATTTGGGAGCTCTATTTGCATTTAGCATGGTGCCCAATATAATGCAGATCTAGCAACAGCTGAGCTTATGCTTTTCCATTGAAACAAAATGTGCTCAGGTAAGAACTTGCAGCTAACAGCAAACCATCATAAATGATGTACTAGTTGTACCAGAAAATGAGTGCTGTTGAGCCTGATTGTGCTTATGTTTCGTGACTGCATTACACACCACTCTGTGTGTCTTTGGTGAAGATACCTTTCTCTTTTGTAGAGTTTCTTGATGCTGTTTTTATCTATTATTGAAGAAGGAATTGGGAGACTGGATGGCAAATGCTGTATGCAATGAATTTTTCAAAAGGTGTTAGTTGTTAGCATAAACCAGCTGAATTAAATGCTAATAACCATCAAATGACTTTTCAGCATAGAACAACATATGTTCCTTCTGGCTGATGAGAAGAAAGCTGAACCAAGGCTGGGAGGGCTGTCATGGTTCAGGCAGCAGGAGCTGGACTGTACTTGCCCAGTTTGTGCTGTTGTAGCTTTGCAGCCTTCTTATTTTTCTTCTAAAACAGACTTTTACACGTTGACTGAGGTTCTCCTTTGGCCTGAACAGAGGGAGAATGCAGCAGTTTTTCAGAGCAGAGGGAAACTATTCAGGCAGAGAGGGGTCTTGTTCCAGCTTTAGGTACTCTGTCTTCCCAGCTATTGAGTCTGTCCAAGACAGATGGACTTCAGCAGTTCCCAGTACTGAAAACTAGGCCAAGGAAGAAACCGAAGATGATATGATTTCAGGAAGAATTTTACTTACTTAAATAAAATATATTTTTAACAATTAAATGCTGATCTTTTGGAAATGACCACCATTACTGCTGTTCCTCCAACTAAATGGATGTGAACTTGTAATTCCAAAAGCATACCCAATAAGTCAGCCCCCAAATGTGGTACTACTTGCCTTAATCACATCACAGACCTTATTATTATTTTGAGGTTTCTTAGATTTTCATAAGGGCTGAATCGACCCCTTCATTTCTCTTCTAAAAATTCCATTTTGGTAACGAAACACCATCTTAGCTTTCGTTCCTTGTTCCAGCAGAAGGAAAAAGAATTAAGTCTACTTTCAGCACTATGTCAGCTCCTGGCCGAGGCTTTGTTTTAAGACTATCTGATATTCCAGTTGTATCCTAACAGGTAGGTATGCTAGTGTTTGCAAAAACTGTGAAATAAGAGGAGCCATGCGCTGTTCATCCCCTTTCTGGTAAGTCTATTAATTAAACAGGTGGTAAATGTCTCTTGGAGCAATTCTTTGACCTTAGCTCTGCTGGTGCATCTTTGTTTAGGTTAGTGAAGAGGGAGGAGGTGGAAGACATAGCAATCTCTTGGGCAATATGTAGGGTTTTTTTGTTTGTGGGTTTTTTGTTTGGTTTTTTGTTTGGTTTTTTGTTTGTGGTAGTGTTGTTGTTGTTTTCCTCAGAAGTATGTCTGCACTCTATGCAGTATAGAGATGCAACATGCCCATGCAGGGCTGAAGTATTTATTACTCTCTTGCTTTCCACTCTGCAAGCCTGCAGCAGGCAGAAACACACTCAAAAGTCCAACAGATAGCTCGTAGGGCAAATGTCTGCTCGTTTATTAGGATGGATTAAAAGACAGAAAAGTAAATGCCATGTCTAAGTACTAAGCTGTGCTACCATGCTGTGAAAAACAAATTGAACTTTACATCTATATTGCCTTAGCATGCTGTCTTCTCTGTTGTTCTTGATTTATAGTTGTGAAAACTACTTTTAAGCCCCAATGTGAACATTTTTGTGTCACATAATCCAAAGGAACAGTTTATGCTTTTAAAGGGGAGGATTTATTCTTATTCACTTTTTGGGTCATCCAATTACTTTTAAGTTTCATGGACTTAAACATGCTTGTAACTGTGACAAGGTGAAGCGGACACCAGAACCAAAAATCTCACTCTTTGGCTGGAAATGGACATTGCCTTCATTCATAGTGATAGGGGTATCTGGTTTTTGTCTTCTTTAAGCCACACTATTTTAATTATGGCAGTAACAAATATGGTGTTTTATTAATAATGAAACGTCAATTGATTTCTTGGATGTTTTGTGTGATCGAGGTTCTTTGTAGCACACAGCTCACAGTAAATAGTTCCTAAAAATTGTGGATGAAGTTGCAAAACTTTTGGAAGAGCAGCTAAATAATTTTCTGCTTTATGTGACATCTCTTTGGATTAATTTGATTTTTAAAATATTCTTCATATACCCTAGTTAATAGTAACAACACAAATGATTTTCTTTAATAGCTCAGTGTTGATAAGTTTTTAATATTTACAAAATTTAAATTATATATCCCAAAGAGGACTTTCTGAACCATACAGTTTCAGCCTGTGCTCTTATCCTACACAAAAATAAGCTTTTCATTTCTGCATACTGGCCCTATGCTGCAAGGTAAGATCGGGGTAAAGGGAACATATTATATAATTTACAACTGAGTTTTCTGTGGTATCCAGAGATGCTGCTTTTCGCCAGGGATAGTTTGTTGCATTGCATATGCTGAATTCTAGTTCATTGCCTACTTCAGGACAGCATAAAAATTTCAGGGAAAATACAATAGCTAGAAATTCACATTAATAAACTTGGGCCATAGCACAATATTCTTAGACTCTAGCTCTCTGTGGCAAGGGGAGTGAGCTTTATTTTCAGCTGGTGTAACCTGGCACTGCTCCATGATTGCCATCTCTTGTTGGCATTCATGCTGTCCTCCACTAAAACAGAAGCTGTTGATTCACCATAGGTTATGTTCTCAATGAATCTACATTACAACATTATATTTTATTTCAGAAAAGTAATTTTCCAATTTGTATGTCAGATGTGTGCTTTTTGTTATCCTGGGATCCATATATTTGACCCAGAAGATAGTGTTCATCAAATTTAGAAAATATTTCTGACTTCTGTGTGCGTGTGTGTTATCTTTATTTGGAAATCTGATCCCTTGAGAGACTTTATTCTTCAAGATCTGTTTCATGAGATCTACTTTTGTTTGGAGAGGAAAGAAAATAGATGTAAACTTGTTCACTGGAATCAAATGGCCTGTTGATCATTAGCTGTCTTCAGAAGACAGCTGGAGTACCACCAACAGGTTAAACAGGTAGAAAACATATATGCAAGAACTTCGCTGTTGTCACAAAGAAACCACTAGAAAATATTGCAGGGAGCAAGCTTTGGGGGCTGGCTGGGTTATACACTTTCCCATGCATTGCAGTTGGGAAATCGAACCTGTTCAAAGAGTCAAGCATAGGAAGAATTAAAACTAGGTCAACTTGTTCTCGAAGATCAGGATCTGACTAATTTGCAAATGTCACCCTTCTTCGTATAAAAGAACTACACTGTCAAGCATACACTGCATATATTTTTTTAAACATGTCTTTTCAGCCCAAATGCAAGGGAGTTGGAAGGCATTGATTGTACCCATAGTGGACTGACCTTTTGGTATTTCACTTTTTCCGACTCTTGTTCATTACAGGCCAGGTGAGATGTTTCAGGGTGGATGGCTTGTTTTGTTTCGTTTTTTTGAAGGCAGTATTTATTATGTGTCAAAAAAATAATTCTGACATCGTGTGATGGAGCGAGCAGCTGCAATGGTTGATGTCAATCCCTGCCACAGCACTGGCAGACTGAAGTGTGCACTCTTGAGTTCCTTGGACTTGTCTTTATCAGTATTAGTTTAATGCATTGACCTGTAAACTGTTAAGGCAGGCAAAAGCCTGCTCCTGGGAGACTACAGCTGCTAATACCAGGGCAAGCTGAAGACTGGGGTTACATTTTCTTTAAAAGACATGATATTTAATACCGGTCTTTGCCTCAGAGCCTGAAGAGTTCCTGTATATTGGATTCTGGAACTGCCGTTTCAAAACTTATTATTGAAATCACAAATTTACTCCTTGCCTGTTGGAAAGGGGTTTAGTTTGAGTTTGTTTCTAAGCTCTTTAAAGCAGGAAGAAAATGAAGATAGAAGAATGCCCAACCTGTCCTGGAGACTTTGTTCTCCTTTGCTGCTTCTGTTAGCTAACCACCATGATTTAGTACATCAAGGTGTAGATGTGCTAGAAATAGCACTTACATAAATGCTCGGAGTTTTCTCCTCACACTGTGATGGTTGTGTCATGTCCAAGACAGTGCAGGTGAGCAAAGCCACCATTATCTCCAGGGCACTGTGTTCCATGGGAAAGCAGAGCTAAATGCACCTAGGCATATAGATGCAGCGAAGATGTTGATCTGGCGGCTTTAGTCTCGTGACATGCAATACTTTCATATTTACCTGAAATCCCACCAGAAAAGATCCAAATGGTTGCAATAGCTATACAGAAGGAAAGAAAGGCCCAAAGTGAGCTTGAAATACTATTTCATAGTGGTTTTTGCATATTTGAACTATTGTGTCTTAAGAAACACCTTTGATTTTTCTAGGTTTGATTTCTATCCCTTGTGGTTTCTCCTTCCCCCTCTCCCACACTCTACAAGTATTCTGCCAAATCCAGAATAACATGAAAATATACTGTCTCTATACTGAGGAAGTGGTTTCCTTAGAAATGGTAACCATATGAAAGCTATAAATGCTGATACCAAAACTATAGTTGAGTATACGGATGTGGGCCCTGGAATAAAGGGAAATGGAATCTGTTTGCTAGCTAAAGCGAAAAATCTTGCTGCTGCCTAGGCTTTTTGCCAAAGTGCAGCTGAAGTAAGATTACTATAGGTGTGTGTTGTGTGGCAGCTTTCCCTCTCTTGCTTTTTATATCAGGTGCTCATAGGAGCATGGCTATGAACAGAAGTAAGTCTGGTTTGATTTCATATTCTTGTGAGCTTGTAATGGAAAAGGTGGGTGCATACTTTGACAATTGTGTGTGGGACAGGGCTCCCAGTGCTGCCTTCAGCTGTGGCTTGTTACAGCTCAGCTCCCTGACACGGTTGCAGTGATGTCTGGGCAGACACAAGCCAAATGCTGCTCTTGCCGGTCCCATTGCAGCACTGGGGAGGGGGTTTGACAGCTAGAAGAAGTCAGAGGAGCAATTGCTGGCAGGAGAGTGGAAGACAAAAACCAGGAGACCCAAGAGTGTTGTTACGCACAGAGCTCAATCCTCCCTGCTTTCTCAAAGTGCCCACGCTAACCTGCAAAGACACCTTCTTGCTAGCCCTGAGTTACAGTAGCAATTCAGTATAAACATGCTGTTGGTTTTCATCCTGAAAAAATTTAGATCATGCATGAACATGAGGTCGATTAAAAACTTGGAGCCGGATTTCTCTAGAACTGTTAGAACATGACCATACTGCACAGCACTGTTGGACACCAACGTATAGCTGGTGAGGTGCAGAGCTTTACACTCATCTCTCAAGTAGAAAGATATTTGCCCTTGAAATTCTGTTATCCTTCTACCTTATAAGATATAAACTTTGGTACTTTTATGTCCACTTTATTTTTTTTCTCTTGGGACCTGCACTTTGATGTGAGTTACAAAATCAGTCAATCAATAGTTTTCCTTTAAAGGAAAAAATAAAAAAGGAATGAATATTCAGTAGCCATAAAAATGCTTTGGAGATTGCCTTCTAATAGGGGTGAAATAAAAAGCAGAAGCTGATTAGAATTCCAGAAAATGGGACATTCATCAACTTCAGGAATTTGAGTCTTCATATGGTAGATTTTGTAATTTAGTTCTCAAAATGTCCTTGATTTTTAAGCACTTCTGGAGAAATCATTAAATGAAGGAAAAGTAAGAGGAATTTAAAAAGAGCCAAATTAGGTTGATTTACAAAAGAAAAATGTAGCCAGCATGGACTGTCTGGTTGAAGGATGCCTAAGTAAAATTGAACACAGTACTGTGCCTGAAATGTGCTCTCATCACTGCTGAAGCGTCTCCCCATGCCAGGGACTTACTGTCTCCAACACAGACTGATGTGCTAAGCCAGAAGCGTAGGATGCAATGAGACTTTTTCATGGTGCATCATTGCTTATTTTTCAGATTGGATCATGGACCTTTTCAATGCAGGTGCCTCCCTAGAGCAGATTTTTCTTTCATATCTATTTTCTTATGTACTTTGTGTGTTTGAGTGCTCTTACTTCTCTCCTCCCATTTCTGCCTTCTAAGCATGTGGCTTAGGAGAGCATTCTTAGGACTTGTGGGAAGAAGGTGACCTCTGGCTGCTGAGAAAGAAAATGTAAAAAAAATTGCTGGACTTCCACTTCTACAAAGATGTATTAAACAGCTGCTGACATTGTAGGAGCCGCCCCTGGAAAGCCTTGGGGAATCATTCTGCCTTGTGCTTGTTTCTATTAAAAATACTCTGTGTATGCTTTTAAAAATCTAAATGTATATGAACTTTGAAATTACAAAGGAGGCCATTATAGGGTGGCATACTCAATATCTCTTGTGGAAATGTTACCTGTTTTATTTATCTAAGTGTTACCAGAGCTAGAAAACAGTGTCAAAGGTTTGGAGAAAAAGTCTCAAAACAAAACTAAGCAAAGCTTGATGTTATGTGAGGAGGGTTGGGCTACCTAATCATCATGCCATTTTCTAGCTGACCCATAAGGTCTGTTAATTGTAATATGAATGAAAATGCAGTGCACCTGCATGAGGTGGAGGAAGATATTACTGTATTTTCATATAATTTTACTATGGTCTACTGCTCAACAAGGGATGTTTGTGTGCTTTGTAAATAATACTTGTAAATCAAGTCCATTTGGAGCACTTAATGGTCTTGTTTTGGAGAACCTTGTGCACAATAGGGTCAGGGCTCTTGCTTGGGGCAGCAAGGCTTGGCAGTAAATGGGGATGAGGACACAGGAGCTGTGAATACCTGGGCCTCAACGTTCCTGTCTGTACCATCTGAAAGGAGAAGATGTTAAGTGACTCATCCTAGGCCAAGTCATTCCTTCCAATGGTTCCTCTTGCATTTTCTTGGCAACAGTATTAGCCACATTCTCAGGCCACCTTGGCCATGTTGTCACTGCTGGTGTGAGCGGTCCGCTGAGCTGTGGTCCCACCAGCTGTGTGGGCTGCTAATGCACATCCATCACAGCCTGGTCCTGGGGGAGGCAGGACTTCCCTGTGAAGAGCTGAGGGAAAAACTAAAGTGCAACTTCGACTCCTCTTGCTTCCTCCACTTCAGCGCCTTCTAACTTTTCCTCCTCCAGGCAGCTTATTCTGAACAACTGTTCAGAAATATGCATAATATTTTGTACACTCAGTATTTCATTTTCAGTACTGCTTAGTGTAGCTATGGTGTGTAGCAGCTTTACTGGCAACATACCCTGAACGTCTCAGTTGCTCTGAACTTTACTGTTGGGCTGTCTGAGGGGTTTTAGAACTAGAAGAATATAGATGTTAGTTATTTGATGCACAGAAGTCTATTTTAGTGAATTGAGTTATTAAAAATGTGAATCCAAATTAACATTACTCCTTTTTTTTTAATCTGTGATTTTTGTCTGTTTTTTACAGTTTTGGCTTCCTGGTGATTTGAAGTGCCATGCTAAGTGTTTTCATTACTCTTAAGTTCTTTCTAGATAAAGGATTGGCTTGCAATATGGTTTAGCTCAGTGCCTTTCAGGCAGGTAATTTTTCAGCAGAAATGGAATGCTTCGGAGGATCATCACATGTTTAAAGAATGTAAATCCAAGCCTCTTCCTTATGCACTAGAGGGAATATCAGCAGTTATGTTTAGTCTGAGAGCAGGCGGGTGGACAAGGAAGACACTGTAGGTCAAGCAGAGACAGCCATTGGACACTGAAAGACCAGTTTTGCTTGCTAAGGTCTGGAATTGTTATTACTGTTACTCGTATTACTGTAGTCTCATATAGGTGTTTCGAATGGAGAGGATTTTTGAGTTTCTGCAAATAATAATGGAGTAATCTTTGCCTAGTAAAAATTTGCATAGCAAACATAGCTTAGACCCACAGACGTTCTGGACTAAAATTTGCTTAATATATTTAGTTCTGGTAGAGCTGGAAATTAAAATAAGATAAATCTTTAATAAAAGGGGGCAGGTAGTTAAGCAAAATAGGCAATAAGTATTGAACTGCAGAAAGTAGGCTCTGGAGCCACTGAAATGCAGACCTTCCTTAGCAATTCACGACGTGTGTAGGAGGTCTTCTGAACAATATGGCCAGCACTTTTGGGTATATAGGCACCAAATGACTGTTAAATTCATAATAGTCTAGTTACAGTAAATTGGTCTTTTGACTTAATTCATCATTACAAACAGCCAGTCTGGAATCTGTGCTCATGGAAGTTAGTGAATACATACTAAGAGTAAGAAGGGTTTCATTGTGCCAGCAGCTTTAGAAGAACTGAAGCAGTAAGAAAAAAAAAAAAGTAATCCATTCAAATGCATCCTTGAATACAGATGCTGCCTACAATTGTATTTTCTGTAGTGTGGTGCTTGCAGTCCCCAAGCCAACTCCACTTGCTGGCATAGGCAAGTGCAACTCCCATTAAACTTAGCAGGAGCTTGCTAGCTGAATTTGGCCCCCTGCCTGCAGAAAATTAAATGCTTTGGCAGGTTAGCCAGAGGAAAGTGTTCTTCTATTCAGGGTGCTCAGCACTTGCTCTGAGGCACTCTGGGCTCGCAGAAGAGAATCAGGGCTAGCCAAGAGGGCTCAGACAAATTGCCTCTTCCTTCTTCCCCTCTGTACTAAATGATGGGAGGCCTGAGAACTGTGCAAAGGATGGTCACTGGCAGGCTCAGGATGCCTTACCTGCACTGTGGACTTTTTGTTTGCAACTACAATAAGGAGAACTTCTCCTTTATTTCCTCCTTTTATGAGGCAGGGGTTTGACAGGGGACATCAAAGTCATAGCTTCAGCCTTTTTCCAGGTGTGGTGGCCACTCTAGCACGTGTACAGTGGAGATGGTAAGGTGTGTGTGCTCATGTGCGAAAGCACACACCCTTCAGCACCTGGGAAGGAATAGAAGAATGTGTGAGAAAATCTTCAAATCTAAGACTGTTTTTGAGTTATTGCAGTGTGATCATTCTCCCTTCTTCTAGGCTATGTTTCAGCCCCAACCTACACTTCTCTAGCTTGTTATTTTTGATTATTTTTCTGAATCTCCTTCTTAATTCATGAAGGCAGCTGAGCTTTCCTTTCCTGGGATTTCATGAATTAAAAATGCCCCACTATCCAAATGCCTTTGGGAGATTCAGTCCTCTTTCTGAAAGTGAGTTAGGCACTTAGTAGTATAAATCCCATTATAAATAAATGGGATCCAGAATTGTCCATGCCTATTTTTTTAAAAAATGGAAATTAAACACATGCTAGCATGTGTTTAAAAAAAAAAAAAGTAGTAATTTTGTGTGTTACTTGAAATTTTGCTTAAAATAAAGCAGTTATATAAGATGCTGGTTGCTAGCATTCCTTGCATTGTATGATGACTTACTTTAGGAGTGGGCAGAATTATATTATCTGGAGTTGTAACACTTCAGTCTCTCTTAGAATGTTTACAATAAAAATCTGATGCTGACAAGTACTGTGGGGTATATTTATTCTCTTGCTGTGGATTAAACAATTGATTCTGGAAGATTAAAATGCCCCACCTGCCTTCTTGCACACTTCTGTTTCGCCGTGTCAAACAATATAAAATGAATACTGCACTTCCCTCTATCTAATTGAATAATTTACTGTAAATAGCTGTCATTTACTTTAGAGCAGTAGGGGATCATTAGCCAAATGGATGTGAGTAAGTCATGCCTTTAATGCGTTAGAGGGGCCTAAAATGGAATCATCTAAATGGGACCATCAATACAGCATGCTGAATTAAGTCAGAGGCACTTAAAGCTTTAAGTCCTCTTTCTTGTAAATTACATGCTCCCTCGGCAGAAAAGTAATCAAGAACTTGCATAAAATATGGCAACTTTGTTTCGAAGCCTTATTTTTAATGAATAAAATAGTACGATTTAGATGACGTGATTGGTAGGTATGACTGTGTTTTGGATTTCCCTCACTTTAATTACCTCCCTTCCCTACTGACTGAAGCCTTCTTGCTTATAAGCAGCTACTTGTGCTGACTAATATTGGCTCTATTCCGTAAATTAGTAAGATGAGCAGGTAATAAAATATATTTTCTTGACTTTTATAGGTATATGACCTGATAATTATTTGCAGAATTTGGTATTTTGTATATGTAATTTTAGAAAGGTCCCAGTCAATCTTAACTCCTAAATGTACAATAATGTTTTTGGCTTATTTCACCACAAAAGTCAGTGGAAGGGCTGTTGGGCACTTTCATTCATCAATCCTTCTCATTGACTCTACCTGGCCCCATCTAGTTCTTCTATTCAGTTCCCTGTTACCCTGGAAAAGGTGGCTCTTCAATTAAAATAAGAAGCCAAACTTTCGATGACATCCTAACAGGAGGCTGCAATACATGTAGCAACTGTCTTGAGGTGCAAGACTTGATTTTGAAATTATTTTAATTAATTGTAACTTCGGTAGTTTTTATTACCCATAAGAATGTTCCTTTTTAAAGTTTACCGAGGTCCCTTCAACCTCAACTATCCTGTGACTGTGTGATACCAGCCTCTGAGTTATAGTGATTTTGTGGGAAAAAGTGGCACCTTTTAATAACAACAACAACAAAAATCCCTTATGAGTTTTGATTTCTCTGTGTTTTATTCTTCTAATCTTTTAGAGGTTTTAGGATGAGCATGTTCATGACTGTTTTTTTCCATGTTTATTCCCTCCTGAATTCCCCTCTTTGTCATCTCCCGTCTGTGGTCATCCATTTCAAATTTTTTAAAAACCTTGTTTTTATGCACAAGGCATTCCAATCTCACGTAGATGAACTCTTCAACTGTTGGAATTAAATTTGGACAGATATTTTAAAAACACCTTGAGGTTCAAGGGCTGTAAGTAAACAGCCCCTTTTTCCTCAACAATATTGCAAATGTAATCTGTCACTGCACTGAAAAGAGCAGAAGAATTTGATACACTCTCACTTCAGAATATGGGGAGGTTAAATAACTTGCAGTGTAGCTGGAAGTTGGTGACAAACCTTGCTGTGGAAAGCAGGATGATTTCCTTATTTTCATTCTTTAGCTGTAACCACTGCCCTATGTTTCCTGTAACTGATTTGCTTTATCCTTCTTACTGATTTTTTTTTTTAAGTTGAATTCATCTTGTGCTTTGAAACTTTTCAGAATCTGCTTATGAACTGCTTTCACTTTTATTGGATGAGTCATGAGTCGAAAGCTCTGTCCTGTAGTTCCACCATGAGTAATGCTTAGCATTTTCTTGGGTTCTCTTTTAGAAGACTATTAAATTAAAAGAAAAATCTGTTTTTTGTTATCTTAATGGACAATTAGGTGGCTGGGTCTCAGAACAGATTTACATTTACCACTGCAGTAATTTTAATTTTTTCCTCCAATTTAAGGATGTAACTTTTTTTCCTTGCATGTACATGTTGCTGGTCATAGCTGTCCATCTTCAAATAAATAAAAACATCCCAGTTTTTGGAACTGCTGTACAAGTATTGATTCTGCTTTTGGAGACATTTTTAAATTGAGGTCTGTATTGACAGTAGCTACCAAAGCTGACCCATGTACACAAGCTTCAAGTTACCTATGTGACATTCAGCTCATTGTAATGAACAAGATGGTATGTGGCTTCAGGAATCCTTTTCTTTCACTTGAGCACTAAGAGAGGTCATGGGCTGTTCTCCTGAAACATCTGTGCTGAGTCTTGTCCAGATAACATGTATCTAAAGAAAAACTCATATGTGCAGTCTCTACTGCTGGTGGGGTAGACTGTCAGATGAAAGATCCTTCCTCCTCTTGGATGCCGAGGCACTGGTGCATCAGTAGATGGGTATTGGCAATACCTAACAAGTTACGTGACATACCTGACCATCGAGTACTTACTGGTATAACAAAGTGCAATTGACACAGACAGTTCCATGGATCAAGCTGATGCAAATGTTGGATTGTTCATAGCATCTCTAAGGTTAGGCACCCTAAAAATAATGAAAGCCACACCTGTAGGTGGAATATACAATCCATCCTCATGAGGGGTTAGGTACATGCCTGTTTTATTGCTTGGGTCAGTTACTGGCTTGACCTGTATTGGCAGTATTGGGAGATTATGGGTATTTGGAGATGAGTTTTCTGAGACTGATAATGAAAAACTGAGAAGTATGAAACTCTGACACATGAAATTCTCTCTCGAGGTGGTAGATAGAAAAATGGTGGTATTTTAACAGTGAAATGATCTCTCTGGAGAGATTTGGAGTTTACTTGACTGCTCTTGCAAAGGGGGGATGGTCTGCTCCACAGCCCACATATCACAGGTAACAACAGAAATGAGCCTGAAGTTTTCAGGGCAATGGATCACCTCTGTGATCTCTGCTAAATTTTGGCATGTGCACCTGAAATGGCCAACACCAGATTTCTGGGAATGGAAGTTCATGGAGAACTTTCACACTTAAATATTTCCTTGGTTTTGCCAGTCTCATGTGCCTGGAGGGTTAGTAGTGCACAAGCTTGCACTGGAAAGGCCTGAACACACTACTTTCCAAATGTAAACCTAACGTGTATCTGTCTGTTTGACTTTCAGTATTAATGAGCACATTCCGTGGCATAGTCATAAATAACTGCAAGGCTCAGCCAAATTTGTGGATAAAAAACCAAGGTCACAGTTATGTTTTTCTATGGGGAGGAAAAATAAAGTCCAGTATCTGAGCATTCCTAAGCCTAATGATTAGAAATTCATTGAGTTTGGCTGCTGGTAGAAAAAGCTTGGCTCTGAGACCTTTACTTCCAACTAATTCTGATGTGTATGTCTCTACTCGTGCCATCACAGACTATTAAAAACTCATGATAATAGTGGGAAATATTTATCAAAACATTAGTCCTCTTCAGCAATGAGACTTGTGCTGTTTAAAAGATAATTTTTCTCTTCTTTTGATATTGCTTGTTAGAAAATCATAAGAACAAATAATATAGCAGTCCTGGAACAGACTGTGAAGTAGTTCATCGTGTACTCAAAACTTGTGTGCCAGTTCCTTTGCGTAATAGGTTACTGAACATCATCTAAGGAGCACAGTCAGTTACTGTAGTTTAGCTGATAGATGTGAAGTTGCTGGACTCCAGTAACTTCCCATGTATCTGGGAATTACCAATGAGAAACAAGATATAGGCTAAACTTGTATATCTTCCAAATTTGGGGCGTTAGTGTCACATGTAGATAGTCACTTTAAATCAAAATACACAGGTCCCTACTGAGCTACAATATTTGTGGGAATAGTAATGTGTAATATTCTGATATATATATTACTCACTATTGCTATAAGCTGGTGGAGGATGTCATGTTGACTCTACAGTATAGCTGGATTTTAAACAAAAGGCAAAACCCAAAAGGCCGAGCGCAAAGCCCTCTTTGCTCTACATTAATGTTTTTGTCCTTGTACTGAGTGTAAGTGGCAAACCCTGAAGTTTACTCCTTCCTGGGCCTGTTGCAATAGGACAAGGGGTAATGGTTTCAAACTAAAAGAGGAGAGATTCAGGCTAGACAGGCAGAAGAAATTTTTTTACCATAAGGGTGATGAAACACTGGCACAGGTTGCCTGGATTGGTGGTAGATGCCCCATCCCTGGAGACGTTCAAGGCCAGGCTGGATGGGGCTCTGAGCAACCTGATATAGTTGAAGATGTCCTTGCTCATTGCAGGGAAGTTAGACTAGATGACCTGTGAAGGTCCCTTCCAACCCATACTATTCCACGATTCCCATTTTCATGGAATCCTTAGTTGTGCAAATTTTTTGTTGATGGACACATTTCTGGAAAAGGGCATCCAGTTTTGTTCTGTCAGGATCAGCAATATTATAAGCTCTCAGATATAGCATAGTTCATATGTACATCCAACAACATGAATGGGGAGACAGGGTGGAAATACACACATACAAAAACGCAAAACCAACACCAAACCCCCAAACCCCACAAAAACTGTGCCATAACATCACATAATACCATTTGATCTTTTTTTCAGTTGGCCTTCTGGAGCTTTGCAGGAGTGCTCTTGACACAAAGACTGAGTGCAGCATGTTGACTTGAAGCAGGCTTTGCACTTCCCTCTCCAAGCTGTTCCCAAGACACAACTTGATCTCTGGTGTAAATTTAATCTAATGTGTACAGGCTGCAAAGTCTCCTGGAGCCTTTAGATTTGCTGGGGATTTCCAAATGGCTCTGAACACATTTCATCTGCCTCTGAGATACTGAATACAGGAATACAGAGCAGTTCTGCCTCTAGTCCTGCTGGGGATTCCATTTCTGCATCATGATTACAGCTCTTTTGCTCCTTCATGTTACTTTGTGCGAAGGACAGAGAGAGAAGAAAATGCCTGATGATTGGATACTCTTTGGCAGTGGTTCAAAAATATAAATGTAGTATTTTTTCCTTGAAAAGAGAAAAAACCCACTGCTGCTCTATTACTTGACCTTTATGTAAAATTACAATGACTAGACAACATAGTTCTGCTGACAGACTGTCTGGAGGTATCAATTGAAGTTATTAAAGGAAAATGCAAGAAATATTAGCAACAACCGAATGTTGCTGTAGCTCAGGAGTTCATATTTTTTGTGTATAGGTAATATCACAAACATACTTTTTTTTTTTTTTCCCCCCCCCTCCTGCTTGGAAGACGTTTCTGTTCATCTACTGGTTTGTTGTCTCTGTCTAAAGTCACAACATGCTTAAAGGTAGAGACTGCAATTGTCATGAAGACAGCCTAGTGGGGGAGAATCACTGTTCAGTGACCTGGGATTCTTGAAAGTACATAGCTCAACCACACTTGCTTTACAAGTTCCTTGATGTGTGTTGGCTCATCTCACATGCTTGTCACTAAATTGTATCTCCTGTTCTTGTATTCTGATGAGATACCTTGTTAGCAGGCAAAAACTTTGACATCTCTTATTTGTCTTCTTCCATTCTAACTTTTCTATACATTTTTGATCTCCTTGTCTTTATTTTATCAATATGTAGAGGAAAGGAGAAAAAAAATTATGATGAACTTTAATGACAGAAGTAACAAGTTTGTTTGTAATTCAAATAGAGAAGTTGTTCAGTGACTAGAGAGAGCAATTCTTGGCCTTTTGTATTAACTTTTTGGTCAATGTGTGTTCATCTGTGTTGGTCTGAAGCTGGTGTTAAGGTTTTTTGAGTTAGGACAAAAAAGAGCAACTGCATATTAACTCTGTAAAATGAAAAACTTGATTGCTGCTGGCAAATATTGTGAAAATACCACCACTGTTTACCATGTAATGCCTTGCAATACTTCCAATAAAGATGAGGCTAGTGTGGGCTGTAACCTGAATTAATAATATTGTTTTACTCATCTCTGTTAAAATGTCAGGGTTTTTTTGTTCTTTAGAGGAATATCAATGTAAGTAAAGATGTCTTTGAAGCTGCCTGTCTAACTGGAATGGATAATTAAGATGAAATCCTTTCATGAAAGAAAATTGATTGTATACAGAGATGTGCAAGGTATTACTGTCATCTTTCCTTGCAGCAAGTCAGTAACTTGTGTAGGTCCTTATTCCTTTTCCTTCATTGAAGTTAAATACAAGGTTATAGTCTTCTCCATGTACTTATTTGCAGTATTAAATATTGGAACACTTGGTTTGAATTTGTACTCGTCTCAGGTTTAACTTTGGTTAAGTCACTTAATTTCCATTTCTCCATTTCCTGCATAGGGAAATAATTTTCTCTCTTTTCATTTCAAGCTCCTTTTGTTTGTTTGTGGGTTTTTTGTTTGTGTTTTTGTTTGTTTTTTGTTTATGTGTGTGGGGTTTTTTTAGGGAGAATAATGAATCTTAGCTGTAGTTTCATTACACCTAGAAGCCTCATGTTAACAAATAAGGGTAAAACAGTGATACTCTGTAAGCATTTATTCTGAGCAGCATAATCTACACTTGTACAGGCATGTGTGTACAAGGTAAGGTGCAACATTCTCCTGCTATTTTAATTTGTGCCCTGCACAATGGCTAGTTGAAATAACAGCCCTTTTACTACTGATGTCTCCACAAAGAGACTGGGAAAACACAAGGTCCCACCTACTATTGAGGAGACAAGATGAAATCCTTTAGATTGGATGTTGTTTGCCTACAGCTATAGTGTCAAGGTAAATCAGACCAAAGCAGGGGAATTTCACTTGAATTAATTTATCACTAATCAACACAAACCTCTGACCTCTAATACACATGTCGAGGGAAATTTAGGGGAGCCCTCAACTGCCTTATTTTCAAGGAGACCTGAGATGTTGAGGTGCAGCCACCAGTGGTTTTCTCATGGTGGCTGGAGGCTCCTTACAATTCCTCTCACAGTGGCCACAGATTCCTCATCAGCCAAGTCCCAAGTTTGGGCTGGTGCTGTGTCCTGCCACTGGGCTGCTGCTTTACCTCAGGGCCATGTGGAACCAGTTTCAAACAGTGGGGGGCACCTGGGGGGGCCCCCTCAGGGATGGTGTGGGAGTCCTCAGGGCCATGCCTGTGAGGTACTGAATTTACAGCTGGCATGTCCCTGATTGGTGCCTCATGTCTACTCTTAGGGTTGGAAGGTGGGGGGTGGGAGAAGAAAAGGAAAAAAAAAAATATGGCGGGGAATTGTTCTTTGGTCTGAAGGTAGCCAGGCATCTCTGAAGAGAAAGCCCTCACACCACATAGCACCCATTGATACAGGCACTGCCACGGCTGAGGGTGATCCACCCGAAGAGAGGTGGTCTGCAAATCATACAGTTAAAGCCTGTTTATCTGTTTCTCTTCAGAGATACCTCTGGAACCAAGAGGCTGTGATCAGGCACAAGATGCCCCCATTGTGTTTGAATTGAGACTTGTGTGGTGCAGGTGATGTCAAATCGGCTGTTTGGTTTATTTTAAGAAGGGATGGGGAAAGCACTATGCGGTCTGTCAGAAAACAAGGGAAGCATAAATACAGAGGAGTTGTATGTCTCAGCATTTTATGGTAGCAAGTTGCCTTAATACTGCTTTGAGAACCAATAAATATTTTTATATGGTGATTATTCTGCATCACATAAAAGAAAAAAATATAGCTCTGGAGTGCATCAACTTGCCACCTATCATTTGGTTCCTGAACCTCAAAAGCAAATTCTTTTCCAGCAAAACTGCCACTAAAATGCTAATTGCTAGAATGTAACCGCTAATCAGTTTGTTCCCATAATACTGCCATCTATATAAATCAGTATGGCCCTTCCAGAAGGGGAGATTTTAAAGTCTTTCACTGATTAGATTAAAAAAATATTATGCCAACCAAGTGATTAGCCCAGTAGCTTTTTGCCCAAAATAATTTTAAGGGCGGGAGGGTAAGGAAATCTTAAAATTCTGTTATGTCCTTCTCTATCTCCTTACTTTAAATATTTTCATAATGTAGTCCATGATGATGTAAACTCCATCTTTCTGGAGATTTCATATTTCAATGGGAAAATTCACTAAAGATACATCGTAAGAAAACTCTTGCCTTGGCAAAAGGACTGAGTGTCGTGCACGTGATGACAGATCTCTTCCATTCCTAATCTCTGTGGTTATATGTGTACTTTATCATGGGGAAAGCTGAATTGCTGGAGTAACAGGTGTATACTTCCCGTCTTGGTGCATCCAGATCTTCTGGTTGCATTGCAAATATTTTTAGTGTGTTTCCAGAAGATCCACTTGCTAAAATAAAGTAATGGAATGGACAAGTCAATATACCTTGCTTTAAGAGCAGATTTTTGCGTTGTGGTGATCACAAAGAAAAAATTGTGTATGTTCAAGGAGGACATGCTAAAGGCTCTAAAATCAGAAAGTTGAATGAAAGAATCAAACTCTGAATGTAGATGAATGAGACAATGCCTTAAGGGAATGGTTTCAGATTTCTCCCTACTATCCCCCTTTCCCCTCCTCCCTTGACATTTGTCATTGGTAATGTTGCAGTTTTTATGCTGTCTTAAGATCTACCAAATAATGTTCCTTGTCTGTAACTTTCAGGTTGATCTATTTCAAATTAAATAGATCTTCATCTGCCTTTTTTTCTGGTTATATTTCTGATATAGCTGCGTACAGTAAGGCTAAGATGAGAAAAATCCACAACACAGCATAGACTTCAGTAGGCTATGTTAGAGAGAGAGGTATACCCCCCTCTATTTTTATATCCATGTATATATTACTACATATACATTATCAATATTCAATATATAACATAATGTAATTATAAAATAATAATTTATAAAATGTTTCAGAAAAATATTTACACAATGTAATTGAAATAATAATATATAAATATACACGTCATTTTACAAAATATATTAATAAATATTTGTTATTAAGATATTAATATTGTTAATAGTTAATTATTACCATAACAATTATACATTTAGAGGGGTATTGTCAAAGTTGGAGACTTGTTTAAAATGAGATCCTCTCTCTCCAGAAAACAGAGATTAAAAATGGGAAGAAATATGCATTAAAAATAAAGCCCTGTGTGAGTGAAAATGGATTTATGCTTCATGTTGTAGTTGAATTGTAAGGCATAAACTTCTCAGCAGTGCTTCCTCTTCAATTGTTGGTTCTGCAAGAGCAGCTACCCTGAATGACTACTGCAGATCACGCCTGTTCCCACCTCTCTCTTCCTCTTCCAGTTTTAATTTTGCATTCTAGGAGTGTGGTACATACATCTACGTACATGCTTTCATGCTAATACAGCCTGTTTTAATGCATCATTTGAAGGACTTTTCATTCTTTCTTGCCTCTGGTTTTATGGCTTCTTAGAGCTGTGACACCCAGTTTAATTCTGAGTTGGCTCTTACTATTGTAATTAATTCATGTCTATACAAGCCTGTTATAATGGAAAATGAGAACAGGATCCTGAGTCCTCAAATGGTTAATGTGGAAAAACTTGTGATGGACCGGACACGTTGCTGAAGGACAGAATGTATGTATCTACATTCTGACCTACCACATAAGTGCTGTCAGAATTTTGCTCTTAGTTTGATTTGTGGCACTCCATTAACAGTTATTCTGTGTACCAGCAGAATGATTCCCAAACTCCCAGAATTGTAAAATGAGGACAGGTCCTGTTTGGCAGAACAGAGATTGTACTTTACTACAGACAGGAACTGTTCATATTAATCAAATGGTATCTAGTCTGAAATGACTTTTAGCTAATGACTTCTTATTCTCAGGTTAGCTGTGTTGCTTATAGGCAACATGCGCTTCTAATTCTGATGATTATTCATAATCAAAGGCTAGATGTGTGGGTTTCTGTCTTTCAGAATGAGAAATGATGCTCTTGATTGACCTTATTTTAAGAAGTTCTTACTGTTAAAATTATTATGTTAGGGGTTAGCAATGGGGTGGCGAAAGTTCATGGATTTGCTTTTTGATTTAAACCTTTATAAGGTTGGACATGTGTGCAGTGAATGAACTAAAAAATGTGAATTTAATTGTGTGAGTTTCAGGCTTAATTGTTCAGGACATCATTTTATGATGGAGAACTTCCTCAGGGTCATCAGTAGTAGGAATAAATGAGTCACGCTTATTTCACCTTGAACATGTTCTGCTACTGTGATACTTTTGTACATGGATGTGTTTCTGATAAAGTACCTGGCTGCTAAAATCCTCTTAATTTCTGGCTTGTCAGATATAAGGTAACTTGTTGAATCATGGAGATGAAATTTAAATTGGGAGACTTTACAATATTCGTTTTCCTAGCAGATATAATGTCTTTTGTAGGATGCTGAAGAGCCACGTCGCAATGTAGAAGCTGCTCTCCAACGCTAAACAGGCCCGAGCAAGAGGAGGGTCCCAGCAGGGAGCTCCTGTAAGGCAGGAGGGGTCTGCTGTTGTGGAACCAGTGGCTTGACAGCTCCTGGCTGCACTTCTGTGCTAACTAGGCGTTGCAGAGCTTTCATGGGTGCTGCCAGGCCTGGTATAAATTAGGATGAAACTCCTCCTCCTCTAACTTGCAGGTGGGCTAGCTTGACAGGTTTTATTTTTTAAGCTGTTTTTTTTGTTCCGTGTCAGTTGCCAGCCTCAGAGTCTGGTGCTTGTACATGAGCAAGTTACCTCTTCCTGCTGGTGTGTTTTTTTGGCCATGAAGGTCACATCCTCTGCTGACACTATTTTTTCTACAAGCAATGCTCACGTGCTGTTTCAGGTGTGATGACTGTCGTGGTTTGATCGCAGGGAGAAAATCAAAAACCACGGCGGATGTATTTTTCTTAATCCTCTTCTCCCTTCCCCCCCCTTTTCACTAAGGACAGGTGATTTTGAGAGGAAAGGAAAGAAGGACAGAGAGAAGAGAGTTGGAAAACTTGAAAATGTTGTACTAATGCTACTAAATAAACATAGAGAAAAATAACGCAGAACAAATATTATAGAACCAGTCTTGCGATTCCCAGTAGCTACTCCGGCAGGACCCTGCAGCCAACCAGAACTAGATTCAGTCTGTCACGAGGCCTCAGCTTGCAGGGACGGCAGAAAAGAAGCAGAGATGAAGAAGAAGCGAAGCAGCAGAAGACCCAGTAGAAGAGAGACAGAGTCCTTCTGGTCTCCACCTTTTATATCCAGGATGTGGTGAATGGGATGGAATACTCCAGTTGGTCAATTCATGGCCACCTGACTCAGACCACCTCCTCTCGTTGCTCCCCGCAATGATCCAGGACAATGATTTGTTTTCTTCTTGTGTGGTAGTTCTCTGAAAGAAGCTTTGGCCGACTGTCTTCAATGAGAATGAAATGTGGTTTGCGGTCTGCTTATCTATGTCTATCTAGTGAACATGAGGAAATAACATCTTAAAATCTAATTCAGTGTTGACATGGCAAAGAGAAGGACGAAAGACACCAGGAGAGCCTGCTGCCTTGAATATGTCTAATTCCACACACACAAACTGCTCTCTACCAGGAGAGCTAAACTGATTTTAAGTCCCTATTTATAATTGCAATGCAAGTTTACGTGCAGACATTTATTTATGTAAAATACGATGTAAGGTATTAAAAAAATTTGCCTTATAAAAGTCCAAGAACGACGATTTTATTATTTCAGCAGAAGCGTCACTTGGGCTTGTACCAAAATGATCAGTATTGTGAACTACCAGTGGTGTTATTCTTTTAGTACAGGTTTACCCAGACAGCATCTCTGACCAGCTGTGCGCCTGGTCAGTGGTCACTGAAGCCAGGGGAAAAAGCCTCTGCTGCACAATTCTGCTAATATTTCCTGTTAGCATGTATATACGCAATAAATGTGTGTGTGTATCTATACATGCGTAACATATATACAACGCATACATATGCTCTTGAGATGTTAAGTTGGAGGTGTATTTTCTTAAATGGTCACAAGAAGACAGGTCTCTAACTTCAGGCACTGTTTTGGATCTGTAACTCTGCTGCCACATTGTCTCCATCACCTGTGAGGAGGCAGATAGTGGGAAGGATTAAGAAGCACGTGGGCATATGCTATAGTCTGTGTATCCTTGGGTGCATGTGCATGAAACGTTTGATACTCTGAAAGTTTCTTGCTTTGATTCGAGGTGATGCTTAGGTGGTCATCTATGCAGTTGACTCTACTAGGAGACCTTCCTTTTAGGAATGCTGACTAGAGCTCAGCACTGCGGCCTTCAATAAAAAGCAACATCAACCAAACAGAAGGATTCATCAGTCTTGTCATGGTCTTTACTAGGAAGTACACTTGTCTTGGTCCTACCCAGAAGACTGAATGAGAACACCAAAAACTGAATGTCTGCCCTTGAGCACCATTATTGCCCAGCACTGGAGGAGTTACTTTGAGTAGAACCAGAAGCCTGTACTGTGTCAGGCACTGGGTCTTCGAGCTCTCTTGTAGTCATGAGTCTGGGCGGGCTAGTGTGGTACTTTGCTGTCCTGGGGGTACAGTTAATCCTCTGGCAGACTGCCAGGTGCTTGGGGAGAGCATTTCCTCATATTGTCACCATTAACTTGGGCTTAAAGATTTGAGCTAATATCTAATCATGGTCTTGAGACAGACTGTTTGGTTAAGATATTGGTGTGACATTTTGTGATTGTTCCTGGAGCATAAGTGACCTCTAAGTAGGGGTTGATCATGTTTTTAAAGGCTCTCAGCCATAATAGAAATGTATCTTTTGCGGGAAGACGGTGTATAAAAAGCTGCATTTTTGTCAGGTTTCTAATTTATAGGGAACAATGACATGCAATAATCTAATTTATGTCTGTGTACATTATGTCACTGATCACGAGTAATGGAGTACAAGCAGATGCTTTGATTTGTATGTGTAGAAATTGTTAGTGGGCTGAGCTAATGGTGAAGTAGCTTTAGCTTGCCAGAGGGAAGCTGTTGATTTTGTGTTGGTAGCATGAGAAGGTAAATCTTGTGCCTGGTACAGAGCAGAAGGATGTAGATAGTGTTCGTGAAGTCTGTACTTCTGCAGGCTGAAAGACTATTTTCTCAGTCCTTTACATGGTAGGATTTAGGAGAGAAAACTTCCCCCTGGAGATTAAGATTTTATGCAGATGTGTTGATCTTCGACTAAGGGTATCTTCTCAAGACAAAGATAGTGACAATTTTGATAATTGGCTATTTCAAATAAATCTGATTATATTATTATTTGTATTTGGATTACCAACATCTTTGACAAAGAGAAAAAAATTTTACTAGTAAAAAGAAATAAAGATACCCAATTTATTACAGTTAGTGAAATTTGTGCATCATAGGCTAAATGCTTTAAAAAAATAACAACAGGAAGCTTGTTTTTTGAATCTTGATGTGTCATGGGAGCAGAAGGATATGTACTAATATTTTCATACTTGTGCGCAGCCCTATTTTCAGGCAGAGCCTATTAAGTATCTGCAATCTTTTTTAAATCAGTGAATTCGGTAACACTGAAACTGCTTATATATATATATATATATTTTCCTAAACAAATTCTTCTCCCATTTTTCAATGTACTCCTCCATTAGATGCATGGACTAAGAAGATCAAGTTTGTTACTTCCAGGAAAATTCAACAGGTAGGGGGGAACACAGGATGACACCATTACCCAAGCAATCTGGTGCTAACAGTAGACAGCATGTGAATGCATTACATTGGTTGTAATACTTTTATGTACTCAGGATAATATTTGTGAGATCTTGTGGAAAAAAAACCCAAAACCCAAGAACATGCATTAGCAATGAGATCAGTTTGCTAGGAAAGACACTGAGGACCACTCTGTGTCAATTAAGAGCAATTTGAGGTGGCAAATATCTTAAATGCTGACTGACTCAGCTTGCAGAATGTAGCTAATAACCAAATGGCAGAATTTCACAAGTGGCTACAGCAAAAACATTCTTCCCCACTTGGCGACACAAACAGCATTAATTTCCTATGTAAAGTATTTTTCTTCAATAGTGAGATCCATTGATCCAAGATTTTTCCTCACATCTCAGAAAGCTTCATTTCCCCACTGTTCCTGTTTCCTCCTCTAAATTAATTCTTCTCCTCTTTGTTCTTCATGAGTAATAGATCAATATTTTCCTTCAAATATTTTGCATTAGTTTTCCTCTAGCCATGGGCGTGAGTGGGAATGACTTCACCTTTTTTTATAGAATAAATCCTCTCTTGCTTTTGTTGTGAATACGCACTGGTGTATAGTAGGTAATGCCCTGATGTAAGATGGGGCTAATTAAAAGAAGAGAGAGGGAGACAGCACCCCTCCTTTTTGTGAAAACGAGGAAGCTCTCTTTCTCCTTCTCTCTTGCCTCTTTCTAGTACAATAGTGTTTGGATGTGTCTCTTGGTCACCAGGTATAAAGGAAAAACATGGATGAAAAAAACGTGTACAGCATTTCAAACTGATAGAAAAATGGAATAGTTTATCATGGAAGGATCCAATACTTCAGTAACTTAGATATTGAGGGCCTTTTTGTAGTTGTAGTACTAAATGATCCTGAACTCATATGAGCATACACTTGCTTTCTCTTGCAATCTTTCTCACAATAACCTGAAGAATTACAATTGTAGTATAACTATTTCCTCTAGAGTTCCAGTTAATTCAAAATAAAAGAGGCTAAATAATATCTCAATATCAACCCAGAACTGGTCAACCCAGATGGATCTAACCCGTGCAGTAGTCCAGGAAGTTCAGGAATATGCAAACCCTGTGGTGCTTACGGCATGAAGTGTACTTAATGGCCTTGGTTATCTGCTGGAGTTGTGTGGTGATTTGAGGAAAAAAAGCCCTTTGAATTGTTTTTAATAAGTGAGCTCCACAGATCAGTAGGAGAACGCCATGCCACCCTGGACTGAAGAGGCCTGAATTTTCCTATGTTTACTAAATAACTGTTTTTTATCTTTCTAGATTCCAGCCTATGGAGAAGTGCACATAAGAATAGGATAAATATGGCTTTTAAGGGTGAGGACCACTTAGATTCCCTTCCGTTACCTGTTCAACGGTAAGTGGTGCACACTTTCGTCCAGACTTGTGTGATTAAATTCTTCTAAGGCTGCAGCTGTACTTTCCTTTGAGGATCCAAAGAAGCTCAGAAACTCATTTTTAAACTCATGTAATGTTCATATAAAATGTTGAGAATTTACATGGAAATCTGGGATGCATTTCTCAAGGCATTTGCAAATTCGTATACATACAATCTGGTAAGTCATGACAGTGAATATGCAGTCATTTTAGATGGATGAAAGTGTTTGCAGTAGAGATGTGACTGTATTTACTGGATCGTTTCTTTGTCATGATGGAAATAAGTGGAACATGCTGCACTCTGAAGACTGCTGAAAACTACAGATATAATTTTTTTTTAATCTGTTTGACTTTCTTCAGGTGTAGCTATGATAATGATATAAAGGTACCAATCTCTCCAGTCTGTGATGTTCTGGTGAGACTGGAGATGTTGGTAACTTGACTAATCAACAGGTCTTTAAAATCTGGCTGTTGATTGGCATCAGGTAGCTGTATCTGTGTAGTATAGTTTCAATTCTAGCATAATAGAGGTTCTATGAAAAGAAAAAAATGAATAGTGAATACAACAACCTTCTGCATTCTCATTGAACTACAGTCTTGACAAGTGACACAACTGTTGTTTTTTTTTTTTTTTGTGAGGGGGATTGGGGACTGTTGAATGCAGAATTTAAATCAGGAATAAAAAGTATTGCAATTGCAATTTCAGTTTTTCTCCTAGTCTTCTTTCTCCAGGTCAGATTGTAATTCTTTACAATAATTAACTGGCTGCTGATGTGCAATCTCAAAATGCACTGCTTTTCTTCGTTGGGAATTTGGTATTTTTCTACCTTTCCCTGCTCAAGTCTTCCAGCAGATACTTTGATAATGACGTTAAGCTCACTGTCACAGTAAGACCATATGAGTATATCGTCTTCTGGAAGAAATACTATGTTGGGGAGCATAGTTTGGGGATCCCAGGTGCCAGGGTAACTGGTACTGTTCATCAGATTCTAGCCAAAATTAGCTTTAGAAATTAGTGAGTCCTAGAAGCCCTGAATAGCCAAGCATTGAGTGGACTAGTATAAACAGCAATGAAGTGTCCTGTCTCACTTATTAATCTAATTTTCTTCCATGGGATGGAGCCACAGAATATCATTTCACATGCACACAGTAGTGAAGACAGACTAATGGCTTTGCTATGGAAATACTCAAGCTAACCCAGTGGTCAGATAAGCTGCCAGACATCCAGCTTAATTGCTCGGTGATAACTAACGGATTCCAGAAGCTGAATCCTGGATCAAAAGTCAATGAAGTTGTTAAAGCTAACTGCTATGCCAAGAACTTAGGTTGCAAAATGGGTCATTGAATCCTCTTATTCTCATAGAAAACTAGCTGCAAACAGAACCAAAGGTAGTAGGTCCTATGGATGTCAAGGGCTGATTCAGGTTGATGGTGGCAAGTTTTTTTGCAAATACATAAATAGGAAAATCAGCTGCAGACTCCCTATGCTAGCAACTGGCAATGTGCAGTAGGAATAATGCATGCAGCACTCAAAGGTAACAGCAGCACAGGACTGAGAAGCACTGATTATTTTTTTTATTATTATTTTTTTTTTATAAACCCACTCAACATAATAGCTTTTTCAAAGAAATGGAATTTATGTGAGGTTAAGTTGTTTACCTGAGTTAGAGAAAGGACTGATACAGATCCTATAGGGAGTTTAAGAGGATTAAGTCAGGTTTCAAAATAACGAACAAGATTCAAGGATTATTTATTCTTTATTTTTCCTGTAACCGAGCCCTAGGATGTGTGCCTGTCTCAGGATTCCGGTTCATGCTCCCACTTTTTGTGAGAGGGACTTGAATTAACTTAAAGGCATGTGCTGTTGTGTCCTGTCAGAGGGGAAATGTAACACAAATCCAATTGAGGTTAGTCCTGTGTAACACCACATCCATGCCTTGCTTCATGCGTAGGTCAGAATCTTTCAGAAGTGAAAGCAGATACTTCCACAGGCAGGAATATCTGTCTCCATAGGAAAAATGTACGATACACAGACAAACTGATTCCAAGTGTTTCCACAGCAGCCATTAAAGTCAACGGTTATCCTGACTGTATAAGGAATTTAGAAATGGGGCCTTAAACCAAGTCTCTGCACTACACAAAGTGTTGTTTACACTCTTCTCTCCCCTCAGATTTTGTGGGAAATCACCGCTTGTATTGGGAAGTCTCTAGAGTATTGAGTCACTGTGCTAGTGGTTTTCTAACACACTGTCAGACTCGCTTTCTCTAATTGATGTCTAGACTGCTATGGATACAGTATTTAAGACTATACTGTATCACAAACAAACAAAACCAAACCACAAACAAACAAACAATAAACCCCACAAAAAAATTATAGTTACAGAAACTTTATTTTCTGTTTCAATGAGTTAGGAAGTTACAATTAGTGATACTTTCAGCACTTTACATGACCATAAAAAATAATCAGTTGCCATCAGTGACAGCCAGTTCACTATAGCATGTGAAACGTGTATATATTCCTTAGAGATGCATGTATCCCAATGTTGTGACTCTTTCCTCACATCTTTCTATCGGTATTGTTTTTCCACATTTCTGGTGAGTTGTTCCAAATGGCAAAGCCAATGTAAAGGAAGATGCCTTTCTCTTCTGTCCCTCCCCTTGCCTCCTGTGTAATGAAAGTTCATTGGCCTTTTTGTTTTCTTTAAGTGAAAATTGTAACTTAGCCAGGTTTTTTCATGGTAGTCGTGGTTTCTTGTGCTTTCCACATTGGATAGTAAACTAAACTTAACATTTGGAGTGCTGAATCTGAAGTCATTCAGATTATACGTATCATATTATTATATATTATATGTATTATATATAATATTATATATTATCTGTATTATATATAATATTATATATTAAATTCAGATGAAACTTATAACAAAAAGTGAAATAGGGAACTGTTTTTGCTTCTTGGATTACGTGTTCAGTTCAGTGTTGTAATTGTGAGAAATATAGTATGATTAGACGTACTTAAAAAAAAGAAAGAAAGGAAGGTCTTCTGTGGAAATTAGATAAAAAAACCTATCACCACCACCACCACCATAAGAAAAAAAAAGCCCAAACAAAACCAAACTCAATCAAAAACAAAAAAACCCAACAAAATGAAAAAGCCTTCATCTTACTAAAAGATGTTGAAATTTGGGCTATATATCTTGGAGGTACTCTTGAAGATGAAGAAGGGGGTGGGAACAGAGAGAATTTGTCTTCCTGATTGTAAGGAATGCAATATTGCTGGACTGTTTAATACATTGTCTAAACATCCTTGTAGCTTCAAAAATGAAAGATGGTATGGGAGGTTATAGTTTCAACTCACATACAAACAAAGAGTAATGATGATTATTTAAAGGTTTGCTTATACTTTAAGTATGAGGACCAGGAAGATGATTCTAATAGGGGTCAATATTTATTTTTCCTGGTTTTAGTACTATTATTGTGTGGTTTTTGTGTTGGAAATTTACATCATCATTGGGGTATAAATGAGAATTTTGATCACTGCTTCAGGTGAAATAGATGAGGCAGAGAAAGTAGACAAGTCTTTCAAATCTACATGCTGGTGGTTAGGTCCTTTGTAGTATTTCATCTCTCAGAATCACTTGCTTCATTTGACCGCCTCAAATCTGGAAATGTTTGCCATAATGGACTTCTGTGGCAGAGCCAAAAATAGGATCCAGGTTTCCTGTCTCCCAGTTCTTAACCTGTAGACAGTACTTCCTCCTTTTGTTATTTTCTTCCTTATTTTGTTGAACTAAAGATCTGAGTTCTATGAAGGAACAATACGAATGAGGTCATGCCTTGCATATTTATAGCCTTGCATTACTCCTTAAAATGTACTGTGTATCTGCAGGTGTTCTGGTAACTGCTCTAGAGGATCTGGTCAGGGATTCTGTTATATAAATTAAGATTAACATGCCCCTTGGTATTAAGAATATCAGTGTTAGAGTATCCCTCAGCTCTTAAGAAATCTGAATTTCTTCCATTTTTTTCAGCCCATTTTTTATTTGTCTTAAGTGTGGTTTTTTTTGTTTGTTGGTTGTGGGGGGTTTTTTGTGCGCGTTTTTTTCTGGTTTTTTTGGTGGGTTTTTTGTTTGGTTGGTTTTTTGTTTGTGTTTTTTTGTATGTATGTAGGGGTTTTTTTTTAGTGCTACTTTTGTATTTCTGCATGGTAGCTAATGTAGTAGCTGGAGATCTGTTCACTGCATGTGCACACCCTGAAAGGAACTGTACAAGCTATAGTGACTACATCTGCTCTGTACACTGAAGGAAGCAGATTCATAAAAATACTGAAGAAAAAGTCCTATTATATGCATGACTTTATAAGGGAAGCAAGAACATAGTTAATGTAAGAAAAATATGCCTTTTAAGTCCAAGTAGAATTGTAATTATCTTGCCCCAAACTCAAGTTTAATGAAATAAATGGAGTAGTCAAAAAACTAAACAAAACCTGGGAGTTGGTGCTTGTCAGTGTTGTCATACACAAAAATCACTGCGTTCTTTAAGTTCAGATTTGAAACCTTTTCTGAAGTAAGAATTTGTGCTGAGGAATGTGCTTCTCTGAAGTGCAGCAAGATCGTGGCTTTAGAAGGGTCTATGTGAGAAGTTCCCACATGGCTGAGATAGCAACACAGCAACAGAGCGAGCGTGAGGCCCGTACCATGATGGCCCTTCAATTAACAGTAACTTGAGGTACAGAGAGCTAAAGTGGAGGAGACGCCAAATTTCGTAGTACGAAAATCTGAGGACAGCTTCAGCTCAGTTATGAGAAAAATACTGTTCTGCATCTGTGTTTCCTTATCCATGTAAAAAGACAGATGAAACTGATATTTGGAAATTTATAATGTGTTTGTCTCTTGGATTCAGAAGAACTTGGGATCACTTCAGGTGGATAAAGAGTGAGGACTTCAGTGAGAGAATTTATTGATTAGGTTCAAAATCTCAACACAATACTGAAGGATTTAAGGAATCCACAGTGAAAGAGAGTTGTTCAAAATAACTTGCAGGTTTTCAGTAAGCAAACAGAAAGCAAACACTTTGAAAACTATCCCCAGAGCGCTAGGACCAATGTCTTCCATCCATGAAGAGCTGGGGCCCATGTTGTCTTTCACAACTCTTCTAAGTACTTTGTTGCTTGCCCAGTGGGGAAAGAGGTATTGATTGAAATTATGTTAAAACCTTTATGAAATGAAGAAAAAAAATTTATATTTGGGATTAATTGATATTTTGACAGATAATGTTTGCCATAAGTTGAAAGTCGAGACTTGAAGTAGAAGTAAGAAATTCAGAATTTTTATAGTGCAGAAACTGTATTGATTCTACTTGTATCTTTGCCAAATCAGGAGGAGAAACATGCAGAACTTTATGGAACACATGGATATACAAGATAAAAATATGGACGTCTATAATGGATTTTTTTTTTATAATATAAATTGTGTTTCTCATCCAAAAAGCCCTAACACTTGACAAAATATTGCTAGTAAGGAAGATGTGTAAAAAAAACCTTTGTAAACTAAGCCATGTTTCTACCTGTTCAGGAACTGATTTATTTCAAGGATTATTGACATCAGATTTTACTTCTAGAGCTTCATATGGCCTCTGTACAATTGAGGTGTTTTGAGAGCATTGAGTTTGAGGTGCAAAATATGTGAAGAACCTTTCAACATGTTTAATATAGTGTTCAAATGTTCTTTATTAAGAAATAGAACCCCAAATAAGGCTGTCAGGAAAATAATGGGCCAACCTATTAGGTTTTTATCCCTAGAGTGTCTAAAATTTCACAAATACTGAATGATTTTGTCTTTAGATTTGAAGGCAGGGAAATGATGTTATCCAGTCATTAAAAAGTGAGTTGGACAAAATCGCACAGGTATGTTCCTTTTTATTCAGCTAGCCAATGGTCTCTTCTCCCTTGTATTGTGTAGGTGGTGGGAATCTGTAGGTTTTGATGCCATCTGTTCATCAGGCCTTAAGTTCAAGCTCTGGTTTTGACTGAATTTTGGGCAGCAAGTCGTTTGATTGAATGTCAGTTCACTGAAACATTTCCTGTTTGGTTACCTACCTGGTTTTTTAGATATGAATCCCTCAGGTGACTTCTTTGAATTAACCTGAATAAAGGTTATTCGCTTTTGTCTCTTTATGGTTTATTCTTTTTTTAACCATCTCAGTCCTTGTTATCTTTCTAATTCATATCAGCATGGCTTCTGCATACTGTTGCCACTTCTGTTATTAGTGCCTGTCCTCAGAAGAACTTGCCTCGCCTTTTAATTTTTTTATAGCACCTTGACTTCAAGAATCAGCAATACATTTGAACGTATGCACCACTCTAAAACTGTGCTCAAGTTCATAATTAACCATAAAATCATATTTAAGTACAAGTGCTTTAAATGCTTTGTCTAATCAATAATTGTGTATGTCCTTACACTTTTTAGACATCTTCTACAAATGCTGAATTCTTCCTGTTTCATGGTTTCCTCTGGTGTCTGCTGCTGATAATCAAGGGCTTGTTCTGTATTTCTGGCTTTTCCCACCTACATCTGCAAACTGAACTTTCTGTCTGACAAGCACTCTGTGCAAAGCAGAAAACAACATTTTTATTTCCTGTTTGTATTTTACAGGCTACTTACTGTGAATAGATCTTGCCCTGATTATTTGAATCCTACTTTCCCTATAATCAGTTTTATTTGGATGATGTCAAGAACTTGTATGTCATGGCTCTTTAAAGCATTCAGATGAAGACTGTAAGAAACTTTTGAAAAAAAAGAATGCATGTTATCTGTGATACAAGAGCTAGAGCTGAAGATTTTCAGTGTGCTTATGTGGCTTTCAATCATTGTACTATGACTTTTTAAAAACCATTCAAGAATGAAATGCTTGCTGGGCAATTGAAAATATTTTTTGAAAAATCTCTTTTTTGCAGTAAGCTGTAGGAATAGAGTACTACAGAAGAAAGGAAGGTGCTCTGCCAATAATGCAATAAAGTTACCTTCTGGTGACAAGGAACAAATTCAGTTATTGCATAGCTCAAGGCACTAATGATGCCTCATATGATGACCTTGTATTCTTTTCATTTCACTCAGTTACCCTTATAACAATTCAGCAAACAAGGAGCTCACCTTACTACGAAGCATTTCGGATTTTAGGGATTTATATTCCACCTATAACCAAGCTGATAGCCAGGTTGTTTGTGGGAGTTTTGATGGTGGCAGTTAAAACAGATTTGTGTATCCGTATGGCCCTTCTGGGAAGGATTTTCAGATATGCTGGTCAACTGGATCCAAAAGATGTTAGTAAAGTAGTGACTATTGATTTGCCATCATTTGATGGCATTCGTGAGGAATATGAACTCAACAGATTTTTATTTTTTTCTTTGAATCCCTGAGTAAAATATCTCTGTTCCTATATTCAGGGAGTTAAAACATAGGTCAGCTGTTCAGCTCACAGGCAGTAAAAATAATTGCATTTCGCTTCTTCTCTATGCATTTTTGGGGTGTGCAAGTCTGCCAGAATGCAAGGTTTTTCTTAACACTTTCTTTCTGATAGTTTTATCACTATATCTTTATATTCTGTTGTATAACATGCTGTAGAAACATATTATATTACTTCCCAGAGCTATGCTGTAAAATATTTTATGTTGAACTTCAGGAATCACAAAAGAATTTTGGCTTTTAACCTGAAGAAAATTTGAGTTTGTCCATTATAATAATTGCAAAGTTATGGTGTCTTTAAAATGCAAACAAATTGATGAATTTAAACAATCTGTTTAATTGGCCTCACTAGACCTTTTTTATTAAAGTTGCTATTTCGTATTTGTAGCTTGCTGCTAGTTGGGAACTTTTTGAAATTATCATGTACCATCTTTCATCTGTCAAGACAGTTAAGAGTTTATCCTGAATCCCACTTGCCAGGATCAGTAGCATATTTCATAGTAAGTGGCACACAAGCACTGTGAACAGGTCAAGCTAGTGCTGGTATAGCCTTTATCATAGAAGAAATTTAGCTGATTATTTTCAGAATGCATATTTTTGAAATGTGGGAGTCTTCTATAGAAAAGACTCTTCTCTTTTTGTGTGCTAGAGAAATAGCACTCTTCATCTGCCCGATGAATATCTTGTGTTTGGGACTTGGTCTCCTTTTCAGGAAGGACCCTCAAATCAATGTCTTTGAAATAACAGTAACAGAATTTGCCTGAATGTTAAGTCACCTTATCTGTCGGACACAGATGATGCTTTCTGACTGTGTCTTCACAACTATTGCATGAAATTTTTATTGTGACATCAAATTAGCAATCCTGTACACTTTATACACTGTAGCTAGCTCTTCTAGCCATTGTTTTATGGCTTTGGCTGCATGGTTTGTGCTTCTCTGCAAATTTTCCCTGGTAGTAGCAAGACCTTTTCAAAGAATTCATATGTTGGTTGTTGTCGGTTATATTTACTTGCATCCAGATTTTCGTCATACTTGTTTTTCTGTAGCACATTTCAGAAGGGATGTTGATCAGGTTTACATGTGTTGCATCACTCCTGTTGGATGTCTCTGCTCTGTTTTCAAAAGATATTCTTGCTAGTTATTTCTATGTTTAAGTTTTTGTCTTGCACATGGGAATATTCTTGCCTGTTTGTGAATCTAACAGTGTGAACAATACATTGACATGAATACTTTAATTACTTTTAGTCTACCGAATGTTTCTAGTGCAGTTTGATACTTGTCTGCTTTGTGAAGTCTTCTAGCAATGTAGATGGATTCTTGGAAGTTAACTAGTATTAGCTGTCAACAGTACAGCTTACAAGGAAAACAGAGGGTCTGCAGTGTCTAGTCTTTGACTTGGTTAATTTCCAGGTCTTTCTGAACTTCGATTAATTACAATAAAGAGTGTACCTTTGTTTTTCCGTTTACAATATAGGGTTAATATTTATCTGTTTTACAAAACTATTGAGAGACCTTGACTTCCTGTGCAATTTTACACATATCAAGCAATCTGAATTTAGTATTCTGCTGGCAAGAATAAAGATTCATACCGTTGTCTGTCATTTTAACAGCTAGGCCATAATTTTGTTATCATGTTAGTAATGTAGCTGGAATTGTTCCTATTAGCCCTGGAAGGCAATTAAGGATGAAATCCTGTCTGTTGAGTTCATTATATCAAAAATATTTTTCCTGTATAAAATGCAAGCTTCGGTGAAGCATTTCAGGGATATTCACCTTCAATGTGCAAACCAAGGGGGAAAGGAACTAAGTGGTTCTCCTTAATGGGAATACACCTCTTCATGCAACTGGAAAGCAGAGATCAAAGTAATGAAGGGATTCTAATGCTCAATAAAGCAGATTCACTGAATTTGTTATTGTCTTATTGTGAGACAAGACAGTGTTGCCATCTGTCTTCAAAAGGTCACTAAAGTTTGTTGAAGCATTATGTTTGATTTGAGCGTTATACATCATTCTTCCTGGTTATACTGCTGATTAATCTTCTTGGCCTTAAGCAAACCACTTTACCTTTCTGTGTCTTTCCTTTCTCTACCTCAGCTGGGGAAACACAATGGAAGTCCTGATAAGTCCATCTCCACAAGTGGCTATTTTAATGATACTTATTATAGCACTTGGTATGTTATAACCTCATATGCCTTGTTATGCTTGATATGTGTGCATCATTGCACTGTTGCAGGTTGGTAATATTGAATACTCCTAGCATCTGCTTTCAGTAAATGTGAAATATATGTTTTTGTTCACAAAAAACAGCTTGTTCCTTCCGTGTATTATATTTTGCCATTATTTTCACAGTGGTGTTACCTGGCAAGTGAGTTCACTGAACCCTCTTTACAACCATGGGTATAACAGATGATGATTAATTACACTTTTTAAAAAAAAATTTCTGAGGTGTTTTTCCACAATCTGGTTTTAAAAAATAAATCACCTCATTAAGGATATTTTAATGATCTTACTATTACTTGTATTCTCAGCTATTTGTTAGAAATGCAGCATGATATTGTGTTAAGTACAACATTTGTCACTTCGGTTCATTCTTCCTGGGAATTTCTTCCTTACTTAATTGCCTGGTGTCTCTTAACCTGGTTCCCTGCTGCCTGGGGATGGTGGGAGGATCTTGTAATCAGTTGTTCAGTAACCTGTAATGAGCAAATTTAAGAAAGCCAGCAGAACAATGCTACAACTTTGTAAATGGTTTTTTGCTTTTTTCTCTTTCTGACAAATAGTATAATGATCTTAAGACGTGCTGGTCTGACCCCATTTCTAGTCTCATTAAATTTGCTAGCGTCAGTTAGTGGTCGGATTTCTGAGCTCATATTAACCCTGAGGAATTTGGAGTGATGGAGTGAAATGCATACTGGAGTTTAGTATTAAAGCTGAAATGTGACTGTTAGCAGTGTTAGTTGATTCTTTTTGCTCCTTACAGTATTTTAGAGAATGTGATGAAGTGTGTGTGTGTATGTATATCTTATTTTATTTAGGGCAATATGCCTGAAGGACTACTGATATGCCATAATTTACTTATTTTTAAAGAAAAAACTTTTTGTGTTGCATGTTTAGGCTATGTTTCAGGTTTAGACTGTGCTTAGACAATGCTTCAGGTATTTGAATTTTGTATCTTGCCTTTTGTGGATACTTCATGGTTGAAGTTATTCCAGGGGTGCAATGGAAACATAGAACACATCTACACCAAGAACATAATATTCTGTCCAACTAAAGTAAATGGAAATATTTTTCCACTGTCTAAAAAGGCAGCAGGGCTGAGCTCAGAATAAAGATTAGACAGGAGCAAAACAGTGGAAAGCTGAGAAAGGAAAATATCAAAGGAAAAGGGAAGGACCAGGAAATGGCATCAAAGTAGATCGAGGTTATTCAAGAGATGGCAAGATAGTTGAAAGCAGCCTTCTGGGAAGTGCTACAGAGCAAAAAGTCCTGTTCAGTATTGGCCGTACACACATAAATGTTTGATTTTGGAACTTACCTACTTTGTAGATTCAGTTTAAAATACATGGTGCAGGATGTAAGTTACTTTGGTACAGCAATGGAAAATTATTTTTGATACTACTTATGCAAGAAGGATAAGCTAATTTCACTTTTCAGTAGTTTAAAAACAAATAAATTGAGAACTAATGGACATTACATTATTATAGATGTATGGTTTCTACCTAGCCAGGAAACAAACTTTCACAGTGTGATATTCCATTAAATTTTAAATTTTAAAAAATATTCTGCTGAGTGCAGAGCACAAAGTTTGCTGCTGACTGGGAGAACTAAATGGTAACTTTTACCCACCTCTGTTGTCTCCCAAGACCCGCTTTTCTGGGAGTTCTGTCAGCTTTTGGCCGGAGAGCCTCAGATATCCTAATCACAGAAGATTTCTACCTCCTTTGCCCTTGTAGCATAGCTGAGAAGCTTTGAAAGAGTAGTGAGAATGTTACCCTTTTTTTGATGTAATTTTTCTTTTTTTTTACTCATGTGATTATCATTAGATTTTTATTTGATTTGAGTTAGAATTGTATCATCTTTATTGAGGAGCAAGAGTTTATATGTGAAGAGACTGATCTTTAGTATGTGAAATTACTGTTTCAATGATTTTCGCTAATTCACCTTTGATTTCTGATATTTCAATAAATCGTAGAATCGAGGAATAATTTGGTTTGGAAAGAATCTCATGAAGTTCCATCTTCTATTCACACCAGCTATCTCTGTTTCTTCCCCTTGTTGTTGTTGTGTGGTTTTTTGTTTGTTTGTGGGTTGGGTGGTTTTTTTGTGTGTGTGTGTGTGTTTTTGGTGGTGTGGTTTTTTGCTTGTGTGGGGTGTTTTTTTTCTTTAGGTTTTTTTGGTTTTTTTTACATTGATACCTTACATATATTTATAGACTGGCTTTCCAAACTTCGGTCAAATTGATTTTGTTCTGTGGGGTAAGCTGGAGGGGGAAGCAAAGGGCAGGAAAATAATGGAATTCGGAAGCAGTACCATCACCTAATGATACATGTTCAGATTGTTATTCTTATTTGTCAGGATCTGCAAGGAGGGGAGCCATAGTTGTCTACAGGCTGACCTATAGGCCAGGCTTGAATTCTGGGCCAGTGGCTTCAGAACTCAAGATCAGAGTTTTATATGTTTTGTTCCATTGACACAAAATGTTACCTTTTTCCTTTATTTTGTAAACTTTTTTTTTTTTTAAATTGTCCCCTTCAAAACGAATTCACTGATATCCAGTTACTAAGGCTAATATTTTCAGTATGAAATCTGGAATGCTGGTCTGTCTTCAAGGCTTAAATGATGAGACTTTGGCAGTGACCTAGTGAATATTATAAGCATCCAGCCTGCAGCAGTCAGGAGTATTTCATTCACAGATGTTTAAGTTGGATTCCCAGTCTTGAGAATATCATTGAAGTCCTCAGGCTTCCAGATGTCAAGTAATAATATTTGGATGCTAGTTTTCTTATAGTCCAGTGCACCCAGTGGGAAGTCAGGATGGAGAAATATGGAAATGTCTTCATAAACTTTTTTTTTTACATTCTTTTGACAGAAACTTCTCTCAATAGTGTTTCAGGCATAAAGGTATTTTTTCCAACTCATTTAAAAGCAAACAAACTTTTCTTAAGCCTGTTGGAACTTCCCATGATGTGGAGGAGTAAGGGCTGTGCTTATGTTGTGAGAGTGAGTCAGGAAGTGGTTAGATCGGAACACTCCTGGTTTTTCTGAGTAGAGTCTAACACCATATTGCTCTTGGCTAAAGTACTAGGAACAACCTGGAAAGAAATCAGATTTTTTTTTTTTTTTTTCCTCCCGAGCGTTTTGATCTACTCAAAAGAACTGCAATCTCACTGATCATTTTTTGTGGTTCAACTGCTGGGTGAGAATTTGACTTTAGTAATTTTGGAAAAGTATATTTTTCTTGGTAAAGTGTGAAGACAGTCTAACTGAGCAAACTGCTACAGAGCTGCAGTGCTGTAAAAGAGGGAGATATTTCAGAGTGTGCATTGGACTCAGCATTGTTCTACTGTGGTTCCAGCTGCTGCAAATGCGCATTGTTCTACTGTGGTTCCAGCTGCTGCAAATGCAAGGCCCCAGTAAATGCTCAAATCGGGCATTTTTTACTATTTAAATTGATACCTCGATATCAATTTTCACACCTCTTCAACTGCACGAACCAACCCTCCACAGCCTGCCCACCGAACACCTTCCACACCGAGGGCCTTTAAGCCAGCAGGACACCAGCCTCATAGGACTGTTGAGTGCAGCATAGCACACAAGAGAAAACGTGCCAGAAGATGATGTGTGAAGTTTGCAGACACAGAGCAGTCACCAGTGCTTTGTGTGTGCTATAAGGACTGTGGTAACAGAGGTAAAGCAGACTGACAGCTGCTTCGACTGCACTAGGGTCAGAGCTGTGCTGCAGTTGCACACATACTCAGCCTTTGTTAGTGCCAGGTAGGATGAATCAGGCCCCGTGTCTTCATGAGGTGAGAAACTGGAGTAATAGAGCTTTCTTATTGTCTTTATAATGGTAGATAAGAGTTTAAGCCATTTCTCCTATTCAGAGAATAATTTTAATTGAAAAAGAACATCAGAACTGTCCAAAGGCTTTCCCCTCTTTCACCCACAAGCACACACATACACACACTGAGGTTTAGTTCATAAGCAGAGAGCAGTGTCATTTCTCCTATTATCTTTGTGAACTTTCCAGCATTTCTTTCCATGTTGTTTCACAAGTATGCCTACATGGAGGTCCATATGAAGAATAGATGGAGCCACCCTTAACCATTTTCATGTTCTTCTCCACTGACTACCTGTTTCATTCTCCAAAGAAACACCTTTGGCAAAAAATTACCACTTAGGCATTAAATAAATCAGGAAAGGTAAAACTGGTAAGGTGGGACAAGTGTAATATTGCACAAACATAATACAGGAATCATACATGCTTTCTGCAGGTATATTAACCTTAGCGTTATTTGAAAAAATATATATAGCCTCCAACCATTCTTGTGTTGGAATACAGCAGTACTGCTTCCCAAACTAGGTCCTGAAGTTATCTGTAAGCAGAAGTGAGCTTAGTTATGTTTTATGTCTCAAAGAGCTTTAACAGTGAAAACAGCCCATTATCATCAGAGGTCTGTATACAGACTTGCAGCTTGTTAGGACAAGTTTTACTACTTCAAGCAGATAAATGCGGGACAGATTAGCTAATTTATTGTGCTTACATAAGAGAAGACATTTTCAGATTTCACACATTCTTTTATGTCAGATATAGTTGAACGTTTTGTTAATAAGCAACGAAGTGCTGCTGATTTTTGCCTTAACACTATTCTCCAACTTTTTCTTTTCTTTTTTTCTGTGTGCCTGTGAAGCTGCAATGCCTGGAATGCTGTCACTATTAGTTACCTGCGCAAGGGACAGGCAAGTGGTACACTGAGCTGCATACTGGCGAAGAGGTGGTCCAAGGGTATCCTAGCTAATAGTAGTGTGACCCAGAGATTATTTAGCATGGCCTAGAGCAGGGGTGTCAAACTCGTTTTCACTGGGGACACATCAGCCTCACGGTTGCCTTCAAAGGGCCAAATGTAATTTTAGGACTGTATAAATGTAGGAGTAGTTACACTAATGTACAAATGTGAAAATGAAAATTTCACCAGTGAAAATGAGTTTGACACCCCTGGCCTAGAGAATTGTTTTAGGAACCTCTCTTCTGTAGTGCTCTCAAGAAATATGAAGGTAGAAAGTTGAATGAATCCTGTGTGCAGGTGCAAGATGATTATTTCACAACAGGTTAGGTCTGTGAACAACATGAAAGAAAATAAGGAGGTGTTGTAGGACTGTTTATCAAGTCTTTGCATTTTTTTTTCTCAAAGCTGACATGCACCGAATTAACAGGAACACTGAGTAATGGCTCCTCTATTTGAATATTTCATATTTATTTGTTTTACCTTTGCATAAAGATTGTGTTTCTTGTCTGTTCCACCAAAGCATTGGAAACCAGAACAGGAAGATCTCCCCTTCTCCCAGGTAGTTGTTTCCTAAAAATATCTCTTGCAGTGGTGACTTGAGTCCAAGCTCAGTATAAATACCCTAATATCTTTCTGGATAAACTTTATATATGTATTGATAGGGCAATGGTTCCAACAGAACCTGTTGCATGAGACTAATGTTAGAACAGCAAATAGCCAGCAAGTGGAATATGAAGTTATAATGTGTTAAAGCGACCACACTGTGGTCTGAGTCAGGAGATATTTGGCCTGTTCTTAACCCACAGGTGCTGGGTCTTTAACTAGCATGGGTTTCATGTATGTGGAGTCCAGAGTCCTCATTGTGACTGGAAGTCTGGTAGATAAAAACTGATCTGACCCCCTCCCCATGCACCACTCCCCGCACCCCCCCCCAAAAAAAAAAAAAAAAAAAAGCAGGGGCAGGAGAAGGAAAGAAAGAAGAAAAGCATTTTGAGATTTGGTCTACAGTCTCATGGATCTAGCAGTTACTTTTTTCATATGAAGTATCATGGTATTTGACTAGATATGTGTGTGTTTCTACAGGGAAGTATATTCACACAATATGGACAAAAGAAAGATAATGACTTAATTGGCATATGCCGTGTCATAGTTTCACTCCTATTACCACCAGCCATCTTTCCAGGCATCTGTGAAGTACAGGAATGACTAGCTCCAGTAAGGTTATGCTTGATGAAAAATCCAACTATATGTTTAATAGATCAAGGGTGCAGTGTCCCAAAGGTGGTATTCCCTGAATACAGGAAGAGGATGCTGTACCATCCCTTCGCAGTCTCGGCAGGACCAATGACACTTCTGTCAGTATTGCTCTTCAAAGCCTTGCTATCACATTTAGACTTGAATAGTGCAGTCTGGAGCATCTCAGGTCTTCAAAGCTTCTGAGTTCAGGTCAGATGTCTGGGGGTTGAGGTGGTGGGAAAAGGTGAGGAGGAAAGAGAAAAGCAAAGACATAAGGACACAACTTCTGTTGTTACCCTATTTCGCCCAAAATAAGCCCTAGAATGATTTTTATGGATTTTTGAGGATGTTTGAAATATAAACCCTACTCTAAAAATAACCCCTAGTTACAGTTCATTTAAAAGGCAATTTAAATAGTGTCCAGGTAACTATACATGTAAAAAAGTAATAAGTTTTGGAGCAAAAATTAATATAAGACCCTGTCTTATTTTCAGGGAAACAGGGTAGTACACATCTGGCAAAATATAGACAGAAGATATCTAATGTTTTTACTGATTCAATTATAGAAGTGTATTATGTAGTGGTGGTTTTTTTTTTTTTTCTTTTTCTTTTTTAATACTGCTTCTACATAGAGAATTGAATTTCAAGGTGGGAAATCATGGTGGGCTATGATTATTTCACTTGCTGTTGTGGGTGAGTGGTTTAGAGTCCTGCTTGTCACAGAGCAGTATTTAGATCACTTAAAGAGAAACACGACTCAACAGAGTTCAATGGCAAGGTTCACTCTATTAGTTACTGTATGGAGGAAATATGCCAAGGAGAATCAGGTGAGAGTTGTTTTAGAGTGATTTATATTTGGACAGGAGATGCAAAAGGGTAGATAGAGGTGCTCCTGTTGAGTCACAAGGTTTAGAATGGACTCCCTTGTTTTCTAAACTCCTTCTCAGAGAGGAGTTTAGGTGAAGCTGGATCCAAACTTAGTCCCAGACTTGGTCAATGGTTCATGTCTAAGAAACATAGAGAATAAGGGATTATAAATGTTTATGGCCAAAGGATCGTATGTGCACACCCGATTCTTTATATCGCTTGGCTAGGATTTCAAAGTTTCATTATTCGGCATCTCAGCCTGCTTACATCCCCTCCAGGGGTCTGGTGCCAGGTCACTCTGAACTCTGGATCCTTGGGCTCTCCAAGAAAGCTCTCAGGCACCAAAGTTCATTGGCGATGAGGATGGGATCCTAGGTCTCTCAAACTTTCAGGCATCGAAGTTCATAGAAATAAACAATTTAATGGAGCAGTAGAGCAGCAGGGTTGGCTTGAGCTGGGTGCAGAGGTGCAGAGCCGAGCACAGAAGTCCCTGGATAATTATACCCTGACAGACTATTTACCTGCCCATCACGTGATGATTCAATCCAGTAGTAATATTTGAGTCTGAGGTTCTATTGCTTATTCTTAGATTCTTTCACTGTCTTCAGACAGGCCCTTATTTTTTTTTAGCTGTAGATATTGGTGACAGTCTGTAATCACTTTGTACTGGCCTTGAAAGTGTTTTCTGTCTGAATGGATTCTGTTTTGCTCAGTAAAGTGCAAAACAGGTCTTATCTTTCAGGTGTCATTAGTGGTTTGTAGCTGCTTTGTTTTCATTAAGTAGATACAAGTTTGGTAAATGTGAGCAGAATTTTACAAAATGCGGTTTAAGATTTCAGCAAATTTACCTTACGAAGTAACATGAAGCAGACAGTATGTTAAAAATCACACTACCGTATAATTCTAAGTTATTTCTTCTATTTGAAATGCACTCACTTATGCTAAATGATTAATATAAAACTTAAATCCGGCTCATCCAGTGACCTGTGATTAGTAAAAGATCGTTGCCCTAGAGCCATGCTTGTCTAGCAGAGAGAGCTCCAAGTACGCTCACCCAGGCCGTCGTATTTGTTGAATAAAGTGGTTGGCTTGTAGTCAAATTGCACACAGTGGGAAAGGTATGCATGAGACTTCTTGCACCCACAGCTTACTGGTGTTCACTGTGTCATTCTGCTTCTTTGTGAGTTTCCTAAAAGGAGTTCTTCGCCCAGTTGCAGGTCATGCTTTTACCTCCTCTGATGCCTGTACCAAACTGCTGCTGGTTTGGGGGGATGAGGGGGTGCATCTATCACTCTTGTGCATTCTATCACACTGTTTCTAATGCTTGTTTTCTGACCAGCCTTAAATAGGTTAATTGGCATTTCTTTTCAGCTGTCTACTGGAAAGAGGCTGTCTTCAGCAGTAGTGAGAAGCAGGAAAGAGGGGGGAATTCGCCTGTTTAGCTTGGTGTGTATGGGCTGTTTAATGTGTGTTTTATTGGTAACAGAGAACAGAAGTATCTGTTAGTGCCTATTGAAGAGCACACCTATTTAATTTATTAATTTCTGGAATATATTGAAGATAAATGCTGTATCTTTCCCAAAACAGGAATTGTGTAAATTTGTTCTTGTCTTCTGATTTCAGGATGAAGCTTCAGTTGTTTTGCTTTTCATGGATAATCTCCAGTCTAATCATGAATTTACTTAAGTGAAACTTTTAGGGGAAGGGACACTGGAGAGAGAAACTCCATCTCTCTTCAAGTTAGAGATGGCCCAAAATGCACAGTTTCATTCCTGTTTCAAATGTTTTCAGAATTAGGATCTGGATTTGAGGGTATTGTTTGAGTCCTTCCAGAAACAGGTGACAAGTGAGGGATGGAATCTGAATTGCACAGCCTTTTGCTTGCAGTCAGTGTGCCAATTTATCTCTGAGCTTCCTGCCCCCCCTTTTTTTTTTTGGTACCAATTGCTGTTATAGAAAAATACATTCTGCTCGAGAACTGATAGAATTTGAGAAACTATTGAACGTGTTCTTTGAAAATTTTATGCACTGATGGCAATCCTTTAATAAAACTATATTGACTTATTTTTGCACTCCGGAAAACAGTAGAACATAGAAACCAGATAGAAAACTGGATATACTTGCATTTGCTTTTCTATACAGTGAAGTCAATTATATTATTTTATGGTTACGTGACGGCAGCAGGAAAGAATTGTTAATCAGACACTTGACAAATCCACAGAGGGCTTTCTTCCTTCCTCTGAACACTTTACTCTCATAATAGAGACTAAAAAAGGGAAAGTAAAGGAGAATATTCAATGAATAAGCAACATATGCTGGTGACTGTAAGAGACTTAATATTATGGGGTATTTCCTTGCTTCCATTTCTGATACAGTTTCACATGCAATTTGCTTGCTCTACTGTGAGGTATCATAAAGCATTATATCAGGACAAAACCTAGTTCCATTTATCCTTTAATTGGTTTTAATGCAAAATATTGTACTCACATAAAATACCCATTTATTTATATTTGGTGCCAGAGGCTAATTCATTGAACCTGGGATGTATTATTGCAAAACAATGGTGTTCACTGTTTTTCCCTCCCGTTAGCTGTTTCCCAGGTTCCTTTCATGGCCAATGAGAGTTTATTAATGGTAAATAAATAATTAAGGAGTGATAATTGACTTATTTTTGTGCAATGATACAAGAATGATGCTTTTTTCTGGAAAACATCATTGTTCTCTTTTTATTATACTGTAGAATGTGAAGCCTGCATACCCTTATTAATCATGTATAACTCATTTGTCCCAAAGATTCACTGACAGTGACCCAAACCCTGCTCTCACTAAGTGAAGAGGAATAAATAGATATGCTGTTTCATTCTACTCACTAAGAAGGAGGGAAAAGAAGAGACCTTTTTTCTGTCTTCTCTTCTTGTCATCATTTGTAATATTCTCTCAGTCCCTGAGAAAGCCACTTGGCTCTATCCTCCAATGTGTGTAGTTCTTTTCACCCACTCCCTTCTGAAGATGGAGATTGACACAAGTGCAATGGGGCTCTTATCAGCAAGATTTGCTCTTTCCCTTGCTCCTCTTCTACATCTGAGATTACCAGAGTTGCTGTGGACAGCAGTAAGGTGAAAAGTCTTTGCTAATGATTTATTTCCAAGGAATGAACAATCTATGAGGCTCCTAACCCACTCACCTTCACTTTCACTAGGAAACAGGGCTGTGGTTGTTTCCTCACCTCACTCAGTATTTTGAAGAACCCTTCTTAACTCTTGTCTTTTTCAGGTCTTGGAATCCAATTGCTTTGGATTTTATATTTTAATGAGACTGTTCTAGCTCAGACATTCTTCACACTTCTGCTGTTGTCCCTCATTGAAAAGCAACTTTATGGTGGTAGAAATAACCACTCATTTCCTTTCTCCTTTTGCTATTTAGCCTTCAGAACTCCTTTCAGGATTGCTTTGAAAAATTTAGATTTTTGCCTTTCTCCACTACATGTGTTACTGTAGCATCTGGAAGATCCAGTCAAGATCAGAATGCTGTGCACAATGCATGGTAAAAAAGTAAGGAAGTGTCACTTCATATGCTAAGCAGAGGAGAGAGACAGAGTTTAACAGGAAAGAAGGATGGCAGGAGGTGACAAAATTTGTCAGAATGTTGATAGGAAAGCAAAGAGGGGAGCCCAACTTTTTGAATTTCTACTCAACGAGTCTGTCCACAAGATAACTCTGATGTTCTGAGTAAAGTTATTGTGGCTGAAGGACCACACAAGCTTTAAGTAATTCAGAAAATACAAGTCTGGCTGTGCACAGCAAATGGAGTGCAAACATCTCTTATTTCTGCTTGGCTCAAGGGTCTCTCTCTGGTAACGGCGCAGTGGATATATAAGCAGAAAGAGTAAAACAGTAGTACCAGCAGAATGGAAGAGAAATCAGAATTTTGAAGTACATTCAAAAGGCAGGAATGAAACAGTGTCTTTCCAATTAAATCAGAACCTTCGACATAGTGTGTTGTTTGGGAGGAATGTAGAGTGCAGAGAAGAGAAATGTCACATATATATCTGTGCATGTACACACACATACACAGAGTAATTGGTGTTATTGTACACTAATTTGGAGCATAAGGAAGTGTCTAGGTGAGGAGACTAACACAGGAGGTCTGAGTTTACTAAATAGCCTTTTAAGGGGTGATTTGACTGTCTAGGGCTCTAGTCTAGTATACACTGTCAGTTATACTTTTTCCAATGTGACCTTTGCTCGGGAAAGCAATTAACAGTGTATGAATCTGAATTCAATAACTGCACAGATTAAAATAGAAGGTTCAGCTTGGAGAAGAGAAGGCATCTTATCAATGCTTATAAATATCTCAAGGGTGGGTGTCAAGAGGATAGGACCAGACTATTTTCAGTGGTGCCCAACAATAGGACGAGGGGCAATGGGCACAGACTGAAGCATAAGGGACAATCAATACACAAATGAATCCAAAAAAAGCATGAAAATGACTCTATTCAGGATGCTGAACTTATTGGCAAAAATTTTTAGTGACTCCAAGTGGAAAGTAGGAAAACATAATGCTTACGTGTAAGGGATAAGAGGGAGTGAAATAACAGATAACTGGAAAGGAAGAGACGATAAATGCAAGAAAATTTCTAGTAAAATGTAGCTGAAGGTTTGGGATTAAATGGGAAATGGGATGCCAAAACATGAACCTGCCAAAGATAAATTAAACTAAATATTGTTCTATTGTTCTCTGGTAAGGTAACTCTTTTCCCCCTATTTTCCCTTTTAGCAAAGGAAATTCAGGGAGATTACACTTGTGGTGATTTACTAGTAAATACAGAAAACAGTAACTGTTAGACAAAAGGTAAAATAGCAAAGGGTATTGGCGAGGGTTATTTCTGAAAGCAGGGAATTAGAAGTAGAATTCAAGTATTGAAGAAAAAGGATGAGTAACTGAAATCTCAAGATTATGCATTGAAAGGCTAAGAACAAGAAAGTGTACAAAAATCTGTATCTCATTCAATGAAAAAAAAATAGAAGAAGGACCTACGTATACTAGTTGATAATGAGATGACTGTGACTGCATTTGCCAGTAAGGTGTGGTGATAAAAGCAGCAAGATCAGTCCCAGATTGTACAAAGCGAGACGTTTCTGGTGGAGATAAGAGTGTACTAGTGTCACTGTGCAAGTTACTCTGAGACTTTATTTGTATCGAGCATGATGTCAAGTCTTTCAGCAAAAAAAGAATTTTGCAGCAGCTACAGATCTGCCAGGCTGCTTATGGCAGGGGTCGTGGAAAGTGATGTGGTTTCATAAAAGGAACCTAAATAATTTTGCTTGTTCAGTCTTCCGAAACAGAAGCTGAGAGCACATGTTTGCTTTCTAGAAATGCATTGGAAGATAAATTTTTATTTAAAGGATGAAATGGGAATGAGCTGGATCTTAAGAAAAGCAGATCAGAAATAAGAAATTTCTAACCATCAAAGCAGTGCAATTCTGGGATGGCCACTTAATGGAACACTTCTGAGCCCACAAAATTAGAGTTGTCTTTTAAGCCATTTATGAACAAATTATTCTGATCTTTTTGTTTCTGGTATCAGAAAAGTGGATGATGGAAAATTTCATTTTCAGTCCTGTGCCTTCTATAGAAGTATATAATTATTTGCTTAAATATCTAATTTGTTTGATTAGAAACGGCTTTCTTATTTTAATGAAACTACTTAAGGTGTTTTTTCCAACTCATTCCATTATTTGTGACGCTGTTGCTAGTTTCCATATTTTCAACTTGTCTGTTGAAGGGTTAATGTTCTACTGCGAGTCTTGGAAAAGCCAACACCAGCCCATCTTTTCTTACCCATTTTTTTGACAATTTTAGCTAGAGCTGCTGTGCAATACATGTGACAGAGGGTCTCCAAATTTCTGTAGTCTCCTGAGTGATACTGATCTCATAACTCTCTGTAAAATGGTTGTTGCTTCCTTCATTAAGTAATCCAGGCTTTACTTAATCAGTAGGGTTAGGACCTTAAATGAGTGAACAGTAAAAGGTGAAAGGCTAATGGTGCTGCTCATAATGCATGTCATAACTCCTTTGAAAAAGGCACAGAGCGCTGTACTGTTTGTTATTAAACTACAAAATAAGGCAAATTTGAAAGAAGGAAAAAAACCATTCAACGAGGTACTGGCACTATTTTCATGGACTCTCATGTTAGTTTCCAAATTAGTCCTTGCTTGTGATTGTGTCTGAGCATTTCCATGATCCATGGCCTCAAATTATTTCCAGTGTTGTTTTTCTCCTTCTCTCTTTCATTTCTGTTTCACCCTCCCTGCTAGCTGTTTACAAGGACTTTTCTCTTACAGCATATGGTTCATATAAGGCTATGAGGAATATTGTCCTCTGAAATTACAAGTGTAGCCTGAGCATCAGGAAGCAGCGAACTGGGATGAACTCTCGGGTTAATATCTTAAGCACATTCTCTCCTGCTGATGACCTTGTCTTTTCTGTCATACAATGCAGGAAACATGCCTAGCTATTTATGGGAGTGAGAACTTTGCATATACTCAGTAGTTAGCAATTTAAATTTATGCTGACAACACTATCCCTTCAAGATTATCAACATACTTCTGTCACCAAGTTGGACTTAAAGTCCTGAAAGAAGCTGTAAAAATGTTCTGAGTAGATCTACCTTGTGATGTTCCATCAGGCTATGCTGTTCTGCTTACATTGGGCTAAATACGGTCCAAAGTAATGGATTCTGTCATTATGCACAAAGCTAAGACCCCTCAGTTCTGCTATCTCTATATCTATGTAGATATAGAAAAACTGTAACTGTTTCACATTTTTGCAAGACCCAGGCTGTCATTTGCAAAGAGAACAAGAGTGGTTTGGTCTTGTCTCTTCAGCACTGCTCTCGTCTGCGCATTGGAGAATAGTTTCTAACTTCAGGAACTGAACTCAGAGGGAGGGAATGGCTATTTCACCCAGCTCATCAAAATACAATTTGCCTGAGGAATGAAGGGAATCTGCTTATTCACTGCAGAACAAATGATCAAGTAACAAAAGAACCAATGTCTTTCACAAATCTTGGTCAGTGGATTTTTTTCTTTCTTTACTTCATGTATAACTCTTCTTTCTATCTATCTATCTATCTATCTATCTATCTATCTATCTATCTATCTATCTCACACTGATATTCTGTAAATATCATTAAAAATGAACAGGAGCTGATCCAAGAGAGAATTAATTGGATGATCTTATCCTATTTTTCATATATACATATATATGTATATATAATTTTGTGCAGAGCAGAAAAATGCAATACTGCTCGGCAGGTTTGTCTAAGTGACAAATCTCATCCCAGGGAACATCCAGGCCAGTGTAACTGATGGAGTGCATACTACTACTGAGATGAACTTGTAGAGGAAAGCAGAGTTTAGATGATGATCAGTGTCCTGTTGCAAATAGGTTATCTCTGACCTTCAGTGAATAACAGACTCTCTTATACAGAGACAGAATAAAAAGGGCTAATATTAAAAAAAAAAAAAAAGAAAAAAGAAATATTTCTCCATCTCAGAGTTCCACTTAATTTCATAAATTCACCTTCATTTATTGTTTTACCAATGGGAAAATTGAGATTAAAAAAATGCAAGACTGTCAGTAACTGATATGAAAACATTTGGGTGAAGGGACTCATGAGCAGTAGGACCTGCGGGAGAGGAAGTACCACAAAAATGATCAGAGGGCTGGAGAACTTCTGCCATGAAGACAGGCTGAGAGATTTAGGGTTGTTCAGCCTGGAGAAGAGAAGGCTCTGGGGAGAACTTATTGCGGCCTTTCAGTACTTAAAAATGGCCTATAAGAAAGATGGGGACAGACTTTTTAACAGGGCCTGTTATGACAGGACAAAGGGTAATGGTTTTAAACTAAAAGATGGGAGATTGAGGCTAAACATGTAAAATTTTTTACAATGGGGGTTGTAGAACACTGGCACCGGTTGTCCAGGGAGGTGATAGATGCCCCACCCTGGAAAAATTCAGGGTCAGGTTGGATGGGGCTCTGAGCAACCTGATCTAGTTGAAGATGTCCCTGCTCACTGCAGGGGGTTGGACTAGGTGAGCTTTGAAGGTCCCTTCCAACCCAAACTGTTTTATGACTTGATATTGGTGGTCCACCACTCCCACTTTAACATGAATGGACTCTCAAGCAGCGGGGACCATGGGAGGGGCATTTTTTTTCCCCATTTACCATATTGTCCAAATTGTAGAATGTCTAAAATTTGCTGCTTTCTAAGGCTGGTGGATTCCTCAAGTTGGACCAAAATCCATTAGGTCTGATCTGAGTCTGTAACAGCTTATTAAATCTAAATATGCCAAATCACAGGATTCACCAGTCTAATTGGTTTTGGACATTTTATTCAGTTTACTAGTTTATAATGACACTGCAAATTCAATAGTATCGTTACTAGTATGAATTAATAATACCGTATGAATACAAATTCAACAGACATATTTCAGTTGGTGATCTTTGTGACAATATTGGCACACTGTTTGCCTGTAAGCAAGACAATTAGTAGCTTTATACTGTCATTAATTTGCCTATAGCAGGGTTTATTTAATATTTTCCTTCCTTCTGTGAGGAAATTATATTCTCTTTTACTGCTGTCTTTACTTTCTGTGAACTCAGTGGCTTATGTGCTTGTCAAAACAGCTACTGTTTTAACAATTTAATGTACCATGCACAAAGTAAAAATCCACAAAACCCGTTTGAACTAGTCCTTTCGCCCTCCTGACTATCTCTTCAGTTGACAGAAGCTGGAAAGAACCTGGCCCTACTTGAATTTTAACCATGTAAAGAAAACTGATATGTGATAAGTTTATCCTAGACTTTGCGTAAGCTAATCAGCAAGCTGAATTGGTCTGTGATTTTTATATTGTGTCTTCCCTGTATTCTGTAGTGTGCCAGTAATTCTGGGATTGTATAACATTTCCAGACATTTTTAGAGGGACAACTTGCAGTGAAGGCTTCTCAGAAAACATGAAGTTCCAAGAAAAGCATTGGTGCAGCATTTAATGCTAAGTGATTTATGTGGCTTTTTAAAAAGGTGTGATGAAGCTATAGTTAATTTACACATCATACCTTATATTTGACAAGTGTTTATAGTGTTTTTACTTTCCTTATAGACATTTCTATATTGGTGAATGCATAAGATTTAAAAAATGCAGCAGCCTGCCCACAAATGTTTAGTTCTAAGTTTCACAGGCTGAGAGCTCCCTGCAGAAGTTGGATGGATGCTTAACAAACAGCACAAGCTGTTTGTGTTTTTAACATATTTTTCTCAATAGTAGCACTGATTTTGAGGAGGTTAGTGGTTTGATTAACTCTATCATCCCAGAGTGGAGATGCCAAACTGAATTTGGTCGTACTGAAGTTTCAGTAAATGGCAAGGAAGGGACTATCGTTCGTGTCAGGTCAGGTGAAGAGATTCATAGAAATTGGTTACCAGAAAAGTAGCAATATTGAGGTATCCCTGGTCAACAAAACAGTTAACTTAATACCACTATTGTGATACATCCATATTTTACTTGTGATCTTTGAGTAATTCTGGTTTTGTTACCAATATTTTTTTATTCTGGCCATTGGCATGCTGCTTCCTGAAACTAGTGGTAATGCCTCTATTACTTCTGTTGCATTTCGATGATGTTTAAACCTACACCTAAATTAAATAGAAATGTTAAAGCATAGAACAAGAGTTCTGTGTTCTACAATACGCTTCAGGGTAGTCAGTGTACCTTTACTGAAGTTTCATTTTGAGAAATATTTCAGGGCTGTAGTTCACATTATCTATTACAAACTTCATTTTGGGAAATTGTTGGACTTCAGAAATGGTAATAATTGAATATTCACTGAGGCAAACTAAAACACCTTTTTAATATAGCCTGTTAACTTTCTTGAGAAGTAGGAACTAACTTGCTTTTATCAATGTTTTCTTAAGGTTTAAACTATTAATTCTAAGCTTATATTTTGTCCTAGTGGATTTGGATTGCTGTTTTTCTACTGGAAAAGAAGAACATAAAATCAAGGGGAAAAAACCCACAGTGCAAATAATTTGGCTAATCTTTTAGCTTGCCATACCAATTACAAATATCAAATGTTCATAGAACTCTGTTACCTTAGGAATGATTTACAGGGCAAGTGTGTTCACTTAAAAATCAGGAATCTGATTCGCAGCTACCTTCAAGCTATTCTGTACCTTCTAAGCTAGCTCTCCAACTAGCTCTATATAATTTTGCTAAAATCAATGCAAATACTATATCATGGATTTACAAGTCTCTTATGCAATTAATATTGTGTAAAACAACTTGAGGATAAATGGGAACCATCTCTATGGCTCTTCACTTCCATTTATCCTTCCACTGAGAGCTGAGTTCTGCTGTCCATCGTACTGATGTAGAAACCGGCCCTGGATATATTGGATATCTATGAATAATTTTGAAAAGATGAATTAGAAAAAAATTAGAGATGATTTATGTTCAAAGATTGGGCTAAATCCATTCAAGAAGTTGTTTGTTGCCAATTAATTACCTACTACTAATTAGAATAATAAATTTGAGCGCAGTTGTAAGACTTGGCATTGACTTTCACTGTAGGCTTATCTGGAAGCTATACTAAATGCTATCATTAGAAGTTGTAATAACTCTGCCATAATAAATGAAAAATTGATAAAAAGGATAAGAAGCCTTGAAAACATAGTTCGACTGAGCAGAAGTCTTTACACTTTATTAATGTGACCATTGGAGTTATTCACATGAATTGATCAGCTCAGACTTGAACACAATGTTATAAAACATGAAGCTTTTGCACTTAGTGAAACTCAGTCCTAAAATAGAGGTATAACTCTTTTTCAGTATAACATTTGCAATTTAAAAAAGAAGTGTATGTGCTGCCAGTAAAATTGCAGTAGAGAGCTTCAAGCTGGAAGTTTTACACAAATGACCTAGTTATTAATTTTTTGGTTTTGTATTCATCTAGTATCAACATGAGAGAGTGCAATATTTTAGATGTCAATCTATCTTGCCTATCCTAAAGATCTTGTGATGTGTTAGTTACCAAATTACTTATTAGAGAACAGAAAATAGCAAAATAGAAGAAAAATGCTGATAACAGAACTCTGAATATGATACGCCTTTTTTTAGAAATTTCAAATGGGAATTTTTAATGTAAGTATTTCTCCAGGATGACCTTTGTCTGCAGTGTATTTATATAGTGTAGTGGTATCTGTATGAAACCAGGTCTGAACATTTTTTGAAGCAATATACTTTTAACATGCTGTTACTCTAAGGTGGTCTCAGCCATTGACACCAAATGATTTTCTCAAAATAACAATTTTTAAAAGACTTTGTTTTTTGGCAAGCACACTGGAATTCAGAGTATACAAATTGCTGGTTACTTGAGTTCAGTTGAGTGCTCTTGAAAACTTCATCAAATATTTTACAACCTCAATTAAAATCGAATGACTTTGAAGAAATGCTGGAGACTTTCTCTTGAATTTTTATTTTGCACTGAATTATTTTTACTGCTATTTTTACATGAAATGTTGATTTTATAGTGTAGAGTCTAGATAAATTGCTTTTTTGTCAATATGCCACAACATACTAAATTCAGAAATTCTAACTGGTGGGGAACTACTATCTATATACATCGGGATCTCTGCCAGTTACCCAGCTGCTGTTTCTCAATTAAATAGAACTGGGGAAAATCACACCAGTAAGGTCCTTTATGCTTGAAACAATATTGCTTAATGTATTTAGCAACCTGAAAACTAGTTATCATAGCAGGACAACATCACTTCCTGCTGATGCAAAACTGTTCAGGTTAATTTAAGATAATGTGCAAACACAAAAAGTCTCACAATACTGAGTCACTGAAATATAAAAAGCCAGAAGAAATTATATGGTAATGAACATAAAGTAGAGCACATGAAGAGGGGTAGGGATCTGAAGAAAATCTCTTTAATCATATGTGTAGAATAGCGAACCCTGAACTATGTATTATGACTCATGGAAAAGATTCTGAAATCAAAATAAGTAGATTTTCTGGAAGGTAAAAATGAAACAGGCCTCCACAAAACACTGAAGTATAACAGAAAATGAATTTTGAGTACTCTTGGAAAATAGGGACAGTGCAGAAAATGTAATTAAACTGTAAAAATCCGTAGTTTACCTGGATCTTGGATTATTGCCTGCTGTTCCTGCCATCGCATCTCAGGACATAAGAAAACTGGGGAAGGTTTTTTGAAAACATGGGGAGAGTAAGTGGATGATCAGAGGAGAGTGGAATAATTTCTGTATGGTGATAGACTGAGCTTCTCTACGTTGGAAATTAGATAACCAAGAGAAGATAGAGTAGAGCAAATAAAATAATGAATTATATGAAGCAGATGAGTGTAGAACTATCATTTTAGTATCTCTTAACATGCAAGAACTAAAGAGCTTGTGTTAATATCTCCAGGCAGCAAGTTTAAAACAAAAAAAAAGAAACACTTTTTCATACAAAAAATAATCAAACAATGTGAGACACTGCCACTCGATGTGAAGGCCAAAAGTTTAACTGAGTTCAAAAAGGGATTAATGGCTACTTTTGTTTCATGAATTGTAAAAACATCCTGCTCAGACACAACTTCTGGCTTTAGGAAGTTCCTAAACCACTAATTGACAGAAGACGGGAAGGAGGGGTTGCTCAGCTCTTGCCATGCCTCTTATAATCTTTCCGTATGCATCTCCTAATGGCCATGTTGGGAGCAGGATAATGGGCTAGAGAGATTTTTTTTTTTTTTTTTTTTTTTTGGTCTGACCCATTATGATGGTGGTTTTTTGGTTGTTTTTATTTTGCAGGCATAGTTTTGTTTGTTTTGTTTTTCAGTGATAGACAAAATGGAATTTTTCAACTTGTTTTTATAGTTCAGTAAATTCTGTCTGGAACATGATTCTTAATAGCTAATTAGGAATGATCAGACTTTTAAACTTCATTTTAATATATAAACAATGAGTATAGACATTCATCAGCTGAATGCTTAGGAAGATTTTCTCTAAATACAGGCAGATGTGGATGAAGGTAAATAATTTCTGTATTTCACTTGAGTAATCATGATATGTGTATTTTAAAACAAAGGTGACATAGGGAGCAGGGGGAGTTTTCTGTGGTTCTTCTGTCTGAAAGGAGGTGAATGGCATTATTTTTGCCATTGTTGTGAATTAAGGAATACTATGTTCCAATGGCAGCACATCCTAAATTCTACATTGTGCTTCTGACAATTACTTGGAACAGAGGCAAACAAGGAGATAAGATGAGGGGCAACGGGCATAGACTGAAGCACAGGGGATTCCATCTGGATGCGAGGAGAAACTTCTTTACCTTGAGGGTGGCAGAGCACTGAAACAGGCTGCCCAGAGAGGTAGTGGTGTCTCCTCCTCTGGACGCATTTGAGATCTACATGGATGCAATCTATTCCAGGTGAACCTGCTTTAGCAGGTGGGTTGGACTAGATGATATCCAGAGGTCCCTTCCAACCCCAAACATTCTGTGAGAGTTTCTTTAACATCTGTACCTTTTTTGTACAACTCTTATTCTTTTTCTCTCCTCAGAGTGAAGATTGACTTTTGGGATTAAAGGAAATATGAGATTTTTTTTTTTCTTTTCTGACTAACCTATTCTAGGTTTTTTCTGTGTTAATTTATAATGTAGGAGTTTATTTGTACTTACTATACATAGATTAAATCAATTATCATAGTGCACTTTAGAAATGAAAAATACATTAGTCTGTGTCAAATTAGTTTATCCTGTAGTGCATGCAAACTACACACATCATTATAAATCATGGTCTCAAACGTCTAAAGTTGTTATTTTTGTTTATTAGGAAACCTTGCTTCAGATCCAAAAAGGCAATAAGGGGACTACACATAGCAAGAAAAAAGCAAGCCACAATCGATCATGAAATGCAATTACACAATATTCAAAGCTGAATGAAATAAAGACCTTAAATATCAGTAGCCCGTAAAGTTTAAAATTAAAAGTAGTTTCATCGTTTATGGTGAAAAGAGGAATTGGATCAATTAAATTGATCTCTTGTATCTTGTTTGCTGTTGATTTATATGAAACTATACTTGAGGTGAGCCTCCTTTTCATATGTATGTTAATAAATGTTGGTAATTTGTGGAATACTAGTTCAGTGGTCTGGAAGGACATTTCTTGAGTTTAGCTGGTGTTTGGTCTATAAATGGAAGCACGAGAATTAAAAAGGCCTTCCACCTGGTCACCTGTAGCTTGGCTAATGTGATTGCAGATTTTGTTCTAACAGTAAGGTTTTACTTAACACAGAGCATTACTGCTTTGATGCTGAGTTGCAATAAATCAGTATCTGAGTTAAAAGAATGGGGGCTATAATACAAACTTTCTTTTTGTCCTTTCTGGCATAGCATCTTATAAAACTGCAGCACGTATGCAGAAAGTTCACAATAATCTGCTACGCTGTCAGACTAGCTGTAAGATGCCAATAGAACTTTGGAAAAAATAATTAAGCACAGTGTCTCTTGCTTTCACTTAATTTCATTTCTTCAGATTTCATCTTCAGTTCTTTGGAGTCCTTTAGTATTGATCCATCTTTCACTAGAAGAAGAGATACTAAAATTTTGAACTATTTCATGTTAAGAAGACTTTCTAAAAATTCACACTGATGAAAACTGACAGAAAAAATATTATATTCATTGTAGATCAGAAATCTGAAACTTGTGCTGAGTAAAGCGCCCCTTTTTGAAGTGTGTTGTGTATGCAAATACTGCCTTCATTGGTCATGCATGTGTTTATAAATTCTGGAAAAACTGGCTTAGAGAGAGAAAAATCTCCTGTGCCATGGAGACTTGCAGCAATTCTTTGAGTTCTTGGCCTCCTGCTTTGCTTTGTTACCAGTGAACGATGTTGCATTGAGAGGGGATATAATGGGCCTAGTCGGGGACAGATATTGATAAAGTCAGTCTTTACCATTGCAACCATGGTTAATTTCAGAAACCGTGATTGAGAATCTTTTAAGCTTTTGCATAAAGATAAGGAAAAATTTAAGTAATTTGAAAATACATTACAGCTTTCTTTTTAGAAATAACTTGTGTCTTTTTCCCTTAGCGCTATGTAACTGCCCGTTAGATTGATATATATATATATATATATATATTTATGTAAATATGTATTATAGATCTACTATAGCTATGTTTCATATATCTGTGTTTATGTATATATTTACCAGAGGAACTGGTCTTTTGTGAGGACTAGGGAGGGACAATGTAAACTGAAATAGTCTGAAAAAAAAAAATGTGTATGGAGGATTTTTGGAGATGGACAGTGTTTGTTCTGTCCTTGGTTGGGAATCAAGGGACAGATGGACCCCTTGGCAGAGTGATGCTCCTTCTTTGGGGAGCTCCCTCCTGCAAAGGGAAACAGTTCCAGCCTTAGGTAGGGTAGGTGAGTCAGACCACAAAGCTGGGAGCCTCTGTTCTGTGCAGATGGTCCGAGAGACTGCGGGAGGCAGCAATGGGCCAGACAGGCCTCAGAGAGAGGGAGCAGATTTCCAGGGAGTCAGAGATCAGGGTGCTGCCACTAGAAAAGTCCCTGAGCTAAATGAAACAAAAGCAGAAACTGTAGTCTCTCTGCAAAGACAAAGTAGGTAAGAATGAATGCGGTTGTGCAAACTTCGTTGTGTCTGACCTAGGGTCCTATACCTGACCTTTATATGCTGTTAGATACCATGTTAGTAACGCTAGTCATGTTTAAGAAAACCTGGCTCTGTATGTGTGTATGGCTGGGGTGAGGATTAAGGTTGTTTTATTAGGATCCGGGCACCTCACTATAAGAAAAAATTCAAGGCAACCCTACGTCAAGGTTCTGAGGAACGCGAGATCCCTCACAAAGATGAACTCGGAACAGCTCAGTACAGCTGCTGTCTTGAGTATCACATTTGAGACGCTGGAGAGTTTAAAATGCAGGCCCATTACCCTTGAGTCGGAGTATACTCACCAAAGAGTTTCTTTCAGCTTCACTGGTTCACAGTATATTTTCTGTAGTGCAAAAAAGTGCGTTGGAAGTCAGATGTGCAAATTGCACAGAGAGTAGTGAGAAATAAGGGGGAAGGTAACGGACTGGTCAGGAAGCAGAATTCAGCTGAGTTTTGAGGGATTACGATGTGACAGAAGTGGATGTTGCTGACTATATCGTTCACTGTCTTGGTTTGGCTGTGTCAGTGTGGGTGGAAGGGCTTTGGAGAGATGCTGCAAGGCAGAATTTCAGTTAAGTGTCTAATAGGTAAAATGTCCAGAAAAAGCTGACAGTATAGTCCCATAAACAGCAAGCAAACACACCCATAGCTTTGCTCTTTCATCATATTAAACTCTGAATGTACAAGAAACATTTTCCCCAAGAAGTGTAGTCTAAACTTCTCTTATTTACTTCTCTAACGTCTGCTTATTTTTTGCAAATAATTTTAGAGCATGGTATGTGGTGTGCAGGTGGTTAGAAATCCAAAATCTGTGTTTGGAATACAAAGCTAAACATGTCACTGTGTTATTACAAGCACATAGTTTGTTCATTAAGTTACCTTTTGTCAAGAAAATGCAACCTGGCAGATGGATGCAACTGTATTGCTGGTGGTTATTTTAAGGTTGTTTTTCATTACCTCATTCTTCCTTCTCTTTCTCTGTCTTCTAGCATGCATTTAATTCAAGTGGACTCTGTTCAGCGATGGATGGAAGATTTGAAGTTGATGACAGACTGTGAATGTATGTGTATTCTCCAGTCCAAGCCAATCAGCACTGAGAAGGATGAACAACATGAACTTCTCCTTTCCTCACAGTATAGCACATGTGATAACTTACAGCTGCTATTAAAAAGAGCTTGGATCATAAGCACAGAATTGACCAGAATTGCTCAAAAGCTGGAGAAGAATAGATGGCAGAGAGTCCACAGCATGACAGTAAGGGTCAACTGCCATGTACGTTCAATGATAAATGAATACAATACATTCACCATGAATTCTTCAGAAGAAATGCACCAGGTAGGTTGTCTCACCTATTGTCATGTTTGTCTTGTTTAATTTTTTTATTGCAATAGTTAAAACTTTAAACGATGTGTAAGAAACCTTACATACTGATACTGGTCCCTTGTTTAAGACATTCTAATCCCTCTTCAGCTATGGAAACATTATTGATTCATTTTGGATCCTATTTTATCATAGGCCTGATTCTGAATGATAATAATGTTAAAAAATTATATTGCAAGGTTTTCTTTTTGAGGACTACTGGACTAGAGTAACTAGATGTCCCATCCGTGAGTTCCTTTGCATTTACAATGTAGAAAATACTACTTTTTTATTAACTTCAGTTTTATCTCTACTTGTTTTAGGCAGAAAAGTAGACAAAGGGTGTCCAAATGAAAGATTATGTTTCTAGAGGGTTTTCACCTAAATATCATGAAAAAATATTATTTAGTTTTAAAAAGCAATTGTATATATGGATATTGCTTTAAAACCACTTTTTATTTCTCTGCAGTTTGAAAAACTCTTAATAGACAAGTGTTCAGAATTTACAGCATTCACAGAAAGGTAATTTAAGTTTTCTAGCTGAAATATTAATTTTGCTGTTTTGTTATGTTGTAGAATTTCTAATGAGAAGTACAAATCTACCAACAACCTCAAATGTTTGAACTAGGTCCCTGCAGCTCTGAAAGGCTTTCTAAATGTTAGCCTCTGATGGGTGAAGTGAGTTGCTTTTATCTAAACTGCATCCTAATGAAAGATGGGATCTGCTGTTTCACAAAGAGCCTGGCATAGACACAAAGCTGTGTGCAAGTGGATTTTTTAGGGCTTTTAGACACCGAGGGAGAAAGTCTGGCTATAATGATATCGATGACAAAGTTCCCTTCAAGTTCTGTGGAGCCAAGATTTCAGCTGCTGTGAAAACTTGCATTGTGAGACTGTTGTACTGCATGTTCTTATATGCATATATCAAAGTGTTAGTAAATCAAACCCAAATAAATACACATTCCTTTAATTTGCAATTGTAGGTTTACTCGGCTCCTTGCACTCCAGAATGCCGAAACTGGAAAATAAGAATGTCTTTATAATTCTTCTCATGATATTTCCCTGCCTAACTTAAGTTATCCTGTTTCCTCCAGCACAGTTCAATCAGTCTTTTTCAATTTACTTTAAACACTGTGCAAGTCATTCTGCTCGGGGGATCATCAGGGAAAAAGACGCCATCTAATTATCAGGAAAGAACATTTCTTGAGCACTATTGCTTTTTGCCAAACCCACACAGCTCAGACTTTACTTTTACATTCTACTGTGAGGCACACTGATTTAACGAGATCTCTGATCTCATAATGTCTGCCCCAAATCAGCCCTCTCCCTCCTTGTCTGTTTGACAAAAAGTTGACATAGGTGAGTGAAAGACAAGTGAAGTGAAAAGGGGACCTACTGTGTAGGTGGAGACACTGATCAACCAAACTATATCTTCCATTACAGTGGCCTGCCTAAGTAGAATATGTTTTGACAATTCAAATGAATGCGTTTCTGTGAGGAAGTATTAGTTATTTCATTTGAATTGTATAAAGTTTTCCATCACTTTAACTCATTTCTTCAGTAACAGCCCAATATCACTGGTTACAGGATTGTTATACTAATTCTGTGAAGTTGCTGTATGTAATCTTCCTGCATAGAAGGCCAAATTTTACTTTTGAGTATGCTGTTTAAATTTAAATGAACTTTACTCATCTGGGCACGCATTCATTTTGGGTCCTTACCCTGCTATCATTAAACTATGGCAAAGAAGGTAAAGAAATTAAAATTATTGAACACACTTCTTTGCCAATGAAAGATGGATACATAGCTGCAGCTGAAATGCAGGCATCCTGGAGTGACTGTAACTAGTAGCATAAGTGGAAAATAACAGTTACACTGATACAAATACAGCATCTACAGCAAAATTTGACCTGCAGTCTGTGAAGTAAATTGTGACCCCAAAATTATTCATTAATGTTCATGAATAGACAAAGTTTCTGTGTAGACAAAGTTTTGATTAAAGTCTGGTGTGATGCTAATGGCACAAAGACTGTGTCCTCATGTGAACAGTAGAATTCTTATACATCCCCATTGTTAACACAGACGTCACCCATGACAATCAGCTTGATAAAACGATAGTTACCTGTTGCATCTTTTTTCCTTCATCCCTTTCCTTTCTCATTCTTTTCAGGTGCATACAAACTGAAGACGAACAGACACTGAAGTCCATGAAATCTTGTATTCATGAAACACTCACTACTGTTGCTCAGTATTTTGGTCAGTTAGTAGAGCTGCTTTTAGCACATGAGGCACAGGTTAGTTTACAGATTTTTTTTTTTTTAAATGAGGCTGTAAAATTCTTGAATATCGAGGGAAAGCATTCATTAAGAGAAGGATTATAATTACAGCTCTCAATTTTCAGCAAACTTATGATCAGTAATTCAAATACCTTGTAAAGACATTTAGGTGTTAGTATTCTCAAATTCTCCAATAACCTCAAATCTCAAACACAATGGTCTCTTGTGGGTCAATATGTTACTTACTTTTCCTGATAGGTCGTCTTCATTGCAAAACATCTAATTTTTGTACAATGTCTTGTTAATAAGACCTTTGGACAGATTTTTCTCTTCATGCAGAAACTGCTTTTCTTTAGAAACCTTGAAAAAAAGTCTCTCCTTCTCTCAGTGATTTTTATTGAAAGTTAAACTTTTTAGAAGATGTTCATATAGCAAGTATATTATTACAGCACACATTTTAACTGTATTTTGTCACTACAGTCTTTCGTACAGGTTATACGTGTGTAACCTTCCAGAAACAATGCTGTATCATTGCAGGCATGACATATAGTTTCCAGTGGTGATTAAATGTAGATAAATACATTGAGTAATTAGACTGAGACTACAAATGCTTTTTTTTTTTTTTTTTTTTCCCCATTAGACCATTCTTGAAATAATAGCAACTTGCAAGTCTAGCCAATCTGTCTTGGCTTACACTGTTTTTTTCTTGAGATCTCAGTAATCCCTTTGCACCCTCCAATCTTCCTCAAATAAAACTCCCCAAATGTAATTATGTTCAATTAATTTGTCCATATTTTACAGGTGATGTTCACAGAATCACAGAATGTCAGGGATCGGAAGGGACCTCAAAAGATCATCTAGTCCAATCCCCCTGCCAGAGCAGGAACACCCAGATGAGGTTACACAGGAAGGCATCCAGGCGGGTTTTGAATGTCTCCGGAGAAGGAGACTCCACAACCCCTCTGGGCAGCCTGTTCCAGTGTTCTGTCACCCTCACTATGAAGAAGTTTCTTCTCAAATTTAAATGGAACCTCCTGTGTTCCAGTTTATACCCATTGCCCCCTGTCTTATCATTGGTTGTCACCGAGAAGAGCCTGGCTCCATCCTCGTGACACCCACCCTTTATATATTTATAAACATTAATGAGGTCACCCCTCAGTCTCCTCTTCTCCAAGCTAAAGAGCCCCAGCTCCCTCAGCCTTTCCTCATAAGGGAGATGCTCCACTGTCCCTACAGAAAAAGAGGAAATGAGAAACTTACTGAAGAGGAAATAGTTAAATAGTATTTACTACTGTGCTAAAACAAAAGTAATGCATGGTATTGTTTAAATTTCCATGTACCTTGATGCATTAAGATTAAAAACCAGTTGTGTCTCTTTCAGAAACATCCCTTATAGTTCCTTGCTAGGAAGTGAGGATCTCCAGAGTATGTTTGCAGAGTTACAGTCAAACTAACAAGCTACTCGCTAATGTGCTGTGGTTAGGATTTATGAGAACTAAATGAAATGCCACATATGAGCTGAAGTGTGTAAATAAATTTGCATATTTCAAATTGAGTTGGTTGTGGTTGCTTTGACATTTATTCTTTTTAATCTGAGGAGTAGTTCCTCATTGCTAACAGTTCTGTCTTTGGGCACTTCGACACCTACTGTCATCTGAAATCCAGTTCTTTTTTTTTTTTTTAAGGGAGCAGAATGAACTAATTTGCACCATCTAGTGTGTATTTGTGTGGCTGAGGACTTAGAGATCATTAATGAAAATACTTTTAAGAATAGTTTTCTGAGCCAGTTAGTCAGGCTGTGTGTCCACTTCTGCCACACAAGTGCATTGTCTGTGGGTACTTTGCTGCTCTGGAGCAGACAAAGTGTCTGTGTGAGAGGCCAGAACTCTCAGCTTAAATTGTATACTCAAGAGCTTTCTTTTCCAATCAAGGTATCAGGATTTTGTTCAGGATAGGTTCATATCAAAATGTGAACTGATAAGTTATGTCTTTTATGGACTATTTTTCTAAGAGAAGATGCTACAGGTGGGAGAACACAGCCTCTTCAAGGAAAGATAATTGAAATTTGTATCAATAACAGTGTAAAATGTGGGATATTTCTTTGCACTTCTTTCTAAGTTGGATTAAATATAAAAATGCTTGCCGCCTTCCTCCTAGCAAATATGATTAATTCTACCTCTAATGATAGCATGTACTTTTGGAAAGAGTAGAATTAAACTTCATATTCTTCTGACAGCTGTGTTTCTTTATGAAGCTGCAGCGGCATACAAGGAAAAGCAAGATAACTATTTACAAAGACAAAAATATTTAATGTATTTCATACATTGGAGAAATAAACTCTATTTCTGTAGAGAACACCCTGCATTGGTCAATGATATTTTGTGTAAACTGAGAACAGTGATGAGCCTAGAGCCTTAGAAAGTAGTGTTAGAAAGGGTATAGCAATGTTCCGTATAAATAAGGCGGAAATCCTGTATCACCTTGTGATACACCTTCAGCACTAAGACAATTACTTGCCTTCTGAAAATTTTAGTTCAATGCCAGACCAAACCCAATTATAATTTACTAAATAGCTGAAGAGTTCTTTATTGAATGTTCTCACACACATAACTGTTTTCTTACTCTATTCATATTTATTTTTAAATATCACTGTTCTTGGTTATATCTATTCAAATGCAACCATAAACATGTTAGTGTTATCAGTTTGACTCCTGCCCATGTGTGGTGTTTTTTTTTCTTTCTATGCGTGAGAAATAAGATGATATGGATTAAATGAATTAGACTTTCTACTCCATTTTATTTTTAAATATAATACTAATGTTTTTCATTGGAAGTAAATTATTTTTTATTATCTTATGTCACACAGAACCTGCTGAGACAAATAGAATTGTCGGATAGTGTGTACATCACTGAGTCAGCAATTAGTAGTTTATTCAGCCTTACCCAGGAAGGTGCTCATCTGTGCCGTATCATAGCTAAGGTAAGGGGATTTATGGATTAATCCAAAGGAAACTAGTAATACAAGTGTGTTGCTTTACTTAACACAGAAGTCATTACAAGTTTTGAAATGTACAGAACAAGATGAAATCCTGTATTTCAGGGAACAAATCTAGGTTAAAGAACAACAAAAATTTCTATGAGAAACTATTTGTTCTTCTTTTGTTGCTTTTTGCAAGCCTTAGTTACAATTATACTATTAGATAGTAAAAATATATATATATAAAATGATAATAATAAAAAAGAAATAAAGACCACAACCCCAAAATATTCAATTCAGTAAAGCGCAATGCCTCTGCAAGTAACTGCAGTAGGATGGTAAGCTCCAACAAGCTTCTGGATGTTGATGCAGCTACAGTTGTCTTTGTGCCACCTGATGCATTATCACTCCCTTCAACATCTTAGACATATTTCTAGTGTCTCTCCTGACAGTATCAGCCACGGAAGTGGAGAGAAACTTTACAGTTGGCCATGCATATGGCTGACAAGTATGCAGCAAAACAGCAAGATTCTTTAGCTGTGTGTACAGAGGACATTAGGGATATTATTAAAGATGTAATTTTAAAAATACTTTGCATTGATTATTTTCCTTTTATGGAGGAATGTCATTACAGTTACTTCTGGCAGTGTGTGTTCTCATTCGCTGAGTATTTGATGCTAGCTTTTGGTATAAACAAATTATTCTGCCAAGATCAACAATACTGGCAATCCATGCAGTGTTGGCACCTTTGAGGACACTTGGATCTTGAAAAAGTGAGAAAGGCAGGGCATTGTGTGAGGTTGAGGATAGGTTAATCACATCCACAGTGTATATAGAAAGAAGAAAACCTCCTTTCCCCAGCTTCTGCTTGTGGAGTGGTGTGCCAATCCCTTGTCCTGCTCAGAAGTGAGGTTAAACAGAGGCATTTAATTCATTTTACTTCTTATCTGCCTTTAGATGGATGTTTGCACCATGAAAGTTACTGCTTTGTTCTGAAGACGGAGAATAAAGTAGACTTAGAAATGTGTAGTGGATCCTGGCAACAGCCTGAGAGGCTTAATTTTTTCTAAATTGATATTTGAGCTCCACTCAGTGGTATCCAAAAACAATGTTAGAATGTTAAGCATTGAGGAAATGCAGAACTAACAGATTGAGGAAAATTGGTATTGTGCTTTTTATCATTGTGTGAATTCCAAAACAGTTTAATTTAGCAGAAGTCTGACCTGCCATAAATCACTAAATGAATTTATTGCTAAATGCTGGATGTGTCACAGGTTTATGAGTGAGGAAATGCATCCCCTTATGCAAATAACCCTAAGTGGTGTTTGGTTGCCAAATTATAGTCGTTGCTGCATCGTCTGTCCTGTATGATTCTTTGTGCACTGTGAACTACATTTGTCCTGACTCAGTATCATCATTCACCCTCTGTATTGCCTCAGTTTTCTACGTCAGTGAGCAAGGTGTCAGAGGAGTTGTAACAGATCAAAATTTTGAATTCAGTCACTGGAGTAGTTAGCTATAACAGTGAAAGTGCAGGGTGATTTAAAAAAAAAGCAAGCTGGAACTGTGCCCACTAATTAAGGGGCTAAGAATGGATTCTGGTTTTGTAAAGATCTCAAAATTCCCCATAGATACAAAGTTCCCTTAAGAGCTGTCATTATCTTTGTAAAAACTAGCTGGAGAAATGGAATATTTGTTTACAGTGAAAGCAAAACTCAACAAATTTGTTGATGTAAACTTGATGTCTTAGTTTCTGTGACAATGTCTGATTTTGTGGAACACTGCTGATAGCATTTTTCGTGTCCCAAGATATGAAGTACAGCTCTAAAGCATACCAAAGTCTTGGACATGCAAACAAAGAACCATGATAATATTGTAAAGCTATAATATTATAGGAACTGGTTTCTCACTTTATGTTTTGGTAAGGGTTTCAGTATTCTCTTTCCATCCCTCTACTCCCCCCCTGCTGCTGAAGTATTTTTACCAAAATTTAAAAAAGGCTTTGAAATGCTAATCCCTCATGCTGAAACATCACCTATAATTTTATTCCACCTAGAGGTATTTTTTGACTTTTTTTTTTTTCTTTTAGCATGTAACTTTGTAATGTGCTGTGAAAGAGTAATGTTGCTGACTCACCCTGGCAGCCCACTAGTTGTTCTCACAAGCCGTCAGAATTATAAAGACTGAAGTCTCTAACACAAATAAGTAGTAGCAAGGGCAAGACAAGAAATGAAAGGGAAAAGCCTAAATACTACTACGGTTACTACTTCTAATCATCCTTGAATTCTGAGACAATAGAATAACCAATGTTGAGCTGTGAGTTTCAAACTGTAATACACAGTTTTCATCTACAAGCAACTTCACTGGTGGCAGCATAATGGAAACTCCACTGGTTTAGATAATTTTAAAAGCAAAAAAAGACAAGGAAAGGAAGAGCCAAGTAGAGAATTACCAGGTAAAATTTTTAGCCAAGTTTCTGTCTGCAGATCAGTTTCCTACCTTTAGAACTAAATGTTGCTAAAATATTCCTCTATCAAGTCTTATAACACATAGTTAAACATCAAACAATTTGGCTAACTTGCTGTATCATCGTCTGGGATTGTACTGCAGGAATGTGTTCACAAAAGTATTTTTTATTATATTATGGATGTATGGATTTTTTTAAAATTACATTATGGATGTATGGATTTGATGGATAGACTCCTTGGTAGATGAGGAATGGACTGAATATTTGCATCCAGAGTGGTCAACAGCATGATGTCTAGATGGAGATCAGTGATGAGTGGTGACCCACAGGGGTCCTTATTGAGACTAGTACTGTTTAATATCTTTATCGATGACGTAGTGGCATCAAGTGCACCCTCAGCAAGTTCGCAGGTGACACCAAGCTGAGTAGTGCACTTGCTGCCTGAGGGACCTGGACAAGCTTGAGAAGAGGGCCCATGTGAGCCTCATGAGGTTCAACAAGGTCAAGTTTAAGGTCCTGGACCTGAGTCAGGGCATCCCCCAATATTGTGACAGGCTGGGGGATGAAGAATCACAGAATGTTAGAGATTGGAAGGGACCTCAAAAGATCATCTAGTCCAATCCCCCTGCCAGAGCAGGAACACCTAGATGAGGTTACACAGGAAGGCGTCCGGGCGGGTTTTGAATGTCTCCGGAGAAGGAGACTCCACAACCTTCCTGGGCAGCCTGTTCCAGTATTCCATCACCCTCACTGAGAAAAAGTTTCTTCTCAAATTGAAGTGGAACCTCTTGTGTTCCAGCTTGAACCCATTACCCCTTGTCTTACTGTTGGTTGTCACCGAGAAGAGCCTGGCTCCATCCTTGTGACACCAACCCTTTATATATTTATAAACATTGAGGTCACCCCTCAGTCTCCTCTTCTCCAAGCTAAAGAGCCCCAGCTCCCTCAGCCTTTCCTCATAAGGGAGATGCTCCAGTCCCTTCATCATCTTTGTGGCCCTGCGCTGGACTCTCTCCAGCAGTTCCCTGTCCTTCTTGAACTGAGGGGCCCAGAACTGGACACAATATTCCAGATGAGGTCTCACCAGGGCAGAGTAGAGGGGAAGGAGAACCTCTCTCAACCTACTAACCACCCCCCTTCTAATACACCCCAGGATGCCATTGGCCCTCCTGGCCACAAGGGCACAGTGCTGGCTCATGGTCATCCTGCTGTCCACCAGGACCCCCAGGTCCCTTTCCCCTACACTGCTCTCTAATAGGTCATTCCCCAACCTGAGAGTAGCCCTGAAAAGAAGGACTTGGGGGTACTGGTGGATGAAAAACTGGATATGAGTTAGCAATGTACCAACTATATCCTGGGCTGCACCAAAAGAAGCATGGCCAGCAGGTTGAGGGAGGTGATTCTGCCCCTCTGCTCTGCTCTGGTGAGACCCCACCTGGAGTCCTGTGTCCAGCTCTGGAGTCCTCAGTACAGGAAAGACATGGACCTGTTGGAGAAGGGCCAGAGGAGGGACACAAAAATGATCAGAGGGCTGCAACAGCTCTGCTATGAGGATAGGCTGAGAGAGTTGGGGTTGCTCAGCCTGGAAAAGAGATGGCTTTGGGGAGATCTTATTGCAGCCTTTCAGTACTTAAAATGGGTCTTCTAAGAAAGATGGGGGCAGAATTTTAGTAGGGCTTGTTGTGACAGGACAAGGGAGTAATGGTTTTTAAACTAAAGCAGGGGAGATTCAGGCTAGACATGAGGATTAAATGTTTTATGATGAAGGTGGTGGAACACTGGAACAGGTTGCCCAAAGATGTGGTAGATGCCCTATCCCTGCAGACTTTCAAGGCCAGGCTGGACGGGGCTCTGAGCAACCTGCTCTAGTTCTAGATGTCCCTGCTCATTGCAGGGGGGTTGGACTAGATGAACTTTAAAGGTGCCTCCCAACCCAAACTGTTCTATGATTCTGTCTATGAGATTTTGATCCTGGGATCTTTCATATTAAAAGCTATAAATTAGTCTTGGTTGTTAAAACTATAACTTCATGTTCTGAGAGCGCAATGAGACACTAAAACCCAGAAATTATAAATTTTGAGTGGACTTGAGCACTTGAAGTAGACTGGTTCTAAATTGGTTTGGCTTCATAATAACCAGATGAATCAGTAAAAATCAGTTCCAGAGTTACAACAAATAAATGCTGGGACACGGTAATACAGGGAAAAAAGTGTTAATAAATCCATTTCAGTGATCATGATTAGAGTCTAATACCAACCGTACTGAAATGGTTGCTATAATAATAGTCTCCTAAAAGAGAGAGAGAGCCAGAAATTATAATGAAGATAGCCATACCTGCTTATCACACTCTTCTTTGGAGAATGCTTGACTATTTGAGTCCCATATGAATGTGCAGCAGATCACTTGCTCTGAGAGGCTTCTCATACATCTTATCTTTACCTTTGTATATCAGTTTCTTTTCTAGCAAGTATTTACTATGAAGACTTCTTCATAGATCACCTTTAAAGCTAATTATAATTGTTGTCCTCTATCATGAGGAAAGGCTTGATGAGAATTCACTGCACTTTGAGTGATTTCAGGCTGAAACTGAAAATGTTACACCTTAGAGTTGGATGCCTTTTCTCTCTCCTCTTTATTCATCCAACTCACCATGCACGGTGGGGTTTTCTGTACTCATTACTTCCTTGAGATACTTTCTGTGGTTCTACTTCAAGTGATTTTATTATCTATTGCTGGCCCTTCTGAACAGCATCTCAGGGATGTCTCCAGGAAACTGATTTCCTGTTAACCCAATATAGAAGAGAAATAGGTCATCAAGCAGTAAAGCAAGTTCTCCTCTTTTCAGATACTGCTTCACAGAGTATGTGAAGCCTGTCCTGAATGAAACTTGAATTACAGCAAGAACAGCTTTTCATGTGTTATTTTGGCATTTTCAGTTTTTGACCAGAAGTCAGAATATATAAAAGTATGCTTAGACATATCAGGAACTTTTGGAAAGGTGCAGGTTTATTTCAAAAGGAAGCAAAGCTCAGTGCTGTTATGTTTCTTTGTCTGAATGGTACTGGTTTTTCATTTGACTAATTTATATGTATCCCTGTCAGATATAGCTTTGTTATCATTCCAAAAGATACAGGAGACAAATCTTGAAAAAGGTGAATAAATTCTGGGGAATGCTGTGATCCCATTGAGGGGGGTGTTGTTGACAAGCCGTTGAATCAGACTCAGTGTTTCCTACACATTCCACATTTCACTTACAGCTCTCTAGGTTCATTATTTGTGATCAATATTTTACAGCTTGGTAATGATACGCAGGGCACAAAATAAACAGTTTAGATCTCCTCCTGACAAATGCGGTGATAAATCACTTCCCGTCCATCAGAGGCAAAAGCAGGGCGCAATTTCTCATACAGAAATCTTGAAGAATATGTGCCATCGCTTCAGCTTTACTAGTGTTGTCCACAAACTTCTGCTTATTATGAATAAAGCAGAGAATCAGGTCATCTCTGCTGAACCATGGGGACTTGCAAACTGATAATAAAATAATAATAAAAAAATCCCTGTTACTTTAGGTTTGCGGACAACACTGTAATAGCTTTTTTTCTATATTTTTCATAGATAATTCAATTACTGCTTGGGTGAAACATCAATATCCTTTTGTGGAAGGAAAAATATGACTGAAACTTCTTTCATTAGTGTACTGCCTTATTTTTATTTTAAAGGCTCAAGTATGTCTTTCTGCAGTAGGCTATATATAGAAGTACGAGACATAAAATAACTCTTACAGATACACGTGCACTTCTTACAATTCCAGAAATACATTTTACCCTTAGCAAACCTCAGTGAGCCTAATGTTTTCACTCATCTCATGGAAGTTACATATACATGTGCAAAGACATAATATAAATATTTTATCTTGTAAATATATTGAGGTGTTAATTTTGTCTAAGTCTAATTTTCTTATAAATTGGTATATATTTTTGTTAGACTGAACGTATTGCTTTGCTTGCTCTATTATGCTCTACTCTATTCCAGCAGAACTATTATACTACAAAAACGCAGAATTCTGAAATTGAGTGGTCTGAATTGTAGTCTGGAGGTTTTATGTCAGTACAACCTGTTGAGGTTTCAAATAAGAGAAAAGGTTGAGGAGAAAAAGATTATTTCTGTGAATCTGAAAAAGAAGAGTGTATATTACACTTGCTCCATGATTCCAACAATTTTAATTTACTAGTGTAATCTGAGTACTTCAGTCTGACATATTTCATCTCTCGTTAATATTTTAAATGCTTTCCTTTTCATTATATGTCTGCTTTTACACAATATAAGGCATTTGTAGTCTACCTGATGGCATAACATTTTGAAATGTAGGACAATCCAAAAAAAAACATACCACAAGAAGTGCACATATTGTCTGTATTTATTGATATCTTTCCATTTTTTATGTGAACTTTGCTAACACTTACATGTTTACAATCTGTGTTGGAAATGATTAGGTATAGCTGCTGTAAGGATGTATATGTACTCAAATCTTTGTCATTATTGCCATATTTAAAAGAAAAAAGTCTAGCAATGAGAATTTCATGTATTGGGGGATGAAGTTATGACTTGTACCTGTATAGAACTTGACAGCTATTTCCGTATTATTCCATCTGACCTTCTTTTTCAAATTTTAACATTAAGTAAATATTGTATGGAACTCAGAAATATAGAGCAATGGGAAATATATGCTAACAAAAATCTATTTTAAACTAATAGCATATGGTTGAACTGTCACCTAAATGTAATCTCAATTGCCGCCTATTGATAATTCTTTCTAATTTTTGCATAAATGTCAAATTTAATTTAAGTTGCACTTGTAATTGGTAAAAGTCAATCACTTAAGCACACCACCTACTGAGGCTATATTACTTTTTCATCACTTAGTGTATAAGCATCAATCAATTTGAGTTCTCTGTGTGAGCTTAACATCCTTTTTGTTGGTGTTGTGATGACAGCTAATTTGGATAAATTACTAAAGGAATCTGCCCCCCATCCCAATCTCAGTTAAATACTGGGGAAACATTCAATGCTGCTTTTCTGATTTTTGCTTTTCCCCTGCAGGAAGGAGGTGTAGTTGCTCTCTTTAAGATCTGTCGCCAGGATTGTTTCAGGTGCCTTTATCCTCAGACACTGAGAACGTTGGCATCCATTTGCTGTGTAGAGGAAGGGATGCACCAGCTGGAAAAGGTAGGCACTTCAGTGTTCTTTACTGACTGTGTGTCATAAAACAGAGAAGTCCTGTCTTTCATCTCTTTTAGGAATTGATAACTTGGTGGTGTTTGATACTGTGTTCCATACTTTGTTCGCTTTTCCTGTGCTGAACACATCTTCGGTTTTTACAAAGTTAGTCCAAGCAATAACATTATCCTATTCAGTTGCTTGCACAAATAAGCTTTCTAAGTGGGGATAATTTTCGTAAGACAGGTAAATATGCTAGTGACTATGCCAAAAAACCAGAGAACTCATAATTTCTGGACTCCCTGAAGTGCTTGTTTAGAAACTTCAACGTTTCAAATAACCCTTAAAAGACAGAAAGCTTTATACCTCTTTAAATCCTTTCCTGATGCTCAGGTAGGGCACTTGTGAGAGTTGTAATTGCACGGAAAGAACTGGGACACTTGTAGAAGCTGACCAATAGAAAAATGTGTCTGCTAATCAGCAATGAGTCTCATACAGGCCAATTTTAACTGGGATGGCAAACATCAAAACATTATCCAGATAAAATCATATCAAATGCTTAGGTTCCATTCCTTTCTCACTCTTGCTACATACTGCTGTGTATTGGAAAATGAACACTTCTGGTCACTAAATCATGATCTCATCCTTTGTATTTCATAAAACAGTCATCTTCTACAGCTGAATAATGGCCTCTTCAAGTTAATGATAAATGATTTCCCTGCCACTTTACATTGACGTATCTCGTAATTTACTGCCCTGAATTCAACCAAACCGTGACAGAACACCTGCAGCAAAAAGCAAGTCTCTGAGCTTACAGTAAATGAAGATGACTTAATTTTTTTTTTTTTTTTTTTTTTTTTTTTTTTTTTTTTTTTTTTTTACATAATGCTGGTTCAGACTGACACCAGAATCAGTCTAAAAGGATCTTTCATTATGTCCACTATAATAGTGGAATTAATAGAGTTAGAAATGGAAGAGATTGATTCAGCTCACCTGGTCCAATTCCTGGCAGTTTCAACATGCATTTAATGTGGCCCATATCAAAGCTGATGAAACAGGAGTCCTAGAAAAAGTAATAACTCTCAAGCTCATACATCTTTGATCTGCTTTAACGTTGATCACAAGTAAAATTGCTCAGGGTAAACCTTGTCACAATCAGGACCGGAGTAGGGATTAAGGGATGTTTAACTGAAATCCCTACCCCTGCTTTCAGTAGTTCATTTTTCACCTGGGCCTTCAATTCCTAAATAATATCTTGGCAAAACCTCAGTCTGTGACATGAGGGGCTGGATGTTAATCCGACTCACCTGACTGAACAGACAGAAGCAAATTTTCTCTGCAAGGAAAAAGTGCTAGTGGACATCAAGGAACATAGGCCAGTAAAATGTTATGTCACTGGTAAATAATCTGTCAGCTGGTGACAGCCCACGTTTGCCAGTTTATAGAGCCAAGGAAGGATAGTAAACAAGAAAGTTTTACTACTCTTCGTACTCTCTTTTCACTGTTCTTGTACACCTACTTAGAAGTGACAAGATATTCTGACTCTAGGGAGTCAATGGAAAGTACATGGATCAGATGACCAGTATATTGATGTGAACAGCACTCCAGTTTTTTATGTTGCCTTTAAATAAGAGTGTTTTCTTTTCTTCTTTCAAAATTTGAAGTACCCTTGCAAAGTACAAAAAAGAGAGTTAACAATATTACCATTCCTATCATCACAGAAATTACCATAGGACTTCTTACCTGGCAGAAAGGGTGGCTTCTATTATCCAACTAAGTACATGGGTGGTGGGGTATCATTTAATTTGCTTTAATGTGAATATCATTATGCCACCTAGTGCATTAAAACACCAGTGCAATTTGAACTTGATTTTTAATGGCAGAAACTTCATTCAAACAAATAAAGCTTGGTCTCCAAACAATTCAGATTAGGTATTTCAGGATTTAAAAAATTATTAAAATATTAAAAAATATTAAAATATTCCCCCTCCCCCCCTCAAAAAAAATCCACCTTCCCCCTCTATAAGATTTCACAACCATTAAAGTGTTTGAAAGACCACTTAAACAAAGCAGCAGGAGCTATCATTTCTAATGGTACATTTCTCTGCGAGGTGAACTAAAAGGGGCCGTATACTTTCTGCAGTAATTGCAGTTCTTAATTACTAGAGACATTAGGAATATTGTTTATTTATCCAAAGCTTTTTTATCTTGTCAATTCAGTAGCAACACAAGAAAGGTAACAAGAACATCTATGCTAATGCAAATGGTTATTTAGAAAGCAAACAAGGAATTCAGTAGATCACAGGCAATCCAAGCAGAGAGTATTTGACCATTTTTCTTGCATTTTAAGATACCTGAATATTGGGCTTTCTTTATAATTAGTGCAAATTTAATATTAATTATGTTATACTTGTTTTAAAGCATTTGTCTTGAGTGAATTTTTGGATTGCAATGTGGAAATACTGTCCTCATTTACTAACAAAAGAAAGTAACATTTGTGTGCTTATTTCTAAAGATGTAGGAAATTGCCTATTTTTAACAAAAACATTTTCAGTAATAAATTAGGCAATTAAAGTAGAAAGGTAGTGAAGAAGTAGTCTCATTTTGTGACTGAGAATCGTGTGTGAATAAATGTTGTTCTGTGAAAACTTGTGCTCCACAAGTGGTAATTCTGGTGCTTCAGGCTGTTTATGGATGTTTGATTGTTTGCTACACTTTAACTTCATAATCCACTGTGACACCAGCAGGTTTGAGACCATTGTTTGGTCTCAGCTGCCCGACCATTCCCACTTCAGAGGAGTGGTGTGACCCTGGCAGAGCAATCAGAATTTTCCTCCTTTACATTACTACCGTAGCTGCCTCACCCTGTGCCAAAGAGAGTTTTGTCAACTTGAGCATGCTAAGTTTTTAGGAGAAAGCCCACTGCATGAGAAAGGATGGTTATTTTTGGTCTAGGCACTTCAGAGTTTATGCAGAGACAGCATATAATACAGATATAGATAATATATAATCCAGGTAATAGATAGTACAGAAAATAGCTGAAATGGCTAAAATGAGAAGAATGGAAAAGAGTTTGGGGGAGAGGAGCGTGACTGGAAACTGAAGAACAGTAGTAGTGCTGCACATGCAAACCTTCTTGTGTATCCAGCCCTGGACAGAAATGCAATGATATAGAAGGAGATTGGTTCTCAACACAGACATTTGTTGAGGGTTCTAGAGGGAAGAATATCTGAATCTTCACAAGCGTGCTTTGACAAGCTAATTCACCTCAAGGGTTCTCATGTAGAAAGGACTGTTGAAGGCACAGAGCCGAGAAAGTTTAACGTATGCATTTCATGAAACTTAAGGTAAAAAAAAAAATGGTGGCCTTGATTGTCTGATAACTGTACTTCAAATAGCATTTTCATTGTCAAGACACACATAAAATCTAACAGATTATTGTCTTCAACATGAAACAACCTTGCCTGGAAAAAGGATTTGTATTTGAATACAGTCGCACATCTTTAACACGTTGTTTGCCTAAAGCAGCTCTTCAGCCCTTTCCCTTCCTGAGGCTGCATTAGGTTCTTGTTTTGCAGGGCTCTGAGCAAAGTCCTCCCTGTGCAGATGCTGACATGTGGCCTCATTAATGTCTAGAGACTGGCAGTTTTTCTGCTTCAGGTCTGTCCATACAACACTTGTTGACTGATGCTAGAATTTCCAATTTTTGCCATGCACTGAAGCTCAGTTGTGTGATTTTCACTGAGGCAAGCTTCCTATGTGATAAAAGAACTGCAGATTGTCCAGAAATAAACAGCAAACAGGTAGGGCAATGTACTTCAATTTTTACCGTGCGTGTGAAACATTATTACATTTAAAAGCTGCAACTCAGAAGGGACCTAGATCGAGGCTCATCTGCCACAAAAACATGATGATTTATACAAATAGTCATTCAAGCAGCTGTCTAAATATTAACACCATGCAGTGTATGTTTACTTGTACTATTTAAACTACTCCAGAAAGCAAGACACCTGGAATCAACTCATTAAGAGAAGATATTCCAAAGAGGCTGGTGACAACTGTAGTTACTTTCATTAATAAAACCTCCTTTTAAACAAATGACGTGATTTTTATCACTGTGCTTTAAGCAAAATTGCCAAGGTATAGATTATAAATTACTTTACATGCTTCATTTAAACCACATCATATCAACTTACTTACCTCCAGAAAAATAATCTGAAGAAAGAGAAAGCAAGTACAAAGTGTCTAATTTTTGTGCTTGGGAAACTGTATGAATTTCGTGAAGACTTCTTAAACACGAGTAACCTAAAATCTGTTGTTCACTGTGAACCTAGTCTGATTTTTAAGAACAACTGTACTTTTATATGTAGTAATAATTTCTGCATGACGGGGATGTAGTCTGTCAACGATATATTTGAAAAATGAGCTTTTGGTGGGAATTAAGTAAAATATTTATTACAGAACCTGCAACTACAATTTATTCATAGCTTTTGGGCAAATGTGAGCTGATTAATTCATTCAGCTGTAGCTGCTTTGAACTTTCAGTTTCCAACATTAACCTCAGTCAAAACCAGGGAGTAACTGTTTCAGATGAAGTATATGTGTTGCCTTAAATCTCAGCTGCTGAAACCACTAAGGTACATGTAGCTGAAGGGTGAGACAGAGGTGAGAAATATGGAGAGGGCTTTGATTATGAGAGCTTGGATGACCTGGTATGAGGGTACAGTCACCACTTCTAAAATCTGAACACAAAATTTAGCTGGTGGCCCATGGATTTCATTGTCACGGCATATGAATGCTCCACAATCGTGAATGTGTTTGTTTTTTTTTTCATAGTGCCTGGTATATGATGGAAATAACTTTGTACCATACAAGAGAGAGCAAATTTGCCTGATCTGAATGAACTATATGGCTGTCTTCGTATTTACATATTCCAAATGCAAAATACCAGGAGAAGCAGAACATTATTAATGGTCTCCTAGAAAAGGTGTGTGAGAGTGCCAGTGATTAGAAAGGAGAGACCCATAAGTTGCTACTTTTAAAAGCATGTCTGCAGGTTGTTTTCTTATTTTAAGAAGTGCAGTAGTGTGCAGCTTTCTAAGAAGCAGTGAAATGTTGATTTTTATTATGGCAAGTAGCAGCTTATTCACAGGACTTCCAGCAAGGAGAAAATCTCAGGAAGTGCAGAGGTCTGCCTTAACCTGTTAGCTTCTCTCACCCCCCAGAGAACAGCTTTGTGCTAAAATTTCTTTTTTTCTGGTTATTACATGAAAAATTCTTCAGGCCTATTTCAGTGGTTTTGCACCCACTTAGTTTTAGAACAAGAGATTAGATGGTCTTATAAGATGATAAAAATTGCATAGATATTTTATTCTAAAATTAGTTGAATTCAAGAGTTTAAAAGATTAAGCATTAATTGTTTTAAGAAAAATATTTTCAAAAACCTCCATAGTTTTCAAAACTTAGTTTTAGTTCATGGAAAGTCAAATTTTATGCTATTCTGCCTCCTGAGTGAGACAGGGCAAGGCTGGGTATTAACAACAAAATAAAGGACTTTTAGAAGTCATTAGAAGGGGATAAGTTGTAGAGGAGCCTTTCTCTTGTCTCTTTCCCACAAGAACAGGTAACATTCAAAGCTGTAATCCTTTTTGAGTGGATCATGTTGATGAAAACATTCCCAACACTTTTTTATGAATGGGATTTTCACTCTTGTTTGTTCCCCAAAACATTTCTTCTGAAGTTTCATGGATGAGAAGAGACTGGAAACTTTCTTTCTGCATGCTTAAAACCACAGAACACTGGCTTGTGTGCTTTGAGCATGTGAGATGATTTAGATGGAAAAAGTTGAAGAGAAGCATTTCTTTTACAACCCTTTGGCTGAAGAGTCAACTCTCCTGCTTTGCAAAATGCACTTTCCTCCATCTGAGAACATTGTTTTGGCTCATCTTCTGTGAGTGTTTGTAGCCAGGCTTTGAAATCATGCTTGTAAACTTACAAACAGTGAGCAGGAATAGATAAAGAGATTTCTGTTGTTCTGAATTTTGAGGAGAACCTTTTACAGATTAAGTCAAGCAACTTTGGCACGCAGTGCAGAGCACACTGAAACTTAATGTCATTGATAGCTGGAGTTGGGAACTTTGTCTCACTTGTCACTGGATAATTGTGTATAATAGTTCACAGGAGAATGAAGAGCTACAATGAGACAGAAATGTAAGTCAGCTTTAAGGAATAGTGTGGGGAACAACATTTTCAAAAGCTGCTTCTCATGTAGCCTTTTTGATAACCAGGCAGATCTATTTCAGTAGCTGAGTTTGTGGTACAATTAGATAATGTAAAGTTCTAGGCTTGCAGCTCTTTAATTTACTGGACACTTCTTCTCAGTAAGGCTGTTTAATTAATTGGCAGTGAAAAATGTGCTGGGTTTGGCAAATTACATTTCTGTCAAAGCCCCTGCAAGATTCATTAAATCATATCTGAGAGTGCAGGAACAGCCCTTCCTCAACTGCTAGCTTTGTATCTATTAGGTGGTGTTTCAAGTTTTACCTCCTGATTATACAGCCATGTATACGTAATTAGTAAATGCAACTTCTTTCAGCACAATCCCAGACGTAGGGTAAAATCCTTTGGAAGTTATGGAAAGGACTTGTTTCTGAATACTGAAAACTAGTGTGAAAACAGCCTTTCCCCCGCCCCAAAACAAGAACAACAAACCAACCAAGCCAACAACTGGTGGCTAATCTATGCAGTATCACTGTTGAAAACCTTCTGCCAGTTACACAGCAGATTAAAATTTGTTTGTTTTATGGCAGTATCCACTTTATCATGCAAAGAAAAAAGCAAGGTTGGTTTTTGTTTGTTTGTGTTTCGTTTGTTTGTTTGTGTTGGTTTTTTTTCTAATGGACTTGTTATTCAAGAGACATGGAACTGAATAAAGACAGACATGTTAGTGCAGGATTATGGGGCATTGCCAAATCTCTGTAGGAATAAAGTATACACAAAATGCTTTGGCTGAGGTCACTGCCATTATTCCAATTCTGTTAAAATGACTAATTAAATTATAGTGGTTGTGTTGTTGTAGCCCTGATGGTCTAAGGAGATATGTATCAGTTGCTGTAATAAAAGAAATTACCTCTCCTTACAAACCTTGCTTCACTTTAATCATATTACAGATTTTAGAAGAGGGAGAATGGAGCCAGCAAGCGTAGCACTAAAGATAAACATTTTGATAATATTGGTAAAGTAGGACAATGTGAGACTTAGCTAAGGAGTTGGTGAATAGCTGTGTTTGGAGGACACAGATTCTGTTGTTTATCAGTAGATCCTCATTTAGATAGCAGGCCTGGCCCAGACTCTGCAAATGTATGCACATGCGCTTAGCCTTGAGTGTGTGAATAATTGCATTTAAAAGCAAGAGAACAACTACCTGTTAAAAATGTCAACAGACATGCACATCTGTTGGTTTGTTCATAATTGAGGTTTCAGACTGCAACAAGTTTCACAGAGTAAATGTTATTTGATGATCACTGAACACATAGTGCTGTGGAACAAAGAAAACGTTTCAGACTCAGATCAAATAGGTTCAAGACCTTTTTGACAAACCTTGTCTGTCTTTTCAATAAGAGGCACAGCAGGCAGTCTATGAAATGATATATAAATCTATCTATAAATTGATAACAAAAGCGCAAGCTGTCTTCTAACCCAAAAATGAACATTTTTTTAAAGGCATTTGCCTTTAGAGTCCTTTCATGTTACCCACAGATTTAGTCTTTGCTTCCCTTTGTCCTGTGTTTAAAGTGGCATATTGCTTAAACATGGATCTGTGATAACATGTCTGCATGCAAACATTTCATAACAGTCAAACCAGGCCTGTTTTATTCAGGTTTTGTCTTGTTTCTGTAAGACTTGATCAGGAGAAGCCATTGCAGTGGCATTCAGGTATTATCAATGATGTGCTGAGAGCAGATCTTGCCACTGCTCTGTTGTGTTTTTTTCATGGCTCCAGAGCAGCGTCCAAGCAGAGTGAGAGCTGATAAAATTAGGTGGACTTTGGCATCGGTTCCACTATATCATGCAGTCACTGCAGGAGGAACAGTATTGCTTCTCATCTACCCCTCAGCTTTGTCTTTTTATACATCTTAATTTTTCTAGCTGAGGTGCAGAAGAGAGTGTCTTCGGAATTTTTCTTTTTGTTTTAAAGAGATAAGTTGCACTGAAAGAGATTTTGAAAGCGGAAAAGGAAAGTCTTCAGACTATGCCAGTTTACTGAGATGTACACTTCAATGTGCAAGATCAAATTGGAGCAGTGCCTGTAGATTGCTGTTCCCTCCAACGTAATTTTGAAATTTTGAGCTGGTGCCAGCTTACCACTCTGCACTTGTTTGGCTCCCATATAATTTACACATGGTTTTTGCAGTCAGTTATGTTGGTATTTTATGCTAGCTATTGATTTTATATTTCACTAAGTATTTTATTTAAAGCACTCCAAATAGCTCTAGATTTATGTTTCAAAAGTCAGGATGTTAAGAGAATTTTATAAATGAAAAATAATTTGGAAATCACCGTATGATGATTTTTCTGTAATGATTTAAAATATTGCTTAAAATGATGACAGTGATCAGGGTAGCAAAGTGATCCATGAATGACGTCCGAAGGAACAGAAGCCAACGCATCAAATGACAGGTGGGTTTTCCCTACCTAATAATAATAATTATTATCTATCAAGCAAATTTAATTTTAAGATGAAAGAAGCAGCTTACTCAGCTCCTAAACTGAAGGTAGAGATTAATGAGAATCAATGGAAGCATTTAAAAAGAGTGCAGGGAGAGAGCTATTTTGGACCTCAAATATTCCTCTTGCCCTGATAGAGGCAGAAAAGAAACTGGAAACACATGGCCTTACAGAAAGACCTATCAGATGAGTATCTTTCATAATTCTGCTCACTCAGCAGGAAACTGTTGCATTACATATCTGCATTTGCATCCATATGTAAACACACATACTGCATGTGCTTACATAACTTAGATGTACCACAATACAATGGGAGGAGAGATAGGAGTGAAAATACTTGTTAAAAGAGTCAGACACATTAGAACTCTCCCCTCACAAAATCTCTGCTGAAATTAGATATGCCAGTCTAGCTGACTCATCCTGCTGCTGACTTCATGACTCAGTATTATTGATGATTTTTGTGACTCGTTGGAAAAGTCCAAAGGGTTTGCTGCTCAGACTCTATTTCTTGTCTGGCTGACCTTTGAGCTTGCCTAAAACTGCACTGATTTCAGAATCCTCTGCAGGAAGAAATGCGTACCTGTGTAGATTTGGTTACACAACAGGGATTTAAACACTTTAGAGCATGATAATTCATTACTAGCATTATTTTCCCTTCTAAGGTTTCTGTTCCACTTATTTTCCTACCTGAATTAACTATGACTCTTGAAGTTTTCTAGTGTTCTGCGTACTTTCTTGTACATCTATTCTTGCTTGCATAACATCGCCTTCGAAAATTTTACACACATTTAATTTTGAAGGACTGAACTTTCCAGATGCACATTACTAAAAAGCAAGAGGAGAAAGTCCTTTCTTCATTCATCTAATTGCAGCTATGGAACTCCTGACTAGTTTAAAAATACACTTACCTGGTTCCAGATGTTTTGTATTTCTTTTCTTTGGGGTATACTGGTTAGAAACAGCTCTGTATGTTCCATCTGCTAGAGCTTTTAATTCATCCATAAATGAGCTGATCTCAATCATAGCTGAGGATAACATGATGGGGGCTACTAGGCAAGTGGCTGGCTTACTTTTATCTGGTAATGAATATTAGTCACCTATTGGGGTGAGAATCAGGACTTAACAGCACTGCAGAAAATTGGTTATCCTCACCAGACCATCTGTATTCTGCATTAGCTTCTCAGCTTGACCACTTCCTTGGGCTTGTTTCTTAGTAGTAGTTCAAACTAGCAAAACACAAAAACCTCAGCTTACACCCACCTTAGACCTTAGCTCTTTTCCAAAACCATGTGTGTAATTTTTGTAATTCACTCTCTCAAGTGTTACTGCCCTTCCCTGGGTTCAACACAGGGTTAACGGGCCTCGTGCATCACAGCACTTATCAGGGTTCACACTTGCTTATGCAGTGAGGCTGTGAGAGACCTGCTGTGATAGGGGGTTCGTAGCAGGTGAAAGGCAGGAATCTTTTCTAGCTGCAGACACTAAAGAGCTTTTGCAAATTGGGTCCCAGCAGTAGTCCCCAAATGTGCAACCTCTCTGTATTGTTACTGAGAAGGAAATTCAGAAATTTGTGTTTTGTGAAATCGCATTTTATACATATAGAGTTGCTTGTATTTTTTGTTTGTTTTCACCTACGGTTTGCCAAAATTATATTCAAAACACATCGTTCAAAATCCCTTTTCTCTTTCCTCCTCTACAGGAGGAACTCACTGCAACAAGTTGAGACAATGCTTTACAAAACAGGGGAAAAGTACATACAGGAAACATTTTTATGATAACAGCTTTGAACAGTTCTAGCACTAGCCACTCTGACTTAAACTTTTTACCAGTAGATTTGCTTGGTTTAAATGAGTGCTTATCAGTTTAACTTTCTCACCCAAACAGAATCTTATAAACTCAAAACCATCTCAGGATTTTGCTCTCAGTATTGGTGTATTCTGACTCTGTTGCATGGTCCAAATGCTAACTCTTGCTGGAGCTGAGTTTTTTTTGCAAGAGCTAGTTGTAAAAAAGAAACAGAGGAAATCAAATGCAGTGTAACCTGACTAATTAGCTGAAACTTGGTATCCTTCCCTTACGAAATGCATTTTAAGACATGTGCTCCTAACAAAAATAAAGGAAGTTAATTGTATAAGTTTGTTCTTTTCTCATCTATGTTATTAGCTAAGAGCCTTTATGTGGCTTAGCTGAAGCTCACCCATGATATGTATGAGTGTCCCTGCATTTCTTAAAAAAGTGAAGGTTAAATAATAATTCACGGCAGGTGATGTATAGGCATGTTTGTGCATCAGTATAAAGTTTTTTTTACTTAGGTCGTGTGCTGGAAACCACTAAGATCTGGCACTCTGACTGATTTACACTAAAACTTTCATGTTTCATAAAGCATCTCCAAAAACATTTAAAGACCTGTTAGAAAAACAATCTTATCTCTTTAAGATAATAATCCTGGTTTTGAAAAGCTAAACATGTAACAGCATTGCTCATATATTTGCTCTATCTTCTGTTGTCTATCATTAAGTTCTCAGACAATAGCTCTTTCACTGACTGTTCCTTCCCTTACCAGTACTGTCTAGAACTTTTCCCTTGCAGAGGGCTTTCAGTTTGCTCATTTGCCATCCCTGGGAATGGATGAGCAAGTTTTTGTATGGATCAGGGTTTACTGATATGCAAAATCAGTCTCAACTTTCAAGAGATACTTTACTGCATGTCATAGAATGGCAGGCTTCCCCCTCCAGCTTGCATTTTGGTAGGAAGGTAAAGTCCACAGATTCATCAGGGCTGGCATAAACCTGAACTACAGACTTGAGCTAGGTGATTGGTGCTATTCTTTACTTTGGAAGTAATCTGGAGTCCTGAAGATTGTTTCTCAGGCCTTGTTGTGCATAGCTGGTTTTGTTTAACTCTGCTAACTTTTAGACTTCAGGTAAAAGTTTGATCTGACAAAGACCTTCAGCTGAGATGAGGTCTTGCAGAAGGAATACCTATGGGACCAGCAGGTGGAATTAAGAAAGCAGAAGTCTTTCCAGTTTTTATAAGAGCTCATCTCTGTCAGTTTGTTCTCACAAAGAAGGTGTAGGAAAGGTTCCCCAATAACTTGGCTTCACCAAGGACAAGTCTCGCCTGACCAACCTAGTGGCCTTCTATGACGGAGTGACTGGATTAGTGGACAAGGGAAGAGCTACTGATGTCATGTGTCTGGACTTCTGTAAGACCTCTGACATGATGTCCTAATACTTTAAATCCTGCTGTACTGGGTATGTATGTACTCATGCCCCCTTTATACTTTGTATATAACCTACAAATGATCTTATTTTCCTGTCACTGAGTACAAGACATCTTATTTGAAAAGAACTGTTAGTTTCAATTACGAGAAAAAGGTTTTACACTTTTAAGACACTAACAAAATTAACAAAGCTCCAATATTTGTCTTATTTTCATACATGTTTTACAGTAAGCCACTGTAAGAGGTTTGTTTCTTATAGACCTTTTTTCTTACGGAAACTCCCTGTGTGATTTGCTACTACTTGTGCAGGGCCAGTTATCCAATACTATCCCTTAAAACATGGGCAACTATTAGCAGCGTTTTGTTTTCCTAAATGCTCTATTTAGTTGCAGTAATGACATCATAGAATTTGAAAGCACATTTAATAGAAAAGGTCAACTTCACTGATAGACATTTTAGATTTCCCTGGGTTCACACCCTTTGGATGTGAACAAGGCTTCACAGGATGTACGTAAGGGAAAAATTTGGCTTCCTCTCTAAATCCACTTTCTGAAGTATTCATGCCAAATACTGCCCAGTTTTTTAGATCCAGATAAGCTCACTTTTAAACACAGACAAGAAGACATGAGGACTCCTGTAGAGATATGTAAGTGTGGCATTATGGAGACACAACAGAAGTTAGAACTTTCAGTTACACCAGCAGGCTTTGGATTAGGCCCATAATAGAAATAAACGGGTGAAAACGTCACTATAAAGAAATCTGCACATAAATCAAGCTGTTTAGGAGAGAAACCAATGGTAATGGCAGAGTTATTACTAACATAATGCAACATAACCAGTGACTATCATAGTCTGTCCGTGAATATTGAAATCCATTACTTGCCCAAAGCGATGCCAAGCAGCGTGCCGGTTCTCCGGCAAGAACTCACCCCACTGCCATCCCCAGCATGTGCTGCTGCCCTGTCAGAGCGCTGGAGTTCCTCCACATCTGTAAATGGAGCTTGTTTGCACTTTTGTTTGATTTTTCTGTACACTCCTTCTAGTGCAAGTACAATTAAAAAATGTTATCTTCTTATATGCAATGCAAACACATTAAACATGCAAATAACTTAAGGAGCCACAGGTCACAGTTTTTTTCTTTAGTGTGAGGAGAACTATATATTAATGGCTTTGGTTCTGCAGTCTCCTTGCTGAGCTTCCACGCTTTGCAGCCGTATCCTCTGAATGGTGACAAGCACACAGAGTGGGAAACAGCACACCGGGAAAACATGCATTGTTATAATACCAAGCATGGTAATACTAAGCGTGTAACAGTGGCATTGCTTAATGATAAACCTATACATAATAAACCTGTTGAGTATGTTTTTCTTATATGGTGGCTGCTTGCATGAGTGCTAAGAGGGACTCTGATCCTCCAGATTCAGGCAGATATAAATCAAGAAGAAAAAGAGAAAGGAAGAGTATTTTCTGAGAAACAAGCATGACTGTGATGGGCACTGTGAAAATAAACCTAGCTATACTGGCATAATTTACACCATGCTCCTAGTATCAACCTTTGTTGTACTAGTAAAGCGGTTGCTTGTAGCAGATCCCTGGCATCCATGAAATGCAAGTAATAAAACACACTGTCAGGAAGCTTAAATTCATCATACAGGTGTCAATAAATCAGAGAGAGCTGAGAACCCTCCTGTCTATGACAATTCCGATTGTTTCAAATGCAAACAAGACACAAACCTTCTAATTACCCTGACCTGAGCCAGCCCTCTGTAGAAGAGCTGGCAGAGAAAATGGAGGACATGGAAGATGAGAAGCATCTGTGCAATCAAACTCTGCTATCTGATCTCACCATGAAAAGGGGAGGTCATGACTTAATGCAGAAAAAGGACGAGGTCACTGGCAGCAGTGAAGAAGAGAGAGACCTTCATCACAGCCAGAGCATTGAGGGGTGCTGCTGTTGTTACGAGGATGATGATCCTGCTGTCATAGCGGAGAACGCTGGGTTCCACTCTGAGAGCTGCAGCGAAGCAGAAGAGTCTACCCAAGAGGATCTGTCTGTGGAGTCAGAAGATGAAAATGCAGCACTGATGGGGTTGTTCAGCCTGGAGAAGAGAAGGCTCTGGGGAGCACTTGTTCCCACCTTTCAGTATTTAAAAGGGGCTTCTAAGAAAGTTGGGGACAGGCTTTCTAGTAGGGCCTGTAGTGACAGGGAGTAATGGTTTTAAACTAAAAGAGGGGAGATTTAGACTGTAACGGGTTGCCTGGAGAGGTGGTAGATGCCACACCCCTGGAAATGTTCAAGGTTAGGTTGGATGGGGCTTTGAGCAACATGGCTCTAGTTGAAGGTGTCCCTGCTTGCTGCAGGTTGGGAGGACTAGATGACCTTTAAAGGTCCCTTTCTACCCAAACCACTCTATGGTTCTATGATTCTAACTTTTTTTGTAATCTTGCTGAAGGAGGAAGCAGCTTCCTGTAGCAGCTGAACTCTCCAAAGGCTAGTCAGCTGCTTCCAAAAGGCAGAGCTCATGATGTAGCCTACTTGTTAATTTCAGGGGCTGTGAACACTGGTATCTTTGTAGACAGGAAGCTGTCTAATTAGTTTTACTAGTCCCTATACTGTTGTCCTTAGTTACAACTTAGTGGCCAAGATACCAGCTAAAAGCACTGCCTCTAGCGCTCAGGACTTTATACCCTTCCCTCCCACTGATTTATGCATCCATTTTTTATGAGGAAATGTGCATCTTCTATGTATATCTTAAATTTTCAAAAGAGTCCCTTTCTGAGAGGAGTGGGTGACAGCTTTGATCTGACTGAAGGCAATGCAGAGCTGGATGCTGATGAGGTTGAAGCTGATATCCTGTACCACTGGAGACCTTGTCACATGAAGATGTGCAACTAGAGCCATGCAAGATCTGCATGTGATGATATCATCATGTGCGTGTGATGAAATCATTACCTGGTCAGTCTATTGTCTGCAAATCTTCATCTATATGAAGTAGTGCTGCAGTCTGTTGTGTCTAGCTGACAAAAAAGTAAAATGGGACAGCAATGCTGAGGTCGAAGTCTTCTGGTAGCCTGACCATTGCTCTGAAGAACTATGAAGGCAGAACAAGACACTTTTAGAAACTATTTCTGGTGGCTGTGAACAGGCAGTTTCCTTAACTATTGGTGAGGTAGGAAAGAATATACATGTTCTAGATTCCTGGAAGTAGGACTGGGCCTTTTTCTTACCGGGAAATTTTTAGTTCAGCTGTTGATGGAAAGACAGGGATTTTCCATTTTTGTGATAGCACAAATTGATTTATAAACCTGCTGGTCTTCCCATCTGTGACGTTTCCTTTACGTCCAAACTCGTATGTCTAATAGCCACATATCCATTTAAAGAGCAGGTAGATAGCTATTTTATCTTGTTGCTGTTTTTAGTATGATTCAATAAGTAGGCATAATAGGAGAAACTACGTGGGTGATAGTCATTCCTGCAGAGTTTGCCATGTGTGATGAACAACAGCCTACGTGCTGAGAGCCCTATCAGGGCTGTTGTAGTAAAGTGAAAAATGCTGTCTCTGTCTCAATTTTCTTTTGCAAGTACTTCTATTTCCTGCCCTGGGTGAATTTCTTGAACTTAGCATTTTACCTTATCAAATGAATTGCTATTTCTCTTTAGCCACAAACAGCCACTGTGAGTTTCTCAGCAGTACAGGAATGGCCAGACTTCGAGGCATTTTGCTTGTCTATTGCCTCTAGCCCTGCGCCACAGACCTGTTTTGCTGCATGACAGTGATTTAGCTGACTGTGAAAAAAATGTGGGTCAGATTAAGATTCAGTCTACTTGCTATTTGCTTCTGTTCATTTCCCTGGTTTGTCGTACAATCTCTTTCTCTCTTCCTGCCATATCTTCTTTTCCCTGGAGGAGCCTATACTGCCAGACAACTGCTTATATGTTCTTCTTTTTTGCCCATCCCTGTGACAATACAACTAATGTTGGCAGAATCACGTAAGCCTGTTTGTAGGAAAATCTGTGTCAGTATATAGCAGAATTTCAGGAAAGTATTCTGGATTTCTGCTAGAAAAAGGCTAAGATCCTCTCAAAGATCAATGGCAATAGAAATTTCTGTACTTATCAATGCTACCGTCTACCAGACAAGACTGTTGACAAGAGTGAAAGTCCAGACACTGAGGTAAGCTTTATAAACATTGAGACACTGCTTCCCCTGTCTTCATCACCTTGAAACAATTGTGGGTGTGTCACTTCTGCCAAATGAATAGTATAACAAATAATTCTAGTATGGAGGGATAGCATGAAATCTCCTTTTGCCTCTAAGATTTTCTCACATTTAGTGTAAGCTCTCAAAATCTTCCACTAGGTAAGACCGAAATGAAATCTTGTTTTTATTTATTTATTTAATGGAGGCCTGGGAAAACGAAATAAAACAAAATCCAAGTGCAGGGATTCTGTGAAACAGACAGACTAAAGGTTACTACATTGTCTAGCCAGAATTTTTGAGAGTGATCCATGACATTATAGTTCAGCATTTTTAGATTCCAGGTTAAGTCACCAAAATGAAATTTGCTATCTAGCAAGTTGCTGATATCCACTGGCCATCAAATGGAAATTACATCCATTCCATAAAAATAGTACTTAATTGCAATTAAATTCAAAGGTAGGCTAATAATGTATTTTCAGTGTTACTGCCATCCTTCTGATGTGCACACAGTTTACAAACACTCACTGAGTGTTGTTATGGTCACTTACGGGTTTGTGGTAAGGTTTTACCCTTGTGGTATTTAAGCTGTCATCAAAGCACTTTAGAGGGAGATGTGGTTATTGTCCCTTCAGAGGTTAAAAAATAAGGTCAAAATAGGGTGCTAAGTTGATTATCAGCCAGCACTGAGGAACAGATCCACTCATGGGACTAAAAGGAAAAGATCAGGGAAGAATCAGAGCACTTCTGCATTTGAGTCTTTTAGCTGTAGTGATCTAGGAGGAATGAAATCCTTCTTGTATTTCTGTCTTGAAAAGGACTATGATATAGCATTTCAAGGACATAAAAATGAGTGTTAAGTCTATGAATATGGTTTGAAAACTTCACGAGAGCATAGTGCCAGTTGAAAGTCGGTTTTGCAAGTTTGTTGACTCATGCAGCATACTCCACTCGTTGCGTTATGCAATAGTGGCACCCAGTGGAGGCTGGAATTACAGCAAAGTTTCTGTTGCTGCTAGCTAAGGCTTGCCCAAATGAGTTTAGGACTGTGGACACAGATTTGGGAAGGCAGGTCTATGAGGACCAAAGCTACGTGCACAACTTAAATGTTCTCCTAAATCAAGAACTCTTACCTGTCAACCGGGCTTTTAATTTGAAAAGTTCAGGCTGAGCATTTATCTATTCGCAACAACTTCTGGATAGTGTGAGTGCCTTTTTTCCTATAGGATAGACCCTCTGCACTAGCTGCATTTGTTCGAAAACCTTAAGCAACATCTAATGTAAGAACATCCTAGGGAATGGAGGGAAAATACCTCTGCTCCTGCTGCCCGGAAAGTAGTGCTTGAATAGTGACAGTGTCAGCCTCAGAGGTTTGGAAAGTGAAGAGCAACATGTGTGCACGGGGGCAAGGAGGAGCAGACGGAAAGCCTGGTTCCTGATTCAGTCTGGGCTTAGATGCAATAGTCTCAATTGACTGTAAGGTATGTGAGAGAGGAATGAGAACAGGAGGAATGTCAGATGTGTGTCATGTAGGTGGGAAGGAAGTCTGTAGGGAGCATATTTTAACATTGTAAATTCAGGCAATGCTAACAGTAGCATCATCAAAAATAAATGGACATTCATAATAATCTGTAAGCAAATCAAACCCCCATAATGTAGAGCCCTTGATGTGTTACATTGTGTGTGGAATGCCAGACTTCTCTAAAGTATACATCATTTATTATGAGGCTGGTCAACATGCTGCTCCAGGGGGAATGAGGCTATATGTGTCATCTTCTGGTTGTTGTTTTCTCAGCAGAAATGTATTGCAAATAGTTGCGGTGAGTAGGGATGTGGGAGTAGCTGACTTGCGGTGCCAAATAGAACAGAATGAATTAGAACAATGTTCCTGCGTACCTCGTGCTGTTGAGCTCAGATTTCAGTTCCAGGCTGCATGCCTACGCAATGTCTGATATCATCAGAAAAATGTGATTAATGAGGATGATGATCTGAGTTCCTCCAAAATTTTCATCTTTAACTGGTTTAGCACCATCTGCTCTTTTTTTTTTTTTTTTTAATTATTTATTTTAACATTTCATTTTTAGCACTGTATGCTTCAACATTTTGGCCATGGTGGAATTATTTTAGATCTGCAAGGAGAGGCTGGATGCAGGAAAGAATTTTCAAGTAACTGTTGTTTTGCAGTCAAAAAAGAGTTTAAGAAAGAGAGAATGACAAGTTGGACCAGTTTATTTACACACTTCGGAGCTGTTTTCATAGGTGCAAAAGTCATTAGGCAGAAGAAAGCTGCATATTAAGTATGTGCTCTGTCACTATTGCAGTATTATATTTTGCAAGTGATCCCATTAAGTCACGAGGACTCTGTTGGTTACATTACTATTAAGTATATTATATAATCTCATAATTTCTGAAGAAATGACTGCTTATTTTAATGATAATAGGTAGTATCATTACAATGGCGTTTATCCAAGTGTTATGTGGCAGTAGATAAGTAGATTGTCTTCATTCTATAGCACAGGGTGTGAGAGCAAAATTAAATCACTCAAGTAAGAACTTGCCTCAAAAGTGTGATGTGAACTTCAGGGCTAATCCAAACGTGATGTTGTACTGCTGTCTAGGCTGAGGAAGGAGTTATAATGAAAGAGAAGGCAAATCAGAGCTGTTGGAATAGATTTGCATTTTATTTTTGAGCTAGATCCTTATTTTGTTCTGAGCAAAATTATTAAAAGCCATAGGACGCTTTTTTTGTTACTCACGAAAGAATGCTCCTATCTCATCCTGTATTTTGGAAAAAGAATCGGGTTTCAAGTCACAGGATTTCACCTGGCAAATGCTTACGGGTGAAACCACGTGTCTCCTGACTTCCTGCTCCTGTTAGAGGAATTTATTGTATGGGTTTAAAGGCTGTAACAAATTGCTTTTCCCCTTACTCAGAAGAGGATTTTTGATGAATTGTGCCCCAGGCAACTGGCAGTTTGTGAATTCCCCAGCCCATGGCACTTCTGTGCTGCTGTGTCAGGTTACGTTGAGATGCCATCTTGCACCTTTAGTGTACTGACATTGCCATCTCAGTTGTATCGCAAGTGATATTGATGTTATACCGAGTAAAACTTCTTTGTGCTGTTCCCCTTCCGTTCATCTTCCCTTCAGGCTCATTTCAACATGAAATAACACACTTGCATCTAATTTTTGGCAGAGTTTCACCACTTCTCTGCTAGAAGGATTTCTGTCTTCTATGAACTAGACAAAATAAAGGATTTGCCACAAAATGTATGAAGAAGGTAAGGCACCTAGGGCATTGGAGAAGGCATTAGAAGTCCAATTAGTCAGATGAGGAATTCCATCTTGGAAAAAGGGTGGGTAATTGAGACATACTCATGTAATTACAATTGATTTTACTCACAGAAAAAAAAAAAGACACAAAATATGGCAATTGCTGAAAGTGGTAATGGAAAAGGAAGTAATTTTAATTAGAGATGACACTTGCTTTTTTCTTTCCTTTTCCCTCTTAGTTTTTAAAGAAAGCTATGAGTGCTGACTTCTAATCCTAAAAAGAAGCCTGTCAGGGTAAGCCTATACCAATAAATGGTATTTTAGAGTCAAAGGGAAGAGAAAATCACAGAGAGACAGGAGACGATATAACAATCAAAGACCTTCTCAGTAACATGGATAAAGATTTACAATTTAATTAAGAAAGATCAGTTGTTCAAGCTCATTAAAAGATGACTGATTAAACTTTTTTTTTTTTTTTTTTTTTAAAGCAGAAGGGTTTGTGGCCAGCTGTCCTGAATAGAAACATGATTGCACTTTCCCTTAAAATCCTTCAGGCTTTGGAGTACATACTATCTTGCATTTTGCCTTGGCCATTCATCTTGTTTTGTAACGACTTTTGTATTTTACCTCTGGTTAATGGTGCTCTTCGGTAAGACAACCAAGGATCTGGGCCATAAGCCTTGATAAAAGCCCAGCCAATATCTCTGTTGCAGCTGGGCCAGTAGTCTGTAATGGGTAGCAATGGAGATGACAAAGAGACACCCTGCAGGCTTTGTGCATAAGGAATGGGAAGCCTTAGCTTTTTGCTGTGGCAAGGAGCATCTAGAAGGTAGTTTGTGTCTACTTTGCTGTATAGGTACCTTTGCTCAGTGATGTGACTAATGAATCTCCAGAGTTCACGGTGAATGGATTTTTGGATCTGAAAATATCTGAGTGGAAATCAACAGTTAATTAAAAGCAAATGCATTGTTTCTAAAATTTCCTGGATGTCTGATAAAAGGTGCTGTACAAAGCAGTTTTAAAAGTGTTTTAGAAAAAGACTTGAAAAAAGCCTCCACATTGCTCTGCTGAAGTCTGAGTGCTGTTATAAACATACATGTTCTCTCTGGGGGCTGAATCTTAAATGTAAAAATTGTACTCTCTAAAATTGTCAACCAGTCGTTGCAGCTTCCAAGAATGACATAATAGTGCCAGGAAAGAAAAGCAAGGTGGAAACGAATTTAAGATGTGTATATATTCAAGGGCAAAATCATGTACATATGAATGGCAACCTAGCTGCCTTGGGACTGTGAAGACACATCTAGTAAATTTACTGATAGATCTCACAGTTAAGAAAATTTCACATTTTTATGACAAACTTTTGTTGATAGATTTTCAGGAAGAGCTGCTACAAGTTGTTGAGTGAAAGCATTTAATTAGACTACTCCAACAGTGTTGCTGCTGTCTTTGCTATTGGCAATATGGAAATTATTTTGATGTGGAACAATATGAAATAAATGCTATTGGTATTTGATTTGGGTATTAGGAAAATCATAGTCACAGACCAAAACCCTGTGAGGCTAACTATAGTATGTACACACATATACACACAGAGTCTCTTCAATAACGGACAATTCTATAAATATTTTGAAAACAAAAGTCCACTTGTTCAGTGTAACAGCTTGTGTTTAGGTTATTAAACAGAACTTCAGAGCAGACACTGTGAACAGATCATATAGGTGTCTAGGCAGTCCAAGGCTATGCATAACTGTAAAGGCCTCTGGTGAAATTTGGGACAATATGGGGTGTGGAACAGTTCTTAGTTCAACGAAGTCCTTCTGGAAAGACTTTTATTGATGACTCCTAACTTCACAGGGGAATGATAAGACTTCTGTTTGTAAAATGATTAATGTGCTTGAATTGCAAGGCACATTTCACATCTTTTGTGTAAAAGTAAACCTGTACCATGCTCTTTGTTGATGGAAAGGAAGAGAGGCAGTGGTTCTTAGCACATCAGAGACTCAGTCCAAGACACAGTTTTGAATAATCTTTAGTAGAATATCTGTTCCTCTAAGTAAATTATATGTAGAGATCAAAAGAAAATGTGTAAGAGATATTGGCCTGAACATTTTGTTTGGAGGCTACTAATCTAGTTATAAGCGAGAATAAAATGTGCAGGTTATTTAAAAAAATGATTTGCACTGGTTATTCTTTTTTCCCCCAGGATCCTCACTGGCTTTGAATTTGGCATACTTCACTTATATTGTGTTTTGCTTTGTATGGCTTACCTTCTTCATCAGACATTAGCCAAAGTAAATTTCAAAAATATGCTGAATTCATCCCTGGTAAAAAGTCAGGGGAATGATATAACCCAGACTTTGCACTGGCTTTTCCCAAGCAGTTGCTATCATTGCTTACAGTGCCAGCTCAGTCATGTTGCGACGCTTTCCCACGGGTGAGAAGACTGTGACCAGGGCTGTACCTGCTGCCCGATGGAGCTGGACACAGCCGCACTGTGAGAGGTGGCTGAAGGAGCTTCCATCCTAATACAGATAGAAACACGTTCACAGATATTATTTCCTTTCATTCTTTGTCAGCTGTAGAGCTGAAATAATGCAAAAATATTTCTGTCGTAATATTTTATTTACAATCTGAATTATTCTAAAATAGATGCCCAGGCAAATAACATTTATTCTGTTTGTTAGTGCTGTTAGAAAGGGAGAGTGCACTGCAAACAAGAATCAGGAGAGAATCCAGTTAGCCACTATTTTATTCTAACGTCTGTCAAGGCGCTGTCCCTTGAAACAGCATTTTCTTTTCCCCAAACTCTTTGATCTTTAACAGAATTCGAACTCCTTCTAGAAGCTTGGTAAACTTTGATCTAAAATTATCTTCTTTGGTCATAAGAGTTTTGTAGTTCTGATTTCTAAGTGATGTGCTTATGCCCATTTTCTAATTGTCATGCTTTTCTAGTACTTCTTCTAGATGTCCCATGACTTATCTGTGCTTCCCTCTGAAAAAAAAAAAAAAAAAAAAGAACAGATCCTAATCCTGGGAGCCTCTCCTGGAGCCAGGGGAAGCCCTGTACCATTCTGTGGAGAGCTGCAGTGGCTCTTCTTGTGTTATTTATGGACTGGAAGATGGCAGAATGAATCACAGAATCACAGAATGTTAGGGATCGGAATGGACCCTGAAAGATCATCTAGTCCAATCCTCCACGTAAAATTTCTTGCTCAGACTTGGGCTTTACACATCTGGAGGATTAGGTTGGTTTGGAATATGGAATGAGAGTTTTTAGTGCTTACGTGAAATGAACCTTGAGTGTTATTGGCGAATTCTAATACTTAGTACTTGCGAGTATTATTCTGAGTGAATAAACTGGCTCATAGATTAGGGACAGTATTAGAAAAACAAGCAGTGACTGGGTGACACGATCAGAAGAGTATTTGGGACTTTCCTTAACAACATGCTTGTTTTCCCAGATTTGTGCAACTTCTTAGCTAAACTATGGCAAGTTGAAGTTTTATCTTTGTCATAACATAATGCTTACACATTTTTCGATCTAAAATAACCAGAAAAGGTCTTGGGCTGTTGAAGCTGGAACTTGCTCACTAGGTAAATTCACTTTCAGTGAGTACCGACATGATTTTCTGATGTGAGATCAGTTTATGAAAATAAGCCTGACTTGCAACTATGATTTTGAATGCAGATTGGGAGTGCCTCTGTATCAAAGTGCTATGTTGTAGCTATCTTTGCCTGCTGAAGAAATTCTCTATTGAAAGTGTAACCAAATATATGGTTTTGTTCCTACTTCAATGTAGTGTTCAGACAGTAGCTCAACTTTAAATATCTATGTTTGTTATCCTCAATAAGGATTTATTTATGTTAAGACCCGGTAAGGGAGCAAACAATATTGAGTAGAAGAAAAATAAAAATTCAGCTTGTAACTATCCCATTTTGTCAGCCTTTTAGCATTGTCCTTATTTATTCTCATATAGAATCAATATAGCAACTGTATTTGACCAAAGAGTACTACTGGGAGGTGTTCATGGAGAGAAAAACCTCTGAGATCACTTTACCTGATGGCTCATAGTAGACCTCTGACTGCTCATAAAGATTCCATGAAAACAGCTGATCTTAAACTTGAATTTCTTATGCTTAAAGCAGTTTTGAAATTATTTTATTGCCACTGCAGTCATAGAAATAAATCAATATTTGTAGAAGACACAAGGAGATTTTCCTAACTGTCAGGAGAGGAATCTTAGGACCAAATAGCTTGAGTCTGCTGTAGCCAGTAAAGTTACATCAATTTTCACCAGATGAAAAGTGCTACATTTCTACTTTTTTGAAATTCTTGTTTGAATAAGGGTAGCAATTTCCTCTGTTGTTATTACAACATGAATGGACTCTTATTGAGTTGGTCACTAAAAGTTTTATAGTTAAAGTGCTGTGAGTGTTTTCATTATAAATGGCTATCATAAAGCTCTATAACTTGCTTGTAAAAATTCTCTGCCAATAAAAATCTGGCACATACAAGGTTGCTTTTGGAGCTAATTTATTTAAATTAATTTATTAAAATAATTGAGCAGCCATTGTGAAATAATGAATGTAGCAAACAATTCTATTAACGCTTGGTGCCTCATAGCATTTTTCATAAAAGCAAGAAAAAGTTTTAGAAAGAACAACGTGGGTCAAGCACTGCACCACTTTTGGCAATTAAGTGAATTTAGACATAAAAATATTTTTCTGAACAAGTTGCTGAATATATTTAATGTATCTATTGGATAAATATCCTACTGTTAAGGTGCATTTAATTTAGTGTGCATGTGATTCAAATACGGTAGAAGTCTTGAATTTCAGAATCTCTCGATACTTTTTAGGCTAAACTGACTGACACCGTTGAAATGAGAAATATTTGCAGGAAAATTGTTTGTCTAAGGTTCTGTTTCTGAATTCATTTGCAGAATCTCATATTTAAAGTAATGGTAAAAAGCGTGACATCCTGTGCTATTTCCATTGCTCATTCACTCTCTGCCTTTCTAATGTAACTCTCTACTTTCTGCTGTGCTGTTTTCATCGTCCTGCTTTGAACACAGGGTAAGGTTATGTTTGTTTCTAACTTCATGGTGTAATGACCTGCTCAAGAATCTGGATTTGATGAGAGGAGAAGTTGTATGTGAAATTACAGTAATAATTAATAATAATAAGCCCATTTATAAACTCTTTAGCATAATCATGTTAAGGTTAGAAAGTATTGACTTAAATACATCCAGAATTCTAGCAGGAAGATTATCAAATACTTTACCTGAGAGAAGAAAGACACTATGAGGAGTTATACTAGCTGCTATACGACAGGTTCTCTGGCTGTGACCTCCGTGATGCTCTTTTTGGTAAGAGACACTTTCTCATTATTGTAATAGATGAAGAGGGTCCTCTAAAAATGTGGCATGCATGGGATTTTTGTTTTTCTCATGAAGAGGTACACTAACAGACACTTCTTGAAAATAAAATGCATGGTGTCACACCAAAACCTAAATGATACAAAGTAATGAAACAGGTTGAAAGAGTGTTCTTTTTAAATGCCAGACACCAGGTGTTTGAGAATATGCCCTCATGCAATGAAGTGTCTGTGATATTATTTATTTAAAACTAGGTGATCGGAGCATGTTTTTTTCAGTAAGAACATCTCATTTTCTGGAGTGCCCTGCTATGGATAACCCTGGAGCCCCTGTTTGTTTATAGGAATAATTGAGGTGTTTATTTGTTTTCTCAGACTAGGATCCTCGAGGGTAAATAAAAATGAGGGCTATGTGAAAACTACTAATGTGAAAACTATTAATGTATGGTCTTTCCCTAATTCAGACTTCAGGTCCCAGTATCTTGTTCGGCGTTGTTATATAACACATGACACTTCCTCTCATTTTGTTGCCAAGTCCTTTTTGTGTCTGTGTGGCTTCATTTTAATGAAATTCAGATCCCAAAGTATAATATATAAAGCCTCATCCATTATTTAAAAGAAACAAGCATATGCTTTCTGGAATTTGTAATACAGATATCAAGAAAATCCTACGAATAGGAACAGATTCCTGCAACTTAAAAACAAGCCAGTATGTCCAGCCCTCCAAAATGTAGGGCAGATGAATCTGAGAAACCTTTGGCTTCTATCATGTATCACATATCTTGAAGAATTTAATCTATATCTATCTTCTGTGAACACAAATAGTTCTCCCATATTCTTATATGCTCCTGAGACTACAGATTACACATCATTATTGTGGTTGTCTTTTAACTGTGACAGAGTAGGAAAAAGAGAATGTAACGAATGTTGAGTTCAAAGGCCATTACAAGCGTTTCTGGTTTTGTTTTGTTTTGGTTCGTTGGTTGGGTTTTTTTGGTTGGTTGGTTGGTTTTTTTTTCCCCCAAGCCACCATACTCATTTGTGCTCAGTAGTTTTCCTTCTGTTTTATCAAGGCATCCTAATTCTATAAACACCAACGGTGGTCGATGGTTGAGTAGAAGGATCTGTACTACAGATGACTTCTACATAATTGCAAGTGAATTCCTTTGCAGTCTCTTCTCCTGCCCTTTGTAGCCACTGCTATCCTGTAGAATTGAAGGCATGAGAAGAGTAGATCAGGAAAGCCGAATGTATCCCTGGGTGGTGCACCTATGTTTGTAGAGGGTAGTTTGAAGCAATGTAAGTTGTGATTTAGGAAGTGGGAACATGTGAGTTGCTTGGCTAATAGCACTGCAGTTCCTGGTTTCTTTTATCAATCACAGAAATAATACTTTAAAAGACTGTTTTATCCTTCATTTCAGTCCTCAAAATAGAGGGAGTTCAAAGCCAGCTATTCCTTATCCTTGAAGTGAAGACAAGGAAGAAATCTGGATGTTGATCTTATTGATTTTGTCCATCCTTTCTGTAAAATGATGTATTCTCTATTACCTCTTTGCAAACAGTTGTAGTTTTTATCTGCAACAAGCTTAGAGCATCTCTGAGCGCCAAAGAACATACACTGTGAGGTGACCATTTGGCTGCTTTCTCCAGGTTTTGTAGGGAGAAAAGGTTTACATACTATTTATCCTTTCAGTACCAGTCAGCCCAGAATAAGGCACTTGTTATTTCATTTGTTCTGCAGTTTGTTTCTTCCTGCAGCATGACTGCGAGGTTGTTACTTAGGCATTGCCACATTTAATGCATCCTTCGAGCCCATGCAGCCAACTCCCTCCTTTTTTTTTTTTTTTGAGACAGAGAGAGACTGAGATATTTTTGTTTCACACCATATAACAGTACTCCTCATACAGATCAGATCATCTCCACACTGCCCCTTGATGGCTAAACATGGGAAGAATGAATACCTCTTCATTAGGTTGACCACATTATGAAGGAGAGAAGTTTAAAAGGGAAGCTTTAGTCGAAGTTGCCACAAACCAAAGCAGGCACTCACAGCCAATTTAGATACAAAGCTAAGGTTATTGCCAGCAGTTTTTAAAGCTACTGGGATGTCAACCTTTCAAGCTTTATTCAGCCCCACACTAATCTGTAGAGTATACAATATGGCTTATAAATTAGGTCACATGGTCACTGTTGCACAGCAGGAGTTATAAAAATCATTGCAGTTTTGTTCACTGGTCACTGTTGCTGCCATGGAATTGGTGCAGTAACTTTGATTACTTGGAATAGTATTTGCGGACATTTTAATGGCATCACTCTATTAATATATCGTCTCACTTTAAAAATAACTGACCAAATCTTAATCTAGTGTAAGTCAGCACAGTTGTCAGTTAGTGGAGCTAAGGCGATTTTTATCTGCAGAGCACTTGGCAGGGCAACTGTTCAAATATGAAAGATCATTTTGTGTGAGGTAGAACACTTTTGTCCTTTTCCCTACCTGTCTTTCGACATAGAAATTCAACAAGACTTGTAGGCGTTTTACAGGTGCAGAATAAGTTAGAGAAATTGACATCAGATATACCTCAGCCTGGATGATAGGGAATTCATTTCATGAGTAACAAGTTATCAAAATAACAGCATATGGATTCTGCTGGATGACATTTTCAATGGAGCTGCAGAATAATGAAATCTCTTCATGGTTCACGTGATAGTATGGCAAGTGAAAAAGATTGTGGTCAAAGAATGCTGAGCAGGATTCAAAATTTTTCTGGACATGATAATCCCTCCCTCTCTCCCTTCATTCCCTCCCTCCTTCCCCCATAAATTTTAACGTGTTTGGGTCTTCACCTATGTAGTTAACCTGTCCTTGCTTCAAGTTGGAGGTGCTAATACACAGCATGTGTGAAAGTAAAAACAAACCACAACTCTGATCTGTCAGTTCTTGACTGTTTGATACAGCCTCTGCATTTGAAATGCTTCTCTACCCTCCTGGAAAGGCTGAGACAATGTTTAAGATGTTTGTGATTTTCTTTCCATATTTGCTGTCTTATATCTGGATCTTAACATCTACTTTCCATTCTTCCTTTGGAATCTGCTGGTGCTGCTTACCAGAAGCACCTGGTTGTAGGCTGATAGTGTTATCCACGGGATATTAGCCAATAGCCTGTAAGGCTTTCCGGTCTCAGCAAGATGTCTTGGGAGATCAATTTAGAGAATACAAAAAAACCCCACCACCACCACCACCACCACCACACCTTTGAGAAAGTTTACCAATACATAGAGATCATCTGATTCTGAAGAATGGACAAACAGGAATGTTAGAGAAAGTCATAGCATGAGAACAGGCCTTCAGCAACATTTTATACAAATGAAGACAGTAACTATTCAAAAGAAGGCAATGCGTTTTGGCTCCCGGAGTTACATGGAAAGCCTGCCTTGAACTGCCTTCTGGAAAGTAGAGAGTTAAGACTGTTGTTGTGTATATTTCAAATCATGATGCCATTAATGCAATTCATCCCAAGTTCTGTATTGGTATCTTTAACAGATGCCTGGCTTTATTTAATATTTTTATGAGGAACAGGTATGCTAAAGAAAGAAGAGGTCTGCCCCAGAATTCATTCATTCCTGTTGCAGAGAAAAGGAATTATTTCCTTCCAGAAGACTTAATCTATGCAGTAAAGTGGTCACGTATTTATTTTCCCACTTTGATTAAGTTTCCATAACAGGGCTATGCTCACAAGGATGTAAGGTCCTGGCATTTTTCCAGTTATCAATATTGAAATATTAGTGATCAAGCATTTACTGAATGCCATTCCTCAAATGCAGGGTCGCCACAGCATCTTGTTGCATTCATAGAATTCATTTGTTTGCATTATCTGGCTAACTGGTTCTTTTGTATTGCCAAGGTGATGAACAGATTTGACATTTAGCTGATTACTTCACCAAAATTAAACAGAAAACAGGGCAGCCATCCAAAGTTCCTTTCAGTGTGAAAGCTAATTATAAAAATGCTTTGAGCAGCAATTTCTTTTTGGATGTTAAAGTGCTTTTATTAGATTGTTCCCCTGTCATTTTAAAATTTATTGCCAGACACTTATAAATGGGGTTGCTTGCAGGAGTAGAATTATTTTATTTTATTTTCTGTGTTTAAGATGGGAGACAAAAGTGTATAGAGCAAATTTTAGGCTGAATTTGTTAGTATTTTCCATGATTCTGAATAGAAAGGAGAAAAAACAACTGGTGCTGGCTTTCATGGACCCAAAATATGTATTCTGTCTGAATGCTGAATAAAAACATATGTCCACTTCTATTTACAATTCAGCAACTCCCAATCTCCAAAAACAATTACTTAGCAAATAAAAAAATCAAATATGTAATTTAAAAGTTGAGTACAGCCCTTTTATTGTTAGAAGCTTGTATTTTATAGTGTGGATATAAACAATCAGTGGTGATGGAAAAATCTAACCATCTAACCATGTGCCTGTACCTGTTTTTCATAAGCCATTACTTGTCTGAAATAGAATAAAACTACTCTGAAGTCATTTTGTCAAGGTCATTGAATAAGAGCCGGCCAAGTGAATTTTAACCAGTAAATTTAGAGCTGAAGAGTACTGTGTCCTGCTAAGAGATCTTAGAAGAAGTTTCTTGTTAAGTATTTTCTGAATGCCTTGGAATGTATTTAACTTTTTATACTGACTGTTGCTATTAGCGTCCTTCGGACCCAAGACAAGGTGTGATCTGGGGAGGTTTCAAGGTGATGAAGTTGGAGGGTTTTGCATATGATATTGTCTAGCACACTTTTGCTACTAAATCATCTTGTGAGGACATATATTAATTCTTGACACTGAGATCTATTAATATACCTTGAAGCCAAGTGAATTATGTGAATCTGCTGTTTCAAGCTGTAGAATTCTGCCATAACTAGGAGGAAATATTTTGCTGTAGGTAGATTAATGTTGAAAGCTTGTCAAGAAAAAGTTTAATGTTGAAAATTTATTCTTCGTCTTCTTGCCAGTACTTGATCTCCTATACTAGATCCCATTTGTAATCTGAGGAAAAATAGGGATATAATTTCTTTTGTATTTATCTGTGTTATTAGAATTCCAATGATATAGTCTATTGCCTTTTAAAAAGTGCATCCCGATGAATGATCTTCCAGAGGGTAATTTTTGCTCCCATCAATCTGAGAGCTTTTCTTGTGAAATAGAGTAACTGTCAATACTTATCAAATAATTTAATTCATGCCTATTGCGGGATAAGTAATTAAGATAACTCAACATTCTGTATTAATAAATAACAAAAATGTGAATACAAAATTTGCTAAATACCCTTCGTGAAGATAATGGATAGGACTTACCATGCATGTTTTGAGGAAGCTTTGAGTAGACAGATAATGAGGTCTGAACAACAGACCTAAGACAGCATCTTGGTGACCGTACAAAACAAATGCAGGTCTGTTTTTGCTTGACTGTTAAAGTATATTTTAGTGCTAAACCTTCATAAATCCTCTTTGTGTTTATGAAGTGTCCAAGCAACACATAAAGCAATTGACCTCATACTTTTTCAGAACTGCAAATAAATAAGTAAGGCCAGTTTTTAAAACACTTACTCGGTGAAATTTATAAAAGTTCTGATCATTGTAAACAGTTCCTATAGTTCCAGTAGTTTCACTTATACGAAGATTTTGATTAGTGGATCTACGTGGATTTGACACAAATATATCCATAATTAATTACATCCATCTTCATGGTCTGTCCCCTCTAAACTCATCTACCTACCTGCTTGACAACATGATGAATAATTCTGTGTTTTGTTAAACAGGGGGAGAAACATAGTCCTGTTAATTTGAAAGTTCACAAATTATGTCCTTGTCTACACAGAACCTTCCTTTGCTGGTTTGGTTGTTAACAGATGCTCTGTTGCTGCAGTTCAAGCTGTCCCACTGGCTGTGCTCTCTTGCAGTCTTACGTTGTGTCAATGGGTCTTCTTTAATCCAGAGCAAGGTGTGCTTCTATGATGTATCTACCCAAACTGTATAAGGAATGGGCTTAGAATACTTCAGATACTTTAAAGCATAAACCTATGTACATTTTGCTCATTTTTCTGTTTCTCTTCCAAGTAAGCAAGGGATATACAGACTAGTTTTAATGTGAGACCTGTGCAAGCTCATCAGGTGCAGTTTGGCCAGGGTTGCTCCTTAATAGTATTTTTTGGTCCTGCATTGGCTTTGTGACAAATTCGGAAAAAACATGGCAAAAAAATATGTCTGTGAAGAACTCACTGCACACCTAGGCTCGAATCTCACAGTGGGACACACTCAGACAAGTGCTTAAATGAGGCCGTGGCATAGTAGCAGTTAGCATTTAATTCTCAGAGCTTATTTTTGGACTAATGTTTCACTTGAGATGTCTGTCAGAAAATACTTGTTTGTTTGACCAAAATCAATTGAGCAGAAACATTAAGGGAGAAAGTAATGCAAGACTTTGGGCTGATCAACAAACTTTTACACCGAACTCATTTGTATTTGCTAAATAGAAACTACTTGTGTCATAAATGCCACCAAGTTTAACTCATTTTTGAAAATAAACCAGGCAGTTTAGCCACAGCCAGGAAAAGAGAACTGTAAACCCATCTTCAGTTGCAAAAGTATTTCCTGGAGTATTCCAACCTACACCTGTTGTTTTTCCATAGGTTGATGGGATACTGTGCCTGGCTGACATTCTTACTGATAACACCCATTCTGAAGCTACTCATGCAGAAGCAGCAGCAGTAATTGCACAGATCACATCTCCGCATCTCACGTTCACTCAGCATCTGAGCAGCTTTCTGGAAAATATGGAAGAAATTGTAACAGCACTTGTCAGTAAGTTCTTTATGGGATTTCCGAGTCTTTCTATGTAAAAGGTTAGGGTGGTATAGGACTCTGTTTCATTAGAAATATTCCCTAAAAAATGTTTGCCATTCTTTCCTTAACAGGTAAAAGATCTCAGTCATTTTAAATTCTGAATCAGGGCATTCTGCAATTACATAATATTTTTTGCTCCAGTCCAGAGTAGTTTCTATTAGTTGCTAATTTTTATGCCTGTTCAATTTTCTAAACTTGCTAGAACTCAAGCTCACCACTGCATCTACATTTGTATGATACTTCAGAGGAAAAGTACAGTATAATATAATCTGTGGGCATTGTCACAAGAAAATAAAAGATCTGTCTTTCTTGTCTAGGCCTCTGATCCATGGTAAAATGAGGCAAAGGTAACAACAAGCTTTTCCTTAACCTGGGTCAGTGAGGACACTTCAGAAAAATAAGATCATATTTCTCATGACTTTCTGAAGAGAGGAATGTCTTCTTTCTGGCGCTGTGCTCCAACCCTCTCAAATACCAGAAGCATTCTCTTCCTCTCTCTGATCTAGAAATTCAGAGTTTCACAGAGTTTCATGTCAGAAAGCACAGTTTGGGTCACCTAGTTTGATTTCTCATGTATGATAGATCAATAAATCTGGATATTTCTCTCTTGAGCCCAATGGCTACATTTAAACTACAGCACTTCGATTTTCATGCTTTTTTTTTTTTTTAATTAAAAATAGGACAAGAAAAGAATGTAGTAGTGCCAGTGCTCGAGGATTCTGCAGTGGCTGGGAATTATCTGAGGTGTATTTAGGCATTCTTCAATATGTCCAAACAGAATTAGTGCTGCCGAAATCAAGGAAACAATTGACCAAACTGTCCAGAAACAAACACTGAAGGCTTAGCCCTGAACCTGCCCTGGATTCCAGTGGGTGGAATTAACTTGTGTGGAGCTTGGTTCTGCTATAGCTGGACTCCTAGAGGCATCTGACCTGACTTATTTAAGATGATTTTCCAGGTTATTACAGTGTACCATAGTTAAGGAACAATCTAAACAGCCTATCCAGATAATATTAGTAGGCGAAGCATTTCCCTGATTTTCACTGTTTAAGTTCCACAGGAATTTTAGTAGTATATACTCCACCCAAGAAATGTGAGCATTAAAAACAGAACAGTATAATGTTGGAGAAGCCCTTTTAGTAATCACATACCGATTTCCTTGTAATATTTATAACTCAGTAATTGAATTACTGTAATATATTTCATTTTTAAACCATGCTGAAATCCAATTGCCAGGTCATTCAGATCTTAGTTAAAACACATGTGTGCAAGAAATTTAAAGAGAGCTGTGTCTTCAGCACTTCTTCAGCTCTGGAACACCTAACTATGTTTTTTGCAATGAAGGAATGACTTTTATTCAACTTATTTTCTGCATTCCTAGAACTGTGCCAAGAAGCCTCATCTGGTGAAGTTTTCCTGCTGGCTTCAGCAGCTCTTGCCAACATTACTTTCTTTGATACCATGGCTTGTGAAATATTACTCCAGTTAAATGCAATGAAGATTCTTCTAGCAGCATGTTCAGATAAACACATAGTGGATACTCCATATTCCCGAGATCAGGTGAGTGGTTTCTCAGCAAGATGTTGTCTGAACACATTTGAGTAAATGTCAACGGGTTTCAGATCTACATCTGTATTGACATAATCAAATCTAAGTTGCTTCCACGTCTTCTGTTTTTGGTTCTTTTCAATATATGGCTCTTTCTTTATCTGCTTCTATTCCTTTTTATTATGAGAATTATGAAATATGACAGCTTTTAATGTGATTTTTTTAAAAAAAGCACAAAGTTCCATATTTCTAAGATAGCAGAATTCTTCTTTTCTTCATGAAAATGGCCAAACAGTGACACAGAAGCCCAGAGAGACTGTGAAACCTCCATCTCTGGAGGTATTAGAAACTTGACTGGACCGAGCTTTGAGGCAAATATGCTATATATGGAAACTGCAGCCTAATATACAATTGTCAGTTCAAAGATGAATTACCTCTAAAAGCTGAATAAGGATCTGATATTCAGCCCATTGACGTCGGTGGGGTTTGGATCAAGTCCTAACTGCATAGTAGATGGTTTGCAAGTTTTATGTGTACTCTTGCATTTCCATTCCTTTTTCACCTTTTTTTTTTTTTTTTTTTTTTAGTAAAGAGACAGAAAATTAAAGGACTGGGCTAATGCAGGGATGAAGTCAGAGGGAATTCTTTAGTTCCCCTCAGTTACCGCCGTGCAATGGGGTGCTGCAGAGGCACTCTTCGTTTGGCATCGCAGTGACTAGTTTCACCTCAGCAGAGTAATTAGTATGAGGCTTGAGGGTTTAACTAACTGTTACTAAGGGACAGAGGTTGCTAGTCTGTTATGTTAACCTACCTCTCTTTGTGAGGCATCATGAATATAACTAAAAGTCCTTAATTCGGGCCTCACAAACCAATCCCCTTCCCACCTCTGAAGTAGCAGAAAGATGATTTATGGTAGACTTGGGATCTCTATTGCTACAGAAAACTCTGTGCCCTTCAGCAAGGGACAGGCCATGGAAATCAAGGCACAAGAGACCTTAGAAACTGATTATTGGTGCTCTAGAGGGTTTACTAGGGCTGCTTTTGCGCTTATATTAAGGGCACTCAGTTTTCCGGGTCAGGAGTCCTCATGAAAAGATGAAGTTAAGCATAATTACTATATTTCTCTTTGGGCAAAATCAAGGACGTGAGCTGTGGTGTTTGACATGGCTGTGTACTATTGTTACATATGTACAATTCTTCATGTTCTTTTTTTATTGCTCCTGTGCACTCCCATAGTTTTGATTTTCTTATTTATTTATGCCCTCATCTTAATTCTGCTGTCAGCTATGAGTTTGCCGTTTGCTCTGTGGGTAGCATAGAAAGCCCCTTCTTTGTCTGAAGAAGGCAGACATTTAAAGAAATATGTATGACTTGATCAGGTAACAGACTAGTTCCAGGCACTTTGCAGCTTGCAGGACATCTCATTAGCTATAGAAACAGAGAACTAAATGGCTTCCTTCCAAGAACTGAGGAGATTTCATCCCCAATAAGCCCTTACGTTCCTTCTTCGAATGAAAAACTTGATCAGAAAGATGTGATGTTTTCCGTGGTATGCTGAAGTGAGTTTCTGAGCTGACTCCTTGTTATTTCTGCAGCAATGGGGACTATGAAATCCTGTCTTGTGTTGTTCTGTTACTGAGCACCTGATGCTCGTGTGGAATCTGAGTGCTGCTCATCTTGGCTTAAGAGCTGTCAGTGTTGCTAGTCAAGAAGTTTTTGTAATGCAGCAGCCTTAAGAGAACTCATTCTTTGAATTCCTGAACAAGCATGTGTTTGAGTAGATCACTCGCCTTTCAAAAAGGTAGTTATTTCAGTGTTATATTGGGATGGGGGGAAGGATGTCTGCCAATTATGACAGTTTTATGGAATATTTTGCTTTTTAGTTTGCTCTGTGCCTAGTTGTTGCAATGAGGAAAACACAGAGAGTAAAAACAATTACACAATACTGTATTTTATAACGGTATTCTAAATTGCCATTTTTATTTTTGATATACATACTTTAATTCCTTTTAGGTACATAATATAGTTGCTAACTTTTTCCATTATATGTATTGTTATGTCCCAGCCAGTAGACATTTGCCAAAGGACGTGTAGATTAAAATTGAGTAGGTTTGGAAATTTTTTGATTCAAGGTTTTATTTTGGAATACATTTTCATGGACTAATGACCATTCTGAATGATCGAGTTGTCATGGCCAGTAAAACAGATGAATTAGAAGTAAGCTATACTAAATGTTGATACAATTAAATAAAGCAAGAACAAGATTCATAACAAATACAATAAAATATGGTCTAATTATCATTAAATGTTATAAAAGAGCTCCTCAAACTTTAATGCCCTGTTTTTCATACAGAGCTTTAACTTAAGTGACACAGTTATCCTACAGAAAATTACCCAGTATTTCTAAATACGTTACTACTTTAGAATGACTGCTGATTTAAGAAAATTGTAATTTGTTAAAATAGACTGATGCATGCTCACTTTAAGCCAAAAAGGAGAGAAAGATGGCTGAAATGCAATAAAGGAACAGTGAGTTTTGTTTTCATTTATGCCATTTTATCTTCAAGTCACAGTATGTCCTTCTATTCAACCTTTCTAAGGACAGCTAGCACTGATTAATTATCACCCTGCATGATGGTATAAATAATTAACATTCTGCCCAGGAGCTGGATGTTGGACGCATTATGTGTTGCCTGCAGAAAGTATTTTTCTGCTCAAACACCTCTAAAAGTATTTTTTCTTCATTTCTGAAAAGCTTTTGTGAGCAAATGATAACAAACTTTTCCTGCCTTCGCTATCTGAAAACCAATCTCCTTCTTCTTTCATTTCCCAGGCAGTCGTAGATTAGGTCAGGTGAGAAATCCAGAACTGAGTGAGGGATGTGATGATGGACAAGATAATAATTGTTTGATAGAAGCATGTATTGCTTCTGCAAGCAGCAGTATTACATTGAGACTGCTTAGTTTTGTAACAAAATACTTTTTATAAGAGTAATCAGATAAGGTAATAATTTCCAGATGCCTTAGCCTCTAGTTTTGGGTCAAAACATCTATGAATGTGCCATGTCCTTTTTCTTGGCGCAGATACTTGTGTTCTGGATAGCAAGTTTTTTACTTCAAAGGAGCATCAAAATATCCTTTCAGAAGGGTTCATGCCTAAATTCAGCTGTGTATTTCGTACAGTCAGATGTCTTAATGGAGTTTAAGCACTGTCAGAAGAAGGGTTTAGTCAAAACCCTTATGATTGAGAGCCTTCTTTACTTTAACCATCATCTTAGGCTCTACATAGAAAAATATGAAATATGTATGTTTACACACAGTATGTTTATGTATAATAAATTTTTTCTCTCTGCGTTCCCACTTGTCTCTTCAGTGTTGTTAGTATTCTCACCTTACCTGTGAAGTTGTGGAGGTACAGTCTAACAGCTTCTGATCTTCTGTTATTCAGGCAAAGAATTAATGTGCAGTGAACACATCAATTTTAAAGTGGTTATTTCTAGATCTAAAATCAGTGAATTATGTTTCAAAAAAGTTTGAGGTGAAGAAAGTCTTAAGTTGGAAGGACAAAATGGAAATGGTTGCTGCTTTTTTCCTGCTAAATTCTTTCCTGTTTTCTTGGTATTTGGGAGATGGTGCAGACTCTGAAGCTATAATAAGACATTGTGTCTCATTTAATATTTGAAACCCCTTAATACTATTCTTCCTCTAGGTTCCAGATCCTTTCGGCTGCCCTTCTTCTTTTTTTCTTTTATTTTTTTTTTTCTTTCCTCCAGAGCATTTGCCTTTTCCCCCTTTTTTGTCTTACATGGGAATCGTAGGTCAAAAGGAGAGCAGAGACAAATGTTACTTTAACATAATTTTTTTTTAATATTAAATCTTGCCTAACGCCCAATGAAAGACTTGAGAGCGGTCTTTTTGATGATAAGAATATTAACAGGTCTTTTAGACTTTTGAAAATCCCTGCCTGGATGAAAGGAACTTGTAGTACTACTTCTTAATCTGAGTTTCTTGAATACCAGGGAATTTATTACTCCTTGCCAACTGCTTTTTGTTTCTGCTTGTTGTAATGACAACTGTGGGATTCCTGACTCCATTTGTTAAATTGCCATCCAAATTTTCCCGTACGCATGCAAGCCAGTATGGGCTAACAATAACAAGGAGCCTGAAATAGAATTTGAGCACCACAGCCTATGTTAGGTGTCTTTCTTCCTTACATCTGACAAGAATTAGTAGACAAAATCATTGCTGGTTAGGGGGAGGGCAGTTGATGAGGAGTCCTCACTTGTGCTTTTTAAAGTTCTCTTCTGGGAGCAATATAAGGACGGAAGGGGGAACTGTCACCCAGTTGGATCAGAAGAGGAATAACCCTTCCACTGCTGAGCCATTGTCTGGCCTTTCCCAGAGAAGAAATGCATGTGGTACCCTGGGATTCGGCCCCCTATGCCCAGCAACCAGTGACAACGTTAGGAGCAGAGCTCAGTGGGCTGCCTCTGTCAGGTCTAACTTCAGTGGACCTAAGCTTCCTGTCCCCTTCTCAAAAGTTGTTTTCAAGATCAGCTGCAAATAGTATTTAACAGTCCCAAATGGTTCAACTGCATGCTCACACATCCTTCCAACATACTTTTGTAGATTTATGCACTATGGGTAAAAATGCAACACAAAGTCTTTAATAAGGACAACTAGGTCATAAAAGGTCACCTGCACAGTTTTCTTGTATAGGTCTCCATTAATATCCAGCTCTGACATCAGTATAATGATGAGTAGATGTGTGGTCAGAATTGCCTTCCCTCTCAGTGCTCTGGCTGTGAACTGTGGTTGGTAAACTACAGGCTAAAATTGTGTGATCCTTTCCAGTATTGACTAGATCACATTGAGAAAACACGTTTTCGACTAATACAGCTAGAAAGAGAGGTGATAAATTACATAATTCATTTGTTTTAAAAGCCTTAAGAAATAAAACAAGACTACCAGTAACAGATGCAACAATGAAAATTAGGCCAAAGTCACGTGACTGTATCTGAACTTTAATCATGCCATTATATCATTGGTATCCTAATTAGTTTTCTGTGTAAGACTGTAATCGCTTCCCTGATGTTCTTCCTTTCTTTTTAACTGATTTTATCTGTCTTTCTGTTTATATTTGAACAATATAAAATATAACTAACAGTATCACCTAGCATTATCTGGTCAATGTTATGGATTGTTATATTTCAACGGTCCAACACTGACTCTCACTCTTAAACATCAAATCTTTTTGAGACAAAATTCCTCTTTAGTTACAGTTCTGCCATTCACATTTAGATTTGATGCAGGATAAGACAATGTGCTCCAACTCACAAAGCAAGAGGTTCAGTTGCAAATGTAAAATCTCAGCTCAGTTGAAGAGCTTTGCTATTTTTTGCTAGCTTAGCATGGTGAGGTTTTATTCCTGGGATCAATTCCTAATATTGCTGCTGCTGCTCTGATTTTGAAGAAGCAATTTAACTTCTCTGCATTTTGTTTAATCATCTGTAAAGTTGGGCAGACATTACACTTAGTGTAAAGTCTCTCTAGAGGAAACATGCTATGTCAGCACAATTTATCAGTGTTTTATTTTCTGCCCTTGCCTGCCAGGTTAACAGTACAATCAGGCTGGTGCTGGGCTGTTTACTGCAAAAACTATCAACAAGAGACTTTGGTCCAAGCTGTACCAATAATAAAGCTGTAAGTCAGAGATGGTTCTGTATACGTTTTGCTGCATTTGTCATCTTTTCATCTTCAGTCCTTCAGGAAATGAGATGGCAGATTTTGAACAGCCTATGAATTTTTCTACTGATTTTTTTTTTTCTTTTTCTGAAACAGAATCACTGCCTAGGTGAAGGCTGTGATTTCAGTCTTGGTTCTGAGCAGGTGGGCTTATAAACAGTGTTTCTACAGATTACAGTTTCTTGTTTCTTTTTCCTCCTCAAGTAGAAAATCATTAACTTCTAGGACAGGCACCAGAAATTACTACTGACCACTCTGCTTGAGTTAGTGGCAGTTGAACTAGTTCTCTGCACTTTCTGCCTCTCCTATAAGGGGAGTAATTAAGTTTCCACCCACATACTCAAACTCTGATTCCAATTAGACTAGTTAGACAAGCAAAGTTGTTTCCTACAACAGTGCATTAACTTATGTCAAATAGTTCTCTGCTCTACGAGACCAGATGTCTTAGGCATCTTCAGTTGATTGAGTCAGTTTCAAAATCTAAGAAGCTTTCTAATATCATGAAGGACATCTGAGGGATGGTAATTTTTTTCCTCCAGATTTTCATGTGAAGGACAGAAAACTGGACGCAGAAGTGAAAGAGGAGACACACTCTAGCTCCATCACTATTTGAGAGTCATACAACCTGGTTTCTGGGACATGCCCATTCACCATGTGACCCATGCAGAATGCATTTCCTATGCACTTCTTTAAAATAAAAAATGTGACAATCTGGTTATTCTGCCTACTCCTTAGCTAGATTAGTTTGGAATATGAAGTAAACAAAACTATAGTAATCACATCCTTCATTCCAAAAGGTAAGATGCCTTTAGTTTTAGTCACTGTTGCTCTTCCTCAGCATACTGACTTTGTAGTTCCCTGACACATTCTCAGAGCAGACTTAGACTTTGCAAGCAGATCCTGTCTCTAACTGCTAGTATTATTTTATGGCAATGTTTGCCTCTTCCGATCAGGTGACAGAAAGACCTATTGATCTACTTATCTAGGTATATTTTTTTCTCTGTTTTCAGGAAGGAAACTGGATTTCCAACCACAAAAATGGTTATCAGAAGCAATGGGAATTAAGCTTTCTATTTTAAGCAATATAATGTCCCAGAGTAAGTTTCTAGAGATTTCTTAGCCAAGTTTTTTGCTCCCAATAAATAGTGTGCTAAAAGGTTTTTCTATCTAGAATTGATGTGATTCTGTGACCCCTACTGTGTGTATTCTTTTGCTGTCTGCCTGTGGATTGGTCTTGAATTGTGAAGTTCAGATCTTCGAAATTTACGTTCAGAAACAAAGACTCCATCTTGCTTCTGATTATTTGTCGGATGTCCCTTTGTTTCTGAAGATGGGTGTCCGGAATTTTGCAAGCACGCTCTGATTTATCCTTATGTCATTTATTTGAATGAATTACAAAATACTCATAACATGTAGAAAAATTAATTTTACTTAGCGATGAATCAGCCTTAAAGGAGTAATTAACTAAGAGAATTATCATTCTACATTGATCTACTTTGCCACTCAATTAGATTACTTGCTAATTATCATTTGAGCAAATGTCTTTCTATTTATGTTGGGACTGTCAATAAAAGCTTACTGAACAGTGTGCATTTATTATTAATAAAGGTATATTAGCACCACATTGTCCACCTCTGCAGACACCTCCCCTCCCCCTAAAAGAGGTATGTGACCTTCAAATATGGAAGATATTGCCCCTTTAACAGGCAAAAAAGTGTGCTTTCATCTTCCAAATCCTATCGCATCTTTCTTCCTGAGTAGCTGGTTTCACAATAATGAGAAACACTTTTAGATCATCTTAAATGTCCTGTTAAGGGAAAGTTATCAAAGCAGCCTTCTGTTTCTTGTGTGCTTTTTAAGTTTAAATCTCTTCATTACCTAAAGCATTTGAGATTTACACTCTCAGTGTATGTATCTTAGTCTATAACAAAGCATTTTCATCTACTTTTCACTTTTGCAACAAATGTTCAGTACTTTTGTGATCTGGTTAATGAACATTAGTCACCATTAGTTGTTTAGAAGGAAAAACGCTATTATAGTTTTAGTGACTAAATTATTTTAGCAAGAGAATTTCCAGCCTGACTGTTGTTCTTCAAGAGGTTTTAAACAAAACTGTCTTAAAGGTTCTTAATTAACCATGGTTTCTCAAATTTACATCACTCTTGGCAACTGAAATCTCTATAATTCAGTGCAAAGCAGACCACAGAACTGAAAAGGAAGGTTCATCATTCATAAATTCAGTATATGTGAAAGGCTGGGTGAGTGGAAGGAAACTATGTGGAACTTACAACAGTTTTCAAATTATAAAAATATATCTTGTTTACTAGAGTAGCCATCAAGATCAATACTGTCAATTTTGTAATAAAGGATGATATTGTCACTACAGAGAGGTATCTGTGTTTAATATCTCTTTAGTTATTTTGCTTATAGAAATAGAGATTTTTAGTTACATTTTAGATTAGATTACAGGACAACTGCGAGACTAGCCACATGAGGCAGCACTAACATTTTAAAAGTATGAAATATCTCTATTATTTTAAGTTTATTTATTAAATAGGGAAATTTTCCATGGATATAAAGGGGAGCCCCCTCCTCCCCAAATATTCATGCATACTTAGTTCACCAACAAATCATTTAAAGGTGAACGTTCAAAGCTTCTTGATTTTGGGTACGGTTTTTGAAGCTCTGAAATTTAACTCCTTAGTCTCTTAGTCTTGTGAGAAATCTTCCTAGTCCCAGTGGAACTACCTGCATGTTAATATTTTGATAAGTTGGTACCTCTTCAAAAGGTGCTAAAACAAGAGTTGGTCTGAGAATTCTCTTCCTGGTGTTTTGTGTTTCACTGTGCCTCACTACTACATGGTTTAGGTGTGTAGTGCATAGCACATATTAACAGTCAGGTGGTGAACACAGGGATAAACCCCAGAGGCCTGTTCCTCTGGTTGTTTTTAGTAGTGTAAATCATGTGACATTGACCTGAATAGATCCGCTTTCATCTGGTGGCAAAAAAATGCCTTAGTTCACTATTTGTCGATCAAGTCTATTTTAGTGTGGTGTTCATTACTGCAGTGGTTTTAGGGCTGCCCGTTCCCACAGAGAAAGCTGCATCCACCAGGTTTATCATAGCCATGCTTCAGAGAAGCACATGCACTTTTTGATGGGTATGGATAACAGAGACCAGATTGTGGACTAGCTTGAGTGAGTCTCTTGGAGAGCTCTGCTAGAATACAGATAAGGGAGATGCACAGATCAAGATCCAGCTGCAGAGCAGATCTGCCCTGCAGGCACCCAAGTGCTGAGGCAGGAAATTATGCTGGATGGGGTCAGTTCTTGCAGCACGTGGTTTCTTAGGCAGTGCACTATTATATAATCCTTCATTAGGTTTTGCAACAGAATGTGAGATCAGATGATTCAATAAAAACTTCCAAATACGATGAAGCAACTTTCCACCCCCCTGCCCGCCCAGAAAAATCTCTGTCAGTATTTCCTTAATAGCACATCTGCAGATCCCACTTATCAAGTTATCCCTAGGGGATGGAATTTGTGGGTGGCTTCAGCGCAAACTTTCTGCATGGTATGATAGCACTGGCAGATGATCAGAGCACATGAGTCCCGTCTTTGGGATATCTTCTTTTTTATACTTTGAGCTGACTACAAGTTCATCGAATGGCTTAGGAATCCAGAAAAACTGCAAGAATCATAAATTGTCTCAGGCACCAGTCCTTTACAATCTCGGAGTGTAATATTTTGCAAGAAATGTCTTGAACTGTTAATGAAAACTGATACTAAGTATTACAGTTGAAGAGCAGAGATTCCATGTTAAATATTTTCAAGTCTTTCAGTTCTTTCAAAATTATTTCAATTCTGAAGGAGGTTTTGGTGTCTATTTTTTTCCAGTAATTTTTGTCTGTGATGCTTAGGCAGTCACATTTATCTGTACGTGTTTGTGCACTGCATGTTACATCTGAACTTCACAGTTATTTCTGAGAGACTCCGTAAGGCTTTATTAAATTTGGATCCTGATAATGGGAAAAAAAGAGGCTAAAATAAAGACTACAGCGTGAGCCTATGTATCATTAGATTAAAAAAAACCCCAACCAAACAAAAAACTATGGTGGGAGAGATGTGACTGGAAAAATTCTGTTTATGGTTTTTGATCATCTCTAAATCCAAAAGAAATGAGACTTCATTATACCAGTGCTCATAGAAGTGTTGCTTATTGAAGTAAATTGAGCCTACATTTAAGTTTGTGTTTTCCTCTAGAGGTTTCATCTTTAGTTTTAAACTTCCTTGAACTTTGGTCTGTATTACAGAGGAAGTTTTTGTGTAAGCTGCATGTATACTGAATTTTAAAATAGGCAAGTATTGGAGAAATATAACATTTAAAGTCAACTCTTTATTCAGCTTGACTATTATGGGTTTATATTATGCTGTTTCATGTTACATTGTTTACATCACAGGAAAATGTGATTTTTTGGGGGGAAAGAAAAGTCTGTCCGTGAGGAGTGAACTAATCTATAGCTTACCTAGCTTCCAAGTGCTACTAAGATATTAAAGATGATATAGGTAGAACTTGATGGTAATTGATGATAAGGGTCTTTTATAAACACCTCTGGAGAAGGTTCCATATAAGCCTATTAGGTTAGTTCATAAATACATTTCAAAATATAGGGGGCCACATAATCAACGCACAGGAAGCATAGATACAACCTCAAATAATTTTTGGTGTCAAAAGACACACACAAAATATTTTTATGTATGAAAATACTTATTAGACAGAATAACTTGAAGCACTGGAATAACTGGCATGTATTCAAATTGTGGTTAATTGAATTCTTCATCTGTGGCTTAGAGAGCCACATGGGGTACAGATTCTGCATAGAGGAAGCAATTTTCATTAACAGGATATAATTTAGAATGAGAAAACATATACACTCTGCCTGAAACACAGTTAATAATTAGTGTAGAATAAATACATAGACATATACTGAGTTACCATATTTCTACCTGTCACTCTTTAGAGTTTCAGCAACTCATTTGCATCCTAAGTAAGTGTATTTATTCAGAGAGATGACACCGTAACACTGCCTTCAAAAGTGGAACACCTTTATGTCACAGCATTGAAAATGAGTCATCCTTGTTATTAAAATGGCAAAGTGAGATCCGAATGGTGATTTGATCTCATGCCTACTTACATCTAAGAAGTTTGCTTGTTTGTGAACTGACACTGTACTGTTAAAAAGCTGATAAAGAGTTCTCGAATTGATCATTATTTTTGAGACTGATTGTTTTTTCTCAACCAGAATAGAGAAAAGCCTCTTAAGAAAGAATATTATTTCTATTTTGTATTCTAATGATCTATAACATTTATTATTTGGTCTCTTACATATGCTGTTAGTATTGAGATGTGTTTGCACGCAGGAAGCAAGTTATTTGAAGGATAAAGTAAAACACAATTGCAGGATGTATGAGAGAAAGTATATGATACCAATGAAGGTAATAGGTGACTGAAAGCCAGCAGCTCCATGTGATCCAGTCTCTCTCAGCATCTTGCTGCACCACTTTAAGCAAGCTGAGTTATACCTAATCTTGAAAAGAGTTAGTGCTATTTTGGATAAGAAATTTTGTAAATCATGATCTCAAAATGTGCTTCTCTTGGAACAAAATCTAATCTTGGCTTTAGGTCAGGAAATGTATAAAGGGATTTTTAAATCCAGATAATTTTGGGACAGTCCTTTGACACATACACAACTTATGGCTTCAATAAAACTGAAAAGTATTCCTTAAATACTACCTTGAACCAAGGCTCAAAACTCAAAATCTGTTGTAAGGATTTCTCAATGTTTCCGCTGAACCATGAAGCAGAAATGTAGCAATAACTTCGTGCTGCTGAACGTACACTATGTACTGGTTCTTAGCCTTCACTGTGAGCTCTGCCCGAGCTGTAATGTGACTACAGGGTTGGGTCCTGAGGGTGGGCAGCTCCTGGCTGAATTCTTTGTAGGACTCCAGGGTTTTTTTTCAGTAGGCTGGTTTCTATAAATTTTTATCTTCCTCTTTCTATCAATTTGACCACTGAACAAATCCACTGCATAGGATTTGCATGAGTATAGGAATGTGAGAAAAAGAGGTTTTACTTTCCTTGTTTGGATTTCAGTTAGCAGCCACATGTGAGATAAAGACCACTGAGAAATCAAAAAGGTGGGAATTGACTGTTCGACTACAAGAATGCTTTTTAATTTTATAGGGTTAGCCATATTTCTGCCATACTAATTTTATAAACCACAGTGCTATTTAATATTACTGAATTGCAGGGCTATACTTCACATTTCCTTCTCTTTTTAATAACAGGTGGTAACAATATTGGCAAACATGTCTGTCTTGGACCAGTGTGCTTCCGAAATCATTCAAGGAAACGGTATGTATTTTAGCTGAATTATATTCTGTATTTTTTTGTGAAGAATGTGGATAGATGGCAAAGTAGTGGTTACAAGGTCAAGGAGAAAGTCTTCACTAATAATATTTCATTTTGCATCCTGTCTCTGCTGGATATTGCACACTGCTGCAGGGTGCAAAATGAGTCCTTGGGATGGTTCTATGTAACTGAAATAAATTACCACTGCTTTAGAAAACTTAACACATATGACCATACTCTGTGTGTGTGACTTGCTCATAGATACAAGGCAAAGCCATACAAAGCGATTCAACAACCTTTGTATAAGGTGGCAATGCTTACACCTTGGAAGACATCATATGATACTGAGCCATGTGAACCTGCATTTCGTGTCACCTTTTTTCACTGCTATTCAGAAGAAATATAAATTTTGAAGTGTTGTGTTTTTATTACTCTACAGCAGTTTCCAGTTTTTTTCTACACTTCTTTAAATACCATATGATGAGAAATTCATTATGTTGAAAGAACCCTAGGTGTTACAGGCCCACCAGAAGTCTGAGAAGTTAGGTTAATAACTGTGGATAAGGATACAGGAAAATGTAACTGCCTCATTAATATACCTACTAGCAAATTCATGGCCAAGCAATATAGTAAGACAACTGCTTTTTAAAATTACAGTGAAGCTTTACATATATTTGTTTTTCTGTCCTAGGAACAGAATATCCCTTCCACACATTTAAATTAAGGTTTGGATAGGAATAGTTTGAGTTTTGATCCATTTGAATCTCAGAAATAGCTGATTGTAAGTGGGAGAAGGGGTTTCAGAAAACATATACATAGAAACATGTCTTCACATAGAACTGGCCAATTTCTATGTAATATTTGATTTAGATGTTTCTTGCATTTCAGTGGAAAATTGAGCTCTGTACACACAATTATAAGTAGCAAGGAACTTACTTGCTTCATGTGATCAATATGTGCACAGAGGTATTGTGCATTTGATGTCCTTGCTAAAGTGGATAGGTGTTGCAGTTTGAGACCAAATGATAACGTGGAGGTTGAATGGATCTGTATACTGAAGCAATTTAATCACGGATACGTGCAATTTTACAGATTAGCTGACTTCCCTGTCCTGTGCAGAAGACAGTGCAGTGAGGGGGAAGAGCAAAGCAGGTTAGCAGGGTGGTTTCTCATACAATCTCCTTGTTGCATGGAAGGAATGGGGCAGTCCCAAATAGAGGTTGGTCAGGTCCACATGGTGCTCCTGCCATGCTCCTCGTGCAAGCTCCTTGTGTTCCTGGAGGTTGGAGAGGTGGTCCTGGGCCTCTTGGTGCAGACACATGTGGTTTTCCTACACAGAGGCTTTTCTGGAAGCTCTTGGTAAGGCTCTGGTGTTTCCCAGAACCCTAGATGTCTGTAGTTACAAGACTGGGTAGAGAATACTCTGTTAGTGATTTGTCTCTTTGTCTTGTGCTGTTGTTTTCTGATTTGCTCTTGTTAGAACTCACAATCCAGATATACCCTGGGAGCTTTTGCATTCCTTTATGATTAACAGATTGGTTATGTAGTTTGGCTACCTATTTCCTTAAGATCACCAAAACCCGTTTTGTTGTTGGGACTTCTACTACGGCAGAAACTTGATTGAAGTTCATGAAATTATACTAAGACCTATGCAAACTAGGCCTAACTTGTGCTAGATACTAGAGTAGGTGGAGATGCACATTGTGTGTCAGGCACAATGTGATGAAGTAAAGTTTGTGTATACACTCCATAATGGAAGTTCACACAGAAGCATGTGCCCCCAGGCTTTTGAAAAGGGTTGACACTCATCTTGTGTATAAAGGCTCTTTGTGTCTGCCTAATGTTGTAATAAACAGATGCTGGTCAGAAGCCAGATTCACAAACTGAGAAGGGTCTTTGAATCCTGGAGAGTTTAGATAAGTTTTCTTCTCAGCTTTGACTTATTTTGTATGTCGACTGCTTATTATCTAGCTGCATGATTCTGATGCTAATTCTCTTAATTATTTATGCAAATGTTCTAACAGTTAAAATCCTCTGATGCTACCTGAAGTGATCTGAATGCCTAATAGCATATGAAGTCTAATAGCACATAATTGTCCTTACATTAAAATAATCTAGAAAATAGAAATCAGTACAGTCTCATATGTTTTCGTGCTGCTACAATAAGAATTTCTACCCCTGCAGGCAACAATAAGTTAATGAAACCAATTTGACACGAATGACATTGTATTTTCTGAAGAGTTAATCACACAGAAAACTTCAAGTGGTGGAATTTCATAATTTCCTTCATTAAAGGATTGTCCATTCTGAAATACCCTTAAACAGTTTGAGATGGAACTTCTAAAGGCTTCCTTAAAAATACATAAACTGGAAAAGAAAGTTTTACTTTCCTTTAATTCAAAGCAACACTTCATGTAGAGACCTGGAATATGTCACTGCAGGTTTTTAGGTTAGTGATTACTTTCAGGTTAGTTTAGAAGCAAATAAAGAACTGCATTTAGTTTGACCAAAATAAATTTGTGAAATCTAAAATACCAACTTGTAAAGGAGTCAAGAAGTTGGAGGGGGAAAGACATAGTGCATTTTCTCTTTCCAGAAATTCTGTAGCTTCCTAGTGAAGACAAACTTATGTACAGATCAGATGTAGCTGAATGCTGATGGTCAAACTGCAGTTCATGTTTATGCATTCTTCATTCCCTATTCGGGCAGTGATTGGTCTGTATTTACCTAGCTTGCTTTTTCCTTTACTTTTTTGGATTGAATTTCAGAGGATAACAGTTGCTCTTACATCCTCTTAGGTGTTCAGCTTTTAATGGAAATGCTCTTTGAAAGATCATCTTCGGGAAATTCAGCTGAAGTTGCTGCTTGTGAGAGAGTTCAACAGAAATCTGCAGTTACGCTGGCCCGACTCAGCCGAGATCCTGAAGTGGCAGATGCAGCCGTAAAACTCAGCTGTAAGGATGTATCACTAGCTTAACAGCAGGCTGAAGAAGAGTGAGGAACTGCCAGTCATGGAGAAGCTCTTTTTATTTTTTAGCCTCACTTGGTACACTTTATGGAATAGATTCCCTATACAGTCTGTCCACAGAAGTGACCAGGGAGGTTGTGCTAAATGAAGCTCTGGCTTATTTCCCAGAGGAACCTGGGGTGCAGCATCCACTCAACACATAGCTGTGGCAGCCTGTGTCAACTGACAGTGCTGCCTCCTCCATCCCTTCATTTAAAGCCTCATGCAGGATCTGTCAGTGGACAGAAAACTTGGACCCCTGCAGATGTGATAAATCTAAAGGGAAGCAACACGTTATTTTGGACAGAGTTTTTTAAGGGTGTGTGGGATGATTGATAGGGAAGAAATGGAGGTCACAATTTCCACACTGAAACAGCAATAGTGGGTAAAAACTATGCTTTAGTTTGTTTATGGTTCACATCTATTAATTATGACTTCTCTGAACTGCATAGCTCTATGGATGGTCCCTTAATATTTTCATATCATCTTTGCATTAGAGTTCATATCTGCTAGGGACAATAAATATGAAACATCTTAAAAAAGGCATCTCAAAATAAGGGCTTTGTTTTTCTAAATTATTTCTCCTGATACTCTTTTGTGCACACAGGTATTCCTCGCCTAATCAAACTCTGCAGGTCTCCAACTGAAAGAAATAACAGTGATTCTGTTTTAGTGGCATGTCTGGTAGGTACATTTTAATCTTTCTTTCATGCTTATCCTGAAAAATGTAGGATAAACAGTCCTTTAGATTTCAAAATGCAAGAGTATTGCAGAAATGTTTTAAGTTCATGCCAGGGTCTCCTGCTTTTCCCTTAAGCATAACCCTGTACAGAGTCAATTATTTATCCTCCGATCGAAGATTTAGGCACATAAGGAAATATGGCTTAATCTTCACATTATTGAGCACTAAAAAATTTCACTTGAACACTTCAGGGTTTCAGTAATTCTGAAATTCCATTCTCTCTCGATGCTATGTTTGCCGAAATGAGCCTTGAATCACAGGGGTAGCAACCCTTTATCTGCACACACAGATTTGTAGGCAAATATTTATGTAAAGTGGTCAAAGAGAGTAAACGACATTTCTTGCTTTCACCATGATCCATCTTTTTCTATTTGAGTCTCTAAGACAATATAGTGCCCAGCCAAGGAGTGGCCAACAAAAGGTTAACACCTTCTCTGCTCGGGAGAAGGATCCCAGCTGTGGCCCTGCACTGCCTGGACCGTGAACCCCAGACAAATGTTGAACCTGAGTAATCTCACCCAGCATTCTGTGAGAGGAAAGTGCGCTGGGGACAAGGGTGATCCGGGATTAGGAGATAGATTTTGATGAGTGCAGACTGAAGAATATTGACAGTGCTTTTTAGTATTAATGTTATTTTCAAAATAAAACTTGGTTAATGCATCTTTGATTAACAGCTACCTTTGTAGCAGCACATGAGAAATTTTGTTTGAGCAGGACTCATTCGGGATAAAGAGAGTAATAACGTGAGCATAAGAAATGGTGTGATTACTCTTCATAGATGCTGACAAGGCTTGTTAATCTTGTACAGCTAGAGCAGAGGCCACACAGTGATGACAGCAAACCAGACCGTGATTTTTCTGTCTCGCTGAAGTTGTTGCTGCACATTCCTTGAATTCACACCTGTTGCTTGAGATGTTGCCTGCCTGTCCATCTCAGCAATTCTGCTTCTCCTGATATTTTAGTAACTGCCTGATGGCATTCTGATAAACATGTGCAAAAAATATTGTCCTTTGAGACATAAGCTGCTTCAGGCTCTGACCGGTATTGTCACTAAAGTCTGATGGTTTGTACTGTTTTGTATTTTTAGCTTGTTTATTTACTTTTTGTATATTTTGAAGTGAGCGACTAAGTCTTGTGTTAGTGCTTCATTGACAAACAGCACAGAGATAAGCTGATCACAGCTATCAGACCTCACTAATGGAAGGCAGTTTTTGTTCCCAAGAAAAGCCAGCCTGCTTTCCAGTTGCATCTATTGCGTCGGGTTGCTAGAAGGTTTGTAATTGTTGTATATTTTTCTCTCATGAGAAAAACAAGTAACGTCTTAGAAGGGAAGAGTTTATGAAGATAACAGTAACATCAATGCAATTTGTCTTGTGCAGCATCGTCATAATTGGAACAACTGGCAGTTTTGTTTGTTCCCAAATGGTTTGAAATGTACAGCTTCTTTCTACTACACTAGTACCTAAATATTTCTGTTATGGGCATTGCACTAAACTGCAATACCAGATGTTTTCTGAATCAGATGGCTTATAGTTCTCATAAATAAGACAAAAGATGAGAGGGGAGTTGAGATAAAAAGAGGCAATGTGAGATGTGCAGCAGATCAGAGATCAGGTTGACAGTCCATGCTCTGCCTCTCACCTCTGGGTTCTTTATCATCACACTGTCCCTGCTCCTCAGGTCTAAGAGTAATGTGCCCAACAAGAATTGTCATTAAATAGCTGCATTTGAGAGGAGATTCATCTGACAGGTGAAGACAGTAACAAGAAGTTAGCCAGGTAGAACTGTTCATAGATCTGCACAGTTCAGTTTTGAGTCTTGGCTGTTATTTAGAGATAGTTATAATGGATTACTGCAGTAAAGATTTTGTTAAACCTTAACAGTATTGCAATTGCATTGTTTTGTTTTTCTAGGCAGCCTTACGGAGACTGGCAGTTATAAGTCCTGATGGACTTGAAGATTCAGATTTTCAGCAACTAGTAAAGCCCAGACTCGTGGATTCCTTTCTGCTATGCACAAATATGGAAGAGAGCTTTGTATAAATGTGAGCCAAAAACCTTCGAAAAATAATCAAGGCGATAGGTATACAATAAGATAATACATATACATTTTTATTTAGTTTCAATTCTATTGTTATTTATGACTTATTTATTTTAAAACCATGAACATGTGGTTTGTAGGAGCAAAGAAACAGAATGAGGAAACTTGTTTCAGTGGTTTGCAAAGTTAATTTTTTATTTTATTTTCCTGCCAAGTTATTTCAACAGACCTTATCATTGCAACTTAACAAAACATTGTTGTCTTGTTTAATAAGATTGAATCAAGGTAACAAAGCCAAGAATTTGTTGCTCCAATGTTAAATGCTTCTAATAATGTTTTATCACTGATATTTTTTCTACAATTAGAACATTCTGCAGGTTTGTGAGTTTTTTTAAGAAATGCTTTAGTCTCATGCATTTGCTGCATTAGAAGAAAAATAATCCTTAACGCTGCAAGTAAATACTTTGAAACAAAAGGGATGTTACAGTCTTGAGTCCAGTTCTTAATGGTTGTTATTTTTTAACAGAATTATGAAAATACATAACTGTGATTAGCTGAGAAAATTTTTCAGGAAAATTTCCAATACTGGCTTGGAATGTTGCTAGATGTCATTCTTACGTTGTATGAAGATGTGCTTGATTAGAAAGATACACACTTGCAGACAACTCTTTTATTTACATTTACTGAAGTTTCCTAAAGAAACTGCAAGAATTCTAGAAAAATCTTTATGAAATCAAACACGTCACCAATGCGAAGGTACCCACATAAGATTTAAAATCATTACACACTGCATACACTAAATAACCAGAAAATAATAATAAATCAATTGTAACTTTAATTTCCATTTTTGTTGTTGTTGTTTTTCTAACTAGTCCTGTATTTCTAAAACTGTGAAATGGGACTTTCAGGAGCTCTTGGAGTTGACAAAATGAGATTCTACTAAGGATAACAACATAAAGCATAGAGATTTTTTTTTTTCATAAACATCCTGAGAGTGTTTCTCCCCTGACTTCTTACAAAGCAGTCTGTAGATTATGAAAATATACGTATTTTTTTCTTGACGGCTTTCAGCTATTGCTTTGGATCATTTTGTGATCAGCAAGTTTAGGTCACTAGGACATCTGCCAAAAAAGTATGTACATTTCTTCTTTACTGTACTTACTTTGTAGATATGTTAAGCAGCTTAATTCATTAATGTTTATTTAGTATTATGTGGTGTTTAGATGAAAGGCACCAGGAAATTGCTAAACCGTGTTTGCCTTCTGCATTTTCTGCGTCTGAGAAATCTGCCTCACTTCAAGCAATCATAAATGGTGGCTACTTTTCTCTCCCCTTGAGTACATGGGTTAAGAAATCTCTGCCTTAACATTTCTTCCTTGTAATCATTTAACTGTGAGCTCTATCTTGACTGAAGTTTTAAAACATTAGAAACCATACAGTGACCTCTGTCATAAGCAACTACTCAAAGATGAGCATTGAATCAGATGTTTCACAGATGTAATTTCCTGGTAAGATCAGAGGTGAATTCTGCTTTGTTTGCTTACTTTGAGAGAGCTCCTTAAACTTCTGAGCTTGTTAAGATGTATGGTACTGTACAGGTTTAAAAATATTATACAAGTGACAGACTTTAACACTTTCCTCACTAAGGAGCAATACGTGTAGCACCATGGATGCTTTAAATGGTAAGACCAAAATTCTTGGTATAAAGATTGAACTCATAAATCTCATAAAAAATGAACTCAAAAGCTCCCATTGCTATCATGTTAATAGTGTGACAATCCCTAGTAGAATAAAAACCATCGAATTATATTGTGAATGTGCTGTACTGAACCTCGTTCTGTCAGCTGCAACTAACAGATACTGGTTTGTAGATGGGGTGGGGTTTATGCCGTAATAGGTAAAGTTAAAATCTCATCTTAAAAAAATGTCCACACATGTAAAGTGACCTGAAGTAGCTATTAAGAAAATGCCATTATGACCCATAATGTTTTAATGTCATTGAAACCATTTTTGCTAGGTCTGAATTTTCCACCCAAAGTTGTGCACTTTATATACTAAAGTTTATGAGAAAATAAAAATACCTCTTCATTTCCTCTTAATTAACTTGGAAATAAAAAGTCATTAAAAATACTGAAATATTAGTTTCTCATTACTTCTGGATGAATTCCAGATTAAAAATTTTTGCTTTGAAAGTGACTTTTCATTTTGTAAACAAACAAACAAAACCCCAAACAGTAATAAGCCAGAATAAATAATTTAGAATGAAACAAAGTATTTCATATCAAAATATTTTCACTTAAATGGGTATTTTGGTGGATCAATCTTTGGACTCCGTGTATATATACATATACTCTAGTGAGGTAGAGAGTATGTATAACACATTTATGTATCAGTTAATATATATGGACTCATTGACCTACAGAGATTGCATGTAAGTTAGATATTAGCTTAATCATTCTGGAAACTGAATGTTATGCTTGTCAGAAATGTCGTAGTTTCATTTAATTTTTTCTGAACATTTTAAATACTGCATGAGATTAGAAATAGAAAAATGTTCAGTGAACTGCAGGACTCTCTGTAACTTTGTTTACATTCCAGTGGCTTTGTACAATGTGTTCAAATTTCAGCTTTAATTTGGACTGTTTACAGATATACAGGGCCCAGACATTTCACTGATAGAATATTTTTTTCTCATTTTATTGTGCGTTTGGTCCATGAATCATTTACGTGGAATGTTACTTGTCTGACCTGTTCTGTTTAAAATAATATTCGTATCTACAAGGGCTAAGATAATGTCTTGGTAAACTGGATGTTTTGCCTGGTTTTTAGGGTTGCCTGTTAGTATCCAAAAGATGGAAGTTGGTCTGTAGGGTGTGACATTGCGTTAGTACAAGACTGATTTAATAGTATCTCATATGGCTTGTTCCAAATATGTATGTTGACAAGCTCCTTTTAAATGACAACAATCACCAGTCAAAATAACATTGGCTTTTGTATTTTGAGAAATCTGCTTTGATTTTCAGTTTAAATTAATATTAAATTTAATGCATTTAAATTAACACTCTAGATACTGTAAATTATTCATTAACGTTCTCATTTTTAAGGGGATGAAGGGAAAATGGCATTGAGCATTGAAAGATACGTCTAGAGTGAATTTGTTCATTTGAGTTGAAACTGCTTGTCTGGTGGGGAGGCGGGTAAATAATTTCAGCCCTTGACAGGCTAAAGAACCAGGAACAAGAAAAACACGTGGCCATCTGTTTTAGATACTTACATGCTTTGCAGAAATCCTTATCTCTACTTTCTAGCTTGCTTTTGGGTCAGAGTTTCTCTAGTTGTGACAAATTTCTGCCTCTTGGGAGTGTTGTTTGTATAATTGCTAGTTGTCTGAAGAAAGTTAAATTCCAAAGTCTGGTCCTGTTAATTATTATGTTGATAAGGTTTTTGCTGAGAGAAACTAAGTAACAAAAATAGCTTGTTGAGTAGAGGTACTCTAGATGACCTATAACACAAATAAATATTTATTGTTCCCACAACAGGGGGAAGAATCAGCATATTCTCCAGAAAACTTCAGACAAAGCATAGGTATAATAGTCTACTTCCAGGTCTTGGTACTTTTACAAGCAGACTTGATAACTCAGAGTTTACGAATTGATCGGTCCACTGCCAAATAATCACTGAATCAAAGTAATAAAGGAAAACCACTAGACCTAAAGAGAAAACACTGTGAAACCAAAGATTTTTCTCTTTCCTTTTCAACAGCCAATCAATGACTTTTTGTTTTAATAATTCAACTGTGCCTTGAACTCAATGGAACCAATGGGAAACCAGTGGGAAACAAACAAAAAAATGTAGTAGGTAATTTTTCTAATTTGCTTTAGAGAGAAAATAAAAGGGATAAAAAGGCTTAAATGGTGTGAAGAAGGAGGTGTGTCTAACTCGGTACCTTTTCCATCACTGTTGTGATCACCTGTGTCACAAATGTCTAACTGAAAGGTACACTGTTTGTTCCCTTTTCTTGAAGCTTTCTGGATATTGCCACTATCTTTTAATGACCTTTCGTCCATGTCCTCCACAACCTTTAGAATGTGACTTAATGATGCACACGTCTTCAAAGTAACTTACTGATTTTGGTGTTTATAAAAAATAATCAAACTTTTTTTTTTTTTTTTTTAAATCCCACCCAATGTAAACATCTTCTATTTGAGTAGTTCTGAAAGGATATACCTGACAAGAAATGTCTGTTATGTATGTTCCTCACGTAAGGCAAAGTTTATGATAAATCAAGAGGATATATCTAAAAAGATTCAGAAACAGCCATGTGTGTTTTCACTTTCCTTAGAAGAATAATTATGGAACGGGCCCAAATGATCTAGGGGAGCCGTCTTTGAAGCCGTGGTAAGTCAGTGTGCCTGCACTGCAGTAAAGAAAAGCCAGAGCTAACGCTCAGGTTTCAAGATTCTTGCTAGAATTAGAACTGTAGAGGTGTAACACATAAAATAAACAAAATAAAATAAAAAAAAAAAAAAATAAAGTAAAAATAAAAAATAAATAAAATCTCACAATATGAAGCTAATGATAAATGACTTATAAAATTTCATTATAAATATGAACATTTATGGGGTACACTTTGTACATTAAGCAATGTACTTGTTTATACATGCTTGCTTCCACTTCCAAAGATACAATGCCCTTTGTCATGGCTCTTTACTTTTATGCTGCTTAAGTATTAAAAAAGCCACACTTTTTTTTAGAGCAGTATTTATTACAAATTAGTGATTTCAAAAGTTTACCCTGTCTTCTGGGATGGATAAACACAAAAGTGACTAAATACCATGAAGCACAGCCAATCATCTACATGAGTGTCTCATCCTTAAAAGGACACAAACTTTCTGGAATGAGGTAGACTAATTATTGGTTGAGAACATCTGGAGTAGAAGAAATCTATCATGCTTTACTCTAGGGGAGAATTCTCATCTGTTTTAAAGTTCAGTTCTGCAAGTATAGTCCAGATCAGTAATTTAGAATTTAGAAATGGACTATTCTTTCTCGTCGAGGATGGCTGCCCAGGACAGTATACATAATACCATGGAACTGCCTTTTTTTGTGTGTGTGTGTTTCCAGTGGCTATGGAAAACAGTGCCAAGGATTTGTTTGGAGGAGTTGTCTAAACGTCTCAATGTCTAACTATTAGTTCAAATCTTGTGAGATGAATTCCAGACTCAGTCTGAAGACAAAAGGAAGGCACTTTTTCAGCTGGGGTTTCATGTGCTGTTCATGTACCAAATACAATTCCCTCCAAACCAGAATTTTTTGCAACATCAGACTCTCTGTTTGAAATTACTGAGACATTATTTTCTTGTTTGGTATACACTAGATGATGAGTCCTGTTTGCCAGTATTGTAAAATAAGGAATAGCTGTACTAACTCATCAAGCTCAGAATATTATACCAGATTATACATTCTTCTTAGAGAAAAATCTCTTGTATTTAAAGAGAGGGAGAAAGAAAACAGGTCACAGGACACTAACTCAGAATGGTGTCCAAAGTGAGCTATCCTGGACAGTATGTGGAATACCATTGAGCTCATAAATAGCATTGCACATGTCAGGAAAGCTACTGCTCACCAGAAAACAAGAAAACACGACTCCAAGCCAGCATCCCTTCTTTCCCAAAAAGTAGTAAGCTGAGCTATAAGGAGAAAAAAATTCCTCTTAGGTTTCTAAATTTGTTTTGGAATGGTGTTGTACTGTTATTATCTTGTCTTTACCTGTGAAGTGGTCATCTTTGGCTTTACTTGTATTAAAGTTCTCATGATAATTACTGTTATAATATTTTTTTTTCTTGAACTCAAAATTTTTAGCTCTAAATATGGTATTAGATAAATAAGAGATGAAGAAATGAAAAATGGGTGCTGAAAAGATACGAACCTGAAACTTGGAAAATTTGAAGAGATTTCTCTTTAGAAATGCATTGCTGCATAAAAACATATTAAAACAAGGGTTTGATTAAACAGCTTCTTAATGAAGTAAATAACTGACAAATTGTGTGAAGATGTTCCTTTTCAACATAGTGAAAAAACGTATTATGGTTATACACAAATTTGATATTTCCAGCTCTTAAAGACTCAAGAGAACTTCAGAATTGGAGTATTTTTGGAGTTTTTCACTTCACAGTTTGAGACAATGAGGTGAGTCTCTTATAAATTAAAATCGTAAGATAAATATAGGTGCATCTTAAAACCAATGTCCATTAATGTGCCATTTCACAGACATCACTTTACAGTAGGCAAGAGTTACAGAAGTTCTTGGATATGCTTTTGCTGTACTGCAATAAATTCCTTTACGTATTTTTTCCCCATGATAGGGGAAAGAATAGAGGTGACAGCATTTCCATAGCTACAGTTGACTTCGTCAACATCTATGTTCTGAATTTTTGCACTTGGCCAGATGGCTACCAGGCTTGGACCACAGGATAACAGTTAAGAAAGACCCCTTAATTGCCAGGCAGAGTCTGGGACCTAGCAGCATCATAGGTACACCCCGATTAATGATGATTATTTCCAGGCCATCCTACTGGAAGTCACGCTGGCATGCTACAAGCATAAATGGAAGTTGATTTCTATCAAGACTATTGCTAAATCCTTCCATGGAAATCTCTGCTGCAGTGCTTACTGTGGCTTAAGCACTGAGCTAGCAAACCTTAGCAACCCTTTCTTGAATCACGAATATGCTTTCCATCAATGCTGCAGATGATGATATCTGTGTGGTGGTTCACTACTATGTTACTTTCTGATTTTCTATGTACCCTTCCAGCTGATGTCAACCGATTAATGCTTGCTCTCAGAGTGAATCTGAGCTGAAGGATTTGCATGGCCCAATATAAGGAAGCAACTGAAAGAACAAACACATCATCTGTGGACCCCAAGACAGTGACATGTTTTACCATGTATCTGCTGGTGCCGTCTCATTGCTCAGTTACATCTGCATCAAGGCAATCTCTTGGCCTGGTGCCTTGGCTAAAAGGTTGTCTGTTTTCGCATTTGACAGTTGTTTACATCTGACAAATATTTCTCCTCAAGTAATAAAATCTTATCTATTTTTCCCTTTTGAAAGCATTTTACTTAAAATAGTTACCAAAATGCTGAGCAGTGCAATCAGATAGAATTTCTGGATTCTGCTGCAAAGATTAGATAAATGTGCATGAATTGTTTCTACTCTCATTCTTTGTCTCTCTTATGTAGACTAAAAACTACAGGGGTATAGTGTTCCTTTCCATCTTTTTGTATGATACTAAGTTCTCTAAGATTCCTCATTTCATTTGAGACCACTTAAAGATAATATATTAAAAATATATATCAATACAAAGTCTAGCTCCTGTGGCAGTACCAACATGTTCTTTGTGTTTGTAGCCCTATGAAATTCCTTGTATGGAAATGTCTTTGTAACTTGTTTTGCAGTTACTAATCTGACATGGCTTTAACTGAGATGGTGGCCTTTTGTGTCCAAGCATATTTTCAGCTGCAGCATTCATTCAAAAAAAACCCCTGAATTCAGATATCTTTCCATTGATACATCTATTGTTTGCAACCTCATCTGAGTTCCCCTTTCATGTGGCAATGCATTTGCTGCTTCTCATGCTCAACTGCAGTTCTGCCTTCTTCATTTATCCGTTGATCACCTTCATAATTTGTTCACTTTTCTCGTTATGCGTGTCAGTAAGAAAATGTCCCAGATCTGAGAAATTTTTCTGATGACACAGTTTTGATTTTTATTCATGGTAAAGGATACGTTTAAAGATTTAGTTGTTGCTAATAATGTACAAGATCTTTCTTTGTATGCTGAAATCCGCCATCAATTTCAGGTCCAGCTTCCACATAAGCCCCACTAAAGCCTTCAGGGGAAAGCTCAAGTGCCAGTACTGCAGTTGTAGCCTTGTAAAGTAGAATTTTATTATTTTATCTATAGCGTTTGTTACTCGTCAAATGTCTTTCTAAACTGATTAGTTCTTTTTTACTTTATCACACTGCTACCTACAGTAGATAAATTCACCTGGTTTTAGTTGAACAGAGTCAAAAGTACACTGAGCCCTTTTTTTCCCTTTGTTATTTTAGAAATTTAGCTCGTGTTTTTGTTCTTGCGGTTGTCAATGATTAATTGTGAATGATCTGTGAAGCATTAAATAGACTGTATACTAATGATACATTAACTCTACATTACCCTATTAACCATGAAACTAGAACACATGTATTGGTATCAAGGTGAGCAGGAGAAAAATATTAATACACCGTGATTTATTAATAGTGGAGAGGAGGACAATTACTTTGTCAGGCAGGCAAAATTATCTCGATGATAGAAGAATAAGTCTCTTTACTTGGATCTTGGGGATGTGGAGAAGCAAGAAAAAATTTGCATAACTGAAGTACTGGGTGTGGAATTGCCTAAATCAATAAACCTTCTAATTCTATTTGGAGAATGGCACTTATTACTAAACTTTCCTTCCAAGCTAATTTCACCCCCCCAAAAAAGAGGGGGAGGGGGTAAGTTTTAATTCCAATTTAAAGATTGTAGGCTGGTGGGGCAATAATTGAAAAAGCTGCTGAAAATTAAGTCATTAAAACGTGGTTTTAGTACAGAGGTATTATTGACATCAGGATCTCGGACTAAGTATTTTGAATTAGTTCTCAAATACTTATGAGGTAGAACATATTTCACTAAAGAAGTGTGGTTATATTTTTTTGTAAAAATTTTCTTTCTTAAATAGGTTATATTTTTAATTAAAAAGGTTTCTATTAACATAAACACAAACGATACCGGCTATTAAAAGAAACACAAATTAACACCGCTATTTTAAAAAGCTAACAAGCAAAACTATTTTGTTTAGAGAAGAGCCACAACACAAATAAGTTGAAAACTCCCTAACCATTTTCTAGGGTCTTGCTGCATATGAATAAATACTTCAAGTTATTTTCTGATGGGTGTCAATAGAAAAACTATATATTTTATTCAGATTCTGAAGCTACTTTTCCTAATATAAAACTATTTCCAAGTCTTAGCTGTATTCAGTAGAATAAAAATATGGCTGTGGGTAAGTAAAAAGTTTAGAAGTATGAAGTAATTATTTTAATAAATTTCAGTTTAGCAGTTCTTCTAAGGCCTAGTGACTGCACTAGTGGAATAAACTTCTCATTTACAAACTGTGTTAAGGTCCTGAAACAACTCTTCACTTTTCAGTAACTCTCAGCAGTTCTAGATCCTATGTTTGCCTTTCCATAGGATTTTGCCAAACAGGCTTTCATATTTTGTTTTCTTTCAGGACATTTGTCAGAGGTCATATGTCCCTTTTTACCCTGAGCCCAGACACTCCAGCATCAAAGGACAAAAGAAAATCTAGTTTTCCCCAGGGTTTACTTTTCAGTCACAGGCAAGTACACAAACATCCCATGGTTTTACCTGCAGCAGTTTTGTACTCCTATCCTGCAAACTGAAGGTCTGTTACATGTGGGAGGCCAAGAGCCGAGAAATGTGTGAAGTATAAGCAAGTTTAAAGGTCTTGCTGAAAGTGCTTCCTCCTGTTGAAGATTCAGCAAAGTCTTCATCATTTGGAGACTGCTCCATGGCCGCTAAGGAGTTCAGGTGTCTGCTGCCTTCATTCAGTGTCCTGTGGACCTGTTTACTTTTTCAAAAAAACTCTTGAGCCGTAACTTCTCTCTTTTCGCATCAGGACAGCTGAGAGCTGCAGCCCTGTGGATAATTCTGATTTTTTCTGCATACCTCTTTTTTTCCACTTTATCTGTAATGCTTGCCCACTGAAGATTGTTTGCTCATGACAGGCTTTTCTGAAGTCTAGAAAACTGCAATTAAAATCACCACATAACTAATGTATTTCTTCTGTGAACAGACAGCATTATTTTACTAATACTGAAGCATTTTCTGGAATACTTAATAATTAGTGAATTTTGTCAGGGGCAGTTGCTCATATTATTCTCCTCTAGTCATGCACTTCCAGTAAAGTCAATACATTCCTCTTAACAGTTCAAGTAAAAAGTGTTGTTTTCAATTTTAACTTATTTTTAAAGAAAGAAAAAAATAAAAGCTTAACATGAAGGTTTGATTTTTGAAAAATAGAAAGCAATCAGGAGAATCTTGTAAAAGGAGTCAATCCTCATGTAGCAGCCCAGAGTTTTACCATAGGCTGCATTTTTCTTTTTTTCTTGAGAAGGAGTACAATGTTGCTATTGTTCAATTTCATGTTAGTTCTGGCTGCTATTCTACAAATCCCATTGACAATATAGTAACCTACAGGCCCCTTTACAGCTGGGTGGGAAAGGAATTGAAACAATAATATTTTAAATATTCTTTAAAAGTGCTTGATAGTTTTGTAACTCATTCAAGTGACCCAGTCACATGAATAAGGACATTTTAAGAGTCTTAGTGAGGCACTCGAGTCTTATCTCAGTTCCTAAAATACTTAAGAGCTAATTTTCCTTACGTGTGTAATGTCTCTAGTCAGTTTGACTGTTTCGATCTGGTTTAAATCTGAATAAGATTAAGTCATTTACAGACCTGCAAATGAACCTTTCTGAAGTCTTTAAAATGCTGTTGAATTTATCAGAAATACATAATCATTATGCACTGCTATGCATTCAGATTCTCTTCCAAGTCTTAAGGGATGAATGTAGCCAGAAAGCCAGTTTCTCTTGGAGCCACCTGGTCACATGAAAAAAAAATCACACAAAACATCTTCTTGCACTGGGAATTGTTGAGGATTAATTTTGTCTTCCAATATTCTTCAAAAAACCAAAAAAAGCAAAATTTGTCTCTAAAGAAGAATAATATTAAATTATTCAGAAAACGAAGTTCATACTACAGAATTTTTTTGTAACAGAATAAGTTTTTCTTAGCTTGGTTTTGCATATTATCATGTTATGTGGATTTGATTTTATTTTTAAAGAGCAGAGCAAGTAATTTTTTGTTTGATTCCATGATGCAGTAAAATATAAAGTGATGAAAAGTTATTAATTTTATGGAGAGCAATGAAAGGTGATACAGCTGCCAGATGCAAGGAGTGAAGGTCAGTATAAGCAAATGAATATCCATTGATGTTGTGTCTCAATTAAAAATCCAGATTTTACCTGGCCTTGATTTTAATCAGATATTTATTTGAAGATTTATGCTCCTATGGAGACTTAGGGTGCAATTGGGAATGGAAAGTACCAGGAATCTCTCTCTGAATGTAGCTGGCCAGGAGGAGTATGAGCCCTCCTCCCATAATGTGGGAACTCTGGGCCTTATGGGCTTCTTGTTCCCAATGGGTTTGCAGAAAAATATAGCCATGAAAACCAGGCAAACTGAAGCATGAGGTCTCATTTTTCATGAGAGGAGTGAAAGAGCAAGTGAAAGCTGAAAAGAATCGAACCCAAGTGTTTAAGAAGGAGACACTATTGGGGCTTGTTTAAACTTGGGAAAAACAAGTGTTGCAGGGACTGGATATGAACACTATAACTGGAAAACCAGTCAGAGTCACAATGAGGGCTACAGTTATAATCAAAGTATCATTGAAAACTTTGATATTTATGAAGTATCAAATGATATAGGAAGAATTAATACAACACTAGATACTGTTTTCTATAAGCAGTGACATTACTTTGCAATTGACAAATAATCTGTGTGTGGTTTGGTTTACAATGGTGGCATGAGTTCTATGATCTCAGTAATTCATCGACAGAGATTAGAAAAATGGATACATTCTTTTTCTGTCAAAACACATAGATGTAAACCAAAGCAAAATGAGTCTCTCTGCTCTCTCAACTCATGATGTATTGCAAACTGAGTTTTCAAAAGCTTCTTTTAGTTGTACTTAAGGACTTGCTGGGGGAGAAGTGGTGACATCTACTGGAATTTTAAAACACTTCATCCTGTGTTTCCAAAGCTGCTAGGCAAGACATATTTGGTTTAGGTCTAAAGTTGGATGAATAATGCAGAAACAATTTCTACTTATATTTGTGCAAATTTGGAAGCAAATCTTCAGCCATCTTGGGGTTGCTTTTGGTTTCATTTCCTGCACACACTCATAGAGTTATTAAACTTTAATCTTATAACTGTTGGCAGAAAATAAATGTTAAGCTCACACAGGGATACTATGAAAAGTGAATTTCTAATGTGCTCTCTGTAAGCCTGTGTACCACAAATCTGATGCCATGAGTTATGTTCATTAGACTGGAGGATGGAAACAATAATAAGTGATTTATGGAACCAACTGCAATTGAAGAGCAAGTTTGTGCTTGGAGTAGCAACCTTTTCCTTTAAAAGAAATTTTTAAAAAATTCAATGAGAAAGGAATATGTGAAGCAAACTGCAACCCGCTCCCCACATTTCATGGAAAGAAGGAAGGAAACTCATCCATCATTAAATGCATTCATTAAAAATTGTTCACTCAGATCCATTTAAACCTTGTTCTAACTTTAATCTCTTGATTTCTTGGGGCTAGGTTGTGATGTGTACTGCATGCCCAATAAGAGTGTGAAGGCTGTTCTCGCATCCTGATGTAGGTTACTTGGACCTTCGGATGGGGCCTGGAGGAGCAGCAGGGTTATACATCTGCTTCCTCTCTCCCTGCAAGGGAGCGTGCGGAGGGAAAGGGGGATGGGATTGCAGAAGATGAAGCAATCTCTCTTTGCACAAAAAAACCTCTGACTGGCTTGCTGGGATTGGCTGGGGGTCAGGGTTTCCCAAAATTTTACTGCTATGAACCAGTGGTAAAAAATTCCCCCTGGGACAAGGAAGTTGTAGGCAATAAATTGGCCTTTGAGATGTACCCTTGAGATGTGTTTTCCAATGTTCTCTGTGTGCTATTGAAATTTACCTATCCCACCCCCTTCAGTCTATGCCTAATATTCAGTCCTTAAAATCCAAAGAGTTTATGACTTTACAAAATTTATGGCCTGATTGTATGATGCAATTGTGTCATACAATTAAAAATCAGAGAAAGTGAGGAGTAGGAGGAGTTTTCCCGCTCTCCTTAAACTAAAAGCCAAATTACCAAGGTCTGAAGTAGTTCAACAGGCTTTCAGCAACTCTCTATTTTACCTGGCACTTTGCATTTTCAGCCTTTGCATACAACGGACTAAAGAAACCATGTGATTTCTGGTGGGTGATGTTAAATGATTGTTCAGTGCCTGATTGAAAACTATCCAGTGGAGTCAAATTCATCTTCCTAGTAGGAAAGCTAATCACTTTATGATTTTTCTGCAATATTTAAAGTAAGAAGCACAAGAAATACCAGGCAAAAATGGAGAATGATGCTCCTTGAAGTCCCACCACCATTTTTCATTCTTATTCAGAACGGTTTCAAGTATTACATATGTAGCTGGTTCACATTATTATGCCTATTTTGTTATTCATGGGTCTTGGTGGGTGGTTGGTTTTTTTTTTCCATTATATAAATTTTGTTAAAAATAATCTAATCTGTGAGAAATTTTCTGTAAGGCTTTCCACTAAGCTGTCCTAAGGATTTTCTACTGTTAAGGAGATTTATTGTTATGGTATGACAAAAGGAAACCATCTGCTCTCATTTATCAAAATGCAAGTCTACCACCAGGCTTACCTCTAATTCTGAAAGCTGCAGATGTGTGAAGATTTTATGTTGATTTTTGCACCTGTGAGCATATGACCTGTTGTAATTCCTATTCCTGCAGCCTTCAGTTGAGTCCTCTGAATCAAAGTAGATCCCCAGTCACAACAGCTTTTCTAGTAATGGGCATTGTTTCACTTGGCAGTGAGCTCTGGTTATGAGTCTGCCTGGCTAAAGAGATTGTGAGTGTGATAGTCTAACTTACCTACTACAAAATTGGATCTGTTTGGCTGTCACTTAGCATTATGGTGAGAAACTCTGACATGACAGTTTTCTGACTTTATTAATATGTTTAAATCCTCTGAACAAATTTTGTTAGTTCATGTTGACTTCTCTGCATTGTGTCTCTGGTTTGCTAGACTGACAAGTTTCTATGAATCCATTGCTCTTATTTAGCTGGCCTGCTGCTCACAAGTTTCTCTAGATTTATCATTACACATATAACACATTCTTAATTTAACAGAGGTTCCCTTAGTCTGTATGTATATCCATATCCATTTCTAACCATTTTCATGGCTAAAACATATTCTTACTATAGACTTTTAAATATCAGAGATCTGTACACAAAGTTTTTGTATATTTTCAGTTAGTACTTTCCATAATTACGCTTTGCTGAATCAGGCCAGGGTGCTCAGTCTGTTTGGGAAACATACCTGTACATAAGAAATGCAAAAAGTTGCCTGTACAAGGGAGCTGCCATACCATCTGGCACAAGTTCATAGTACTTTAGTACTGCACCAGCTTATAGAAGCTGAAGGTCTGGCTGAAGACACAGCTACAATATGCTATGTTAAGCTAGTAAGACAATAAATGATTGAGAGTGCAAGTACTAAAATCTTCCCCAGACAATAGTACATGATATCCAAATAATAGTTATGGTAAATCTGTCTGAAATGTATTCCATATAATTTGTGGCAAGATTTGCTTTCAATCAGAGATTACAGAGAACATTTACATTAGCAATGAGAATTACCCTGAATAAGAAGCTCATTATTTACTATATTTGCATTTTGTTGAGTTTATTAGTAGCACCGCCTGATTAGATTTTGTGGATCCTTTTCTATCCTTTCTGCCTGAAAGCCCAACTATGGAACATTTCTGAAAGCAACAATTGTGATTTTATAATGAACCACAAGAGGGGGGAGAATGAACATAAATGAAAGAACTTGATTTTAATGAACAATTGTTACATTTAGGACAATGGTGTATCAGTGCTGAATTTAAGAACCTTGGCGAGGTGTTGTCTGTGGAATGAAGAGTTTGAACTAATGGTGAGATGCTGTTCCTAAGATTCATTTTTTCAGCTCTGCTGATTTATTACTGAGCTTCACTTAAAGCTGTGGACAAACTACACTTCCAAAGCTGCAAAATACCATGCTGGGTGCTCATCCCTTTCCTTATTGCCCTGATCAAACAGAAAAAATTGCTAATGAAATGATAAAAATAGAGATCTCTGTGACCTGAATAATCAGTTGTAAAACCTCCTACCCTGCCTTTTAATTTTTCCCCCAATTATACAAGGGAGTTCTCTAACTCAAATAATCAAGGAATTTCTCCCTGGTGCATAGACGAGTTTTTGGTGTCAATACAAAAATTAAATCATCTCACTGTTGTGATCGAGGACTGACACAGAACTGGTGAAATCGCAAGAGTAAGGCTCATAGTTCCTTGCTCCTCACTATAGTGATGACAAAGCTGGGGACTCCTAGAGATGGTACTTGGGGACTGCTGAGAGCACATGTCCCTCCAGCTGGATCAGCTCTTGGGAGAGCAAGTGCAGGCAGCTTGGACAAGCAATCAGCTTCCTAAGCCCAGGCCTCTGTGGGCTTGGTGGAAGTTCCTATAGCCAGCAAGGATAGAAAACAGATTTCAAGAAGCCACCTGCTCCACTATCCACCTTCTCTTGTTTCAAAGTGGACAGGCAGCTTTCCCATTTTTTAGTCCTCTGTATCTCATGTTCTGTGTCCCTCCTGGTCTAGGTTGTCAGTCTCCAGGGAGATGGATAGGAAAGAAAATGAATCTTATTTCCCCCCGGAGTAAGAAAGAAGCAAAGCAACAATTATAACAGTAATATGAGGATGGTATTGCAGCAGGTGGTTGCAACATGGCAAAAAATAGTAGCATAGGCAGCAAAACTTTTCAGTTATTCTCCGCAAGTAATTGTGAGTAGCCCAGTAGACTCTAACTCTGATAGAACACCACATAATGTTATTAGGCAAAATTATAATATCCTTAATTTCATGTTCAAAAGCTGAATGGTGCTGAAGGAAGCTTGAAGAAGGAAATTAAGACAGTTACACTAGAAGAAGACAGAATGTTGATTACCAGCAGTGAGATATCCAGATTTGACTAATGGCACAGTTATTGTATGCATGAGCCCTAATGGTGTTTAAGTGGTTGCTAGAATGAATGCAATTAATGTAATTTATTTGTCAGCATCCAAACACCATAATACTCAGAATCGGATGGGAGGTCCCTTGCCTAGCGTAGAGCCCTATGAATATTTTTCAGTGTCTTTTCTCACAAGCACACAAAACCAATGACTTTGATTTTTTTTTTTTTTTTTAATTCTCGACACATTCAAATTACAGATTAAGCTTTTGAGACTTCTCATTTTATGGCTGTGCTTTTGATCTCACATTTTTATAACCTTGTGACCATTTCAATATCTTTACTTTGTGTTTTGTTTGTTTGCTTGTGTTTGTTTTGTTTTGATTGGTAGGGTTTGTTTTATTTGGTTTTGTTTTTTCCCCCTCCAGATCTAAATACCTCACAAATATCAGATATGTGGACAAAACCACCTTAGTGCTCTTGCTTGATATTTTCCTGCTTACACAGGGAGTCAGGGGCATCAATCCCGTTGAGAGCTATTTCTTTACAAGATATAGTTCCTCCAGATGTGTATAGTAGCTCTACTGCTACTCTTTAACCTCTACTTGCGCTAGTGTGCAAACACTCCTAGCTTTGGCATTGTTCCTAGTCAAATCAGAGCAAAAGCAGATTCGTTATTATTGACAAATGAAAATTAATGGATATGTTAGGGTTAATAGCAAAACTGTCAACATGCATTTTCTTTTCAAGCAAGTTATTAAAATATTAAAAGCCTCTTTGAGTTACTGCTCCTCTCTGCACTGAGGACTGACATTGTAGGACTGTGGTGAGCCATGGTTGCCTTCAGTCGCAACCATGCGATGAGCCATGGTTGCCTTCAGTCTGGATCCAAACCAATTACCTTACTGTGAAGCCACCAACAGGAAAGCTGTGACTGGGCTGTATATCAAAGATCAACACAAATAGGATCTTTCAAAACCGCCAGATTAATTATTTTTCATTAATAGTTTCTCGTTCAAGATGGAGAACCCTTCCAAATCAAGGCACAAAAACCTTGGAACTGCTGTTTACAGAAGCAGACGTATTTTGATGAGGGTTTATGGATTTCTCAAATTATTATTTACATGCTAAATAATACTTTATTTTTGACACCCCTCTATACCAGGGATGTCAAACTCATTTTCACCAGGGCCCACATCAACCTCGCGGTTGCCTTCAAAGGGCCAAGTGTAATTTTAGAACTGTATAAATGTAACTACTCCTACACCCCTGTTCCATTGTGAATAGTGGAGCTATACAAATTTATATGACTGCTTCATCTTTATTCCCCCTGACTTACATGACTAGCTTGAAGGCAGTGTCATGTTGAGGATAGCTTAAAATAGCATAGAAATATTTCTCTTCAGACATATAACTACAAATGGAAAGCTTCCCTTTTTTTCTTTGTCAGAGTTTGGCTAGCGAAATGTACCCAGTAAAGAGCATAGTTAATAGGGAAGCTCCTTGTAGTGGAACAAATAAACAGCTAAAAGTAGCAGTCTTGTTAATCAATGAAAGACTAAAATTTAGCTCTGATTCAGATAGCAATAAGTGAGAAGCTTGATTTAACATAGTGGTTGAATTCTACCATGCATTATTTCCCATGCATACAATCTATGCAATGATAAACCTGAGCTACTTGAGTTTTTTACCTTCAACAATTACCACTAGAAAACCACAAATGGACATTTCATTTTTCCCTTGCAAGAGCTTTAAAACATAAGGTAAACCCTGCTGCCAAATCACTTTTACGGGAACCTCACAATCCTGCTCACTAGTTTTACTCCAGTTAATTAAAAGCAACGCTCCTGCCCTTTGCTGTGATTTCCAAGGTATTCACAGGGGCACGTGCCCCATTGAAAGTCATGAGTGAGACTGAATTGGGGGTCCCTGGTGGGTTCATACCCCAGGGCTCTTATACCTGGGGATTTGAGCTACAGTGCTCATAAAGTCCTCTTCTCCAAAAGATGGAAGCCATACAATGCTGAAATGAGCAGGCCACATAAAATCTAATACAGCGATGAAAATGAGCGTACTCAGTCCTGATTCTCTTGTTTTTTTCAAATAGGATTGATAATTTTGATGCCTCTGTAAAGAGGTGAAATGAATGTTTAAATATATATTTTTTTAACACATTCCTGTCTGTAAAAGTTCTTTAAGCATTCTGCGTTCTCCTTGCTTTGCAATTAAGTTTTCTGGTCTTTCTAATGTGGTCCTCTGGGTGCTGGAAAGTAACAAAAACAAGAATGCATTTAATACCTGGCCTGGTGTCTTGGCAGCAGAGCTTAGCACTCCAGTATGGGGAGTAACAGGTTCAAGACCAACCCCAGGAGTCTTACTACTTGGACTGGTAGAGGGCTAGCGTAATGCACAGACAGTGAGCTCATTCTGCAGGTGGAGTGTTCAGCTGCATTGATCTTGAGGCAAACTCAGCCTGCTAAGGTTTTGGAGAAACATTGGCTCTGATCTAAAAGGAAATTGTGCTGCCTTTCCCTGTCTTTCCACTAGTTTAGCTTGCAAGCTCTAATAACATTAAAACATACTTTAAGAAAGAAGGCTGACGCAGCTACAGAAACACAAAGTAATTTCCTAGAAATAGTAAATACAATAAGGAAAACTCTCTAATCTCTCATTAGGTAATTGTATTTTCATGGGGTCAGCCAGCCTCCCTGGCCAGGTTGAGGTCAATTCTAAAATATGCGAATTATATACATTAGGCATCTGTTAATGAAGCATAAATTTCATCAGCAATCTGGGTGCCAAAATCAACTCATTTGGGTACATGGTTTGCATCTACAGTGGTGTCTTATGGATTTGTTCCATAGCTGAAACAGCAAGTTTGTGTAGGTGACATGAATGGCATATAATAAGGAAAAAAAAACCACCAGAAGCACCTTAGAGGACCAGAAATCCTCTGAATTTTTGCTAGATGAAATGCAGAATTCAGTGGGTTTTAAGATGACAGTAAATAAAGAGTAAGGAAGAGATCATCTTACCAGAGCCAAGAACATCTGATCAGTGCTAATAATGATTTCCTTTGATGAAGATGAAATAAAAGTAGATAAATATGAAATGGAGCTTCAGTTTAAAAAATCACCAGTATTTTGCTCAGGTCTATCACAAGTACCTTGGTAGAGCAGCAGCAAGATACCACCCCATCAGCAATCAAGCAATAAACCCTCATGCTTCTTACTTCTCCTGTCAGCCTAGGGTGTTAAATGTAGGATTTGTTCCCAACAATGGCCAATCTATAAATAAGAACAGGTTCAGTAACCCTTATGCTAAACCTTATGATGATGATATGACAACAGTCTTCCTTTGCAGACACGTAAGCAAAAAATGTTTGCCTGCTTTGGAAGTGAAGTGAGGCTATGTGTTCCCTCTCAACATGCAGGCTGGAATATTGCTTTGTTTTATTTAACCACCACAGGGTCTAAGGACTGCAATGACTTTGCCCATTTTTTATTGCCCATTAAAGTGTTTCAGAGTAGTAGCCAATGTGAAAAAGAATATGAAATGAAATAAATTCTTTGGAGTTCAGAAACAGCTCCTTTTCATTCATTAAGTTTCCATAGCTGAACACAGGATTGGTGTGTGCTTTGGCAGTGAAAAATAACATTTCAGAAAGAGCAAACTTTACCAGTAGCACATGTTGGAGCAACACTATAGGCTCTAAGTTGTGTTAAGCCAACTGTAAGTTTGACAGCAGAAATATATCAGTCTCTTTAAACAAATAATCTGAGGAATATATGTAGATCCATGTGAGCTGTTCTTTTAGTTTTAATTCAGTCATTTTCATGTGAAGTAGAGGTGAGATTTTAGTAGGCAATTGCATGAATGAATTATTGGGAAAAAGAGCACACCATCCCAAGAATTGTCCCGCAAGACACTGAATCCCAATGGGAACTGATGACCAGCAAGCGTGTGAGGGGAAAAGATATTACCTAAATCTTCATTCCTCTTCCTTCTCCAATTGAGGAGAGGATGGGTAAGTAAAGGCAAGTTAGTCCTCCTTATTCCTGTGTATCCAAACTTCAAGGAACAAGGAACTGACTAAACAGAAATATGGAGACAAGGGGGCATATATCTCTGTGCTTGTATGTGAAAGGAGAAGGTAGATAGAGACTGCTATCCAATCCGAGCCACAGCCTGACACTAGGTACCTGTATGTGTATTTTAAACCTCAATTTTATGCTGCTTAATAAATAAACCTTAAAGCTTAGATGAATCAGAGTACAGCATACATTACCTGTTAGCAAGAGTAAATTTTGTGTTCTGTCTTCCTCACAAAAAATCATTTTCTTCTTGCAAATTAAGGAAAGTCTTTCTGTTTTCCTAAACTATTAATAGAATAATCTGTCTTCAAGGGACAGATCTCAATGATCCTGTCAATTTAAATAATGAGATATATCTTGAGGTTGATTTTTAAAGTATTATGTAGGCATCTAGGTACAGAACTCCATGTAGATTTTGTTCCTCACTTGAAAAGGACGTAATTTTCTTGCTCTCTCAGAAAATATTTATTAACTTAATAAAGAGCTTGATAAGCTCATTTTTTGGTGAAATCCACCTCTCTCATGGACAGAGACCACTAAACATCTATTTTCTTTAGAGCTTCTCCACTTGTGCCACCTGCTGCCATTCATCATGCTGTCCTGTTCACACAGTTTGGTAGCTCAAATGATTAGAAGGTACTATGATGAATGGTGCCAAGCAGTAAGCAAAATATACCCATGGATACTGAAGAGAACTTGGAATATTTCGGTGGCTTATATATGTATACGGTATAGTGATACATACTCCATTGTGCCTTTGTACATTATGAGCTATCACTAATTCTGTAACCACCGAGTTTTTGTGTTCAGTTCAAGTCCAATTATTCTGAGCTTAGCCTGAGTGAGTATCTCTCTTGCACAGCTAAGGAGGAGGTTGACTGCAAGACAAAATACTAAGAGATAGTAGCCAGTAACAGAGAACAAAGTTTTGGTAAAGAATAACCAGTGGATGAGAAGGTTACTTGGTTTGAATATAAACGAGAACATTTTTGAGACAGAATGATATGTATCAGAAAGGACATATGAAGGCATGACCCTTAAGAGTAGTTAGCATTCATATAAACTAATAGCTCTTCATTAGTGGAAATGCAAAACACATAGACTTTTCTATGTGCATCCATACCTGGCTGTAAAACACAATGAGACCCACAGAATCCCACCCATTTACTTCAGTGGGCTTTGGGACAGACCAGGGATTGCCACATTGGAGTGACGGTACAAAGTACCTTTAGAGAGGCTGATTGTTTCCATTCTGCTGCAGGTAACTGTGTTACCGTCTAATGTTTAAGACATGTTTTATGTGTACTAGTTGAAAAGAAGCAGATCCTGATTGCCTCTGCAAAAGAAAGCAGTGAGTGAGACACGTTAGGTTTTTAATACTGTCAGCTTCCAGGTCAAAAAGGACCGATTCTCTTTTTGAAAATCTCTGTTCTGTTGAAATTAGTACAAACACTATCATGAATTTCCTGGGAGAGGGGAGGAAATCAATGACATATTTCCCCCTTTATCCGTCTAGCTCTGGGGAATGTAACGCTGATGAATATGCTGGCTTTTGTAAGAGATGTAAAACAGAATCTGTGATCATTTGTGGTCATTAAGGATCACTTTTTTTTTCTTTTTTTCATGAATAGAGGTGTTAGTGAAGGTGTTCTGGCCTAATTCCAGCTCCGGTAATTGGATTTTTTTTCTTTTCTTTTCTTTTTTTTTTTTTTTTTGCCTACACACATTCCTTTAGCAGTTTCATTTGGCTATGTGTGTTGGGCTCCATTCAGCATTGCCCCACTGGCCCCCCTTGTGTCAGCTAGACTGATGCAAACAGACACTAAGACAACTGTACTCTCTCCTTTCCCTCCCATACAGCCCGTCATCCAAGAATATAATGCTTGGCACAGCTTCACCAGATGTGTCTTCAGTGGTATATTTGTACCACCTCTCCAGGAGTGGATGGTAGCAGGTCATTTCTAGATGGTAGTTATTCTGTATGGACCTAAAAAGTGAATTAATCAGCTATTAGAGAGAGACTGGACTTTGGAGGCAGAGTTGTTCTTCTAACACAATGATTTTTAGCCCTGTAGTGGCACACAGGAACACTGTCAAGTCAGCTTGTGGCAGGAGGTGTAACCCGCTACATGCTGTGCAGTTGGATTTGCAGTGATGGATGGTATTGGCAAGAGATAAGGATAATTCTGTCTCTCTGTGTAACCTGGTAAAATGTTTCCAAATTTGTCAGGGAGGGAATGAGTATGCTGAAGACAGAAGCACAGTATTAGATAGGAGAAAGGAAGAAACACATGAGGCTCAGGTGAGAAACTGAATCAAAATAATACATCCTTCGCTCTGACAGATATGAGGATATAATGGAAAACAAGGTTGCTGTCTTTCTTCTACTGTGGCTAACTGAAGTCACAAAGGATGATGAAAGGTCAGATCCAGTGCAAACCTCTCATTTTTCATTTAGACTTTGAATAGTTTCCAATGTGCTATATGCTACCAGTTTTAGTCCTTCTACCCTATGTTGTAAATGGGCTCTTCAGCCAGGCATGAGACACCCGAGGACTGTTAAACAGTCTGAGGGTGGCTGAGGTTTGATGAACTACTACAAATCTGTCTTTTTTGTCTCTCCACAGACATCAGCAGAGCTAATATGGGACCAAGCAACCAAGCTCAGAGATTTCCTTTCAGACATTCTTTGTCCCATGTAACTCTGTGCATGTCACAGTTTTAGATCCACAGGTAAACTCTTACTTCTGCACCAGAAAAAAGTCTTTTCACTCATGGAAGAGTGATTAGGGATGACCATGTATTTGACTAGACTGGAAATTTCCCTGGTCCTCCTTGGAGGTTATTTTTAAATAAGGGTGACAGTGGCTCCCAGATTAGAGCACGGTCCAAAACCTGGGCTTAAAAGCCTGCAATGAAAACTTTACGTCAGGTGTGCTCTCACACCTCTGGTGATAGACAGTGTCTCTGTTCCCAGGCTGTGACCATCAGCAGAACAGATCACAGACATGCAGGACAGAAAGGACAGGTACCCAGGACAGAGAAAAGCACTGTGATTAGGAAAACATGCATGTATAGTGCTAATGCTTACTACTCTTTTCAGGAATATAAGTGCGCTTGCTTGTAGAAAACTTCGGCATAGGCTATCAAGGGTTAAAAAAGCATTTCAAAATCAGCTTCTATTGGACTATTTTGTTTGGCCAATATCTGACATGGGTTGTACTGAGCACATTTTGCCACCTGGCCAATTTTTTTTCTTGCCAAGCTATTCACTCAGGCTTGTGGTGTGAAAAATAGATGTTTAATAGTCAATGAAGTACTATAGTGGGTAATAGTTTATAAATTTCCATGACTTATTATGCTCAGCCTAAGTGACTGTTTATTAAGTGTATTTAAAGCCCCCCATCTCATTAACTTACAGTACTGGTGATTCCCTCCTCCCACCACTGCTGTTTTTAATGGAAAATATTCACCCATGTCTTTTGCCTAGGGCACGTGAAACAACTCTGTGGAAAAGAGCCTGCCTGGGTAAGAACAGGACATCATCCTTGGCTAGGCACAATGTGTTTATCATTTTCGGAAGTAAAATGAATCTGAAATATGAGATATATATGTTGTGGACCAAAAAGCCTATAAATGTCCTTTGTATAAAATACAGCTGCTAATATCCTACCATTTTCTGCTTTGGGTTTACAGCGAATGACATGGTCAGTTTTATCAGTAAAGCCTGTCTCATGTAAAAAAATATTAAACCGGCAACTTAATTATGAAATACTGCCTTTATTTTCTTAATGAAATTCCATAGTACTTCAGGGAAATATTACATACGAAGGTTAAATAAATTCTCTGTTAACAAAAAACAGGCCCAGTCTTAACTTTAGGGATCTACTGTTAGCTGTGCAATGGGAAGGTGAGTTTCTATAGCTGGAAAAGACTGCTAATTATAAAAGAACACATTATGTTCCCCTATATTCACCTCTAGAATGAAAAAGGTAATTGGTTGCTCTTGATAAGTTCTGTGAAATCTGTCAGAAGAATCCCACTGACATCAATAAGTTTCTTTTTGTCATATATAACATTTTAGTAGTGCTGTGTACATAAAACTCCAGATTAATCCTTAAGGTGATTCCATTGAAGCTACTAGGAACATAATACTGTCAAGTTTAGTCCTCTATTACTTGGCTTACTGCTTCACGTTCTTTACATCAGTTTCCTGAGATTCTCTTGGAAGCTGAAGATAAACATAAGATAATGACTATATGAAAACAAAAAAATTGGTAAGTATTATGACAATGTGAAGAAATGGCTCTAATAAAGGTAAAGGAAGCTGTGCATAAAATATTCTCTGGTAAAGAGCGTCTGAGAATACAGTTTTTCCAAACTGGGATGTTAAGATGACACAGATGTTACAGAGCAGCCTCTTCTGCATAATCCTGGATGCCACCTATGGAAAGAACCACAACCACCTCAACCTGCAACTGCGCTGAGCAGAGCAAGAGCAGGGCCACCTGTGCTGCAGAGAGTGAAAGCCTCTCTTTTGGCCTGCTCCCAGGTACTTCTTCCCAGCAGATATAAAAATACGTACCCCCAGGATCGAAGGAGTTAATGTGACATTGCAAAATGAGCTTTGCTATTTGCTGTTTTGTTTGGCCAATAGCTGACACAAGCACATTTTGCCACCTGGCTAATTTTGTTCTGCCAAGTTATTCATTCAGGCCAGTGGTGTGAAAAAGGAGACATTTAATAGTCAACAGAGCACTATATAGGGTAATAGTTTATGATTTTCCATGACTACTTAGATGCTGTTCAAATTATTCTTGATTGAGCAAATTATTCTTTTTTAAAATCATCCCATTCATTTGTTTACTAATGATTCTAACCCTTCCCTCCCGTACACCCTTTTTTTAAAATGGGAACAATCATCAGTCATTTCCATGTTTGAGGGGATTTAGCTGAACGAAAACTAAGAGCGCATTATAGCTTAGATAACAACTTTGAAAGACCTTTTGCCAAGGCATTAGAGACAGAGCAAAATTCTTTTCTGAGCTTTCCAGGGAGCCCTGCACAGAGGTGAGGTGGGCTGTGTAAAAAACACTGGTATCTTGGTTTAACAGATGCAAATTTTAACCCTTCCCCCCCGCGCAACACCCCCAAATATTTTATTTTTTCATCAGGTAGTTGGTTGGATGGTTGGTTGGTTGGTTGGTAAGCTGAACCACATCCTGATGGGGATGTGTCAGGTTATGTGACGGAGACCTTCAATGGCAGGGCCGAAGGGGAGGCAGTGCGGCTAAGCACAGGCGGACAAAACCTGGGGCAGGGTGCAAGGGGAGCAGGCCCTCTGCCCCGGCGTGCCAAAGTCCTGTGCTGCAGACAGCCGCTGTCTCACTCCTCTCTAGCACTCTCTCCCTGTCTCTGTTTTTATTTTTGTTTTAGTTACCTAGTTCAAAACCCCTTCACCCTTCACTGACAGGGAGTTCTTGCCAGGGCCACTCAAGATTAATGTTGGAACAGCAGACTCTTCCTCAGGATAGCCTGCCTGATGACAGATGAATTATTTATCCTGCAAGGTTCTGGTACAGGCACTGACGTGCATGCCAGAGACAGCATTCTGTGGCAGCTCTCTTTGGTACTGGTTTGTCTTTCTGTATACTTCCTAACGTGATGGAAGCGCACAGGAAAGGCAATCTGTTGCCTTTCATAGCAAACTCACTAGCACTGTATGAAAATTGGATTTCCACACTCTTGCTTACCTTGGTTAAACCAAAGGGAGGAGGGCAGATCAAGCCATCTTACTTCACAGATGCTAGTTTATTAAGCTATGGTGCAAGAAGTTGTCAAAGCAAAATTATGCTCACTTTTGTGAGTTTATCTGATGATAGTTTAGAAAAACCCTGGTGTTAATATTCATTGTATGGCTTAATTGGTTTGATACAGAGTAGCAACATGAGTATAGCGAGATGCTTGTTATGTAGGTCTTCGTGTTGTTTCAAAGTCTTTATTATTATGACAGCAAAGTCTTGTTCATTAAAGTTTCACAATCCATTTTCATTAGGATGAAACTGATTCTGTAAATGAACAGTTGCTCTGAAAAATCAAACCCTTGCAGCTATCACAGGGGAGGTACAAAGTCTGTATTAATTATCAGGAATATGGTGTCGATCGAAGATGTTAATTGCCCTGATGGTTAGTTATTTGGGGAATTGCCATGCATTTCATGCAGGGATAATAAAAATGAATTTTTAAACAAAGAGATCTTAAAATAATATATAATCTGTAGAGAATACCAACATCAAAGCCTTATCTCAAAGCTTTGAATTTTATCTTTGTGGTCCAAAATGTTAAAGATGAACTGAGCAATATTTCAGCTGGTTCAAGTTTGTGAGAGGAAAACAAAACAAGAGTTAATTAACTGTTATTACAAACCTTTTCAACTTTAATTTGACTTTCAAATATTAGCATTTATCTATGAACTGTGCTTCTGGGTTTGACAAATTAGCTTTCACGGAACAAGTTTAATTAGGCTTCATTGTGCTTTTATGTCACTTTGCACAGTTCCAGACAATGAATGGATTAACTTGCTAAAAGTCGTATGTTTAAAAGAATTTGTTGAATGCTAAAAAGGTTGACAAAGTTGCAAAGCTTTACCAGCCTGATGCAGAAAAGATGCACCCTGTGTAGCATGGTAACTCGCATTCTTTGCAGAGAACAGCTGGTGCTGACATACACAACCCTGCCTGGCTGCTCTCAATACCCACAGGCTATGTCACCCCTATACCACTCTGAGAAAGTGTGGGGTGTGTGTTTACTACCAAAGCCTAACACCTGTGAAAGAAGAAGGAGAGCGAGCTACAGGTGCACACCACATTACTCAGCATGCTGCTTCTCTAGCTGGAATAAAATTATCTCAGTGTGAACTTGTGTTTCTGTTTTATTTTTAGATTTTTTTTTTTTTACCAATGGCATTAGAGATGCTCCATATTTATGCCTGAGAGATCAAAAAAAGGAAGACTCTGAGGCAATATAGCAAGCTGATTTGACTCAACATAGTCCCAGGTGAGAGTGGTGAGTGTTGTAGTAAAGTATAAATAGCTCCTGAAGTTTGAGAAACGTGTTGCTGCTCTTTCTCACAAAAGGATATGTCACTTTAGGACTCACTACATACAGATCTGGCGATACAGCAGGAGCTATCTGTGTACAGGAGAGCTTGTTTTGTGGCTGGCTATCAGACCGTTTCTGGTTCTCTCCAACTTCTGTTCCTTCTCTATAGACACACATGTGCCTCTCTGCTCTGCCAGGGATATTGTAGTGTTAAAACTTTTTTGTCTAGACAAGCTAGCTGGTGCTCAGCAGAGTCTGGAGACCTTGAAGAGACCTAAGAAGTGGCTTAATAGAAATCGTGCTTGATAACAGAAAGTCATGGCAATTTGTGCCGTGGAGAGAAAGAGGAACAGAATTTTTCTAGGGAGTAGAGCAATGTATCTGACCAAAGAACACATTGGTGATGGCTACATGTAGGGAGGCAGAAGGAAATGCTTTTAGAAACTGAAAATGCTGAAGCAGCAGCAGGTTTATGCATGCTTAGCCATTTCAAATCCCATAGCCGTTTCCTGGTGGCTAGTATTATTTTGGTTAACGTCAGGACAGTGCTAGCTCATGGTTGGCTGATTGCCTGCGGAGTCATTCCAGGAGCTGATACGGCACCAGGATTGTCCAGTCGAGCCACTTATACTCCAAACACGTCCTGTATTCCTTGGACAAGAAAAGCCCATGCCATATATGTTGGTTTAGTGGCTCAATGCCAGTTAAGGATTTTCTCTGTGCAGGAGCATTGCCTGGTTTCCCAGCCAAATCCTGAGGATGTGTGTTGTGTTAACTTTTGGGTAAGAGTACTGTGTTCAACTGTGGGCTAGCTGAGGAAGCACAGTATGTTTGATAGACAAAAAGAAAGGTCACGTGTTAGAAAGTGACAAAAAAGGAGGTTAGGAGGCTAAGGAAGACAAAGTAGGGAAGGAGTGTGATGGACAGAGCTGAAGGCAACAGGGAAGCTGTTATTAAACAGCACTGAGAAATAAAACTAGAGAAGTCACAGAAGGGAGAAAAGAAGTGACCTGAAAAATACATTGCAGAGCAGTAACAGCAAGCTCAAACAAAACTTAAGAAACAAACAACAAGCATCAGGCTGCCAATTAAACCCCCGAGTCAGCCAACATCAAATATCTCTTAAAGATACCTTTGTTGTAGTGACCATTTTGTAAAGGGCCCTTTAAATCTAGGAAAGAGAGGCAGCTTTAGCCCTATCAGCACACCATAAAGTTGCACCTTCTCTTCTCTTCTAGCTGGCAAGTGCCAGTTACGCTGTTTTTCTGTATGTCCATTATTGGAATTTTCTGGGAACTTTGCACAGTTCACACAAATATATACAACAGAAATCTAGATGAAACAAGTGAGGAGGAAATTGGAGAAAACATGCAATCTACTTTTATACTTCAATCTCACATTCCTCTTCCCAGGATTTGTGGGTGCTCAAGAAGGATGGGCCCACATTAAACAAGCACCTTTAACATCGTCTTATATTTTCCTAAAATTCTACTAAAAATATATATGAAGTCTAAAAGGTTGTGTGTATAAGAACTGGCTGGAAAATGGAAAAACATTTTATGGAATACTTTAAAATATTTGACATAATTTCTGGTTTACAAAGTTGAAATATGAGTAATGTTTGCAAAACTCACTCACTATTTTAGAAATGAAGGTTTTTTCTTACCTCTCTTGTTTTTCCCTTTGGTACTGAATCAGTTAAAATCCATAATATCTATACTTGCTTACTTCCACCTTTCCTCCTGTTTTCAGTCTCTCTTCTCTGCTTTATCTATATTGGGAAAGTTATAATAAAAATAAATAAATAAAAAGGACCCCCTTCTTTCCTAAGTCCAAGAAATTTTTTTTAAAAAATTGGTTCCAGAATACAAATTTACATGAAACTGAACACTTTATTTTGCTAAAGAGCATTTCTCGACAGATTTGACATGTGAGACTCTCATATATAGTATCTTGATCTGAAAACACCTTTCAGTACTCTGTTCATTACTTATCCTGATTGATTCCAGTATGAGGTTTCTGAATAAGAGTAGTGTAAAATATTAAGTAAGGACTTCAGGATTTGGTGTGCTTTCATTAAAGTCCCCAGTGTTAGAAAGGTTTATACATTTGCTTTAAATGTGTGCACTCTAAGTAGGTCCTTTGAAGTCAGTGGGACAAATCCTCAGTTCATATCAATTGCTATTCCTCTGCTGATTTCAGTGAACTGATAACATTTACAGTAGCCGAAGGCCCAATCCATAGGGACTAAATGCTATTGTAAAGCTGTGTGCTCAGACACCTTTTTCTGCACTTACACCAAGTCTATTTCCCCTCCGTTCCCAGAACTTTCAAGCAGCCTTTTACAGTGTTTCATTTCACTGCAGTGATGACAGGAGTTTTATTTCAATGAAGGAAGAGAACCTTATACTTCTGCAGAGCATAAAATGCTATAAACAAAAGGCAAGTGATAAATCAGATCCACATACTATGTTTTACTTATATACTTTCAATGTATATAGTTTGCTGCTTGTACTGGTATGGAATTCTCCCTTGTGCCGTTTTTCATTCTCCTGAATTGTACATGGATTCTGTGAAAATGTGGTCATTGTGTTTTTTGTTTTGGTTTGGGGGGTGTCTGTGTTTTGTTTGTTTGTTTGGGGTTTTATTTTGGTTTTTTCCTCCCTGTTGAAAGATGAAATCAAGTCAGATTTTTCATCCATGTTGTCACATCTGACAAAGGGCTTACAGAACAATCTATACTCTCGATTTTCACCTGTGCAGCCCCTTCTTTTCTCTCAAGTGTTAGGCTGATGTTAGAGTATGTTGATCAGAAACTGCTCTCTGAGGCTTCCCCATGTTTTCTCTTGTAACTTTTTATATGCTTGTGCGATGCCGAGTGGAGCTTGGCTGTGTGTTAGGCCACAACATAAGTCAATGTTTTCTTGACTTATCCTTTAACTTTCTCTACTATTCGTCGTCTGGATTCAGTGCCTATGGTAGCATCAAAATGGATGTTTAAGTTGATTTTCATAAATTTGTAATTAGACCCAGAAATACTTTGGGAGGGAAACTGAAAACAAAAACAAAACAAACAAAAAACCCCACAAAACCAAATACACTATTTTCCCGAATTAGCTATTTCAGAAGATAAGATGGAGCATAAATGTTGGTACTGGGGAGAGCTGTCAAGTTTTTAAAAAGCAGGCATCTGCATTAATAAAGGTACAAAAATCTGAATTTAGATTCTTCCACACTGGAAATCCTGACAGATGAACTTCGGGGCAACAAACTTCAGCTGTGTGTGAGACAATTGGGAAAAGACAGGAACATCAGATGTAGCCAAATCATTTTGACATGGCAGTCCTTTCATAAGCAGAACACAAATGTAAGGCTCAGGCTAAGCCTTTTACTGCTGAATCAGGGAATATAAGTATTTTCACACTTCTTTTCTGGAAAACAGCAAAACCATCTTGGGTAATTAGAAACAGTAGCCTTACTTGTAGACTCAGCAATATATAAACTCTATAGCTACCTTTTTTTTCCAAAGCATGGTTCCCAGACCCCAGAAGACATGGCCCAAGGCCAAAATCCCTAACCCACCCTTCCTCAGGGGAGGAATTATGGTCTCTTGCTGAAGGAAGAATGTGTGCCGCTTGCTTCTGAGGTAGCAGTACTGTGAGTGTACTTGGTCCTTGCGGGGAGGGACATTCTCTCATTCTCTTTTTCTGGAAACTTCTCCTGTCAGCTTCAAATGCTAAGTCGTGTCCAGCTACCTTCAGCCAGAAAATGATCTGTTGGATGAAAATGGGGATAATAAGAGGAGGTAAAATACAGATCCTCAGATTTTTAGGGAGAGAGGAGGATGAATTATTCCCCTGTCTTGTGTGAAAATGTAAAAAATGAAAAGATATATTCTTTGGAGGTATTACTCCTTAAGAAATGTGTCACTGTAAGGACTTTGGGATGTATTTACTCCATGGAAGCTATCCGTCACTAGCAAACTATGCACTTTGCTCAACAATAACCTATTGTTACTGCAGATTTTGCAGGTAGATTGTCACCAATTTGCTGAGTTGTTTTGTGCAATCTCTAAATCATTGCAGGCCATCTATTTGAAAAGCGTTAGTGGAGGAAGCATAATGTGCTTTCATGGTAATGTAAAATGCATTAGAAATGAATTGCATGATGCTTACCTCTCAAATTACAGAAAAGACAATGACAACCATATGTGCAAATGCAAATTATATATAAAAATATCACAGATGAATCCCTGAGCTATAACACTTGTTGTTCATTTCTATAAATATCAACATATCAGGATTTATTTTGACATACCACTAAGATAAGTGCTAGAACTGACAATAATAATGTATAATTTATGTCCTTCATATTACCTTAACATCACTGTGCTTACATTATTGCATAAATTAATTTAATGTTTCTGACATGCAGCAGATTATTCAAGCATTTGTTCTTTTGTCTTCTACTGGTTTCTGTTGCTGTTTTCCAAATTACAGAATATTATTATACTCTAATGTTTATTTTATGGTACATACAATTCATAAAGTCACTTTAAAGTTCTGAAAGCTTTTATTTAGCACTCAGATAAACATGTGTTGTTATATGATGTGGAAGGAGCATTAAAGCTTTTGTATATTAAATAACTTTATGCTTGTGATGCAAAGTGACAATAGCTGAGAAATGCAAAGCTCAGGATTAGTTGGATCTGCGGCCTGTACTGTTAGGGTACTTAGGAAATGTGTGGTTGGTACTGAGGGGATGTGTGTGGGAGAATCTCTCCCAAATTCACATTAAAATGTCCTAGCTTTAGCAAAAAATCTGTTGGAATTTTGTCAGTTTTAACCATAGCCCTGTCATTACCTGGCCCATATGATAAGTTGTGTATAATCAAGTGTGCATTTTCATATTGCCACCGAATGCAAAGTTATATGCTTATTGCATCCCACTGATCACACTGACGTTTTATTTTGCACTTCAGGCAAGAATTCAACTTTTAATTTCATATAAAAATTTCCCTCACAAAATGCAGAATATCCTCTCTGGACATAAAGTGTCTTTTCTTTACGTTAGGAATAATTTTCTAAAAATTGACAATTAAACACCTTCATTTCTTTGCATTTAATAGAATTGAAAAAATAGCTCCATTTGGAAAAAAAAAAAATGAAACCAGCAGCATCTCATTTCCTCTGTCTTGAATTGTTTCAATCCCTAATTGGAGGGATTTTAAACATGCAGTAACAGTTAACAGCATAGAATCACAGAATCATAGAACGTCCTGAGTTGGAAGGGACCCACAAGGATCATCGAGTCCGACTCCTGTACCTGCATATGACAACCCCACAGTTCACACCATGTGTCTGAGGGCATTGTCCAGTCTCTTCTTGAACACTGTCAGGCTGGGGGCTGTGACACCTCCCTGGGGAGCCTGTTCCAGGGCTCCACCACCCTCTGGGTGAAGAAGCTTTTCCTAATGTCCAACCTGAACCTCCCCTGGCACATCTTCCTGCCATTCCCTCGAGTTCTGTTGTTGGTCACTAAAGAGAAGAGTTCAGTGCCTACCCTTCCTCCTCCCCTTGTGAGGAAGCTGTAGACCACAATGAGGTCTCCCCTCAGTCTCCTCTTCTCCAGGCTGAACAAACCAAGTGACTTTAGCCGCTTCTCATACGGCTTCCTCTCCAAACCCTTCACCAACTTCGTAGCCCTCTTCTGGACACTCACCAGTAGCTTGATATCTTTTTTATCCTGTGGCGCCCAGAACTGCACAGAGTGCTCCAGGTGAGGCTGCACCAGTGCAGAGCAGAGCAGTTGTGCATCTTCATCAATTCTGGAGAAAAGAGAGTATAACAGAGCCAAGCTGCTCATAGCTCAGCCCAGGCCGATAGCCTGGAGAACTCCAGGTGAAGGATTCCCAAGCTGAACCCCTTTGACTCTTGCAGTGTCCTAGGCTAGTACCACCCTTTTCTTGGGGCTAAAGGGAACACAGCACCACCTTTGGCTGTAACAGCTCCAGGGTATGAAGAACATAACACACACAGCAAGAATTTTCACTGGTAGAATATTTGGACTGCTTCCCTTGGTCTTCAAAGTGTTCAAGACCACATAATCACTACCTGTTAGTATTTTTAAAGAACTAAAAAAATACATTAAAAAAAGCAGTATGGGCACTAGCTTTGTCCTGACTCTATTTTGCTTGTTCTCAGAAAAGAAACAACATTGGAGCAAAATAGATTTACAATTTAAAGGCCAGATTCACCTGTACAGTGTGGTAGTCTTATGTGCTTGCCTCCAAATCCAAAACTGCTGTAGCCTCATTTACACTAGCTATTGATGTGTTTGGTAAATCAGTGAATGTCTTCTAAAATTAATAAAAATTATTCAATACCAATACTAAGTAACAAATCATTAGAAGTATTGTAGGCTTGGGGTTTTTGTTCTTGTTTACTGCATTTATTTGGATATTAAATGTGGATCTTTTCTGACAAAATGCTACAGAAGGGCCGAGCTGAGGTCAAGATTATGTGTCAGCAATTTAGGAGAGACAGGTATAAACGTATTGATATTGTAATAAGCCCAGACAGACAATATGAACACTGGAAAGATCCACTAAAGATTTGGACACTTTAAATTTCAGTGCAACAACCGTTTTGTAGGCACCTGTTCTTCAAGGTAGAATCTATAGCCTTAAATTACATCTCTGTCTTTTCTGTGTAGAGACTGAGGAAAGTTATTCTCCTCAACAAGATAATCTTCAAAATAATTGTCATCTGTGCAGGGAGCTACTAAACACTGGACAGTAAGGAAATATCAAGCAAGGGTGTTTTCTATCCTCCTGCAGCTCTCCCAGTACAAGGTCCCAGGGGACAGGTAGAGGTTTCGGTCCACCAGGGACCCCCATGGCAGGAAGGTACATCCAGCTGCCTTTCAGGGTAAGTTCAGCTTTATTGAAAGGCTTGCGCTCCCACCAGTTCACTCCCAGTTGATGTGTACACACATTGCTCCTTCCTGGGAGATTATCCCAGGCATGATGATAAAAATTGCATGGTTAGGGCAAGCACTATCCCTTTATCGGAATGTCCCTGTGCCAAAAAGAATGCAAGATGCTTTGCATCAGAGCTGAATTCTATGTCTTGTGATGGGAGATTTCTGGCGTTTAATTTTACCTCTTACGGAACACGCTTTTTTTTTTTTTTTTTTTTTTTTTTTTTTTTTTTACCTGCAATGATGTATCTGGGATAGGATGAAATAATGTTTTTCTTCACTGCCTTTTATTCATTGATACACATAATCTATTTCTCAAAGAAATCTCACTCAAGACTTTTGTACTTTGACTCTTCTTCGAGAAAACCGGTAGCAACTTGAATCATTTGTTTGTCTGAAGACATTAGTAATCAAGGCATTAGTTTTCTGTGCTGAAAGACTATTAACAAAGCAACCCCTTGTGCATATTTGCAGACTACCTCTGATGCTGCTGAGTATGGAGCCTCTTTGGCGGTGCTGGCTGTGCCACTCTTGATGGTGGCTGACACAGAACAAAGTGGCCTGTCGGAATTTAATTGCTACTTGTGTATTTGTATGCTGGGAATTATAATTTTGCAGTACTCTGGTCGTTAAAAGTTCAACTTAAATGACAGATTTAGGTGGTTCAGTTTAATTCCCAAGAAAGAGCAAGACACTTTTTTAAAAGGTAGTCCATTTTGTGGTTGTTTAAATCAGCTATATAAAGGAACATTAAAAACAATCTTTCAAGGAAAAACATTCAATATTTTAATGGAGTTGTTGTTTCTCCCCTGCCAAATGTTTGAGATGCTGAACTGTCTTCTGTTTAAGACAGTTTCCCATTTTCACTGGAGTCTGCTCTCAGCAGTGTTAGAAAATAGAATGCTCCTAGTCTTCTGTCTTATTTTGATGTAAATTAATCCCTTTATGATTTGTCTTTCTCCCTTATTAGCAGGAATAGCACTGTGCTTTTTTATATATATACCGTAGGTTAAAGGCAGAAGAGTTATTAAAAAAATAAAACACTGCTCTGCAGACACTGATGTGGAGCAACATCTTTAGAATCTTACTGATGAAGAGGCACAGGGGACGCAATCGTGTTCTCTAGTGTCTAACTGCAAAATTTGCAGTCTGACCAGAGCAGAATAGTTCTTAAATGTACAAGAGAAGCAGTCCTGTCTGATAGCTGGTGTGGAAGCAGAAATTGCTTCCCACAGAAAGAGATCCCAGTTTGAAAGAGAACTAGAGGCAGGAGGCAATAATACTTGAGAGAGACAGCAAAACTGGGAAGGGAGTGTAAGCAGTAGAAGATCAACACTTTAAAGCACAACTGCAGCAGCATATCAGGGATGGTAATGCTGCATAGTCCTTTAGGATGAGAAATGAGCAGCTGGGCAAAGCCTATAACCAGGTGATGGAACTGGAGCTGATTGCAATTATTAGCATAGGTACCAGCTGCAAACCAGAACTGAGCCCAGAAGATTAAAAGCTTTGTGGAGAGTGGAGAGAAGGTGACATATCTGAAATCTCTAGAGAGGTGGTGGGACAATTTGACTTCCCTTCTAAGTTTAGCTTAGTGTCCTGTGGTGCTCCTACAGCAAGCAGTCAGAGCAAGAAAGAAAGGCAAGAAAACAAGTAAATATATTGAATGTAGCCTTCTGGCAAAAGGATGGAAGAGTGAGATGGCTGGAAGCAGTTAAGAAGAGAACAAAGCAGAGTGAGAAGCTTTGCTATAATGCACTTACATACCTCTGCTTCAATAAACAATTACTAGTTGTGGCAGTAAAAAATTTGTGAGGTATGGAAAAGGATATATGAAGAAGAGCCCTACTACTACAGGACACTGGAAGCCATACTGGAGGAGCCAGGTAACTTGGTTGGTTGGTTGTGAGGTTTTTTTTATTAGGTGGTTGTGGTTGCAGTCTCAGAGAGACCCACAGACACACTCATGTTGGCAAACAACTGTTAGGTCGAGACCAAGAGTGTGCCTACACGTAAAAGTCGGTGACGGTAGAGATGTGAAAGTCTATAACACCAGTGATCCCTGGTCTGGACACAGCTGTACTGGCAAAACTAACTCCCAAGAGAGAAATTAGCTATGCTGGCAAAAGTTCAGTTTTGCTGGTAAAACCACATATACACTAGGGCCTTCTGCCAGCACAGCTGTGATGGTTGCAAATCCCATGTCCTCGCACCCCTGACTTTCTGTTAGCAAAAGTTTAGTGTAAGATTTGCCTCAGAAAGAAAATAATAGGGAGATTCACTTGTATTTATTCAAGGCTACTCCTTTTAATATAGAAAGTAAGGCAAAATCTCCATAATGTTATAGTTTATTCAGTCTCTATTTAGTTATTTTCTCACTTGCAGTTCTTAAATGTTGATTTTTTATTTTGTGTTGAGCACTTTAATACCAAATCATCAAAAATGCAATCTGGTAATCTGAGCCACATTACAACACTGCCTCGTTCTGTGCTAAACCACAGTTCTTTGATAAAAAACATGATGAAGAGCTACATTGTACTAAACACAGTACAGCCAGCTGCAAATATTCCAGGGTTATCCAGTAGTAAATAGCATAAAGCACAGAATGTGTGGAGGCTAATGCTTTCGTTCATTCCTGGATATATATACTTTTTAACATAAAAATCAGATCAAGCAAGCAATGTAAAATCTGCCTACCATCAGCTGAAAACATCAAGAAAACTGAACGATTTTATCGCTTATCTGCCAAATGAGAAAACAGTGCAAATATAGATGTACTTTCAGAGCTCTAAACTAGATTTAAGGAGTGAACTAAAGCTCCGGATTCTTTCTATTCTGTGATTCAAAAAATTGGGGTTAGACCTTGCTTTCGTGTGTCAAATCATACTGATTTTACCCCCTTGAGAAAGAAAACTTAGACGGGTTCATATTCTTAGAGTCGCTGAAATATGCCATATAAAAAAAAATCATGTTAATAAAAATTTCTGCAGATAAAGTGTATGCATAAAGGAACTGAAGATGTAGGCTTTCTCCAAGAGGCCTATAAAATGAATGAGATTGATGTATGGGACCTGTCTGCCGCCCAGCTTGTTTGTTGGTGAATCTGATGCAGATTCTACTTCCAAATGGGAACAGAAAAGCATTGAAGTTAACTGTGATAGTGTACAGACATGCACAAGTGCAACCAGGACAGAATATTTCTAATCTCTGAGTTCTAATGTTGCTGAGCTACATGGATACTGACAGCAAAATAAAAGGTAAAAGCAGGTAATTTCAGAGGCACAGGAACTGTTGCAGACTGGCTTTTGATGGAACTGCATATAATGCTTGATAGTGAAATCTGTCATTTTCCTGTGGCTCGGAAGGATCTCCCATCTTTACCCTAGGGTTATCATCCTGTTTTTTCAAAAACATAAAATTAGTTTGGTCTCCCTAGTGTAAACTTTTCTGGGGACCACTAAGTACACAAGCCCAGCTTGCAGCTTTTCCTTCTATTGATGGCCTGTTTTCACTCAACATAATATCTTTGATGCTACTTGCAAATATGGCTTACATGGGAAGCTTTGAGGAAAAACATATAAACAAATGCGATTGTATCAGCCTTGTTTTCTGAGGAAACCACACTTGAAAAACCATTTGTGCATCTATAGATAACTAGGAGAACTTTGAGTGACCCCTTAATAAAAAAGATTGCTTAGTAGGTAAATATCCTTTTCCAAAATGCTACCTGAGTCTGATATGACAGTCGTTGGAAAACTCTCTTTTGCCAGGCATATCCTAAAGTAGTGCCAGAGGCTTGCTGGCTTTGAGACATGTTAGGAGTTATTCATAACTCAATGTGGGTACTTACTAGCCCTGGAATGTGCAAAGCGATTTTTTTTTTTTTTTGAAACCCACACGGAATCTTCAGAAGATGGTCATATTTGATGTAGGATTTTTCATGCTATAGAGACTGTGCATAAATAGTGCCAGGTCTTCGAATTCCAGACTTTTCGCAAGGAGACAGTTCCCACTTTTTTTTTTCTTTTCTTTTTTCTTCCTTCTTTTTCTTTTTTGGTCATGCTTCGGCCAGGAGATGAGTAGGAAGTATGATATTTATTGTATTTTTGTCTTGGTGAAAATTACACTTGTGTTGCTGTACTTCTGAGTGAATATCTGCAATATTTATTTATGGCAGTAGCACCAAAGCACTAAAAACATTTCTATACAGTCACAACTTGTCAGGAAGAAAGCTTAAACTCAGATTTGTTTAAGCGGTTTCTATTTTGTTTTCCTAGAGCTGTTAACACAGGCTAGGCCTAAGTCTGGCTATGCTGAAAAATAGCATCTCTCCTGAAGATCCATGAACGCTATAGGTACTGTGTTCATCAAAAAGAATTTTAATGATGACTTGTTTTTCATTAAAAATGAGGAGCTTTGGGAGTAGACAGCAAAACTAGAATTTGATCTCTTTAATTTTGTTTTTATTCTTTCTTGTCATATATTAGTTTCTCAGGCCAACAAAGGGAACAGCATTTAAAAAAATACCAAGTAATAGGGTGAATGGAATGACTAAAATCTATGCAGCATATTTAGAAACACTACAAGAGACTATAGAGCACATAGATGTGACACACTATATGGTATAGATTTTCATCACAATACCTGTTTGTGATCAGGAGAGTTTGCTGTATCAACTGATCACAGGTCAGTATTGATTACTGAAAAAAATGGTGGGTTGTAGGGTGAAGGTGTCTCATGTGACATAGGCATGGTGTAACAATCTTGGCAGAGCAAAGATGAGAAAGAATGTGCTGTCAAATATTCCTGCCACCAAGGCTTGGACTACTTGTGAGAGAATTTTTTTTTTTTTAATTAAAGTCTCTGTGCCTTTTTTCTTCTAAAAATCTTAAAGTAGTGAAATTTATTCTGAAAAGCTGAACTTTTGAGTCTCTTCTAAAACCGTAAGTTCCTTTTGTTTTAATTCTAACTTCCTGAAGATGGTTGTAACTCAATACTTTTCATAAGCCTCAGGTCAACAGATCTCTAAATATATTTCTTTCCATGGTGATAAAATAATCTCTTCGTGAAAGCTTGAGTTTGTAGGGGACCTTCTAAGTCATAGAATACTTCCAGCCTCTGATAACATTGAATAAATTAAGAATTCGTCTGCTCTCTTCTCTACAGAGATACATCCCATATGTTTGTTGTGCTTATTGTCAGTAGAAGGAGAGGTCAAATAGCTATTTCTTCCTGTACTGTTTTGTGTCAATGTACAGGAGATGTGCCAGAGAAGTTTGGGGTCTTGCATTGCAGCAGTGAGGAACTTGCCTGCTCTATGACAGAGAATGTGTTGCTTGCTTGGTTTTTCTTTTACTTGTAGAGGGTCCATTGAACCAGCCTCTATGTTAGGAAGTAAACAAATAATGTTTTGGCAGTCTTTTTGGCAGTCTTTTCAGATTATGCAGAAAATGTGAAGTTTACAGGAGATCATTGGGATAAATAACTTCCTTTCTGCAAGTGGTTCAGTGCATGGCTGTAGACAAGATGGAGCAATTTGAGCTGGTGTGAATTAAAGGCCAAACAGATGGTTACCCCCTTACTTGCCTAGGGGCAGATGTGATTTTTGTCTTTTTTTTTTTTTTTTTTAGTTAGAATTACCAAGTATACACCAATAGGTGATGTAAGGAAAGATTCAGCTGCCGCCTTCTTTTTTTCTTACATGAGAGAGTATGGTCCTGATCTATAGAAATTCCCCAATATCAGATCAGGCTAAGTTACAGCTCATTGCTTCACAGACTCATTGCTTTGGAACTCGCCTGTCATTTCTGGCTGCCGAATATTGAGCAACTGAATGGTGGGCAGGCCAGACAGAAGCTTTGGTGAGGATCGCTATTCCCCACAGTGCAGTGATCCCTGTGGGTGACTGATTCTCTGAGGTTGGAAAGAAGGGGTGTAGGGCCACTGCTGTCTGCACTTTCTGACCAGTTTTGCAGTAAAATGCCTCTTCTGATGTAAGAAGGAGCCGTTTGCAGTTTGGGCATTTGGGCTGCAGCATGAGCTGGGGTGCACACAGTTGACAAGGTCCCTGCCTGCAGCCTCCCACCCCTTTGGCAGAACATGAGCGCGGATAGAGCTTTTTGCTCTAATGGCTATGAAAAGCAAACTCAAGTGGAATGCACTCTGCAGATCGATTCTGAACTGCTGAGTGAATGCTTTCAAGAAACATTTTATTTATTTGCCAATTTCCCTTTTTTTTTTTTTATTTTTTTTTTTTTTTTTTACTTTTTCTATGCTGTGGCTTCCAGCCCTTCTGGCTTGAAAGGCAAAGACATTATTTCAAAACCTTTAGGGTCCTGAAATCAATAAACAGAGAAGATTCTTTGCTTTGTTTTTGAGCAGCACAAAAGGACAAAACCCACCCCTTTGGGATGCAGACACACAGAGTGAACGTAGATGGGTTTTGTTTTTTTGTAAGCTCTAGTACAGTGTATCACTTGGTGGGAAGAGGGGATACAAGAAGAGGAATTGTTGAATGACAAAACAGTCATAATCTGAATTTGGCCAATGATCTTTGGGGACTTCAAATCAGATGACCTGAGCCTGAAGGCTGTTCTGAATTCAGTGGGGACAGAGTTTGAGAATCAATGATGTTGGTTGCTGCTGCTCCTCTTCTCTTTCTTAGGCTATTCTATATGGAAAAGTCCTAGTCTTTAATACACGCACTTCAAAACTCCTGCTGAGCAAGGTGATTTGAGAACTCCCTCTGTGGGCTGTATGACCCCTAGTTAAAGAACACGATTGGAGTGTATTTCTGGCTCCCTCTCTGGGAAATCTGTGGTGAATCAGAGCAGCCCTGACATACTCGCTCTCCCTTCTGGTAGAGAAGGGCCTGGCCTGCAGGAGCAAAGAGCTTGCTGTTTGTCTTCACAAGGTATAGGACACTCCAGTGCTGTAAATATCCAGAGCTCTGGTGTGGGGGGGAATAGACTGCAATCCAGAGGGCTGCATTTTGCTGTTTGTCATCATGTGTGTGACCAAAGGTAGCTGTCAGGCCAGAAGCCCTTCAGGATATGGGAGGAATGAGAAGCTCCTGGAAGGAGGATTCGGTTATGTGAGAATCGTTCTAAAGAGGAAGATAGAAAAGTACAGAAAATGAAGTGGATCTCCAGTGAGACAGCATGTGGCAAGGAGAAAGGTGGCCCATACAGAGAGTCAGGAGAAATGGTAGTACATGGGAAGTGAGGAGGTGAACAGAGGGAGAAACAAACAAACAAAACCAACCAGACAAAAAACCAAACCAAAACCAAACAAAAAACCAACAACAAAATAGGCAACTTGTTTGTAATGGGTTGTGAAAGGCAAAGGGAAAGAGAAATGAAGTCAGTCTCAAAATGCAAAATGTGTTTTATTAATTGGATGGATCTGCCAAATGAACTCCTTTCCCTCAAGTCACCAGGATAATCTCTTTATTCTACTGCAGCTCATCCACCAGTCTAGCTGGCATGAGTTATAGCCCTTTACAAAATGGGCATGCACTGCAAGCAAGGCAGACCTGTAAAATACGAGCTTTCTTAAATGGGCTATGAGGAAATTATTTGGCTCCATCCACGTACAAGATTACAGTCTCCTTTAATGAAAGTTTTGTATTAGACTTTCCAAAAGAGATAGAGGGAGGCCTTGCAGCAATTGCATAATTTTAAATATTAAGGGTGTAAATTTAATAAAGCCTCAAACCACGCTTGCGGCTTAATTTTTCCATATTTTCAAGATGGATTGTACATTGGCTTATGAATTTCAACTTTGTTTCTCATATTTTAAAATCGGGTTTACTTTCTAGTACATCTTTGTCCTACTGGTTAGTTTCCTGGATTATAAATAGGACAATAGAGAGATGGTTACATTCTGTTACATGTGCTGCTTTGAAACTTTGACCCTTTATGGATGTCCTTGTTTTCTTGCAATGATTTTTCAGTGTTTACATTTACTTGAGAGAGAAGAATGTATAATCGGTCTCTGTTAATTTTATTAAGGGTTGTTCTCAAAATGAAGGATGGTGTGGGACTGACACTTATGGCAGTAGTTGGTTCACAAACCTGAGTGTTGGTCCATTATTGTGACTCAGTTGTAAGAACTACTAGCATGATGTGTGCTAGGGCAAATGAATGGTGTGTTTAATCCAGTATGTTTTCTTTGACAATTGCCAGAAGCAGACATTTCAGAGAAAACAATCTTGCCTCTGTGACTCCACTCTGGTAGGAAGTGTCCTGCAGAACCACTCAGAAAACTGACTTTGCTATAAATAGAACTAAGAGCCAAAAAATACTTTTCTGCCTCAGCAAGCATAAGTGTTTTTACTGACACAAATAAGTCTGTTTTTCCTTGTGTCATGTTGAGCTGTTTGATTCAGTTACTAGTAACAATTGTGTGTGTTATATGTACAAACATTCAACAGGATGCTTAAATAAATTACTTGCATAATTGTGCAAAGTGGAAATGAATAATTTGCTTTCAAGTAGGTCCTTGCAAACAGTAATTTACCCAAGAAACTCTTAAGGACAATATGGGTGACAGGAAGGAGAGAAGAGATAGGGAGAAAAATGAAACAACAGAGGAAGCAGATATACGGGGGAAGTGAAGACGCAAGATCGCTGAACACTGGGGAACACACAGTATGAGGTGCCCATGAGTAGATTCACGTTGAAAATCAGGACCAAACCTAACTATATCAGAACAGAGAGTCTAGAACCGCCTTCCATGAGCCCTATGGACCAAAATCATAACTTCTGAGATAGATGTTTAAGTGCTTATGAAAGGCCCTACATGAAGTGTGCAGATATGAGGCCAAGAGCTGATAGCCCAGGTAGCACTTGCATGTTCTGTGTTTCTGCAGGAGGCTTGTGCATATGGTTATCCTCTGTACAGCTTGGAAGTGGACATTAAATTACCATAACATGGTGCTTATTTTCCCATGTTAAACCATCATCTTGAGTGTAGACAGTAGAAAGTTAAGGGTCAGACTGTATGTTGCACAAAAAATCTTGACATATCTTTGTTTCAAAAAATATACTATTAATAATAAATGTCACAGTTATCATTATGAGGTTACAGCTCATCTTGCATTCAGAAAGTGGAAATCTCCTTTACTAAGTATTTCTGGGTTTTTTGTCATTAGTAGTTACTATTTTTTATGCAGTCACATAATAACAGTCAGTTACATGATAGTCACATAATAACACTAGGTAGTAAATGATAGTAGTCAAGCAGATTTAATTTGTTTTTAAAAAAACTTTTCATATGAGACCCAGTCCTCACCTCTACCAAGAACAGGCAGAGAGATGTGGGCAGAATCTGTGTTAAGGTTATTACAGTTCAGCCTACAAAATTGGTGATGTTCCATTTTTAATCTTCGTGTAGATTCACACATGAAAATTATACTTTTTTTTTTTAAATAATAGAAGAGAGTTTGCGCACAAGCCAATCGATTCCTAAATCCATCTGTTCAGACCAGTATGTTATGCACTGTAAATGAGGAAACTCATGAAAAATGAAAAGCGGTGTTATCGTATTAGATAATTTAGCTCTCTTTTTCATATATAATGCCAGTTCCCATATTAGAATAGACTTTTCCCCATATTTTTAAAGCCTGCAGGCTAAATGGAAGTGAATGCTATGGGCATTATGGTCTTGATTTTTATATATATATATATGGTATATCCATTTTAATATCCTGGATGTCCGACCATAGCCTCTGGGCATCTGTAACAGAGGAGCAGGTCTACTAACTCCTGCATTTCTTACTTGTATCTGCAGCTGCACCTTATAATAGTTTGGAGTACTTCTGCTGTTTAAACTGCTGTAAAAACTATTTTGAGAAAGTCACCCTGAATGGCTAATTTTTTTCTGGCTATTGGGTTTCACAGGTACAGCTCCTCATCAGATCCCAGCTATTCTTCCCTGAGACTGCCATGCTTTCCAAGTTCTATTTTCATCCTTTTTTCCCCTCCTGTTCCTCTTATAATCAGTGTCCCTGTGGGCACCTAAAAGCTTGAGTCACTTAGAACAATGTTTCAGTATTAGGTTTCTATGATGAGAATGTAGGGTGTCATGCAGAAAACAATAAAATATGTTTTTATAGAAGACTGAATTGGAGGGTTAAAGACAAGAAGGAGGTACAGGCAATTTATATTTTATTTTGTCAGTCTTCTGCAAAATAGTATCTTGCTTTTCATTCTGAACTCACTTTTTCTTTTTAGTTTTTTCCTTCCAACAATAGAAACATTAAAACTTTTTTTTTTTCTGTTAAATGAACTGCTTTTTCTTTCTGGAGTTTTGACTTCTTTCTCAGTGTTTCAGTATACACACATGAATATACATTTATCAAAGTGCAGAAGAAAAGAAAAATCTTGGTAGTGTTAATGGGAGCTAACCAGAGAAGTCACAGAAACTCAAAGTAAGCAAGCTGAGCAATCTTTTAATCTTTGTGAGGTGGTTTGTTTTCCTATCTTAAAACTCCTCTTTACTTACTGTCTTTTCCTCCACCTTGTCCCTGAAATAATTACACTGCTTCTCAATAATTGTTTTGCTCCAAAGCACTGGGTTTTATATATGTACGCACGCACCTGTACGGGCGCGCGCGCGCGTGTACAGGTGTGTGCGCGCATGCGTGTACAGGTGTGAGCGCGCGCGCGCGCACCTGTACGCGCACACACATACACATACATGCACATACACGCGCACGCACACATACACATACACGCGCGCGCAGCAATGTTTGGGGGGTAGGGTGGTGGTATTAGCATCAGCCTGAGCAGTAGAAATTTAAAATAAATGAGTGTCTGTGTGGTGACTTGCAGCTATTTGACCTGCCTGGCTTGCTTTATCTACTTTGATGTGCTGTTCTCCTGCATGGAAGCAGGACATGGTACCTACATGTGCACAAATTGAAGGTCCAGTCCTCTTGGCTGGCTGTACAGAAGAGTAACTTTCTCCACCTGTGCTTTTGCAATGGTGGTGCCACTTGCACCCCCAGGGAATCTGATTCCTTTTAAAAAGACTTTTGTCAGTCTGAAATTAGGGCTCCTAACAGTCTTGGTTAGTGTCATGCAGCTCACCTGGCCAGCTAAAGTGGGGAACCAGACCACTGCAAAGGATGAGGGCCAGGACGTGTTTTCTCTAGCATTAGAGAAAATGGTTCTCTCTGTGTGACTAACCTGCCTACCTGATTTTCTGACAAGACTATGAAGGCTTGGGAGGAGGTTCATGAAAAATCATGAATGAAAAAGCTGATAATAGGCTGATTGGGTAAGGATGAGAGATGTAAAGTTGTGGCGAGAGCCCTGCAAGTATCCCACGCTAATAACTGAAATTCTGTGTCTTGTATATGAGCGGTTGTTGGAGCAGTTATGCTGGATGTGATGTATACAGAGAAAAGGCGGCCTTTGCATTGAAGCATTCACGGTTTCAAAAGGCAGAGAGAAGAGAGAATATTTCTGCTATTCCCGTTTTACAGAAAGGAGCAAGAAAGAGATGAAATGTTTACCTCAAAAATGCCCAGGAAGCATATGATAAAGTAGGAAACAGGCTGAAGCTTTTGTGTCACAGTCAGCGTTTTAAAGAAGAACCAGCTTTTAAGAGGCACATGTCCTGAATACTCTGTTATTAATAGTGATTTACATAACAGCTTGTAGCCCCATTTCAATATTACAGAATAGGACTCTTCTTTTGTGAAAATGACCTGGATTTGTATCAGCAGTAGTAAAATATTGTTGCAGTGAAGGGCTGTGAAAAGCGGGGAGGGAGTATGAAACTAAAAATAAGAAATATGTACAGTACATAATTCTAACAATGTTATCTGAAAGACAGTAAAAATAGACTCAATTAGATATTGTCAGAGCTTTTTTCTCCATGCAGCTGCCTAGCCAAATATGACAATTTTTCAACAATATAAAAGTTCTAACACAATGCATGATACATTGTACTGAATTCATTAACACTTTGCTACCTTAAACATCATTCTAAGAAGGAAAATAACGTATGGGAAGCTTGTCATTTTTTGTTGTAGTTCCTTTTGTTTCTGTGACATGTTTGGAATTGCATGCCTGCGAGAGTTTTGTGATCTAAATTTAATGATCCTAAAAGGAATTTAGTAAGATATTGTTCTTTTCTCCTGCAGACATCCCTAGACTGAGTGCTACATGAAAAGTGACTCAATTATACAGAAAATGTAATTTATCTTTAAAAATAAAAAGCCTTTTCATGCAGTATTTCCACAGGGACATAACCTTAGTGTAGAGCTTTCCTAGCTCTGCTTTGCAACGGTATAATTCCTATAGAATGAGAATTTGCATACAGTGTACAGAATATCTATGTGCACATGTGTACCCCCCCTTTCATGAATAAAGACGTTATGATGACAGTCAATATATTTGGCTTTGCTTTGGCATTGAGATCTGCAGATCTCTGCTCTCATCCAGTGTTGTCAGGGTACAGAATTAATGGAGAGCGGGGACAGTGCAGATATTAAACTTTAAAATTCAGATCTTCAGCTGTGTTAACCTGCATTAGGCTGAAATCTTGGGTCCAGTTCTAATACTTGTTGTGCAAACCAGCTCTTTTAGCTACTGTTTTCTCGCAGAGTACTACGTTCAAGATAGGCATTTGGGAAATTATTGGGGGTTATGTTGGAGTTAAAAGTAGTAATAACATGTTGATCATATAAAGAAAAAAACCTCACTGCTTTGGGGATGCTGTTGGGCTTAAGAATATTTGTTTGTGGCTTTAATGGGCTGCGTCATGTACATATGGCTTGACCATCTCACTTCAACTACAGAGAAAGCCTCTAGGAATGAAGAACTTAATGCATTTTTGAAAGGAAGTAAGGCTGAAGACTGAGAAAACATTGATTATTGGGCAATATCATAAACTTAAATCTTTTATTGTATTCTGTTTTGTCCAATTTAGTGCAATATTTACTTCTGGCAAATTAACCTGAAAATACTGCGTTCCAAGTTAGACAAAACTTAACCAAGGTTCTTTTGCTATGCCCCTTTACCCTTAGCCCTGGGAACTAGAATGGTATCTATCCCATGTGCTCAAAGCATGAGCAAAGAGGATTGCTGTAATTAGTTAACTGGGTTTTAGTAGGTGATGACAGTTGCTTTCTGTGAGGTTAGTCATCTTCTCTCCTAACAAGGAATTCATAGCTGTATAGACCTAACTTTCCTGTTGCTGTCTTGTGTGGCCCCCATCATGGTCATTCACTGCTGTTTGGATTGTATTTTTCCCAGGACTCTGCAATTCCAGTGCAGGAGTGACAGACGTGTAGAATGCTGCTTTGGCATGGAGTTTGCATTGCTACGTATACAAGTATTTGCATGTACTGGATTGTCTGTTTCACCTTTCTAAAGTGGACTTTTGGAAAACTGCTTCCTTGTTCAGATACTGGTTGCACTTCCTATGGAAAGAGTTATGGAAGCTTATGTGGGTGAAAACCACACAGAGGAATTAATTTCTGTAGGAATCTGGTCTTAATACTTACACAGAATAACTGATAAAATTTTGAGTCTGACAGCAGCCTATTTCAGCTCTTTAAAGATGTTCTCTGCATAAAATTGTAAAGTTTCTTGGCAACTACATATCAAAATCAGGAAGGAGACATTGGAACTGAAGAACTTTGAATTTGTAAATTGCTGCAATGACATTTTCACCAATTATATAAAGGTTTCATGTTCAGTTGTGGCATCTTATCCCAAATAAAACAGGGTTCTACATAGAAATATACTGTACCAGTCAAACATTGAAGAGATTAAGCCAAATGAAGAGAGAATAGCATACACTACCTGCTATGTGATTACCATGAAAGAGCAAGACAATATTTAGTAGGGAACCATTAAACAGATGAAGCTATAAAAATGATGCTGGAGATTGGGAAACACCTTGTACCAAGGCAGCGCGCTCATGTTTCATCTTCGTACTTTCATTGTGAATAATATACCAGTCTGCACTGGCAAAAACACTGAAATAGATGAAGGGTGGAAAAAACCCCTGAACTTCGACTGGACATCTACCTGGAAACAGACTGGCCATAAAAGATATTTTAGTCATCACCAGTATCATGGGAATAAAAGATGACATGAAAACCGGCAGCTGTTCTAATGATATGTGAGGAGGAAAACCAGAAATTATGGAAAATATAAGGGGGGGGTTAAGTGTTACAGAAAAAGCATGCCACACTGGACATTCATGCCCATAGGTATAAGAAAATTGACTCCATCCCAGCCAAACTCAGCACAGCATGTGCCAAACTTTGGAAGAAGTTAGTTTATGTGAAGCCATGGTGGAAAGACATGAAAACTCAAAGAGCAATTTTTTTTTTCTTTTTCTATTTTTCTTTTTAAGGTATGGAGTGATCTCTTAAACTCAGTCACTTTCTTCATAAATCTTACTGAGTTCATTCTTCTGTGCAATGATTACTTCAGCTCCACCTGAGCTGAGAGTATGCTTCTGTCATAAACTGGAACTTTTTAAACGAAGTCTGCAATTACAATTAAATTTAAACCACATATAATTATATGCATATACTTGTAAAACATTTCTATTGCATCTATCTATAAAGTGTAGAAGAGCCTTAAAAAAAACCTACCCAACTGAAAAATCCCAAAGAACTTAATAGATGATTTGGAATTTATTAACATGAATTTTTTTCAGCCCACGTGGAGTTTGTCCAGTTGTATTTATGGTCTGACAGACAGCAGTACAGATTGATTTGTGTCTCTGCATCAGGTCATGTGTACTCGTTTCATGACACTTTGCTGGACTGAATGTTTCCACTATGGTGTTGCTGCATGGCCATGGCATACAGCTAAACCCTGCTTCCATCCGCTGAGGCTGTGTCTGGTACGGCAGTCAGTCTTTGGTAATATTTTTGGTAATTCTTTTCTAATACTGAACTAGGCCACTAGTAGGCTTCGTGATGGCACTCTTCAGAGAGTAAAATAGCAACATAATTGAAAGTGTGTGCTTCTAAATTATGTAAATTATGTGTAGCCACTTCTAATTTGGGAATATGCAGCTTACTAATCCTCTACTTAGGAATACAAGGCTTGATATCTTAGAGTTCAACAGAGGTAATTACACTTTGCCAATTGGCGTTGACAGTTGATTTATTTACTTTATGAATTTTATCTTGGGAACAAATGGGAGCAAGAGGGAATGGAACTACGTAGTTCTAAATTCTGCTAATGTTTGCTAAGGCACCCTCTGCTGCTTTTTATAACATTGCTGTGGACTTTTAAAAAGTCAAAAGATTTCTGTTCCAGAGAGGTTTGGGTTTGAGCGGTGGATCAGTCCCTCATCTTAGTTACAAAAGTGTCTGTTTGTTAGAGCTCTTCAAGATCCTTTCAGATGAAAAATGCTAATGGATGTAAGATAATGGGTACATGCAAGTTCATCGTCATTAATAAATATTAAAGAAAAAAAAGCTCTCTGTGAAGGATGTAAAATAACACCAATGAGTATTTAATCTGCTTTTTTAATTGAATTTTCAGCTTAAAGAGGGGAACTTTTTCTTCTTGTTTGAAAAATTGAAATAGAAAAATGAATATTGAAATGTATTGGCTTGGGATTTTCAATGCAGTTTAAATAACTAATTAAGAAAAAGTTGCAGGGAGGAAAAACATTAAAATATGCAATAATTTATTTTTAATAAGTGTAAAACAGATTATTTTAATTACCACATTTTAAAAAATATGGGGTAAATGCCTTAAATTGTCATTCATAAAGATTTGGAATTGAAGTGTAGAGATTAAAGCCTTTTATCAGCAGACGTAGACAAAAGACTTAATGAATAACGAACACAGAAATTAGCTGAAATGACAGAACTCCCTGTGCTACTTTTTTTTTTTTCTTGGTTTCCCATGCTCTACTGGCTTTTTTTTCACTTCTTTGGTGTTGTTTTTTAGAATAAGCTGTTAGTCAGGTGAGGTTTCATGGTATCTTCTGTATTAGTATGTCCTTTTATAAAGCTTTAAAACTGCTTTTAAATATGCCTCATTGCCTTTAGAATAACAGGTACCCGGTTGACCTCTTCTGCTGCACGAGGGCTTAAAGGTAGATGCTAGTCCATGTAATTTTTTACACTTAATTTCCAGTTGCCTAGGTTTCCATTGAAATCTTTGTAAGCAACATTGCCAAAATCACCCAATGCCAATCAAGCTTTGGCAAAGGCTGCACACCCTGGCTGAAGTGACTATTTTTATATGACTATATAAATTTTGGATCCAAGTGCTCCTTGTGTATCCTGCAACTTTTGTGGAGGGGTTTGGAGGAACCATCCTGCTGTCTGTCAGTGCAGGATCTCGGTTCTCTGAGCTGGGGTGTCTCTTGGAGAGCTGGATATGGTAGTCAAGATTTCTCCTTTTTGATGTAACAAATGTAATGCAGAAATGGAGCACAACTGAGCAATGTTTGCTGTGTTATGTCAAGGGAGGGTAAAGTTTCCTTTTCTGTGTAAACAGACTTGCTCAAAAAGTCTAAATGACATGCGCTCTGTTATTCACTTCATGTTTATCCAAAAGCGGAGTCTGACCCTGAAGTGCTGTATTTGTGCTGGTTGTTATAAGGCTGTATGCTCATTGTGCATAAATGAGTAATTGTCCTTTAGAGGCCTGTGCTTTAGTCCAGTCTCTGAGGGCTGCTGAGCCAACAAGCACAGAAAGAGCTGTATTTTGGCATCATTCCAAAAAGTTAGAGGTCGTGAGCCAAAAACCCCAGGAAAGCCTTTTGGCTTTCCCGTCAAGCTGGTGTGCTGGAGTTCAGAGCTGGTGATCTCACCTGGAACCGGGCAGCAGCAGGAGCGGGGGCAGCTGTGTCCAGAAGGAGTCTACAAGTGCTCCAAGTCTTCCAGCAGTGGAGGAAACCGTCCTGCTACCAAGCAGGAAAACAAGTCATCTTTTGCCTCTGGTTTTCATGACAAATGTTTGTTCTCCGCTTCTCTTATGCGTCTGATTTTTTCCTGCTTCTTTAAGGGGGAGAAGAGATGCTGAGAAACCTCTGTAAGCCAGGATAGTTCTGTCATTTCTCCCTCTCATTTTGGAACTCCAAATCTTTTTCTAAGTGGGGAAAAATAATCTGGGAGGTCACTGGCAGCTGTTTCATAAGGAAACATTAAAGATAGGAAGATTTGGCCCGATGCTAGCTGAAAGCACTCGGGCTCTGCCAGGTTTTAATTCCTTGTGAACTCTGACCTGGAATGAATGCAACATACATGCTACTGTTCCTCTATAATTTAGCGTCCCTTTTTCCTGTGTGAGTTTTTTTCTCCCCCATTCATTTCTGCTAAACCCGGCTGAGTGGTTTACCCTTTATAACTAGTATTGCTGCAAGGGAGAGACTCTGTGTTTTTACAGGCCTCTTAAGGCTCCAGCTAAAAGGTGCTGGAGATTTGCCTTCACTTGCATTAGTAATGTTGCTGTTTTTGGATCCCAGGGCCTCCAGTTCAAATCCCCCCAGTAGAGTTAGATTCCTCACAAAGTAAAAAGGCACTCCTCGGATTAAAGAAACTGACTGAATGCCGCTGTGTAGGCCACTAATGTGCTACAAGGGTACTCAGTTCTGTAGCAGGGATTGCGGTGTGCTGCTCGGGGACTTCTCAGGCACAGTTGCTGAGAAATTACATGGTGCTACACCAGCTCTGGGACTTGTAGATTTGCATTCACTCTGCAGCTTCATTAGCAATTTTAACTGGGACATATTTAGACTACTCAAGCTGCTTCTATAGGGTTGATTATTTTGTCTTGTCCTTAGAAAACAGCTTATCCTCGTGAAAATAACATATAAATTGTACTATTATATTTAGTGCTGCAAGCTTTGCTGTTACTGTTAGTTTTCCTTTTGAAGACGTGGAATTTCTGACAAATAATGCCTTTTGAGTTAAAACCCACCATCATAAGAACATATTCTGTGCCTTTTCCATTCTTTCAGTAAATTCTATGAACCTCTGTCATTAGCATGTTTATTGCCTAGAGAATAAAAGAAAAAGCAGGAAGGATGTCTCAGAGAGTAAGACACAAGATGCTTCAGACTTGTCATCTGATCTAGGGAAAATTATTCAATCCCCATGTACCTCCATCCTGCCTATAAAGTGCATGTACTAATATCTGCTCACTTCTGAAGCCTTGTGTGTGCCTCAACGTGTTGAAGGATTTTTAATCTCTCCTATGGAGGCTTTTATAGAAATGAAAGTGTTACTCTTGTGACCACAGGTGTTTTGTGGTTTTCTGGTTGTGAAATCTGCTGCAGAATTGCTGTCCTTACATGGAGCTGTGGTCCAGAATCTGTGATTTAGTTGTCAGTGTTGAACTGCAGGGAAAAAAGAAGTGTAAATATTTCCTTTCCTAGCACTCAAGTGTCCAGAACAGTCTCTCTAAACATAACTTGTTCTGCCTCCTTCGGACTGGCAGTGTTTAGCCTGAAATGTGATGATTACAGGTTTTGTCATAATTAAAAGAATTTTAAATTATTGCAGGTATATCTGCAACATACATGTACACTGGTGGTACTTTCATCTTTCTGTCCTCAGGAATAGGAATATCCAATGTTACAAGCTGTAGCTACTTAAATAGTTCTCCAAAGAACTACATGGAAATAATGAGAGTGTACAGATAAGGCGTAACAGCTTTCAAGGAAACTAGATAATACGGAAGCAAGTAAACTTTATGTATTATTCCATTCACTTCATTTTATATCGGAAAGATCCAGCTTATCTGAAATTAAATAAAGCTGCCACAGCACTTTAGGACTTAATGGCATTTGAGATTTAATTTCTCCTGTGAAAGCACTGTTCCTTTCTGTGGAATTCTGCAGGTGCTGTGTGTTTGTATGACTTGAGATCCAGCAGGTCTTAAATTTTGAGATGTTCAGTACATTCCGTTTCGTGCAAAGCCTGCAGTAGGCAATCTGTCAATTAAAGAATATGACTCACCAGTTCATCCTTTTTCGAGTTTCTTATGTGTGTGTTTAAACAATAACAACAAAAAAGGAAAAGCCTAAATACTCTTTGTGGTCTTTCATTGTTTTATGTGAGTGGCATAAAATTATCACACTTGATAAAGCTCAACCTTCATAAGGAAGGCAAAGAAGAGCAAACTATACACTAGTGCATAAAACAGCTTAGAGTAGGCCAATGATGAAAACGTGTTGCAAAACCAAATTGCTTTTTAGTGTCTTCTCTGAGAAAAAGAAACAGTTACTTCCAAGGATTTCTGAACAATCTCTTCGGGCTTCTTGTATTGCCTGTACACTTTGCTGTAGTTTTGTATGCTGGAAATCTAATTTGGAGTTGCACAAACTCTGACTGAATAAGGTAGCCTGGGGATTAAGTTGTGACTTTGTTTCTTCATTGGAAACATCCAGCTTTCCTGATCCTACAGACTGTAATTTTTCTTATCCTGTCTGAGGAATGCAGGAGCTCCTGGATTTTTTTACTCTTCTACATTTGCTTGAGGAATGTATGTGTGTGCATGTATTTTACTATTTAGTTTTCCATAGTGTGAATCATGAATCAAGTAAGGCATGAAGAACATTTGCAGTGACTAAGAAAACACTAAAGACTTTTTCTTCTCTGCTTTGAATCCACCTATTTCTCTTTCCCTAGTTGCTGAAATCGATTAACTCTTACTCTTTACTCTGTAATTACGCATTGTAGGTGAGCTTTCCTGTCACAGAAGGCTTAACAATAATTCTCATCTGGTTCTGAGTTTTGATGTCATAAGAAATGTGATCATTTAATGGTGTTTTTAAAAAAACAAATACAGCATTCACTGACCAACTAATTTGCTTTGCTATGGATTTTGGACAGTACTAAACTTTTTGTGAGAATCACACTTGTTGAACCAATTTAAAACAGGATTAAGAGCAGCCAGCTAGTTTATGAAAAAAATGCCTGTTTATTATTTTTGAGAAAACGCCCACTGCTTATTTTCTTTAGTACGTTTAAGTGTCGATAATTTTTCTACATGCATCTGCATTTCTGATGGTTGCCATTGGGTGGTGCCAGGCAATCGGTATATACAATATGAGACAATGGTTTCTTTTTGTACATACCAAAAATCAAACTAGCTTTAAAATCTGATCTCGAATAATTTACAGTGCAAATAAATGAAGCAGCCAGTGCAAATAGTTACTTTGATGCTTTTTTTTAATATATTTAACATAAAGGGTCTGTCTGATATATGGTGCTTTATATGTTATATGTGCCTGTTTGTGTGTGTACGTATGCATATCCATATGTGTGTGTAAAGTATGACGTGAAACGCGGTTTTGCCCTAAGGATACTGATGCCTGGTTTTTGATCAGGTTGTGCTAATGCGGCTTAATTAATTGCCCTCTTAATGTCTCTGTTAATGTTCAGGCTTTTCTTGCTTGCATGTGTATTTATTACAAACCTGTTAAGCGTTGAAGCTGACTGGAGACAAATGATAATTTTCAACTTTGGAAAAACAATATCTATTTCATGCATGTTTAAGGAAGACTAATTTACTGCCTTAGCTCACAACTGAGTGCCCAATGAGAGCGATGAAATATTAACATTTTAAAGTCATTTAAAAATATTTCCAGTCTACCTGGTTCAAAATCTATATTATGTTAATGACACAGATGTACCCATTTATTCTTTGAGCTATCTAACTCAGGTTCTAAAGTATTTGGGTTATAATAACCGAGGGGTAGAAATTAAGGCTGTGGTTAATGAGAGGGAGATACAAATGTTTATTGAATATCACATTTGAATAGGCTACTGTCTGTGTAAAATAAAATTATAATAGCTGAGAAACATTATTGGCAATTGATTATGTAGATTAGGACAGTCTAAAATGCTCGATTTCACATCTCTGTTTATATTCACTTTTAATAAAGGGGTTGAAGGTTTATGTTTAGAAAATCATATCTTGGGGGAAATTAACATTTACAACTCATTTGCTCTTAAGCACCTTTTGTTAATGTATTAAATGAAATGCAGCATGTGGCCTTGCAACAGAATAAGCTAAAATTAAAAATTATTTGTTTAACTTACATGGGTTTGTAGGGCTTGTGAGTTAGATGGAGCAAACCAGTAATTCTTGTGACAAATTTTAGATAATGCTGTTTTCTTCACCAAATAGTGGTAATTAAAAACAAACAACCACAAAAAAACCCACACAAACAAACCCAAAAAAAGCCCAAGAACAACAACAACAAAAACACCACAACACAAAAAACCCCCACAGAAGAAAAACAAGAAACCAAACAAAAAACCCTCCCACCACTAAGAAAAACCCACCCCACAGTCCTTCTTTCTTTCTAATTTAAAAATAAAATTAACCTAAACATAGCCTAATAAATGAGTTGAATAATTTCAAATTCACAAGAATAACTTTGGAGGATCGGTGTAAATAACCAACAACAGCCTAACAACATGAATCCTTCGTGATTTGACCTTCTTACCAAATCAATTTTCCCCTCAGTGAATAAGAGTAAGATCTTCTTGTGTCTCAGATGATGCTCTGAGCGACATTTTTAGGCTAAAAGCCTCTAAAATATTTGTCATAACTTAGATAGTGATTGCCCTGTCTAGACCTTTTACTCTTTGCTAGACTTTCATTTAAATGTTGGCCCTTTTTTTCAGATCATAAATCAGTGGCAAATGTGCACATTTGGACTCTCTGAAGTTTTACTTTGAGAATGTTTTCTTAAAGCATTCCAAAACACTGAAGTCCTGGAATGGCAAGGAAAAAAAAATCAAGGCAGAGGCAAAAAGCAAAAATTATTTATGGAGCATTTTGTTTCTAATCCTAAAACTGAGAGTACTAATAGCAGCAGTGATGAGCTTAGCTGATTCTTGTGGCTAATGCTTTTCATGAAGTCAAATTTGATTGACATCTCATCATAAATTTCTATTCCTCATAACAAATATATCTTTTCCTCTATTTGTAAGTGCCTTTTTAAGATGCTTCCTTTAAAACAATGTAACAGTCATTTGCAGCTTTTTATGGCATCTAAATGTATGCCGTTATGCTGGCTTGGTTCTACTGACATTTTAACATTGTTAATAATCACTGGCCATTTGCGTGTGCTGTGCGAAGGCATAATGTGCTTTTATATAAAGCACTGTTATGAGGGCTCATTATCTTGTGAGGCAGCAGTTATAATGAAAATTAAACAATTGCAAACTTGCTTTGCCAAGTGTTTTTTAAATAAATTTCACCAGGCTGATTCACAGCTCCTACCTGATTCTGCAGGGTTATATTAATATATCAAAGCTGTTGGAGAGTTGCACGCATAAATTCCTTCATGCAATCGTGAGCGCTGCGTGCAGTAGGCTTTTCAGAGCTCTGCTAAAACTGATCAGGAAATGCTTGTTACCCAGGCAAGATCCTAGCAGAGCATGAAATAAGTGTAAACCTTTGAAACTAGTCTCTGCGGTATCAATAGCTAAATGGAGTTTACAAATGACCTTTTACTTACAGGTAGCCACAGAAGTACTGGATATGCAATCTGTAATCTACTCCTGCTGGTTTACTAAACACTCAAAACACTGGCTATATAAAATTGCATGATTAGAAATTACCAAAGTAGATGCATTTTTCAAGCTAAGAAAAGGCTGAGAACGTAAATATGGGCTATTCAGGTTTTTGTTTACAGACTGCAAGGTTTTACGAAACACTTTACATAATGGATGTAATTGTTTGACTTCGCTAGTGTTTCTACATAAAATATTTGAACAATAACTACTTTAAAAATAAAGTGAATGAATTATGAGAAATCCAGGTAGGCTTCTCCGTGGTGTCTGTGTTTTAGAAGAGTTATTCTAGCTGAGGATCTGGCCATTTAAAATTCATTTCTAAATTGACTGTTGCTGAGTAGTCTTTCAAAGCTGAGGTAAACAGTGCAGTTTCTGTAATTTCTGACAAGCTTGCCTTCTGTTAGGGTACCAGATTTGTCCTCGTAGGAGCACATTCTACTGCTCCTCTGTCTTTTATTTTAATGCAGCACTCAGATGCAGATTGTTCCAGTACTGCAATAGTTAGGGAAGCTAAATTTCCTTTTCTTTTCTTTTCTTTTCTTTTTTTTTCCACATGCTTAATTTTGAAAGCTATCAAGGCATGAAACAATAATTCAGTGAGGCTCTGTTTCAAACTACCTTTCTTCATTAAAAAGTAAAATATAATATCCAGGAGGTCTAGCACATTATGTCACTAAGTCACACAGTAAGAGGGACCATCAAAGAATGGTGGGAATTATCACAGCAGCTTGCTCCTTGTTAGAAGCATTTACCTCATGACCCTTTCATTTGCCTACTGCCACTTTAGTTTAAGAGTGACAACACTGTATAACACTCTGCACTTTCCGTCTCCCCCCACCCCCCTTCCCTTTCCCTTAGCACCAGATGCCTTTGTAAAGCAGGCTGGTGAAGCAGTGAACGAAACCTTGTGGGATAAGTCTGACACTGGAAGTTAATGATTATCAGTCGAAACAAAACACTTGTTTACATGTTGTAGTCATTAGAGGTTCCAGTCAGTCATACCTCGGCTGGGATTCCTGCCAAATGTTTTGAGGGTTCTTTCACAAGCTGTGCAGTTTTGTAAATACAAAAGCACTCTTATTAAGCCTTTTTAGTATTAGACTGTGCAATTAAGATTATGGGTAATTAGATTCCTTTATTTGGAGTAGAATGGTCCAAGATACACACACAACTTTCTTAGCCAGAGGATACCATCAGATCTCAGTTTGGGTGTTCTATTACAGATCAATGACTAAGAGAAACTCTTCTGTACTGTGAACATTTTTTCTTTATTAAAAATTGCACTCAGAACTTGGGGCAATATGGATTTTTCCTTACCTTACTGTCAGCACCTCCGTCACAGCCATAAAACTTTCTTTTTTGATTAGCATGTCCCAATTTGCTGGAAACATTTTGCTTACATCTCTCTTAGTATTGCCGGCTTTTCATTTCAGTCTTATTATAACTAGGATTAAGGAGGTGATTTGACTATGAAGGAATTTAGGAAAATTTCCAGTAAGCTAAGGATGATTTTAAGTCAACTGCAGGATAACAGGGTTGTAGAAATGAATGTTTCTTTTAGCACTTGTGAATTAGTCCATACCTGAAGAAATAAATTATTCCTTTGGTATTTGGAGTTGGTATCAAACAGCTCAAATCCCACCATTTTATTGTAAACACTTTAATCATGCAAAGATGCATCTAATACAAATAACCATGTGAGCTGGCAAGCCTGTTTCACGTACTCTTCTGCTTTGACAGAATTCTCTGTATTGAGCATGATGGTAAATTATTTAAGGTTTGGGAGGCCATTTTTTTGTAACTGTGAATTATAAGACAACTGAATCATCCATACATATTTTATCTCTATTTTTTCTTTGCCGAAGAAGATATCAGTTTTAGTTGCCCCAATGCAGGACTGCTGGCTTTGACATTTCCCGGTTGTCTGTAGTGCTAGGCAATAATTAAATATCAGGTGCATAAGCTGCTCTTTAATTTGACATGTGTGCTCCAGGCAATAAACACATGCAGTGCAACGTGGGAGTGTAATTGCTAAGGAATAAAATCTTGTACCAAGTGAGATCATTGTATCAGGTACTGTGTGACAGCTCATTTGATCATTATGCCCAGGCTAAAGAGGTTGCCTAATTAGTTTCCATTAAAACTCACCCTTTAATCAGGAATTATTCTTGCATAAAGAATGTCACTTGGTCCAGATGAATGAACAATGGTTCCCCCTTGAGATTCAACTATCTGTTACACTTGGGATGCCATATGTCTTTTCAAACAATTCAGCTACAACAGTAGTCTGTGAATTTGGATCTCGCAGCACTAGGCAGTATTCACATTTTCTTGATAACAGCTAGTGTTCTATGGAAAAATCACAATGGTATTCTGTATATACTTCATCAAGCCAGAGAAACTATGTTCAAACAGCAGGAAGTGTGTTGTAAACACATAAATGCCTAATGGGCCTCTCTTAACTAATGTGTCTTGGTTGTTGTATTTATTTCATAAGTGACACATGTAGCATATATGCTCTTACCGGGAGCTAGACTTTGGTCTCTCCCCTAGAAATGTCAAGGTTCATCTAAATTTAATATTTTTAAGGGAAATAACTTCCTAGCTTTTTTTTGTGTGACAATAGCTTTGTCAGCTGAAGCTGATCAGAGAAGTAGCTGTGATTTCCCACTCCCATGCTCCCCCTAGGCCCTTAATCTTGCAATTTAAGTGCCTACCCCCTGCTCCCACAAGACACATGAGGCTCAGCAGGTTACTGGGTTCATGCATGTCACAGATGAGGAGCTCAGTTGTTGAGTATGTTTCAGTCTGAGCCACTTCAGCAAGTTCCTGGTTGTCCAGCTGCCTTTACTCATCTGCCACATAGCAATGGCAGTGGCTCATCTGAGGTGAGCAGAAAGTGCTCTGCAGGAGAGGCATCTCCCTCCGGCAGCACAGGCTGCTGTAGGTCAGGTGAAGAGGAAGAGACTTTTAAGTCAAAGCCCAGCAATATTGTCAGTGGCCTCAGTCAACTCTCTTAATATATCTTGCTTCTACAGATGTGAACTGATTTCCTGGTGTTTGCAAAATGCCATGGGCTGGACTGGCAGTCTGAAATCTAGCCTGTAGGCAGAGCTGCTGTGTCCTGTTGCTTTCCCCAGTGACATCCTGGTAGTAAGCTGTGAGCTAAGACTCTCTTCTGTTGGGGAGGGATGATCCCACAACATGTCAATGCCTGCACTATCTGCCAGCGTGATGTCCGTCCTTCTTTTACTTAAATAGTTTATGGAACATCCAGAAAAAAGGGTCTCAAAAATACTTTCCAATCTTTTTGCAGCTCAGACTGTTGCATTTGGAGGAATGAGAAAATGTTTTGCGGACAATACCTTTTACAGAAACAACTGCAGTCTAAGGTTGTGTGAAAGATTGCCACATGTTAAGCCATGTGGTATGGAACATGGCAGGAACAGGTAGGGTGCCTGTTCCAAGTTTGTTCTTGGTAAGTCTGGATTCTTTAACCTTCATACTTAAACCTAAGCCATATGAGCTTTTACATTGCAAGAATATTCAAGGCAATGGAAGGACATGCATGCAAGGTGAAATTCAAATCCTTAATATTTCTTGTTGGTATTGCTCTAAGTGCTCCCTTTCTCCATACCCAACAGATGAGGTGTCAGGGCTTAAGCACATGATTTAACGTCTAGAATCTGAGGAGGAGGAGTTTGATCTAATGCGACTCCTTGAATAGCAAAGGCCTTTAATTTACTGTTTCTCATACCTTGAGCTATGTGTTTAGGACAATAAGTATTCTGTGGTGTTTGACAGCTGTCCACCTTTACCTAACACTTTCTCTCTGGCTGTGGCCAATCTCTGATACACAGGAGTAAGAAGGAAAAAAAGGAATAAGAGTTTCTGTGCTCACAGAAACTGAATTCTGTTTTCCTCTGGTTTCCTGTGGTTAATCGATACTATTTTGTCATTCTTGCATGTATTTTACACTCCCTTATAGTATCTCCTGCAAACATATCCTGAGTTCTCTTTCATGTTCTCTATGCTACATCTAGTTTCTTTCCATGCCCCCAACTTGTATTTGCCCAGGCTTCTGGAGAAATACATTGTGGCTGATTCAAAGTTCCAGACATCTATTTGTGTCAGTTGCTGTCTCTTGGCTATTAGTCAAAGAGGATCCGTTGCATCTTAGTCACTTCAGACCCAACAAATGCCTAGAGGGGCTCCATTGCGATGATTTACGCAAATGATTTAATGAAGCTCCTAGATGGTATCAGATTGCTCTGCTGGTATGCAGTGATAAAGATCAGTTATCACTAGAATTATGTGAATTATCTGGCTATGATATCTTTATTTGTACTTAGATTATTAGTAGCTCAAAAGCAAGGAGATATGTCTAGTAATCACGAATGAAGTGCCTTCTCCTATTCTGCAGGCCTCTCTCTTGGAAGCCTGTGCACTGAAGAGCACACAATCTTTGTAGATGATTCATCTCTGATCAATCCTTTGGCAATAAAGACTAACATAACTCATAGAATCATCCGGTTGGAAGAGACCCTCAAGATTGAGTCCAAACATAACACTAGCACTAAACTATGTCCCTAAGAACCTTGTCTAATCGCCTTTTAAACACCTCCAGGGATGGTGACTCCACCACTTCCCTTTCTAATATCCAATCTGAACCTCCCCTGGTGCAACTTGAGGCCATTTCCTCTTGTCCTATCACTTCTTACTTGGGACAAGAGACCAACATCCTCCATGATACAACCTCCTTTCAGGTAGTTGTAGAGAGCAATAAGGTCTCCCCTCAGCTTCCTTTCCTCCAGGTTAAACAGCCCCAGATCCTTCAGCCACTCCTCATAAGACTTGTGCTCCGGGCCCTTCACCAGCTTTGTCGCCCCCCTCTGAACTCTCTTTAGTACCTCAATTAAAATGGGGAAGTACTAATGCTGAATTAATAATGAGTAAATTTAAGAGCATTAGTAGCAGGAGTAGTATTTGGTACAAAGGGCAATGTGACCAAGAGGAGAGTTCTTGTCTAGAATCAGGTTAACCTCTTCACCAATCAGTTTTTGTGCTAAGCATCATGTTTTATATTCTTGGGTTTTTGAATGCTATTGCTGCATTTTCCCTACCCAACTATGCTTTTTAATTATAGCAATAAATTCTACAGGTTACTTATAATTTGTAGTTTAAATAAAAGAGAGTGACTTCTTTATCACTTTAAAAAGAGCGTGTTTGCAATCTTACTGAAAACTCCCTTATTCTCACATAGTGGTGGGGAACATGGGAACATCTGAATTCCCTCATATCATGTGTTCAGTGCAGTAGCTCTAGCATGTTTCCTCCGTCTTCCCCCTGCATTTCCTCTGCAATAAAAATTCCAAGTGTTTCCAGCTTTCCTTCTGTGCATGTATTTCTGTGACTACACTCATATCTGTTGCCTGGCTTTGAATCCTGTCAGTTGCCCAATTCTTTCTCCATGTTCTTTTCAAGGTAGGATACACCGAACATATAAAATTATTCCATAGGTGGGTATCCCATTGATTTATAGTATTGAGGATATTATTTAAAATTTGAACTTTCTGAAGATAAAAAGATACTTCTATTTTAAATGCAATGCCATAAATCAATATGAGTTCATTCTAGACTTGACCTAACTTTACTGAAAGGTTCATGAACTTAGCAAACTTGGCTGAAATATTGATGAAAAGCTGCCCTGAGATGCATCACATTTTGATTAAAAACTTGATGTAACCCTACTATAATTATTAAGCATATCTTATTTTCTTCAGTAGCAAGCTTAAAACAAAAATGACCCAAGAAAAATACTTCTGCTATAAACAAATATAGGGGCTGAAACCAGTTTTGCATGAGCATTCAGGGCTACTTTTAGTTTCTCCAAACCTGTTTGCCAAGATCTGAATTTTATAACTTTTCTACAAAACACTGTTACAAATATGTATGTTTATCTTTGTATTATAAAGTGGGAACTTTTTTTATTACTCATTTTAATAATTCAAGTAATCTTTTGTGTTTCTATAAGAAATGCACTAGAGTGGAATCAAAACATTGTTCAGTACAGAATTAACCTTTCCCATATGTAAGAAGCAAACTGAACTGCGGTCAATGTAAATACAGTAAGAACCATCAGCATTACCCTGTGTAATATCCTGATACTTTACAGTCCTTTTGGACCTGAACATATCAACCATACTTCAGAAGCCTTCATAAACTTGTATAAATGTTTTCTTTTGCAATGATTTTTCAAAGTTTCCAGTAACAATCATTTATTTGCCTCTTGTGAGTTGTACTGCATGGATTGAATATTATCAAGGAAAATAAACTGGTTTTGTTTTATTTCTCTGAAGTGCTTTCTAAAAGAATTTTCTTCAAAATGTACATGTTGGATCATACTGTAGCCGCTAGCTATAGTATCTGATAAAACTCCATTGACTTTATTACAGTCCACTTTGACTCTGGCATATTTCCACGTACTCCAGGCTGCCAGTATAACTGAGGAGGGAAAACTTGACCTGGGGTATGTTTTGTTTCAGAAAGAACTGCATTATTTATCCTCAGTGACGAAAGTAAAGTAATTCACACGTTATACACACTAAGATGGAACTAATCCTAGAGTCCTGTTGTAAAGGTTCCCTCTTGCAGAGCTTGCAGTAATGTGCTTCCCGGAATATTCAGCTGCAAACACTCACACATGGGCAACTGTGCTCAGCTTCAGCTTGTGGCTTCTCAGGAGTATGAAACAAAAACTGAATTTAGACATCATGCAGGTCAGGGGCCAGGGTGAGTTCTGTTGTGAGAAGGAGAGGGACTGGGAAGGAGACCAAGGGCTTTGCAGCATTGGAGTCATTGTTCCTGATATGATGGGAAGGATGAGGGCAGCAAATGCTCTTGCTGCAGCAAGGAGGACCATAAGCCTGAACCAACCCCAGTATCCCTGCTAGGGTGAGCGCTGCCCTCATCAGCTCGACTTACTGGGGCCCTTATAGAACTGAAATAGGTTCAGTGACATTGGGCATCTTTGACACTCAAGCTGATTGCTGGTCTAGGAAATGACCATAATTCTTTATGTCTAGTTGTGGCCACGACTGTGCAATGCCCTCCATCCACTAAAGAGTCTTGACTGGGGGTGATGGGGCACTGAGTCTAGATAGGTCTCTCTAGCCTGGAAGACCTAGGTCTAGTCTACATGAGAATAAGGAACTGAAGATGTTTTCAAAAACGTGAAATGGCATGTCATTTGCTACAGACTGTCCCTCTGTGTGGGTACTCTATCATGAAACAAAAGCCATTTTGCTTTGAAATAACTACTGTGAGAAAGATAACTTATTTCAACTGGAACATATTCTAGAAATTTGTCTGTGTATTGAGTTAATGTTTTCCAGGCTTTCTCTCAACCATGAAGCTAGCAATTTTGTCTTTTTATTACTTTAGATATTAATACTGCTTTCAAAATATGTCATTCCAGAAAAAATACCAAATATAGTGAAATTCAAGATAACAGTGTTAGAACTGGGACCAGTGGTGTGGGGTTTTTTTTGAAATATACAAAATTTACAGCAGGAATGATCTACACATCATCCTTAAACATTAGGTTAGTACAACTAGAATTACAGTGAAAAATCTAATTTTAACAAGATTATGATGTATTCGTCTTTGAATTTGCTCTGAAAATGTAGAATTTTTATATGTGCTATGCCTTCACTTTTCAAATGTTATTCTCTAACTTTTTAAAAGGCCAACTTTCATGGGAGCTTGCATCTTAAGTTCAAAAAAGAGTATGCATTTACAGCTGACTTCATTTTGAAAGCTTTTACTGTTCATTCTTTCACATAGAACATTGAACACATAATATTCACAGCCCTCATGATAATAGGTTTGCTGGGACAAGGAAGGCATCTTTCTTTCTTGTTCCATTTGAGTTAATACATCTGGTTTAACCACTTGAGAAATAAAGTTGGCATCTACAACCTCTAGATCCCATCCTCTGTGGTCTGTCAAGAGTGGTTATGAAAGGGTCTCTTTTGAGCTTTGAAGAAAAAGAATTTTTGTTCATGTCTTAAGAGCTGGTTTTAAACCAAGTTTGTTTATTACTGTTATTTTTTTGTGTTTAGTAAAGCTACCAACTGCTAAAACAGGACAGATGTACATGTTAAGTTGGATTGAGAAGTGAAGCAGAAGCACACAGATTTCACAAAGGGGACATAGAAGATCTCTAATGCTTTTCCTTACAGGAAAAAAATTGCACTAGTGTGGTTCTTAGAAAGTGGAGTATAAGCTTTCAGTGGTGAATGACTAGAAACATTTTTCACTTGGCCCAAAACACTGCAATCACTAATATCTGTAGGGAGTAAAGGAAGGATCAATGCGTGCAAGTGCTTTGGTTATTTATTTGCTGAAGTGGTGTGACTCTCTTAAGTCACAGGAAGACACTGCCATTATTTTACCTGGAAAATAACATAAATAAAATTTATATATATTTATATATGCTTGAAGAAAAACACAGATTTATGCACATATCAATTTCAATGTTTACTTATGTTGGCAAATTTTAAGAACTTGTTTGACATGCATACAATTTGCACATTCTAGCTACAGACTGCTTGGCCAGAAAGTTGAACCAAGAATAGTATGTAGGCTGACAGCAGTCATGGTACAAGAAGTAGTTATATGGATAGCAAAATGGCCCTACTGCCCCTCCATTGCTGGCGCACCACCCCGGGTGGCTTGGGCTGGCTGATGTTGCTAGAGAAGTTGAGAACACAATGTGCTCTGTGGTTCTTGCTGGCAGGTGGAAGCTGTGCCCACTACTGACAGCAGATCTGGCACAAGGAAAGGCTCTCCCCTGGGATCTCCCAGTCTTCTGGCCTCTTGTCCCTGTTCCTCCTTCTCCTTGGCAGAATTAGCTTGGTCCCTTCTTGTCAAGATGGCAAGTCTCTGTCTACCTACCTGAAACAGTTCTGTGTTATATATGCACTATAATGTTTTAACACTTTATTATATTTTAATGAGATAAGGACTAACCAGGTGGGCTATAAGGTGGGTGGGAAACTGGCTGCACCAGTAGGCTGAAAGGGTTACTGGTTCAGGGTCCAACTGGAGGCTGGTCACCAGTGGCATTCCTGAAGTGTCAATACTAGGGCCAATATGATTTAATTAATGTCTTCATTGCCAAATTGGATGTGAGATGGAGCATACACTCAGTGAGTTCATGGGTAAAAGTGTGCTGAGGAGAAAGCACAGTGATCCAGAGAAACTTTGGCATGCTGGAGGAATGGGACAACAAGAATCTCATGAAGTTCAGCAGAGCCAAATGCAAAGTTCTGCACCTGGGGTGGCAGATTGGCAAGGATGCGCTTCTGTGGAAAAGCACTTGGGGCCTTGGTTGATAACAACTCAAACCTGATTCAGCTGTGTGTACTTGTGTCCAGAAAGGTCAACAACCTAGTGCTGTATCAGCAAGAGAGCAGTCAGCAGACTGAGGAAGGTGACTGTTCCCCCTCTCTTTGGTGAAAGGGAGGTAGTTTCCTAAGTGCTGTCTCCAGTTTGTGGCTTGCCAGTAGACATTAGTAAAGAGAGGCAAGTCCAGCAGAGGTCTAACAGTATCATTGAGGATGCTGAAGTACATGATGGAATGGCTGAGGGAACTAGAATTGTTTAGCCTGGAGAAAAGGAGGTGGAGGAGAGACCTCGGTGGTCTCTTCAATTACCTGAAAGGAGGTTGTAGCATGGAGGGTGCTGTTCTCTTCTCCCAAGTACCAAGTGATAGGACAAGAGGAAATAGCCTTAAGCTGTGCTGGTGGAGGTTTAGATTGGATATCGAGAAAATTTTATTCACAGAAACGGTTGTCAGGCTGCCCAGGGAAGTGGTTGAGTCACCACCCCCAGAGGTGTTTAAAAAACACATAGATGAGATTCTCGGGGATGTCATTTAGTGACAGTGTTGTTGGTAGGACTTGATGATCTTGAGGGTCTCTTCTGACTAAAATGATTCCATGATTCTATGTACAAGGAGCATCTTGAGTTTGCTCACTCTGAGGAAGAGAAGATGAATTATAGTGCTGTCTTCAACTGCTTAATACATTATAAAGATGACGGAGTCAGACTCTTCCTTAGATGTGCCCAGCAAAACAAAAAGGGGCAATGGACACAGGTTACAACATATGAAATCCTGTTTTGATATTAGGGAAATTTCACACAGAAGGTGCTTAAACATTGGTAGAGGAGCCCAGAGAATCTCCACCTGTGGAGATAATCAAAGTGCAAATGAACCAGGCCCTGAGAAACCTTATTGTAACTTTTGCAGTTGCCTCTAACCTTGTCTGTGGCCCTGCATTTAGTGGAATGTTTGGATCAAATGACCTCCAGGAGTCTCTTCCAACTTAAATTATTGTATGCGTCTATATACAGTTTTGTATTACAGGATGACTCCCTGCTAATAGCAGCCTCTACAAATTGAGAATGTTACAGTAATTGTGACTTTTAAAATGCAGATCCGATCTGAAAATTAATGTGTTATTTTGCATATTAATGCAAGAAATACAGTATAAAAGCCCCTGCTGGATTATTTTTTGCTATAGATTATTTGTTTTGAGCAGTTTGAACCATTTTGTCAGCTATCCTGTTGCAAGAAAATCCTTTTCTCGTACCATTTTTTTTCTGTGGTGTAATCAACTGTTTGCTAGATACTATGGTCATTACAGTATCCTCAACCTAGGTACCTGTCGGTGAATCCAAGTTCTTTTTTGGATTCTGCTCATTTCCTGAATTCTCTGGTCTTGATTACCCTTGTCCGATGACCAGTCCCTAATCCTCATCTGAAAAAAACATACTGAATCATTTATTTTCCTTCCTTTCCAGTGTGAAACTGCTCATTTCTATTCCATTTTTGTCATATGAAATTTTTACAAATCCTCTTTTTCTAATCTGTCTACTTACATTTTTAGCTGGCTGCTTTGCACATTGTTCCAGAGTATTGCTTCTGTTGGCAAAACTGTGTGAATGAAAGTACTGAGCCTCAGCTTCCAATTGCTCTTGCTTCAACAGCTGCCTACTTCTTTTTACTAAGTGACCCTTGTCTCTTACCTAATAGATATGCAAAAGAGAATGCTATGAAGATATTTGTGACACAGCATAACACCAACATGAAAACTTTGATCAATTCATTAATGAGTGGGCCAGGAGGGAGAATCCCAAAATATCTCCAGGGTATTTTGGCAGAACTTTAGGGGCTAGTTTTCTTGGGTACTTCAATTAAAGCATTCAAAATTGAAGTGATTTCTCTTGATTGCTATGAATGCAGAAACTTTCCTGGCTTAGGCTTTTGGCTGAATGTCACCTGAGATGGTTCAATATCTGTTATAAACCCATTACAATGAGACATTCACCCAAGTCATTGGGGTTTTTTTGGCTTTTTGTTTGGGGGGGTGGTGGTGGTGTTTGATTTGATTGATCGATTGATTTGTTGGGGGAGGGAGGGGAAACAAACCAGAACCATGTGGTTCTGTTCAGGAGGGCAGCACTTTGTTAAGAAAACTGCAAATTGAAGGGAAATATTTTTTGTCAATGCCTTTGAGTACAGCAGTGTTCTGAGAACATGTCCCTGAGTGAAAGAGAATCTGAGAGACTACTTATGGACAGGTGTGGTGAGAAATGGACATCATGTGAGATGATTTTATTCAGAGCTGGTTTGGAGATCTCAGAAGATTCATGAAAAGACATGAAGACTTAATTGGTAGTATTACAATGATATAGCTTTTCATAACCTTAAGAGGTTGTTATAAGTACTACAACAATAACTACACCTACAACGTTTTTCTATTTATCTATAGGCTGACTTTCCCTAAAGCTGGCCTAAAGGGACAGAGGTCTTTGTTTGTGTCTCTGATGGATACTATTAAGATGCTCTTGTTTGATCATGGTTGTGCCATGATCTATTGGCAAGCGCAATGGGTTCCTCAGGGACAGAGCCTGTGATGGCAGGGGCTGCTGGGCAGTGGCTGGCAGCAGCATGGGGCCATGCTGTGCTCCTATATTGGGAACTTATGGTGGGATGCAGGATACACAGGAGTCTTCCTGGAGTACAAAAAACCCAGGGTTTGCTGCTGTTGAGAAACCAGGCTGGAAGTGAGGGTGTGTTGACAGAGTAACAGTATTTTGTAAGAACTTTTCCTTTTTTGTGGACTACTTGCTGTGAATTTGCTTGGGCTTTGCCATTTTTGCAATGGTGAGGAGCACCAGTGACACAGGCGGAAGCACCCAACTTGGGCTGGAAGATGTGTCAACATGTGTGTCTGCACCAGGTCATTCCCTCAGACCACTCAGCTTATCTGAGGTGAGTCTCACAGGGGACAAACTTTTTCAGACAAAAAAGCAGCTGGCTGCTCAGAGGAATACACACTGCTGTCTGAAATAAAAGTGCAACCTGGAGCTGGGCATGAAATGAAATGTTGCAGAGATTACCTAGAGACTAACCTGGAGTATTGCATTTAGTCCATTCCCAAGAGGCTGCATTCAGGCCAGATTTCTTGCCTTTATGATCTGAAGCAGCCTTAGAGTGCTTAGCAGAGAAGAGCAATTTTCATTTTTTCTTGAAACTGCGTTCTTCCACAATGTAATTTTCTGTAGTTACTGCATGTACACTTCCAACAATGATACTGTTTTCTATCATTCTAAGGCATGCAGCTAGTTTGTGAAGCTACAACACTGGTATGATTATTAGATCACATCTAGAGAATATTGCACAACTCTTCTGGTTTTAAGTCACAGGCTTCTTCAGCAGAAGGCCCTGTTATCTTGCTGCAGAATGTAATTTTGCAAGGACAAATCTCTGGGGATTAGAAAGTTTGTCAGCTCAGTTCCAACATGGTATGGCAAGACTGACTTTGGGTTTGCAGAAATAAAAATATTAGACTTGCTGGCCAGAGGACATGAGAACAAGAACAAAGAAAAGAAAGGGTGTTTACACTGCTTTGCATGGTTCTTTATATGCATTTACATAGAGTTCTGTCTTACTCGCAGGAGTAATATGATCCTAATTACTGATTTATATTATTTGGGGTAAACTACTATCTGGTAAATTAATACCAGAAAAAGTTTTGTGCTACCTGGAGGGCTTTCTACAGCAGTTTATATCTGTCCAAGAGCTATTATACTAGTTTACAGCCCTAAAAAATAACTCAGTGACAGGATAAATTGATTTATGACTGCCTTTTCTAAAACTATCGACGGACAGTGACATCTTACATTTTCATTGGAATTGCTTCTAATATTTGAACTATAAGTAGCCTCCTACAGCCACCACTTTCTCAACAATTTCTTAATAAATGTTATGCTGTATAAATGTTTACCATGCTGATCCCAGTGAACAGAAAGATTAATCTCAGCAGTGCTGGAAGACTGAACTCTCTCCCAGGGTCTCTGCAGGTTGGTTCCTCACTGGAAGGGGCTTGTAAACCATGTGGAGGTTTAGGCAATGGAAGTGCAGCTCTGGTGCCTGGCCCATGTGGTGGCCAGCATCAGGGCTGTGATAATGTGCTAGGGTTATTAATAGTCCAAATTAATTCCATAATGAAGTAAGAAATGCTGAGGCTAGTATCACCAAATGGCTGAAAGTTATTTTTTTTCAGCAGAGAATAAAATATTTAGGGAAACCCCTCTTTATAAGTTATTGAGGGCCATGGTGTACTGCAGCTCTGTACAGAGAACTTGCAGTTTAGAAAGCTGGTCTAGATGGCTCAATGCAAATAACATTACTGGGAAAATAATCTTAGGAAAGAGGGATCGTTAACAGAAGGAAATAATTTTCCTGTATATTCTTGTTTGCTCATAGAACTTGCTGGTGGGTAAAGTGAACCACCTTCCTATTTTTGTACTGTTATTCTCTCAGTTTCCAAATAAAGCTTCATGTGTGCATGTGCAGTGAACATTACATTTTTTCCCATAATGGCAAAAGCATAGATAGGCATTGCCCATCCATCCATATTAGAATCAGGGTTGAACATAAAGATTTTTTTTAATGTAGCATGAGCGTAACACTTTAAACATGTAGGAGGAAAACTACTAATATAAACACTTACATTACTTAGATGCTAGAGGTATAATAACTTAAGTCATGTCTGTACAAATTGTAACTGACTTTATCATCAGAAGCCAAACCATGTTTTAAAAGGACTGCTACATGAGTTACTTAAATTTGAGTTGATGTACTTTGTTTTCAGTCACATTGGCTGGATAGAAACTTTTATAACTTGGCCACAGCTCAGGTGAAATCAGATTATTGGACAAAACATTATTATAGTGGTTCCATTAAGCACTTTCCATTAGCCAGTGCATGAAGAAAAGGGTACAAATCCCAGACTGGATGAGAGTGGACATATGTAGGACCTCTGGCCAGGTGTGGTGTATAAGCAATGGACTTGTAGCTCCAGAGCAAGACAAATTGTTCTGAAAATAATTTGTGATCAAGTAATTTTAAGGCTGTAATTCAAAGAAATCAGAACATTGGACTCTTGTGAGATGTCAAAATTCAGTAGACTGGAATGGCACCTGAGGTGGGCTGGCAGCAGGACCTGGGGAAAATTACATCATCTGTGTTTGCTTTTTTGTTGTTGTTTTTGGTCTTTTTTGTTTGTTTGTTTGTTTTTGTTTTAGCATGGGAGAAGGGAAGGAGATGTCTTAAAAATGGCCTAATTGTGGTATAGGCCATAATAAGAAGTGCATTATAGGGAATTTCAGAAGTTGTTGTACTTTAAGGCAGACAATTATCTTTGAGATGGTGCAGGGCAGTGTGTCTTCTCCTTATGTTAGAGCTTACAGAGGAGGGAAGTAGACAATTGTGTCCTCTCTCGTCCTTATGTTGTCTGAATGCTATTAGTGGTGAGCAAGTTGAACTTTCCAAAGCCTTCTCTCAGGAACATCTTCTCAGTTTTTTTGGTGGGTTTTGTTTGTTTTTCCCCATGTGTTCTGTCTTTTTTTGTCTTGTGTCTCTTCATCCAGAGCTCTGCAATTTCTTTGCCTGCTTCCTGTGTTTGTAGAAAGGGAAGCAAAGAGGAGTGACGGCCTGCTCTGAATCCTGAGATCTTCTGTTAGAACAGCTTGCCATTGCAGCTCTAAACTGCTATGTTAAGGTCTGAGCTAAAGCCTGGCCCGATGAGAGTCAGCAGTGTGGTGTTGTGTGTGGTGTTCTCTCCTCATTCGGTGGTAAGGCAGTGAACAACAAGTGAGGGAATGAATGATCAGAGGAGCTACCACATCTCAGTAGCACTTCACTTTGGGAAGGTAGTAGTAAAATGAACAAGGAGAACTTATGCAGAGACCACATTGCTCCATGAGGCTGCAAGAATCAAAAATCAGAATAGCTGGAAAGCAAGGTCATCAGAGAAGCTGATTACAGAGCTGGAAACAGGCCCCAGGATCTATAACTTTCTATGTTTTTCTTTGCTAAGAATTCTTGTAAGAAAGCTTATTAGAAGAAAAACCTTCAAATCTCATCAATGACAATAGCTGGCAGCTACACAGAAACTTAAGTTTTAGTATTTCAGGAATCATGCAAATAGCTGTTACAGTGAGAGAAGAGGGAATTAGTTCAGGTTTTATTTAAAAGCACCTCCTGAAGTGAAGATCACTAATGAGTAATTTGGGATTGTTGTCAGTTCACTGGCCAGATATGAATTTGCAGTCAAGCACTGATATTGCTGCTTGTTAACAGCAATCTAATTAGTAACAGTAGTTCTAGGCTTTATGTACGTCATCCCTCTATGTGAAGATGTTTTCTGGAATTAGCGGGTGTATAGTTACTATTGCCAAACAGTTCAGATGTCTTTGAACCTGAAGTGTTTTCTGAGCCTTTCCAAAAACTAACTTAAAAGAAAATTTGCTTATGTTTCCATCTGTACCTCTGTTAAAATTATCCAAGAAATGTGTGGCACTCCTTTAAATTGAGCTATGAAGCTACAGGTCAGATTCTAGCTAATAAAATATGAGAGAGGGAGCTGAAGTGCAAAGAAACGAACATGCTGAAATTATAATAGACCCATACTCATGGAGTTATAGTTTTCAATTATGCTTTAAAAAAAAAAATGAAAACCTTACCACCTACTTCCCAAAACACCGTTATTCCTGACTGCTCCTCTTCTGTAATGAATAGCTGTTTATAAACAGTATAAAATGCTTTTCATTTGACTTCCAGAAGAAGTTAAATGCAGAGTTTGCAGGATTTTACAAACAAGTCTAGAGAATTGTTGAACAGCAGTCAAAATATTCAGCTGAGACATGTAACCTTAATCTTCAGCAAGTTATTTATTCTTGACTGAATAACAATGGACCTCTGGGTCAGTGATGAGTACTGACTTTCATGAGTGGTGTGCACGTGTCCACGTACCAAACCTGGCCTGAGAAACCCTAGGTGGTTAATTTGCCATTTATAAACAGTCTGTTCAATTTAGAATTGAATAATAGTAATTTAACATAGTTGAGCCAAAGTAATTACCTTTCACTGTTTCCACAGCATGAAATTACAGTCTACAATAATTTCAAAATATTGATTCTTTCAGGCATCTGATGTTAGCAGTGTTTCTTGAATACATTGTGCATACTAGAAGAAAGTGAAGTTTTTACATGCCGATGTTGAATAACTTGACTTCTTTTTAAATACAGTATTTACTGTATAGAGTCTCGTACTACTGTGTGGTTTGAGACTGTCTAGAAGCTGCAGAGAAGTTTCCACTGAAATCCCTCATACATGCACCTCAGGTGCTATCAGGTTTTGTTTGTTTTATGAATTTCTAATATGCAAAATATGCATGTCTCCAAGATAGGCTTTCTTCCTGTTTTTACTTTGAGTTTTCTCTTGTTTCTGTATCTTTATTGAAAGAAATTGGTTTTGCATAGAGAACACCATTAATAATGAAATGCAGCCTGTGTGCTTTCTAAAAGTCTATTTCTTCCTTATAAATAAATGGTAATTTGTTTTAAAGCGTCATTGCACACAGTGTTCAGCTGGCTTTCATGCATTCGATTATTTTAAATAAATGTACCATAAATGGAACAAGTTCTTTCTAATTTGCAAATGATATGCAACATTTTTCAAAAAAAAGAGAGAAAAAAGAAAAACTGTAAAATTTGTTCTTAACTACATCTCATTAATGTGAAGCTGTTCAATGACCTGTAAAGATTAAAGAATTAGTGAATTGGTAAAATTATCAGAATGAAAAATCTGTATAATTTTGATTTCAATTTAAAAATCTGCAAAACAGTCTAGGGGCTTTAGAAAAGTATATTACTTTTTAATATCTGTTCCACAAATGTCCTAGTATCAGTGTTACAAATGGACTGAAATAAAGGCAACAAATAGTATGTTTAAATGTATGGTGTTACAACATTCTGTTAAAGCTGTGGTGTGTTTTTTTTTTTTTTTTCTTTTCATTAAAACAACTGAAGACATTTAATTAAGTGACCACTCTGCTAAGTGGAGCAAAAATTAATATACATAAATGAATTTATGTGTGGGCAATGATGCATAATTAAAAATATGCTTCAAATAAGGAGTTGAGGAGAAAGAAAACAGTTTAACAAGTATCTTCAAGACTATTGCCTCCTGAATTTTTAAACTCAGACATACATTGAATTTACTTATTGGCAGCTTTTGAGCTAAGATTTATGACAAAATTGTCTTCAAAATACTTGAACTGTGGTATTGTGGGATGATGATTTGCTGAAAGCTGGTCTTGACCAGAGAAATAATCTTACTATCTTGTAACTATTGTATGTTACTTAGCTTGCTGAAAATGCTGCTTTCAGGCATACCTCATCTTTGCCAGACTTTTATTCAGAACTTACTGAAGTTCTTATGGCAAGATATGTCAAAACTGGAGTGCGTGGAAAACATTTATATGAAAACTGAAATATGTGGAATATAAATGTAAATTTAAGGAACATTCGTTTGACATGGATGGTCATATCGGTCATGTTATCTCAGTTGTAGACTACCTATCTGGGATAGAAGTTCACTTTTTCTTGCGTAGTAGGTGGAAGTTGGCAAATAAAAGGAGTGAACTTCCTTTCTTAAGTGAAAAATGGGGTCACTTGATCCTTGAATGTTTCATAGCAATCTATATAGTTATCCTTTGTGGGACATAAATTGTGGGGTATTTTTTTATGATGCAGTCTTCGTAAGAAATGCTTTGAACAGCCATAATTCCATTCAACTCAGGGTTTCAGGTGGTTTCTCCGTATTTTCCCTGTCTAGTGAACAAACGTCAGAATGATGAACATAAAGTTTTTACCTGTTGCCAATCTCAGGCTCCTGTTAAGGAGTATATAAGGTATGTGATGATAGAAAGTACAGGTCTGTTTTATCTTTTCTAACAAATATAGAAAAGAAATGAATTTGGATTTTGGTTTTGTGATCATTTTTGTAATACTTGTGTTTCCCCAAAAAAGCTTGGATTTTTGACATGTCATTAGAACAATTACTGCTGCCTTCAGCCCTGTCTACTTGTCTTGAAGACAAAAAAACATAGGAAGAAAGCTGCAGCATCCAACTTCACACCTCTTGCATCATGGTGATGCTGCAAAGCAAAAGAGAGCAGCACAGAAAGCCTTCCCCACGTGGCTTGCTTCTTCCATTCCAAGAAATCAGCAGCTGCCATTCTGGTGAGGGTCAGGTTCAGCAGAACTCCCATCCCTATTGAAAACAAAGCAAAGCAAAACGAAACAAAGCAAAACAAAACGAAACCAACAAAACCAAAACCCCACAAAAAACAAACAAACAAAACCACAAAAACCCAAACAACCCAAAACTCCTTTACCCCCTGTGGTATTTTATTGGCAAGTTTAGTTCGGTAATGGGAGGGCACTTTGGGGAGTACAAAAGCTAGAGTCCCTAAGGCCAGGTATAAAGAAAAGAACCGCAACAGTTCTTTACTATTTTTTACTAATAAACACATGTACCAGTAACTGCCATTACTTAATTACTGCAAAGAAGTTTTAAACAACTGGCTTAACACTGTATTAACACAACATAAAAACAACCATACCAGGAATATCACTCGTCATTATTGGATATGGCCCTATTGAAGCCAATAGCATGAAATTAATAGGCGCAGGGTTTGGCGCCTTAAACCCCTGTTGGTCTAGGAATTCATTGCCTCATGCTCAGGTTTTCCATTGCCTTACAGCTCCAGCAGTCTTATTTCATGAGCTTTCACAGTGTTTCTACTTCTAAATAAGTATGTGTAGGGGTTTTTTGTGGTACCTATGGAGTAAGAGCTTAATTTTTTCAACTAGTACTTGTGTCTGCTTCAGACATTAGTTAACCCTGAGAGTGCATAACTGTAGAACAACCACTGCCCTCAACATGTGAAGCTATTCCCAAAGTGTAGATTAGATCTCATGGCTTGGACTTTCAGATACAGTTAAGCAGAGCCCCATAACTGCTGCCAGCTGTTCCTTTTCTGTGCAGTTTTATGTACTTCCAGGTAGTTTTAATTTCTCTGTACCTGTGAGTTTTGTCCAGCTGTTTTCTTCTTCTACTAGCTCAGTTCTGGAAGAATGCTTTGTCTTCCATGAGGGTCTATCAAGATAGTTTGTTCTTGTGGGAGCAATGGAGATGAACTGAGCAGCCACCTTTCTGTTCCACCAGTTGTGATTTATCTTCTGTGCTGTTAATCACAGTGAAATGAGGAGTCCACAAAGAAAGGCAAATGTTTAGAAGGTAGAATATTCTTTTTCAACAGTAGATGCTGCTTTCAGGGTTGTATGTGCTGCAGGAGTGAAGAAGGAGGAATGGTTGGTAACAGCTGGCAGAAAGATCCACCCCCTCCTTACCCGCTGGCTGTCAAAAGCTCATTCAACTTGCCCTTGTAAAAATGGCTTTATAATATTTTGCCCTGCAATGTTGCGAGCATTCTCCTGTTTTGAATTTCTTTCAGAATCTTTTGATACAATGTTGCACAAAGGGCTTTTCTAAGAACCTGCAGGTTTTTAAAGTATTGTATACTTGTAAGTATTGGGTCTATTACATAAACTGATGTTAGTTTTGGGGTTTTAAAGTGCTTTGATACCAAAGGCAAAAAGGTAGTTGTGAGTTAAATCATTTCAGAGTACGAGAAAGTGGAGAAAAATGAAGTGCCACAAGAATCAGTTTTAGGACTAACTCCATTTATCTTAGTGATCAAGAGGAAAAAACATATGGCAAAAGGATTTAAGATGCCAAAGATACAAAGCAAATGGTAGCCAAAATAAAGAGGGCAGTACAATTAAGAATGGGATGGATAAATTAGCTACATAAATAGGAAGTAATCTATATTTCTGGATATTGGGCAGTATAAAGCTAGGGGCAGATACATAAAAGCAATGTAGTACTGAGAAGTTACACCTTGATTTTGTGTTTTTAGGATAGAAAATACTGTAAATCAGAATTATTTGGGAACATGCTAAATATTTCCAGCAGGATAATACTTTGAAACAGGAAGCTTGCTCCCTGATGCTTTTTGTGCTCCTTGATTTACAAATGAAAATTGTCTCTGTCCCGGTGTGAGCACTTACATTCTTCATTTCTCATGTACTTATTTTGTGATAGCAGCTAAAACCTGCGTAGTGCCATTTTCCTTCAGCTTGTGCAAAAGAAAGTGAGCACAAGGATCACAAGGACTTAATTATTTGCATTTGAATTTCTTCATAGCTTTAGAAAATAATTTTCTACTTTTAATATATTTAGAAGAAAGATTCCAGCCTCCTGCCCACCTTCCCTGTCCGTACTTGCAAATTTTTCCATCTCTTTACAGAAGAAAAGAGAACAACTAAAGCCTGTTTATACAGTGTTTCTTGCTACCTGGTTTGGACAGTAGATATTTTCTCAGGTGGAGTTCTGGGTAGAGTTATAACTGGGAAATATCAACTTCTGAAATCCAGCCAGTGTCCCTCTTTCTTCACAAATGAGAGTGTCATTAGCAAATGGTCTCTTTTGAGTCCCTCTTGCACTATCCCTACGTGTAGGGGTCACAGTCTCTTCTGACATAACACCTTAGGATTTTATGATTTTATCCACTGACTAAATGTGGCAAGTATCTGGTTTTTTGTTTTGTGGTTGTGTGGGGGTTTTTGGTTTTTTTTTTTGGTCGGTTGGGGTTTTTTGAATTTTGTTGGGGGGTTTTTTGTGTGTATAGGTGGGGGGAGGGTTGTAGTTTTGTTTTGGTTTCGGTTTGGTTTCTTTTTTTTAATCTCCCCAGAGGTTCTTTTAAAAATAGACCAGTAACAAGTGGAGATGAGACTGAACAGAGTTATAAATACCAGTCATGGAGGTACCAAATAATTATATACATTTTCAGAGGAGATACCAGAGATTCTGTCCTCCTTTTTCATTGAAGTCAGATTTTGATGGTAATGGGGAAGAGAGAAGCACTGACAGCTCTTTAGCCTAATGAAGGGATCACTGCAATCACTAGATTAGCTGATGTCCAGCTGTGGGGAGTGAGTCAAACCAGTCAGTGTGCCTTCTGTTTAACTTTGTTTTTCTGTTGCAGTGAAGGGGCAGCACCTTTCAGCCTGGTCAGAGGGTAACTTTGACTGCATCTGCAGTGCTCGTGGGAGGTACACCGTGCTCCCGGTCTCGCTCACGCAACAGATTACTTTACTGTGGACAGCAGGTTCTGAGAGTGGGAAGGAGAAAGGTCAGAAAACACCTCTCGCTCTGGGTGTTCAGATGTGTATTTTAGTTCAGACACAGGCTATGTTTCTGCTTTGACCATGTCAGGTCAGTCATGTTCGTCACCGTGGAAGGTGATTACTTGTGTCTTTCTTTTACAGAGGCAGTCTGATCTTTTTGCACAATGTTATGTATGGAGATCTCCAGGGAAAACTCCTATGAGAATGTTTACATTACTTTTTAATAGGGCAACATTTTTTTTCATTTTTATCAGAATCACGTGGAGATTTGCCTTCTTTGGGGATTAGGTCACTTTACCTAGTGTCAGGGTATCTACCAGTTTTGAGAGCTTTTTGTTTGCATTACCAGTTGAACAGACAAGATTTGTGCAGATACTACTCCATACTGTCTTCACTTATGGTCTTTTTGGATTTAAGTTTATCTCTACCTTTCTGTATGTAAAGTATTATAAAAGACTGGAAAAAAAAATAGGGTGGTGGGTTTTGCTCTTGGAATTTCATGGAAAGTCCCCAGAAGTTTTTCTGACCTGATTTCTGACTGGGAGAGAAAAGGGAATTCATATTTCCACAGAAAGGTCAAACTCTGTGAAAACGCTTAGTTGGAATCTCTGTGGAAAATAACTTGGAAAATCACTCCCTCCTCACCCAATGTAATTCCACTTAAGCTGGTTTTCAAGATGAAGGTTATTGCAGGAAGGTAAACTTTTCCTCTCTCATGAAGATTTGCTGTTGTATTACTCTATTGAAATATGAACATTGGATTTCAGTAATGAAAATTTAGAGTTCTGTAAGTCAATTTGTATTGAAATTTCAGTATCAGTCTTCCAAAAAATAGAAACACTCTTAATTATGAGAAATACTTGTGAAATTTAGATTTCGAGGCTAATTTTGCATATTTGCCATAACTTTCCACTAGAACAAACCATCCAGAGGAGACTGTGGTTTGATTGCTGGCATTTTGAATGCTTTCTCTTCCTCATGCCCGCTCTGACCCTGCTTTTGGGGATGTGACTGCTCCCAAAGGTAAAAACTGAGTAAGAAGAGAGAAGGCAGCTCTTCAACAGTAGTACTCCAAAATGTGCAAAACAAAATGGAAATAGTATTCAAAAATTGGATCTTCCTCTTTCCTCTCTCTGTTCCTCAGAGAGAGGAAATTTCTCTTTCCACTCTTCAGTCTTCCTCTTGTGTGAAAGACAAGGGTGCTCACCTATTACCGAAGTTAAAATAGTCTATTTAATCCTGAAGTAATTCTAAATTTTTCTAGTGGGACAATATAATATATTTGCTGTAAACATTTTAGGGCAATGTTTCATTTTAGTTCTGTACCAGAGTCAGAGGAAATTGTTTTAGGGAATTCAGAACCAAAAGGAAAAAAATCACTTTTGATTCCACCCCCTGCTTTGCTTCAACTGTATCTGTTCCCCTTGTAGTCACTTCCTTTGCAAGGGTAGATATATGAGTGAGATCACAACCAATGCCGAACACAAATTTTTAATTTGCTAATATTTTCCTGCCACACCTCATCTATTTCTTCATAACACCCCTACTGTGGGAAATAAGGTCACACAACACACCAGTACTTATGTCACAATACCTCCTGATGAGGAACATTTTACTATTCTCACATCTCTACCCCTTTTTCTCCGCCTCTCTCTGTCCTCCTCCCTCCTACTCAGCCCCTGCTAATAGCTGGTCTAAATTTCCCAGATTAATCCAATGTGCAAGAAACAGTGATACAAACTTGAAAATTACACATACACAAAAGCAGAGAGGCTACAGAATGGAAGATGCACGTCCTGCTTGATTTGCTCTGTGACAGACAGACTTATAAACAGATACACAGCTTTGCCCACAGCCACTGTATTCTACAAACCCTTTGAAATATTTCAGTTTCATGTCTGTGATAATTAAAGAGCAATGACCTTCTCATTAGCGCCAAGAGGGCTGATGATGATTGTTCCCCATTTTTCTTAATGGATGCAAGCTACACGCATGATCTTAGAATATCAAAGCAATTCTCCAAGATATTTATTAGAGTCAAAATTATGAAAACACATAGCAAACCTTTAGTTTGAATTACAAGTGTTAATATATGCAGAACCAAATGAATAGCTCATCTTTCTTCCTCTCTTGTATCTTAAATTTTTTATTACAAATTTCCAGGGCTTCAAAGTGGTATCTTGCAGTCGGTCCCCTTTTTTCTCTCTTGCATGACAAAGAGCTGTCAAAAATTGTTCCTGTGTTTGTTAGTATTTTTCTCTTTTTTCTCTCATCTAAATGTCAAACAACTTAGCTTAAATAAAGCACAGCATTCTTCATCTGGTGCTTCTCAAAAGAAAAACAACACCACAGAAGGCGTCTAAAAAGGCCCTAATTAATGTTTCTCATTGATTTTGTTTTAGTGTGATGTATTTTATGAAAAAAATATGAATCCAGAAGGCACTCTCATTAAAATCATTAGAGGCTCAATGTTAGCTGAAAACAGCTCATTCTTTGGTGCACTGTAGTGCTTAAAAGCACGTTCACACACACAGCTTCTTATTTAAGATCACAAGCTAGTGTTAGATGAAAACTAGCATTAGTTTTGTCAGGTACTATTGAACTATGATGAGCACAATGTACAAAAGCTGTATCAAGGTGAATAATAAGAATATACTGTCGCTGTAGCTTGCATGTCTCCCTAGGCCCTCTTTCATGCTTAAAACCCAAAGAATATAACTTTCTGTGATTGATTTCTGCGTTATCGGTTTGAGAAACAGTAACAGCCAAAAGAAAAGGAAAGAATAATCTGGGACCTATTACATCGGTAAGACCTAGAGACATTCTGGGTTTTAGGCAAATTTGCGGAAGCACATGCAATAATGCAATGCTCAAAAGTGAGAACTGTTGCTTTGCCATACTCTGACACAGGCATTAGAAATTCCCTTGGAGTTTTTTAAATTTTGGATGTACAGAGCTGCAAGTTAAGCAGAAACACATTTTGGCATCAAACATATGCATCGTATTTTAAAAAATAATGAATCGATAAATAATGTTATTTTTTCTACTGTCTCCTTTGGATTTTTATAAGAATCTTTATTAGCTGCAATAATACAGCTTGTAATAATATCTTTGTATTATGAAACCATATTGACAAATAGGACTAGTGAGATAGAGTGTATAAGGGGAATAGAAATATCTGGATTAAACCATGTAGCTGTATAAGCTTTGTAACATGTAGTGAAATGACTGAATTTTCATTAATTTTTGCCTTGTTTTTTAATATGTTATTCATTATAAAACTTCACTGAAAACTGAATCCCTGATGGATGTGTACTAATATATGGAACACTCTGCCACAGAAGTTGCATTTTTAGTAGAAGAGGTAATATCTATTCTGGTTTGATCACCATTAATGGGGCTGTCAACAAAATTTTCATAGAAAAATAATTACACTGTAAGTAAGGCCATTTAGATCTAGATATGAGTCATAAACCTGTATTAATTTAGGATTCAGACTATGTTAATGGTTTAATTTTTTTTCTTTATAGAGAACACAATAGTGAGGTCATCTGTAATAAAGATGATAATATTGAACCTTGGTAGTTTTCCTTCCTATATCTATAGGACATTTATGGCTGAAATATGGTTGAGAACGCCTTAAAACGTTGTTTTATGGCAACCTCTATGCAGTGCTATAAAGCACATTCTGTTAATGATAAATAAACTGTGGAAGATCTATGTCTTCGTAAAGGGCTGTGTTTCTTCCCTTGTGAACAACCTGACTTACGCAATGTTTAACTTATCATGGTTACATGAGCTCCAATTTAACTGTGTTGCAAGGAGCTGAGAGTCCACTAGTGTTAGTGGGTGTACAGACTCATAAATGGCTTATTATCTCAGGAATTGACTCATTTAAAATTATATTTTTATTTCAAGTTTTTGTGCAAATAATTATTTTAGATGCCTCTTACTAAAGCTGTGTGAGGTTGTCATTGGTACAGTATTGAGTTCTTTAAGACGTCATGAATAAGAAGCACAACTGGCTTTCATTCTTTGCTGAAATAATGATTGAATTTATTCATGCTAATGAAGTTGTAGAATATAATAGGCATGGTACTGCATTGAAAAAGGGCAGATTTTGTGTTAAAGCTTTTGTGTATCACACTTACGTACGGGGATTTCAGGCTGAGAGTAACCTCAGAAATATAGTTAGACTGAACTACGGTTCATATCTTAGTCTTGATCACACAACTGTGAAGCTGAAGTAATTCCATTTAATTCAGAGTGAATTTAGGTCCTACGTAAACGAGAATTTTTCTAAGTTTACAAAATCTTTTTTTTGGGGGGGGGAGGGGGGTTCCTTTCCTGCAATGTCTTAATTCCTGTAGGCTTATCCTGGGTGCTTGCTGAGACCATAGAAAACAATACTGCAAGCAGAAAATGTTCTGAGATCTCTTGGGTCTCGGATGAAACTTGGACTGGGACATATGGAGCTTCTCCTATGTTGTCACTTTTCTCCTTCTTACACGTGTTCAGACAGACTTTCTCCTTGCCTGTACATACTTCCTGGTAAAGGGAACACTGATATTTGCATCAATGCACTGCTGGATGGCTGGTCCCCATTTAAAGTGTGTGTTTTTTTTAAGAATGAAGTTTGTCTGTAGAATCCCTCTATCCATTCAGTGGAAACGGTGAGCTTCCTGATGTCATCTTTAGGATGGAGAAATACTCTTTTGACCTTAAGGTTGCAGAATGAAGTGTACTGTTGTTATTTCACTGCTAAATTACTTTCAATAAATGCAATTTGCTACTCATTTATCTTACAACTGAGCCTATGCTTAGGTCCTCATGCACTTAGTCTATATTCAAAATAGAAAGCCATCCTTGACTTTAAAAGTTTCCAATTACAAATAACTAATGCAGCACAGAAGACAGAAAGAGAGAGCAAGAGGGGTTAAGGACATTGCTAGAGATCACACAGGCAATCCATATCTACTTCCAGTAGCCTTGTTATAACTAAGTTATTGTACAACCATGTTTTTGTGAAGATGTGAAGTATTACTTTTATTACTAATATTTGTGACAGAAGTAGAATGCTGCTTGGTTACACAAGCTGCTTCTTGCTAAAGAAAGAGCTTCAGGGACATGGATTGTGACTGATAATTGTCTCAGATATTTTGTGTGAGCCAAGAATTCTTTGCCTCTGGGAAGGTGAAAAATTTAACATTAAGAAGTTCCTGTCTCGTGTGGATGTAACCCAACATATTTCTTTCCCTTCTGTATGGTATATCTGCACGTTATATGTGGTTTCTGTCAAAGAGCTGTGTATTCCAACAGCAGCCAGAATACATTTTTTTTTAATCTCTTTCAACTTAAAGAGCTTTAGTCTGATGCACAATCATTAGCTATTCTTCAATAACTGATAGATAATGCCTTTGCAGCTGTAATTCGCTACAGCTGCATAAGAAAGTCGACTGATGGACAGAGACGAACCAGAATGATGAAGCTTGGTTGCAAATCTAAACTTAATGTTAAGGAGTTTCTTGTGTGTGAGCTTTATATGCAGGATCTCCTCTACTGATGATATCTTACACTCTTGTGCTAATAGTTATTAGCTTCTTTCGAATGTATTGGACTTCAGGAAAATATTTTCCTGACTGTAAAAAAAAAACCAGTGCTCAATGCAATCAGCTCATAACTAAAACAACCGAGTGATGATGTGTCTGCCTAAAATGGAAGGGAGCAAACAGCCATAGTGCAGTTTCTGGATCATTTTAAATCCTAATCAAAAGAAAAAAAATCGCAATATTAAGAAGCTGTTTTGTGTCTTAAGTGCTTTGAATTCCTCTGGGAACAGAGTTTACAATTTTTTTCTTAATTCTAAATGTTGTATTTTGTCAATTTCTTATAACGCATCTGCTTTGAATGATAACCTGTGTTTGTCTGAATTATGTTTGAGTGTTATCCATTTGAAAATATTTCTTTAAAAGTCAAGGAATTTTTTGCATTTTTATGAGGTCCCTCCTCCCTTCAGCCACAGCAGTACATTTGATTTTTTTGTACACTAAGAATTCTCTCAAATTCGCTTTTTCATTTCTTCTTCTGTTGTATTTGCAGCCCTGAATATGTGTCCTGTATTGTGCAATTCTTTAGTAAGTGTATCAACAGTGAATAGTGAGTAAAGGCACTGTATTAAGCAACTTGCTTCAAACTCATGGTTTTGATTAGCTGAGGACAGGATTTAGTAAGTCACTGCTTTTATTTAAAAAGTCTTGATATAGCTCAAGACAGCAACAGCACATTTAACACTTAAGGCCATATTAACAAACACATGGTTTCAGATTCTCTCTTTAGAATGATAATGTTGCTTTAGACGATGCAGAGCAGTTGGAAACTTTTTGAAAAGATTGCTGGTTGCAATGTTTCAGGATTTAGTGTGAGTTATGTCCACTATATTCCATCCATGCAAGTGCCTTGATTCGTTTTATATATCAGTGTAAGAGACTTGACACATCAGTGATTATTTGGTGTTCAGATCTTTTATTGCAGGCCTGATTTGCCTTTATGTAGCAGTTTATACTGCCTATAACAACTGCACTATAATATTCTGTTTTTTGCACTCTGTGAAATATCTGAAACATGAACCTTTTTTCCCTTTACATTTCAGAATGTGTTTGTTTTTCTTACTTTAAAGCTGTGGGCCAAGAAGTACATTTTTAGCAGCATGTGTAGCTGAACAAACATATAGCTCGATTTAGTGTTAATTGGAGTTGCATATTCTACTTTGCCTCTCAAAAGGTTGAATACTTATGCCTAGCAGTTTAAAATTGAGTAGGAACATGCCATTTGAAGCTACAGACTACTGCCAGAATTTCTGGCACAGAATAAAACCTAAATGTTGAAGCAGTTTTAACATAGACTTATGTCTAGCATAACCTTGCAGACTTTCATTTTTCTGTGCGCATGCTGCTTCACTTGTATCCATTTGTGATGTTGTTCACTGCTTAAATATATTACTAGCTTGGATTACCTGCCCATGAAGAGATACTCGGTGAGCTGGGCTTTGCTCTGAAGTCTTTTGCTTTATTGTTATCTATGTCTTAACTATGATTTTACTTAACCCCTGATGAAGTGGGGGTGGAAAAAAAATCTCAAACTGTTTGTGGTTTCTGTAAGATGCTTAAGGAGATGTGACTGTATGCTAACTTAAGAATTACTCCTTAATGAAATGAGAAATCTTTATTGTCCAGAGCTATTTTTCTGTATCCCAGATACCACCAGAAACCTTTAAAGCTGTGTATGTTTAGGAAATATAGCTGTGGAGACTCCATCGTACCTGTATAATCATATTATACATTCAGGAATAACGATGAAGAGACAATATCAAAAGCAGTTTCCATCAAGTAACTGTTGGAAGTTAGATACTTGAAAAAGAGGGAGTATAGAAGTATCCCAAAGGAAAACTTCAACAGGAGTTATCAAGAATCAAGTTTTGAAAGAACGTAATTCTAGTAATAAGTAATTGCCTAAGAAGTTAGGATCCAGTTTATCATAGATGCTAAAAGAATTACACCAATTGTAGAATGTCATGGTGAAGAAAACCCAATTCATTTAAGACATTTCTTTAGGGAATCTACAGGAATATTAAAAAAATATATGTAGTCCCTGGATTAGTGGTTCAGTAGCTTGTATTTTGATTCAATAAAAAATGCCGAATGACTTTGCATTTTCTGTCTTCAGTATATTCATGCATTGTCTGCAAAGAGATTGTCACTGCTGCCCCACTTGCCTTCAGCCCTCCTTCATGGTTAATACTAACAAGTCTGTCTGGTTTTCCAAGGCTATGGCACAGGCAGAAAAATAATAAAGCAAGGGCTGTGTGGCTGTCCTTAGCAGGAAACCTCTCTGGGCAATTCTTTGTGTAGAGCTGTTTCCATTTATGGAACATGAACACAAGCAAATAGAATATTGGTTTTAAAAATTTGAAAAAATATTTGAAAACAATGTTCATCTTACATCTTTATTTCTTTTTGAAGTCCAAATCTGTGCAAACATTGATTGCAAAATAAGACCATTGTCCATAGGAAAAAAAAAAAGATTGCAGAACTATGGAGAGATATATATATATACATATATTTTTTTTTTTAGTAAGTGCTATTCAGGTCAGTTGGTTTCTTCCTACTCCTTAAGGCAAGCCCAAATTATTTCACAGTTTGAATTCATGTACTTATATTGTGCTTGGAGCTTATGTACAATGTCACCATAAAACTTGCTCCACCTCCTTCCCATGTTTACTTTTTGTGGTGTAAAAAGCTTTCCTGTTTAGTTCTTGAGTTCTATTACTACCGATATTCTTTAGTACGGACAACACACAGAGAGGGTCTGTGCTCCAAGGAGTTTATGGTCAGTGTTTTTAACCTCTGTATCTGCAAAGCTATATATGCTTGTTTTCCACACAAGCACCATGAAACTAGATTTTTTGCAAGTGTGGCAACACTTTTGAATTAACAATAGGAGTTGGAAAACCAGGGATGGAATGACCTTTCAGTATGTGAGACAATGTAAAAAAAATGCATAGAATGGAAATAGAGGAAATCTGTGAGTGACATCATTGACAAAATTTGACTACTGCTTAGTAGTTTGGGCCATGAATTGCAACAACTTTGAATCAACCATTTCTTCCTTTCTGTTTTCTAATCAATATTATGCTTCTTTAGCACTATGATGAGGTCAAACTCAAGAAGAAAAAAAAAATGCTGTTTTTTCAACAGTACTACCTTGCCGCCAACGGTAATGTTACACCTCTGACAGTTCCTAGCATTAGAGATTGACATTCATTGGAGAAGAAAAAACACCCAAATCATATTTATATTGTAAAGTAAACTTGTGTCTATACTTGTATCCCAGCTCAAGGGGTAGTGGTAAGTGTAGCTCCTCTCCTCTAAATCTCTCAGACCACACTGGGGAGGAAGCTGCGCTGTTTCAGGAACTGATCCAGCAGAGCTGACCTTCTCCTTGTTCTGATGGATTTATATATTCAGAGCTTATGAGACAGATCAAGGATGAATGCATCCACCATAGTCAGAAAACACCTGCAATAGTTAGTTTTTCACATACAATGGCACTCCAACACTAGGAGGCTGAGGAAAGGAGGAATAATCTGTAGCCTAAAGCTGCAACAGTTTTGCACTGTAGAGGACAGTTCCTTGATTAATTTAGAATTTTGGTGGTACCTATTTATCAGTATCAGGGAAATTAAAACATGTTTTTAGTAATCACTCTAATTTAGTCTTTAATTTCGTGTCTATGTGTCTATGTGGTTTCCAAACTTGCACGGTTACTTTTTGGTAAGAGGATAGCATGAGTTACGGTTTCTTAGGTAACCGAACAGTGCATTTTTCACATCTTAAACTTGAAAGAATTTCAAATACTGTTGAAATATTTCAAATATTGTTTTATCTTTGAATTTTCTAGCCTTGGTAATATATGTGTACATATAAATGAGCACATACACACACGTACATGGATAAAATTCCTCAAATACTAAGCTCCTTTGACTTTTCTTTGAAATTACTTTTGTCTGAAAATGTATTTGGATCCGCAGTTAGTTTTATTCACGCTGAAAAGTTTATTCCTGTCTCTTTGCAGACTCTCTTCTCGCCATTGCTCTTTTCTTATTTCAGCACCAAATCAAACAAGTTGAAAATGCAAATATCTAAAAGCGAAGATCCAATTTGCTCAAGGATCCAGCATGATCAGCAAAGGCAAACAGAGGGGTTTGTGGGGAATAATGTGCACCTAGGGAGACAGTCTGGTTGAGTCTAGGGAGTGGAAGGGACGAGGAGGAAATGAACTATTAGCTGGAGCCTGTGAAAGAAAAGACTGCCTAAAAAGAAAAAGATCAAAAGCTCCCACACGAAAAAATAAGAGGAAAAGATTCTCCTGTTGGCATTGTGGTGTTCTGTCAAATGAACAGGGAGTGAATTGCTTTGGCTTAGATCTTGGACCCCAACTAATGTTTACTCTGCAGATAGCAATCCTTCTTCTAAAAATAGTTCATTCAGATTGCAAATATGCACAGATTGTACCAGCCCTGAAGAACATACGCCTCCAAGATGTTGAAGGAATGGTGAAGTGCCTATATAGCATGAATATTTTTTTTTCATAATTTGCTCTCTGCTGAAGTTTTAACTACAGCTTGGTGAAGCCGGGGGAACTGACACAGAATTTCAATCTGATTTTCCCCTTCTCTTTACCCATCTGCCACCTGTATAAGCTGCAGTTCAGGAGGGAGCCCATTTATTCTGTCTTCCTTGTGGTGTTCTGGTGTTCCTTTTCCATTTAGTGTTGTGGTGTGAGGTGTGGGTTTTTTTGTTTGTTTGTTTTAAATGCATAGTTTGCCTTCTGGTAGTGTTTGGAGGCCTCAGCTCTGCTGTGTGCCTGTGTACAAACAAACAAAAAGCAAGCTTTGCCTTGAAGACAACGTGATTGAACATGCGTTTATCATCCGCTGAACCATGATGTAAAAGGGAAAAAAGAGATCTATCAGTTTTAGTTGCCTGCTGAAGACTTTGTTTTTCTGTGCCACAGCTAGGGACTTATACTATTATTATGTGTCAGATGGATTGTGTAAGTGCCAGTGCTGAAGTACATTTCACCAGGACTGTCTCAAGTTTGATGGGATCTTTAGTGTATATTAGGTTGTTCTTTTTCTCTGGTGTCTTGCTGTCTTTTCTCTTGAAGAAAATAAATGTACCTATTGGCTTTTGGTTTTAGGCATTACTTGAGGTTTTTCCCTGTGTTCACTTTCTCTAATGGTTACACACATAAAAATCATTGTATTGCAAGCTAGACTGAAAGTATTGGCAATGCAAACCTGAGTAGTCTGAAATACTGTACAATGAAAAGCACTGTAATCAGCAGCTGGCTAAGGCCAGGAGTGGTTTGCTTGTAGTTGTGTGTTACCTACTTCTGTCACATGCAACTGTGCTTTGGGGTAAAGGAAGGGTACTTGGGGTCTGCTGAATAGAAAACAGAAATTCAGAGGTTACACTTGTAAGACAACTAACAGGAAAACAGGAAAACAAAGCAGCTCTAAGTGTAGAAGTAGCTGTGAGGAGTAGCTTGCAAAGGATTATTTAAAGAAATAATTTTTTTCACTCTGGTGTATCAAATTACTTTGTGCCTGAAGTAATAATGCAGGGAGACTGCACTTTCCTCCATAGATCTTACATTCTGCTGTTTTTCTTCATTATTCTCTGCCACTAAACTCTTCTGGAGAAAGCTGTTCAAGTCAGGTCAGGTACTTATTAGCCCTCGTATTGGTATCTGAAATGCTTTTTTCTCTTCCCATTTTATGCTGCTGAGTCCCTGTGATCACACCTCCCTTTTCTTATCACAGTTAACCTGCCCTCTCCTGAAAGAGAACTGAATTATAAGGGATTTCTGTACACAGCTGCAACAAGACCCAACAGGTAAGGCAGATGCTAATTTAAGTATCCTGTTTCCAAGGATTTGAATAATTCTACACTGGCATTAGCTGTTGGTTGGCAGCATTCTGCCTGCTTTGGTTAATTAGTGAACAGTCAGTTGTGAAGGAAAAAGGGTAGGTGGTGCTTTAGCTCTAGTTTTAAAGTACTAATGTTGCCAATATGGCAATATAAATGTCCACATGATGATTTAATGGTTTGCTTCCTTTCAAAATCCAGCCTGCACATGTCCAACACTGTTTTGAAATTGTGATGTGGAAGTGACTCTCTTAATCGTTCTGAAAGTTTCTCCCAAGTTGTGACAAAGTCAGCAGTTGAGGCATTATTCTCCATTTGGCATTTCTTTCATGTCAGCAGTAAAAATTTTTAAGTTAGATGTACTCTGCCTTTTATTTTTCATTATGCGCTCTGTCTGCTCTTCACTGAGGCTGGAAAAACTTCTTGACAAGACTGCCATAATGTAATAGAACCGAAAAGATGAAAAATGAGAATGAGGGTCTTCAGTTACAAAACAATCTCTTCTGTGATTATTCCAGTCTAAAAAATCTGCTTGTTAGAAAAGTTTCGTGAGTCAGACTGTACCTTTGTTCACTCTTTGCTGTACTAGGGTTTAATAATGGTACTGCTTGATGATAAAATACATGATACATGGTATAGCAATTTGGGCTGTAGGACCTAATGACTGAATGCATGGAATTACTTTAACATCAAGGTCCCCACTGCTAATAAGTAGAAATTAATACTCTTCAAATCTGGGGATATTGAGGCCAACAAGACTATTTCTTTATTTCACACAAGCAATGTAGGACTATTTGATAACCTTTCACTGCTGCTTCTCCCTGAACTTTTTACAAATTCATAATTTGCTCAGGACTGGATCTGAATGAATTCCTGTGCTGCAAGACCAAGACATAGCGCAGACAGGTCTTCTGCATGAGTGCAGGATTTGGTCCTCTAGAAATACTTGACCCCTTAGATATGGAAAAAATGTAATGGTTAAGCTGGAGAAGCATAGGCTAGTACTGCTGGAGAACTGGTTGGATGCATGAGCTATTGCTCACTTTTATACTCTGTTAAAAAATAAATAAATAAATCTATAGCTATAGGAAGAATTGGGAAACCATCAAATCAGAATGGCAGGAAAGAGTTTGATACTCATTATTCACAAAAATAAAATATATAAGTAGTTATTGATTAAAGGGATGCATGCTTAACAGCAATTTATAAATCCAGGGCTCAAAAGATAATGTTTGTTTTACTGTTTTTAATTATTTAACATGCAGTGACATTTCTGTTTTGCCAATAACAGCACAATAGGTCCCTAATGAACTGCTCTGAGTTACTAATAATTAAACCGTCAGGCAGAAGTAAGGGGTGCAGCATGTCATTAGATTAACATTCTTAAATAACCATTGGTTTTTTTTTCTAAAGAAAACTTTTTCTGAGAGTCTTCTCCACTGCCCCAAACCAATTAGACATCAGCCTACTTGAAAGAGCAAAGTCCGTTCATGGCTAACACTTACAGAATCCCTTAAACACTGATGAAAAATATCTGAAGTTATTCATAGGACTATAATGAAAGTTTGTTATCAGTACTTCAAACTCTAGTCCGTGAAAACAAATGGATATGGGTCGTTTGCCAAAGGTGTTGGTCAAGCTTTTTGCTTGTTCTAGTTAACTTCTTACTCTGTGATTATTAGATCATTTTAAGAGAAAATGGCTTGGAGTGCAATAAAAAGTTGGTTTATATGGTTTCTTGAAGGGCAGTACCAGAAGGCAGTGGACCTGTTGAAGGTTGTGGTTCACCAGGGAGCAGAATGTATTAGCTTGTGTAAATAATAAGTTGGCTATGAATACAAAAGCTAGTCTAATACCTTCAAGTAAAATGTGTAATTTTTTTCTAGAATACATAGCCAGTTCTACTTGTACAGTACCTTCAAAAGGATATGGAAGAAATAAACAAGGTTTTGAAATTAAAAACAAGAATGAATTGAGTTATGGAACAAGATTAATATGAAAACAGATTGAAAAAAGTAAGCCTTTTTTATTTCAGAGTAGAACAAATAAGAAGCAATATGATAAAGATACAGAAGTAGATCAGGAACTCTATTTACCCAGCATACAACTGGATAAACACACAATGCAGTGGGTGAGCAATTGGCTGACAGGCCGGGCTCAAAGGGTTCTAGTAAATGGGGTTATGTTGTGTAGGTGACCAATCACTAGCGGGGGTCCACAGGCATCCATCTTAAGGTCAGCACTCTTCAATATCTTTATAAATGACTTGGATACAGGACTTGATGGAATGATAAGTAAGTTTGTTGATGACACAAAATTGGGAGGAGCTGTTGACACTCTTGAGGGCAGAGAGGCCCTGCAGAGGGGTCTGGACAAATTGGAGAACTGGGCAACCACCAACCATATGAAGTTCAACAAGGGCAAGTACCAGATTTTGCACCTGGGATAGGGCAACCCTGGCTGTACATACAGACTGGGGGATGAGATGCTGGAGAGCAGCTCTGCAGAGAGGGATCTGGGGGTTCTGGTCAATGGCAAGTTGAACATGAGCCAGTAGTGGCAGCCAAGAGGGGCAACCATGTCCTGAGGTGCATCAAGCACAGCATTGCCAGCCAGGCGAGGGAGGTGATTGTCCCGCTCTGCTCTGCACTGGCGCGGCCTCACCTGGAGCACTGTGTGCAGTTCTGGATGCCACAGGATAAAGAAGATATTAAGCTACTGGAGAGTGTCCAGAGGAGGGCCACGAAGTTGGTGAAGGATTTGGAGGGGAAGCCATATGCGGAGCGGCTAAAGTCAGTTGTTTTATTCAGCCTGGAGGAGACTAAGGGGGGACCTCATCGCAGTCTACAGCTTCCTCACAAGGTGAGGATGAGGGGCAGAAACTGAACCCCTCCCGCTGGTGACCAATGACAGGACCCAAGGGAATGGCGGGAAGATGCGCCAGAGGAACTTTAGGTTGGACATTAGGAAAAGGTTCTTCACCCAGAGGGTGATGGAGCCCTAGAACAGGCTCCCCAGGGAGGTGTCACGGCCCCAAGCCTGACAGTGTTCAAGAAGAGACTGGACAACACCCTCAGACACATGGCATGAACTGTGGGGTTGTCATATGCAGGGACAGGAGCTGGACTCAATGATCCTTGTGGGTCCCTTCCAACTCAGGACATTCTATGATTCTATTCACCCTTTCTGTTAAGACTAAACAAGAATATATACAACCAAAGGAAAAGGAGGCAAACTCAAAACTGATTTAAAAAATACTTTCTCTTGTTTCCCTGGCAGAATTCCTTGCTATAAGGTGCCATTGAATTACAGAATTTAGCAAGATTTTTTTTTTTTAATGGTCTGCTAATGTTAAGAAATATTCAAAATGTGCTGGTTTTGTCACCTCTTAAGTTCATATTTTCACTCCAAGTTCATCTGGCTATCGGCAAAAACTTCATTTTGAGTAAGATTATTCAATAATCTGGCTTCACTGGAAGGTAGGTGGGTCTGGCCTTCGTCAGAGGCTAGTTAAGGAAAAACATGGGATGTTATTTTTCTTGTAACTAAGGTGAGGTGTTTTTGATGCCTTCTGTCCTATCAATTGAGTTGGTAAATTTAGATAACCTGAACTGAGCAGTTAATTTTGTACTGTTCATCCACAAAAGCTGTGATGTGGAAGTGTCTGTGGAATGGACTGTCCTTGTACTTGTTGGTAAGTAGAAGTTATAAATGGAGAGAATGTAGCATAAAACTATGGCAATGAAGTTGCCAACTACATTTTCTAGATGGGGTCCTATATTGTTGAGAAACTTTCAAAGCTAAGCAGAATAAGGTCTCGTTTGTATTTAAAATTAATCCAGATTCAGTAAATGGTGTCGAGATGCTAATGTAGCAGAGAAAATGTGACTAGAAGAGTCTACATAGAGCTGTGAGGAGAAATCTAATTTACCTTGGAAGAGGACCTTTTTTTTTTTTTTTTTTTTTTTTTTTTTTTTTTGCTTCACTGAATTTTACCCCAGCTGTAAGAAAGTAACACATTGCTTATTTGTCTTTTTTGTCAAATGCTAAGGTAGGCAAATAAAGGGTAGGGGTTTTTTTGCAGTACTGCCAGAATTTGGTGTGGATACTTGGGTACCTATAAAAAGCAAAGACAAGATGCGTGTCCATATTTTGCCAATGTTAGCCTTAGTAAGATGATATTTGATGCATGACCCTTTCTTTCATGTTGTGTTTTCCAGAATGACACACTGCATAGTGTATTCCTCGATGCATGTGTCCACCTTCAATCCATGTCACCCTTATGTCAGATCAGGCTCTAATGCCATACTAGTGCTAAATGGGTATGACTAAAGGAATCCTGGTCTTGTTCTAAAAGTATGTTGTTAAACAGATGTACATCCTGAGGCATATTGTATATCTGACTGATGCTTTTCTAGTCCTTAATCTTGGAATGAATGCATATCTGATCTACTACAGATATGCAGGTATCCTCCACTGATTAGCACTGATGGCTTTGGGTCAGTATTTTGAGTGCATGCCTCCTTTAGGGGAAAAAGAATCTTAAATGTTCCATTAATGCTGAAAAATCTGCAGTGGTTATTTCTAAAGTTTGAATTCTTCAAGTTGATACCTTTATTTTTAGGGCTATTAGCTTGTCACCAAACATGGAAGCTTTCTGTGTTCCATGTTCCCATAACCCGTGCATTTTAACATGCCTAGATCTTGATGTGAAGTGTCTCACTGCTTTGAGGCTCTTAGAGATATGTATTGATTCACGCTACTTCTTTTTCTGTGGTGTTTGGCAGCAGGCAGGTCATGTTCTGGAGAGGCTTCAGGTAGCAGTGCTTCTCATCTGTGTGGGTGGTTCAATTCATACACACTTCTCATAATGTTTTGCTACCAAAACTTTGTTGTACTCTGCAAGTATATCTGGGGAGACTTTGTCTTTCCCTCAAATACATTATTGCTGAATATTTGCTTTAAGTAGCCCGAAATAATTCATAAGTGCTCAATTTTATGCTGCTCTGCTTTGGATCCATGATTTATCTTAATTCTAACATTACTGGGCAGCCTTAGCACTGGAGGTGCTGTCCCAATGTTGCTGTGCTTGCCCTGGCAAACGGGCTGAGAAGCTGTCTGCAGAACTATCACGTTACATGTAAATATGCACAAAGATTGCACTTGCATGAAAGACGAAGCAGCTAAAGGCAATATATGGTATATTTTACAGTTTAAAAATCCGTACTGTATTAGAAGAAACATGAAAATCAAAATTATTTTTACCACATTAGTAGATTATAACAATGCTGTTTTGAAAATTTCATTACAAAGTGTTCTTAAAACTGGTTACTAGGGGCTTAATTTTGTTCCCAATAAAGCAGATGTTGCTGAGATGCAGTTTGCTTGCTCTAGGAGATTGAGAAAACCCACCCTAAAAATTATCTTTAAATAGTCCTTTAGGCATGGTCAGAATCATAGAGTAGCAATTACCCTGTCCTTGAGCAGTGGCCTGCACCAGATGTTTCACAAGAACTGACAGAATTTTACAATACAGAGATTCAGGCTAAACCATTTCCAGTTTTCTGTCTGGTTTTCTTAAACAGTCATATTCTTTCCAAAATGTTTTCTTTTACTTGTGAACATTCTTGGTATCCTTGAAAGTGGTATTAGTTGGTAACTCTACCGTTTTGGTGTTTATGTTGGCAGACAAGCCAAGAGCATGTGTGTCATGGCCATGCAACTGTAAATCTGACCATTGTACATGCAGAAGTTTATATATGCTCTATGAGAAATACATTGTATGAAAAGTACTTTCTTTTGTGGATTTTTTACTTTGTGAAACACGGGTAAAATGAGGGGTATTACTTCATGGTGCTATCATCTAAGTGCCAGACACAAAATGAAGAATATTTTTGTGATTGCTATGTGTATGTGACTGCTGCCAACTTCCTACCCATGCTTTGGGGATGGGACAACTAAGAGACTTGCCAGATCCTGTGCTTTGTAAACTGACTTAGACTGAATTTTTGAGAGGATATTTTTTAATGTTCATGTGACTCACTTCTCCCTATTTGTATTTATATTATATTTCTTCTGAAAGTCTGAGGAATCTGAAGAAAAGCAGTGCATGGGAGAACTTCAACCCACTTTTGCAAATTCATGAAACTCAGCTAGCGCGTGGGTTATTCAAACTGCATCTCAACATAGAATCTTTTGAAATTGGCTCATCTGTCAAGAATATGCTATTTCATTTAAACTATGAAAAGACTAAACAGATTCTGTAACTTAGTAAATATTTTGGCTTCTGACAGCTCTTCTTTTTCTTGTACTCTTTAAGATTTTGAGTTGTGTTTTTTGTGTGTTTTTTTTTTTTCCCCCACCTTGATGCTGTGTTCTGATGAGGCTTACAGGTGGCAAAAGAAGTAATCTGGGAAAAGAGGAGAGTTTCTTGCAGTAATAACTTCCCAATTCCTTCTCTCTCTTTTTTTTTTTTTTTAAATATAGATATATATATATATATGGATAATTTTTACCATTTTAGGAAACTAATCTTACTATTTGGTAGCGACTGATTGGATTGGCTTTCTTGGATTTGGGCCCCTTCTGAATATTGATGTAAAGCTGGTAAAAGTCATGTCGAATCTTTTTCTGTGTGATGCATCAAAAGGTTCAGAAAAAGTTCATTTTACTTTTACCTTGAAGAACCATGATTAGCCAGAAACTATGATTTCAGAACCTGCAAACAGTCTATTTATTTGCCAGCATCAGAATGAGGCTCAGAGTTCCAGTGAAAACATCTTTTTGTCTGCTAATGTAATGGGTGCTTATTTTCTGCATCTTCATGTTCCTTGGAAAAGCATCAGGGTTTCATTGTAAATCCATTATGTCTCCTTTGGTCAGAAATTATAAATGACAACTAGTCCCAAGGTAAAGAAAAGAAAGTATTATTTTGTAGAGTAAAAAGGGGTTAAATCACTTTTTATCATGACTGTCCTCCTGGTTATGACATATTCAATGTATTATTTAGTTTAAGTGCATGATTAAGATAGAACCGGGGTACTTCTGGGGAGCATTTTCACAGACGTTATACTTACAGTACCTCATTCGGTGGTACAGAAGAAAGAAAAATGACATGTGCCTTTGTGAACCTATCCTTTTAAAATTAGGTTACAGATTATATAGTGGTGTGAGATCCTCTATGAATTTCTGGGTCAGAGGTACTTTGTTTTCTTTCTTTTTATACAGCAAAACTCTTGTATCTTTATTAAAAATTTATTTGCTGTCAATAATTAAATGCTTATTATTTGATCTTTAATGGGGTCATGATTCCCATATTCCCATATTAATGAAATAACACAAAAGTAAAAAAATGCCTTTCAGTTGGAAAAAGTACTTATTATTCTTTCTTTGTTCTGAGTAAAATAGTTTATCTTAAATTAAAAATTAAAAAAATGAATTTTCTTTAATCTTAGAATTAAATTAGTGCTAATTAGTTCTATTTTCTCTACAACCTTCAAATGCTAAAGTCTTAGTCATTTCTTCAGAGTATTAATAGTGCCCTTTGGCTGTAATCAAGATTATCCTCAATTAAAAGCAATACAGTTAACCGAGTTACTTTAACAGTTATTGTTCTCAAATCACAGGGTTAAGAACACAAATCTTGTGTGTTTTCAGCATGGGTACATTGCAAGGGTGTATGATGCATGGACGTTTTATTTACACAGTAAAACCAAAAAGCACTAACCTGTAACATTCGCTGATGAAATCCCTTCGTACATGTAATACACTTCAAACCAGCCATTTCTTAAAAGTGGTAATGTAGATGGAATTCAAGGATGTTGCAGTAAGTTAAGACATTGTTTGGATTTGGTCAGTGTTTTAGTAGTCCTCCCCTTGCCCCCATGTACTCCTCCTCCAGAACTTTTTACTGTAAACTCTGTAAATTATGGGGCATTTTCAATGAGTGAGTTCAGTTGATACTCACAGCTGTTATCCTCTTTTGTGAAGAGTTAAAGACCACTTGCCAGCCTGCAATAATTCATCTTATTTTATTAATGCTTTTTATTAGTTCAGAAAATGTGTTACATACAGTAATAGTGGATTTGAGCTGAAAATAGAATAACTTCATTCAAATTTCTTAGCACATCAAATATGAATAAATGCTGGTCCCATGGAAGTGGAAAAAAAAGGTTTTCATCCATGCTTGTAGAATAGTTCTTTCTGGCTTCAAAAGTGAAGCACAGAATATGGAAAAATTTCATTAACATTGCTGTGTTTACAAACAAAAGTATAAACATCTTGAGTAAACAAAACTGATGAGGGGAACTGTGCTTGCTTGTTAGCAGATTACCCACCCCCACGTAAAAACAGAGTGTGATTCTGTCTCAGTAAAAATTAATAACATTTGGTGATTTAAAAAAAAAAAAAAAAAAGAGCTTGACTTGCAAAAATATTATTCTTCTGGTATTTCTGTAAGCACCTGCCAATATCACTTCTGTAATGCAATCCAGCCAGAACAGAAGGCTCTGGACACTTCTAGTGAGCTCCGATACTTGGAAGTTTCTATCAGTTTTGATTAAATTTTTATACTTTAGGCTGTACTGTATCATAATCTCTGTTTGTTTTTTTTTTTTTATTTAGATTCACCTGTTACTAATCTGCAGACTGTGCTGGTGATTTCTTTGCATTGCTGCCCTTCAGGAGCTACTGAGGTAAATGGCATAACTGGACAGATATTGTCAGTAAACCATCTGTATTCTTCAAATTTAAACAGGTTTCTATGATTTTAAAATCTATTTTCTCAAAGCATAAATGCAAGCAAAGGTTTTCTTTGAACTAACATCTGTATTCTGTGGAGCAAACATCCTTTTTGAGTCTCAAAATCCTGGAACAGGCATCTTAGTTTGACACTGAGGCAATAAATCAAAAGGGATGGACAAAGATATGAAACCATGCCCTTCATAAAGAGTATTGTGTCTGTACATGCAAAAATAATAGCTTTCTTGGAATGTGACAAAAGAAAATTGAATATAAAATATGATGTTAACGGACAACAAACCTAATTTTTAAAGGATTCTTTTTCTACCTCAGCCAGGAGGATTTCCTGAGGAATCATATATCTTTGGTACAATATGTAGTTAGGTATGTAGGTAGAGTTTAATGCTTTCCATCGTGGAGGGAAATTAAATTCACTAATCTCTCCCAGAATGTTGAACTGTTTGTCTTAGAATGTGACTTTTCATAAAATGAAGAAACAAAACATTGAGTCTGAAAAAGTAAGTTCCAATGACTTGTTAGATTCTCCTGTGGTTTAGACAAGGTGAGGCAATCCTTTGGAAAAGTGCTGCAGAGTAGAGAATGCTCATATTAAACTGGAATACACAAGTGAAGTATCTGAATTTTACCCAGTGGCTAGTATGTTGCTTACCTCTTTCTTAGGCCCCTTTCTCTTCTGTTTGTATGGTAGGTAGAGAACTTAGCAGTCGGGTTTCATGACTCTCCTCTGCACTTAGAGGAAATGCAGAAAAATGGACTGATTTTATACAAATTCTGGGTTTCTACATAAACTTATATATGTTCGTGTGGTGAGTTGTCTGTGTATTTGTAGGGTGGAGAGAAATGGTTTGTCTGTGTGTGTATGACTTTTTCAAGAGAGGGAAACAAAATTCCTTACCTGAATTAAGCAACATATTAAGTAAAAAAAAGGTATGTTAAGCTTGAAGAATATTTATAAGCAGAGCTCCTTCTTATGCTGGGCATGCCCCTTAACAAACTATATGAAGCTTGTATCTGTCTGGTTTAGGAAGTTATATCTCTTCATAGCTTCATTGTTGCTAGAAGCCTCAATTTGCAGTTAGAGGTTACCGGAGCCTTACCCGTACTTCCATTTGATTTTTAGACTGGGCCATCAGTCATCTAAACTGTAGTTGCAGTTTTATTACAGATCGTAAGCCCTGAGCAGATCTTAGTCCAGGACTTCCAAGGCTGATATCTTCTATCTAGCTTTATCTGTGGGTGTTATGAGGTATTTCCTAGGAGGAGAGTTCTGCCTCCAGTTCTGTTGCTGGATTTTATTCACCTGCACAAAGTATTGGGAAGGATGAGTCAAGAGAGAATGGGACATGAAGGCAATTTGGGGCTGTATAGTGCCAGTTTCTGTACTGTTCATATTTCACAGTTACAATTAGCTGGTCCAGCAGTATGGTAGGCTATATTCTGATCACAGTCACTGAGAATTTGTCACAGTGCAATTAACACTAGGATGAGTTATGTTTGGTATTTTGCTGTTTACTTCAGCCTTGGTCTTTTTTTCCAGCAATACCTACATTTATTTACATATGAAATTATGAAGGACAGTTTTACAAAATACTTCCTACCTGAGTACAGCAGTCATGTGTGTTCAGGTGTATCTAGTGTACAGGTGTACACTCATGTATCTCGGTGAACCTCCGGTGCTTTTCCTTTATGATATATAAAAGGAAATATGGTGTCTCTTAGTCCTATATTTTATGTATTATTGTGTTGGGTAGAAGAAAGAATTACTGTTTATTAATATTATATCTCTTCAGTTATCAGCTGATACAACACTAGCTAAGGAAAACGGCCTTTATTATCTCAATTGATTTCAATAGACGTTGGATCTATAGAAAAAACTGTCAGGGTTCCTCCGAATCTTGATGGGAATGGTTTAGTTTTGTTTTTTTCCATTCTCCAACATTTTGGGTTTTAGTTTCTCTACAGAAAACCAACTGTTCAGATACACAATTTATATGAGTGCTTTATTTCCCGGTTTTCTTTATTAGCCAGAAGGAAGTATTAAAATGAATGTAACTGTCAGCCTGAAAGCTGTGACACTGTGAGAGTATGCAGACTGACTAACTGATCTAAGTCATTATATGTAGAAAAAAGAGAAGGAGCAAACCAGCTAAAAAAAAAAAAAGCCCTTTTTCCCTAATCACGTTTTGGTGAGAATGAGGAAAAAATGTTTTGTCTCACAAATCTACAGGAGCTGAAAACATAGAATTCAAAGTTCATTCTCTACAGAGAAATGAGGAAAAGAACCAAAGAATTCCATCAACCCCTCGAGCTCTACTTTCAATTAATAGAGCTGTACATTAACTCCTCTGATGTTATTACATTATGAAATTCACAGTAAATTAAAGCAAAACCTGTTCTTCATTGAATTTCCAGTCTAGTTTGAAATCAGAAATGAATTAGAAATGTTTATGTATATGCAGAAGTTGGTCAGTCTGGTACCTTGCAGAGAACCACTCTGAAAACCTGGCCCTGGCAGCAAGCACAGGCTGTTGTGGCTCTGCCCAGCTGATGAGGAGGTTCACCTTAAACTCAGACTTCAGGCAAGGCAGCTTGGAAAACGCAGTGCAATATTGTAGCATTCCCCGTTTTTACTGTAAGTGAAGGATCTCTTCATAGTAAGTTTCTAATATTTTTTTTATGTTTCAGGGTGTAGTTCAAGTGAGAGTGAAACAATAATTTCCCAGGTATAGTTAGTGATGTGCAAGAAACTGTCTCAAAAGGTTTCAGGAATTTGATTGACAAAATGAAACATGGTCCTGACATCAATTTACTGGGATTACTTTTTAATGAATACTACTTTAAAAGCGTATGCAAAATTAAGATCAGTCACAAAAATTGCATTTGGAATATGGCATTTAAAGAATGATATGCATAATGTATTGGAAATTAACTTTTACAGTTTACAGAAAATGATTCTTGTTGCTGGCTCTCCGAATTTGTGAGACCTTTGGCAATGAAAATATTAATTACAAGCAAAACAAAACTGCATTATGTATTTTTTATTAATATTGCCTGTGTTGCAGATAATGATCTCTTAAAATATTAGTGTACATGATTAGTGAATTCTTTTACAGTCAAATCCTGTAAATCTCCCAGATGCAACTTTTCTCTGAAGTTAAGGAATGGATGTGTCTTGCAAAAGAGGATTTGGCTGGAATTTTCATCTGTGCTATTATTCATTATTATCATGCTGGTTTTGCACTCTATTTTCTCTCTGTAATGGTATTCCTAGTGAAGACAACGACAACATTCCTAGTGACTTTGACAAAGTGCTAAGTCCTTTGATAAAACATACATATAACTTCATTAAGGATATATTAATTTCTACTATATTTACCTGTTTTGAGTCTCTTTATAAAACACAGTCCAGTTTGAGAGTTTAAAGCTTAAGAAAATGATGGAAAGAATTTGATATATTTTTTGTTGTTGAGTAGGAATCTTGGCAGTGACCTTTCAGTGTCTAAACAGTTACCAGAAACATGCTGAATTGCTCTTGGTATCTGTCAGGTGAAGGACAAAAGGAAACCAGCTTAGCTTGTAGAAAGATGTTTCCATTCAGAAAAAAAAAAATCTCACTGCACAGATAAGAAAGCAGGTAAATAACAATTTGCCTAAAGGAAGGAACGCAACTGGAGATTTTAAAGAAATGTTTGCTTTCCCTGGCAAATGTGTATTTAAGTACAGATGGTTCTACCTCAGGTCATGGTGTTAGACAAAGTGATCTACTGAGGCCCTTTTGATCCTCATAATTGTTGGACTTGATGATTGTGAGAACTTATCTACAGAAAGGTTATGGAAAAAACTCTTCTTGTTCTGGCAACAAGTTTAGCGATTTTAAGGGAGAAACGCCCTTCTTTTGCTTTCTTCTTGTCAAAAACAATGACACCAATTCCCCATCTTTCTTTTGATGATGATTTGTCCTTTAAAGAAATATCACAATCTACGTTTGACTTTCTGATAGTCCATGACTGACTGTGCTCAAGATGTCTCCTCCCTGTTGTAAACACAGTTGTACTCTGCAAGCAAAAATTGTCTCTACCTCATCTACTACCTCTATTTTAATTGCATTTAAAGGGAAGAAATGCCAGAAATGAGAGAAGACATATGAACTGCATATAATTTAATCTTCTCATTGACTGATAAGAGGGAGGGTACGGTGACTTCAAGGAGCGGCTGGGTTATTGCAACGTGTTTCTCTTCAGAATAAAAATGAGGTGAAGTTTTTCCTACCAGACTATTAGCTGAAAACTGGAACTATCTTAAGCTTGATCCTCTTTCCATGGAGAAAAGGTGGGAGAATTATGAAAATTTTCTCTAGACCAGACCTTGTTCTTCTCTTCCACCACAGCAAACAAGAGTTTTGGTTCCAAACATGTACTGCTTTCCCCTAGAGATCTGATAAGTATCACTTAAAATTTATCGTGTTACTTTAATAGCATCTCTGTGACCAATGATGCTGTAAAAAGAATTATATAATTTTTGCAATAAGCAAAAGTATACCCACTTTAACAAAACTGCTCTGCACAGCTTAATAAAAGTGGCTTTATCTAAGAGTATTTACAAAGAGCTGTGTATCTGCCATAGCCACATTGAATAAAAGTGAAAAATCTGATTTCTTTTTTTTAATGTAAAAGTAAAATACTTTCTAAAAGAAAGTGATGGGGTGGGTGAGTAAATAACAACATAAAGAAACTCATGCATTATTAATATAATTTCTTATAAAGTTTGAACAAAAAGCATGTTGAGACATTATACTGTGTTTCCTTGTTAGGCTGTGTTCACAATGCGCTCTCCCATTTTGTGTAAGATATTCTTCAGCCTAAATAAGATATTCAAGAAGCCTCAGGATTTTCATACCTTCAAAGCTCTCTGTTTCATTTCTAAATATTATAGATTTTGAAGCACAAGAGGCTTTAAGTTTGGTACCTCAAAGGCTATTCACCCTTTTAGGTAACCCCCAAGTTGGCTTTCAAATCTGCTTATTACCTAAAATTCTTCACAAGAAGCTTCAGTCTGTTTTACAATTAAAGGCTTTGATCATATTTACTGTAGCTACGTAAAATATTTCTGCATGAATGTTACATGAGTTCAGTTTCTATATTAGGCTAGGAGTTTACCTGATACCCAGTATCTCTATGAATCCTTTGCTAACATAATTATTAAACCTAAACATTTCCATTATCCTCACTAACCACAAACAAGGAGGAGAGCTGCTCCTGTGAGCTGTCCCAGGACACTTCAATGCTGGAATGCTGGAAGCCAAGACTCTGTGGGGTCAACCAATACAATATTTCCATTCCTAGATAGTCAAGGCTATGTCTACTCTTAGTTTTTTTGCTTTAGGTATACCATGTGCTGGGAACAGTTCAGAAGCTTTTCTCAACTGTACGTGGGCTTTAAGCTCTGGTACTGAGTAGCAGAACATACTAACATACTTAGGAACAACTCTGATTCTGCTGTGTTCAACCATAGCAAAAAAGTATGAGAAAGGCTTTTATATATTTGTTCAGAATTACTCTGCAATATGCTAATTTCAAATTCCTATTTTTAGTGTATTTTAGTATGTTGTTTGTTAAATTTGGTTTTAATTTCCTGTTCACAAGAGAATTACCTTGAGAAATACTGAAGTGTGGTGAAGATAACTTTATGCTTTTACTTCCTTTGCATAAGAAAATTACTGAACACATAACATATCACATAAAGTATAGTTCTGGTATAGGTAGCTTTTGAGAGAACTCTGCACTTGCTGTAAGAAACACACCTAAGCAAAACTTTGATTCCTGCCCTAAAATTCAATAAGCATTACTTCAACGACAGGTCCTAAGAACCTGCCTATCTTTTGTATTCTCAGAATATTAGTTTTATTATCTTTTGTTCCTTCCATCTTTCTGAATTATAAGACACATGTTAGTTTTTGAAACTTCATTAAGTAATGAGATACATCAGCTAAACTCTATGCAGCTAGAAATTTTGGAATTACTTTGTCTGTTTCATTTGGAAATGTTTTGAATTTTATGGGCTTCATTAGTGTTATAAAATGTGAAATATGGTTCATTATGGTTCCTCCCCAGTTAGATAGATGAAAAACGTCATATGAAGTATGTGGGACATGGTTCTTTTTCCAATTTGGTGAATAAACTTGAACCTTACTAGAGTTTAATCTCCATAAAGTTTGTGATAGGTTAAGTACAAAAATCTGTATTATTGCAGGAATAGTATTTTTTTCTCTATGATAACAATTTTTGTGTATTTCGGATGTATTGAAGGTGACCGGGACTATCTTCTCTTACATTAGTAAAATTATTTCTTATTACTTCTTTCAGACAAGACTTAAGCTTTTCAGAAATTTTCACTTTTTGTTGGTTTGCTGTTGTTTGAAATGGTGATTCCACTGGGATTAACAGCAAAATCTCAGTTTTGAGTATATGGTATTTTCAATGAAATTTCAGGTTTGGCACATACGCGCACACACCCCACAAGCAAGCTACTTTTCTCCCCCAGAGAAGAGAAAAGATAAGGAAGTGTTTCAACATTTGCAGAATGGAATATCTAGGTACGCTTTTGCTTTATTACTTATCATTCTTATGCTTAAATATAGAAAACTGGAATGTAGCACTTTTACTGTTTTGATACAAGTAGAAAAACCTTTATACAAACTATTTCAACCAGAAATTAAATTTAAAAAATCATTTGTAGGAAGTGTCACATTTAATTGTTTATATTTAGTAAAACACTTAAACTCTTCCTGGCTCTGTTGCTTTTTAGTAGAATACTGGCAACTTTCTTGAGAATCAGTCTCATTCCTTGTATTTAGTGTCTTGTAGTCTGAGAATTATCCAGGTACAAATTTCCCTTCCATTTGTAGCTTCAGAGAATATTCCTTTCCGTGTGGCAGGAAGGCAGTGAGCTGACTCCCTAGTCCACCTTTTCTTGGATCGGGTCCACAATAGCAATTGTACAGAAGTCACACAGGAAGCAAATCTCAATATGATTATTTCTATAATAGTTGTTCTGATGTAAGTATTGACCCTGCATTCCTCAGGACTGTATTCTCTTGTGAATGTTGCCTTCCCTCCCTGCCTCTCCTCATGTTTAGTACTTTACCAAAACATACAACTCTTCTGTCACTACTGAGATTCTGACATATACCTTTGAATCTCAAAAATGCAATACATTTTCAATGCTAACGAGTTAATGATCAGGATACAGAATTTTTTACTTTTTCTCTTTTTCATATGATTTTCTGATGCGGTCTTTTCACTGACTTCACTAGTTTGTTCTTTACATGACTTCAGGAGTGAACAAGTCTAGCCTTAAACTTTATCTCATCTTCATTGCTAGGACTGATATTCTAATTTGTTCTTTTACTAACTAGTTTTGGTAAATGCACCTTTCCACAGAGCATTCCTCCTCATCTCCTATGCTGTGACTTGTTACCAGGTTCAGTCTTTCAATTTGGAATTCTTCCAGAAGCAGACTACATTAGTCTTTTGTATCATATGATCCTTGCTCACATTACTGGTCATACTTCTCCTATGAAAACTCTTCTGATTAATTCTTCTCATTAGTCAACTTGGTAAACAAATTACTGCAGGAAGCTTAAAAGCTTGGGTTGAAAGCCAGAACAGAAGCAAAATTTATCCTGTTTGCACGCCACTATTTTCCCTTGAAAATATCATCTGCTCTTCTATCAGGTTGTCATTTGAGGCTGCTAGAAGTTTTTATTACTCAGGGTTAATTGCCTCTTGCAGAATAATCTCAGATTTCTCCTGAGAATTACTGATAGCACACTCTCTCCTTCTGAAATAAAACTATTTTCCTGTCATGAGAAACGTGTCAACATTTTAGCATTTATTTAAAAAATAGAAGAAGTGGTATCAGGACCCAGGTTTATCTGCATCCTATTCTGTTTTTTCACCTCTCCCAAGGATATTGTTTTGCTGTTACTAGGTAAACCTTCTCCAGTTTGACATGCCAGTTGAAACCGTGTCATCCACGAGTCCAATAATATAACTAGTTGCTTTCTTAGGAGACTAGTCTTCAAGTCTCATGTCTATATGAACATTGCACTGCAAAAAGACCTCATTGTTTTTAATTTATCTGTTTACACAGTTCCAACACAGATTGCCTTTCTGAATACTCATATAATCAGGAATGCTTTTTTGTTATATGTATCCTGCAGTGTCTTTCTCATAGTAGATTAGTTCACTAAAACCCTCTGGGAAGTAGACTGCTGGAAATCAATAGTCCTGTGTAACTGCTTGCAAATCTTTCCAAATAGCTAATGTATTTTAAATAAACTAATGTGATATGACAGCTAAGGATAAGATAATAAATATCAGTGTAACCAATTTTTGTTTCTGGAAATACCTTTCCCAAAAGGAATACTCTAGAAGGTGATATTTTTGTCAGTCACTGACTCTTGCATCAGCTGTGATGTGACTCTGGAATTTCCGCTTCTGTGTTCATCCATGGAAAGGAAGCATGAGAATATCATGGTCCCAGGGCTGGCAGCAGTGAGACTGATACGTGTTTTGATTGACCGTGGCTTCTGCCAGAGCCCTGTGTTCACGATTCCAGAGCATGTGGAAGGCAGGATAGAGTTGTCACTGACATCTGTCATATTTGCAATTAGTAAACATGTTTCTTGTGCATTCCAATGATTTAGGAATGGGAACATGTATTTTGCCTTTGAACAAAAGCCACTGAAGATTTTCTGAAAAATGCCTGATCGGAAGTGTGACAAATTGAAGACATTTGGAATTTTTTCCAAAGAGATTTTCAGATGTTGGGCAGATGTTATTGTTTGCTGACCTAGGACTTTGCAGAATGACAGAAAATAATTTGATGCTCTAACAAAACATTGATTACACACGCTGAATAACCCTGGTAAAGTATTTCCCTTATGGCTTGCACTTCCAGGGTTATGGTTAAACGAGCACCCCATGTCATCAAACATACAGAAGGTGCCTTTGCCACTCTGAGGGGATGATCCCAGCATTTAAATAATGATTTACTGCTGCTTTTATTAGAACAATTATTGGTTATTTCAGACTTGAAATGGGCAGATTAAGCTCTGTGAACCTCACAGCTGAAACCTCACAACACTGGCAATTTTCAGTGATTAAAGTAATTTACTTTATCTATAAAACGTAAAGATATTTCATAATAGCCATACAGCAAGTACAGGGAGGTGTAGTTTTCCTGGAGATAATCAGACCTCTGGGGATAAAGGGTCCTGGCTGCACCTCATGCATTGCAGGACCCAGAGGGCTTTATTATCTGATGATTACCACACCCCCATTTCCATGTCTTTTTGCTTAATTAATCACAGTAACATTATTGCCCAACTTCAGACAACAAAAATAATGAGATAGGCTTTAAAAGATTCAAAGACTAGAGGAAAAACAAGAGATCCCATAGGAAAGTACCCATAGTGAAACTGAGGTTTACAAATCACTGAGATCTATTAAAAATGATGCTTACATTTTGTAAAGTGCCTTCTTTAATATAAATATAATTATGTTTTAAATATTGTTAATGTGTATATACAATATAAAACATATACTTGTTTTGATCAAAGGAGATGAGGTTTTATTTTTAGGACAAAAAAACCTTTTAAAAAAATCACATCCATAACATTGAAAGTTATAGCCACTTACTATTTTATGTGGAAAGCTTGCCATATCCACTGTGTTGTTCCTTATTTGGTCTAAGTACAATTCCACGTATATTATTTCTTTTCTACCTTTCTAAATTATTGATCGATTATCCAGTTTATGGGGACAAATCCAGAGTAGTCTTCAGGTATCACCTGTCAGAACTCCTTCAGAAATCGCATAAGCACATATGGTTAAACTTCTACTGTATTTTAGTCTCTCCTATTAATATATCCATCTCTGCCACACTTGACAGTTGTTCTTACTGTACCTCAGTATAATTATCTGTAAAAGAGGTGTTTGATTTTTAAAAAGCTGGGTGAAACATTAGTTTACCTGCTGATGCCCTTCCTTCCACTTCGTAACATTAGCTTAGACTGTGAGAAGGAGAATTCTATTATAGTTCCAGTCCTATCAGAGCAGGTAGTACTGCAAGCTGCGTATCACTGATCTCCTCCTGATTCTGCATTTAATAAACTCCTTGCTTTTTGTAGGATTCATTAAATATTTCTAACATTTTGGGTGAAATGGGGCCAACCTTTCAATAACTGCAAGCTGCTCATTTTGAAGTCATAAAAGATGCCAGTCAAAGAGGCAAGATTTTCCCAAGCTTTGGGATTCACAGATTTTTTTCTGTTAGTCAGAATATACCAGATCTGCACAGCACAGGTACTGTAACTGTATGCTTTCCAAAATGGAAGCTGATATAGGTGAAGGATTATGCTGCCAAGCCTCTTTCAGAATTTCAGTCATCAATGTTGATGCATAGATAGTCTAAATTGGAAGACAAAAAGAATTTTCGAACCGTGCTTTCATCTTTTCATTCAAACATAAGTATGTGTAGCTGCATATGCATTGGTTGTCAACTCCTGGGGATGCCCTTGAGTTTGCCTCATTTAGACAGTCAGCCGTGTTCAACTAAGATTTAAATTTGTCGTGGCCAGGAAGAAGGCTAGATTATTTCTGATAACCATTATTACACACCACTAATATAAGTGGAGGCAGAGCCTTCTGTTTTGTACCTTACTGTGCTAATATCAACTGCTTTCCTCTCAGTGTTAAAACTGGCCTGTAACCCCATCAACAGAAGAATGCATAAGGAGATTAGGAAATCTTTGTGTATGTACTACAACTATATCCCATTTTTTAAAAAGCCTGTCATATGGTGTATTTAAAACTTCTGACCAATGTGTTTGAATTCTGCTCAGTAATTCATAATCTTTGAGAGAAATAAAAGCCATACTTTGTTAGGATAGTGGTCAGTAAGTGTACCAATGGAGTCTATGATTCCTCTGTCTACAGATAGTTTCTTCACTTAAAACCTTGGTTTTTTTGGTGCCAGGGATCTCAGCAGTAGAAGCAAAAGATAAATGACATAGTAGGTATTTGATATGTAATCCAAGTCGAAATCACCTTCTGTCTTTCCTGTTCATCATTTGATAGGCAGTAAGGAGAATATCTATCTACAGCAAAGGTTTTGTGATGTTCTTGAAACTTGGTTTGTGACATGATAACGCTTTCCCTGGCTAATGTATTTGTGACTGTCTTAAGCTCTATAATGAGAAAGGCAAGTTTTTGGTTTTTAGTCAGTTATAGTCTTATACTGAAGAGCATCATGAACCTGGTAAGCCAAAATAAATATCTAGCCATGAAAATCGGTAAATTGTCTATTAGATTCTCTAACATTTACATAAACTCTGTTCCATTTTGTAATTCTATCTCAAACCTAGATTTTTATGGGCATCTAGAATGAAAGATCAACAAAGAAATTAAACAGCTCAGAAGAATACTACATGCCTGTTTGAGCTAACAACTTTAAATCTTGCAGAGAAAAGTAAAAAGAATCTAAATTGCATACAACCAATCTTTTCAGAAGCTCTAATGTGTGCTATAGTAGCATGAAAGGGTTTGTAAGCTACTCATACTAGGCAACTAGTGGATTCCAGTGAATAATACTGGTTCATTCTGTTTGAATAGAACCAAACCAAAACAAACCAGCAACATCAAACAACAATAAAAATTAAAAAAAAAAAAACAACACGGGAGAAGTTACAGTCAGTTTTGAGAAATACATGCACTGGCATTTTCAACGTCAAATTCTTACACCATACCTATCTAAATAGATTTCAAATTACTACACTTTCTGAGCTATACTTTCTAATGACATTAATGTTTTTATTTTGAAATTTACTACCATTCAACTCCAGAACAAAACAATTTTATTTTCTATTATTTCTGCAACGAATTATTTAGAAACGTGGGTTTAAAATTTTAAAGTATTTATGTAGTTTTTCCATTATGGAACATATACCTCCCCCAAACCATTTAAGTTTACAGTTTTTCCATAGGAAATAGTATATCATTAAAATAATTTTACCCCAAACAGCATTTTTGCATGAAAACAATTCCAGTTAAAGCTTTTTAAACACTTCTGGTTTATCGATTAAGATCTATAGTTGATTTCTGAAGAGATCACTGGTTTCTGAATCCTACCATGAACAGTTTGTTGGTTGAGATGGGCACTTCTGCACTCCTCCTTCTACAGATGTCATTATGTCCCAAAAACTTTTTCAGAAAGCTGAAAGCACAGCTGGTACAAATCCCTTCCCTTTCAGCATCTTTCAGTGATAAGATGTACTGAAGTCAGTATCTGAAAAAGAGTTGGAGTCCTAGGGAGAACATCTACAATGTTTTCTGTTTTCGGACAGGAAAGTTGTTGATCTTGCATTGTCACTATACCAAGTCTGATAATGATATAATGCATTTGAGGAATTCCATATGGATATTTTTTCTCAAGTGATTGCTGCGCTGATGTTGAAAATATTAGGCATTTTCTAAAACTCCATTTGTATAATCACAAATGCTTGCTTGCTTAGCTCCAAACTGATGTATATATCACACTCATTCAGAACCACAGCTGAACATGTCCCACAGCTGTCAGATACTCTTTTGCAATGCCTAGACATTGGTTTTGGAATTTATTCTCGAAAGGAAAAATCATATATCCTGTCAGTTGCCTACATGTGGAAGCAGATGCAGGTTGTTTTTGTGAACATAGATTTTCCGGCAAATGCAACTGAGAGGGCCAGAAGTCAGGAATCTGGTAGGGCTACTGTTCTTCCTACCTACCTCTGTCTGTAGTTCAGAGAGCGTTATGGCTTAGTCAAGGGTTAATAATAGACCAGATTATTTTAGGGGGTCAGATATGGGTCAAGAAGTGGGAAATTTGTGGAATTTGGGGAAAACAATGGTAAGAAAGTGTTTTTCCTCGTAAGTTTACAGGAGTGGAACAGAAATGTTAGTCGGATATAAACTGTACATAGAAGCCAAGAGCCCTGACACCCTCTTATTTTTTTTTTCCTTACTATAATTAATAGACCCATAATTTCCTCTTCCAATTTGATAATTTAAAACCTAGTATCAGAAGAACTGGATGGGAAATGTGTAGAAATTCATACAACCACGGTTGCTGCATCCTTTTACAAAGGAGAGAACCATGAAAAATATGCAAATTGTCCATAATTATACTTTTAGATGGTTACTTAAATACCTGTCTTTTTCACACTACAGGCACAAAGTTAGTATACCTCAGATATGCTAATAAAAACAAATGTCTATGGTTTCTGGCAAAATAAAAGCTCCAGTAGTTTGCTATGTGTACTATATATAACTCTTAGGCGATGTCATGGTGCCTACTGAGACAAGCTTGGATAAAGCTGCTACAGTATAAAGATTAAGGCTATTTTATATTCTTTGATTTTTATTTTAATGCTCCCTGCATTTAAATTACTGTATTACTAATTTCAGCTAATATATTAGTACACGTGTCTCAGCTCTTTACACATACCATATGAAAGCCAAGTAAAATACCAAACTGGCTGCATGATTGTGTAACTTAGCAACATATAGTGTATTTTCTATATAGTAGGTTTGTTCACAGGAATCAATAGGATTTGCAAAGTATTTAACTTAAGAACTGACTTTAGACATATCTTTTGAGAATCTGCTGAATTAAAGGTGATGATTAATGACAGCCTAAAATTCTCTCCTCTTTTAACACCAGATTTTGTCACTTAAATCCAAAGTGACTGCTGCCCTTTACACATCTCTACTGTTTTAAATAACACTACTGAGAAAACAGTTTCAACTCTTCAGATATTAATGATGATAAAATCTGACCCTCTGTAAATGAGAAATGATATTTCATAAAAAAATTGTGGATGGCAAGGATGTGAGGATTTCTGCCTTTTTACTGTCTGGTTTTGTGGAAGAAGGAATGTCTAAAAGTTCATAGGAAAACCACCCCTCTGATTTCAGGGTATTCCATTACCAATGTTTTAGATACTTGGAACAAATGGTAGACTACTGAATTCAGGCCTGTGGATTGAGTCTGAGCCTGTGCTCTTTGTGCTTTCCAGAGACCTGAAAAGTTCAGATTTGAGCTTTCAGTTTTGATCTAACTTGTAATTGACCCTCCAGTGTATATAACTTCCAACACAATATACCTGTATTCTGTCTTCAGTTATATTCTTCTCCTGAAAGTACTTTATTACATATTTTCTTCCTAATCAGAGACCCATTTAGTATACTTCATTTCTGTCTCTCAAATCTCCACCCTCTTCAAATTAAATCACAGATCAGATTAATTGTACTTGGTAACCTGACACTCTTTATCTTAATTATCTTATCATTAAACCTAGTGATCTGAGAGAAGGTTTACCACCAGGTTTTTAAGCCTTTCTTATATAGTGCAGAATAATTCAGTCATCAAGGCTATCGTTACATTTTTAAGGACTTTAATAATATTCTCCATCTATTCAACTCTTAGATTAATATTATACCTTTTACCTCCCAGGCGTGATGACCTTGAATACAGAATAAAATGGATAGGGACTGTGGATAAAATGTAGACTTTTTTACTGTCTTGATATGTAGCTGAATTACTCTACTATTGGCAGGTAAGGACTTAGTGCAATTCGACTCTGTGTGTACTACTATTTACCTGAGTTTTCATATATGTTTTCTAATAGTTTAAAGGAGGAGACCAAGGAGTGCCAAATAATTGTTGAGGACTGGTTAGATTAGAATGATTGCCATGGGTTTTTTAAGAGTAGGTGACAGCTTTTTGATGATAAACAGAAGTGGGAGTCCTGTTTAGATTCTCATACATGGCACAAAGTCCCTTTCCTGTCCTCCCAATGGGATCTGCATATAACTCTGGGTTTTTTCCTCCTCATTTATGCTAGAAGGCAAGGAAATCATCTAAAGAGGCTCAGGTAAAATTTGTACTGTAGGAGCAGATTCTTCTGGAGTCCAGAAGACAGAGAGGTTGCCATCAGCAGGGAGAGACTTTCTGTCCACCCAAATTAGTGTGTTATTTTGTAAAAGAAAGAGAAAGGACTGCTTAGAGGAGGAAACTGTTTAGGTACTTCTGAGCAGAATATCTGATGCCTTCTTCCTTATTGTCATCTTAATTAAAACTACTCATAAAAGTTTAAGTTCTTATTATAGATAGAGATGAGACTATGGTCTTGCTCCGCTCTTCTCACTGCAGCTTGTTTTAGCAACCCTGCTCATATCATACAAGAATCATGGAATATGATTTCTGTAGTAAGCACAAAAGAGTTCATATGCGTGCTGGTTTTGGCTGGGATAGAGTTCCTTTTCTTCACAGTAGCTAGTATGGAGCTGTGTCTGTGTCTTGGATTTGTGCTGGAAAAGGTGTTGATGATATAGAGAGGTTTCCGTTATCACTGAGCAGTGCTCACACAGAGTTGAGGCCTTTTCTGCTTCTCACACCACCCTGCCAGTGGGGAGGCTGGGGGTGCACAAGAAGCTGGGAGCAGCTTCTTGCCAGCCGGGACAGCTCACCCCACCTGGACAAAGGGATATTCCACACCACATGATGTCATACTCAGCATATAAAGCTGGGGCAAGAAGAGGGAAGGGGGAGACATTTGGAGTGATGGCATTTGTCTTCCCAAATAACCGTTACCTGTGACAGAGCCTGGCTTTCCTGGACATGGCTGAACACCTGCCTGTCAATGGGAAGCGATGAATGAATTCCTTGGTTTGCTTGCATGTGTGGCTTTTGCTTTACTTATCAAACCGTCTTTATCTCAACCTACGAGTTTTCTCACTTTTACTCTTCTTATTCTCTCACCCATCCCAGCTGGGGCAATGAGTGAGCAGCTGTGTGGTGCTTAGTTGCTGGCTGGGGTTAAACCACGACCATATGATAGATGTGCTGGATACCGCAGTGGTAAAATTGGAACGTAAATCCTTGGAACCACAACATAGGTATTTCCTCACCCTGGTTTTGGGTGACACTAAAACTTAGCTAACCCTTGAGATTTCTGAACAGATAGCTAGGTCTGTAAAGGTGTTTTTCAGGCAAAGTTACAATACCCTTAGGCATGTCCTAAGTGCTAACAGCACTAAAAAAGGGATCCACAAACCTCTGGACAGTCTAAGAGTGCAATAGGGAAGACAATTTGGAAGGTAAGGCATTCTTTGGTAAAAGCATAGAATGCTGAACAGCAATAGCTAGATAAGTCTCTGTGGGCCATCAAGAACACATAAAGGCTGCCAACATCTCTTATAGATCTTTTCACAGATCCTATTACAACTCACAGTAAAGTGATCCTCTACCTGTCTTTCCTGAGGGGTCCAATTAAGGTAAGGATTTATTCAAGGCTCGTACTGACCTGGGGCTTGCACAGTGCAAATCTGAGAGGAACATGATGGTTCTTCCCTTTTATCTCAAGAGCACTCCCTACACAAGAGTTTGTGCTGGCAGATAATCTGAAAAAGCGTTTTCTAGTTGGGAATTTTCCCATTCACTTCTTTATAACTTATTATACTTCACATAATTATAGAGAGAGGGAAATGAACTTATTTCTTTCATCTCCTAATGGCTATCCAGACAAGTGTCCTCAGAACCTGAAAAGGCATTTGAACTAGCATACTTTGTATGTCAGATGAATATCTCAAATGCCGATCTAGTAGGAGTATGTGCCTTTTGTTATGTCCTAAGAATAATTTATCCAACTTTGTTTCTGCTGATGAGCCCACTTTTAGGCTGTGGATTTCATGAGATGTCAAATAATGTAAAAATAACTGTACTTAAGCTTGTATTTACCTTAAAGTAACCGTGTATATATATATATATATACACACACATCTCATATTTACCTTAAGTATGTCCCTTGGCTCTTATGTATTGCTTTTTTATGATTGTTCCATAATTTTCTTGTAAAAATATTGAGCTTCATGAGGGATTTCAGAGTTCATAAACTATAAGAAATAGGTAGAAACTACAATCCCAACTGTAGGTACACTATTCATGGATTTGAATAAGACTGTCTACTTTGCACTTCTGCCTGAATCAAACTCTAGTCATTGCTTTCTGTAAATGTTTCATATCTCTTTTCAGTCATTTGTAGAGACACATGCGTGTGAAAGTTGATATACTTGCACTGGTGTCACAATGATTACTGCTAAATTGTGCTTATTTGTAAATTGAATAACCAGTGAACCTCAGGAAGCCAGCTGAATATACCTGACTGAGCTACAGAAACACAAGAACAATTTATTGTGAGCAGCCCCCTCAGTCTGTAGGGTACATAAAATAGCAGTGCTGTAACTGAATGTAAGCACAGGTAGGTGTTCATGTCAGAGCTACTAGCACAATTCCATGAGCTAAGCAAAAATGAGGCATGGAATTCTGGTCATCCCTTTGTAGGAGCACAAAAGACCTGGAGTTTGTCCTCAATTAGATATTGTCAAGACTTCAGAACCATTAGTGGCTATATATTACATAGGTGGATGCTTGGTAGTAATGCAACATCACTTTATTAATAATAGAATTGTAATGGAAGAGTAACATTATAGTGTAAACAAATACAGAGCATACTAGGAGAGATGGATAAACAAACCAGAATTGTTGTGATAAAAGGAATTTATTTCTCCCAACGGATAGTTAACTGAAATGTAGAGTTTGCAGTTTTGGTTTATTTCTGTTAGTTAGATGCAGATTTATTTAACTCTTCTTATAATGCTTTAGTATTCATATTCTTAGTTTTACATTGCTAGATTTAAAGAATGAAGAGAAAACTTTGCAATTTGCAATTAATGACATTTGGTTTTATTAAAAACAAGTAGAGAGCCATATCAATAAAGAATAGACATTAAGATTATGAAGAAAATCATTTGTCAAAATCCTTGCTTGTAAGTAGGCTGTGCTTGGAGGTTTTATTGGTAACATTACTTCGGTTATTTAGGGAAAGACATATGATCTGCTCAAGGTAAATAGCTTGAAAGCATTTCCACCTGAAACTGAATGTTTATGTGTAGGTGTAGTTGGAGGCTGCCTTGGGCTTTCTGGGCTCATTGCAGAGCCTGAGGCAGTGTCTTACAGAGCACAATGTTACTGAACCAACTTTAGTTACTTCTGCAAGAAAATTAGTGTAAACATACTAGTGGGGTGACTTTAATAAGCTTACCTGTACCATGAATTTACTGAATATCAAGTTGTTCAGCTAGATTGAAAGACTCGAACATTCTTATACATTTTTTATTCCTGGAAATGAAAATTTGTGAAGAGTTAGGAATTGCAAAATGTGAATACATAAAGCCTGTTAGACACCAGGTGACTGATCCTGACAGCAAGTAATCATTGAACTTAACTTTATTTCTACATGTGGGCACCTATAAATCAAGGGAGGCCTGTTGGGGCATGGAGGGATGCTATCACACAGGTGCAGACAGGTTGTCAGACATTAGCTTTCACAGAATCCATTTTACACTGGAGTTATAGGTCACAATAAACTTACTTTGCTCTGTAAATAGGACTTGATGTCACTATGATACTATGAATTGTTACTATAAGTTCATGTCTGCTTTGTCAGCAGGTGGTATACCAAAGAGAAATTACCATGAAATCCATATTTTGGGTAGACTTCTCATTGTAATACAAGCAAGCAAATAAAAAATATGTAGGTTATGTCCTACATCTCATTATATCTGCTAATGGTATCACTGAATTAAAAAAAAAATCTCTCATAACCAGAGTTAATCTTTTAAGTTTATCCTTTTTTCTGATACTTAAATTCAGGTGACAAATGTCCTCAGTCTATGGAAAATTATGGCCAAAAGAAAAAATTATACTCTTTTCTATGTAATGTGGCTACCAATATGTCAAGGCAGTAACCTGAAAGAGCCTACAGAATGTCTGTGCATTGTTTAGATTCTTCTTGAGCATGATTTTTCTTCCCATTTTAAGAGAATAAATGACATTGACATACACTAAGTATCTACTCTGGCATGATCACTAATATAAGAAGGATGATCCATAAGAATAACTAGGCAAGTAAGAACAATTTTTTTTTTTTTTTTCAGAGAGTCATAGACGGATGATTCTCTTGGATTAAGGCATGGACTCACAAGAAACTTGGTGGGGATATTGAGAATATTAAGTCACCAAAAAGACTCTCCTCTATTTCTGTAAATCTCATAATAAGGGTAAATGTAGTGAACACTTCTAGTGGAAAATAGCAGTGGAAATGTAGAAATATCCAGACTGGATATTGCAGAAATATGAAAAGTTTTACTCCCTTTCTAAAGCTGTTTATCATTATGTCAAAAATAATAATAAAATTGTAAAATTCTTTGATTATATAGCTGCTTGGATCCATGCTTCTTATGCTCACTTATTTGCTTCCTAGAACACCCTTCCTGTCTCTCTTTTAAGCATTCTGGGGAAACTTCCACTCTGGTGTGACCATAATGAACGAAATGCAATGAAGTCCTTTTCTAAGCCTACAGTTCCTGAGTGTTAAGACAAAGCATATATTAATAGAGTGTTAGGGCTTACTTGAAGTCCTTTAAAAATACTATCTGCTACAATTTTTGCAGCTGATAGTTATATTCACGCACAGGTAAATTTTTACATGCTCAGTCCAGTTCATGGAAATACATTCCTGGAATTAAAGTTTACTTAAACTATGCAAAACAATTTTTGCATATAGTTACTTTCGAAGGTCTAGCTGAAGATTTCAAAGATGAGGCTGATACTCGAAAGGAAGCTGACCTTCAGATGTAACTCCACTCTTAAAGTACTCTGTGGTTCAATAAAATGCCTCCTTTTCACTTGAATGCTTTGGAACAGTCTTTAAGTGCGCAAACTAAATTAATTGAAAAGTGACAGAATATTTCACATCTGACTAGTCTGTGAATCTATGTTCCTATTTGTAACAGATAGCATTAATGCTTTAAAAAAGCGTGGCTGCTAAAATGCTCCACAAAAAAGTATTTATGGTTTAAAGTAATTGCACATGATAAAAAGTATCTCAGTTTCATCGTAATTCAAATAGGTTTTTAGATGTTAATTTTCTTATGTTTAAATAAAATCTGTCAATAGATCTTTTAAATGCTTTTGAAGAAACCAAAAAAAATAGTTTAATTTGTCATTAAAAAACAGAAGTAAATTAACTCTGCAGCTAATTTACTGGAAGAGAGAGACTTATCTATTATTTTTTTTTAACAAACTTTGACCACAGTCAGTCTAGGGAGCTCCATACAAAAGATATACAGGACTGGAAAAAAATAACTGATTAAATTTTAACCAGCTGCTGGGCAGATAGTTTGCCTGAGGCACTTTTGTCAGTTTCAAAGGGTCCTTTTATTAATTTTGCATTTTGTATTTTGTTAGTGGAAAGAGCTAGCTCTGTTGGGACTGCCAAAAGCTATAGGCAGTGAATCTTGCAGCAGCGAAGAGGAAGCTGTAGAGCATGCCAAGTAGATTTAGCACACTGAGCACTCTAAATTACATTTGTTTTATCAGTCCTAAAAATATATTAACTTCAGGTGTAAGTTCTTTGAATAAAGCCTTAAGCTAGTACTTCCAGTTCCTCTTCTGTTTATATAAGGCTTTTACTTTGTCTATAAAAATAAAACACTGTAGTCTTTGCCAAATATTAATATCTACCCATGTAATTTAAATTTTTTCTTCTTATGCTTGTTGGCATATTCTTTGTTTGGTCTGTTTTCTTACTCAAGTTGATCTTATGTTCTTATGGCAAAAAATATTGAAAGTATTATCTAGATCCTCCACACCTTCCACAACATTCAGGTGCAGCTTTTATGGTCAAAAATATTGATGCCTAAGTGGAACCAATATTTAAATAAAAATGTTCCGCTTTCATTTGAATGGAGCCCAACATCTGTATCAGCATGTGGAAAATGCTTCATGTAGCGTATTGCTCAGACAATTTGTGAGTGGAATTTAGAACTCAGGGGTTAAATGGAAAACACAAACGTCTCTTGTGATGCTGGGAATTTCACAAGTTCCACTCAGGCAACTTCAAACAGCATTAAACACAAAGGAAAAAAAGTATACCCTCAGGCTAGAATTTGCAGAAGACTTACCTGCAGTAGAATGGAGCTAAAATTAAGCCCAAAGACAAAGCATTTGGGCTTACATTTAGAAAATTGAATGGAAAAGTACATATTTTTAGAATGTGTATCATACTTCTTTTCTAGTTTCATTGCGTTTTTTCAGATAGCTTTTTTTTCGCAAGCGAATTTATTTATCCCAAATCAATACATGATGGTGTTACTACTGCATTATTTAATGTATTCAACAACTATTTTTGTGTGCAATCCTGTGTTGACTAATCTCATTGGTATCGCTTATGCGTAAAGAAGCATGTTCTTGATGCCATTGAATTTAACAGTAAAACTGATAATGGCAAAATTGACTTCATGGGAGAAAACTGAGCTCAAAGTAATTAAAGAAAAATCAATTATATCCATGTCTTTTTCTACCTATTGTTTAGTCAGATTTTGTGTAGTATTTTAATAAAATTGTGTTTTATGCTCCGGATTACCTTCTAGGTTTATCTACCATGTATAAGCACAAAAAAATAATAATCAGAAAATCTTTAAATTGCACCCATTCCTCAGTCTGTAGTTAAATTAAATTCCACTCAAGAAAGTACCAAGTAAGGACAATAGTAAAAAAGGAAGATTATTTGCTGGGACAAGTGAGACTGTCAGCTCAAACATGCTGTATGAAAACATTGAAATGTTATCTTCCAAGATTCAATCTGCAGGTCTAGCTGTGGCTTGGCAAGTGCATAAATAAATGCTTATCTTATGAGAGATAATAATTCTGTGAAGTTCTAGGCTCTTGCTCAAGTATTTTATGGAACTGAGGGCAGATCATTGAGCACATCCATTGTGTTCATAACATAGACTGATGCTAGAGTCTCCAGTGCTGGCTGGAAACACCAAAGTGTGCTTGGATCCTGGAAGGCATATAGCTACATTAATGGAGCGCCTTGCTTCTACTCCTTAATAACTTGAGTCTCTGTTATGCAGATAATAGCTAACTCTCCTATAAAATTAGATGGCAGAGTGTCTACTGGCCATACACTTGCCCTGTAATCAGAATAGGTTCTTTCTTTGACATTATCATAATTCAGTACTTTAACAGAAAATGTTCTCAATGAGGTAATCTGAAAAAAAAAAGAAGTCATTTCTTTCATAACTTGCATGTGCTCTGTGCAGCTTACAACAAGTGACAGTTGCTGATGAGCAGAGCTAATTCTGTAGTCCCTGTGGAACTTTGGGAATGCCAAAGAATATAGTATGTTGGCTTTTGAGATTCATGCACTGTGCTTAACTTTGTTTTAGCTAAGTAATGCATATATCTTGCAGGTTCAGTATCATAATTTCTGCCACAGTCTAAACCCGATGGACCCTGTCAGTTCCACTGAGGTTGTACTATTTAAAATCATGAGGGGATCATTTCCCATTTTTAACTGAGCAAGTAAGTCAGTAGTATTCCAGAGTGTGGCAATGTTGGAAAGCAAGTTTGGTTGTCGGTGGGTTTTTTGTTTGTTTTGGTTTGATTTTTTTCTGTTTGTCCTCCTTCCTCTTTCTTGACTGTAGAGAAGTAGTTGTTTGATATTAGAATAAAATTTGCCAGTTAAGCAAAATAATTCATTTCTATGTTGACTAATTGGAGCAACATTAATATTTGGCTGTGAAAAAAAATCTGCAAATTTTCAGTGGTATGCTAGCTTGTTTTCTCTCTATTTTATGTTCTTTACTATTGAATACCAGATCATGGTCAAATGAATGCCAGTTAAATTCATCACAAATGACCAGTTTCATAAACTTGAAGCTAGTATTACCGAAAGTGATTAGTGAGTTTGGACCTCTCATTTTGTATGTTCTCAATCTACATGAGGTTGACCTACGACATACTCTCTGGCAAAACCAGGACACACATTCAAACATTCTCATAAGACTGATGCTGCTGGTCAGCCATCCTCCTTACTTGTTCAAAAGTGTCTGAAATGCTGCTGAACCAGCTTGCAAGTACTTTCCACTCTGCATTGCTTTAGGCTGCCCATATTATTTCTCAATTACTATCATAGCTGTCACTGAATCCGACAGCTATATTGGAAAGAACCTAAGTTATTCTGCATAAAACAGTCTTTCACAAACAGAAAGCAGTAGCAGGAAGAAGCAGCACGTCATTTTAAGAATGAAAATTGAGACTAATATGAAACTCTACCACTTGTGGCCCATGTATTTCTTACCTTAGAAATTCTTCTAAGTTTGCCTACCCTTCAAAATATTAATTGGGTACAGAGTTCAAGATTCTCTCATTTTGTTCCCATGAAATGATGAGATGCATTGTCTTACTGCTGTCAGATCTTGGCATGATTCTTTCAATTTACTTCTATGTTGGATTATTAGCGGGGATTTTTTCCTCCCTTAAGTTTCCTTTCATGTGCAGTGACATGCAGGTACACAAGCATTCAAGACTCTTAACGTTTTTCTGTGATGTCCCATTTAAATTAGGTAAAATCACTCTAATGATTAAGGGAAGGGAACACAAAAGCAGCATGAGCTTATCTGAAATGAATTCTTCTTTAGGTTTCAGTGAATGCCTGCTGAAAAGTTGTTATAGTGTTTTATCTGACTCTACATGCAGAATAACAGAGTTCATTGATATTTTATCACAGAAGAAATGTATGCCTCCTATTGTGCCTGAAGAATAAGCAGGCAGTTGGTAATGCATACTGTTTTCACTCCACTTCTGAACGTGAACCATGCTGTAGTGCTCAAAATGCTTTCACTACACCAATGTGATGCTGAAACAAGGTAGTTTTATGTATCTTTGGTTCCATCACCTTACAGTGCATTACCTGACATGAGGGAACCTGAAGTTTTAGGTGAGACAAAAGCTAAGATTTAAATAATTTTGTATTCCCCACAGAGTGGCGAGTGTGGAGGATTATGCAATAGCCAGATGACCCATAGTGTTCGTATTCTCATTTGGCGGAACAGTGTGATCCTTTCACATCATTTTTTCAGTTGCTCCTGATAAAGGTTCTGAGCACACTATGTCAAATAGTCTTTGTTGTCACACCATGGATCCAGGCATCTAAAAGATTAACAAAGTATAGCATGATTTTTTTAGTGCTAACATTATATTCTGCACTGCTTGGCAAGTTGTAATATCCATACATTTAATGCTGATGATTTAATCTAAATAATGTTAAATTGAAAACTAGAGGTTAAGCTTTTAGAAAATAAATAATTACCTTGCATGCTTCCTAGTCAAATCATTCCCTCCCTAATCCTGAGTACCAGATTTACTTTGAATTAGGGAGGTAGAACTCATTAGAGAAAATTTTGAACCAGCCTGCACTTTGTGGGTTCAAAAGTATCTCTGAAGTAGCCTGATGAATGAGGTCATCAGAAGATAAGAGGTGACAGACATAGGTTTCTTTATGGTAGGCTGCAGAACACAAGGAATATTCACATCTCTCTGCCTTAGAAGGTAGAAAGGCTCAGTCCGATAAGTGTGATAAACACTTGTGGGAGGATGGTAGCTGAACATCTTTGACTTCTATTTTTTAATCTCTGTGCCAAGAAGTAAACTTCACAAGTACAATGGTCAATTTAGTAGAAACATTTTCGTTTGCGTAACAATAAAATCATAGGGTTAATTTTAATGGCACCTCGCAAAGCATGATTACTGTGTACATGTGTACTCTACTTTTTCTTCCCTCTTCTTTATATCTAATACAAGATCAGGCCCTAGGTGTGATATTATAACTTGCAGTACTGCTGCTATTTGAGTGCATAGGCATAGTTTGTTTTTAAATAAATGCGGTTAGACTTGCAATGAACAATATTAATTCCTTGACTTGAATATTTTTAACATACAGCATAAAGAGTAAAAAGTAATGTCAGTAGTTTCATTCTGTAGCTAGGCACAGGATGAGTTTCTTATAACACTCACTCCTACATTACAGTCAATCTACCTTTTCCATATTTAGAGAAATTGTATTAATTTTGACGACTGGCAACTATAGTATGGCTTTCAGACAACTGCTTCAAATTCAATTCTGCTTCACAAAGTAATTACAGTCTCTCAGTCAAGTTCTACACTTATTTATGGTCTATCTAGTCTTTATGAATTAAATGGACCTTCAACAGAAGTGAAGATCTGGGATCTTTAGTAGAAGAAAGCTAGTAACCAACCTTTAAGTATTTTGTTGTAAAATGAGTTGTTTTTCTTTGATACTAGTGGCCAAGTAGAGCTAACCAACGTGAAATTTTACATAGGTATAACATTTATGACACGTTTTCAGCGTAGCTTGGGAATTTGTTTTAGAATGTGGTTTGTTTGTTTGTTGGTTTGGTTTTTGTGTTTTTTGGTTTTGTTGGTTTGGTTTGGGTTTTTTTGGTTTTTTGGTTTGGGGTTTTTTTTAACAGGCTATTTAACAGTACCAGTTTGAAAGTATTTCCTGCTAGGACTTACCTTTGGCAGCTCAGCTTTCCAGAGTTGGCTGATGTTGTCAATTTATGTGCTCTTTGTGTGGGCTGAACTGCTACTTACTGGCACGCTTTGCTTTCTTGATTGTTGTTAGCTTTGTTTTCTATTATGTTTATGATTAATTCTTCTGTTTCTTGGTTAGAAAAAATTGTCAGGAAGTGATCAAAATAAAACTTTGGAAATAAATGTTCAGAACACAATGTTTAAGAATTTCCTTTCCTGAAGTTCTGAGATAAGGTCTTTGTTCGGTTTTGGTTTTTTGTTGTTTTTTTTTTTTTTTTTAAGTAAGAAATTGTGTTAAAGAGGAAAATACTGGAAATTGCAATTGTATCTTAATTCGCAGATCGTAGTCTCATTGCCTACTGGTGTATTACTGTTTCTCTAATTTCCTTAATGGTGTACTGAAGAATTGCTGCTAAAAAACAACCACAAACTCCCAAAATTATAATAAAAACTGAAGAGAAGATGTTTCCCATGGTAGGCTTGTTGCCTAGTGCAATGCTACATGTTCTTTAAAAAAAAAAAAAGCCTCCTTAGTTGCTACACTGCTGTGTCATTGGTCGTACCAATGATAATAGTCATAGTGCAGACAGAAAAAAATGTGTTAAGAACTGAACTTTGGTAGTTGTACCTTTTTTTTTTTTTTAATAAAATATTTTTAAAGCCTGCAAAATAAAAACTCAAGTATAAAATCTTTAGTTTATGGTCTACATAACACCCTGTCAGTGTCAGAGGTTTGCTTTTCTTAAACAGTAAGAATAAAATCACTGTGAAGACTATGAGAGGTTAAAAAGGCAGCTTGAATCCAGAAGAATTAAGTATATGCAGTGGAAGAAATCATAGAAAATATGATCAAACTCAGGGAAACAAAATGGCTAAGGCTAGGTGAGAAAAAGCTAAGATGTAAGAAGATGTTAAGGTAAATGTGGAACAGGAACCTTAGAGATAAAGCTAAATACATATCAATTAACAAATTAGTCTGACATTGCACTTAGACGTTTTGGGTCCAGTCATTATGTGATTAAAAAGTGACAAAAATTAATATTAGGCAAGGTGGTACAATATGTGTGGTTCCTAATATAAGCATTATGGCACAATATTCTTAATATGCTGAAAAGCATATCCATCATGCTTTTGCTTGTTTAAAGTTCAGGTAGTCTTAAATAAATTCAGACTGTTTAATACATCTGAAAATTGCAAGGATGGAAATCGTTTTCTGTGGGGAAAAGGTGAATCAAAATTTCTTGGTTTGTATCAGCAGACTGAAAAAAGAATCTTGTGAAGTTTGCAGTTGAATGAAATGGAATATTAAATCATAGCATGGACAAATCTGTTTTACAAACTAGTCTGAGTAGTCTTGCTAAATGCATTCATTTGGAATATTTGCATTTAACACAGCTGAACGCAAGGTCTTATGTCTAGGAATTCAAGTATGTTAGTTGTACTTACGAAACAGGAGACCTTATAATAAGGTAATAATATTGTCTAATTTAATAATATTGAACTTTAAGGCAGTGATTGCCCAGGATTTGGGGTTTTTTATAATTCATTCAGTGTTTTTATAAGTAGTACTTCCAGCAGCCCAATAGAAAAGGACACTGCAAATCTAATCAGCACTCAGAAAATGAACTCTATGGGTGGGACAGGAAGCAAATGCAGACTTCAGAAGTTACTCCACAAGGTACTTCTACTCGATGTCTTTTTCCTGTGGCCTCACGTGAATAATGTGGGTCACAGTTTCAAAGTTTAGTAACACTGTTGAATGGTGTCAACACCTAAAATTCAAATCTTTGCTGTTAATTTGGTTTCATGTAAGCATATAAAGCACAGTGTACACAGCCTCCAAGTATACGTGCTGACTTTGAAAGCTACACCCTTTTAATTAGAGCTTTAATATGCCACTTTCTGTTGCTGCTTGCAGTTCCTGCAAGAGGAAAAACCACAAAATCTATGTTGTTCTGCATTTCAGATCTACATTATCATGTGCGCTTGTCCTTCTACATACGAATATTTCCATGTAAACCAAGATGGAAGTGTGTGAATGTCATTTAAATGTCTTGGGTTTTTTATAAAATCAATATGAAAGATTAAAATTAAAGAGTTGCAAAACCGAATATCTTAGTTCATTAAATTTAGTTCAGGTCAGTCTTATATTTTCTACTTATTCAAGAAGGTTAATCTTAAATTGTCCATGATCAATTTCTGATTTTCACCTTGAGACACTAAAAAAATGATGTGTTAATCTTCTGTAAATACAGAACTCTTCTGGTTGTACTTTATGTTTATTTTACAGATTTCAAACAGAATTTTCATGTAGTGGTGAGACTGGGACAAAATCTCATGCAAGTTTGGTCAAAACTGGGAGAGCGATAGGTAGAAAGTGTTTTACAAAGAAAGATGTACCCATGCAGGCCACTACAAGTGAAAAAAAAAAAAAAGTTTTTTTCAAAATTAGCTATGAGTTAAGATGCAATATTTGAATAGGAATCAATCGCAGCTAATCTTGGTGTTTGGATGATCAGTGAAGTCTCATTTCTCTGACTAAAATAGTATTGTAAATCCCAAACATTGAAGAAATTGCCTACTGGAAAAACAGAAACCAGCCAGATGTCTAAAACTAAGATAAGAACAAAACCAAAAGAAAAAAAGTAATGGTTCTTCAAAAAATTGAGCAATTGAACAACTTGAGGACTAGAGTTATGGACTTCTTAGTTTTATTTTCTATTTCACAAAGAAACTCACCCATAATGAATAGCACTGATTTAACAAAAGTTAATGAGTGGAGTGGATAAAAGCTAGAGATGTCTATTTTGCATTACAAAACATTTTAACTTTTTTTTCTGGTTTGGAGGAAAACCAAATTAAACATTCGATGTTTCAGAACTTTTCATTATATGAGGATATCATCTAGAAAAAAAAGGCTGCATTTTTGTGGAAATAAAATTTTCCCCGTGTGTATTTTTCAGTTGTGCCTAACTTTTATTATGCCTACAATATTTCATGGTATATAGCATGAATCAAAATATTAAATTAATTACTATATTTATATAGATTTCATTTAAGGACAGCTGCTTTTCATTGAATGCTATTTGAAATGTCTTACTATTAAGATTTGTGTATCTTTTGTTACATTGGAAAATTTTGATGCTGATTAACATATGTGGGTGGAAAGTCTTCAAGATAACTGAAAAAAGTTTGACATGGTAGCATATGCCTAAATATTTCAGACTAACACTTTCTAAATATTGAACAGTATTATATTTAAATGTAAACAAATAAAAAGTTTCAATTGGGAAAAATCACAAAAAATATATGGGAAAATAAGTATAAGTAAAAATCTATAAAAATGTTATCGAGGAAAAAGCTTTTGTTGGCATCAGTGGAATTTCCTGACTGAAATTTTCAGTACATGACTAGGACAAAATTAATTTATATTTTGATGGCCATAATATCAATGGTTGTTCTCTTTGGAATCTTCTCTATGTAGAAAAATGTTTAAAATGTGTACACAAACTAAGAAAAATGGTGCCTTATAGCTCACTGGAAAAGTTATGGTCTTGGCAAAAGGACCATTTTTACATTACTCACTGAAGTGCTAAGTTCCAGTTTTAAAAGGTACTATCATTTCAGTCTCTGCGTAGATAGCAAAAAGTTAATCACATGAGTTAAAAGTACTGGAAAATTAATACCTGGATGTAGAAATCATAAATATCTTGACATCATAAGTTTAATGTTTTCCATAATCAATTCAGTGTCTTAGATTATTTACCTTATGAGTCTCTCAAGGAAAAGAAAACTGAAATACCTGTATCATAATATTTCTCATAATTGATTAATGTTTGCCTTGGGAATTACATGATGTTCAGTGTATTTATTTTTTGCTACTTCTAATGCTAGGTAGAACTTTCTATATAAGATAAATGTACTCATAGTCCCTTAAGCAATACTGAAGGAGTAGCTAATATGTGTATGTTACAATTGTGTATAGTCATCCAGATGCATGCTATGTTTTCTATTTTCCAAATGGGTTTTCAGAGTCAATTGAGTTAACAGAAGAGCTAATATTTCAAGAAGAGTTTAAGCAAACTGGTTTGTTAATTTTTCCCTGGGGATCAAAAGTGGGAAGTAGGGAAATGGCTAATAAGAGCAACCTAGAGCTAGTGATATTGTGCTGATAGAAGGAACTGAATTAACTTAAAAGTGTCACATTGATTTAAGATGCCTGTAATGTATTATAAAATGTGTTCTTGCCCTGCATATACCGTTGGAAAACCATGTGTTTTATTAATGTAGTATCTTACAATCTTGGTGAAAACTTAGCCAAGGCAAACATATCTTTGTAACACACACATCTTGTGTGTATTTACTTTAAGATGAAAAGACTTGAAAACATAAAAGAATTTGTAGGAAATGGGTAAAATATATAAGTAGTTGCTATGTTTCTTTCTGATCTCTAGAAATTCCATTGTTTTCCAATGCTCCCTCATAAATCTTTTTCTGAATGAGGGCAGTGTTTGAAAAAGGGACCCAAGAGCACCATTTCTGCAGTTGTTTGGTCGCCTCTAGAGGAAAAAGTACGTGGGCAGGGAAAAGTCCATGTGTGTTCCACATCCTCCCTGGGACATGGAACACTGCAGAGTTTCTTTGCACCACAGGTTGAATTCAGCCACAGAGCAACCAAATCATGTTTCTTCTAAGCCCATGGATAGATTCTAATGCACTCTTGCAACATGCCCCAGAGAGTCCAAAATATGGGTGATTATCACTCAGCATGAGTAAGATTAATGGGCATAGGTTTGTGACCAAATGCAGTGATCAAAAAAAAAAAAAAGAGAGAGAGAGACAATAATTCCACAGTGATGTTTTTCTTCTAGTTCAGTTATAAAGCAATAACCTGATCTTCCATTTAGTTATAGGTATTATTGTCTCCATGTCTCCAATATACAGAGAAATGCACGAGTAAAATGTTACTAAACCATGATTAAACCCCTTATCTCTATTCTATTTTGCATTATACTAAGAATAGGAAAGCAAAGTTAGGTAGCCGTATTGACCCTTGCTTCTTTCCACACCTTACAATTTTTCAGAGCCTTGCTTTTAAAAGTCACATTGTCTGTGACTCATTTACTGTTTTTATAATTGTCCTTTGACAATGATGGTTGTGTTTAGAGAAGAATAAAAACATGACACCAAATCTAGTCTAGTTTCTTCCCAGCTACTTCTGTCATGAGCTCAGTGCTACTTACCCACCAAGGAACAAGGACTAGCCGGTAACTTGAGTTAGCTGATGTGTCAGGATGAACGTGGAAGTTCCAGAAATGATGGCCAGAGTGTTATGGGAGGACCTACAACAGTCATTGTGCTGGTTTGACTGAGAGTGAGTTAATTTTCTTCATGCAGTTAGAAAACTTCCTTTTTCATACCTAGGATGGTGGTGGTTTGAATTTAGTTTGAGAACAAGAAGATAACACCCCAGGACAGAGTTAATGCTTTTAACTGCTGTTGTCTGGGAGCCAAGACCTCTGAGTGCTCTGCCCACAGGTGTGAAGCAGCTGGGAAGGGGGGCGTAGATGGGTCAGACCTTAACTGACATCCAGACTGATCAATAACAATATTCCATGCCATTAGCGTCGTGCTTTGTACTTAAGGAGAGTTGGGATCTTCCAGTCAGGTTGGACTCAGGATGGACAGGGATGGAGACCTATTCTGGTTTTGCTCCATTTCAGTGGTGTTCTGTTCAGGAATTTCTTTATTTTGGTGTCTTGCCATCCTACCATTTTGCAGAGGCTTCTGGGCCTTTTTGCCTTTTTCTCTCTACCATCTCTAGTATTGGCTGTTTGGGACCAGGGTGCTGTTTCCTGGGACTGCCTATTCGGTGTGGACAGAGTTTGTGAGGAATTGCATTGAGTATCTTTTATTTTATATCCTATTTCCACTTTATATATATGTATTAGTAGTAGTAGTATATTAGAATTTTGTTGTTTTATTACACTGTGTCTATCTCAATCCATGAGTTTTTTCCTTCTCTTTCAACTGGGTCCCCTACTCAGAGGTGGGGGGCAGGGAGTAAGCAAGCGGCTCTCGTGTTTACATTGCTAGCTTGGGTTAAACCACAGCAGGTATGAAAAGATTTGCAGCATATATCTTCCAAAAAGAATGTCAGGTACCATTGATACTAAGAAAAAAAGCAAGAAGGGCCTAAGAGAGTCATTGTTGGGCTCTGCAATATACTGTCTTATTTGGATGTTCTGCAAATCACAGATGATATTTTTAAACAATAGCATCCAAGAGTCTCCTACACTATTCCTTTCCTGCCTCTAAGGAGCAAAGGCCGAGAACAGAGCTAACATGCTAAAATGGGGAAACTTACTGCCACCACGGTTGTAATGCCTGGCCTATGGTCATCAACGGAGCTCGAATTTAAAAGTTTTCTTCAATGTGCTGAGCTGAACGCTCCATTCCTCAAAGCTGTGAGTGAATTAATTGGCTCATCACAGTCAGAAGGCTACTGTTCCCCATTTGGTCATTCTCATGTTTGTATTTCTCCTCAAGAAATCCTTCAGATCAGACTGTAGGCTTGTTTTAAAGTCCATGGCCATTCATAAATGTTACAATACTTGCATTTAGGCATCAGACAAAGCAAAGTAAGCATTGTTTGACTTAAGGCAAATTGAAAGTACCCAAGGGGAAAATTAATATGTTCTGTGGACTTGGAAAGGTTATGTCACATGTTTCAACGAAGAGAAGCAGCAGTAAGTCAAAACTGAGAATGTCAGGCCAGGAGTGTGGCATCAAAACTGGTATTTTAAAGAAATGGGTGGGGTTCTTTTCTCCTAAATACCATTTACCTCTTTCCTACCTTTATTTTATATGTATTATCCTTTCAGCATGCAGTTTAAATTAGCTAATGAACACAGTACTTGCCTACTGCTGCTATAGGCTGCCACCAGCCACAAGGCTAGTTTAAAACTGAATATAGTAGATTGGTCTGAATATGGTATAATATCAGAAAGAGAAGATATAGCATTTTTCACTGAGTCTTTTTATATGTGCACCTCTTGTTCTCACTCCTTGTTACTTCAGTGTCTCTTTTCCTTTAGCTTTTGTTGTGCCTACGTAAACACAGGATCCTCAAACACGAAAAGCGAATTCAAACAAACACCTCTTCCACCTTGGGATTAGGCATGGCATTTGCCATAAAACTTGCATTCTGCTCTGTTATATCCTTGTCCTGAACCATAAGTTGGTCTCACCTATTGAGATTGTAGGCTTTTTGACGGTCTTTTTGCTTATCTGCTAGTATAGCCTAGCTTTTGGGATTACTGTTTAGTCTGTAGCAGAAGGCATTCCCATAGTAAGTAAAATTACAATCAGGGACAAATTATTCTCATTTTGGTTTTGTCACTGGTTAAGAACTTAGGTGCAGTAATATATTACAGTAGTGCCGATGCTGTTACTTCACTTATAGTTTTCTTTGTCTCATTGTCATTTTGTTGAAACTAACTGGAGAAAAAGCAAGAAACCTTCTTTGATTACTGCATTTGGGCCTGTGCACTGAAAGCAGGACAGGATTACAATTTTAATAGTGCAGTTTATAGTGTTTTCAAAGTTCTTCAACATTGGAAGGAACCTTTTCCATACATGCCTAGTAACACACCTAGTTAAAATATTAATTTCACTTGTATTCAGTGAATTTGCCTGATACTTTTAATCCTTTGGGGAATTCTTAACAAAAGTTTTGCAAGTAGGTTTGAAACAAACAGCTTTTGTAATTTTAATATATATGCCTTCAAGGCCCTTAGGCATTATTTACACCAACCAATGATATGGGCTTCTCTTTATAGCCTGGAGAAAAAAAAACAAAAACAAAAAACATCCCATGCAGGATCTAGTCTCTTTTACATCTCAGCACCTGGCTTACAAGGTTGTATATCTTTCAGCTGAATCATTTATGGCAAGAAAACCTGCTAAAGTTTCTTTGACAGATTGTTTAGATGTAGCTGCCAATGAAAAGACGTTAATAAGTTAGCTATTGCAGCTGTGCTTGGATGCACCCAAGGCAGTTTCGTTTTTACTATTATTCAAAAAATCTGGCAATTCATATTGTTGTCCCTGTTTGAGCTCTTGTGCTGGGCTCTTCCGGTTCACCTGGTTCCAGAGTTAGCTCTAGTTTCTGTTTATTTTAGGGACAGCCTTTTGTAGAGCATGATGGGGAGCAGTTTATGGTGTGGTGCTGAGTGACAGGCTGTCAAGCTATAACAGTGCAGGGGCCTCTGAGTGACAGCAAGACTTCATAAGCCAGACTTATGTTACCCAGATATGGCTCAACAAACACACTTGTGCCTTGGATTTTCTGCTGTAATTCTAACAGCTTTTTTTTTTCTGTCTTGCCCAGCTGAAGAAGGTGATAGTGCAATGAAGAATGCAGGTTAAGCATATCCATTATGTCATACTTCAGGACAGAAAGTCAGGGTAGTCTCTCTGCTGAAGCGAGTGTAATGTTTATGTACATAAGTTAACAACTTCTGTCTGAGTTACTGAAGTGCCACTTTGAATTTTTTTGTGCGTAAGTACTGCTTTGCATGTGCTGCTACAAAATGCAGAGATCTCATGAAGTGAAAAGTTGGCACTGGTCAGCATGGTGTTGTCATAAATGTTTGTGAGAGCTCTCATGTTGTCTGTCAGAATGAATAATTATTAAGACATTCATTAATTACCTATATCTGGTGATAAATTTGGAGAAATGTAACAAAAGCAGAAAAATATGAGAAATATGTCAGCATGATTTATCTGCAGAAGCAGAAACAGTTCAGCAAAGCTTTTAAATACATGCACCAAAAACTTCTCTCGAAAGGATGTACTTCTTGTTCATAATCATTTGACTAGAAAAATGCAAGCCACCATTTACATGATAGTCTTGGAAGGCTGTTTCTTTGTCATCCTTTTCTCTGGCAGAGTTGTTTCCTACAAGTTGTATTCCTGTACTCTGTCCAATTTATTTCTGCCACTTTGACTGCTGGAAAATGCATTGCAGCAGTGAGTTACCCAGAATGGCAGATAGTACCAAGCATTCACAGTGAGCTCTGTTAGCTCAATTTCTAGTATTCAGTATGGGACAATATAATTTGACCAACTCATTTTGCCCACTGTAAAATTTTTTAGTGTCTTCCTTTATCGTACTACATCCCTCCTTTCTCCCAGCTGCTCTGCTGCATCTGCTTCTGATCTCACTTGCTGAGACAAAAAGGAAGTTATGGAATAGAAAATAAACCCCAAGATTTCTAGAATCATACAGCCATTGTACAAAGAGTCTTTTTCATGTTTCCAGCTCTTTTGTGTTTGTGTCCCCATACTTCTCATGCTGTGAGGAGTTAAGTTTCAGCTCTAATAAATGTACACAACAAGCACAAAGTTTGAGCATCAGTACATGCACTGTACAAGTTCATGATGTGCTTAAAATGTGCTGTTAATGACCTATATTAGCTTTTTGAATTATTCTATTTTGGAATTATGTAGGGTTTTTTACTGCAAAAATCAGACTTTATTTTGAGATGTGGTTTACTTTCCAGTTTAGGCTGTAAGAAATGTTTATAATAAAATTTAAAGCCCTAAAAATTTAGTTATACACTGAAAAATCAGGCTAAGTGCAAGCAGATATTTACAAAGATTCACAGGTTTCTTTCTCATCCCATTTCAGGTGACACACTGAAACACTTGCATCTTGCTATCAAACCACTGATACAGTCAAATGCTTAACTGCAGAAGTCATGTCATATTGCCTAGACTCATGTCAGGTCTGCTGTTTCGTTCCTTGCGAACAATACCGAGCTCTGGAGATCATTGTCTGTAGCTGGGTACTGGGTTTCTTGCTGTAAGAATCACTGGGAACAGTTGCCACTTCTTATTGTGCAGCACTTGTTACTGTAGCTATAAACAATTCTTCCTAGAACTTTACTAGTTAAAAGTTTCAGGCGTACCTCTCATATTTCCTAAAACTGCTTGCAAAGGTTAATAAATAAAACTAGAAAGTTTTCTTTAGTTGGATATTCTTTTTAGTTTATTCTGTTTTTCTTTTTTTTTAATGTTATACTGAATGGTATAATTTTTCTTTTAAAGAATTCTGAGCACAATATTTGATATTTTATCATCTTAATTTCAAGGAGAATGTTAAAATAGGACAGGACAAAACACAAATGTTCTCTGCTGCCTCAGAAATAAAAGTAATAAAGGTCTAAGGGCACTCTACTAATATTCTGATAACAAAGATTGACATCTTATTAATATTGACTTCATCTGTGGTTATACAGCATTTGACACAATTATCTTGACAAATTACTGTTAAATGGAACAGTCTTCTGTACAGATGTTTCTATGCTAGCCTGTCTATTAGCCTGGCTATTTATACATTCTAGTGTGCATCTTTGTGATGGATTTCAAAAGAGCTAAATTGAATATTTTTGCCTAACTACAGTAGGTTCTAGGAAATGTTATCCCATGGCTGCTTGTCCTCATTGTGTGACAGATGATACAAATCACCACAGTATGCCCTCCATTAACTTGAAACATTTGCCCTGATGTCCTCTGGAAAGAATTGGTGCATCAGAAAATTAATGCATAAAGATTGTACCTGTTGCAAAGTGTTTTTTTCTTCACTTAGAAGTCTTTATAGGTCAAAAGAAAATAGATTTAAATGCTCCCTACTCAACTATAGTACTTAAAGTACTACATAGTCAGCCCCCGGTGGATGCCTTTCACACCCTCCTGAGTGCTTTTCTTAAATTGATGTAATACTGACTCTCCTGGAATATTTTTTCATGTTATTGTAGTTGGGAGTAGCAGACTGCAATAATTGGTGGAATTTTGTGGTTAAAGCGACCTGCAAAAAAAATGTTCAAAAAGTAATATTTTTACAGGAAATATAATTGGTTTGAGCATGGTTTTCTGCCAAAGTTCACAAGGTATGATTGCTGAAAGCAATTATTTGATAAGACATATAAGAGAATAGGCAAATATCTAAAAATAAGTTCAAAGAAGTAAAGAATCAGAAGAGAGTATGAAATATTAATTGAGATTTTTACACAAATGGAATGAAAAACATTAATCAACATAGAGCATCCCAAATAAATACTCAAAAATGTTTTCAAGGAGATAATTTGTCACGAAAATCAGACAGATGATATAAAAAAAATCCTGTTTGTTTTTATTCAAAGGTGCCATGCATGGAATCATCTAATTACTTGAAGCAACTGCAGCACAGCACATTTGAATGTTATTTTCCTCCATTTTTTTTCCAAAAGTATAAAATCCTCTTGATATACTCACATTTCTTTTCTGTTGCTTTGCTGTTTATGAGCTTCAAACAAAGATCATAGTTCCTTTGTGTTAGGCTTTATACAGACATGAAAAACAAATGTAGTGTCTCCCCAAAGATGTTGCAATTTTATCAAATAAAAAGAACAAGAGCAAAAGAAATTTTTTGGAGATAAATAATTTTTACAAGTCTTACTGGGAATTCTGGAAGAAATCTAGGAACTATAGAAGATAAACTAGGAGTAAACAGCATGCAGTTAATCTTATGTGCAAAAACTTAAAATAGTAATTGCAACATGGGAACCATCTAAAATAGATCTAATTTATTTGTGTAAGTATATTCTTACCATATAGTATTTGAAATAATAGGCTTCAAATTATACTGTATGTATAAAAACTGTTCCTAGTACAACATTGGAACCATTACTGACTGTCTTAAAGATGAATCTGACAAAAAGAACCAAAGAATTTGAAGGAACACTATTACAATGGAAGAAAGACAAGCATTTTAAAATGTGGATTGGTTTTTGAAGTCCCAAGCTGAGATTGCTGCTGCCAAACCATAGAAGCAGCCATGTTTATCACTTGTAAACTGAGCAAAATTGAGCTGTAAGAGACACAAATATAGCCCAATGATGATATTTGAAAGAAAATATCTTTGCTTTAATGGGAACTAGTTGATATGGCTGGGAGAAAATATCACTGTATTTCAAATGTAGGATCTAGAGAGAGTGCTCTGTCTCTGAGAGTTAATGCTCTTTATTTTCTTACTCTATTCATTCTGATATTCTGGAGTTTGGCTAAATTTATATACACATTCATGTTTACATACACACATACGTATCACATAATACATAGATGTCAAATTTCATTATCCTTTCAGAGAAAAGCAAAGCAGGAATGCCATCCTAAGTTGACTTCTTTAAGAAATAGGATATTAAGTTCTGAGTCCTCAATTAACCCTCTTTTCTTAGGCAATACTTATTTGTGAATTAATGACAGTCCTTCTCAACACAGGGTCAAAACTTCTTTCCTTCCTGGGACTGACGTGATGAGAGAACGCAGGTCCCTGTGATACGACAGCAGGTCCGGTCCCGCGTATGGTTTGTGAACTTGGCAGTTCACTCCTAACGGGTCCTCACTGCCTGAGGTCAGGTTTCCTGTCAGTGCAGAACAGAGTAGAAAATTCCATCCTTTCTTTATCAGCTTTTAAAACACTTTTGCTAGCAGACCACTTCAGACTGTTTCTTCCAGCACAGAATTAACATAACTGCCTGCCCAGACCCCATATAGTCTTCACCAGTCTCATTGCAGAACTGTCGTGCCTTACTGCAGTCATTTCTGTCTAGCTCAAAGAAAAGGAGGCAAAATTAATTCTGCTTTACCCCTATTGCCCACCTCAGAGGAGGAATTGAGAAGATAAATCCACAGGAGGGAGAGAAACTTTAAGCATGAATGAGAAGTGTGTAGGCTAAAAAAGGAAATGGGAGTATTTCCTGGTGCACATGCCTGTGAACAGTTGCAGTATGTTTGCTAAAAGCACAAAGATAATTCCATAGCAGTCTTTAAAATAAGAAGTCAGCCCATGTAAAGGCAGTTGCCTATGCTGAACAGTTAATATACAGCACAGCCATAATTTGGCTCTTCAGTACTGTATCTAAAAGTCTCTATAATTGCTACAATATGCACTTTGCACAATTTCAATGTGTTGAATTTTTGTCATTTATTCTTAAACTAATCCTGCTTTAAATGTTCCCTTTCTGCTGATGTGAATTGAAGAATTCTTTAGTTAACACCATTAGCTTTTCATGGTATCTAAATCTCTTCTGCCATGAGCATCAATACTGCAGGGCTGCTGTCTCCAAGCAGTTCTGCATCAGTGCTTTCAGATGGAACATGACAGATACAGTAATGTTCTCCACGTAAATTGCTCTCTACATATAGGCAACAAGCAAAATAACATGGAACATTCATTGCCCTGTAACTGCAAAAATTACAACTGTATTCATTGTATGCTGGTTCAAATGCCTGAGCCAATCATAATATACAGCAGTCTTAGTGAATTTTAAAAGCCACGTTCTAAGCAACAATGTACTCTCTTGCTCCCATGAGGTTCCTGGAAAAAAAGAATTTCAGTTGTAGGCGAAATTCTTCCTCTTTTTTTCTAATAACACTGAATTAAAGACTAGCTAAATAACTTTGGGTTACAAGCTGTTTTTTAGGCTGATGGTCTTGATTGTCACTAATGGCTTTAATACACAATGAATATACTGACTTAACTGTTCTGCTTAATTTTATGCATATATCCAAATCTAAATAAGCAAATGCAATTCAGTGAAATACACAGACTTCTTTCAGAACCAATTGTTATGTTCTTTGTAGAATTGCAGTCATTCACTCTGACCTTTTGTCTTATAAATACAGCTAAAGCTGAAAATGTTGTCATTTGCCATTTAAACTCAATCATTTCCTTGTTGGAAGCAATGGGTGGTTTTGCTACATATGTTAATATAATTCTCAACTTCCCCTTTTCTTGTTTGTTGGTTTGTGGGTTGTTTGTTTGTTTTAATGATGTAAGGGTGTTCATTATTCTTCCTCAATTTCTAATGAAAATATGTAAAGAATACCTTATTCTATAATAAAGGATGTGTTTTAAAGACATTGCCTCTCTTTAAAAAAACAGCTGTGATATATATATTGTGCGTTAAATGTACTATAATAAGTGGGACATTCTTTGTGTGTTTGTATGGTATGTATATTTATTCCTTATACAGATTTCTTTTTGTTACACATCAGTTTATCAGGAAAATGCAATTGAAGCTGCTGTTATGTTTACCAAAATTAAGACAGTTAGGAAACATATAATATATAATTAACATTATTGAGCAGAACACAGCATTTTATGAAAAGTTACTGAAACTCATTTAATGTAAGAATACCTAGCATACTGTGTGTCGTTTAAGTTACTGCAAACTAATCAGCAGTTTAGTAGTGAAGTTCTTAAAATCCCAATCTGCAAACAAGTTGTGAAAGAGGAGGCCTGCTTCAGTTTTCAGACAATTTGACAGTGCAACTTAGTGATACACATCTCTGAAGTGACATCTCCTGTCTTTATGAAACTGTATCCTTGTGAGATGAATTCTGACAAGAACCTTTGCCTGTGATTGATCAAGGTTCTTTGTGGGCACATTGGACTGTCTGGCACAGAGCAATACAGGAATCGTACCTGCTTGGCTTCAGAATATTTTTTTTCTATATGCGGGGAAACGGTGAGATCTTAAAAGGAAGGAAAGAATGCTTATTGTAAATATTTAAAATTTTGTGTTAATGCAGGGTGCACTCCTAACCCTGTCAATTACTTTTCTTCCTCTCTATCTTCTTCAGATGATCACCCTTTGGTTCCTCATTTTCTTTCAAAAGTTTTCATGTGATTCCTCTGCACTCTGATTGTCAGCCTGCCTGCTGCTCCTGTTTTTATAAAACATGCCATATTATCCTGAAGAAGTGACTTCCCATTTGACAGTATTCTAGCTGGTAATTTTCAATCTGGCTTCTCCTTTCCACTATGCCACACTACTTTGACCCAGGTTATCACTGTTTTTTCATACTTTAGTATGTTATTGCCCTCACTGTCTTGGTTATCTCTTATTCTTCACCTCTGTCCTTCACCTTTCACGAATCTCTTCTTTCTTCATCCTTGTACTTTATGAAATTTTCTGGCAGCTGCTGCTTCTGAAAATGTTCGTGATGCTGGTAACTTTGAAATGTTTTCCTTTGTTTATTAATGTTTTTCAAGTTTCAGAACTGAGGTACCTTCTTTTTTTCTATCTCTGTATGGCATAGTTTGACCCTAGAATTTTGGCTGTCTCTGTAACGTAGAGAGTACCTAGTCATATACCAGACATTTTCGCCGCTCAGATCTTCCAGAGCTAATCATTTTGTAAATATGTTCTCTGGGATATCTGCCTGCATTTCAGATGAGCACTCTAGAAATTACTGTCACAGTTTAAAGTGTTGCTGTTGCTCTAATCCAGAAAAGGATAAAGATACTTTGAAGATTTAAATGATGGGAGAGAGCAACAGAACAGTCAGCCTTGTACTCCATCAGAGATGGCAGCAGTATGTCTTTGAATATGAAAATAAATAGCTTCTCTTTGACATAGCAGAGAAAAGCAAATTGGTAATGAGATGGAAGATGATGGAGATGATCTAATTTAGGCATATATACTAGCATAACGTTTGTAGCCGCTTCTTAAACTGATACAGGAGGGCAAGTTTTTTGTTCAAGACCGCACAAAAAGTGTGGAAGTCATATCCTAGCAGTCAAGACCAATAAGAGCAATCATTTTACCTGAGTGGATGAATTAGAGATCACTTTCTTCATGCTTCTGTAGCAAAAAACTGCGAAATATTTAGCTATTACTTGTACAGGTGGGCTTAGAAAGAGGTGAAACTGGCGATCTGTCCTGGCAGTTGGCTGGAGTGATAGGGAGGATGTCATAGTCATCGACAGAGGACATATTGCAAAGAACTTATGGGAAGGATTAAGAGCCCTCTAGGATATGCAGAGCTTTTCCTGGTGGCTAAAATGATGCATAAAAGCACTAAAAATCCCGAAACAGCATTGTGGTTAAAAGTTACTTGTTTTGCATGTATGATGTCTGTATGACATTGATTTTTGTATTTCTGTTTTCAAAGCAAGACTTCTAGTGAAGGTCTGGCAAGTCAAAGATGGGATGAATTTCAACTATGAAGAGGTCATGAGAGACATTAATAAGATGATGAAACAGGCTAAAGCATGGGCTAGAACTGGGAGAGATGAAGTTTTAGGTACTGTGAACTGCTCATTTGATGAAAGCAGAGACAAATGGGAGGAAGAGACCAGGTAGTAGTTATGGGAATCCAGGATTATTTTTAAAGCGGACAGGTCCCTCATTTTTATCACAGGGCACATGGTTAGAAGGGAAGCAAGTGGGGTTTTTTTGTTTCATTTTGGTTTGTTTTCTGGGAGACTTTATTTTTTAAGTGCAACTTAAATTGCAATCTTGCATAAAGTTTACTACTGCACAGTAACTTTTAAAAATATTTCTGTTCCAGTCAGAAGAATGTTTATGGTTACACAATCACAGAATGCATTTACATTATGTGTTAAGCCTTATTTTAGTATCGGAAGTCAACAGGGTATATGTTGGGCACAAACAGTAGGTGGAAGATACCTATCTAATATGTGTATTGTAAGACATTGCCTTCCAGGAACTTCAGAGATGTGTATTCATGCTAACAGGCTGAATGAAAAAAAACCTGTTCTGTAGCTCCCCTTCTGACTTCTGTTCCTTAGAGGTAAGGACAGCTACCAGAAATGGAAGGAAAAGGAAGAGCCAAACCCCAGCTGTCTGGTGTCATCTAAGCTGTTTGTGCAAGTGCATTTCCTCTTTGATGTTCTTGGCAATGGCAACTAACCATCTGGGACATGTGTCAGCTTTTTTCTGGGGAATGGAGGGGAGGAGGAACATTCATACACATACACTCTTGTCTCTGGTCTCTTTTGGGAAGCAGCAATTAACAGCTGAGAGGTTATTAAAAATTTCTTCCTAAATTACATCTTATCTATGGCTTTCTTCTTTTTAAATTGTGTAAAAAACCTTGATGAGTAGAAGGGCTCGTTTTAAGATCATAAGACTAGAGGCAACAATTTCTAGAGGAAACAAATTAAATTGGAATCCTGAAATTCTGGCCTAGGTCATGTAGGGCTAGCTTTAAATGTAGGCTAGCTGGTTCAGAAAGCAATCACCCTGAAACCATGGGAATGTAGCACCTACCACAGGTCTACCACCTGGATAATCATTCAGCTCTATGATTTCTGATGTGACCCAAATAAGCTTACAGCTAGCATACCAGCTATGTTTACCCAAGAAGCAGTCAAATCTGTGATGGCAGCATAAATATGACTTATGACTGAGGTCATGATTTTATTTATATTAAAAAGAAAAGGCTGTAGCTGTAAACATTTAGGACTTGGACACTTCACTGAGACTTCTGTTAATGTGCTGTTTTTCTTTTCACGCTGTTCATAAGCTCATGAGGTTACGGCTCTTAGTTTTTGAATTCCTATCTTAGCGATATAAGTTTTATGACCTTATGCAGTTCTGAGAAATTCAGAATGCCAGAAACTTTCCCAGTGAACAGTTTTGTGCCATAGAGGAATGTTGAGTAGCAGTCACTTGAAACATCTTCTGTTTTCAAGAAATAAACATTACCGATCAAGTAAACAAAATGTTTTTCTTTCCTTTCATCTTTTAAATATAGAAATAGAAAATAATATGTAGCACTGCTCAAAATAGTAGATGCTATAATCAATCTATGTGTACATCTCCTCTCTTTCTCTCATGTCTTAAAACCTAGTAAAGTTGGATCATCGCATTTTATTCCTCAGTTGTGGTATACCTTCTAATCTATCAAATTAATCAGGCATCCCAAAGTTTTTGTCAATTTATCTATCATATCAGACAAGAAGCATTGGACTAGCGTATACCCATCACACAGTGCACTGAAAATCGATGGAAAGTAACCCTGTTTACTGCAGCATTTTACACTGAGTGTAATTATACTGTCATTCAGTAAACAAAGTACTTTGTAATGTAGAATTTATTAATTTGCTATAAGGTATTTCAAAGTAAGGTGACATATTTCAACACTTTTCTTAGTGCCAAAATTACAAGTATGAAGGGACTGGTTTTTGATAGATTGAGCAGCACAGAGCAAATCAGAAGTTACTTTTGGTGGTTGCTCCTTTAATGAGATGCATCACACAGCTTGGATAAATTATCTGCTGTGTGAAGCAACTTATCATGCCAGAATATACAGTATATTGTCATGGGCTTTTTTTCTCCTTTTTTTTTTTTTTCTTTTTGATTCTCTGGTATTCTGATGAATTATTTGCAGCGTTTCCTTTTCACTGCTGCTAGAATAATCAAGTTATATTTCTTGAACATCAGTCTATCGTTTTCATTGACTTCCCCTGTTTTCAAAGGGAGGAGGAAAAAACCTACTGCTTAATTTCACAAGACATTCTATTTCCTTTGCTCCTTTGTTTCTTTGCTTCCTCTGCTTTCTTTGTTACAGCTTTTAACTTAGAGAAGACTTTCAAGTTTTTCCACTTCACTGTAAGCTAATGAAGTCTCATTATTTATTTATTTTTTAAATGAACTGTAGTTTCACCACCATGGTCCTCTGAGCTTTAGATGCTTTCTTGTCTGTAGCATCAATTGATCATCTTCAGGATTATATTTTTCTCTACATACAGAATATGCTTAAGGATTTTTTTGGTTTTTTTTTTTTTCCTTCTTTAAAAAAAACCAAAAGCAAACACCAAACCAAAACAATGACAACAACAACAAACCCAGCAACTTTTGGCAACCAGAAAGCAACTGTTAAGTTCTCCTGTTATCACATTTAGCAGGACTTCAGGTATAATTACTGAAGAGTCCATGACCTATTTCAGCCTCAGTTTCATAGTTAACACAGTTAATTGTTTATTAATAACCAGCTGCAGCTGAAAGTATACATCTCTACTTGAACAATTCAGATTGTGATTCATATGCAAAAATTTATTTATTTTAAGTAAATAACATACCAAATTCAAAAAGACCAACTTACAACAGGTTTCCTTACAACATGGTATTTTTAAAGGTCTTTTTGCTGGTATGTTCATTTCAGAGGAAATTCATTTATGTTTCAAATTACTGAACTTCCCTGACCTTCAGGAACAGTTCTTACATCCAGCAGTAAAGACAAATGAATGTATCATTATTCCTTGGGAAAGTTTACTACACATCTCTCTGGAACATTTCTGAAGCTGAGATGCTTCCAGCTTAGCCAAGCCTTGCAAGAGCATCATGAAGCAAACAAGGTCACATCTGTCTTTTTTGAGTGAGATTTCTTAGAGTTCAGACTATGTTTGTATGATCCTACTGAATTTAGCAGGAGATATTTTATTGAAATCTAATCATACATTTACTAGTCTGTGGGCATTATGGATATTTTTCTCATGTTCGCCTTCTATACACTTTGAAAAGTTTCTCTTTCTAAGAATTGCATTAGTATGTTGCATTGGTAAGACTGATGTTTATTTTCAGGTTGATAGTATAGTCTCATGCATACGTTGTCAGCCTTTCTTACGCAGTTGTCAAGGTATCAACATATTGTCAAAAACACAGATAGAGACCCTAAACATAGCTGTGGCACTGTGACAATAATCCTTCCAACAGTTGAGGATACATATCGATGGGCGAGTTAGACGCATATTGCTTTCATAACCTTGCAGGCAACAAAGTCCAATTTTACATCTTTTTTGCATGGAGGTGAATTTTAATCCCAAGCCATGGAACTTCCAAAATGGGACACAGCTCAAGAAGATGAGATTTCTCCTCCAAATGTTAAGTATTACACCACACAGTCCTGCCCACAGAAGTGTTTTAGTTCAGTAACATAATAAAAAATTCTATGCCATTGAATCAACTGTGGAATTTCCCAGAGATCTTCCTTCATGTGGAGGTCTGGTATATAAATTAAGGAAAGCCATCACTGTCCAAACAATTCATGATTACATAGCTTTGGACAGAAAACACCAAGTTTCCTTTCTCCTATCTCCAACCCCAGTGAATTAGTATTTCCTAATATAATCATTTATTTCTGGAAAATCATGAGTAAATTTGTGGGAGGGATAACGTGATAGTATCTTTTTCCTTTCTCTCTTTTTTATAATATGCTTTACAGAGTATGGCTTATTTCCCCCTGTAATGTAAGCTCAGTATTGATCTCTGAAGCTTACAGAAAAAGTTGCTTACATGGTTGGAACCCTTTGTATAACTTCCCTGTCATATCTGTTATTCCTCCAGTCACTTTAAGAGTATATTTGCAACAACAGCTCTAACAAAACATATTTGATTTATTCTTTCGTGTATGCTAGGACAGTTATGGGTAACTCAGCATAATATATTCCTTTAGCACCACATGCAGTATACCTTGTATATGCATTTCTGTAGTTACATCTCCATTAGCAAGTAGTGCAGTGCAGCAGGAGTACATCTTGCACACAAAACATTTGCTGTTCAGGACACAATGTACACTTTACAGATCTTTCAAAGTGGTTTACTTTGAATGCTCATTAGCACTTGGAGCATGTTAAGTGTGCTCCTGGACCACGACTTTTGAGTTTGTTCCATTCAAAAGGAATTCAGATCTCTGCCTAACATTACATCAAATACAGGGGGCGTGCTGTGCGTACACCATAAAACCTATTGCCTCTTCCCTCTGACCCCTATATTGGTCATTTAGGTTAATTTGCCTATTTCATTGTTATGTTTTTAATGCTGATGTGACTATTTAGGGTTTGAATTAGTCTATTTGTGTTAGAAATCTTGCCAATACAGATGTACCTGGGTTTGTAGCGAGACTGAGGCCAGCAAACTCTTTTGTTCTTGGTCATAAGGCTGATTTCAGATGTGGTTGCTGTTTAGGCATCAATTTTTCTGAACCATAGTAAAAGTAATGCATTTAAAAATCCCTTTAAAAATACTTTATTATAAATAATTGATCCTTGTACTCATATATACATGTCTTGTACTTATTTTTTCACATTGTAAACCATAGATTAAACTAAAGATTGCCATAAGGTAGGGCAACCTTAGTGAACAAAATAGAAAATTTAAGAAAGGCTTTGTGGTTAGACAAAAGATGCAGTTTGCTCAGTAAGCTACCTGATTCAGTACCTTATCTGATTGTCATCAATCTTTACAGAAAGATAACAAAGACAGTAAATATAGTGGGATTGTGATGGACACAATTCTGACCATCCACTCAATATTTTGATATAAAAGTTCAAACTGAAGATACATTGTTCTGATCCAAAATCCTCTGAAGTGAGCTTTCAGTGATATACATTTGTTTAGATCTGCTTGATAATCTCTATTCATACAGCATAAATCATTGGTATCGTTTTATTCTTTGTAAAAAGCACTACAATTATGTACAGAGGGAAGTCTCATCTGATGAAGTGTGGAGTTAGCTAAATATTTTTTGAGCTACTAGAAAAGTAATTATTCCCCCAAAAGCTCTAATTTACAATATAATCTGTAAACATGCTTATAAGAGAAAATTAGAAATCACACTTAATGATCTTTGATACGTGAACACCTTTTGGTGACAGAAGACACAAAAATTTTACAAATTTGAGCCAGTCAAAAATATTTTTATATGTGACTCAAAATACATTCATAAGGCAGCTAGAATTAAAATACGTAGAATATAGCTTACAATTAAAAAGCAGAAAACCACTTTTAATATATATTCAAAATGATAAAATAATTGCTAAATTATGCAAATTTTATGATAGGCCAGAAAAACAAGTAGATTTTTATTTAATTGGCACCTTTTGCTGATTCAAGTAAGTTAATCACAGGAGTCCTAATAGTTCTATCAGGCTTTACTAATGAATTCAAGTAAAATGAACAAAATAATTAAATGTCTAAATATTGATTTAAAGTACTCCAAGTATTAATGAAGTTTTGCTCTCTACTTAGCATGGATTAAACTATGGCCGAGAAACCTTCATCCTTTTGAGTTGCTGCTCGAGACTGAGCAAACAGGATCTGAACATGACACTGGACATTTCTTCACCCCAGTGTATCCTCATTGGCATGGTTCTTGCAAGATTATTATTACTTCTGTTTCCTGATAACTGCTGTAGGATGATGGACTATAATTTCCAAAAGCTTCTATGTATTGTGTGACGCATGTAAGTTTAGAAAAGGCTGGCACCCACATATTGTTCAGTGAGGTAGGTGAAAAGTAGAAAAGAAGGTTCATAGAATCATTTCAGTTGGAAGAGACCCTCAGGATCATCGAGTCCAAACACAACCTAACTCTATCACTAAACCAAGTTCCTAAGAACCTCATCTAAATGCCTTTTAAACACCTCCAGGGATGGTGACTCCACCACTTCCCTGGGCAGACTGTTCCAATGCCTGACAACCCTTTCCATGAATAATTTTTTCCTAATATCCAATCTGAACCTCCCCTGGTGCAACTTGAGGCCATTTCCTCTTGTCCTATCACTTGCTACTTGGGAGAAAAGATCAACACCCTCCATGCTAAAACCTCCTTTCAGGTAGTTGTAGACAGTGATAACGTTCTGTTAAGCCTTCAGCACTTGGACATGGCTCTGAGAGAAGGATTAGGACTAAGACTGCTATCCCACCCGGGACAGTGAAAGACCAGACACAGGAATGATTTACCTTTGTGTGACTGGTGTTAGGGAAGCTCTGCTACCTTCCAGCTTAGCTCCATGAACAAAAGCTTCTTTTTCACTCATGCTTTTTATTGTTGGAACTTAAATAGTACAAAACCATTGCAGACTGTTGTGGCAGAGTGCTGCTCAGAGCAAGAACTCTTAAACTCTGTCTGTCCTTCCCAGATCATTTGACTTCATGTTATGTGCAACATCTGCTCTCTGATGTCCTATCTCCAACTCTAGTACATGACTGTGGCTAGTGATAGTAGCACTTCCAGTGCAGCCAGTGTCCTTGTCATCTTTTACTGCCTTTATTCCTGTGTTAAAATTATTCCTCTGCTATTCAGGCAGCAGAGCATTTCATTACAGTGCCATTTTTGGGAGTCAAGTTAGAGAATCTGTTGTCTGGGCATTGTGGCACTTAGATGCTTAGAAACCAGTAGCCCCAGTGACATGCCTTCTTGAGATGGCAAGAATTGGGTGAATGTTGATGCCTCTTCTAGGCTACTCCCATGTGGCCTAAGCCCAGTGCAAATTTTCTGCCTTTAGTGCAAGAATAATCCTGTGTTAATACTGTGATATATCTACTACTGCCTGATATCCAGGCCCATGTTATCTTCACAATCAGTGAGATGAACCAAACTTTCATTGAGATACAGTAGTATGAAAGGAGTGTTCCAATCTTACATTATATTGATAACTAAATACTAAAATATCCATACCAAAGCATGCATTGTGCTGTTATCTTTGACATGCAGGTGCTTATGTTGCAGCTGAATCTTACACACCCACATTTCTAGTTAGGTTGAATTGAACACAAGACTTCTTCCAAGCTAGATAATTTTGTATGAAGGTTATGAAGGCTTAGCTTTTCTGTCTGCTTCACAGTGAAGAATGAATGTCACTTTGTCCTTCTTGAAGAATCAAGGATTCATAACTGTCAATCTGAGGATGTTACAAACTCTATGTATAGCTCAAAACCACAGCAGAAAAAGAAGAAAATGCACTCCGTGCCACCTCAGTCAGTAGCACTTAATGACCTGTGTATTGATCGTGGCAAGATAAGCCCTGATTCAGAAAAGCGTTAACTCATGTCCTAGACATTACTTGTACCCATTACTAAGCAAAATGTTGGTGCATGGAATTAGCTGGTCAGATAGGGCATTCCATAGCTAACTGTGTATGTATGTATGTTTGAATGTGTATAAATAAATTCTTCAGCTACAGCCCTGCTATTTTTCATTGTTCATCCTTTGATTTTATTGAGTTAATTTTTCAGAGGTGGGCAGCACACAGTCCTTCATCAATGGAATTGTAATGTGAGTGTTTATAAAAATGCAATCCAAAAGTCTGACTCTTGGCCTCTCTAGAAGCACTAGCTACATAGGAAATTTGGAATTTATTAATTGGAATAATTTATTAAAATAGTAATTCTTTTAATTCAAATTTATACCTCTTTTTCCCTCAAACTCTGGCTGAAAATAGTGAAGAAATTGGTTTTTTTCTTAACGAAGATGGAAAAAAAATAATTTTATCATAGTGTGAATTAGAAAGACAAAACCAAAATTGATTGAAAGCTACAGGAGACACACTAACAGTAACCTTTAAAGAAGAGGAGAAAAGGAGTCCAGAGTACCACCAAGCACAAATATAAACTGGTTATACATGAAATTTTGGTGGAGGAGGGGTTACTTCACCTCTGAGCTTCAACATTGGGCCAAGATGTTCTTTATGATCAAAACACTCACTGACATTTAGTATTTGCTACGTCAGTTCTCAAGGACTCATAAGTTCTAGGTAGAGCTGTTATTAGATAAATGTCATCACTTCAGTTTTATAAACAAACAGGTTATTATAGAGTCCTATGTTTTCCAACTTCCACTACACAATGTTCTTTTGTGTGCCTCACACAATAAACTGACAGCTCCACAGAAATCTCTTACAACTTTCAGTAGTCAAAAGTGTTATAGAGTTCACTAGAAGCAAAAGAATGCATAATGCATTGAAGCAATGTTTTAGGCATTTATATTAGGCTTTTAATGGAAAAATTAAAAAGTAATGCTGCTTTGCATTGCAGTAACTGTACATCAACAGTATGTCTTTATTTCTGGCACTTGAAGGGTAGTTTCCATAGCAGCAGCATCCGAAGCCCTGAGCAACATGGAAATTGGATTTTTTCTCTATATTTCACAGATTAGAAGGGTAAAACATATGGAAATAGGGGAAAGTAGACACTACAGAAATGTGATCTTTAAAACCTGCTTTTCCTCTCCAGAATTCTGAAATTGTGATGGAATAAACAATTCTTGCACTTCATTCCTGCTTGTTTAAGCCTCATATATGGCATAAAAAATGTATGTAACAGCTATTTTTGGTTTTAACTGATAGAACTAGAAAATTGCAGAACTACCTCAGTGTACCTCCTGGTATGGTATAATTTATTAGCTGACAATTCCTTAACTATTGGCTGAAAGTGAGTAATAATTAAGTCTATATTGCACTGGAACTGTATTTTTATATTTCATTCATTTATGTGCTGATAGCACTTGAGGTGCACTACAGATAAGAAATACTGTATGTAAAAAATGTGTGCTATTTACTCAAGTTGATGATGATTTTTCTATCAAAATCTTAAAATTAAAGGATACTTTGCTTTTGTTGTGGGCACAGAATTTAAAAATGCAACTGCGTATTCTAAAGTAGACATTCTCTTATTCTCCTAGACACAGAAACATAACAGAAATACCTTCAGAACAGAAATATAAGACTGAAAGGTCTAACCCACTTTGTTGTAGGAAAGCCTAAATCAGAATAAGAACAAAAAAATCTTGGTCTCAGAGTTGCTCCTCTGTAATTTAGGAGGAGGAGGCTCAGTAATGATTCTTCTCTATATGTAAGAGTGAGATTTTTATTTATATCATTATATTGTTGTTAAAGGGAGTGAAATGGTCACAGTCACATAAAACACTTCCGAAGCTCCTTCCTCATGAAAGAAAATGAAAGAACTTTATATAAATTATATATTGAAAATATTACTTAATGTATGTATTACAAGGCACACTTACTTCCTAAACATTTTACCATGAATTGAAGAAGCTGTACAGTATCAAGGACTGGATTGCTAGGAAAAGCATATAGTTCACCTGTAAGCAATTATTTTCAGAATACTTTTGATTTTCGTCTTCAGGCCAAATGTCCTGTGCAGATACTCCTCTGTGATGGTTATTATTTTAGTAGGGAATAGGAATTTAAAAATTATATTTTTATTGGAAGTTTGGTTCCTAATTCCTTTAAGCATTCTGAAAAGTGCTTTTAGTCACATTTTAAAATTTTGGTTGGTTGCATTTTTAAGTCCTTTCTACTGACTTACTTGAAATGTTTAAGAAGCATCAAGTCTATAACCATCTTTTAACAGCATTACTTTGAAGTTTTTAGAGATTTTAAGAAATAGCAAACCTCCTGCAGGATTCATTCATAAAGAATAGCTGTTAGCTATATGAATAACAAATATTCTTTATTTATTCCATGCAGAAGTACTTTTCTTAAAACACATCTTCATTTGTTTGTCTTGCAAAAGAAAATTTGGAGGAGCCTCACAAGGGATGGATAGATAAAGAGCGAGTTTATAAGGGTGGTGTGCTCTGTAGGAACCTGTTTGCATGTGTCAGGTGCCAGCTTTCCCAACAGAAGTGCTCAAGTGTACAAGGGGCCAGACTGTTAGAGGTTTACTGCCTGCATGTGTCAGCCTGGACTAAAGGCCATTTAGCAGTTTTCCCTTCCTTATCTTTAAACTTGCATTGCTGCATTACTCCTGACCATAGTGCTTCATTTTCTTGAACATTCCTGAAGAGTTACATACAGATTTAAAACAAAAGAAAACAAAATATACACCAGATTTTAGTGCATAGATACAAATCGCAAAATGTTTGCTTTTAAACTCAACAGCCTTCCTTACGCCTTCATTATCTGAACAAGGAGGTTTGTTGGGTTGCAAAGTGTCAGAAAGGCAACATGAGTTCCCCGCATCATGTAGCCCTGATATTTTTTCTCTGTGTAGTTTACTACAGACTTTCTACTTACCCCTTGTTTTGTACAAATAGCCTATCATCCAGAAGAAAATAAAGAAATACACTTATGCCTTTAGTTTGAGTTCCTACTGTGATTTACAAGCAAATGCTACATGGCAAAACTGTATGCCCAAGCCTAATATGAAGCTTTACTGACTCTTCATTTGAATAGAATTATTTTTTGACACATCTGTTCGTAGCTACTGAAACTAATAGTTCAACACCTTGTGGAACCAACCGCAAAACTTGTCTGCCTGCTTTAGAGATAGGAGGCTTCTGTAGAGCTATCATAGAATCAAGCATTCCAGTCAGTAAACAGGACATGCTGTGTGTATCTAGGAATGGGAGAAAAGACTTTACATGTTTGATGGTGATTTAGAAAGTATATCATCTTCCAGTATTTAGTAAATTTGTATTTATATTATTACTTCTTTTGTAAGAATTACTGGGGTAAGAGGGGAGAATGAGTTTTTATTCCATTTTAAAGACCATGGCTTGAAGCATATACTAAGAATGTTAAAATAAGAGAGTTCTATTGTTATTGCTCTCCCTCTTTTTTTCCAAGCTCTCTTCGTCTATGAATCTGGTAACTGAGTATGTAAAATATATTTGCATCCATTTTTCAGCTTCCAATACTTGCAGGTAAGGTATCATTCCCAAATCACTAGAAATGGTTTACTAATGCAGAATCTGAACAGAATACAGCAACTTTAGATTATGACTGTTGTACTTCATGCTTCGTCATCCGTACACTTGCAAGAACATACCCTTATGACTTAATGTGGCAATATTATCCTTATTTACTGCATGAATAACTTACCAACGCAAGTAAAGATAAGGAATGAAGTTTTGTGAGTGGCTGAGTTATTAGTCCCTGGCCTTTGATGACATACCTAAGATAACACTTCAGTCTTGTTTTAAATTACACTTCTGGTGGATAGTTGTGGCTCCAGAAACAATGTATGTCATCAAAAAAGTGGTTGTGTGAAGTTTTATTTCTCTTCCTACTTCTCCGTTCCTTCCTGGATGTAGCATTATCCATATCCAGAACAGGAAAGAACTTCTGACAAACGCACCTATTTTGAATTATTGTACTGCCTCAGATCAAACAAGTCTAGTAATTTTGACCTTGGTGGTCACATATACCAGGTATTTTAACAAAATGCTGTAAAGACAGAAGAAGCACATAGTAACAAGTCCCCACTTTCTCCCTCCCAGCTTCTGGCAATCTGTAGTGGAGCTCGGTTTTATAGCTGTATATTTTTGTTTAATACTCTTTAAGAAATACTTCTTTCATTAGTTTGCCTAATAGCTTTTCAAAACCATTTATACTTTCCAATTCCACAATATCCTTTGGTGATGAGTTTCACAGTTTAATTACATGCTATATAAAAAAGTTCTAAGGTGTGTTTGTTTAAAATTTGCAACCGAAAATTCCAGGGGATACTTCTCACTTCTTACATTGAGTGATAATTTCCAATTCCCTTCTGCATATCATTCATACTTATACATATCCCTGTGGTATTCTCTCTTAGCCATTACCTTGCAAGCTAGTCCATTTAATTTCTTTTCAAATGGAAATCACTTTTTATCTGTGATCATCCTCTTATCCTTCTTACACCTTCTTTAGTTCTACTGTATCCTTCATGAGATGGGGTGACGAGAATTGAATGAATGCCATGGATTTCTTTAATAGCAATAAGGTTTTCTGTCCTAAGCTCTTAATGCTTTCCAAATACTCCTGATGTTCTGTTCATCTTTTTAGCTGCTGCTGAGCAGAGCTGCATTTTCTAGAAGTACCATTGCAAGATCTGCAATGATTCCAAGACATCTTTCCTGACTGGTTATAACTAAATTAGCATCCATCACAGGGTAGGCATAGTTAGGCCTTTTTTTTTTCTTTTTTCCCTTCACTGTATGCATCACTTTGAATTTATCAAATTGAATTATATCAAACAGATTATCATGCAGTCCCTCCATATCGTGAGATACATGTGCAACTCCTTGCTGTCACTTTCTTCTTTCTTTCTTCTTTTTTTTTTGGTCATTATATTTTGAGTATTTTTTTACCATCAGAAACTATCCAACTTCTCAGCTCCTTTCCAGATCTTTCAGGAATACATTGAGGAGCATACATCACTATAGGATTCCACTGGTAATTCTTGTCTATTGTGAAAACTGACAATTGAGTTATTTCTTTCACACTCTGAAATGTATAGATACCTACTTTCCACTTATTAATGCTTTCCTCTTAAAAAAATCTTTAAGAAAGAGCCTTTGGTGAGGAACTTTGTCATAAGGTTGTTAGAAATTCAGGTGTACAGTATTTATCAGCACCTTTATTGACTCCTTAAAAAAACTGAGAGATTTGTGAGGCTCGACTCCGATCTACAAAAATGTCTTGACTGTTACCCACTGTATCTTATTTGCCTACTTCTTTTTCTGTTTTACTCTTTATTATGTTTCCACCAGCATGTCTGTTGAAGAAATCAGATTTACTGCTCTATAGCTCCCTAGAATCTCCTGGAACTTTCATGGAGAATTTGCTTTACATTTATTATCTTTAAGTTCTTTGTTATCTAGGCTGATTTAAGTTTACCACCAAAACGTGTGAAATTTATACTTGCATTTCTTTAGGACTCTTGGGTGAATTATCTGTTCAGAACAATTTGCTGTTGTTTATTTCATGTTTTTTTTTCCTACTACCTCTTCTACTGGCTCTTCAGACAAGTTCTCTGATTCATTCCTCATAAAAATGCTCTTTTAGGCCATCCTCTCCAGCTCCTCCCTTTTGCATTTTCACGTGAATAGTTAATTTTAACTCTTCTGCTCTGGCCTAGTGTTCCTTAACTGTTCTTATTGCCTTTCTCCTGAATAACTCCTAAAGGATCTTCAACAATATTTTGTTTCAGATGAATTTGAAATTATTCTGTTAACAATTTTAGTCTCTTACACACATTGTTTCTGTGTTAGGTTAGCTGAAATAGAAGTAATTTTCCATGCAGTTACAATCTTTTCTTCTTAGTAGCTACCATGGTCTTTTGGTTTGGATTTAGTTTGGGATAGAGTTAATGTTTTCTTCCAATAGCTTTCCAAGGTCTGGGATTTGGTATGAAAACAATGTAGGAACTCACTGATACTTTGGCTGTTGCCAAGGGGATGAAGGACTTTTCAACTATGCAGCTGCAGGTGCAAATTATAGGAGGGGAGTACAGATGGAACAGCCCCTAGATTGTCATCCAGGTTGATCAATGAAGTATTTCATTCCACCATCCATGAGGGGTCCTGCTCCTGTTTCTGCTCCCATTGCCTGATTCCTGTGACTTCTCTATGCCCGCTTTGATCTCCGCATTTTACTGGACTTGCTGTACTCGCAGTGTCTACCCTCTGGTGTTCATTGCTGGGAGCTTGCATTCCAGCAGCAGAGTATTGCTCTGTATATTTGTATAGTTTTGTATAACTTATGATATTCATGTTATTATTCACTCTTATTATTATTCTATTAAATCTGTTTCCATTTTGATCCACGAGTATTTCCTCCTTTTCCCTTCCTTCCCCTTGGGGAAGGCAAGGCAAGAGAGAGTGGCTCTTTTACTATTTAGCCACTGCCCAGGGTTAAACGGTAACAGTTTACTCTTTTCCTTTCTTGGACCATTCTAGGCATTTCTGTAGGTGTTAGACTTTGATGAATTTCCTTTTTCCCCCCAAGTCTCTATGATGATGTTGCTTACATAGTCACCCTGACATCCTTAACATTTTTGTCCCTTTCACTTCTCCTTTTCATAAGGAGATTTCCTTTTAACAAACTCCTTCAGTTTTACATAGCTTTCCTTTCTGAAATGAATAACTGCTGCAATAGAATTTTTTGTTCGGATGTTTTGCTCTTCCTTTAGATCAGAAAAACTTTCCCTTTCACAGCCTTCTAGGCAACACATAGGAAACCAAACTAATTCAGATTCAGTCTCACAGTCATATCTAAAAAATATTCATAGTGATTCCCTTTGGAATATGTCATGACTTCTGAAGTATCTACCAACTTCTGATTCTGAATCTCCACTGCATTGCAAATTCTTTATATCTATAAAAATGAATACATAACAGTGGGAATTTATTTGACAATATTTCAGGCTCATTTTCCATGTATAAAATGAGACAACATAAGGTGGTAGACAACATAGAAAGAAAAGCCCTGAAGTCATTAAAAGGAAAGATTATTTAATATCACTGGAAATATGTTACATTAATAAAAAAGACTTTAATGACTGGCACTGTCACTGTTCAATTTACATCTTACATGGAACAATGACTGAATGACACTCTATTCTGGTCCCATATATTATTGTTATTTATTTTGAGGGGAAAAATAAAACCATATTCCATTCTTTTAGAATGTCTCTTTTATGGAATTTTGGACTTATCTGGAATATCATTAAAATATATTGGTATTCTTTTGGATAGAAAAGTACTTAATTCCTCATTCTTTTTGCAAATAAATGCATGTCTTTCTGGAGGGGTGGAATTTTATGGATCATGTTGAGTTATTTTTTGGTATTTTTCTTATATAAACTTCATTAAAAGTTATACTTTTTATTTGTGTATTTACTTATTCCATCTGAAGATCTAACATACTGCCTTCTTTCTATCTTTAATTGCATTTATTCTGTGGGCTATTTATTTGACCTTTGCATTTCAGATAAAGGAATAGTACCACTACTAAAGATTTTGTGCTGTATAATATTTTGTCATGATTTCAGGGAAAAAAATTTTTTAAAAAAGGCACAAAACCCCACTAAACTGCCCAGGATGAAAAAGGAGCACAAATGTAGACAGCTGTATTAATGACAAATGTTTTGGAAGCCTCTTAAAATGTACCTGTAATATTTGCAAGTTCCTTTTATTTTTAAAGGGAGTTTAGTACATTTAGAAAATGTAAGAGATTTGTGAGTGTAATTGTAGTTGTTTACATTTTTTCCTCTCTCCTGATTTAAATAAGAAGCAGATTTACCAAATACATGTAGGTATGTCATTCACTGAATTCCCTTCATGTACTCTTCTCATGTTCTTTCTTTTGTCATCTTTTGTGGATGTGAGAAAACTGGGTGTTGGATAAGAGAAATTATGAATTTGGAAAAGAAAAAGGTTTGTTGGATGGAGAAAGGACTGATTAATTTATTCAGGAAAGACTGTTGATGTGACAAGGGAAAACAAATGAGTCACATGAACACTAAGGGCAGGCAAAGATAGCATCTGAATGGTGGCCTAGAGTGCGGAGTGCTGAATGCGCAAATGAGTATTTGACTAATCCAAGAGTTAGTCATTGTGTATCAGTAAGCATGTAGTTCTCTGTGTGACGCTGCCACTTTTGATTTCTTTTTTTGGCTAATGTTGATATGGACATGCACGCATGAAAGTGTGCATGCTCACACGTATTTGCAATGAAGAAGATGAAAAAGGGTAAACGAATATGTTAGCAGAAGTTTGTTTCTGTGTCCCCATTCAAGAGTAGACAGAGAAGTGCTGATGCAGTACTTGTGTGGTTACAGATACACATATTGTGGCCGTTAGTGCTCAGGCGAAGATGGGCTACCAGGCACTTTTCTGAGCTGGTAAACTTGCTTGACAATTCTGAAATGTTAACAGGCATTTAAAATTCTTAGTGCAAAATTAAATAAGATTTAATGGAAAGCATTCTTGTAAAGCATTTTCTAAATGCAAAACCCAAAAATAACCTGTAAGTATCACATTTTTATTTTTACCCCTACTTAATGTGCACTTTTTAATTTCCTTTTGGCAAGCCTGTTGTAATCTTTAGCTGGTAACTAATTTGGTCATAAAATACTGACCCAGATTTTTCTGGATAATTAACAAGTTGGGCAAATCAGCAGAAGCAGGTGTAGTATATTTTCAGTACCAGTGGAGAAAAGCAGTTAGCTGGTGTTTCAATTCTCATTTCCAGTAATGAACTATATAACATTCTGGCTGGCTAATGCAATTAGCATTGTCTCCTCCTCCCCTTACTTCCTCACTTTAAAAAAAAAAATTAAAAAAAGAAAACTCAAACCAGGAATTTATAAAAGGCCAAGAATTAGTGACCCTTTTTGCACTCTTCTTACAATCATCTTATTAACCTCCTAGATTGAGCCTTTTGTAGAACAATAATAAAAAATTTATACAGATATGTATCATGTTACAAGCTGAGACAGAAAACAATGTTTCCATTCTTCAAGCAATTAATTATTGTGATTAATGTATTCCCCCTTCTCTAAGTACAATTCTGCCAGACAGAGCCAGCCCATTGACATATTGTAGAATTATAATGCATATCTAATTAAAGGTGACCTGAAAAGGCAGGGTGTTTAGCCTTCCCTGTCAGGACCAAGAAACTGTTAATCAGAAAGTGCTTCCTTTCCACACCACCCCACCCCTCCCTTTTTTTATTTTTGTGCTAATTTCAAATCTTCTCCGTGCATCAGTGAGCAGATGAGATCTTCAGCCAGCTTTCATCTTTCAGAAAAATGAATAGTGCAGAAAGAACATTATCAAATGAGCTGTTGAAGAAGTCAGTGAATATGTCATTGAGTGTGACTGCTTCCAGAATGAATTTAGATTTATCTCTGTTATCTCCCCTCTCCCGACTCACTCTCCACACTCTGTTTGCACTCAGTCCACATGTCAAGCAGGGTGGGTCATAATGAATCATGAGGGACAGTTACTTGTAGTATAGTGACAGGTCCAATTGTGATACAACTTCTTCTGGAATTAAGTTTGTTAACATTATAAATTGTCTCATTTGTCCAGAGGTTTAAACACCTAGAAGCTTTTATGCATGCAATTTCTTAAAGTATTTCATTTCCATTAGGCAGCTGCTGCTTTACAGTATTCCACAAATGAAATTGTTTCATCACATCAATAGCTGCACAAAACAACTGTGACAACAACAAGACTGGTTTTGCCCCCATCTTGCAAACAAGTATCATTCAAATCAATAAACTCTGGCAACTGGATAACACCAAGAAAATATATTATTTAAAGTTCATTTTTAAGCACATCTCCAAATTGTTTATGCTCATGCAAAATTCGGAGAAAAGCCAAGGAATTTTCATACTGTCCTGTTCAGTTTCTGTAGAAATAACCCACTGAGTTAGCAACATCTAAAGTAGAAAGCAAATAAATATTTTCATTTTTCTTTTCAAAGCCAGCACTTATAGTTTTTTCTATATGTGATGCTAAGTTGTTTCCATAATGAAGATTAAGTTTTGCATGTGGTGATAAATGTTGCAGTTGAATTGCCATATTTTACCCACAGGAGGAAAAAGAAGACTAATATTTTTTCTTTTCTTTACTTTTTACATATTGTCAGTATAACCATGTAATAGAATGTCATATCAAAAAACCTGCAAAGTGAGCACACTTTCTGAAATATTTGTTTTATTCTGTAAACCCTTGGCATATGTGACTAGTTACTTCATATTTGTAATCACACTTGACTAGGATAGTCCTACACAACAAATATGCCTTACATGCTTTTCAGTTAAACAAAATTAATAAGTCGTATCACTGAAGTTTAAAAATACGTTAATTTATCAAAATAACCAAAATAACTTGTTGATGCACCTGATCTTTTTTTTTTTTTTTTTTTAATGAAAAGTCTCATGATCAGAAGTCAGGGACATTTCTGCAAAGCTGTTTTCTTGTTGATTTTTCCATGGGCTTGCTGTTTGGCAGAGGGAGACTGGCACTGTTAGATATACATTTTTCCTCAGATGTCTGTGAGGGCATGAGTGCACATATGCACACACAAACATGTGCTATCCTCTTTTTTTTCCATACACACACAGAGTCCAGATGTCCCCTGGAAAAGCCTGATCAACTGTGACACAGCTATTTATGCTTATACATACATCTTAGGCTGAAGAAGGTGTTTGGGTAGTAGTCCATCATAGAAATTATCAGTAGTCCTGAAGAAGTATTTTAGAGTAAAACATTCATAGAATCATAGAATGTCCCGAGTTGGAAGGGACCCACAAGGATCATCGAGTCCAACTCCTGTCCCTGTGTATGACAACCCCACGGTTCACACCATGTGTCTGAGGGCATTGTCCAGTCTCTTCTTGAACACTGTCAGGCTTGGGGCTGTGACACCTCCCTGGGGAGCCTGTTCCAGGGCTCCACCACCCTCCAGGTGAAGAACCTTTTCCTAATGTCCAACCTAAACCTCCCCTGACACATCTTCCTGCCATTCCCTTGGGTCCTGTCATCTCACCAGAGAGAAGAGATCAGTGCCTGCCCCTCCTCCTCCCCTTGTGAGGAACCTGTGGGCTGCAGTGAGGTCTTCCACACCTTGGAGTTTGCTTCTCTCATCAATGTTTGAAACAACTAAGGCATACTAGTTGTTTGCTATGAAAATGCCTATGAAAAATCATGTACCAGTCCCACTGGGTGTCAAAAGAGTAATTTTTTAGTTGAGTTGTTTGCCTGTGTCATGTATAACCTGAAGAGCTATTTGTCATTGTATTTCATGCTCTAAAGATAAGTGCTAATAATATGGTGACCCAGTAGTGACCACTATTGGTCCTGTCAGTTGTCCTCAGCTGACATCAGTCAGAGCTGCAGAGCTGTCCATGCTGTTGTGGTAGCAAAAAAGGACTGCATATCAAAACTTGCATACTGCCACTAGCCAGAGATCGGCATGTTATCACATAACCTACTGATAAATCACAGTTTATCCTGCAACTCTAATAGTAAGCATATGTTGTCTGAAAAGAATTACTGAAAAACAATTCACTTTTTTTCAGTTTTGTATTTTTTTTCTGTTATTACGTCTGCGTCTCAATGCATATATATTGTTATTGTTGATTAGAGGATCACAGGCCTGTAAAAAGGTAATAAAAATCAAATGTGTGTTCAGTTAACTGAAACTGAAGTAGTTTTCCATGCATTTAGAATCTTTTTTTCTTAGTAGATAGCACAGTCTTTTGTTTTGGAGTTAGTTTGGGATAGAGTTAATGTTTTCTTCCAATAGCTTTCCAAGGTTTGGGATTTGGTATGAAAAGGATGTAAGAACTCACTGATATCTTGCCTGTTGCCAAGGGGATGAAGGACTTTTCAACTGTCCAGCTGCAGGTGCAAATTGGTAGGAGGTGGGCACAGATGAGAGTGTTTGCATATTTGTATTTTTTTTTCTGTTATTACGTCTGCATCTCAATGCACCTAGCTCGCCATCCAGGTTGATCAATGAACTATTCCATACCATGAACATCCTGCTCCATATATAAGCAGGAAGTTGCTGGGGATGGCCCTTCTTCGATAGCCACTGTCTGTGACAGGTCCTGCTCCCATGGCTTCCCTGCACTGCGGTGATCTCTGCATTTTGCTGGACTTGCTGTGATCAGTGTCCACCCTCTGGCATTCATTGCTGGGAGAACACATTCCAGTGGCTCTGTATGGCTCTGTGTCACTCTTCTTTCATTATTATTATTCTATTAAATCTGTTTCCATTTCAATCCATGAGCCTTTCCTTCTTTTTCCTTCCTTCCCCCTGGGGAAGGAAAGGTGAGAGCAGATGTCTACTGCTGGGCTGCCAGCTCAGGGCTAAAAGTAACAAAATGCTAAACAGTGAATTGAAGAAGGGCAGCTACCAAAACCCATCTCAAAGCCAGGGCAAGGTTCGGTCCTAAAATCTATCATTGTGATATAAAGTTAAAAAGAAGCGTAAGTGAAAATACTGTCATTTTGCTCACTAAAAATGCAATGTTTTTGCATTTCTTTATATTTTTAGCAGTTCCAAATGATATTGCTATGGGTTTTTTTTCAGGCCTGTAGTTTCAAAATTATTTACGACCTTTAAACAAGGAAAACATCAACTGTTTGCTTAGGAAGTGTGATTTTGTGGAAGAGGAACTGAGGCCTGGATCAACTAAGCAATTTTCTAAAAGACACAGAGGAAGGATGTCTGAACTGAGAGCTGAAATTCGTCCTTAACCTTGACCATGCCTTTATTAAAAAGTAATCTTTCCTTTCTATCTGACCTTCTCCCATGCTTCTCAGACTGTGAATAACTAAGGAACAAAACAAAATTGCTAACATAAATATACTGAACATTATTCATCATAGTATCCCCAACCATTAGACGCAAGCAACTGCCACTTGTGTATTTTTCTGAAGCATTTATAGCTATGTAACTCTTGATATAGGTGGATTTCTACACAGATTATCTTCAAGCATTACAAATTCTAATGCTGGGTATTTCTAAACTCAGAAAAGCTGATTTCCTAGCTATAGCATACAGAGAAAAACACATGTTTTCTTTCCTCCTCAAAGTGATCAGGAAGCAGTTCTAACATTAAGCCATTCAAAAGGATCATATTTTGTCATCTTGGTCACAGTGTCACAGTGTTAAACATCAGTTTCTTCTTTCATAAATGAACTTTGTTTTAGGCTACACATGTGTGCACATGTACACATACATGTATATATTTTTGCATACGTTATTTGCTATCTTACTTTTAAACTTTCCCCAGCAAAAGACTTCTAACTGATGAACAAGAACCATCCCTTATCGTGCACTGCTGCCTGATTTTTTGCTTGTTCTTCATTTGTCGGAGTGGGTTACTATTACTATTTGCCTTGAGGTTTTGATAATCTCTTTATTTATTTCTGTCTTTTAATAATCTTTTCCCCCCATAATAAATTCAAATATTCTTTTGGGGGGCTAAGTTTCTGATGTACAAAGCAGTGTATAAGCATTCAGTCTTCACTGACTTTATGCGCAAGAAAGATTCCTATTAATTTCAGTGGGATTTTTGCTTGATTAAGGGCTAAAGATTTCAGGATTCCATCCTCCAGCCTCAGAAAACATCAAGTAAAATGTTTATTGCAATTATGCTAGAAATAAAACCTGCAGGTAATAAACTATCACAAGCACTGATAAATCACAGAACCAGAGTGAAGCATTTGAATAGATCAGGAAACACTTAAATAAGAATTAGGTGTTGTTTGTGTGAGCCCTGGAGTCACCAGCAGTATTTTCCTTTTGTCAGATAGTGCCACAATTGATTGTTTTGAAGGTCTTCTAGCTTTATGGTACAAATGAGAAATTTTACACAAACAATTTTGCCTAAATTTAAGAGACACGGGACATGAAAATTTGACACTGAAGAATAGTAACATTTTTTTGCTGCTTGTAAAATATCTTACTTGCATAATTTTTGATGTGACAAGAAATAGATAATAAAGATATTTCCAAGGTAGATTATTCGCCTGTTAAAGCATAAAAACTAAGTTTCGTTAATTATTCCAGAATTCTATTACAGAACACAGTTGCAAATATTAGAGGTTAAATCCCAGAAGAGGGATTTTTGTCATTTTCTTTATTGTGTGATGGGGCAGTTTTCAAAATACTGACACAAAACCAAGGACATACTGAAATTTTGCCTTGTGTTTTAAATCTCTGCTGCAGGAGAAATAACTATCAAGAAAAATTTCTAAGTCTCCCAGTCTGCACATTCTCCAGACACAAAAGCTTTTATCTGAACTCTTATGCCCCTATTAGTACTGCACAGAAACCTGTTAGACAAATGATGGACCAATTCATATCAATGAGTGACTTCACGGAACATGAAACATGTACAACTTGGCCTGTGCAATGCTTATTGAATCGGAGTTTGAGTCTCATTTCTTCATGTAGCGTTTACTGCTTTCATCTGCCATCAGATACCTTAAATCAGCATGGAATTAATGCAAGTACCTTAGGCAAAGACTAAGACTTCCCAATGCTTGAAGTGTAGGAATCATCCATTTGAATACTGCATGCCAGTTGATACTTCATATATAAAACAATGACTGACTGTAGCTTGAAGTAGCATTCAGCTCCAGTAAGGCCTGCAGAATCAGGTCCTCTGTTACTGGCAATAGAAACTGGAAAAAGAGGAGTGGGTTTTGATTTCAGTTATAGAAATCTCAGTAATTCTATTTAATTTAGAGAAGTCACTCCAGATTTACACCAGTGCTACTGAAAATCAAAATCTGGCCCATTGTCTTAGCAAAATACACCAAGTCAATATCACTTCATTACAGAGAGGGAGAGAGAAAGGGAATGAGACAGAAAACAAGGATTTCGTTAGCAATGCATTCTGTAGTATAAAAGATAAAAAGGAATATCCAATTAACACACCACTATAATTGCTTGCAGACATTCTTTTTTATTTAAAGATGAAATAGCTAAGAGTTCTCATCAAAACTAGGGTCACAGCCTACATATTAAATGAAAGAAATTGATTGGGCTTTATTACACCCTGACTACTGCAAATGTGCCTCAATCACTGATTGCTATAAATTTATTCTTATAAACTACTAATTGCCCAAGTCATAATGGTAACAATGGTATAATGAAATTATCTTGATCAAGCTGATGCACAAATTTTGCTTGACAACATGAGCAGTGTGAGAAAAAAGGAAAGAAGACATGCATACAAATACATAATGTTTCATTAAAATTAAAACCAATGTTAAAACAACTGTTCTCTGAAGTATACAAAGTTCTGTATTAGAAGGCCTTCCTTTAGAAAAATCATTTAAGACGACAGGCATTTACATTTATAATAAAATGATCTTGCATTTTTTATTTGTCTTGAAAATTAATGACTTACTTAATCACATTTGATCAAAGGAGATAAGTTGATGTAGTCATGTGTTTCTGATTGCATTAAGCCTGATCCAGAGTGGCATGATGGATATTTAATAGTCTTGCTGTCCCTCTATATCTTGTCACCATTTCTTGATATGCATGGATACTGTAGAGTACACCACAGCACAAAACTATACTTTTAATAGAACAGACTAAGTTTAGAAAAAGAGGAAATTCTGTTGGAGCTAACATGGTGGAGCTTTTAGAAGTAGGTTAGCCACCATCAAAACATTTTTCTTTAAAAGACAAAAACCTCACATAACTCTCTACATAGCTTGGATCATTTTCTCCCTATAAAAAACACACTTTGCTTCTATGCTGCCTATATTAAAAAATATTGCTATAATAGGTTTCAAGGAGTAGGCAGAGAGGAAGTACACAGAAACAAAGATAGCTATCCAGAAAATGCAGGAAATTTCTAGAAGCTGGAATGCAAGAGCATTGTGTAAAATGCAAAAATTGGTGCTATTTATATTGAGTTAATAGCTGTTTCTACAAGTGTCATCTGAGCCATTCAGAGGGAATGTTGGTATGTATGAGAAATTATTTCTGAGTAGTTCAAATGTAGTCCCAACTCTTTCAGAATTAATCTCACCAAAAGTTTTATTTAAATTGATACCTAATTCTTTCTCGTCAGCGTATTTCATCAGTATGAAAAACGTTTTGTTTTCTTTTTTTCATGAGCATGTCTTGCTTTACTCTCTCAAAACACAGGTCCAAACTTTTATACAAGGTTACAGTATTTTCATTCTTGAAAATAAATTGCTCCTAAACTTGGTATAGTTGGCACAGTCCTAAGGGAACAAAAACACACTCAGAGAAAAACAAGCTCGGGGGTGTCAGGAATGTCCTCAGCCTAGCCGGGAATCCCAGCACAGCTGGACACCCTGGGTGACAGGCTGCCCCACATTCTAACTATTGCAGTCTGCGCTGTACCCCGAAAGCATTTTGCTGACGGCTAACCTAAATCCTTTTTGCTGCAATTTATACTTAGTCACACTTAGTCCACGAGTAAGGACCATGGGAGATGGTTTATTTTCGCAATACCCTGTACATGCGGGAAGTCTGTGGCTCTGCCTCTCCCCACTTCTTTGCACATGCCGCCCTTCCCACTTCATACGACTTTTTAACTCCTCATACCATGAGAGATGTTTTTTAAATATATGTATATATACACACACTAGGGCAACGTGCAGGAGTTTAAGATGGAAAAATCAAACCCGTCACCCTCGTGGGAATAAACTCTCTGGAGGAGAGAACCCCCGCGTCCCCTGGCAGGGCTGGGGCGGGGGCGTGCTCCGGGCACAGCGACTCTTCCCCCGAGCCGGGGCTGCCACCGGGGCTGACCCCGTGCTGAGGAAGCGGCACGGCCGGTGCCGCGGGGCTGCCGAGCGGCGCTGCCCGGCACCTGCTGCCGCCGCGGCCCGGCCTGGAAGCTCCGCGAATCCTCGCGGCGCCTCAGGGCGGCGCCGCGCGGGGAGGTCGCGAGCCCAACGGCCGCCGTCGCCCCTCGCGCTCAGTCCCTCAGCGCGGAGCGGCGGCCTCGCCAGCGCCTTGGCAGCTCGCCGGCAGGTAAAAGAGACGACGTTAAACCAATCTGATGTTTGAGACTGAAGGAAAACGTGCTGCTTGCCTTTTTTTTTTTTTTTTTTTGTGCACGTATCTCCACCACATCCCAGTTAAGGGCTCCTCCACCTTTCCGTCAGGGTTTCCTAAATACATGACTTGCACCAGTTTTCTTCTCCTGATTTCTCACACGTGTTGGTGGTGGCTCTGTGGAAAACCATAACTCAGTTCTTGTACTAACCTAGAAGTTATCCATTTAAAATGGCTTTTGCATGTGAGCATCCAGCCACTGGGAGTTTCTTGAATAGAGGTACTTATTCTTTTGAAATGTTTGTCCATCTCCATCCACCTTGTATTAACTGAATTTCCCCCAAAGCCTTCACTAGCTGATATTTCCTCTCCTGTAAGATAGATGCATTAACTTGTTACCTCGATAGGCTTGACTGGAAGCAGGTTTTTAGGATTGACTGGATTTTTCTTTACTGAAAATCGATTTTGTTTGTGTTTCTCCATGAGTAGTTGCATGTAACATTTTGGGGCAAAAAATTAATTCAAATTACTGATGCAATAAAGGTCTTTTTAATTCTGTGGCACTAATTCTCTTCTAACTAAGTGTGTAGTAGTAACTAATTAAGATTTTACTGAATCATATTCGTGTGGTTGGTGAAGTTGGGATTCTTCTGTTGTATTAATGTTGTGGATTGTGTTGATTGTTTTAAGAAACACAAACCCTTGACTTTAGCACATAAACCCTTGAATTACTCCTCTCGGTTTCATAGTAGAGAGAACAAGTGTTATAGAAGAGGAAAACTTAAATTTTGCCACTAAATATGGTTTCATATATATTGATGAGACAGCCTGTAGGTAACTCTCTCGATTACATATTTCATGTGTATACGCTATGCCAACATGTGTATTTTAGTGTTCACATGAGACCAGACTTTGTGTTTTCCACCATAAGCATTCTGCAGTTACACAAACAATGGATACTAAGTAATGTAAGTACTGTAAGCACCGTGAATATTGATAGATACTATATGCTATTTGCTTTCCTTCCTTTTATTATTATTTTGCTTAAGATTGCTTTATGATTATTATTTAGTCAGAGAGGATGAAATTGCTTTAGCTTTTTCTTAAACACTGTTAGATGAGGCTTCCTGAAAAATTCATTTTCATGCCTGGAAGCCTTTTATTTTTTTCCCCTCTTCTTTTTCCTCCATAATGATAAGAAAAATATCATTATGTTGCTGATTTTAGTTGCTGGTTTTGGGTTGACTTGTCCTATGACCAGATAGCATTTCGAAAAGTATGTGTATCTGCAAGTAGGCATGTTTGTAGAGTCAGACTATATGTGAGAGAGAAACTGCCCTGTACAGGATGTAGCTGGCCTGAAAATGACAAATCTCAGAACTGATGTCAGATAACGAGAAACAATGTGACAGTACTTACAAGAGAATGGGGAGGGTGTTTCTGAAATGTCAAAATCAGGAATTTAAGTTGTTACTTACTGAGAAGGGTGAGAAAGTTCCTTAGTATTATTAATATAATCGATGAATGATACCTGGAATGCTGTGCTGTGCAATATTACCATTATTTCTGGCATTTGTAGAACAAGAGTGCAAAAACTGGGTTTTCAAAATGGCCTGTTCATGTAATGCTGTAGCACTTGTTGTCTTATCCATTCCTTTATCCATCCATCTTTGTATCTATCGTGAAATGACAATCCTAACTTACTTTAAACTCTCCAAAGGTATATTCTTAAATTTTAATGTTGGAAAAGCTTTATGATGACTAGTACTTTGGTTTAATGTGGTATAGCTTCTGACAGCTGCCTCTGTAAGAAAAGCAAAGGATGACTGCATTACTGTCAGTTTCTGTCAGATTCTGGTTGCCAAACTCTTGCAGGGATGATGACAGTGAACCACACAAGAGTGACAAAAGGAGTCAAAGCTGTGATTTCGAGTAAGGAAGAGTGGACACTTGAATTGCATTTTTGTGGTGTTCATTCTGTTCTACATGTGGACTTCTTTGTGACATAGTACTTGCTCCCATTTTTAAAATTATTTGCTTTTCAGGACTTGGGCCTGCTTTCAGCACTCTCAAAAATAAAATTAAAAAAAAAAAGTAAAAAAGTTGACAAGTGCAGAGTAGGTCAGAGTATGAAGAGAATAACAGCTGCTACTGTGGAATGTACTTGAAGAAGAAGGCAATCTTGCAGGGCTGATCCCCAAGTGTGCTGAAACCTGTCTGGACAGCAGCTTGTAGTTGTAGGTGCAATGAACATGTGACCTCTTTTTCAAGCTGAATAAAACTGGGGGGCTTATATTAGTTTAATAAACTTTCTCCTCATGAAACAACACTTAATTTTCAAGCTAATTTCTATATCTTCATTTATCTAAAGACGGTTTCCTGGATGAATTTCTGAATACAAGAGCTGGTATACTTGTGTGTGTTAGAACAATAGCTGCAAGTGCTATTTAAACACAGGACCATCTTCTGTCTTGTTCAATTTATTTCCAAGCTTTCCCACTCTGCAATGATGAAGTGGCAGAGCAAAGGCATAGAAACAACCTTTTTTTGTGTATTGTTACTTTTTTGTACTGAAGTATAATAGTGTGACACTGCCTCAGTTTGCAACCGACTGCAAATTTGTTTAAGTGTGTGCCAACGATTGCCATGATGAAGGGGGAAGCTGAGACTGTTGCCTGGATCCTGGTAACAGAAGTCCAAACAATGCAGTGAATTTTTCTTGTCTGATTCTTTCCCTGCTTTCCCCAGTGTACTCTACTCCTTGTCCTTTCTATCTCTTCTTGACCCTACAGCTGTGATGAATGGGCTGAGTGGGTGACAATGACACATATATATTTTGTTGACTTGGGACCTAAAGCAGCTTTTGCTATGCTTAACTTGCTATGCGAGGTTTCTGCAATGGTAGGTGAATTTCTGCAGTTGACAGAAATACAGTTAAGATGCAAAAAACCTCTATGTGTAGTCTTAACTATTGTATGGATAGGAGGAAGTAAGTGGGAATAAACTGGTGGGCAAGTACTGTAACTAATAGTAGGAAACAAATACTCTTTTGATAGTTATTTCCCATATTATCCACACTAAGATAACACTATTAGTTTAGTACTCTATCAAATGCTATTGAGAGTTGGTACCTATGGCTTATTTTCTAAACATATGAGAACATAACTAAACTAAATCCACTTTGTTTTGTATTTTTTGTTATTATTCTTCAAAGCTGGATTCACTATTTCCTGCATGTTCTGTGATAGTATCATCAGCTGAAACATGCTGTAGCAGTCACAGGAGAGAATACTGTGACAGATTGCAAAACAGTGCTGTTTATGTTTCAAGTTCCATTAGGAATGAGCTGTTTAAAAAATTCTATCAACTGTGGTATTTCAGATTCTGGGAAGTGTTTTTCAAAGGCCCTTCCACTGCAAGATAATAAAATACTTGTTTAGTTTGCTAAGTAAGTTTGCTTAGTTTTGAACTAGAGATAATTTTATAATGCTGAAAGTGGAGACTAGGTGAAACACAAGTCAGATTCAGCTTGATAACATCTGTTTTCCTAATTCTAGAGCAGCATTCAAATATCTTTAGAAACAGGGATTTACTGAGACTATTTCCTGTTACTTCTTCTAGGAAAAACAAAACTATTGTTCTTCCCAGTATGTACTTTTTTTTTGAGCAATGTAGTTTCAGAGTGTTTGGTATTCCTGGGAAGGATACATGTAGCACTGGCTGAGTTCCATGGAAACCCCTTGCCATTGCTGGACTCTTTTTCTTTTTTTTTTTTTTTTCTGCATACAACAGAAAGATTTTCCTTCTACAGTCTTCCTTAACCACAATGCTTATACTTAGGCTTCTCTGAGCCACAAATGCCTATGCGTGTTGAGTGGTTAGTTTGTTCTGTTTTACTGTCTTTGATTATTGTAGTCACAGAATATTTGGTCAGAAGAGCTGTGCTTTAATCTCATCTGGGATTTTTATATGATCTCAGTGTCTTGTAAATGAGTTATGTGCTTGTGTGTTAGAGCTGTGATGAAGCTTTGTGATACGATTTTTAAAATCTGACCACTAAACAAACATTGGGTACTAAATAAGTGCAAATCCTGCCATGGGTATTATTTCAAAGATACATACTCTCACTTTTAAACTTTCCTCAAGCTTAAAATAGGTGCTTCGTGTTCTAAAACAAGAGCGTGATCAAAGGTCACATAGTAATTAAGTCTCGGACACAATTCATTGGCATTAGAAGGGTATTCTTCAGTTGTTTTGTGATGCAGAACAAATGCTTCATTAATCAGAAACATATCAACCTGAGATTGAAAACTAATAAAATCAAGTGCTATGACTCAACACTGCTGGGGACACCACTTAATAAACATATTTCTTAATGTATTTTTTGGATTTTTTTCTCGAATGTGAGGATTTTAGAAGACTTTTTTTTAATAACCCAAGAATTGTGAGAAGATGAAAAGAGACCAAAGCTATCTTGAAAAAGAGGAAAAGAAGGGACAAGGATTTTTCTATAAAACATGTCAGCTTTTCACTTCTCACACAAATTGTGGACATTATAGTCACTTCAATACCATGGGGAAAAAATAAAGGCAGTGATAAAAGGCCATAGTGAGCTACATAAATGCTGGTTATTTTTTTTTTACTCTAGTGAAAATTCTCCATGTACACCAATTCTAAATATTTTGTTATCTTTTTGTCTGAAAAGAAGGATGAAAAAATGAGACTGAGACATAACTCTCTTCCTCTTAGTAGGGTAGAATTTGAGGAGTAGATCACTTGAGGAAGTCAACTCCTTGGTTACCTTGTATATATCCCTGGGCTCTGAACAGACATGCTTTAGGGTACTTTGATGTCTGAGATTTTTCTGAGGTAGATAATTGCATTCACTTTATTTTGTGATTTTACTGTTTTGTAATTTTGACATGCATCACGTGTTAAAGAAAGAAAAAAGAAAGAGTATAGCTAACAAGGGGAAGAGTCCACATATTCTTCATTTGGAAAATTCTTAACACTGCTTACTTTTTCTCTGTGTATCAAACATTTTAACATATCTGGACCTGATGTACCGTTTAAGTGTTTTTTGTTGTTGTTTCTGTTTATTGTTTTTTAAGAAATTGTTGATAATTAAGCTACTTTAAAAGTAGAATTTTCTCTGCTGCAGCACTAGTGTTGGGAGAAAAAAACAGAATCTGAACAAAAAGTCATAAAACCAGCTATCATAAATGAGTATTGGGCTAAAGCACTACAAAATCACATAATGTCATTTTATGTTTTGTTGGTTGCCACTTTGCCATTTTAATGACTATCTTTTGAATATCTTACCATTCAAATATATCACCACGACGCAAACCATCATTTGTGACCTCCCTTTATGTTACTGACTAATTTCTGTGTTCTTTTACTGTACTCTGTATACTTTCAAAGAGCAGATTGTTATTGCTGTCACTGTCACATTGTTTTCCATTTTTTCCTGGCTAGAGCAGTGGCAGAAATGGATTAGGTATGATGTTTTATAAGTGGATGCATGGTTAAGATATCTTATAAAACAAATATTTAAGCTTTCCATCTGTTTCAACAATCGGAATGTTTCTTTTGCTATTTGTTACCTGAGTTTAAAAGATTTAAAACTCCAAAATATTGTCAGAAGCTTCTAGCAGCTTCTGAAATTTACTTTTAAAAATGTATTTGACCCAGAAGGAAAAATATTGCAAAGACAGTGCCAGTACTTTTCCTTGTAAACCTTTTTTGTAATGTACATACCAACTCTTGAATAATAATAAATGATTGAAAGCAGAGTCAACCCAAACTTCAAGGGTTTGGTTTTTGAAAAATGCAATTCTGAACTTCAAAAAATGTGCTGAAATTGTATCACTAATTGTCTTTCATTTAAAACAAAAAAAAAGTCACATGGGGAGAATTTTTTTTTTTTTTGTCATCAAAAATTATTTAGGACAGAGCTATGTGGCAGTCTTGAGCTTCAAACCTACTAGGTGTGGGTCTGGAAATGTAGTTCGATATATTTGGGAGCACAAGGCTATGTGTTGCAGAACCTAACTTGGTCAGAGTTAATTGTATTTAAAATTACAGCAGGAATCTTTCCAACTCAACTGGCTGCTGCTCTTGCCTTTCTCAGGAAAGTATGAGGTCACTATTAAAAGGGCTGCTCTAAGAAAATGTAATCTCAGGGATTGGTAGGATGCCTACCTTAGAGGTTGTTGTCAGACCTAAAATTTCAATTGACTTGGAACTCAGAGATATGTGATCTTTGCTGTCATTAGTTCAGTTATCTCTCTCCAGAACAGAATACTGAGATTTATGGAGAAAGAGGAGCTTCTACTCCCTTGTGAAATTTTTAAAAAAGTATTGGAGGAGTTATTTCTTTGAGCTTGATAGATAGGTTGTCTGAACATTTCCACGTGTAACAGATGGAATGGGTAACCTTTAGGTGAGATTTCAGACTTGTGATTTCCTAATGAAAGGTAAAGAGAACTCTGAAACTCCAGACCAAGTTGCTGTAAAAACTAGAAGAAAGGGTATGTGTTATAAAGGGTTGTGCATGCGCTTCTTACAGAACTCCAATGTAAGGAAGTTAAGAAGTGCAATAAAAAGTATATGGCAAACACTAGAAAGGTATTTTTGTCTGTACCATCTCGTAATAGGATACATTTTTTAAAAATGTAGGGCAGAATAAAATATAAAAAGAAAACCAAAGTATTCTATCACTAAATGAAATGTAAGGGGAGAAACAATCCTTGAAACAGAAGAGCCAAAAGGCAAGATTTTTTTCATTTTGTTAGGGTATGCTGCAAATTGTAAGAGAGCATTATCATGATTACTCATGATGACGTTTCTTTTTCACTACCATAGTGTCTAGTTTAGCAGCCTCAATACAAACACCATCTCTGATTCCTAAATTTACAAGTAAATTCTCTTCAATTCATCAGCACATAGTTCTAGGATGAAACTGGCCTCATTTCACTCAATTTGTGGAGAATCTTGTGCTCAAGTTATATGTCCAGCACTTAGAAGTCTAAACTCTGATATGCTTCTTCCCATTTAAGAATCTATAAAGCAACTGTTACCAGCTTAACTGTCCAGGGGGAATATCTGTTGCATCCTTTGTCCTACATAGTCACTCCTTTGTGAAGAGAACTTCACAAGCAAGCAGTTTTGGTTTTTATACTCTGATCTATCCCTCCATCCTCTTAATCTCTCTCTCAGTGCTGAACTTCATCATCATGTGCTTCAATAGTTTTAACAGTCCATAAATTATAGACAATAAAATGCCTCACATTTTCCCACCCACTCATTTGCCCCCTTTGTGTCCTTCATTGCCTTCAGGTTCTGTTCTTTGCTTACTCCTGCATAGACAACTCTGTCTCAGTGGATTTTGTTTCTTTTATTCAGGCGTTGACTCTTCAGTGTGCAAATTTCACCAAGCTAAACCTCTGTAGGGCTGAGTCAGCATTCAGTGTCATTTGTCAATTTCATTGATCACGCTCTGACCAACAGTATGAAGGAAGACTTGCAGAGTCAGCACCTAGCAACGGGCTTTTTCTAGGATTATACTGTAAGAACCTCCGAATTAAAAATAAAGAGCTTTCTGATTTCTCTAGAGTGAGACTTTCAAAATTAATTAAAAAAATGTCTCTCAACCCTCTTGCTTCATTCAACTGTAATTTTTCTTACTAATTACTTCTCATTTTCCAAAAGATGACTCTTCTGTGGAAAAGGAAATTGTACACTACATGTTTAAATAATTTTACATTTTATTCTATCTCTTCTTATAGCTCTATATCTGTATGAGTCAAACAAGAAAGCACTCCACATACTAGAGTATATCCCTGTTCCAGTTTTCGGAGGGGTGTGATCTAAGTTTAAAGAGGTATTTCCACTACTCTCTACCTTTCCCACCCCGCCCTTCTTTTACTTGCATTATCTCTGTAATCCATATAGGAGAGTGCATCTTTGAGAGACAGAACAAATGGTTGAGTTGGGGATAAATATGGTTCTTTCTCAACTATATGACAAAGAATCTATTTTATTTCAACTGAAGAAAATCTTTATTGCTTTTTGATTGCTACAAATTCTCCCTAGACTGAATTTATTTTCTTAGAGGATACAAATTTTATGAAGTGTAAAGTCTTTCCTAAATAGCTCTTCAATGAGTATTTACATGGGAGCTGGATTGAACAGTCCTTTTTCCTGCTTCTCTGTCCATTCTTTCTCTCCTCATATATATATACTCTAGACCAGGGGTATCAAACTCGTTTTCACCAGGGGCCACATCAGCCTCGCTATACATCAGTATAAATGTAACTGCTTCCTAAAATTATATTTGGCCCTTTGAAGGCAACCGTGAGGCTGATGTGGCCCCCGGTGAAAAGGAGTTCAACACCCCTTCTCTAGACTCTAGTCTCTGTTAGGAAGCAGTTCTGCAGATTCTCTGCAAAAGTGTCATCATTTTGTCACAGATAGAGGAGCTAAAGATTTGCATAATGGACAGTCATCTATCTTATATTTTCACTTCCTGAATGCTACTGCACCAACAATTCCATGTGAAGTGAATGCAATTTTTTGTAGACAGGATATAAACTCTATGCGTTATCTTCTCCTCCCCATTGTTCTCCTATCTTTTGCTATTTAATGGGATTCATGCTTGAAGAGAGGTGGAGTTAAGATCTGGGATTGTGCAAGCATTATTTTATGCCTAATTTTGTACAATGTAGTGATTAAAAAAAATGTATTCCATTGTCATCCTTGGCAATGATATTATAAAGTATATAAATGCTCACTTAGGGAGTAATTTTGAGTATTGTTCTCTCTGAGGACACCATAAACCCCAAGCCTGCAACCCTTTCTTTAGAGACCTGAATGTGTGTTTTCATTACTGAATTCAGCAGTCATGAAGATTCTGTGCTTTGTGGATGATCAGAATACTTTATTGGTCTCTTTCCTTTTCTTCGTGTAATACAGAGCTCTTTTGGAGGATCACCCTGGCAAAGTTTGTTTCACTTGTTGATGCTCATTTACCAGGCTCATGATCAATAGAAGTGGTGATAGTGCTGCTGCTTTGGAAGAGGACTTAATTCAAGTGGCTGTTCTAGTAACAAATGAGTAAAGTAGTCATATATGGTATAGCATCTCACTGAATTAACTGACTGAAATGTAAACTCCTTTCCTTCCAAACTGTATTTTGCAATATAAAAATCAAAACAAAAATTAATTTTGGTTTAAAGATGACAAAAATGCCTTTCACTCTATAATGTTGATTATCAGTATTTGCAAAGAAAGGGAACATGGGCACATGGAAATGTTACCACGTTATTTAGATTTTACACAAAACTCTAGCATCTGGCTCTTTTCAGTGTGGTTTTGGAAAGATGTCCTTTTTTTTTTATGTAGATCATCCGCTATGCTCTTTACCTGAACAATAATATATGAGCATCTTCCAAGATGCCTACACTTCTACAAGATTTAAATACTATTTAATCTATATTTTGAAGATTTGTACATCCCCTTTCATCATTGTGCTTCTACATATTACAAAAATAGAAATGTAACAACAATAATACTAATTATATAATTTTAGTCTTCCAAATGGCAAGGGAAACTCGTTATTAAAAGTTGCTATATATATCTTTAAAAAATTACATATTCTTCCTTTGTTTTATGTCTCAGCAGACTTTGGAAGGAAGGATAGGAAAAAAGCAAAACTGAACATTGATTATAATCAGGATGGCTGTCAGGATCCTGAACTCCAAGTCTTAAGTTCATATACTAGATGTAGTTCTTATAAAACACTTTGTTTACCTCTGCTCATTACTTACTTGTTATGATGGAATCTGGCACCTTTGGGAAGGTGAGGTCACAAATGAAATTTGAAGGTAGTTATGGTGCTCAGTCTGTATGTTACCATATACTACTCGAAGTGAAATGTGAGAGAGCTTTGTCATGAAACAGGATGGTTAAAATAGCTCCTTGCTAAAGTTCCAAATTGAGGCACACGTTTTCTTTTTTAATACTGAAAATAGAGTCCCCTTGAATCTATGGAAAACCAAAACATATTTGAAATGTGAAGCTGGGAGTCCTATGATTTATTTTTCTGAAACTTATTTCTTTGTGAGAAACACATAGATACATTTTTCCCAGATGAATTCGACAGTATTTTATTCAGGCTGTTGAAGGTTTTCACATACTCATTTTGTTGTTTGCTGTATATTCCTATGACAATACTTTTTTCATTAAATGAATGTCCTAATCAGAAGAAAATATTTGATGTGACATCCAGATAATTACCAGAATTACCAGAATGTCTCCTTGTCTGTACATTTGATCTTATTACCTTACTAAACCCCATCTCCATACCTTTCCTGAATGATAACCAGACATCGCTGCTGTGTGTTTATGACTTAAAGTTATAGAGAGTAGATTCATTGAGTTAGGGTGCAGGGGAGGAATGTTTGGGGTTTCTGTTGTTGTTAAAAGGAATGAAAATACAAAATAATATGTCCCAAATATTCTTGGTTTTGTGAATGACTCTCTGCTAAGCAAAATTAGCACAGCTCTTAAGTGCTAAATGAGCAGGAAACATACCTTCAGTTTAACAAGGAGATTTGTTCTGTTTTTATAAAACTTTGGCTTGTGTGCTATGCATATTATACACCCATGCCTTGTGCTCTTAGGCGTTGAATGTTTGTCTGAGTCAGATTAGCATCTGACTCAGTAGAGTCACAGAAACAAGAAAATAATCTGCTTTTTAATAATTTACCAAAAATGTGGTACCCATGAGACAAAACTCTATCATTAGAGGTTGTGGCTTTTAACTTTTTCTTTAGTTGTTTCCCTACAATTCTGATGCATTCAGGAGTGAGATTAGTTTCTTTGCCATGTTAGGTACTCATTGCAACTAGGTGAAAGGAAGAAGTATTGCCGAGCTGTAGAAACTGGATGAGGCATGTGCCTTTTGTTGGTCCCTTGTCTAGGCTGTCTTTGCACTTTTACTTTCCCTGCCCTTAGGAAATATGCCTCCTGTCATCTTTAGCAATTTTTGCACTTCTAGCAGTAGATTGTCAGTTGCCTTTCTTGTTTTATGAATCTGATGTCCCTACATACTAAAATCTCAGGGACATGACAGATAATATCAGCCGTGAAGAAGGTCTTTCCATCTGTGTGCTGTGATCTCAAAAGCCAGATCCTTTCCCACAGAAACCTTCAGAGAGCAACTGTGATACTGTTCCAAGAACACAAAACCACAAAAAATGGCATAATGTACATGTTTTATTCCATAAATGTTGCATTAAAGTTGAAAGTTTAATAAACTTTTGCTAGTTGCCTTTGTTTACAGTAAAGAATTTACTGTGTTTGTTTGTTTGTTTGTTTCCTTTTTTTCTCTCCTGAGTAATTTAATTACCTATCAGAACTGAAAGCATGAAAGAATTGTGCTGCAAGGTTCAGTTGATTTTTAAGTAACCAGACTGGATCTTAGAAATAGCATTCTTTTGAATAACAAATACCAACGTGAAACAGAGAAAACAGCTAAGCTATAACAAGTATTAAGATTAGGAAATTCAGATGAACTAAAATTCATCTGAGTTCCACACAGAGTTCACTCCCCAGCTTTCTCCCACTGAAATGAGTGTCCAGTAGTCTACTGACTACCGAGATCAGTCCCAGATTCATACCACAGAGTCTGCTGTGTTACTACAATGCCCCCTTCTAATAATGAGTGGTAGGACATGCAAAGCTTGATATAATGATATCCTGAGATATTTGCAGAGAGAGAAATGAAGAAGATGCATACTGTAACCTGAGGACTGCAAGGACAGCATAGTACAACAGTGGTAAGAGATGGTCAGTAATAACGAGAATATACAGTTGGAAGGTATTGTGCAAATGTTTTTTCTTAGTCGTTGCAGGCTTTTCTGTGCTGAATGGTTCACATCTCATTTTCTGTGACAAAGAGTAGTAGCTGCAAGGGATCTCTAAGCTAATTTTGGGCTCCAGATTCGAAGACATAGTTCACTGTTGTCTCAATCCAGATTTACTCAAGTATAAAACTGGAAGGATGCAGTGATAGCTAGAACTGAAATCTGTGGTACAGGATGAATGACTAGATGAGAATCTTAAATAGTAGGTTAACTGTAAGGAAACTTGGTTGGATTTGGCATGTTGCCATTTTATAATAATGAAAGTCTGAAAAAGCTACTGAAGAAGGAGCTCTGAAAAATTATTTCAAAGAAGCAGATGAAAATTTCCACAAAATCTCATTGTTCACAAAGAGCAATATTTGTCTAAATATCTGAAAGGAATCTGGGATTTTCAAAGCCACAGACTTTTGGCAGTTCGCTTGTTTTACTCCCATTAGATCAGAGCTCAGCACTAGTAAAGAATAAAGCAGCAATAGAAAGGAGAGCAAGCAGCATCATATTTTCCAGGTCAGTTTTTTACTCATAAGCAGTGAATGAATTTAATAGTTGAAAATGGAAACAGGAATTATGTCTCATCACATCTGGACACTGTGGTTCTCCACCTACTGTTTGATTAAGATGTCGTCCTTAGCTCTTGAATCTGCAAATGCCAGTCCCTTTTTGGGCATGACCAACAATTATATGATGATAAGATGACTTTTTTCGAAGAGATTTACAGTCCTATTACATGTTCTCTCTCATATGGGCTATAAAAGAAGTAAAGCCTAAATATTAATCTCGAAAACATGTCAGTTATTATTTTTGATTATTAGAGAAACTTGCAGTCTTGTATGTACCTGATTTTTTTTCTTAAAATCATTAGATGTGGAATATGCGTTGTGGCACTTTAGAGTGTAAGAGTTGGACTGCCACAGGCTGCGTGTTTTCATTGACTCGAAGGCTCTGAAAGAATCCTCTTTCGTGGCAGCAAAATAAATGTGGAGTTCAAACAAAAATGTGTTAGGTCTTGAATTTTTTTTTTTAAATTTTATTTCTTGCTGTGCATAAGACATGCAGGATCAAAACATTAATTAATGCATAAGGTCATCCCTTTCTCTTGAGTTGCAGTGACAGAGACTATGATATCTTGTGAGTGGTTAAAATGACTATCAGTGTTACAAAGCCAAACCTATACTTCTAAGTATAGATCTTCAGTTGATTTCTTAATGCAAAGTAATTTCTTGATACAAAGTCACTGCATACCTTTAAATAATATTTAAATACTCTGTTAATATTATTGACAGTTAAACAGAGATTGAAATGCTGCTGATCTTACAAATTTAAATAATAATAATATACAAAAAAATTGCTGACACAAATGTATTAGAAACAAACCTATATAAAGGAGCAGTTAACCCAGAACTATTGTGAGATATATTATATATTGTTTGACATACTTTCATATGAGCAAGCAGAAGTACCTCATCCTTTAGACTGTGGTAATGTGCCTTATTGTTAAATTCAATAGGAAAAGCTATTCATACTGTAGTATGATTGAAAAGAAAATTGAATCCTTTTGATGTTATAAATGTGTCTATTACTGCATGTGCACACAAATTTTCCATGGAAATTATGGTGAAAGTAGTGATTCTCCTAGAAAAATGCATTAGTGTTGACATGTTCAATTTTAGCCACATCAGAATATAAATACCCTTTAACCATGGTCAAATTGTTGGGCATGTATATAGTGTATCTACATAAGTCAGTTGTCTGTCGAAAAATACATATTCCTGTAGTCCAGTTATGTTCTCTGTTTCAGCTGAAAAGGAATTGAAAAACAATGACTCAAACATATCACTCTTTTCTTACAATATTGTGTTTTAAAATATTTCAGTATGTGAAGTGTGTTTTATATAGCTGTTCGTGATTACTTTTAATTTTGAAAAACCACAATATACTTAGCAGGATTTTGGTTATGAAGCAAATCATATGTGAGAGGTTGACTGTCCATTCACTTGCATGGCAATTGGTTCTGTGTATGAAGTGCTAAATTTTCCTCCTAACAGAGATAGTCTATGCTCCTTTGCATTGACAATTGAATTTAAAAAAAAGAGTGTACCAAATAGCTAAAGATTTATGGTAGTGGCACTTCCAAAGTTTTCAGTTTGTCCAGGATCATAACTAGAAAAGACAAACGTTTTTTTCTATCTATGAACCCTACTGATTGCTGTCAGCTAAAATTACACACACTGTTTTAAAAGGTATCACTCAATGCACTTTGTATATTAAGGTACATTAAGTTATATGGCATAATGCAATAAGAACTAACCTGACATAAGCAGACATGAAAACATTATGTATACTGCATTGTAATTATATAAAAGCACCAATGTTTTTTAGGAGGGAAAACTTTAATTCTTCAGAGCTCACTTGGTATAGCTACAGCAGTAATACTTCTGTTGCTTTAACCCAATGAAAAGTACACAACATATGTTGCCTTGTTTGTTGCTTTGGCGTGTTTTTTGGTAGTGTTTTTTTGTTTTGGTTTGGTTTTTTCCAGGCTCAGTGGACAGAGACTTAACTTGCCGAGTGTTCTAGCAACTTCATAAAATGATAGAAATCTAAAAGGGAACTCAGGCTTGCAGTTCCATATTTAGATGACAGACAATTTTACTTAATAGCTGTAGAGTTAGAATCTGTCCTAACATCAGTTTCTCATGCTACTGCAGTGTGATTTTTTTTCCACTAGAGTAATGGAACTAGTTACATGAATGAGATAGTGCTTCAAAGAGTTTCTCTTATTGTGCACTTGCATATAGCAGTATCTTGAATATTTTTAATTAAGAAGTATTTATTTTAAGGTAAAATTTAGATTGCTTTTTTTTTTCTTTTCTTTTTTTTTTCCCCCCCTCTAGATGGCTGAAGAGCCAGAGCAGTAAATGTTTTTTAATTTAAGTGGATGATTTCATATGCTGGACCCTAATACAGTTGTTTGGGTTCTTTCAAGTGAATTATCGATCTTCTAACATTTAGGACATATGCATGAAAAGGTCTTTTCAAATTAATAAGAATCCTGATAATTTTCCTTGTCTCTTAGGGCAGAATGCTGGAAAAATTATATCATTAGCTGGTCTAACTTTTCCCTACATTACTATTTTGATGTTTAAAATCAAACACTGAAATCAATGGAACAGAAATAGAAGAGTGATACAACGTTAAAGTACAGAACAGTAGAAGAGGTTAGCTGGTAATGCAATTCCGGTAATGCAAGCAGCAGTCTTTCATAGTAAATCCCTGAAATTCCTATTTAGCACAGAAGAGAGCTGCCATCAAATCACAGAAATAAATACACTAAGAGGGAAGGAACTTTGCAAGGACTATACCAAGAATGGAAAGAGTTGATTTATTTTACAGTAAAATGTGGATTCTTCTGACAGAACACAGGCTGCCTTCAATGTTTTGGATCCTTGTAAAGCAAGGAACTTGGTCATTAAATTATTTTTAACACTGTAACCTCTGAACTCTGCTTCTGATTTGGACAGTGATAATAATTGAAACTCAGTTTATTGCTTAAAACTCAGTGGAGTCATCTATCAGTATATGAGAAAAAGTGAATCTGGATTTACAGAGATGGCTTTGTCTGCAGCGAAACAAATGATTGTAATTACAATTGCAAAAGAAGAGGGAAGATTGAAAATTACATTATTATACTGATCATTGATATCCTTTGTTCTAAATCGCTGTGAATCTTTAGTTTAGCTGGAGGAGGAAAGATTAAAAGTATTTCTCTCTGCTCTACCGTTTTTTGAAAACTAGGAACAATAGGATTTTCAAACGTGTTTTAATGACTGGGAAGAGCGAGTTATTTTGATGTTTAATAAATCATGTGCTCTTAAACACTTAGGAGTTTTCCATGACCATGTTCTTCTTTCCCCACCACTCTCTCCCTTCTCGCCCCCCATCTGTCCTTCAGTTTCTGTTTCCGTTAATCTCTACAATAGTTCACAGTCTTAGTAGCAAGTAAGAAACCATTGCTGAACACAGATAATATTGACAATTATTTTAGCAATGTAAGTTTAAAGATCCTCCTTTATTGCAAGGTGTGCGTAGGTGTTTATTTAAGTAAATAAATTACGATAGTTTTCAAATGAAATTTCTGAATATACTTGAAAGAAAAATAAATTGTTTAACAAAAAATAAACCTCAAGAAACATTGTACGCAATAACTACCTACAATGGCTTTCTTCAAAAATGTAAACTTATAACTTGAAATCAAAAATTTTGGCTTTATGTGCATATTCTGAAATAGTACCATATCTGCAGGAGCAACCTATTGGGCATTTTGGCATGTTTAAAAAGCAGAAGTCCAGATCTTCAAATAAGATATACGTAGTCTTTTTCAGAGTGAAAATTACTTTATAGAATCTAGTTCTTCCTGGTGCTCTGAGTTTGTTAGGCTCTCAGTTACAGTTGAAATACTCTATAACCATTTCGAAATATTATGATTCCTCCAATACAACGATAATTAAAAATCTTCACTATAGTCAGTTATCTAAGATATAAATTTTCTGCTGTAGTAGCTGAACACCCTTCATAAAATTAAGCATATGAATCTCTTCCTTTTAACCCTGCCAGCATAGACAAACTATAAAGTTATTATCATAATTTGAATGTAAAATATAGTGATGGGTACATATTATATAAAGCATTAGTATACTGATATTTTGGAAGATTATTATGTACTTTTCTTTGTTTCCATTATTTAATTCCTCCCTCTCATTTCCCTCCTCCATCTTTCCATGCTCATCAAGTAAGTTTGTGTATCTTTTCTAAATTGTTCAAAATCCAAGTATGGGTGGATATATTTACACAGAGTGAGTTACAGCTGGATGCATTCCTATGTCAACATGTGCCACGTTGATTTCATATAAAGTAGATCATTATCCTGTGTGGCATAAATAGTATTACCAGACTGATATGATTAAAGCCAGTGAGTCATTAATTAGCATCTAATTAAAAGAGACTAGAAATGTGTCCATGTACATCAGCTATTGTGTTATATTTTCCTTCACAGAGAAAAGGGATTCAAGCTTGCATGATAATGTGCAAGTTATACATCTTGTTATACATTGTATATAATATAGTGAGGGGTGTGTAAGTCTGAGTATAATTTGTTAACTTTGCTGCAAAATTCTGCATTACATCAGCAGAAATGAAACTCTAAGTTATAAGAAAAATATAATTTGCAAGGGATATCTAAAAATGCAAAAAAGCATTTATCTGAACACAGTCCATGTAGATGTTTTATTGTTGTGTGACTACACTAAAACACATGAGCGATTTAACTGTTAATACACATGGAACAGAAACACAGTCTTTTTGTGTTTGAAGACATTTGTAAAGTAAAATGACTCTGGGGGAGTGGAAGAAACTGTGTGTACAATGAACCCAGTTAAGCCTAGATTGGCTCCTTACTTTTCACTGTCGATTATTAATAAATCATAATGGTCTCAAATAGTGATGGCAATTCAGAAGAATTCCATGTAGATGAATCACAAAGCATGGAGACAAGGGTTTAAGAAAATCCATAAAGTGTGGGCGAAATACGTATACTAGGCCAGACTGAGTATTTCAGTTTGACAGATTTGCTTGAATATGAATTAATCAGAGTTTTACAGAATTGCATGATATACACTCATAGTTTCTTAATAAATCATTTGATTTTATTCCTCTGTTAAAAATGCATTGTTACTATACATTTAAGACTGTGTAAATGAAACTGCAGTCAGAACATTATTAGCATTGACAATTTCTTTTTCCAACTTCAAGAAAATGCTTTAAACTTGGTTTTGTCTTTCGTGTTTGAAGCCCATACTTGACACTTACATCATAAATGTTGGTGTGAAGCCTGGAAGGTTTTTCACAAATACATATTTCAGAAAAGTTCTAATGAATCATGATTTCCATCAGTTTTTGAACTCCGATAATGATGCATCAGAAAAAGTTTTGTGGGAAGGAATTAATCCCTTGTTCAAAGCAGAATATAGGATTATTTTGCATCACCACCCACGTTTTCAAAAATTATATTAGAATCTTGCCTACAGATTCGTGGGTGCAGAAAGCAACATGTAAAAATTGAACAACTGAGACCTGTAGAAAGTAAATTATGCTAATCCCCACAATGTAGGCATTAACCCACTTAAGTGGTTATCTTTGGACATCTTTGTCCAAAATGTGGGGGTTTTTTGTTTGTTTGGAGTTTTGTTTGTTTGTTTTTTCTGTCATTCCCTACTGTGTCTGGGTTTCCCTTTGCACATTATGGATGACTTGTAAAGTTTCTATGAAGCCTCTAATTACTAATGCTGTAATTTTAGACTAGTATATTTTTTTTGTTCAGGGGTTCTCAAAGTGATTCCCAGGCATTAATTACTTAAGCTCATTAAATTCATGTTAGGTATAATAGGTATCTTTATTCCAAGTTATATTTTTCACATGGATAACTTAAGCCCAAACTACAAAGACATTAAGTTTAAGCTCAGTACAGTGCCTTGCTCCTCTGTGTTGAACCTTCTGATAAAGTTTTAAATTTTTTCATGTAATGAATAAAAAAAAAATCAGACTGAGTTTCAAAATTTCACAGAGCAGAAAATTAGCAAGTCTAAGATTTTGCTGTTTCTTCAGAGCTTTGATACCTCAGTTGGGGCTGTAACGAGTTATACCTGTCCATTTAATATAGAGTGCCAATTTCAGGGTTAGTGTCTACACTTTTTCTTAGTCGTAGTGGATAAGAAACACTTTCCTTTCAGGAGAAGAAAGAATAGAGGAGGCACTTGCCCTGGAAAGTGAAACAACTTAAGGTCAATTTACAGTCTAAGGTTCTTCAACCAGGCTGGTTTGAAGAGGCTTGTCATGAAAGTCATTCTACTCTGTACTATCAGGAACAAGAAAGCATGATCTTCTAGTTTAATGGTCCTAGAGCAGTCTCTGTATTTTCTATGAAGAAGTCTTTGTCATCACATATCTATCTGACTAATCATCTATTTATATAAAAAGATAAGCACAACCACCTCCCTGTAGTAAAATAAAAGTAGTAGGAACAAATGCATTTTGTAGGTATCCTTTCCAGGTTTATTAGAACCTCAGAGGACACTTGCTTTGCTGTAATCCTCAGGCCTAGTTTCTGGATCCAAAACATGCTTAAGCAAGGTTCAGGTGACAGAAGAAGTGTCCTAGTGTTTTAAAACCAGAGTAAGATGCATTTTTTGAATAAAAGCATTCCCAGAGTTAAACAGTTGTGAGGAGGTTGGTTTGGTTTGTTTTGTTTCTAGTACCCTAGGGGAAGACTGCATTTAGGCAACTAAATTCTGCCCATTCTACTGTAAGTGCCATAGCTTTTGACTGGGCTTAATTCTAAATTACTTTCAAAAAGAAGGGCAAGGCAGCAGTGGCATACTCAGAAATAAAACTGTTTACTGTCTTGACGTCTTAATCACTGGAGTATTTCCATTCAAAATCCCCAATTCTCGTCTTTAATTACTAAGCCATTGTAGTTTTTTTGTAGTACATTGTAGTACAGTAAGTGCTGTGATTTTTGTCAGACATCAGTTAGGCAGAGTTGCCTATCTTAATAGCTGTATAATTCTGCCTTTCCCAAGAAAACAATAGTTCCATTATAGCCAGACTTGGAAATTTGTTCTTGTTTGTGGTTCTGGTTTGCTTGCTCTGAAACCTAGGAATTAGATGGCTCTTCTGACTTCACATTCCATTTTTTTAGCTTAACCCACCACAGCAGCATTTTCAATCTCTCATCTGAAAAATGTTATTATTGGCCAAAGTTAAGCTCTTCAGAGTTTCCAGAGACTGTGAAGATCTGAAAGATATTGACAAATTTGACAAATGGCATGAAACCCAAACTCTGAGAAATTTGGAATTCAAGTTGGGGGTTGGGGGGGTGGGCAGAAATTAGGGCTTGGAATCTTTGTAGCTGAATCGCTAAGTGAAAGATATGGCTTTGTCCCAACAAGCACACATTATCACTGAGCTGCAAAATGTATTGTTTTGTTTTCAGAGAAAACTAGCAAAGTCTTATGATAAGTCATCTGATACAGAGAAATACACCTACTATCCCAAAATGAGAATTCAAAATCAAATGGAAATCATTGCTTGTTATAAATATTATCTTTTTCATACTGATTTTTACTTTGTAAACCAGAAAGTTGAAAGTAACCATGAAGGGTGTAAACCACAGAAACAAAATTGGCAGACTTCATGTAGATGCAGTTCCCTACTTCTGGGATGCAATTCATGGAAACAGTAGCTTTGGAAGTACTGCCAAGGTAAGCTTTAAAGTAGGTATGTATGTAATTTATATTTAGGAAAAAAAAAGAAAAGTGAAAATAGGGTGTGAGAGATGCATGTTCTCATGAAGAACATAGAAAGAAACCTATGCTTCAAATATGTGATTTAAAAACTTGTTTGATCTATGCCTACAATATAGTATGTTAGATTCTGTGACCTCTTCAGTTGTGTCAGACGGATAGGTTTCTGTGGACTAAGAAACATTAAGTATCCTACGTTAATGCCTACATATATATCCTTGCCCCACAGCACTTTTATAGTAGCCATACAATAGTTCTGCCTCATTCACTGTAAGATTATGTGGCTTGAATTATTTCACGTTTATTGTGGAATGTACAGGACAGGAGAATGGTGGCTGATGTATGGAGCAGTGGTTGGCACTCTTGTCTTGTTCACACACAAAAGCTTGGACCTTTTTCTAATTATCATATTTAGTCTTACTAAGGGTACAAGAAATATAGCTGAACATAGTTCACTGTGTACAAGTAGCACCCAGGAAAGTTGATAGCTAACATGTTTAGTAACCTTTCCACAGTTGTTGTTATATCAACAGTCTGAATAATGAATGAGAAATTAAAGCAGCTAGTCCTGGTGTCATGTGCCCTGGGGTAGGGCAAAGTCAGGGAGGCTATAAAATAGGTTGCACTTGTTCACAGGCCTGTGTAAAACTGATGTGAGAATTTAATTAGGCCCAAAGTATCAGTAGAGAGAGGAATATAAGGAGGAATATACATTGCTTGTTGCTAACATGTAAGAAAATTAGCCTCCTTAAGTGTCTTTTTACACTAAATTTGGGAAACAAATTGTAGTTGATTAAATCAGTGATAAAATGTAATTGTATTCTAGGTGTTTCAAGATGCCAAGGAAAATTCTTTCAGGGAAATATCCCTTAATATACATACAGATGCAGGTTTTTCCATTGAAATCCATGAAGCTGTGGGCACTCAGCATCTCCTAAGGGACTGCACCGCCACCTCACAGCGAGGGTGTCTAATTGCCTTTCATCTCACTGAAGTTTAAATAGAAGGTGGTACAAATTACTTTGTTTCTCGTCAGTCATCAAGCTGTTTATTGCAGCAAATGAGTCATGCCCCTGTATTTCTGCCATACTAGTTCAGAGGTCTACAGGTGTGATACCAACAATCAGATATCTTATTATAGCCTGTAGGTGTAAAATTATTTTTCTTTCTTTGCATTCCTGCATAGATTTCATTTGCATTTTTTCTAGTATGCTTTCGTATCCATCATCAGAATTCTCAGTATTGATTACCAGCTTTTGTTGTTGTATGTTGCTTTTCTGCTGTTTGGTAGAGTCTATTTTTAATATTGCTTCTGACTACTGCATGTGCAGGCTTGTCTCAGCAGTTCAATCCTGAGTGTCATGCATTCAATTAAACAGGGTATTTTATTTTATTCAGGAAGACTGCAGTGTGGCTAGCTCAGTAACTGAGTGAGTAAGAAGGAAGGCAGGCAAATATTTCTCTTGAAAATGGCATAACATCTGCAGCCAAATGTGAAAAGATCACAGGATTAGCTTTTCTTTAACACTATTATTTCCTTTCAATAGAGTGTAAAATTTGGAGGGATGAAGTTTAATACTGGGTGTTACTGCAATAAGATTGGTTTTGCATGTGTGACATAGCAGCAATAAATTTGTATATCAGTTTTGGATAATACCACTTTGATATATGCATTTTAGGCTTTTTTGTGAGTTCTTATATAAGACCATTTAAGGCATGCATTTTCAGGTGCATATATACTGATCTATGTGTAATACTTTGAAAGCTTTCAATTTCAAACAACTCTTTTTTCCATACGTTTGAAGTTTTTGACTTCACTCGGACACGGAATTTTGAATGTAGAAAAAATAATTCAGGTGCGATTAAGAAGAGTTTAAAATTACACACTTTATGCTACAAGTATGGTATTAACAAAATATGCTCACATGAGCAGCTATTACTTAAGTTGTAAACTTTTAAGAAGCACCCAGTGACTTAGTAGCCAGTGACCTGTTTTTGAAAATGACTTTATAGATTTAAGATCATAGCTATGTTTTCTTTTTAACTTTACCTAAAACATGCTCCTGAGGCTCATCATCAGTATTGCCTCATCATCTTGCCAGCATTATGAACCCACTGAAGTAAAAATAAATGGATGTATTTTAAATAGCTTAAATAATAAGGTTTTGCCAGCTTGACTCATGTTGGCTGAAACTAGTGATTGAGTGTTCCCAGCAGTAAGCCACTGTTGGAGCAGGGGGGACAGAGCTTGGATGGTGGTGTGCGAAGTAGCTGAGGACTCCAGTTTATACCCTCTCACCTACCCCAGCTAAAGATGGAGGACTGCATATGCCCATGACATAGAATACCTTTGATTTACTAGAGACCTAAAAAACTGTAAAGACACTATGGAAAATAGGATTTGGATTAACAGATTTTCCCACAGGAAACAGTCTTGCTACAAGAGTTAGTCATCCAAGTAGGACATATTCCATTACATATATTCAAATTTAAATTTTGAATGTAAAATATCAAATGGTCTATGTAATAGTATAACTAATAGTTTACAGGTGATTAGAACATTGACAGCTGTTACTGTACATACAGACTACTAACTATACCCACAATCTGAGTCTGCATTACAGTTAATGGCCATTCAGTAGCAGTATTTTCCACTGGAATTTAATTGCAGGTTAAATGGCAGGAAACTGGTGATGTAAAGTTCATAGGTCCAAAAAAATTAAACAGAACAAGACAAGCTTAATGTCTACATACAGGACTAGTTAGCTGAACATTTCTTGTATGAACTACCTAATTCCACCTAAGTGGAAGTGATGTTTCCGAGTGTAATTTCATTAAATAATGCAGCCCTACTTACATCAAACTTTCAGACAGAAATACAGGAAGACCAGACATATTAGTATAAGCTGTTTCTCATGATAAACTTTTCTCAAGCTGTATTGTATTTTTCAACCTTAATAGAAGTTGAAAAGTATGACTTTTTCTCAACAACAGATTGCTGCCTTCAGATAAGGATAATGCATTGTCAAGAGCTGAACTAACTCCTGCTGGTGTATTAATTAATACCACCACCTGGATCTATCAACAGCAAGACAGCTAGATTCACACCAGGGGATAAAAAACAATCTGCACCTTGTCAGTCCTGCCACACCGGGAGTAGTCACAGGTCTGCAGCCCCTGGTAATTACTCACTCGGGTCTTCACACTGCCTGCATTTCCATTTTGATTGTTGGCATTGCACAGTACTGCCTCATCTGCCTAAAAAGGTGGGAAAAAGTGAACAAAGTATGTCAGGCCTGGTAATTACACCACTGTCACCTCTCACTCTTCCAGCTATTGGACCCCATCAGTAAAATGATAGTTGTCAGTCTCCTGTTAACTGTTTCATTAAAAGGGAATGATTATGTTGAGTGAATGAGTTGACACTAAGAATCAACATGTTCTGAGCAGCTGTGAAAACATTTAGAATGGATTTATGTACCAAGAGTCTAAGTGGAATGAGAAAGAAAAACTGCAGGTTGAACAAATTAATAAAAAAGGGAAAAAATGTTAATTCAAATTAATTTTTTGTGGTTGGAAGAATGGGTTCAAATTAATGAAAAGAAAATAAACCTGTATTTTTAAGGTTCTGCATATATTGAACAGAAAGCACCTATAAAATCATAAATTAAACACCACTGAGAGAGATTCTCTGTGCCAGCAGATTTAAATTTCTAATATATATTCCACATTTTTTTTAAAGTATTTTTGGTTTTCATCTGTTGGTATCAAACAGACCATTTATTTCAGGACAGGAGAATGAAATGTCGATGGTTTGTGCATGAAACAGAAAAACCAGGCTAAGCATATGTCAGCTATTCTGACCTGTATTTAAGGACTGACAGCATAACTCAGTGCATGCTCTTGTTGCGGATTCCATGGGGTGAATCCACAATGTTCATTAAAACACACTCATTTGGATTTGTTAATATAGAAAGTATCACATCAAAACGGATTTACAGTATAGCTGACAAGCTGATTTGGGAGAATGTGACAGTGGTATGATTAGAGAACTTCAGACATGTTTCTACTTTGTTTGCTGAATTCTTTTAAATTGAATAATACAAAAGGAACCTGTTTACAATGTTGATACAAGCAGTGATAAGACATATATGGAGAGACAGATGTTAAAGAGGATCTTGCTTTAAGGCTATGAACATCTTCATCACTTGTGGGATGTTGAAGGAGACAGAGAAGGAGGTCTTTGTGAGTCAGAAATCCATTATAAGACTATTAAGGTTGGTGCTGTTTATTTTCCTTATCTTAACAGAATGAACTGTCAGGTGAAGATGAGCTATCAGTAGTTTAGATATATGTGGAAAATGCAGCCTTGCAAGCATCATGAAGATAATGATGGCTAGATACTACTTAGTGAGCACTTACTGGTGTTTGTAACTCAAAAGGATCACCTGTTGTAGCAAGAAGAAAATAATTCCAAATTTATAGTCACCTTGAAGTCCAAGGTATCTTCTGCTCATTCCAGTAATCAATAGAACTTGTGTATCTGTTATATTTTATCAGAGAAAATGTAATATAGATATTTATAGCCAGTTCTTCCATACTTACACTACAAAGAACAACTGCCTAACAAACCAACCAAGCACAAGGGTTACTGTGAACTCCAGAGCAGAATTCAGATGCCCATAATGTCCATTTCTCATATGTAGCTTTATTATTATTGTTGTTGTTGTTATGAAGCACATATATTTAAAATTTCTGCAAGCAATGTTCCTTATGATGGTCAAAAATGCAAGTGTGTTGAATCACAACATTTCAAAAGGTTCAAAGAGACCACATGGCTTTGATGGAGGGACAGCATTTTCTAGCGATATCTTTTCCCAAATCATTGTTTGAGCAACACTTAGATTCCCATTTTGTGCCTTTATTCTCATAGGTAAACTCAGTGAAATAATATCTGTACAGGGAGATGTGCAGGAAACAGCTAGACAGAAAGATCACACACAGTTTGAAGGGTTTACTCCAAAATATTCCAAAGAGCAAATAAGTTTTTTCTCTCTGCCATGATGTCTGCAGCAACCTGGTATGGATCAGTTCATTATTCAGATAAACTAGATTTTTAACCTTACAGCACTTTTATTGTCAGTTCTACAAAGCATCTCCTACGTGCCTTAGTATGAGACGAAAGTTGAAAAAACAATGTTGAGACAAGGACCAGCCTTTCAAACAAAATAGAATTTGCAGTTGAACAGAATTGTTAAATCTGTACAAAGATTTCCCAAATAGTCATACTGGGATGTGCCACTGAGTAGAGGACACTAATACTCAGTGCTTGGCTTTCTGTTTGTTTCTGTTGGAATTTCTGTGATTGAACTAAAAGTCCTCCTTGGAGAAACATGTCTCTCTGTGTCAGCTTTCAAAATCAACAATAAAGGGGTTCACACTGCAACTCCCTCAAATTCTGAGAGACAGCTGTTGGGAGATCATTAGAGGTTAAAGGGTTTTAACTTTGGGAGTTTCTTTTATTTTGCTGAAGATTTGCTAGACTTCAGTAGCTTCTGCCAACTGTAAATCAGAACATCTGGCAATCAGTGTATGGAGTGTAATGAATTAAAGAGAAGGGAGAACGTGTAGCCCTTCACTGCTTTGGGTGTGGAAGACTTCTATGGAGTTGGAAATGAGGCATGTGTTGTTTCTTATGCCATATTTTCAGGCTGTTTTTTTGCTCAGGGGGGCTGGGATGGTTGGTGTTGCTTTTAGGGCCTGTAACATTTGTGCTTCAAAATACCATGTGTTATTAAATCTCTGTTGCCCACTGTTAATTAGGAGGATGACAACTAAACCAGTAAATTGATAGGTGCATTATTGGTTTATTCCTAGTGTGTTTTTCTTGTACCTGGTGCCACAGTAACCAGCTGTGTATTACTTTGTGTTTACACAGTGCCAAACCAAGGAATTAAAAAAAATGCCAAAAGTAATAGTTAAACAAGACCTTTCAGCTAAAAATGGTTGATGCAAAATAAATGAAAATTGGCAAGCCTTCCTGAAATGCAATTTAAATTCATACAACAGAATTCCTTTATGTGATAATTTACAGAAAGGTAATGTTTATTTCTAATGTCAAGTTGCATAAACTGTAGGTACATTGCTCTAGCTGTGTCTCTATTCTAAATAAATGTTATGTTTGTGTATCTATTCCTTTTTAAAAGCAGCAAAATAAATAGGCTGGTTAGAAGCCCATACTGTGACAGCAGTTGTGTGGCCAAAGGTGCTACTCATTCTAGCTCAGTTTTCTGTTAACTCTTCCATTCAACTTCTTTCATAATCTTCAGCCACTTATGTATCATTTAGTACAAGACATATGGTGGTAATGTAGTACTTAACATCCTCCTTTTCTTTCACCTCATGTTTTTGTGTGATAGAGATTAAATAGTTTTTGAAATAATTTTGGAATGATGGTTGCAAACCAGATACAGTAAAGTGCCAGAGACAGTAAAATTACTGCATCACAATACTGGCAAATAATTTTAAAAACTGAGACATGACTTTCAATTTTATTTTGGTTTGAAACCTACTAAGGTTAATGAGTGGGTCTTCTCTTGTCTTCTCTCATCTTGTAATTGCTGCATCAGGTCACAAACCCTTATATAAAAAGTCATATAATAGTAATAAAAAAAGCTCTCAACTTGAACCAGATGAGTCAGTATTTCTACTGTAGCAGAGTGTGGACACTGCTTTTTTTAAACCAATGTGTAAGACATCAATATGCTCAGAAAAAGGGGAACATGTCCTTTTCATCAAATGTTATTCATTACTAACCATAAACCAGCCCACAAATAGATGCATCCTTGTAATCTTGTACTCTGCTTGTTCTTTTATCTCATCAGAGGTTCTGGGAGTTCAGAAATCCAGGAGTACGGTGTTGTCCCACTGTCCATAAGAATGGGGATTACGGACAAAAATTAATGAACCTGCAAATGGAATGGTCTACTATACAAAACTATCATGATACTATTTTTAAGGAGGGATCATTTGCAGCACAAAATTGTTGACATAAGCCATTCTCTTGGTATATTGTTTTGAGTTATATACTTCATAGGCTTTTTGTCTTAAGTTTGTTTTGTCATAATAAAAATTTCATTAATCAGAAGGGTAAAGACAGAAACTGTTTTATTCTGTTAAAAGTTTCTGAATATACAGGCAAGTATCTACCCAGTAGGACTACCCCACAGAGGAGTACGCACCTCGGAACACATAGCAATTAGATACAGAATGAAGTCTAGAAGTTACATTTTGCTAATTCATGCATTCTTCTAATAAAGTTTATCTATGTAAACAATTGTAGCTCAAAAAAGTGATCACAGTTTTAAGCTTGTGTTTATAGATCAACTCTGCCAATGCTGTTAATACCTTGTCTTCTGGAGGTCTTCCTCAAAATTTCACAGATTTCTGCCAACAAAGGCAAGCAGCCTATAAGTGAAAATCCAGTATATTATATGTTTAAAGCAAGCAAAAATTAACATATGCTGACTTGTAGACTGAAGATTCCCAAATTACATATTTTTTAGTTATCTATTTTAACTTTATATGTTCACACACTTAAAGAAAATTTTAAAAATACTTCTAACAGATTTAAGTAGATATGCTGTTTTACATTTCTCTGATATAATAAACAGCATAAGTGATAAATATAAACATCGTGTATCATAAAGACCAAATTCTGGTTTTGATGGGTTAATTAGAACTATAATTCTGAGGTTTTTGGGTTTTGTTTTTTTTCTCTCCCTCTCACCGACACATTTTGCTCACAGAAGTCAGAAAAAATATTCAATCCCTGTATCTTGTAATTTTGATGTCTCTTTGGATTAGTCTATGTTTAGTTTGTGCATTCTTTTTCCAAAGTATGTGTACGGTATGTTTTTATGAGCAAGAGAAGATGCCCATTTGATTTATTTCTAACAGAGGAGATGTAGAAGGAAGAGCCTAAAACCGTATTCCTTCTGCAAAATATATTGTTCAGGCTCCAGAGATTTATTTTTTTTCCAGAGAGCTACATTAGATAAATCTGGGAAAATATTTAATTTTAAAACTATTCTTGAATATTTTGATTATCAGAAAAGAGCCACAAAGTTCTGGGAGGGAGACCCCACCCTCCTACCCCCAGGATACAGTAAAAAGCCCCTCCTGATACTTGAGAGGCTTTACTAAAAATTGTTGAGATGAAATATGACAACCCGAAAGAAATTCCTTTTTTTAAAAATGACAAGGGAATGGAAATAGACATTTAGAAAACAAGCTTCAACAAGAAGTGACTATGATATAGTTCTGGCAGATAAAACAAGTTGTCTTTAGCTCAAATTTCTCAAGATCTGAGGGAGTGGATCTCTGGCTCAAAGTATTCTTAAAATGTTGGACCCTGTTCTGTAGTCTCCAGGCATGGAACTGCTATAGAAGTCTTGTTTCATGGAGAAATTAGAATGCATTGGGACTAAGTTTTGAGGTATAAAATTGTACAGAGAGAGATTCTCTTATGAGCTCTGTCCCATACCATACTGTATCTGGATATTGCTGAACTGATTCAGGCTATAAATCTGGATGTGTTTCAACTTCTTCTCTAACATGGAGAATAATATAATAATACTCGCATCTTTATCTCACATGACGCTTGGAGTGGGAGATGTGGAGAAATTGCTATGATAGATACACAAACTTTACTACATTGCATTTTTAAAAGCAATGTTGTCTATGTGTGTTGGTTTGATTAGTTTAGTCTATGCTAGAAGATTGTAATCAAAAGATAACTCTTAAGTTTCCAAGCTACACCATGAAGAGTATTTAAACTTCTCCCTTCACGTGTCTAATCAAATATCTCTTAACATTAGACTTATGAAAATTCTTGTCATTCTTGTCATCATCTAGGTCTCGTATCTGTCAGTATGCTGCTGTGCTAGCAGTGTCTTGTAATTATGGATTAATTCATTTTGAGCAGCCAAAATCATTATACTAGTAACATATGACAGTTTGGGATCTTGGTTTCTTTCAGCATCTTTAAATGCAGCAAAGTTTTTGCTGCTTTTCTTAAATTGTTAAATGTACATATTTTATATGACCGTCCATATACTTCTTACTCTTTCTTCTTTACTAGTAGATTCCAGAATTTGAAACAGGTGTAAGCAGGTAGCAAGATGCTAACACACTATAAAATATTGATTTTTGCATATTTTTTTTTCTCATTTCATGACATATTTCACTGCCATTATATGGAAATCAGCCACACAAATGACTTGCACATCAATATGTAAAATTACTAGGTCTGTTTTTAGAGATCCTAAATTTTAAGCAAAGACATCAGAGACAAACAATATGCAACATAAGCTGCATGTATTTAAGTGGGTTTCCACACAGTGACAAAACATTATTTAAACAATATTAATTTCCACATCTTTCCAATCCCCAGTTGTTTTCTTTTCTTGAGGTCTTCAGTCCAGCTGTGTAAAGTCCATTTGTGCATTGTAAAATAAAAAGGAGACTCCCTTGTGAGAAAAGAGCTCCTTTCATCAACATGCCTGTGGAGGATTGAAAGTGAAGTGAGAGAATTGCTTCATAGTGTCACAGTTCTTTTTTACTTTTTTTTTTTCTTTAATAAGGCAATTGATTTACAAGAACATTGTTCTTTGACTGTTACTAACAGGGATTTCCATGACCTGTTTTGCTCCATTTAAGAAGACAAAACCCAATGAAAACTTCCAACAATAATCAAAACTAAGTCAGGACAATTCAACTAGTATATTGAAACAATCTTAGAAAACGCAGTTTCTTTGCTGCATACTATAGATGTGCGTTCTGTTTTTATTCCCCTCCAGACTTCTTAAAATCACATTGTTATCTTAGTCTTTGAAATGTAAAAATGCTGGGACATCAAAGAAATATTGTGACGGTCAAAGAAATTTAGAAAGAGAGTGTATATAATGAATACTTAACACCTAAGGTTTACTTCATTTTTTTTGGTGAAGATATCCATTGTAGCAACTTGGAGCTGGAAAATGAGGCATGAAATTGTTTGTAGAAGGTTCAGTAAATTGAATGTTAAGCATTTGTATGTTTGCTGCAAAGCTAAGCTTGCAATTTCAGTCATGACATGGGTATCTTTGCATTTGTTCTGTAGCTTGCTTAACAAAAAGCAGATAAGAAAACCTTACAGCAGCTGAGAAAAACATTTGAGGAATATAAGAAGAATACAAAGACCAGCTCTTCAGGAGATACAGATGAGGACAGCCTGTTTGATTAAAGTGGTAGTTTACTCTAGTTGAGGATCTGAGAAGCGCAGTGCTTTAACCTTCTCAAAACTTCTGCAAAGGGATTCAAACACACCATATGATCCAGAGCCAGATAGACCACCATTACACTACACAGAGCTGCTCAGATCTGCTGCTACCATGTTTATACAGCTTGTAGTATTTGGGATTACTTGTTTAAAGCTTGCTTTGCTGCCTTTGCCAGTGTTCTTCATTCCTATAGTACTTGCCCTTGAGGAATGTTCTGCTTGCAGAAGTCTGAAATCTCTCTTGTTTCTGTTGCCTTCAGTCAAAGATTGCCTGTCGTGTAAACTTTCCTCTAAGTTAGTGGTTGTTTAGTTTTTGTTAGTTGTTTAGTTTTTGAAGGTTGTTTAGTTTTTGTTATTTTTTTTCTGTAAATTGTCAGTACAACTTTTCATGCCTGCAAACATACCTTTGCTTAGGTAGACAATGTTGTGTTATATTGTTTTGTCGTTCATCAAGGCAGTTACTACTGTATTGCATATCTCATCCAGTCATAGGCATCTACAGAGATTCCTATTATTGCAGACTGCCATTTAGAATTATTTTTGACTAGTTATTGCCTTGTACCATTTTTGTTTTCCTTTTCTTGATGTTTCTGCATGATTTTTGACATCTGAGGAAAAATACACATTTGGACAATTAGAGTGTTGCTGCTTGGTCTCTGCTCTAGTCAACCACAAGACTTCTGAAAAAGTACTAGAGGGAGAGAAAATTAAAAAGCAGTGATACGTGATCTCTTTTCTATGCTGCGTGTTGAAGGATCAAGAGTATGTTATCTAGAAAGTGCCTTTGCTTTTCTTGCTTGATTTTTGATCAAGAGATATTCACACTTCTATGTTTTAGTCTTTTTGACTGTTCTCCATGTCAGCTGAGGTCAGCTGGGGCAATTTACTATTGTGGTTTGGTTTCCACACTTGTCAGCATCAGTGGAAATGTTCTGTGAGTTTGTACCATGCTTAAAAGACCGACAGACTTTTCCAAAAGCATTATTTTTGCCTTTTCCTAACAAGAAAGCAGGAATGCCAAGGTGAAAAAAGCCAATTTTTTGATGTTCTTCTGCTTGCTTACTTATTTTTTCCCTTCGCACTCTGTGCTGCCATTTGACTTATGCTCTCCATTTTCCATGGACTTTTGCAAATATTGAATTTAAATCTCTTCACACTTAAAATACCTTACCAAGTTAGCATTTTTTTTAATTTGGGGCGTAGGTTTTTAGGGGAATACTAGTTGAACTAGTAAGACTTGCAGATTAGTAGAAATCATTAAAACTAGAGCACTTTACATGTAATCTCCATCTCTAATATAATTTTAACGAGTCTATATGTTCCTAACTTTGGGATTAAAAGAAAGACAAAAACAATGCTTTATCTGAAACAATATATGGTATGCAGCATGTCTCTTCTTTAGGCTACATCTGCTTTCTAAATATTTGTGCACATATCGGACTTAATTTTATGTGTTTCTTGTTTATTTTAATTAATGTAGAGAAAATAGTTTGGCTTCATCTAAGTTTTAAGTAGTTACTTCCACTAGGAGAAACCTAGCTGCTGCATACATAGACCAGCTCAGTATGTGCTATTTCATCCCATCAGGCCCAGTGCAATTTGGTCCCCCATTTACCCCTAGGCAGCTTAAGCAGAGGCCTTCTGTGATATCATAACTGAGGAAAACATTTGAGAATATTGAAAAACCTGTAAATCTACAACCCATTTAATCATCTTATTTTCATGAAGCTGTGATCCAAAATAAAATGTCAGTGCAGCCAGGACTTTACTTCCAGATGGGTTGAAAAATTCTACTAATGGATTGGGATGGACAGGAATACTAAGTATATCAAAAGAAACCTGATACCTTCCCCACATACACTTTTAAAAAAAAAATATTTAATTTAAGGCTGATATCATACAGATGTGATGTAAAAAATGTTTAGACGTCTTTGCTTCAGAATAGTGTTTTCAAATGAATACTCCCAGCATAAGGAGAGTTGATGTACAATAATAAGAGTTTGTTTTATGTTTTTCTTTTTTGTAGAAAACACATGTATTTGTTAAAAAATGGAAATTCTACTGCCCTCCTCAGATATACTTTATCTGCCTGAATTAGGAATAGATCTGACATGTCATTGTTCAATGGTCATAATTCAGACACCATCTCTATATGAAGTTTAATAATGTTATTAACCAGATGTAAAATAAGTGTGTGTAGGTGTATACATACAATTATCTTTTATCATCTCTCTGTAGATGCATTTCTCAGGACATTAAGTACATACTTTAAAGTGGTAATTTTGGTCTTCAGTACAATATTTGAGAGGGCAGTTAAAGAAAATCTATTATTGCTCCTTCCCTCAGGGAAGATAAGAAGTGTGGGAAATTAGTTCTTGTTGCCAAATTACACTTTATCCTGGAGGGATAGTTAAAGGACTTCCATTCTTATATCATATATTGCACACTCTGACTTTCTTCATTCACTGAGAAGATACTGGTTTACACATGATAAAAGAACTGGGAAGGTAGTGTCCAATCAGTTCCTCTCTCATTTGCATGCACATCCGTATATCATAATGCTAGTTAATTTTATCCTTCATTTCATTCGGTTCAGCATATGAGCCTGGGCTTAAGTGGCCAAAGTAAAATGAAATTGTTTTCTTTGATTACAAGGGGCACTATTACAAAACCACATATTTGGCCTATGTGGACGCATAACGTTTGTTTCTTCAGGCCACTTGATGAAAGATGCTTCCAGTTTCAGAAGGTTCAGAATTTGAGGACAGAATGAACATAATCTGTATGAACAATCAGAAAATGTAAAATTGTTTTCCTTTTTTTCAATATGATCCTGACTAATGAATTATATTTTATAAATTTTGACCCTTTAAAATTTAGTAATTTAAACCTGTGTAAGAAAATTCATGGAAGGATAACTCCTAATTTGCTATCAATTTTTTATTCACTCTGCAATGATAAGTTATTTTATGATATCTAATAATGGGGAATCTTATGCAAGGTATTAATTCCCGTCCACTCATATTTACATCAAATGAAGAGTAATATTTTCTGTAGATTTATGACTGTCCTCACCCCTAATGTGAGGCCTTAGAATGTGGCTGGATTTTCTGTTGTGATACATGAAGATTGAAAACTTCCATGCATACAAAGGTTTCAATTAAAAATAAAGAGATAGGGAGTATAGGCAGATTTTACACTCAACAAAGAAATTAAGTTAAGACAAATGACTGTGCGTAACACCATAAGCTCAGACAGTGAGCAAACTACTCTGCACTGGTCCTGCTTTGAGTCAGCAATGTGCCCTTGTGGCAAAGAAGAATAGTGGTATCCTGGGCTGCATTAGGTGCAGTGTTGCCAGCAGATCAATGGAGGTGATTCTTCCCCTGTACTCAGCACTGGTGAGGCTGCACCTGGAGCACTGTCCAGTTCTGGGCTTCCCAGTACCAAAAAAAAGAGATGGATCTCCTTCCTAATGGCCAAAGGCCAGTGACATGATGGACTGGAACATCTCTCATCTGAAGAAAAGCTGAGAGGGCTGAGATGGTTTAGCCTAAACAAGACAAGGCTTCTATACTTACGTATACATATATACTTAGAGAAAGCTTATATACTTATCAATGTATATAAATACCTGAAGGTACGAAGAAGATCAAGCCAAGCTCTTTTCAGTGGTTCCCAGTGAATGAAGCACAGGAGGTTCTGTCTGAACATCAGGAAACTCTTTTTCTACTGTGAGGGTGATTGAGCTCTGACCCAGGTTTCCCAAGCATTTCGTGCAGTCTCCATCCTTAGAGATATTAAAAAAAATACCTGGATGTGGTCCTGGGCAGCCTACTCTAGGTGGGCCTGCTTGAGCAGTGGGGGCTGGACAAGATGACCCCCAGGGGTTCCTTCCACCCTCAACCATTGTGTGATTCTGTGAAGACTGAAGATAAATTACAACTTCAATGGAAAAAAACCCTTTTTGTTCTCCAGAGGAAAATATAGGCTACAGCTATTACAATTTTAAAGACTCTTGATTACCAGTATAAGCAATGCTTACTATCCTTCTAAATACATATTTCTTAGTCAATGATTTAGTTTGAGCTCCTATTTCTGTCAGCAACATTTGGAGCTGAATCTAAGATCAATAGTTTTGGGGTGCTGAAGGAAAGAAAGTAAACTGTTAAACGCTGTGTTATAGTATTCCTATTTCATGACAACTGATTTTATGTACTTCGTTAACTCATTTAAACAGAGGTTAATTCTAATAATGAAGGATAACAGAAGTTACTCTTTTAAGATTTGCTAATTTTGTAAATGTACCACTCCTTTTTTTCCTGTACTCATGGGAAAGAAAAAACTTCAAAGAATTCACTATTTGATTCTGAGAAATATACAGTCTCTCAGCCTGTCTACCTCTATTAGCAGAGGAGATCCCTCCTTTCTTAGTGAATTCTAGGCTTGGCTGGTTTTGCTATCCAATGATTTTGCTTCTGTGGTGTGTTCCTCCTTTTAGTGTTAAGATTCTGATTGCACTTCAGTCTCAGTCATGAGTAGGTCCCTGCTGTGCTAAGTGCTTTATGGACACATGCCTCAAACAACTCAGAAAAAGAGAAGAAACAGTAGTTCAGAAAAAGTCAGTGGTAGGGCAATGAGTGGAGTCCAGGCCTAGATTTTGGACCAATACTGTGAGCATGGGAGGATGCTGGATGCCTCTCTGTCCTTCTTCCCTGCCCACCTCCCATAAGTGTAGACTATCTAGTACAATTCCATAGAGCAGAAAAAAACAGAGCAAAAGGTTTATTCATGTTGTTTCAAAAATCCAGGGAGGTTAATACTGCCTGAAGTTACATAACTTGTGCTTCTTGCCATAACTTTTGAGAAGCAGCCGTGGGAAGCCACATACCATGCTTTGTAGAGACCTGTCAGGAAAATAAATCCTGGAGAATACTGGAGAGAAGACTGTGGAGTCCTCTGCTAGGATGAATAAGACTCTGACTCAGATTTTGTCTCCTACGTGTAGCATGTGCTTGTGCAGAAAAGAGGATTTTACATAATTATTCTGTAAACCTTCAGACAAATCCCACAGAAGAAATATAGTAGGATTAATATTCATTATACAATTTTGAAGAAGGATCAATTAATTTTGTAAATACCTCTACAGCATATATGATGTAAATTAGTGATATTTTTATTTCTGAATTTAAAATGTTTTCTCCTCCTGACAGATATCTTTGCTTTAAACAATATGAAAGAACCATTAGGAAAAAACCTTTTGTAATACAAAATCAAGAGATTCAGGAAGACACGTATTCTCTATTTCATGGTACAGCTTGGTTTGATATAGAATTTGTTTTAAAGTAATTTGGGTTTTCTGCTGTGCTATTTTGGAGTCAGTTTGCAAAGCTTTTGTGTTCATTCACGAGCCCTTGTCTCAAGAGAGACAGACTTAGTGAAATTGCTCCTGTGAGTAATTGCTCAACAATAGGAAGAGGTTTCAAAACCAAGCCTGTAACTTGAGTAGAAAGGGAATGGTATTAGCTCTTTGAGAGGGTCCATTATTTTTTAAATTTTTTTATTAAAATTATTTAAATATGTTATCAATAATTTTTCTGCTTTTCAATGTTTGTCTTAAGTCGAATTGCAAGCTTGAAAACTGAAGATTCTAATCCCAAATCACCAAAATAATGATTGGGGTATTTTTATGTTCTAAGGCCACTTAATACAATTACAGATTACATTATTTGTGCCATTTCTGTGCACCGAGCTCTACATAGTTACCAGCCGTTATCCATCACTCTATATAGAAATGGAGAAAAACTAAATCTCTTGGTGATCACACTGTATAGGTATGAATTGATGAATTATTTAAAGGAGTAGTACCCTCATATTTACTGACAAAGAAGTCTAATATGAAGGTGCTTCTTTTTTTTTTCTTCTTTGTTTTAAACAGCAAGAGTATTTATTCTGGGCTACTCAAGGCAATTATTTTTCTCTAATTAGAAAGCAGTCATATTTCATACTATACAGATACCTTTTGGTCCTGTAGGATAGAATACTGTTATTGATAATTTCTCATTGATTTCTGGATACTTTCCATCTGTATTTTCAGTGAGCTTTTGTTGTTCCTGTTAACAACAAAAACCTCAGCTGGATTCTCAGCTACTTAGTAACAATGGCCCAATTTTCATCCTCGCGTCCTTTCATTTTGAAATTGCTTGTGCAGGTGGTTGCTATACAGCTCTGTTCCTTTTACGTGACTATAATGCATGTGATTTGTTATCAATCTGATTTCAGAACAGGCCACTTTGCAGGGACTGCACTAGCAGAAGTCTTTAATGATTGATTCCTTGCTGACCACTGCTAGCATGCTACAGGAACATTCTCAGTGCCAGTTGTAGTAGGTCTCACTGCCCTTTTAATGCAGTTGAAGTATGTTCTTTGCAGCTTTCTTGGCATTACTGTTCAAATATTTTACTTTGTTAAGTCTCAAGAAAGTGGTCATCCAAATGAAATTGCAGGACATTGCCTCCAAATTAGAAAAGCCATTTTTTCCTCAATAGGTCTGCGTCTTACGTGTTCCCTTTCTCCTAACCTCTCTATGTTCTTCCTCCCCTTCTACTGTCTTTCAGAGGTATGGCTAAAAATGATAATCAGAAGATCTTACATTCCAAAGCACTATATCCAACTGATTTTTTTTTTGTGACCATCCTGTTACTGTCAGGAAAAGGACAGGAAAAATTGAATGTTTCTGCTTGGGATATTATATTCTACTTTCAAGATAAGTGAGCAAAATTATGTCAGTATCCTCTATGAATGGTTTGACATGTACATTTCTACCTAAGCCATTACCTCTATTAGCAATGAAATACAAAGCCCCCCAAATTTTTCTAGCAGTACACTCCAATCCTGACAGAGAGAACATGTTAAATCAGCATGGTGTTTTTTGATCTCATTGTATTCTCTCATGAATGCACCATATGACCATGGTCTTTGAGATATAAACACAGTACTAATTCCAGGAGATGGAGATCAGGCGCTTGCTTCACGAAGTGTATGGTAGGTATTAGATGAAAGCTGTGCACGCTAGACACAAGGTTCCAGGGGAAAGCTACTGAACTTTTTTATACTACATAAGAATACCATGTTTATATTTAAGCATTTTTACATGAAGATAAAGTTGTTAATATATTGTTGTTTGCTTGCATCATATTTGAGAATTCATCTTCCTTTGTTTTAAATCGTTTTGATAACAAGCAGTGATTACAAGTGTATTGTGAGCTGCCTTTCCTGTAATACTCTTAAGAGGAAGTGATCAAACAACATCGATGTACACTAGTAGGGGAAGAATGAAATAAAGGGAAGACAACTCTATGCTGCAGCAATAGGACTAAAATTCATTCAGTTTGCCCAAATCCATAGTAGACATTGAGCCAGGAATTTTGAATTAGTAACACCTGCTCATGGCAAAGTTGAATTGCTGCCTGATGTTTTTTTGGTTTGTGTTTTTTCTTTGTTTGTTTTTTAATGGGATTTCAGTTATGAACTGGCTTGTATTTACATTTACACTTTTAAGTGGAAATGTGCAAACTGGTCTGCTTCTAAGAATAGCCTTGAAGTTTCATAACTGAGCTCCCAAAGAGCAAAGTGCACACAGTCATTAGCTATTTTGGAAAATCTTGACTTTACACATGGGAGTTTGTTGGTTTGGCAGGGGAGAGGGGAGCCTTGCTGGTTTTAGTGGCGGGGAGGTGGTTTGAACATGACAGTGGACAAGAAAGAAAGCATTTTCTTGCGAACTTGTTCCATTTATATTTGGAAAATATCTTCCCCTTAAGTTTTTTTTTTTTCTTTAATGAAAGTTGAAAACATAGAGTACTGGACTTCTTTAATATTAAGAAGTTGAACAAAGTAACTGTCTTATAGGATCCAGTAGGTATACAGAGACGACCAGTTTGTCAGCCATCTGTTCCAGAATAGGCTTTCTCTTTAGGCAGTGATTAAAAGTCATCAAATAGATAGCACTAGAAAAGATGATTCTTATCATAACGAGTTCAGGCGTATTCCCTCCAGTAGAGGGCATTGATACTTGAACATAAAATGAAATCTTAGGTCTCGGTCTCACTCCCTAGCCCTTAAATGCTCCTGCACTCCCCTAGCACACACTTCTTCAAAATATTGAGTCCTGTTTTCAGACCTTCTGTCATAAAGCTGTGGTGACAGTCAGTGGGAAGAAATAACTCAGTGCAACAGGCATTTTGTGAGATGTTCATAGTGCTAGATGATGCCAATTCACTGTCTTATCTCAAACAATCTTTTCCCTAAGGAAGAAGGGGAAGGGAAAGGTCCATGAGGATGATGTTAGTGATCAACATATGGTTTTTTGGTGTCTACAAGAGATCTGGGGATATTTTCCTGTAGGAACGTGTTTAGTTTTATAGCCTTGTTTCCCTATGCAAGTAAGTCACTGTGTGATCTAGCAACCTGAGTTGAATAGCCAGTCCTTTAGGTCTTTCATAGGCTGTGAATACAGTAAGAGCACTCAACCCTTCTGAAGATATGCAAATGTAGGCATTTAAAAGATTTACATTCATCTTTCACAGGCCTCAGAAATATAAATATGAAATATCCAGAACCTTGTCACTTCAGTAATAATTAAGCTGATGGCCTATTATGTTCGATTGCAAATCAATATAGTATCTTTTGGTGCCACTTGAGTTCTTGAGGGTTGGCTTAGGGCCAGCACTAGTTATACAATTGAAGAGCTGCAGCTGCATCGAAAACTTCTCTGCCATTTCCATTCAGAAAGAATAGACTGGTAACAATGGTGGCCAGCCTCTTCATAGTAATTGTGTGCAAGTACACATTTTGAAATAGTGTTTTTGTTCAGCAGGTGCTGTTATTTTAGTTCAATTTGAATTTTGAAATATGGAGGAAAGAAGGAGCCTAATCTTAACAGCATCTAACCTACAGCTGTTCAGAACAGGACAGCAAACAGCATATGTTGCTTAGTTGAAAATCATAATTGCTTATTCTTCCTGGCATATTAGCAGACCAGTGCCAAGCCTCTGAAATTATCTAGCATTTTCAGGCTTTTACTTTGCACAGTGATCTACAATATTCTGGAAGAACAATTCTAGAACATCTGACTAAGTTTTCCCACAGACAGATATTTCATTTTACATGAGAAAACACAGAATGGAGAGATAGTTCGCCAAGGCAGTGTCAGAAGCACTGACCTCTAGAAATATCATTAAAGCAATGCAAAGTCTGTGTTATTTCAGTACACTGCAGAAGCTGAGGAAACAGCTTGTAAAATGGTGATTTCATGGGAACTTTTGTCTTTTTGTTTGCCTCTTGTCCTTTAAAAGGAAAGTCCATGGGGCTTGAGGAGGACAGAAAGGTCACAAATTTTTGGAGCATATACATTAGTCAAAAAAATTTACTCAATTTTTGGTCCAGTTTTCTTTTTTCCTATGACCTGTTGTGTGGTGATTTAAAATCTGAGATAAATTACTTGTATTTCTTGAAAAAAATTCTCTGTATAAGTAGTAGAACTCAGGATATACAAGAAAAGACAAAATGAGAAAGACAGAAAAGGTAAGATTAGAGTCAGAGTTCAATACTTTAAATTCCTATTATCATAAGTCTGTCTCAAATATCTGACTAAAAGCATGTGATTAAAAGGTGCTGACAATGACGCTTACCTTAAAATGTAATTGACATTAATCTTAAGCATTCCAGATCATCTGACAAAACTTGCATAGTCTAAACTAAGGTACACTATTTAGCTCTTTGCAAGATCAGGGCTTAAAGGAGAATTTAATGTGGAGGAACATCTTTTGGAATCGGAACATTGTTATTTAGGTGCCTTAAACCTGATCCTTTTCTTCATGGGTGCCTGCTTATGCCCGAGTCTTCTTAGTGGTCATTACAGAATGAATACCGTGTAACTCAAGTCATGCAACAGATTGGCTCAAACAAATTCGTTGAAACACCTCAATTACCATTCCATATATTAATATATAATACTATTTACTAATTTCTACTTTGGAATTTGTAAAAACAATACGAGAGTTTTTTTCGCAACTAATATCCTGTCAATTTCATAAAATACTTTATAGCTATAATTTCATTTAGATCAAAGTCCTGAGGGAGAGACATGCATACATATTACTGTGCTGCTCATCAGCCCCACTGAAGATGCTGGTTTTGAACTAGCCTCTGAGGGAAACATAAAATAATACACTTGCAATTCGATGTGCAAATTAAAAAAAAAAAAAAGAAGAAGAATAAGGTTTCTTCATGAAATATTTCTCTGGAAACCCAGAGGTTTATATTGTTGAAAGTATTAAAGGAAAAAAAAGTATGGTACATGAGGCAAGCACTGTCTGTTTTTGACAAAATAACTTCTTTAAGAAATGAGATGCTTTTTTCTTAACACTTTAGTGTACAAGGCAATTTTTTTCTTACATCATATGGGAAGACTGACTAGGTGAGGTGTTCTGCTAGGTCTGCTACTCATTAATAAAGAAGAACTAGTTGAGATGACAGTTAATGGCAGCCTTTGCTGTAGTGACCAGGAAATGGTGGAATTTGAGATCCAGAGGGAAGCAATGCATATAAGCAGCAGAGTAAAACCCTTGGTTTTCACAGTGCTTCAGCTGATTTAAGGAATTTAAGCCCGTGGGAGGGCTGCCTGTCAGAGCAGAGAAACTGGTTAATTATCAAGGGCAACCACCTCAAAGCACAACAACACCTATTCCAGTGGACAAGAAAATGAGCAGGCGTGACAGAAGGCCATCTTAATTGACCAGTGAACTCCTGAGTAGGCTGAAATGTAAGAAAGAAGTATATGAGAGATGGAAGTAGGGACAGGCTGCAAAAGAGAAGCCTGCTTGCAGACATGAGAACGTAATTAGGAAGGCCACAACTTGGATGGAGATAAAGCTGGCAAGAGATATGAGAAATAAAGGTCTTCTACAGGTATGTCAGCAACAAAGTGAAGGCAAAGAAAATTCTTGTCTCACTACTGAATGCAGTTTTGGACTGTGTATTTTAAATCATTATAACTGGGCTCAAACACATCTTTATTGATCAAAATAGGAACCATTACAGTCAACACATTTTTGCCGACAAGAAATAAGTTTGTCTATTCCTGTAGTGTAAAAATCCATGCTTCGGGATTCTTATATTGACACTTCCTGGATGGGATTTAGTGAAATATTCTGTGTTGCTCAAATCTATTTTGGCAGGTTGTCTGCAGAGCTGACTGGCTGAATCCATTATGGTTTGAAGAGTGCTATGTGGACTGTAGCTGGCTAATTTGGAATGTGCACAGGAAGAACTTGATTTGTGTAAAAGAATTGTTAAGGTCTGTACCTTGTCCTTGGGCTGCTCAATGAACAGAAAGTGCTTCTGTAGGCTCCTGCAGTCTGAAGTTGGAGAGAGGTTATTTGGAGACCAGATCCTCTCAGTCTGACTTATTAGAAACTGACCCAAAAAATCTTACTCAGATTGTGGGAGTAATATATACAAGTAAGAAATAATATTATGATAACTACTTTGATTTTCCCTATCCAGGATGCCAGTCCTGGATGTTCTTGTCTCACTTCTGTAGCTCATTAGAACTTTCCAGACAGTGCAGTGATATATTTCTAACATCTGTTGCTTCATGATGTGAGCCTGGATCTCATTGCACTTTTCATTTCTTCTCTCCACTGTGGTTAAGGACTGCACTGAAAAAGTTTCCCAGTATTTCCACATTTAGTATTTCAAAACCTTTTCTGAAATTTTATGGCCCATTAGAGAGATCACCACAAGGTGTGTTGGGTAAATATCCTTTCATAGCAATTATAGTTCTTCAGAGACTAGGGATTCCATCAGTTTTTCTTGGACAATGAAACAAATTAGTTATGAATTATTTCAGCCAGCAATTTAGAAGCAGAAGACTGAAGATAGCCAGCAGATTTCACCATTGATGAGATTGCTTGTTGATGACAGTATTTTTGTGTGTGTGTTGGTTGGTTTGTTTGTTTGTTTGGAGTTTTGTGGGGTGTTTTGGTGGTTTTCGTCGTGGTGGTTGGGTTTTTTTTGTTTTGGTTTGGGTTTTTTTGTGTGTGCTTTTACAAATCAGATCAGCCAATATTTTACAGAATCCTTTTCCCTACTAAAACGGATTCTTCTCCTCAGTTCGTTCCTCCAGCAAGTCTCCAGCTGGCCTGGGAGGCTTATCACCTCTATCTGGTTATTAACAGTCCATTTGCTTAAGTACCTACCATAATTACTTTGTATGGTTCCTCTGAGAGACACTTCATTTAAGGAACTCTAGGAAAAGTTCTGGTCTGACTGACGACCACATAGTCACGTATCTGCCACCTGCTAGCATCTCTTAAGCCAAAATGAGTTTGTGGGAGCAAGATCCTGCACTCATCTATATGTTAAAGATTTTATTTCCTATCTCTCTCTTCACATTCCCTACTCCCTTTTTAAACTGTCTTTTTTTCCCAGGTTTAGCTCTTTACATAGAATCAGCACTGTATTCTCATACTAGACACTGTTCTAAATTTTGTAGGTAGGATACTGTACAATGCACAGAAACAAGAGGGATTGCATGAACTGAATTTAGCAGAATTTGGATCAGAGCAGCCAGAAGAATGCTGTGAGTAAAGGTCCACAAAGCCTCCTGAGGAAAAAACATCACCAAGTGGCTGTACTATGTAACACAAATCTGAAGAATGATGTAGTTCTGACTGATGATGGGGTATTTTTGCGAACCTGCAGGAGCTGTTCCTTTACAGGAAGCACAAGTGTCTTGCTTCACCTCGGCATTTTCACATATCTGCATTGTCTCTTCCTGACTCTCACAATTCCACAGCCTAGAAAATAATCTTTAAAGTTATTCTGTTTAAAAACTAGAGGTCATAGTAAAAAATAACCTTTAGCCTGCCATGTTAGGAATTTTATTTCCTGGTTCTTATTTTAGTTTCATTCTCTGGAGGTTCACAGCCCACATTTTCTTTAAACTTTACCTAAAATGTTAAAGTGAAAAAATTAATTCCTTTTTTATCCCATTTAAACAAACAATACAACACCTTTCACATGGCTTGAATCAGAACCCCGAATCAACTTCTTTGATAAAGTTAAGACCAGGTTAACTCAGCCTCTATACATTCTTTTCACAGATTTGCCCTGAGTTTTGGGATTGTAGCAGACCTTGAACTATAAATGAGCCCAAATACCTGTCTGTGCCCAGACACAAATTTTCTTGAAATAATGTTGTCCAGGATTTCAGGTTTTTTAGGCACAAATGAGTACAACAGAAGAGACGAGACTGAAAAGCGGATTTGAGAATGTAAATATGATTATAAAGAATGACAGGTAAACTTTCCCTTTTTGAATAAGAAGTTACAGTAGTTAAATCATTTGTATCTGTCACAAGTCTCTTCCTGAGAGAAAGTGTCATACGAAGCCTATCAAAGACAATGGAAAGACTCAGTGGATTTGGATACAAATACTGTTTCAGACTTAATGTTTCCTTTTTTTGTGTTCCTAGAAACAATTAGAAAAAACAACAACAAAACCCCCACCAAAACCAAAACCAAACCAAAACCAACCAACCAAACCAAAATAAAACAAAACCACACAAAACCCCCCAGAATCAGAACACCACACTGCTATATTGTGTTAGGTTTAATAGATTCACTCAAAGATTTCTTAATGTTATTTGACTGCCATTTTCTATAGGAGAACAGCAATAGCATTTATCCACCAGATGTGACTGTAATGACTGTAGCTATTTAAAAAAATAAAAAGGCAAACTATCATTATGCTTAGGTTTGCCAATGCAAAACATGATGAATGCTCTTGTTCAGTCATTTTAATGCACCACAGTGTAAATGCAGTAGATTTCAGTCTTATTTCCAGCAGAGCTATACCTTCTTATTTATATCTTAAATGTATCAGTCAAATAAGTATAGCACATTGAAAACAAATTTTGGACTCATGTATGAGGCAATAGTACACTTGTCAGAATAGACAGGTGTCATAAAAATGACCTTCAGCAGGGTATTATATAATTTGTACTTCTTTTGTAAGCCTTTTCTTGATAGTTCTAGAAATAGGAGTTTACACTGAAGACTGACAGAAGTTGGACTGTAGAGGTGTGAACGGCATTACTATGGCAACACTAAATGTTGGGTATGCGAAAAGGCAGGTGAGACCCCTGTGGATCCTCAAATGCCAACCTGGCTATTATAATGAATGGTAATTGGTTAAATTATTAAGCATTCTATTGCTTATCCCACAGTAACTAAATGGCCTTGCAGTTGCTATATAATTACTGAATGACTGATGGTCTGTTTTCTCCTTGTGATTTTTGTAGAGTCTTGTCTGTCATGATAACAAGAGAGTCTAAAGGTTTCTCACCAATCGCAGGTCCTGTAAGGTGCTGAATGCCTTTGATTCATTGAATATAATGAAATTGGCACATTGAGTTCCTTTGAGGTTGTGCTATAAAACAAAGTATTGCTGCCACAGGAAGCTGATCTGTTGGTTAATGTACTGATCTGAAATTTAAGCTTTGTTTGTGTTCTCTGCTAAATCCAACAGAGAGTCTGGATTTGTACTCTGACTTACCATGTATTCAGGTTACTGAAGCTGTCATTATAGCTTTTACCTGCATAGGTCCCATGGCGAGTGGTTTGTCCACTTCATTCAGCTCTGTTCTACTGTTCGAACAGCTGCTGAGTTGCAGCCAAGAGTCACGTTTGAGAGATGCTCTTAATTGCCTCTGAGCCATTAGGTGCCACCTCTCCACTGAAATCAAAGCCAAGTGCACATATCTCCTTTTCTTCATTGCTGAAGTGGCAAATTTGCATCTCATCTGGGAAAGGGATGTTGTTAGCCATTGCCTCCCATAGGCATAAGAGAAGAGTGCAGTCCTGTGTCCATGCTCAATTTTGCTAACAGCTACAATTCCCCTTTGAGACTGGAACTAAGGTTTACCTCCTCCCTTCCATTATGATGAAGCAAACTCCAGTATGAGCTGAGGAATGTTTTCTTAACTCTCCCTGTTCAATCATAGCAGAATTTGGCTCACAACAAAGGAAAAGAAAAGAAGAACTTGTCACTCAACTCCAAGGTCCCTTGTTAACTGCTGCCTCAGTCTACAGACACCCAAGTCTGACTTTAAACACAAAAGGGCAATGAATTTGTTAGGTTAAATCTTCTGGATCTGACAAGATTTGATCTCTGTTATAAACCTAGTCAAAAGCAATATGGATTCACTTTCGGGTTTGGCCACTAACTTAATACATGATCTTGAATGAGTCTTTTTCTGTGTTTCCACACACCATCTGTAAACCTTGCATAGCACTTTCTTTTTTTGTCCTTTGTCTAGCTAGTCTGTTAAAACAGAGATATCAGTGTCAGTGGGGGGTTGTTTTTGTTGTGTATTTCTGCCAGACTTAACTCATTAGATTGTCTGCTTGGGGTTGCCCAAGTAGTATCATAATATGTTGGATTTTGGTATCAGAACACACAGCTCATTCTGGTAATCTGCTTTATACTGTATTTGATCCTCTTTACACTTGGGTATAGTAACTGCACACTGGGAAGGGGTTGGACAGATTTTTAGGATACAAGAACTGTGTCAGATATGCCAATTAACTGAAACAGCTTTAGAACTAGTTATAAAAAGTTATTATGAGTTTTCTTCTGGGCAAACTCATAGTCCTTTGGCAGAAGGACTTAAAATCCTGAGTACTCTACCCAAATGTAAAGTCTGAAGCATTCTTGAAGCAAACTGCTAACACGGCAGAATAGGCTAACTTCATGAGAAAAGAAGAGGTCAAGGTAAACATGCCCTTAAAAATAATAACGAAAGTCAGTGCCTTCCTTTCTAATGGCACTTCTATCTTGTAGGACTCGGCATCTCCTGAATATGAGTGTCAAAGATAGCTCTCCCTTTTCATAGTTGATGATGGGATTTGGGGTTGTGTTTTAGAGGATCTGGCAAGTTGCACTGATGGTGATATGAGTGGGTTTGAATGTCTAATTAAGAAGAGGGATATGCCTACTATTTAAGTACTACAACTGGGAGTAAGTGTTAAGAAAGCTTGGAGCTGCAGAACATGGGCTCATTTTTCACTTCAGCAGTTCCTGAACACGACTGTGTACGGATAGCAAGATTCAAATAAATTATTATATTTTAACATTTTGGGTAGCCTGGACTGCTGTTCTTTGCAGAAGCTTAGCCCAAGTTTTGACAATGGAACTTGTGTTTGTTAGTGGAAACATTACAAAGCTGAATTACTGCAGTAATTTGAAGGGTTCTCTGATGTAAATTGAGGCCTTGATGTCAACAGATAGGCATATCTCATTCTTAATTACTATGCAGCGATGAACTCATAGCTTCACATTGTGGGAGAGGGAAATTAGGGTTAGGGAGAGTCAAGGGTATAGAGGTGTGTATTCGTGAATCTTTGAAAGCAAATTGAGGTAGTTGCATCAACTGATATAACTTTTCTCTTTAGTTTTTCAAATACTAGAGCATGTAACTTTTTTAGTCAAGCACGGTATTGGAGCTCAGCAAGATTGTGGCCACTGTGCATGTATTGTTGATGACTTCAACAGCATCTGGAGTCGTAAAGTGTAAGTGGTTATCAATTGGTATGAAAATCCATTTCTTAAATTCCAGGTATCATGGAGTTCGCAGTCTTCAGGGAAGGCTAGGTTTAAGGAGGGAAAGGCTGTAGAACCAAAGTCATTCTTGTAGTTTGGCAGTTCTGATAAAGAAAACTGAATCATAGAATCATAGAATAGTTTGAGTTGGAAGGGACCTTCAAAGGTCATCTCGTCCAAACCCCCTGCAACGAGCAAGGACATCTTCAACTAGATCAGGTTGCTCAGAGCCCTGTCCAGCCTGGCCTTGAATGTTTCCAGGGATGACGCATCTACTACCTCTGTGGGCAAACTGTTCCAGTACTTTACCACCCTCATTGCAAAAAATTTCTTCCTAATGTCTAGCCTGAAGAGACTGAAAGCAGTTATCACTAGATGTGAACACTGCCTTTTTCATATTTGGGCTCTGGTGAATGTCAAACTTTATATTGCAGACTAGGGCTAAGTGTCTTCCGGTTGTAACTGTAGTTGAATTTTCAAAGATACTGTGAGGTAAGTGATACCCTGTATTACTTCTGTTTATCTTTCAGGCATTTGTGGTTGCCTGTTTTGTATTCAAGTAACATCTTTCAGTTAGGACTGGGATCTCAGACCAGGAGAGCAAGAGTGCAGAACTGGGATTATTAGTGAAAGTTAGAAGGTCTTGTAAAAGAAACCAGTACTTTTTTCAGAAAGAGTAGGTTTCCTCACTTTAAGTTGAGGATTAGAGTATAGGCTAGGGTATAGCAAGCTGAGGTTGAGAGGTGTGTATTGGCATCTATTTTAAGGTGAGCAAGCAGACTGAAACGAAAGCCCGAAGTAAGTTTTGAGATTCTGTTCTTGCATTTCACTCTAGTCTTGTGTTCTTCATGTTTGGAGTTTATGTTAGGGGACAGGGTAAGGGCTAGGAATAGGGCTGTTACAAACAAAGCCCCAGGTAGTTTTCTGTATGTCTAAATACCCTATCACTATTCTTAAAGCAGCAAGACTTCCTGTTCTTTGGACATGGCTAGGCTTAGACTTATGGTTATTTAGAATGATCACTGTACTTTAATTTGTTTTGGTTTGTTTTAAGGAGAACTAATGAGGCTGAACAAAGGACGGGTCAAAAAATACTGCTACTTGATTTGTAGACCCACACTTCTAAAATCAAGCCTAAGGTTCACAAGCTTATATCTGAGGATCATGGCTTTTAGTTGATTAGTAAGTGGGGTTATGTCGGGCTGGCGACCAGTCACTAGCGGGGTTCCACAGGGATCCATCTTAGGGCCAGCACTCTTCAATGTCTTCATAAATGACTTAGACTCAGGACTTGATGGAATGATAAGTAAGCTCAATGATGACACAAAATTGGGAAGAGCTGTTGACAATCTTGAGGGCAGAGGGGCCCTGCAGAGGGATCCGGACAAATTGGAGAGCTGGGCAATCATCAACCGCATGAAGTTCAACAAAGACAAGTGCTGGATTTTGCACCTGGGACATGACAACCCTGGCTGTACATATAGACTGGGGAACAAGATGCTGGAGAGCAGCTCTGCAGAGAAGGATCTGGGGGTTCTGGTTAATGGCAAGTTGAACATGAGCCAACAGTGTTCCCTGGCAGCCAAGAGGGCCAACCATGTCCTGGGGCACACCAAGCACAGCATTGCCAGCCAGGTGAGGGAGGTGATTGTCCCACTCTGCTCTGCACTGGTGTGGCCTCACCTGGAGCACTGTGTGCAGTTCTGGGCTCCACACTATAAAAAGGATATAAAGCTACTTGAGAGTGTCTGGAAGAGGGACATGAAGTTGGTGAAGGGTTTAGAGGGGAAGCTGTGTGGGGAGCAGCTAAAGTCACTTGGTTTGTTCACCCTGAAGGAGACTGAGGGCAGACTTCATGGCAGTCTACACCTTCCTCACAAGAGGAGGAGGTGGGGAAGACACTGATCTCTTTGGTGACCAATGACAGGACCTGAGGGAATGGCAGGAAGATGTGCCAGGGGGAGGTTTATGTTGGATATTGGGAAAAGCTTCTTCACTCAGAGAGTGGTGGAGCACTGGAACAGGCTTCCCAGGGAGGTAGTCATGGCCCCAAGCCTGACAGTGTTCAAGAAGCAATTGAACAACACCCTCAGACACATGGTGTGAATTTTGGGCTTGTCCTATGCGGGGGTAGGAGTTGGACTCAATAATCCTTGTGGGTCCTTCCCAACTCAGGACATTCTATGATTCTGTGATTTTAGTCAGGACATCTGACTAAAATCACAGGCTAGGTGTAATTTCTATCGAGTGTTTTATTCTTTTAATTGCACATAGTACTGTGCTCTTCACCTTTGAATAAGTCTATGACTGTATTTATTGTAGAGATTCATGTTATAGAATGACTGCAGAATGGATGGCTGATGGGGTGGTCCTCTTAGATAAGATGGGTGCAGTTATCAGGTGATGTGAATAGTTTCCACTTAGTAAGTCAGGTGACGGTTATTTCCTATCTTTCTGTTCAAAGGAAAGGTTAAGTTCAGAGCTGGCCCTGAGCAACATGTGGGGTCATGAAAACTTTACCGTTAAAGATTTCGATCAAACCGACAGACAAAACTAAGAACATCTCTCATGAATCTGAAATCTCATATTTCTTATGATAATTATATATAAGTAATACATTTTTTCAAGTGGGGTTGCCTGTTTAGGTTTTGGAAATTTTGAACTTTCAGAGTATGATTTCTCCTGATTTCTGTCAGATCTCCATATTAGAGAGAAAGGGTTATAGAGATGGCATAATTTTTTTTTTTCCTAATCCAGCATTAATGGATGTGAATATTTCATTTTTAATTTTGCAAGAATATATTCTGTTCCCATGAAATAATTAAATGTTCAGTGGACCAAAAAGGTAAACAAGAAGGAACTTTATGATCCAGTTGTTGGGATATTAGTGCAGGACAGGTATATGAATCTCTATCTGCTTCTTCTATAGTGTTTAATATGAAATACTTAGATATTTTGGAGAGCAGGAACTGGAACCCTGCATTTCCTCTGCCTTCCACTATTACTTTCCTAACTGGCGGACCATGGAGTGTTCTTTCTTTTGCCTATTATTTTATACAAACTGGAAATAAGAAATTGATGTAATCATGTTATGTAAACTATATCTTCATAGCTTGAGAAATCTCCTGTGATTTGGACTGTAAGATGACATCTGAGACAGAGAAGTAATTATTAGTCTTAGAAACCCTAGGTCTCCTACATTCTGAGGAAGTATTCCCTGCACTGTTTTGTTTGGGTACGGAGGCTTAACAGTATATATCTGTTTTTGTTAAGTAGACTCTGAGAATGCCCACCACAATAAAGCCTACAAATAGAATAATTAAAGGAATATCTACTTTGTGAATTCTTGCAAGACACAGATGTGTTAGCCTGTTCATTGCTACCACAGTGTAGGCAGTGTTAACATGCTTAGTAGCAGACCTTTTTAGAGCCTTAGTGGTAGAATTGTAGGGACCTTTGACCCTGCAGAGATCTGGCAGCAGTTAACGGGAATTAAATGGCACAGAGTTTAAGCACTGAGGTGGCAGCTAGATAGACAAATTTGAGACAGCCAACCCACATTATTTATGAGATGCCAGTAAAGAACCCCAGTATTAAAATTTCTAGCTTTTATCCTGTTAAGGTAATTATGGACATGTCTTACAACTGTGATTACACATTAAAAAGATGAGTAAAAAAAAATTAGCAAACAAGTTAAAAAGGCACAGTAAGGAGACACACCAAACCTGTTCATTTCTACCTCAGTTTCTGGACATTTGTTTGATGTGTTGAATAAGAAATATATTTTCTACTTCCCATACTGATTAAATGCAGATTGGATAAAGATATTTCTAGTGTTTCATGCACATCTATCATAATGTCATTTGGCATGCTGTCAATGGAAGAAGAAAATTACAAATGACTGAAGTAATTATGCTTGAGTATTACAAGGCAGAACATACACGCTCACGATGGGGCTTGTTTTTAGAGAGTAGAGAAGTATTAAATTCTTGATTTAGAGATGTTTCTGGAAAAAGCACACTCTGAAATGGCAAAAAGCATCTCCTGACCTATTTGAAGTCAGAGACTGCAATTTGGCATCTATTAGTAAGCATAAGAGAATGTCCTGGAGTTCAAATCTATAATAATAAATTAAAATATGTATGATAGAATCCTCTTGTCTTCAGCATAAAAAGGCAATTATAATGATTAAATGAGGCTGAAGTTTAGTATTAACGAAAATATCTCGTTTATATATTAATACAAATCATGATTTCTCAAATTTAATTTCCAAATATTTCCATATATACTTATCATTAGCTGTCAGGACTTATATTTTGTAAATTTCTGTAAAGATATTGAACTCTGAAAAGTTAATGTTGTTTACCTTTAGAAGTTGAAAAACATTCCTTTCTAATGATGTGTCCATCTAAGTAATAGGAGATCAAATATTTTATGTCTTATAATATACAGGCAAAATCTCCAAAGAAACTCTGCAAAATGTTATTTGTTTACAGTGTTGAGTTTTTTTAAGCAAATATATTTATGGTATGGAGATGGTGAAGGTTTTGCTCACAGATTTGCAATTTTAAAAAAGAAGCCAGCTTTTTCTGACTGTCAATATAGTGCAGTGCAGACTGTGAAAATCAAAAGATCTGATTTTCCAGAGTGATTCAATTGACATTTCCTTTCCACACTCTAGATTTCCAAAATGTTAAGAGTATTGATTAAACATCTGGTATTTTGGTAGGTTTCCCATATCTTTAAAAGAACAGCTCTCAAATGGTTTGGAGACTCCAAAGGCTCAAAAGAGGAGCGTGCTGTTTCTCATTTTAGTGTAATTGAACAGATGGGGGCAGGGGGGAGAGAAAAATGTATGAAAAGTTCTATATATTTTGTGTTCTATAGGTATATGTATATAAATGAAAGAGATTCCCCAAGTGGCATCTCTTTTCATTTTAAATTGCCATCCTTTTACTAATTTGCTATGACTAAAAGAGAAATGGCAAAAAAAATTAGAAATATGTCCATAATTTGCTGTCATTATCTAAGAATCATAGAATCCTAGAATCTAAGAATCATAGAACAGTGTGGGTTGGAAGGGACCTTCAAAGGCCATCTAGTCCAACCTCCCTACAATGAGCAGGGACATCTCCAACTACATCAGGTTGCTCAGGGCCCCATCCAGCCTGGCCTTGAATGTTTCCAGGGATGGGGCATCTACCACCTCTGTGGGCAAACTGTTCCAGCACTTTATCACCCTCATTGGAAAAAATTTATTCCTCATGTCTAGCCTGAATCTCCCCTCCTTTAGTTTAAAACCATTGCCCGTTGTCCTGTCATAACATGCCCTTCTAAAAAGTCTGTCCACATCTTTCTTATAGGCTCCTTTTAAGTACTGAAAGGCAGCAATAAGGTCTCCCCGGAGCCTTCTCTTCTCCAGGCTGAACAAACCCAACTCTCTCAGCCTGTCCTCATAGGAGAGGTATTCCAGCCCTCTGATCACCTTGGTGGCCCTTAGTGGATTGGGAAGTACCTTAACAGCTTAGGTTCATGTCTGTGTAATCATTCTTCTCTCTCTAAGCACAGCCAATGGCAGACATGTACACAAAGTTTTTAAGAAAGAGGGCCAGTGTAGAGTCATTCTTTCATCATTATATGCTCCCAGTTTGCAGCGATCAGTGATACAGGAATACCCTGAGCCCGAAGTACTGTCTGACTTTTTAATGGAGTTATACTCCGTGGACTTGTTTAATCTGGTTTTGTGTGTGTTTATCCTTTGGACCTCCATAACATCCGGTAGCAATGAGTTTCACAGTATGGTTATGTACTGTGTGGAAATGCATTCTGACTTATTTTAAATTGGCAAGTTGTTTATTTTCTGGGGTGTTCCTTCTTTCTTGTGTTTTGCGAAATAGAAAATAATTGTTTCCTCTTCACTTTTTCCACATAAAACATGTTTCTATAGACCTCTCTCATCAGCTATTTTCCAAACTAAGAAATTCTTTATAGTCTTAATGGTATGGAAACTGTTTTTATTTTTCTTCTCTTTATTTTTGTTTTCACCTTAGTGACCCTCCTATTTTTACAGGACCTTCAGTTTTCTGTGTATTTAGGAGAAAATGAGAAAGATAAGGAATGGAGCAAAAAAAAAAAGGTTTTCCCAGCTTCTACTTTTCTACTTTTCACTCTTCCACAGTATTTTTTTTTCCTTCTGGAGGGTAGATTGCTTACTTATCCATGCAGCTATTTACATGAATTAAAATACAAAATAATAGACAAAAGCAGTAAAGAAATAAAAATTATTGGGAATTCTTTGCCATGAGTGGACTTAATTATGTTGCTATTGCAGTGAAATTATTTTTCCAGTTAAAACAATTGCATGCTTCAAATTGGCTTCAGCAGGGCCAGATCTCACTCTGGGAAACAAATAAAACATTTCAGTTTCTACCATTGCAAATCATTTGAGTAAAATCTGGGGACCGTTTAATTTGTTGATGTGCTTGCTACTGCAGCTTTCTTGTCATCACTCAGATTTATCTGTTATATCTCATGGTTTGGACTGTAGAGACTTGTTTGAATTAGATGATGCAATCTAAGCAAGGATGCCCAGAGAAGAAAATACTAAATTTTCTGTTGGATCTTATTGTGAAGAGTTCTCATCAGAATAAAAACTTCAGGGTTTAGATGATGCTCTAATAAATTCCAAGCTTATCACCAGAGTCTTACATTCTCAGGAAGGGAGGTGAAAGATTTCCCTCTGTAAAAATTCCCTCTCCCCTTAAATGTTTAGCATTCACTTAGCAATCTCCTCAGCTGTTAGCTCTGTAACTTTATGGATGAAAGCCACCACTGCAATGTTCTTCAGCTGCTCTTACAGTCTGAGGGCTGAATGAATTTCAAAACTGATACATCTCATATATATGAGTGCTAAGTATCAATTTTTAACTCAAGATTATTCATTCCTCAACAAACCTTTAACTGCTCAACTATCAGTTATCTTGTTTCTATCTCAGAATACAGGTCAGGAAGCAATGAAAGAACGGGTCAGATACATGAGCCAGGTACAAACTTGTCTCTCTTTTCTTTTTGGCCAGTGTAGCTGAATAGCCAGTAACAGAAGCAGCTTTTGAGATGGACAACGAAGGTATGAAAGTCAAATTGAGATGTAGTTATTCAACAGGTTTTTTTTTTTGGTATCTTTCTAGGTCAACACCGTGAAATGTGAGACAGGGAGCAAGGAGAAGCTTGAAGAAATTTGGTGACAATAAGGTAATTATTATATTACTAAATATCATAGTGTCGCTTATGGAATTAGGAAGACTAGCTATATTAATAAAAACTAGTTAAAATATTTACTGTGATAATTATCATTCCAAAATTATATTTTTTGTTGAAATCAAAATGTTCTGTTTCTGAAACAGAAATATCTCAATTTTGCCAATATTCATAATCTGAAAAGTCAAAGTAAATATTTTTTTCTTGATGAAAATACATCTTTTTTACTTTACGCCTTTAATTTCATCTCGTTGTGCATATATATTTATATTTATATCCATACAGTTACACCATTATGTGCATTACCGTTGTAACTATTTAATAAATGAACTGTAGTTGCAACTGCAGTGGCAACATTATACCATGGATAAAGGTGTCTTGCTGGGTTCATGAAGAATGGAAGATCAGAGACACAAAGAGTATTCTGAGCAAGGTGGGTGTGGTTTTTGGAAGTCTGTGTCTTTATTCCTTATTTGTTACAATTTTACATGATTTTCAGTTCTGATGAGAAAGAGAATTGGAGTTTTTATCAGTAGAAGCACACATGTACTTTATGTTCTGATGTGGCTACATGTATTTCTGGAATGTTGCATACAGCTCACTGCAAAACTCAAAGATAACCTGTAGCTAAAACCAACATGAAATAAAAGTTTGAAACATTTTAAAGACAACATTGTTAAAATGTTGGTAATTCATGCAGGGTAAAATGAGCATATACTTTAAAGGAGGACAAATTGTTTCTGGCAGAGTTTAGCAGTGATAGCAGTGCTGAAATTGCTTAGGTTAAGTAATCATTTCAGATTTTTTCAGGGTTGATTCCAAAGATTCCAAAGCTCTTTTTTTTTTTTTTTTCCTATTGTCTCAAAGGAGTTTTGGATTGAGCTTTCACTGAAAAGAGACTGAGAGCAAGAGTTCTGGGATAGCAAAGAACTTTCAACGGAGTTTTGATTTTTGCCTGCTTAATTCCAACTCATTTGTCTCTTCTAGATCCTGAATTCCGGAAAAGGTAAGAGAAAACTACTGTGACTAAGCTTAATAAAGTGAGAGTGTTTAAGGCAGTTAAGAGAAATGTGGAGTATTACTACTACCAGTGGACTATTGTCTTGTTCTTTCCATTCACTCCAAGCACTAAATGGGTCCTTCAAAATCTGGCTAGCTACCAAGGACACAATCAAACATCTGTGCACCAGATGCACAGAGCATTATATCCAGCTGTGTTACTTCAGCTACATCTGCAGAACACTGCATATGTCAACTGCCATGGCCAGGAGGCTTTGGGAATACTATCTGTAGGAATTAAAGCTTGCAGCAGAAGTAAAAGAAGTGGGTATTTTGCTTTCAACTTTTTAATGTCTTGTTTTACCTCTCTATATTGCTTAACTGAGTTGCTTGTAAGTTTGAATTAATGGAGGGAAATACCACGTGGAGACATGCTTTCAAGTTGTGATAAAGAAAAGAAGTTTCATCTCATCCTGTATTTTAATTTCAAAGTTGTACTTTTCTCTTAGAAAATACTGTAATGAAAGTTCTCAGAAAAATAGTATTTTCTTCCTTTGGAGCTGGTGGAGTCCTGTATGTTAGCTGAGGAAAAGTGAGGAGAGAATTTCTTCCAGAGGCCACTAGAGCAAACTTCCAGAAGAATTTGAAAATATCTGTTTGACTTGCTGAAGCAATGAGTTTTTGTCAGTAGGATATACTGTACATTTCCTTACCAAATACTCAGAAGCATGTTCAGGTTGTCTTGCTACATAAAATAGCGAAGCTATATCATTCATTGCAAGATGTATTTTACATATTTCCCTCCTTTCCTTTTCCATTTCCCTTAGGAATCTGTTGTAATTGTCATAAAAGCATGGAAAAAACCAAATGTATCTATAGATCTTCGATTTCTCGTTCCTCACAGTACAACTTGGCCTTGATAGGGAAAGCATTAGCAAGTTAGCAAGCAGAAATTAAACCATTTTCTTATCAAAAAGGAGCAGAAGCAACACTTGATGGATATAGATTAATAACAGTGGCTACTCTTTTGAGCTGACAATACTCCTTGTGGTTTTTAGGCAAGTCTTTTTCAATTACGTTTATAATTTTTACAAACAAAACAAAGTGCTAATTTCACAGTACTGTATGCATAAACCATTTTTCATACTGGTGTGTTTGCATGTCTAAACTTAGCTGGTGTATTTTTAATGTAAAATATCTCATATTTTTAATTTAAATTTTCTCATATTTTTAAGGGTAGAGCTACTTCAACAGTTCCAAACAGTTCCCAATTTAGAGGGGTTTTTTTTTTCTTTGCAAGAATAAAGTGCTGCAGTAGCAACATGTAAAAAGTTATTGGTTTGCTTTTTCAGTTTTGTGTTGCTGAATCATTCCATTCAAAGTTCTTTATCTTCAGTAAATATTTACATTCAAGCGACAGTGTTCAAATTTGTGATGTTATTGAATGCCATGATACCTCTTCAAAATTTGACCACATGCAAATATATATTGCTTTTGCAAATTAAAAAAAAAAAAAAAGCTAATTGCTATTTGGGGATAATTTTATACATACAGAGAAAAGGCATTCAAACAGGTTTAATCAAAACCATCTAAAAGTATGCCACCATGTTTGGAAAAAAAAAAAAAGGCAGAGATTTGCAAAGGAAAATTAACATAAACCGAAAAGGTTTCACTTTATTAACTCCTCCTAGTACCAGACCATTTGTACAGCTGCAAATACTAATTATTGACTATGTCTTACATAAAATTTCCTTAGCTTTGATTCAGTGTTGTCTCTGTTTATTTTTGAACCATTTTCCTCTCTGTGTCCTCTGTATGCCAGTAGTAACAGCTGGATTTTAGACACATCTTGCCCTGCATTTTAGCCTTTCCTGACATCATCAAGAACAGAAGAGTGTTGTGGTAGCAGGAGGCATAAACAAGATAAAGTACATTTATTTTCCTTATCTTAAGTCAGAGGCAGTGTTATCTAGGCTCTGAACCTAGTTTGTATCCAGATAATAATTAGAAGCAAGATGAAACATTTTTGTTTCCATTCCAGGCCTTTTAATAGCAAATACTTCTCTGAATAAATATTTTTCTAATATACTGGACATTTTCTCTCAAAAAAATAGGGGTTTCACTCTGCTAGTAAGTAAGTCATACTGAAGCTACTAGCTGCTTTTCTGCTGGTTACTACTCTTACTTACTCTTACCTTACTCTTATCTAGAACCAGAATACAGCATACAAATTGTGATTCACAGCATGGGTCTGTTGATGTGGTTAACATGACTCATGCATTAAGGAGATGTCAGAATCAACTCCACTAATATAATGTAGAATAAAATTAAGTTGGGTGATGTTCTTGGTTAAATGCTATAAAGTTGTTAAAGTAACTTTTAATTTAAGGTAGAAGAGCAGCTGATACTGTCAGACATAGTATTATGATATTTCTAATAGTTTTGCAGTGGTGAAAATTCAGGTTTTGTATTTTACCGTTAAATTATGCTCAAGAATAAAAAAATGCTTCACTGATTAAAACATACTCCCCATCTTGTGCAAAATACATCTGAGATAAAATTACTCTAGTCAGAATGTGAGACAACAGAATTTTATTCCAAGATTGTAGTGTTCTCACTAAGGTTCCAAACTACCTGTAAACTTCAAGAATGTTTTTGTATTGCTTTAAAATTTTATCACTGTATTGTTGAAGTCAGCCATATCAGTTACAGCTGCCTTTTGTTTAGGGTGGAGTTTGTTGTTGTTGTTGTTTGGTTTTCTTCCTCTCTTCCTCTCTTCCTCTCTTCCTCTCTTCCTCTCTTCCTCTCTTCCTCTCTTCCTCTCTTCCTTTCCTCCTTTCCTCTCTTCATTGCCTTTGATGACTTTTGCAAGGAAGGAACAGTAGAATTGTGTGAAAGTTTTCCTTTATTGCTGGCAAATGCTGTTCCTTTGATATGACAGGTGTCTAGGATCTGTACACTACCATGCTGCAAGAAAAAAACATATTTGTAAAACTCTGGAATTTATGTCCGCAGTCAGATGTGAAAGTGTGCTCATGACAGAGTTACTACTGAAAGAATAGGTAGGCAGATTTGAATAAATAGGTAAGGATGAGATTGAAGGTTACAAAAAAATAAATAATATCAAAGTCCTGATGTTCTGAAAAACAACGTAGCGTATTTCCAGAAAATGTAGAAAAGCACCTGGGAAGAATAGGGAAGAAAAAACCTCTCACAGCTGCAGTAAATATTGGAGACCATAAGGAGCATTAACAATGTTAGGTACAGCTGGGGAGACATGGAAAACAAAATAGTATAAGAAGCTCTTTTCATGGATTATGAACTAGACAAAAGGAAGCCTGGAACAGTTAACTGTTCAGAGGAGGTTGTAATTGCATGGTATTATTCTCTATTCTATATTAAAAACTATTCTTACCTAACGCTTTGAAAAAAATTCTTGCTTATTCAGAACTTCAACAGATCTCATATTTGTTTGAAAGTATTTAATAGATGTTAGAGATTTTTGTGCGTGACTCTATAATTGCTATCATAAATAAAAAGTACCATGGAAGCAAAACAGAACTCCTGTAAATAATTTTGATTAATTCATGTTGAAATAGTCAGGAGTGATATATCTTAATGTCTGTGATTTACTTTGCTAGTACAGCCTTGCCTGAAATTTCAGTTGGTGATACTTGTTACTACTGTAATCTCATCAAATATGTCACCCAGAATTTTATTGATAGGCAAAGATGAATATGGAAGGTGTCTTGAAGTCTTTGGGCACAGTCCCTGGAGTACCTATGATAAGCTAACCTTCTCTTAATATTTTTCTTAGTTGTGTTCATAGATGTTAACAGGTAAATCTGAACCCATTTAGAAAGAGAGGTAAAATTTTCATTAAAATTATCATATTTAGTGATAAGCAGCAGATGAAGGGCAAATAAAGTTCATGTCAAGCCAGTGAGATAAGCAACCAGTACATGTATAGGTCTGGCTTTGTTCCTTTCACTGTTCATAGAACTTGTGTCCAGATATGATTCAGAGTCCTCCTGATGCAGATTACTTATTTTTCTGGCCTCCATTGTTCTACACAGACATAAATTGAATTCCTGGAAGGTCCTTCTTTTTATTGCTTTGTGCTGTAGAAGTAGGGTTTTACTCCCACTCCTTTTTTAAACACAGGAGTGGTCTACACTAAGTAGAAATGCTTAAGAGCTGCTCAAAGTATTCATTGATACATGATGTGCTAACCAGTTTCCTACAATGAATTGTTATGAGCTCTACTGTGATCTTACACTGAGAGAGAATGCAGAGGTTTAGGAAAGCATCATTAACTTCCCTGCAGAAAAATTGTGAGCAGTCTTCAGAATATTTGTTTGCATTTTTATACAGCAGCTTTGTCTGGCCACCTAGAACAGGTATAACTGGGTTTTTTTTTTCCCCTCTTTACCTACTTTCCTACTGGAACACTGGTGTTACCAAGTTTTAAACTGCCGAGCTATTTTTCACCTTTCCTTGAAAGGTTCTAAAACAATTATTTTCCTTGTCAGTACTCTCTCACAACTTGGCTAATGGCCATAGTAGTAAAATTTTCTAATCCAAGCTACTTGTAGATAGAATCTAAACCTTTTTCAGAGTTTTGTAGCAGTTTTAAATTGTCTAGGGTATGGCTGCTGCCATTTATACAGTGAAGTCCAGGAAATGCTTCCTTTGAAGGGAGATAGAAAGGAATATTTGGAAGTCATAATAAGAGGTCAGAAAGAATCTCACCTAGAAGATTTCCATTAAGATATTATAACCATTTTTCTGTGAGTTTGGGTGATAAGAAATTTTCACACAAGAATCTTACTTAGCTGTTCCTTAGAAATAGTACTTAGTTATTGTTTACGAAGTAAACAATACTGTAAATTGTCTGTGTTTTCTGTATCTAGTGTATTCTGTACTATATTTTCTTCTTCAAATTTGCAGTCATCTTAATCATCATGTCAAGACTGGAAGGTGATCCTTGATGTTTCACATAATTTTAATTCTTCTTGTTCACATTGAAACATCCATGTGTAAGGAAGAAGTCATAAATCTGATAATGTTGACAGGATTTTTTTCAGAGCTAGGAAATGTCTAGCTCATCTTAGTTCAAATCTTCTTAATGACCTCTTCTTTTTCATCATTAGGAGTGGTACACCATTGTCATTTACCTACTACTTTTTCTGGTAGAATTGTTAAAAGGTGTTGTGCTAGCTTCAGGTGTGAAGATATGGACTTTGAAACCAAAGATCTTAGAGACATTATAGTGCTTGCATTTTTTGACCCTTTGCTTTCCTAAGGCCTTTTGTGGCCATATTGGTGTGTGTTTGTTTGGTTGGTTTTTGTTTGTTTGGGGGGGGTTCTTTGGCTTTTTGGGGGATTTTTGTTTGTTTGTTTGTTTTCAATGAGAACAAATTTTATATTTTGATTTCCTTTTACAAGGTAAGTTTCATGTCACTGAGCACATAATTTATTTATTTATTTATCACTTGCAGAAGTGGTTATAGTCTACATCTTCCAAAATAAAACCTGTTCTAAAATTTAATAAAAATACTACAATCATGTATTTCTCATTATTGCACTTTTCCAGCTGTAAAACTATTAGTTAGGTTGCTAAGTCAAGAATAATTCTTCTCTCATTGTTTTGTTTCTACCTGGAAATTGTTCACAGTATCATGAACATATTGAATTTCATTTACTTCTTTTCTTGTTCAGGCTGACTCCTGCAAACATAATAAATAGATATATAGTCTGTGTGTTATATGTCAGTGTCAAAGGACAGTGTAAGCAACACATTGTGCTATTATTATAACCCTTATTTAGCTATGGGACACACAATTGAATGAAGTGGGATTATGCAAACAGTTCAAGCTAGCCATGTTCTTTCTTAACTGCTTTTAAAGGTAGTCATTCTGCCACAGATTTTTTAAAAGGGATTGTTTTTCATGTTAAACAACTTTCTTTTCTGACAGTCTGTACACAGTATTTTCTATAATAGCTGTTAGAGGTCACTTACCAGAAATTCTTTGTGTCTAATACATTAGTGTCATCCTGCTGTAAACATGGGAGCTCTATTTTGAATTGTGGTACATGTTTCTCCTTGTCTTTGCTGCTTTTATTTTTGGCTATGCCATGGCACTGTAATCTGCTATGATTAACATCAAGCCCTTGCAATCCAATGTTCTTGCTATATGTACGATATTTTCCTTTAACACTTTTCATAGAAGGGCACGTTGTATTTTGTAGAGAGCATCACATATTCAGAACTGGAAAAATTAATTTGTTTGGTCAAAGGTTCCGAGGTCTTCAACAAGGGGCAGATAATTTCTTAGCATCTGATTTTTTGTTGTTGTTGCAATGATTTCAAGTCTTGGATTATTGTTATGCTTCGATCTATTGTGTAGATGAGGTTCTTAGGGACATGGTTTAGTGCCAGTGTTAGGTTAACAGTTGGACTCGATGATCTTGAGGGCCTCTTCCAACCAAATTATTCTATGATTCTGTGATTTCATTTATGTATTTAGTTTTATTCTGGTTTTCTTAAAAGTGAAAAGAGAGTAAATAAAATATTAAATATCACAGGAATAAAAATTAATCTCAACATATTCTGTCATCTTAATGCAATTGCAAATTGTTTCCTTGCAGCCTAGCACAGACTAAATGTCATTGCACTTTAATGAAAATAGCCAATGTGAACTGTGTTGATTGTTTCAGTGCAGTTCTTGACAGATTTGAAAACAGAAAGCTGCAATGATAGTCATAGTGAAGCCATGGTGCAATCATTTAGCTTAAGCAGCTCCTCTTTCTCCTCAGTTACTTCAGTACCTTATTTTTTCTTTTTGAATCTAGATCAATTCCCTGATGCATCTCAAAGCAGTCCCAGAAAGAGTTGTAATACCACAGCTGAGAAGTGAAACAGTTGCATAAAAACTGTTTCGCATAGGAAACATTTCAGTTGCTTTTGCTACCATCAGCTTTGCATTGTCAAACCATGTCCTCGGCCATAAGACTATATGAGCAAATGTGAAATTAATTGAATAGATTGGAAATGAGAGAAACATAGGACTGATTTTTTAGGAAATGAAGACTTATTGCCTTTTGTATACAGATTGAGTGACATTTTAAAATAAGTTTAATAAACTACGATTTTTTTTAATCCTGTATCATTGTTCCACTGCGATTTGAATGGGCCTTCTAACGTTAGCAGCATATATTATCCTAACAATGATTCAAAATTAAACTCACAACTAAGGCTCAAGACAGAAGCATATGTGGTCTGAAAAAGACTTATTAAGCAAACTGACTAGGTCCTCTGGTGGAAAATGCAGTACCACTGCAACTAGCAAGGTAGAGGAATCGTATTCTGAGAAAATTCCAGCTTTTTTGTTCTCTTTTAGCTATGTACTTGAATAAAAATTTTTTTAAAAAGTGTTTCGGAATGACAAAGTATTTTGGTCGAGTAATATCTACATGTTTTATTTCACTGTTATTGTTTCAATTCCTACTACTGTACTATATCAAAATAGCATTAAAATCCAGTTTTATTTCTGTTGGCCCTATAATTAAATTAAGACATCAAAGACTATTTCTACTACTAGATCAACTTTTGTAAATCACATCTTCTGAATATTTGTCCTCTAAGTCCTGCCTTAATGTGAGTGATCTGAGAGAGGGAGCACACCTTCCTCAGCACTTTGCACAAATGAAAATTTGCCATCCTGATAGTTGTGCAAAAACTGATCAAGTTCTGAAGTTGAACAAAATATTACGGATAAAAATGCCTTCCTCAACTCTTTGATTTACATGCATTTCTAAAAATATGGTTTGAAATTGAGCTTTTTTCTTCTTTAGAATAAGTAATACATACAAACATCAGTTATTTGCAGGAATATAAACATGAGGATCTATTTTGATGAATACACTCTGGTTTTCTACTTCAGTAGAATCTAGTCAGCTAGGAAAAATATTTCTGATTTCTCTCTGGATTGAAAGTCTCTCAAATACACAGGCTTTCAAAAAAGTTTTGCCTGTATCTTCAGTTGCTGTCCAGGCTTTTTCTGGAGCTACTCTCCAGATTGTTGCAAATCCTTGCTGTGAATTATAATTTTGTTACAGCTCTCAGCATAATGTTTCTGATCCACCATTGCAAGGATTAAGTCTTCTGGACTAGTTTTACTACATGCTGATCATTATTCCCAACAGACTTCTTAGAGTTAATACTAATTTTCTTTCTATAATTTGTTTTTCTACCTGACCCAGACTGTCCAATGAACTAGTCGCGTCTCCTGGTACTTTCTCAAATGTCAGACTAGATGTTTCATGGTTCTAAGAACATACTACTTCACTGTAAGGGCTGGAGAAAGTTAGAGTTGCCTGCCAAATATGTCTAAAGTTTTCTAAATGAAGTCCTTTTTTACTCACCATTTTGACCTTTTTTTCGCCTTCACTTACAAAAGTAGATTTGCAATGGGGTATTACCAAAAATTCAGCAGAAGTGGTAAATGTGCTATTAGAAAATGGTTTTGGTGATCTTGTTGTTTTCTTTTTTCACAGGAGCTGTGTGGCAATGGTGGGCTCTATTAATCTTATTTCATCTGTTTTCCTTTGGGCTTTTTCATTTCTCACTTGCTCTTCTCAGAGTGCTCTTGTGTTTGCTCTGTGCTAAGGGCTGGTCTTAAGGAATCTTGATGTTGCATGATTATTTGCGGCTTGGCTTTCTCTCTATAGGCTTGTGTTCCATTCAAGCCACTAAACTAACTGGCAGCTAGCTTCTCTCTAGGTTTTCACATACTGCTGGGAGGCAGAAAAACCAGTTTTATCCAGACAGCACTGTGAGGATGACTTGCATGAAATTACTTACCCAGTCTGCTTGCAAAAAATTTACATTTCTTGTAAACATATGCATTGTCTATTAAAGGCATTTCTAGGACTTAAAAATACTATACCAGTTGAGAGAATAGTTTGATATGTGGCAAGACAAACAGTAGGTCTATTTAAAAAAGTAAGTTTTGAATATGTTATTGTTTTAAAGTACATATTTAAGTGGATGAAGTTGCATATATTTTACTACAGGAAATCAGAATAAATAGGTTAAATTGAGCAGTCATAGTCATTTAGAAATAGAAAGTGAAATGTTTTCTACAGATACTATTCAGAGTCTTCATATGCCTTTTTTTTTTCTTTACTTCACACTAAATATCATTAAGCTGCTAGTAGCTGCAAATCTTCTATGTGAGAACACAAGATAACTGCTTTTCCCCATCAGTGAAGGCATGTTAGCATTTTGTTTAATAACAACTTTGATCCTTCTACTGTTGGCAATGGTCATTGAGAAATCCTGACATAAAGAAGGTATCTGCAAGATAAAGTTCTGCAAGGGATGATTAGCAGCACTTAAGTTTTCTTTTTGTTGAAATTTTTGTTGAAAGGAAGAATCCCTGATTGAACAGTGCATTGAATGATATGACAAGCAAGTACTTGATCCCTGTCCAGCTGGAAAGGAATTGTATTCATCAGCAGCTTTTTAGCTAAGGATGTCTTTATATTTTCACTCTTTGTTTGAGTCTCTCCAGATCCTCCCTTTACTTCATGTCAGCACTATATAGTAGGTATGCCAAGTGGTTTTGAAATTTAAATTACAGTCTCTTTTTCAGATGTTATTGGAAAGAACATGTAATTTATAACCACGTGTTAGGAGTACAGGATGTTCATGGTTCACTGCCAATTCTTCTTTTGTAAAGTTAATAAAACTTTCATAAAACACTTATACACTTGTATATTTCATGGTAAAGATTTTTTTATCTCATAGGCTAATGTAAAGATTTATTAAAAACATTTTTTTGTTAAGAGGAGTGTCAATAGTTTGCAGCTGAGTGTAATTTTGAATTCCCAGTAGATGACAGTCTGACTGAAAATGACACTAACAGCTTTGTTGATTTAGCACTAAAAATGAAGGATTCTTTCAAATGATATAAAGCTCTAATACCCTGAATGTGCTGAAATACACTTGAGACCCTTAAGTAGAGTTGCAGTGAAATGTTCGCCAGCACTATGGATTCCGGTGAACAAGCGTTAGCATGCTTGCTGGCACTGACCCATTAGGCTCCCACCTAAAAATTAATGTGAAGGATCGGGATACTGCAGTAACAAGAGAATCTGATATGTCTAAATATGGGAACCATCAGAGATTTGGATAATGTCATGGAATAGACTTCTAGTAAGACCTTGTGACATCATTGTGACTAAGGTTTTTTTTTTTCCTCAAAAATTGAGCACTTGAAACATTTAATTCAGTAGCAACCCAAAACTACTGCCATCTGATAGCTATGAAGAGGTATGTGAAAAGAGTTGATGGTTTTATGCCAGCTTCTGCAGGATGGTTGTTCACTCTCTTTTTGTGATGTGATAATTGATAGCTTTGCTGGCGATCTTGGCAAAGAAGCTGAGGATTAAATAGCCCGAGAGATGGAACTTTCCTAGTCTCCTAAGTGAGAAACAGACATGTTGGCCAGGCAGCATGGAAGAGTCTGCAGTGCTCCTGCTGTACTATACATAAATGCTGCAAAAGGTTTTCCTCCATCTTTGAATGGTTTTTATTCAAACTGTGATTATATAGAGCTGTATAGTGTGCATCTTTGTCCAATTTTAACCTGTTTTTCGCTTGTATTCTAGAACAGCTCAGGTAATTTAGTGACAAAAATATTTCCCACAACTTTACAGGCACCGACCCTAAGCATCTACATCAATGTAAAACACAAAGCTCTACACTTCTATAAATAATTGCACAAAAGAAAGTGAGGACAGGACTCTTGTATAGACATCAGCATTGGTAACAAGTGTGAGAGAACACTGATAAATTTGTTACTTGTAGGATCCAATTTTTTACCCTGTTTTCATGGGAAATCTGGAAAGACACTACCTCTCTCAGTCTGGTAGCTACTACTTACAAAAAATATAAATCACTATTTACTCTAAGCATGCCAGCATTTGATATTTCATCCGTATGTTGTGACTACTGTAGAACATTTTTGCTGTCTTCAGTGCTTTTCTTAAAACAATTCACTTCTGATCCACAAGTGGCTGAACTTGGAGAACAGGAGGGCTACATGGAGTAATCTTTGCAAGATTAATACCTGTAAATGGTAGTAATAATAATATCTGTAAATGGTAGTTCGAGCTGTGAAAACAGAAGCACTGAATACTGTAGGAAGCAGAGAGAGATCTAGGAAAAACTAATGATTTGTTGTATTTTTCCATTTTATCTTGCCTATGTGAGAAAATAGAAATGTAGATCCTTAGAGAATCAATTAGTGTGCATAGAAATAAGGAGGAGGTAATTATATAGAGGAAGTTAAACACAAAATGGTTGAAAACTGAACGTGTTTATAAGAAAATGTTGAGTGGCTGCTGATTCTTGACCTAGATTGTACAGCGGTCACAAATTCAATTTAAATAAAACCAGGTTTTTAAGGCATCTTAAACATGATCTACACAATGGGGCAGCTTTTGATTCAGATTGGCCTCTCAGCATAACATGTGGGATGAATATACATAAACTACATGAACAGAAGCTGCATTCCTGAACACAGGTTGACAAAGTGACTGTATTGTGCTTTTCCTTCTGCAAGCGTGGCTTTCCAGATTCAGAAAAAAATTGAGAGAGGGGACCATCTCTGTTGTTATTAGGGTGTTACCTGTCCTTACAAGCTTTGCATCACTCAGCAAAAAACATCCTGGAATCATTTTAGTCCTATGGAAATATAGCATAATAAACTCAAAATTCTGAGGTTTTGAAGAGCAACAACTTTAATCAAAAAAAGTGTGGCTGTTCTCTGCAAGGAGCTCTGTTGTGCTGATTGTGTTTTCATACTGAAGTAATCCTACTCGTTTTGAATGTCAAATGAAAAGCACAGTGAAGTTCAGGATATTTCTCCTTAAAAAAATGATTGGGGTGCAAGGCTTGCTTGACACCATTTGCTTAATGAAGCTTGTAGGAGAAGATGATACACTTCTTTAAATCACCTGGCAAAGCCTAAAAAAAAAAGAGAGCAAAAGGAGTGTTTTAATTAAATTGTTCCAGATATGACTGTCAGCTGAACACGTTTTTCCATCACAGTAAATTCTTTTCTTCTAAGCTTACAATAGGCTAAAAGTGTCTGGGGTATCTTTTCAATTTTTCAAGCAATCCCATCAACTTTTCAGAAACAGATTTTCTAGAGAAGTCTTCTGTATGATGCAAGCATGAATCCGCAAAGGAAATAGAATGACTCTGGTACCATTACTATTAATCTCCCTTAATTTAATTAGAAAGCAGGTAAAACATGTTAAACAACATCTCAAGATATAAAATGTCTATGGTGGTCTTTAATGCCTCCTAATTTGAAATAAATTATTTTTTTATGTAGTTATTTTATTCTGTGTTAAGATTACAAACATTTAATCTCTTTGACCATAATTTTAATATAACATTATTGAAATATTAAAACCTTATGGATAACTATCGTTAATGTCTTTGTCTTGGATTATTCCTCTTCTGTAGATAAGAACAAAAGTGAAAAAAGGGAATACCATTATAAACTAGTGACTAGAACTGAGTGTAAAAAAAAGGAGTCATTTGCATTTACCTCTGTTTTTCATTCTACTAAAATCATAGAAGATTAAAAGATGAAAAAAAATTGTATCAGCTGGTCTGTGCATGGGATAGATCTGCTTCAATAGTGTCTTGTGAATAATGAAGTATAAGCTATTATAGCTGGAATCTCATTACTATGTTATTAAACTCTAAAGAGGAGTGGGCCCTATAGTGGCAAGGAAATGGTATGCACTAGCATTTTCCCTGTGATGTGAACAGACTGATTGCTCATGCACACTGTGATAAATCAGCACTTGTGAAAGACTGCTGCTTTCTAAAGTAGTGGTTTCACTGTTCATAAAGGTCCTAGTAAGCCAAGTGCTACCCTCCTGTAACCTTCAGTGAAGACTTGCCTGTGTTCTTTATCTTATTCCATCGTTCTTGACTGCTGGAGCTCTTTGGAAAGAGCTCTGCCATTGGCAGAGCATGGATGCATTTCTTCCCCGACACTGTCTGTTTACAATAGCACCTCATCCCTGGAGAAGGCTGGGTGCTATGTTCTAGTATTTTCATGCAGTGGTAGCCTCTTGCCAACTGACATATTTTCTCCGGATGAATACTAGACCGTTGTCTGCTAACAAAAACATTAGGACTCTACAAAAACTAAAGGATAAAACAAACACATTAGGCATAATGCTTTCAATGATGTAAACTTGTTTGTGCTAGTACAGACTTAGTTAAATATTCACTAAAAATATCTTAAGGTGGTTTGATTTTTTTTTTTGTTATAAAATATATGTTAGAAGATTAAAGCATGTACAGAACATTCCTCCCTCTCATTCATGTCAAAATGAAATTGATAATTGCCAGTTTTTAACCAGCTCAAAAGATGCTTTCGCAGCCTTCCCTTTGCAGGAGATTACTTATTGTTGCCTTTGATGTTGACATTATTTAATAGAGATCTTTTTTTCTTTATGAATTGTTTCAACTTGCTCATGCTGTCTTCAATTTAATGAAGCTTTTGAGAAGGAAACTGTAAACAAATGAGATAGGATGGTTTAGGAAGAATGTGAATTGTATTCTTTAGCAAGAATTGTTTATGATGATGGTTTCATAATATGTAAAACATATGGACCACCAGAAATCTAAATGTCAGACTTTAGGTTTTGATTTATTATTTCATGTAATTTACATTTTACTCACTTTTTTTTTGTCTCTTCCTCTTCCTTTTTAATATTTCACTATTTGTTGCAATAGTATAGATCTGAACAAGATATATTCCTGTTACAAGACTGTATTATTCATTGAAACACCAAAAATGCTGAAAGCAAGCTACCAAATGTCTTGATTTTCTAGCTTACTGGGGATCTGAGAGTGTTTCAAATGAAAGAGACAATAAAACCTATTTAGCTTTTCTTGTGATCTCCTTTTAAAAAATGTATTAGTAGGTCCATCTACAATACAGTTTTCCCAAGCCTGTTTTTCTGAGTCTGTTTACAGTGCTTATTTGTACTTTCACAGTATCTGTAAAAGCTGGTTTCTCACCTAAGTCACTGAGAACTACAAGATTTTAGTGCAAGATAACCAGAAACAAATCAGTTTTCAACAGTCTGTCTTAGCTACTGAAACAATAAATCCAGAGTTTTCTGCTTTTTAATTATGAGGGCACAAGTGTGCAAAAATAAACACAGACTAAGTAACTACAAAGAGACTGCTTACCAGCATCTTCATTTAACCTTCATATTTTGCATTCTAAGTAAAGAAAAACAGTACACAACCAGTGCAAATTACAATAATGTCACCTGAAGCCTATTTTAATAATGCCAAAACAAAACAGTGGGATTCAGGAGACTGCATTTGTACCATGTCCCTTTGCCTCTAGGAGCTTGATTTTTCCTGAGTTTACCTGAATTTTAGCATTCTTGGAAAATTAAAATGTGTTGCTTATTTTCTTCTACACCTGTAGACACTTTGCTAATTAGCTACACAAATTCAGATCAGGTGTTCCCTAGCACAAGTTAATTTGCTGCCCAACAAGAAAAATTGCTAGTGTGGAATTGTCATCAGGGAAAATAGGAAAGGAAAAAAGTTGAGTAATCTTTGATCCTGCTTTCAGCAGACTTCTGCTGTACAAGTGAATGGGAGATCAAACATGAAAAGATTTGTGTGCTGTGCTATAGGAATCCAATACTCCAAGAATCAAGTGCAAGTGAAAATAGGAAATCTGCCAAGAACATAATAATTAAGTAGAAATTATAAATGAGAAATGCAAAAAATGTGGTTTGCATATTTTCCTGGACTGCCGGACTTCAGCTAAGACAGCATTGAGTTGTTGTCAGTCAAAATTCCATCTATCCAGCACATTAGACTTTTGAGGTACATTGCATTGCTAATATTGCGTAATATTGTATTTTTATGGGTGTGGGTTTATGATATTTTTCTGTTCCTGAGTATTTCCTAACCATTGTCATTACTGGTCTCCCTAGAACTGTGTTTTGACTTTTTCTTATTAAATTAATCAATTTTAGGAGACTTCTGTGAACAAATTAGTTGTGACAGGCATTCTTGTTTTCCTGTTATTTTTCAGTAGAATTAATTATTTTTAACTAACTTTTTTCTGGAAAATGAAATTTTGTTGGTTTAAGATACGTATAACACATAACTTCGTGTGGCCTTTAGGTGGTCTGTATACATTGTATATTGGTATAGCTCATTATTCTTACAGTAGGATTTGGGGGGTTTTTTTTAGTGATACTAATTAAAATAATTCATACCTATGAATGTAGTTATACCACTGACATAAAAATTTTCATTCCTATGTGGCATAATAAAAGCAAATGTGCAGGACAAGTATGTCTATATGTTGAGGAGGAGAGGGTTTATATCATTTTATTTTATCAGAATCACTAAGCAAAACAAGATTTGTGTGTAGAGAAAGCCTTAGATAAAGAGCTTCAAGGCACACTGTGTCTTAAAGTGGATAGCTGTTAAATGAAAGAGGAGTAACTGAATTTAGTAGTAGAATATTTTAGCTAAAACCCTGGAGTAGATTAAACTGTAATGCTGCTTTTATATATATATATATATATATATATATATATATAGTTTGGGCTAAAGAGGCTTTGCTGTTTTAATAGCTGGTAAATAAGCTATGATTTGATTCCTCAACATGGTTAACTTGCTCACAATGCAAGTAAGGTCCTTCTGTATGTTTTGGAATGACACTTGTAACTGTATCGTGTGTGTGTTATGTTGTCTGCATGTTTATGTATGTCTGTTAACTGACAGTGGAGTTGGGGGGGCGGGCATTTCAGTGAAAAGGAGAAAGGCTAAAAATCTGTTTCAGGTGGCATTCACCTAAGAGCTGCTTCTATGCCTTCTCCTGCTCTCAGTTATGTCCCTCTTCTTCAATAAAAATTACACTTTATTTAAAATCATTCTACACCTTTGAAAGAAATTTAAATATCAAAGCATGTGGATGTGAACTATTTAGGGACCTAGTCAGCTGCCTTCTGCCATGTATAATCCTTTATCATTGTCACTTCACCCTACTTATGCTCCCCACCCAGTCTTAATTTTGTTCCTTTCATTTGTTCCATACCGCAAATATTCTTTTTGATGCCTCCTATGACTTTTTATTGTTGATTAAATATATGTTGATGGGCTTTAAAAGAGACATTTCCTTGTGACATTTTAAGTTAGAAGGTTTGTGAGAATATTTTTTTTCCACATTGCACTATGTTGCTGGAACAGAAGGATATTTTTATATGTAAAACTGGAATGTCTAGCCTCTTTGATATTATGAAATGTGTTGATAAGATGCTCCAGCAAATTTCTTAATAGTAGCAAAATTATTTTTAACTCAAAGCAGGACTCTTGATTCCCTTTTCCTTTCTCTAGGTATCTATCTATCTTGTTCTTCCAGGCTCTTGCTTTTCAATGTTATTTTTCCAATATTATCTCTTTAATCTCTGTTCTCCCTCCTGTGATAATTAGCTCTCCTCTCTCTGACTCAGCCCACTAGGCAGCAACACAGCCTAGATCAGTGTTAGTCAGTTAATAATAATAATTTTGGGTGTTCTGCATACTCAAGAAAACAGGCCCATGCTTGCAAGTGGCCCTGGCTGATTGAGGGGTAACAAGAGGATGGAAAGCCAGCCTTCAGCAGTAACTATAGAGTAGCTTTTATTCTCATGTAATAGCCTAGGTAATGTCAATTCATAAAATCCAGCTACACCAGGACTGGGAAATCTATGTATGCTGTATTTGAAGTGTCTCATGTGGTAGTAGGAGAATAACATTTGTAGAATGCCCAGCTGCCTGACAAGATAAAGCAGGCTATTAGTTCTCATTCCTGCAGGCTGTGCTGACTAAATCTGATCTCCACTGCTCTGAGCCATCGGTGTTAGACCATCATATATCATATTGTAGCAACAAAAATGCAAAATATTTCTCATTCCAAACAATGATGGCAATGTTTTCCAATATTTTTACAGTGGTTCAACATGATAGAATCACTTTAGAATACGAACCATCCATTCGGCCACTTAGTTGCAGCTGAATGCAGATATCCTCATGTAAGTCAGATTCTCACAATGTCCAGCTTTGTTATTGTGGGTCAGTGTAAGTCTTTCAGTGCTCTTTTGCAACTGTGCTTTGGTGTATCTCAGTGTGAACCTTGGCATACAAAAATCTCATTGTGGCTTTAAATGCTAAGAAGTTGGTTTCTTCAGCACCAATGACGAAGGAGAGAAGTAATTATATGTGGCTTGGACTTATTATGGCTATGAAATAATTTGATGTGAAGGAGATGTAAATATAGATTTTGGATAACTGTTGATACATTTAAAATTGTGTCTACCTGTGGCTTTATTCAGATTTTAAAACCAGCTCATTCAGTTTAGAGCTTTTGATAGGAGGAATTAACCAGGACAGAGCTGTCCTTCCTGATGGTTTACAGCTTGTAAATTGTGTGCTGATGTTTCGGTGACAGATCTTTTTATCTTGCCCTTGTTACCAAAATATCCACATGACATACTCCTGAGACAGATGTATCAGTCTTCCATACCATCAGAAACCACTGAAAAAGTGCTGAAGTCTACTAGCCATAGGTATTGACATTAATATCAAAGAAATACTTAATGCTGTTTTCTGGAACTGGTACAAGAAAATGTCAGGTACACCTCCTGAGGAACAAGGCCTTTTGGGCTGCCAGGAGGAATGGTTTCCAGAACTGGATACCTGGTGTTTTTGTATAATTTGCACTCAGGTTCAGAGCTGCATGGGCAAACCTCCCTTGTTAGACAATATCCCACTTTCTGGGTTGTTCTTGCCCCTGACAACTCCTGAAGTAAAGGGACTGGTCAATCTGACTCCTCTACTGAAGATATTTAAGCACCTTGCTCTCAGCTATTTCAGTTGCTTTGACAAGCTTTGTGTTGCTCCTGTCTCCTGTTTAACTCTCCATGTCTGTCTTTTTAGGGCCGCAACTGTAAGAAAGTTCTTTCAGAACTGAATTTGACATGTGTCTGGTGCTATCAAGCTAGTTTCAGAAAATGGGATTTAAGGAGCAGAAAGGGAAGATATATTTTATATGCTACCTCTTAACGCCAAAGCATTTTCATAGCTGTTACACCCTGCGTTCACTACAGCAATGCAAGCATTTGTGATATGAAATCCTTCAGCTCTGAAATACTTCAAAACAGTGGGCATAAGGAAAGGTCAGTGGCCTTGAAATGAATATGATGTGCTATATATAATTCAGTGCCTCTGTATTTTATTTCAGCCATGCCAAATCAAATGAGACAGATAATATTGATATAAAACAGTGTTAGAAATTTTATGCTAAACAGTGCACGGCTTTCAGGGAAATACAGTTGTGACAAATATGCTGGGAAAGCTGGAAGACTGGTTCAGAAAACCAATCAAAGTTTACTACCAGCCGAAACCTTACTTTGCAGTTATAGAGAGAGCTTGATATCCCTGGTAAAACAGCAGAAAATAAGAACAGTAAGAAAGGCAAGGAGGAAGCTCCTAACTCATTGTTATGGCCATTATGTGTTGGCTTTCACATGCTTACAGACACACCTTGGTCTTGCCAGACTGGAACCTATTTCAGTGTAAATAACTGTAGCTTTTAAGCTCTCTTGGACTGTGAAAATTCCATTTCTACAAAGTAAAAGAACATATTCACCTGCAAAATATTTTCCCTAGTGTGTAAAAACTTGAGAACTTTCATAATGTCAATGGATTATTTCAGCTCTTTTATGAACTTGGGAGGAAAAGGGAGTAATTCAACTTTTACCAATTTCATTTTGTCTAAAAAAGGTTTTGGGGGCTATTGGTGTGCTTTTTTATTTTTTTTTTTTTCTCACAGCGTTACTTTTTGTGTGTGTGTGTGTGTGCATGCCAGGATTTATGACTGAATAAACCAAATATAGAACAGACCACTTACATAATATTTAACATATGTTATAATGTCAGATGTGAGTTAATTTTAGAAAGAGTAATGGAGAGAACCAGACAAAATGGATCATTGCTCTTCCCTGAATGTGATTAAGCAAAGAGGAAGGATTCTATCCCACCCCACCCGTGTATTCGGTATAAATTTCCTGCAAGTCCTATAGCAGAGGAATATAAAATTGACTTCCAAGTGAATATAGACAGATGTTGGGTGGTCCTATTTTGCACATGATTACTCAGTGCTCTCATATAGGAACACACTGATTCCCATCCAAGTAAAAAGCCTGAAAAATAGATTGTTCATCACATTGTCTAATCTGAAAGTATTCTGTTAAGGAATAAAATTTAGCTAAAAGATGCCTCAGCCATTAGTAAAACATTAAAAATAAGATTAAAACCCAATTGTTGCAGAATTCTGAAGTAGTGTAGGTGTCATTCTGCAAACTATCAGGACTCTATTTTGCATGTGTAATATGTGTTATGGTAGTGTCTTTAAATGACTATTCATGCTGAAGAATTTTTTTTTTTTAAATATATTAAATTTATGTCTGTAAAGAGTTAACTAAGAGTCAGACTCTGATCTATCTACTTCCTACACACAGGAGTGGTAACCGATGTCTGTAGTGTCATGTTAATAGATACTAAACGCTGTGCTTAACAGGAGTCACAAGAACAAGGTGAGGGGTAACGGGTACAAGTTACTCCTGGGGAGATTTCGATTGGACCCAAGAGGGAAATTTTTCACTATGAGAACAATAAGCCATTGGAATAAACTCCTCAGAGAAGTGGTAGATTCCCAAACATTGGACACTTTTAATATTCAGCTGGGCAGGGTGCTGGTCCATCTTATCTAGACTGTGCTTTTGCCAAGAAAGGTTGGCCCAGATGATCCTTGTGGTCCCTCCCATCCTGGTATTCTATGATTCTGTGTGGGCCTAAAACGCCAAGGCCCAATGTTTGGCAGTTTAGACTGAATCTGAAATGCACTATCCTGTGCAATATGGTGAGATAATGAGGACGTTTTACAAAGCCGTGCTGATTGTTTTCCTTTGTTTTGCGAAGTGTAGACTGGTTACACGTAGGAGTATCTGAAAAATTGTATCTGATCAAAGATGGGTGGAAAGTAAAATAATATGGATGTGATCCTTTTAGGCCTCAGAGAATTTTCTGTGGCACAAGATCAGTTCTGCTGGATTGGTGTAAGTCTCTTTAAGGAGAGAAACATGCAGGTTCCTCTTACTTAGGAAATAATAATCGCGAGGCACCCGAAGTATCTCTGGATACTGAACTTCTAAAATGTGGCCAGTATTCAAGTGACCTAACTGTGATGGGCCAAGTACCACGTAATAGCTGTAGAACCCTGACGGAAACACTGGTTTGTTGTAGCATAGTTTATTTTGGTTAACTGAGGTTGCAGACTACTAACTTAATTTTAGGTTATTCTGATGGAAAAATTATATGTCACAAACCAAAGGGACAAGTTTTGTTTGACCTTTCATAGCAAAAGGCTGAGGAGTGAGGGAAGACATGCAAGAGGGTATGCATTAACTGGCAAATAGAATTTGAAGCAGTTTTGTATTCTAAATTCTGTCTGATTCCACATTGCAAATAACAAAAAAATCCAAACAATACAACATCTAAAAACAACAACAAAAACCAAACCAACAAACACCCCTCCCCCCCAACAAACACACACAAAAAACCACTACCAATTTTTTAGGATAAGTTTAAGCTAGAAGGTCATCTGGGGCACAGATCTGAGGAAGCAGATATTCTTATTGTATTCCAGATTCTAATTTGTCAACTGAATAACGTCACTTGATTGCGGAGTTTGCTGTATTCAGAATCTCTTATTTTTGCTACATTGCTGCTAATGATTAAAAGTGACAGAGAAAACCCTACCTTAATTTATAGTCACGGTACCTGGAAAATAACACAACTGTAATCAGTAGCATATGTAGCTAAACAGGTAAACAAAAGAAAACTCAACTGAAATTCTGTAATAAAGCAAGTAGTGCATAAATATCTTCCCTGCACACAAATACAGTTATCTGCCTATTCATCAATCTAACAGTCTGCTTTGGGCTTTTTAGCAGTAATTTTCTAGAAAGTAAAAAAGCAAGCTCAAGTTCTGAGAATAAACTCAACAAAACTCTAGCAAATGCCTTATCCTGTTATCCTGTATTTAGTAGAAGCTGACTCGCTGATTCAAGATCAAGCTTTGAGTGCAGAGATTGCTCTTACTTAATCATATTAAAACTCTGACCACTTCATACTGTTGAAGCAAAAATAGTCAAAGCCTTGGCTTACTTGTACTCAGGTTCATTGATAATATGTGAAAATTAATTAGGTAGAGAGCCCATTGTAGATTATCACTACAATATTAATGCAAGGTTTGAAGGTAAAATTCTCCTTTTATTGTGATTATGGAATAGCTTTAAAAGTCTGAACATAGAGCTTCCTGACTGGCTGTCAATGATGTCATGGCCATGTCAATAATGCCCTTTAAGTGCAGGAGTCCGACTCTCTCTTTTTTGATTTATAAATTCCTTTTCAGAATAGCAAAAAGACACTTAAAGGAAAGTCTTCAGCCTCTTGCCTTATCATACCATCCAAGGCATATAATAATCCTCTGAAAATGCACTACCTGTCATGTCTTTTTGCTTAAATATAGGCCAGAAATTCTGCCTTACTAGACAGAATGGTGTAAGTGCTACACTGGAATGGACTCTGAAGGCAGGGAAAAGTCTAACTATAACCTCTACTTCCATACCAGCAGAATCCAGAATAGCTCCAATTAGAGTTCAGAAACATGGATGAAGGGAAGGAACAATCTCTTTTTTCTAATGTTGATCAAATCACACAAATGGTGTCAACCCTGAGATAGACCAATATAGCAGCAAAGCAGATGCTCCAAGAAAGCACATTCAGGACAGACTGCCACACCCTTCCATTATTTAAGTAAACCCTTTGGACTGTTTTGGACTATGTTTTAAAGGTTAGTATCCAAGGGATGTATTCACAGGTTGATGGGATGAAGAGTGGGGAGGAAATACAGGATGAGAGTATGTTCAGACAAAGGGACTGACCAGAGAAGTAGCACTCTGGGTGTTTTGGCTTGCCCCCTCTATGTTACCCTTATGTGTGATGGAGATGCATGTGAAATGGCACTGGTTGGAATCTGTGGCTGAAGAGAGGACAGGCTGTTATGAAGCAGACTTGCAGTTGAAGGGCCTCCAGACTTATATGGTTTTAATGGGCTCTGGATCAGACTCTTAGGTCAGTGGAAATGATTGTAGTTGATGTCTAGGGCTGCAGAGAGGTTTTATTTGGAGCACAATCTTGCAAATACCATAAGAGAAAAGAAGCATTTGGGCCAAGTTTACCCGTAGTGAATTATTGTTAAGAACCCCATCCCTACCTTGTTGATTTGTCAGTTATGATTTTAGTTGGTCGATTAATAAAAAAACTTGAATCTTCAAATAAATAACTAAACCAGGGAGAAGTGGACAGTCTTTTATTTTCTTCTGGGAGACCATATTGCTTATTTCAAGCAAAGCTGGTAACATTCCAGTATTCTTTTGATAAGCATATTAACCATGACCAAAGACCATGGGAACAAAAAGAAAATGGCATTGTGGGTTATGCAAGTAAGCATTTTTGTTTTCATTTCTCTGCAAGACAAGTGGTATTGCAGGATGATACAGACCAGAACTCATTGTTAATGCATTTTTGCTAGGATGTTCTTGGAAGACAAGGGGTCTCTGGAAACTAAACTTTCAGACAAGGTCAAGGGTAACAAAATGCTTCTGGACACTATTCTTCAGGCTAGCAGTTTAGTCTGTATTTTTCTCATACGCTGGCTGGAAACATTAAAAATAACAGTTTAATTATCTCAGTTGAAATTTACTGCAACATGAAAAGTATACTGTCAACTTTGTTAAAAGAACTTGCAGGTACTCTCTCTGCCCTTTAGTCTGTGTGCCACTTTTTGCTGATTTATGGTAATTTTTCTATTTAAAAAGAGGTCCTCTCTTGTTACTTTTCGAAAGCTCTACTAAAAAATAAGAAATAGAGAGCACACTTGTACTTTGCTACACAGAGAATATCTAGTGAAATTAATTTAAACCAAACAGCAGTCAAATATACAAAGTAAACAAAATACATACACTGTGGTTTCCCACTAAAACCTTTAATGTGTATTTATAAAAGTGCTGCTTAGGACAACAGATAAAACAATCTATTATATTTCTATGTACAAACTGTTCTAAGTTGATCATATTCCTTTAATTAAGGCATTTACAAGCTAGGCCACTTTCATCATAACAAATCTTCTGTCCTTTTGTTTGTCAGAATCTTTTGAAAGATAGGAGAATCTAAGAAAAATGGAAGCTATTAAGACTAACATTCATATTTAACAAATAGGTCTTTTTACATAAGCAATAAATCACGCAGGATCTATCACAACATGTTATTTCCTGCAAATGGTCCTATGAAGTAGACCTTTTCCTTTTGTTCCTATGTTAATAAGACTGCCTTCAGCTGCATCTTGTCCTACTCACTGTTCCTGTATCAGTGAGCTGATTTTTTTCATTTAAAGACAATACTCCCCTGCTTTGTTAAGTATGAAGAAGCATATCTACTATAAAATTACAGTGTTTGCTTTCTGATTATAGAACAATGGATTTGTGGTGTAAAATTTACAGGATTCACTACTACAAATTAAATTAAAATTGGATTCTATGTTCTGTGTTTTAGACCTTTTTGTTGTGTTCTCAGTAAATGGTTGTTGTGGTCCCTTTAAACTTTTATTTTCAAGTAAAATTTTTGCATATCTTAAATGTGAAAACAAACAAAAAAACCCCCTCCCTCTGAAATATATAATAGTTGCCCGTCTTTGTACTTGGGCTTTTTTTTCCAGTGAGTGCCAACAAGTAGTGTTCTCCTGATAGACCGTGTTATGTATAACTATCCTTCTTCAAAATTGCTGCCAGTTACTTTTAATTAAAAGAAAACTGTAGCAAAAATGCTGTCCGGCAAAGTGACCTCCATTTTTTTTCAAGTAAAACTGCAGCCAGTAGCCACAGGATTGGTGATTTCTGACAGCTATGTTTATTGCATTTATTATTGACCCTCTGAGGAAAAGAGAAGCAAGAAAAGGGATTGCATACTTAGATTAAACTCATTTCAACCTTTAGCTGCAAATATGCATGGATCGTTCTTGTGTGACTATTTCATACAGAAACTGTAGAGAAGAATTAAACAGATTTCTATCAATCTCTGACATAGCAGTTTTGTAACTCTACCAAAATCATCTTCACCAAAGGTGTATAACTGCTTTACTTTAAGATCACTACCTTGAAGTTTCAGTGTGTATTAAAACACCATTCCAAGAGCACGAGACTTTCAGTTTTTCAGGCCAGAATATGCCTTCTTATATGGTACCTTCTGGAGACAGCCTCCCTTAAATTACCATTACCAATATCTTCTATTATAATTCAAATCATAATCAGAGTCATTTATACAGTTGTATCTATGTTTTGGCTTGGCTGAGACACTGTTCCTGAGAATGACCTTGATAACCAACTCACAAAGGTTCCTGCTTGAATCACTAGTGTGCAATACAATCTTATCCTACATACAGTCCTTTTTACTCCCAACCTTCTGACAAAAAATGAAAGGGGCACATTCTGTTTAAACACTTAGATCTGAGAGGGTCCTCTCTCTTAGCTGTTCCTCACAAAAATTGTTGCCTGTGTGGAAAAGCAGCTTCCTCAGGAGCTGGTCAAAGAGGAGTACTTGGAATAAGAGAGATGGTGCCAGTAACATTTAAAAGTGCCCAGCGGTGCTTTTTTACCTCTGCTGTCAGAAACTTATAGTGCTGGTTGAATCTTTGCCTCCTGCTTCTAGTGGACTCACTAAGAATGTTCTTTATGCTCTTCATCCCATGCCATCCCTGTTTGCTCTCTTTCCTCATGTTGTCTTGGAGGTGGCTGGAGTTGTTCTTCCTCCTTTGAGAGGGCATCAGGAGATGAAAAAGCCTAGCCATTGTAGCTTCTGTGGAGAGAATATGGGACAATGCTTGCTTGCTAAAGTAGATGGCATGCTTGCTTTGAGCGTGTGGCAAGGCTTGCTCTCAGACTTGTGCTTCCTGAGATATAGTCTGCCGCTATCACCCCATTTATGCAGGCTGAGAGCATATGAAATGGCAGAGGCCGTGTTGTGTGTGTCATTGTCTGAACTAAAGGGATTTGGGGTTTGGATGCTGGGATTTGAGGTTACTACTGTGAAGAATGGGCTTGGGTCTGATACTGGATTTGCTTCCCATTTTCTGTCTCTTGCAGAAAGTCGGAGTGCATAACTTGTCAGCCTTAAAAAAAAAAAAAAAAATCTAGGGAAAGAAGAAAGAGGGAGAGGGTTGTTTTATTTCAGGTTCTATAAAATGTTCACAGCACAGCTCCATGACTTGTCAACACAATGAGGCTGGTAACAAACTTTGCCAAGAAACAGGAAAAAAAGCCCAGAGGTTTTAAACCACCATTACTACTGAACTCCCCATGTCATAAAACCATATCAATTACAATATGCTTTTCAGAGAGAAGGCTACACTACTGTTAACATCTTTATAGATTTAACTGTGTGTGAATCCTCCTTCTGCTGAAATACCTATGAAATCCAGTTCTGAGTATTTCTTGTATCTGTGTCTCCTCTTGTTCACAAAGACAGCAGCTCTTTTTCAAAATACCAGCCATCATTTTTGCTCAAGAAAGCTACTTGAATATGAATCTCATTCAGAAATGGTGTGGTTATGGGAACTGCCTCAAGCAGTTTCCCCTGCTAAAATATTCAGGAAGTCATGCAGTAAAAGTTAACACAGCATATGAATTTTGGTTAGCAGCAGTACACCTCTAACTTTTCTTCCTTTAAACTGCCAACAGTTTGGGGGGGGGAAGGGGGGAAAGACATTTGCGTGTAATCATGAACATTTTTGTTTTCAGTTGCCACTGAAAAGGATTCAGGCAAGAAATTATGGGTAGCTCTGACCAAATGATGAAAATCTGATTTTGTGGCAACATCTGAAGTTTCAGAATTTATCTTCTTCAGTGGAGTGAAAACAAACCCCCTGAACACTTTTTTTAAAAAAATGGAATTGAGTTAAAGTAGAAAAGTGCTTGAATATGTTGGGATGTCTGAAGACGTCTTTCCTCACTTGCTGCCACATAAAACTTTCTTGTGAAACCAGCCGCATCTCTGCATTCTAACTTTGATAGAACAGCCTTTTCAAAATCTACTCTTTCTCTGAAGTTGAAAATGTTTTGACTACTTTTAATAATAAGACATGGTGAAATACCCATGAGTAATTCTTGCAGTTCAGGATATAATTCATTGCAGTTTTCATTGCAGCTAAATGGCAAAAAGTTTTGGTTTTGTTCCCACAACTGTTTTCACATCACATTCTCATTTAAGGACATCATGTGTGTACGGCATATATACATAGCAATAAGCACATACTCCACATGATGTGTCTTTGGTTCCAAGACCTGATCTATGACAGAGCATGTCTGCAACAGCATCACTGTTGCTATTTCTTCCTGTCACATTTATTCTAAGTAGAGAAATACACGCTGAACGATTCCCTGAATTAGGGCGCTTTTTTCTTTCCTTTTTTTTTTTTCTTGTAAAAAATAAGAATGAGAATGCTAATCAAACAGTGAGGAATGGATTAAATTGCTTCATGATGATTCACTGTTTTTAACACAATAAATAGCATACTTCTATAGCATTTGCCTCATGAATACAAGTTGGTCTACAAGAACAGCCATGAATCAAGGGAATATGGGAAAGTGAAAGGTACCTGTCTCAAAGCAGAAGGCTCTAGAAGTTCATATGGGACTACTGTCTTTGGATACTTAAGCTGATGGATGTTAAAGATGTGTGTTGTTCATACAGGAGTTTTTCAGAGCCTTCTGAAATGTGTGTTTCTTTAAATACGACTAAAGAAATCAGATCAGTTTTAGAAAAAGTAGGTTATAATATATACATTGCTTCAGCTATTTTGGAATGTGATATGGTTTTATTAGATTAAGCTATTGAGTAGAGAAAGCTCTAAGTATATGTGCAAAAGGTGGAGAAGTGGAGCTGCTGATGTGTTCTGAAGCTGTCCTGTCTCTCGATATTAAGAATGTTGATGTTGATCTTTTAATTAGAGAAATTATTTTAAAGATCATAGAATAGTTTGAGCTGAAAGGGACCTTCGAAGGTCATCTAGTCCAACTCCCCTGCAATGAGCAGGACATCTTCAACTAGATCAGGTTGCTCAGAATCCCATCCAGCCTGGCCTTGAATGTTTCCAGGGATGGGGCATTTACCATGTCTCTGGGCAGACTGTTCCACTGTTTTACTACCTTAATTGTAAAAAATTTCTTCCTCGTGTCTAGCCTAAACCTCCCTTCTTTTAGTTTAAAATCATTACTCCTCCTCCTGTCCTAACAGGCCCTGCTAAAAAGTCTGTCCACATCTTTCTTATAGGCTCCTTTTAAGTATTGAAAGGCCGCAATAAGGTCTTCCTGGAGCCTTCTCTTCTCCAGGTTGAACAATATCAACTCTCTCAGCCTGTCCTCATAGGAGAGGTGTTCCATCCCACTGATCATCTTTGTGGCCCTTCCCTGAACCTTCTCCAACAGGTCCATGTCACGGTCCAAGAGGCAGAATAACTTGTGGAAACAGAAGTTATAGTGGCATCTTATTATTGAGGACAACTATTAGGCCTAATCTTTTTGGCTGAATTTCAGGACAATCACATCCATTCTGATATATCTTTGTTTCCTGTGATTGTTCTGTTTTGAAAGTAAAGTTATTTGCCTAGTAAAATTATATGCTTTTTTGCAGGAATACTTGTACTGTCTTCTGCTTCAATATAGCTACTAATGTCCACCCTTGAGGTGACTACAGTTTGGAGACTCTGAAGAGCTTCTGGCTCACAGAACCAATAAATAGTCTTTGTTATACTGCCTTGTTGGAAGATGCCATATAATTTTAAAATTTAATTTCCTTTCAATTAGCAGCTGATTACATTTGATGAGCTACAACATTGTTTCCCCTATGCAGATTATGAGTCAACACAGTCAATGAGCTGTTAAATCTTCCCATGCACAGAAACAATAGGAAGTGATTAAAGTAGGGCCAGTCTGGTCATTACAAAGGAACCCTCATTATTAGAAAGCAAGAAAAATGAATAGCTTGGTATTACCCGTGGGTGTGCCCAGACTAGATAGACAATGCAGGTAAATAACATCACCTAACAGAAATCACTTTCTTGAAAAGAAATATCAAAGGCTGGCAAGAAATCTAATAATGGAGTTTGGTATTGATGAGACCATTTTAGTCTCCCTTTTTCATCAGTAGCATTCATGCCATCCATAAAGATGAGTGTTTCATGTATGTATGTATTGTTGTACAAATATTAAAATAAGAATATGACATTTAAAGGATTTGAATTTGTGTCTGAAAGGGTTTTTGCCCTAGTAGTGTAGACACACTCTTGATATTAACATAGATGGTGATAATTCCTTCTCCATCATGAGAACACCTCAGTAACATATTGTGTAGGCAAATAAGTTCTGCTGTGAGCAGGTCATTATTATCACCTAATTAAACCTTTTTCTGTTGTGATAGGGAGGTTTTCCTTGTAATTTAGGCACAGGCCAGGGTCTGAGGAAGTTTAGCTTCAGATTTCCTGTCTCAGAGCATGATACTGATGGGTGATAATCCTTTTTTTACTTAGCCTCTTGGCTTTCAAGATTGCAAGGGCAGAAACACTTTATTTCACTGACTGCTACCATGGGGATGTCTGGGGTCAGAGCCCATATACTGCAGAAATATAAGGTACCAAGAAAGGAAGAATAATGCAATATTTTTATCCTTTTGTCCCTCAGAGAGGTAAAAGGCAGGCAGTTGTATTTTTAGATGAAAAAAATAAATGATTGCTGTTAAATGTTCTGGGGTTATGATGTTGCTATGGTTATTTTTTTATTCATTTCTTAGATTTGAAATGACCTAGTTTTCCAACTAATAAGCCAAGTATGAGAGATGGAAAGGAGATGGTTTCAAAGATCAAGTCCTTTTGAGTCATAGTCTCTGGTTTAGTGAAAGCAAAGGGCCATATTTTGCTTTTAAATTATGAAATGTGTGGCGGAAAACATAGTGTCATGGCGAGCAGTCTGTCATGGCAAAGTGAGTAATATGACACCATTTCCATCCTATTCTCTGCTGTAAAACCTGCCTATGCAGCACCATATGTTCAGGAGCATATGGCTGGACTGGGATGAGTATGACTAGAGGACAACCACGGTATTTTGCAACAGTCCCTCCCTTTTATCATCAAGTAAAACTTCATACAATGAGCTTGTCATGCATTCCTCTCAACATTTTCAGTTCCACTTGCAGCCACCATACTTTATAGAGAAATTGTCCTCCAGACATAATTTTCCTGCTCCCAATGACATATTTCTCGGGAAGGATGAGAAGCTATTAAAGAAAAGCAGCCCACCATCTTGGCTCAGGATTATTAGATTGGATTTCATTTCTTTTATGTCTCTGCTGTTTGAAGTTCCAGTATTTTCAACTAGATATAGATTCCAGTATTTTAATGCTGAAACAGCCAACCAGAGGAGCTAGTAAGCTCACTGCTGCTTTGAATTTTTAAAATTATTTGCTTTAATTCTATATCTGGGGAAAATTCTACTGTTTATTTATAAAGATGTCAAATAAAACAATTAGTGTGATCCTTTCTGGCTTTGGAGTCTAGAGATGTACAGTAACTGACTGGAATTTACTTTAGTGATTCCTTGTCTGTCTGCTGATATAAAACACAGCAGTAGCAGCACTGACTTAACTGGGATGATTCCACTTCATATTCCACCTGCTCATTTTAGGATAGCTAGTCAGAGAGTAGTGGTGGGAAAAAAAGCTAAGGAAAAATTTTATTTCGGACAGCCAAGCAGCCTGTTGTATAAAATCCCATGTTTCTCTTGGACCACCAAAATGCCTGTCTGTTTTCATGAAAAATGTAAGTTCAGATAGAGTTGGAGATTTGTGTTCTTACTTAGCATCCATTTCCACTTAGTGTTGTGCTTACACGGGATCTCAACCCCATTAAAATGTATCCTTAAAGGTTAACCATACTGTTTAGGATGAACTGAAAATATGCTTAAAATTAAACACATGCTTAATAATCTGTGACTTAAGAGTTTGTATGAGATTTATTTATGAGCTTTGTTTCTAAGTTTAAACCCCAAAGCTCTGATTTTGACAGTTTTTAAATGAAAGTTTAGCATCAGTCAGTTCCTTCATCCGCTGTTGTGTTTTCAAGAACCCAGGCATGGAACAAATCCTCTAAGAAGGTCACTTGCTGTTAGCCTATTTCATAGAAATTATAGATTTAAACTGTCTGCTCGGTCATCAAGTCCATGCTTTACTAGTGCATGCTTGATGCTTGCCCTTGGTTTGCATACATATTCTTTCTCACAGAATGCAAGTTAAATAACCGTGACTTTTCTTTTTTTTTTTTTTTTTAAGAGCAGCCTAACACATCTAATTTCTGCAATTTCTACCTATGGATTTCCTCTTAAAGGTAATTTGTTTCCTTTCAAGTAATTACAAATAGTACGCTTCCAGTCACATTATGCCAATGTCAAGACCGATAACTAACTAGTTTGATTCCACTCTTATCAACATTTTATGAAAATTAGAAGTGAAAACATCACACTGGGACCTTTAGAGTTGCTTTAAGTTGTTTTGAATAAATAACAGAGTCTCTTATACCTGTAATGATTAGAATAGCTAAAAAAGCTAAAAATATTCCACTACAACGTGTAATGAATCTCTTTTATGCTTTCTAAGAACCCTGGAAACCTGTTTATCCTGTTTATTTTATTTGTACTGCATAGTGGCATTCTTAGGGATGTGCATGGATACTATTTTAAATTCTTGAATAGTTTGAGCTTTACTGGGTTGGAATAGCCCTTCTCTAACTAGTATTTGAAAGAGATCCTATGTGGGGAGAAAAATTTGGCAAATATTGTCCATTGACAGTTATCATTTAACAAAATAATTTTTATTGTCTGTCTTCTTATGAATTGGACCTTTAGTGATAAAATGAGCACATTTTATAGGTTATATTTAAAAAAAAAAAAAAAGAAAATGAGGATCCATGGTACATGGTATCTCCTCATCAGAGACTCATAGTGTAATTTGACCTTATTTTATATCGTGTGAAGATTTATAGGTCTCTCTGCTCAAAAGCAATTCCTAAGATCATGGCAGAAGTAACCAAAATTTCAAACGAAATTATTCCTGGCTTGGGAGAGGGAGAAAGTGGAGGAAGAAACAGTAAAGGTCCTAAGCATGTTTCGAAATTTAAAACCAACAACAAACAAAGACAAACCAAAACAAAACCGAACAACAAACCAAACCAAACAATAGCAACTTGTATTTTTCACTCTGATTGGTCCTAGCTGTCTTTTATAATATCTTTCTTCTACAGATTGAAAAGCAAATTCTAAAATGCTAGTTTGAAGTGTTTGTCTTGCAGCATTCATTTGCCCTTTTGCCACATGTTAGGCAAATAAATTCCTAGAAGAAAGCCAAAGATACAGTAGCAGTTTTATGATTTCCTGAGAACCAGACTATACAGTTCCCTGTTCTAACTGTAATAAGCTTCTCCTGCACATCTCTTCCAAGGTTGTCTCAAAGCACTTTCTAAACTGTAAAGAAGTAAGTGCAAGTATGCTGTCTTCAGCAAGACTAGGATCCTTTTTTCTTGGAAGACAAAACCAGAAATCTAGCACCCATATTTCAAGCTCTTCTATATTCCTAGGAAGTTCAATGGGCCCCAGATAAATTGTCCAGTAATTCAATATAACTGACTGTTTAGAACAGGGGGAAAAAATAGAAAAAGTTATTCTTAGCTTTGTTCCTAAAAGCAGTGCACAACTTTCCTCCACTATCATACCTTTGCCTGGATAGTTACTAAATACGTTTATATTTCTTTGGTGACATGCTGGTTTTGTATATATGTACACAAATAGGACATGTGAATGATGCAAACATAGAAAGAGGATAATTAGAATTAACAGATGAAGAGAGAGCTGAGATGCACGAATGTAGTGTCTTTGCAAATAAATCACCAATGAGAATGATTAAGCAAGAAAATACAGTATATACCTATTTTCCAGTTCTCTGATAGCAATATGGTGGGAATAATTCTTTGGCTCTCGAGTTACATTCCATGTTAGTGGGTTAGTAATGGGTCACACATGACTGATTTAACAGAATAAAGGCTAAGATTAGATTACTCTTTTTAATAAAGTGAGCATACTTCAGATGAGAATGTTTTGTCTATTCATCAAAATTATGCATGTGGTGCCAGGCATCCTCTTCTTTTAAATGTACCTCATTGAAAATACAGCAAGTTAAACACAAACCATGTAAGCATGTGGAAGTATATTGTAGCTGCTGTGTTTTTTATATATGTCATGAGGGAAACAGCAGGGCTGCACGTGAAGCTGGCTTCTAGATACCACTTTCAAATACCAAACTAGTGCCTACAATATTTTCTTATGTATGTATAAGAAACAGAATACACAATATTTATATGCAAATAGTCAGTAGAAAGGAATTTAAAAAAATGTTCCCAAGCATAATAGATGAGGCTTTGAGATTGAGACATAGAGCTGGTTGTCAGAAGATCTGATTTCTGACTTTCTGTGTGAATTTTTGTTTGCTCGGTATTTTTAATCAGTCAAATTACTTCCAGCCAGCTGCTAGTTATAAAGATTCTCAAGCAGTTGCCAGTTGCATTCCATTATCTGTACAAAGGGTTAATTTTTCTTCAGGACATCTAAGAGAATGTGCAAATTTTGAGTTTCTTGGATGCTAGGGAAAGCAACAATATTGGAAAGCATAAAATATAAAAATGAGAATGGCAGCTTGTCTGTGAGGCAATATGTCTATTACCCTTTGATCGCCTATGAAATGTGCTCATTTTGCCACTTAACAGCCAATTCATGTTTGCACTCAAAGTCACAGAATGATTGAGGTTGGAAGCAGTATCTGAAGGTCACCTTGCCCAACCCCCTTCTCTGGCAAGGTCACCTAGGGCAGGCTACAAAGGACCGTATCCAAATAACTTCTGAATATCCCCAAAAATAGAGACTCCACAACCTCTCTGGGCAACCCATACTAGTGCTTATTCACCCTCACAGGAAAAAAGTGTTTTCTGATGCTCAGGCAGAATCTCCTGTGTTTCAGTTTGTGCCCATTACCTCTTGCCCTGTCACTGAGCACCACTGGAAAAAGCCTGGCCTCATCTTCGTTATGGCCAGTTTCCAGCTATTTGTACACATTCAGATATTTGTACACATAACGTCTACTTCTTTGCATAGGAAGGGTGATCCATCCAGCACTATTTCCGCATTCTTTGCAGTAGTCCTACCCACTGGGAGCCCAGCTGATCTAATATAGTTAGGGATGGGGGCACTTGTGGGATGTCCATCCCTGATGTTTTGTAAGAACGAATTAGTCTGTATTTACATACAGAATTATGCTCGTGTCCAGTTCTTTTCTAACTTGACCTAATATAAAAACCTACTTTATAAAAATTTTGTGTCCAGTTCTGGACTCTCCAGTAAAAGACAGACATGGACATACTGGACAGAGTCCAACGAATGGCCACAAAGATCATTAAGGGACCAGAGCACATCTCATGTGAGGAGAGGCTGAGAGAGCTGCGACAGTTTAGCCTAGAGGAGAGAAGGCTTGGGTGAATCTGATCAATGTATATAAATACCTGAACAGAAGATGTAAAGAAGATGGATACAGGCTCTTTTTGGCAGTACCCAGGGACAGGCCAAGAGGCAACAGGCATAAGCTGTAACACAGAAGGTTCTGTCTGAACATCAGGAAGCTCTTCTTTACTGTGAGGGTGACTGAGCACTAGAACAAGTTGCTAACGGAGGTTGTGAAGTCTCCATCTTTGCAGATATTAGAAAACTGTCTGGACATAGTCCTGGGCAGCCTGCTCTAGGTGGGCCAGCTTGAGCAAGCAGTTGGACAAGATGACCTGCAGAAGTCTGTTCCAACCTCAACCATTCCGCGATCCTGTTATTTTTGTTTTCATTTAACTTTTTGCATTGCTGGTTTAAGAAGGGGGCAAACAATAATTTATTTCAGGAAAACTGAAGGTAAGAGCTAGGGGAGAGGGTAAAAAGTTGGCAGTGAGACACTAGGAGCAAGATCTTCCACTAAGAGTATTACTCTTGGAACCATAAAGCTAGAGAAATATCTGTCCAGATTGGTTTAGATAAAGGACTGGATCACCTGCTTTCCATGATCGGTTGGCTCCACATTGTAAAGGTCTATCAACTAGATGAGAATAGCTGTAGTGAAGCTTTGGCCATTCTTCTATCCTGAACTCAACATGTCTTCTAATTTAGTTCCTCAGGCACCCCCTGCTCAAGGAGCATTGCCAGGCAAAGAAGGGAAGGCTATAATCACTTTGTGTAAAAGTTCATAGAAAAACCAAGCTGGTTTCTAGTGCCCATTTGCACTTCCTTGAGATAATGAGTCACTAAAGGACCTCACTTAGAGAAAAGATGTTGAAGGACTGAATGCTGGGCCTGAAGAAATATAGTCAGCTCTTCACCATTATGAGCCTTCTTGCTGCTCATCAGTGACCATTACCTTCAAGTGAAAGCAGACTGCCTTTTATGCCTTTTTATGACCTGTTGCATATATTATGTTGTTTGCTGCTTTTCATGAGGTCTAGGGGGGCAAAAAACCTGACTCCTTGACACAAATTGGTCAGGTCCAATGGTTTGGAAGTTTTGTCTATTTTGTTGAAGACTACAGTTGGCTAGGCCAGGAGGTCCGATTCAAAACATGGCCACTTAGCAGGTAGCACCCTTGAGGGTACAAATGAGGAGAAAATGATGAGGCCCTAGCAACAGCTGGAATTAGTCTGGAAGGAGGGAAAGTTGACAGCAACCTTCAAAATAGGTTGGAACAGTCAGTGAAAGAATGATGACCTGCTCTGTATGACACATTGCTGGGTAATGTTGCCAGATGAGTTAATAAAGCTGTGGCATAATTAAACCACATCCTTTGCATCATGTCTTCCTGCACAGTCAAGCTGTGTGCTTTCTGGCAAGTATGGGATCATCAATAATACAGATTCAGCAACTAGATCATTTGTTGGCGGTGCAGGAGTTAAAATAGAATACAGCTCACTTCCTCTTAGCTGTATTTGGCTGTGCAGAGCTAACAGGAGTAAGAAATGGTGACAATTTATTTTTATCACTTAAGTGAGTACATTTGGACTGACTACATATGGAGAACAGATCTACTGAATAAGACTTTTGCCTAGTAACTTTTTCTGACTGTAGCCACATTTAATAATTGTGGTTGAAATTCTGGCTTTACATTTAAAAAAATGTTGACAGAGTATCTTTCACAAATGGGAACATGCTCACATGATTCTAAACATATGCTACAGTCCTTTCCCACATCTACATCTGTTTCTTTAATTGATATTGTATTTTAATTATTTTAGCTTATAAATACACACTAGGGCTGATAAACACGTTTTCTATCAGATGTTTCTGGAAGGAAAACTGTCTCCATAGTTGCTTTTTTCGTGAAATATTTGTTTCCTATGGCATTTTTTAAAGCCTTCAAAACTTAGTAATGGAATTACTTCTGTTAATTTCTGCTGGATAAAAATAGGGCAAGGTGCAGAGTGTTCAAATCTAAATAGTGAGATAATACCCAGAGTAAAAAAGCAAGATCAGAATAGGAGAGAGTATGTGCTACTGTGCAATGCATTCATTTTTGCTAAGAAAGAAGGAAATGCTGGTATTATAAAACAGATAAGTGAATTTCAGTGAATTGCAGAAGTAGCACAGCAGTAATGATGTGCCATAGTGTTCTTGCACTTTATCTCAAGACATATTGAAACAATCTACAATTAGAAAAAGCAATCACTAAACATACTATATTAGCCCTGGGCAGTACTGACAGGTGAGCTTCTCTATCTGAAGATCTCAATTTCACAATGTTTTTTGTTTGCATAGTACCCAGTTCCTTTCCTTTCTTAATTGAATTCATAGTAGATGGGTGAGAGCTTAATTTTTCAGAGAGAAAGGATTAGCTATTCTACCAAATAGAGGTCACAATTGTAAGTGATGTTCCACTCAGTCTGGTGCTGATGTTCCTAAAAGATTCCTTCAGTGATGGCCTAATCAGTCAACTCTTCACTTTTATTTACTTCAGCAGTTGCTTTAAAAAATCATTCAAACATCTGACTAAAATTAAGAGAGTGGAGTGTATGTATCTGCTCTATCTCATTAGTTAACAGAGATGTACAATGATTTGATACCAGTTCATGTCAGACAATATTCTATAATTAAGCGCAGACCATCATCAATTCTGTACCAGAGTGACCTGGGAGGTTGAAAGGGGTTTTGTGTTTAGTGAAACATAATTCAATTAAGATGAACATTTTGGACCAAATTTTTTTCTGTTGTCTTGAGTCATAGCTCCACCAGAATCAGTGGATTCTCACAGCAGCAGCAAATTTCTCTATTTATGCAGATGCCTTTTATATTTTAATTACAAAAGCTGCTACTTTATCCTCAATTACTGCTTTAGTATTAGTAGTGAAAGCCATGGAACATTTTTGTTTTAACTCATTTGGTGGCTGAGTGGTGTTGGCATCTTAAAGGAAATAAAATACCCTGACTTTGACCAAAGTCACAAATATGTCTTGAGAAAAGCAGACAGCCTGTATTCCCACACTGAAGGAGGAAGGTTGGCATATCATGATTGAAATGCATGAATAAAGAAACAACTAACATTATAAATTACATCTCATGAAATAAGAAACAACTAATGTTATAAATTATAACTATTGAATCTAAATGTAGAATGTCAACTAAAATGTATTTTTTTAGGCCTCGGGTCAGGCTTACAGCCGATCTCATTTCCCTGAGGATTCATAGACTTCATCTTTGCTGAAAATAGGTGACTCTAGGCATTCTTTCAGTGAATTGATCCAATCTTGCTCTTTCCTTTAAAAGTGAATCCAGTGATGCTGATGTTGTCCTCCTTTTTGCAGCAGTGCTTAATGTTTAGAAAACTTGCTCAGAAGGCAGATAACCTACACTCAGTTCTCTTTTCAAGCATGAGCTCTTTGAGCCTTCATCTCCTACTTCTTATGTCAGGATGACTTGGGGATGGCAGCATTTTCCTTTCCTTTGAACATGAATGACTTTGCAGGACTGAACTCCAAATTCAATGGGAAAGAGAGAGAGGTCATGAAGGGTTAAGGCACCATAGTTCAGGGATTAATGCAATTATTGAGAAAAAGGATCCTGGAATTTCAGTCCTCTGTCTGTAAGTTGCTTCTGTAATTTACATTGAATAGTTACTTTGTTTAAAAAAAATAACAACACAGCAATTCTTAGGAAAATAACCCAAAACTCTCTTAGGGAAGTAATCTAATCCCAGATTGTTTCTGAAAATAAGTATCAGTCTGCGAGTGTGACGCTGAAGTCTTAGGAAGTGGGGAGAGTTAAGAAAAAGCTCTCCAGGTGTTTGGTGTTTTGTGTTGGTTGGTTGGTTTGTTTTTCCTATTGGATAGCTTCAATCATTCTTTTCTCATCTTTGCATGTCTTATCTCTACGTGTCTAAATTTCGCTGAGCATTTAATGGAAAGACTAGATTCTGAAAGAGGTTTCTGAATGTCCAGCTCTTTAAGACCTTACTTATGTCTAGAGGTTGTAGGTAGTTTGGACTCTAAATGGCATCAAAGCATACAGTGTTTACACATTTAAGCAAGCAGTGTTTGATACAGTGGGAGTATTGATCTAGCTGTTGGCTATCATCTCTAGCTCATTTACTGCTAAGAGCCTTGTTGAGACAGATTTCAGCAAGGCCTAGCATGTCTCACAGAGAAGTACTGTAGACATTACCCAGATCCTTGAAGTGCTTTTGGAAATTTTACTAATTGTATGAAAATGGCTTTGGCTTATCTACCAGTATATTTGCTTGTTGCACTACTGTTTAGGGGAATGATGGCAACATCCTCTGAAAGCATTAGTGCTAACACAAGTGGATTAATAATTATGGGACAACAGGAAATCTTTGGACCCTATGTGAATTCAAATTAATTGAGTTAAATTATTAAGAGTATTTCTACAGGGAGCCTCACAGTGCCTTGGTAAGGCAAGACTGAACTTTGCTTAACTGAACGTGATGTAAAATTGTGTATTAATGCATCTGTACTACATCAACAATTGTGAGTTGGGACATTTCCGAGTGCAAGAGAAGATCCAAGTAACAACCGCACTGTCACAGATGAGTGATTTAGGGTCCTGGTTGCCACAGAGCAGTGTTTAGATCACTTAAAGAAAAGTGCGACTTAACAGAGTTCAATGGCAAGGTTCACTCTATTACTTACTGTATGGAGAAAATATGCCGAGGAGAGTTGGGTGAGAGTTGGTTTAGAGTGATTTATATGGGGACAGGAGATGCAAAAGGGTAGAGGGAAGCCCTCTCATTGAGTCACAAGGTTCAGAATGGACCCTCTTGCTTTCTGAACTCCTTCTCAGAGAGGAGACCAGGTGAAGCTGGATCCAAACTTAGTCCCAGACTTGGTCAATAGTTTATGTCTAAGAGATATGAAAGGTAAGAGAAAACAAGTAAGGAATTATACATGTTTATGGCCAAAGGATTATATGTGCACACTCAATTCTTTTTATTACTTGGCTAGGATTTCAAAGTTTCATCATTCTGCATCTCAGCCTGCTTACCTCCCCTCCAGGGATCTAGTGCCAGGTCACTCTGAACTCTGGATCCTTGGGCTCTCAGAGAAAGCTCTCAGGCATCAAAGTTCATTGGCGATGAGGATGGGATCCTGGGTCTCTTGAAACAAACGCTCAGGCATCGAAGTTCATAGAAATAAATAATTTAATGGAGCAATAGAGCAGCAGGGTCGGCTTGAGCTGAGTGCAGAGGTGCTGAGCCAAGCATAGAAGTCCCTGGGTAATTATACCCTTACAGGCTTTACTTCCCCCTCACATGATGATTCAGTCCAGTAGTAATATTTGAGTCTGGGGTCTTCTTGCTTCCCATTGGATTCTTTCACTGTCTTCAGACAGGCCCTTATTTTTTTTAGCTGCAGATATTTTTGATAGTCCATAGCTGCTTCATTATGGCTTTTAAAGTTTTATTCTTTTCAAATGGATCCTGTTCTGCTCAGTAAAAACAGGCCTTATGTTACAGGTGGTGTTGATGGTCTATAGCTTAGTGCTCGCCTTGAAGGCATTATTTTGCCTAAGTAGATTCTGTTTTTCTCAATAAGCATAAGGTACAAAACAGACCTTCTCTTGTAGATGTCGTTGATGGTTTGTAGCTGCTTTGTTTTCATTAAGTAGATACAAGTTTGGTAAATGCGAGCAGAACTTTACAAAATACAGTTTAAGGTTTCAGCAAATTTAGCTTACTAGGCAACATGAAGCAGACAGTATGTTAAAAATCACATGACCTTATAATTCTAAGTGATTCCTTCTATTTAAAATGCACTTACTTATGGTAAATGATTAATATAAAACTTAAATTGGGCTCATCCAGTGATCTGTGATTAGTAAAAGATCATTGCCCTAGAGCCATGCTTGTCTAGCAGAGAGAGCTCCAAGTAGGCTCACCCAGGCCGTCGTATTTGTTGAATAAAGTGGTTGGCTTGTAGTCAAATTGCACACAGTGGGAAAGGTATGCATGAGACTTCTTGCACCCACAACTTACCGGTGTTCACTGTGTCATTCTGCTTCTTTGTGAGTTTCCTAAAAGGAGTTCTTGGCCCCACTGCAGCTCAGGCCTCTACCTCATTTGGAGCCTATATCAAACTGCTGCTGGTTTGGCTGGGGCCATTGAGTGCATTTGTCACACCAACAGAGAGCCTCCCTGCCTTACAACAGTGAAAGTACACTGGTTTACATTTCTAAGAAGGAATATTTCTGTTAACATCCATTTCTTTTTCTTAATATGAAATATGACAGGAATCTGCCATTTTGGCTTTGTCTTGCTTCACAATGTGTCTACTAGCAATCTGCATTTCTTAGTGTTACTAAAGTGTTCATAGAAATAGCAGTCCTAAGCACAGCTATAATTTTGTTTGCATCGTGAACCCAACATCCTGTTTTCTCCTTGCATATAGTGATTATGACTGTCAAATCATGTATCTTCCCCTTTTTTAATCTTTGTCCAACATAAATACGTAATTTGTTCATTTGCATACAAATGCTTTTATGTATCAAGTTCTGTACTATTTATTAATTCCTTTCCATGCATTTTTTTATTATTCTGTAGATTTTTTATGGGAAATGCAACTGACTCATATGAAACTTAAGACATTGTCTGCACTCTTCCCTCAACTGATAGGGAGCATGAGAAATAGCTGCAGATAAAAGGGCTATAGAAGCTTGTTTTCTTCTTCTCTGTCATTGTAAAACCATTGTTGCTTCTGCCAGGTGTATTTTTGTGTAGCTTTCAAAGTCATATCTGAGAAAGGGAGTGCTAGACATGCACCACATTTGCATCCTGGTTACATGACACAAACAAGGAAAAGTGGCTCCAACCTCATCTTCTGGAGGAATTGCTTACATTTGTGTCTAAGCTTCTTGAAAGGCTCTTATAGCAAGCTCAGTGGCATTTCCCCTTTAAGCAGCATTAGTTTTGATTAGTTGAGATTTTGTATCCATTATACCCAAATTCTGCATAGAAATAAGCCTTCCTGATACAAAAAGCAGACTTCCGGAGGTATGGAAGAATAACACAGCTTTACTGCTTTCTGCCCCACATGGGATGTGCTTCTGCCCCAAAGACACAGATTGTTGCAAGAAAAACATGAGCAGAAGCTGTTCACAAGATGAGGTTCACAATACCCCTAGCACTTTAGCAAGTACCATTTAGGGTATTCTTCATGAAAGCGCTAAGCACCTAAACCTTGGCTGCTTGAAGTACTGAACTACACAGAATCTAAGAGTTTAATCGCTCTTGGCTGTAAGCATAGTCAAAGAGAAATGGGTACTACTAGAGGATGATTCAGACCTTGAGCTGTAGTTTCTTGAACATAACCTTTTTGTCAGGAGTCACAGTTTAAGCAGCTTCCATTATCAACACTTGTTCCATTTATTTTTATTTTGTACCAGTACAGCTAAGTGTGATGTTACACTGTGGAAAAAAATATTTACTAATGCAAAATCAAGTCTAAATGCTCTCTGACACAGTGAATTTTTGTCTCTATTTTGCCCATAAGAAACAGCAAGGAGAGATTACATTATTAAATGCTTTATCCAATATCATACCTGTGAATGTGTTGCTGAGAATCTGAACTGAGATATCCTTGGTCTCAGGGCAGGAGAACATATTTTTTTGCAAGTTCAAGTTTTGCACAGCCTTCTCTAGGCTAAACTGGCACAGCTCTCTCAGGCTCTCCTCACATGAGACATGCTCTTGACCCTTAATCACCTTTGTGGCCATTTATTGGACTCTGTCCTGTATGTTCATGTCTGTCTTGTACTGAGGAATCCAAAATTGGGCACAGCACTCCAGTTGTGGGCTCACCAGTGCTGAGTAGATCTCTTCCCTTGACCTGCTGGCAACGCTTTGTCTAACACCACTCAGGATACCATTAGCCATCTTTGGTTCAAGGTCATATTGCTGTCTCATGTTTGACTTGGTGTTCACCAGGACACCTAGTCCTTTTCTGCCAAGCTGCTTTCCATCTGGGTGGTCCCTAGCATGTATCAGTGCCTGGGATTGTTCCTCTCCATGTGCAGGACTTTGCACTTCCCCTTGGTGAAATTCATGAGGTTCCCATCCACCCATTCTCCAGTCCGTTGAGGTCCCTCTAGATGGCAGCACAACCTTCCAGTGTATCAGCCACTCTTCCCAGTTTTGTGTCATCAGCAAACTTGCTGAGGGTGTACTCTGCCCCATCACCCAATTAATGAAGATGTTGAAGGGGATTGGACCCAGTATTGACCCCTGGGGTACACCTCTAGTTACCATCCTCCAACTAGACTTGTGCCACTGAATACCACCCTCTGGGCCTGGCTATCTCACTATATGTCTATCTAGCCAATGCTTCAACAACTTTTCTATGAGTATCTTATGAGATACTGTTGGAAGCCTTACTGAAGTTCAGGTGATGTCTACTGCTCTCCTCTCATCTACCAGACCAGTAATTTCATTGTAGGTGGTTGTCAAGCTGATCAAGCATAATTTCCCTTTGGTGCATCCATGCTGACTACTCCTGATAATTTTCTTGTCCTTCATGTACTAGGAGATGGTTTCCAGGATTAGCTGCTCCATCCCATTCCCAGGGATCGAGGTGAAGCTCACTAGCCTGTAGCCCCTTGAGTCTTCCTTCTTGATCTTCGTGAAGTTAGAGGTGACATTTTCTTTCCTCTAGTCCATGGGCTTTTCCTCCAGTTCTTGGAGTGTCTGTTAACAAAAGTTGACCAATATATAATATCCAAAACACTGAATGGATATTAAGATAGTGTCACAAAATGACAAAAGCGAGGATATACACAGTTAAGTGGAAAATCATAGAATGATTTAGGTTGGAAGGGACCTTTAAAGTAGTCCAGACCCCAGAATATAGCAGGCTTGCCAGTACAGTATCACAGTAAATGAGGCACTTTAAGAAAGGAAGTGTAGTGCTTTCATTTTTCGTTTTCAGTGTTGCTGCCTTAGTGCCTAGTCTGTAATGAAATCTTAGATCTGTAATAGGACTGGTTTGTCTCAAGCTAACCCAGTTCTGGGGTAAAAACAGATGCACTGGGAACCTGTTAGTGTGGTCATAATAGATCTTTAAAGAAGCGGTCAGATCACAGTACAGTCTTTAAAAAGTTAATGAAATCCAAGTCCATTACAACTTTCCATTGTTAGGCCATAAAATTTGTCCGAGTATAGTCATGGATCTGATCACAGTGCAAGTTTAGAGAAGAAAAATGTTGAATTTATGGAAAATATTTTGCTCTGTAAACTAGCACAAACATTGGAACAAAGCAGTAAACAAATTCAAGTTAAAATCTAACTTCTCTACAGTTTCAAAATTCTGGTTTTGTGTTTGAACTTTTACTGACAGGTTTAGAATCATAGAATGTGTCAAGTTGGAAGGGACCCATAAAGATTAATAAGTCCAACTCCCTACTCCTTGCAAGACTACCTAAAACTAAACCATATAACTAAGAGCATTGTCCACAAGCTCTTTGAACTCTGACTGCCTTGGTGCTGTGACCACTTCCCTGGGGAGCCTGTTCCAGTGACCAACCACCCTCTCTGTGAAGAACCTTTTCCTAATGTCCAATCTGAACTTCTCCTGATGCAACTTCATTCCATTCCCTTGTGTCCTGTCGCTGGCCACCAGAGAGAGGAGATCAGCGTATCTTCCTCTGCTGCCTCCCTTTAGGTAGTTGTGGACTGCAATGAGGTGACCCCTCAGCCTTCTCTTCATCAAGCTGAACAAGCCAAGTGACCTCGCTGCTTCATGTAAGTCTTGCCTTTGAGGCCTTTCACCATCTTGGTCACCCTCTTCTGGACACACTCTAATAGTTTGATATCCTTCTTATATTGAGGCACCCAAAACTTCACACAGTACTTGAGGTGAGGCTCCACCAGTGCAGAGTAGAACAGGACAATCACTTCCCTCGACCAGCTGGCAATGCTGTGCTTGGTGCACCCCAGGACACAGTTTGCCCTTTTGGCTGGCAGGACACACTGTTGACCTATGTTTAGCTTGCCAACAACCCAAACCCAAATCCCCTGATCTCTTTCCGCAGATTCTCTTTCAGCCTCTTGTCCCCCAGTTTGTACATATAACCAGGATTACCCCATCCCAGGTGCAGAATCCGGCACTTGCTCTTGTTAAATTTTATACAGTTGGTGATTGCCCAGCTCTCTAGTCTATCAAGATCTCTCTGTAAGGTCTCTCTATGCTCAAGGGAGTCCACAGCTCCTCCTAGTTTAGTACTGTTGGCAAACTTACTTAATATACATTCAATTCCTGCACCCATATCATTTATAAAAACATCAAAAAGCCCTGGCCCTAAAATCAAGCCCTGGGGAACCCCTGTTGAATGGTCATCAGCCTGGTGTAACCCCATTTACTATAACCCTTTGAGCCTCACCTGTCAGCCAATTGCTCATCCAATGTATTATGGACTTGTCTAGCTGTGTGTTGGATGTTTTATCCAGATGGATTCTGTGAGAGACAGTATCAAAGATTTGCTAAAATCTAGATGCACCACATCTGCTGGCTTCCCTTGGTCAACTAAATGGGTGACCTTGTCATAAAAGGAAATTAAGTTGGTTAAGCAGGACTTTGCTGGTGTGAACCCATGCTGGCAATGACCAATAACAATGTTGTCTCTCAAGTGTTTTTCAGTAAGTCCCAGAATAACCTTCTCCATAATTTTACCAGGCACTGAAGTGAGACTGACAGGCCTGTAATTACCAGGGTCTTCCTTTTTACTCTTGAAATTGGGACAACATTTGCCAGCTTCCAGTGGACTGGGACCTCTCCAGGCTCCCAAGAGCATTGAAAAACAACGAAGAGAGGTCCTGCAATGACATTGGCAAGCTCTTTCAGTACCCTGGGATGAATCCCATCAAGCCTCAGAGCTATATTATGTGCATCCAGCTGGAGCACCAAGTCTTGAACAAGCTCAGGGTTGTCTGATAGTCTGCCATCCTCCCAGTCACGGTCTTCCAACGCAGGGCTCCAGGGGTTCCAAGGCCTGTCATTGGTGTTGAAGACAGGCAAAGACGGCATTAACCATCTCCACATTGTCTACGTCTCTATTTGTGAGGTGACTGACCTCGTCAAACAACAGACCAATCTTATTGCTGATTCTCCTTTTGCTGTTAACATATTTTAAAAGAGCCCTTTTTGTTGTCCTTCACAGTGCTTACATTTGGTTTTAAGTTAGCCAACACACTGAAATGGAACAATTCCTCTCCTATGCAGTTTTGCTTTCTAGGTCTGATGCATTTTATGATAGCTTCTCATTAAAATAACGGGAAGACAAATTTAGGAAGAATTTTACAATTATTTTATTTTTTCGTATTTGTTTTTTTTTCTACATTGATGTGGTAATTACTTCCCATGTTGTTATCGAGATATCAAAAGAAAGTATTAGTAAAAAATATATTTTTGACCACAAAAACACCTCATTCCTCACTCCACAGTCATGTCTAATCTCATTGGATTATGTACACTAGAAAAATTAAGCATAAGAATAGATGATAGAAGAGTTCTCAGTAGCCAAAGGGGGTGACAGTAATCCAAAGGGAAATAATTCATACCATTGCAACTATGAAAGCGCATATATGAATAAGTTTAGGAGTTAACAAGTAGCCATTATATAAAACCACTCGTGACAAGTGTCCTTGCTAGTGATCACATCTAGCCCCAAAAGGAACTTGTTAAAAAATAGTTATTTCAGAATTTTCTTTATTATTTGACTTTCTAAAGTTTTATACTCACTTAATTTACTTACCTAATTTTACTCATGATTTTTACATTATTTTCTCATTTTGGTAAATACCACATAACATAAAAAATACTATTTGTACTGAGTATCAGAAAAAAAACCTGTAAGAGTAGACTTCAAACACAAGTTAATATGACCAATCTCAGAAAAACTGAAGAAAGATGAAAATATTACTTTTATATCGTTTCACGAGATTGCTTTCACATGCAAGGGTAATAATACTTTGACCAGACTTTATCTGAGCAGTCTCTACAGAAAATAATTCCTTCTCTTTGTTAACACTCAGTGAACCTCGTATTCACTTAATGTGAGCACAATGGGATCAGCTGTCTTGTCAAGTTAATCTATAACATTAATGCAGTGTTTTATCTCTCTTTCTCAGGCTCCATGCACATAAAACTTTAATATATATATAGTTTTCAGCAGAATGTTCTTGAGTCCATCAGTTACAAATGCATGGTTTTGTCCCTGGACCAGTAAACTGCCTCCATACCTTGCTATTACCATGTATGGTTGATTCCTGAATCTTTTTACAAAAGAGCCTGCAAATTAAAATGTTTCTTATGTGTATTCCAGAATCAGTGTCCAGAATGTGCTTCATTGTATATTGTTGCTTATGCTGTATTTCCGGTTGGTTGTTTTACTAGTTTGAGAGAAAAGAAAATCTTTTTGCAAAGGACCCTTCTGAAAGTGGTTGTAACAAAGGAACTGATATTTTGCTTTGTAGATGGAGACCATTACTAGGTGTCACCCATTGAGAAGGCATACTTTTCATGTACTGTTGAAGTGCCATTGTTATTTGTGGGTAGATCTGTAAAGAGGCGCAATGACCACTTGGAAATGGCATTAGACTGGTAATCTTCTGGCTCTTGCAATCATTTACGGTGTGATTTTTAGTGAGTTATTGCCCCTTGTGAATGATTATTTATAAAGGCCATGAGGTGATTGTCATGGTGCCTGCATGTACGTGACCCTGTACTCCAGATATCATTTATCACCTCCAGCTCCTGCTGTAGTGTCAGGAGTGACTTTGGAAGTGTTTGTTTCCATTTTTTTCATTTTCTTCATTGAGGAACTTGCATATAGATTTAAAAGTGAAAATGACACCTGTCTGAACAGATTAGAAAGTAGGCTGCTAGGCTGACATAGCTAGATACCAAGATAAGAGAATGATACAACATTAACACGGACAAAACAAACAAACAAAACCCAAACAAGCAAAGCCACAAACAAACAGTGAACTTGTTATTTCTCTCATGTAGAAGTTCTGCAAAGCAACATCTCAAATCACTCACTTAATCAACCGTTTTGTCTTAGAATATCATTTTTGGTTTGTGTTTGCTAAACAAAAATTATTTGAGTGTCATGTTCAAGTTCAGGCCTTAAATTAGTTGTCAAGAAGTGCAAGGAATTATTAGCTTGCCCTGCAAAAGAGACTGCTCTTGTAGTATTTGTCTTTACAAATGTGTAGTTACATTGTTGAGGCCTTGAGCACTGTGTGACATCTTATAATGTTTCTTTTTCAGGCCCACTGTACAAGGCCTGAGTTTCATCTTTAATCAACAGCCAGCTGTTAGGGCTGCCACTGATTCCTGACCTGTAATTACCCCAGAACCTCATCATGCTGGCTGGCTTCTCAGAGTCTCCTGATTTGCATGCTACAAGGTTGAAAGTGGCAAGAAATCCTTTGCAAAGGTACCAAGAGATTTGAACTTTTGCACCACAAATCAATCCAAACACTGAATGCACTAGGACTGTTCTCCTCTCACCCCCTCCCCACCCCGAATCATTTCTGCCTTAAATTATGCCCTACATTTTGGGTTGTAATTAAGACTAACAATATTAAATCAAACAAGTTTGCTTGAACCTGCCTCTAGAAAAAATATCAATTGGCAAACTAAATGTACAATATCCTTGCTGATGAGATCCATGTTTTTTGCTGGACTGTCTGATTATGTGTTTCATTAGAAACTCTGTAAGGTTTCTAATGCAATGCATTTATTTCAGTAAGTTGCAACTATACACACACTTTATAAGTATTATAGTTTTTAGTTGTCAGGAAACGTTTACTTCATTGTCAGCTCTATCTACTGTATTCTTGAATTTTGAACTACATAGTGCTGCCAACCAACAAACATGCATTTTTATTCCAGGATGAATGATGATTGTGAGCCATGAATTGGTTTCAGTTATCTATCCCTTTCATCTGAGAAGAGAAGCTTGTTTTTTAAAAAAACATGTCATGTCCCTCAGGTATGTGTTTTAGTAAACACATATTCAAATGAAAATTAAAAGTTTTCATTGCTATTATTACTGATTATATAGATAGCTCCTCTTAGAGCTGGCCACAATAACTAGCCAAATCTAGATTTATCCTGCTTTAGCTGGGGGAAATAGCCTCACATCTATTAAAAGATTATAATCTGATTAGAACATCTGAGATCAGAAATACTTTACATCAAGCTCAGGTCTCAGCAATGCACTCTGGATTGCTGTCACAGTACATACAGCCAGGACGCTCACATGAAAAGGCTGATATATTCTGAATATCTACATTTTAGGTACTTGGTGAACAGGTGAATAGGATGGTGGATTGTAGGAGAGGCAGGAGACCTGAGAGTAAAAGATGGTATTCTGTGTACGTGTTTCTGTTCATTGGATCATGAAAAGCAGATCCAAGAGTTGTTAGAAATTTTCTGATTTTCATCCGTTAGGATTTTCCTCAACTTAGAGTGACGAGGCTGGTGCACAAGTCTTAATGAGGAGCGACTGAGGGATCTGGAGCTGTTGAGCCTGGAGAAAAGGAGGCTGAGGGGAGACCTTATCGCTCTCTACAACTATGTGAAAGGAGGTTGTAGCATGGAGGGTGTTGGTCTCTTCTCCCAAGTAGCAAGTGACAGGACAAGAGGAAATGGGCTCAAGTTGCACCAGAGGAGGTTTAGATTGGATATCAGGAAACATTTATTCATGGAAAGGGTTGTAAAGCTCCATAACAGGCTGTCCAGGGAAGTGGTGGAGTCACCATCCCTGGAGATGTTTAAAAGGCATTTAGATGAGGTTCTTAGGGGCATGGTTTAGTGCTAGATTTAGGTTATGGTTGGACTTGATGATCTTAAGGGTCTCTTCCAACCAAGATGATTATATGATTCTATGATTCTAACTAGTCTGTATGCCTATGCCTTTTTAATGGCTCTGATCTTTTTTGCCAAGCAACTACATTCAACTTAACATTTACTTGCTGAGAGATGTTAGTGGGAATAAATTGTTGCTAGGTTATCATGAAATGCATCTTTCGATATTTCCATCGTGAATGGTTTTGATTTTATGTGATAAACTCAAGTATCGCACAAGGGAAAAAGTAAACTGTATTATTAACATGGACTGTTGAGAAAAAATCTCTTTAAAATGAGCGCAAGTCCAGGATGTAATATTAAGTATTTTTGTAGATAATTACTGTAAGTCTAAAAAGATATTCAGGTCAGATCCACGGCAGCATGGCAGAGGCTAAGACAGAAGTAAAACAAGATCTGATTTAGGGATTTTGTGGCTTGCTACCTATTTTTACTTTTCAATAGGTCTTACCTTTCATAGTCATATTTTCCTAGTGTTGTCTCCAGTCTGTATCTGAAATTCAGCTACACACTGCACAAGCAATTATGTTTAACAATTTTCTCTCCACTGATTAAAATGAAGATGAGTATTATTTGTCTATAAAGTTAAGACATAGTAAACTTTCTACACTGATTGAAGAAGGCAATTAATAAGCAGTAGGAACAAAGCTTCTGCTATATAGTTTCTAACAAAGAGTTCTCCATATCCTAGAAGCATGGCCAGGCTATAACTAAATAGTAATAATACTTGTACCTTGACTCAGAATTGTTCTTGACATTTTCCCTATGCTTGTTGCTTAGATTACTTCAGTCTAAAACAAGACATTCTGTTTCAGCTCAAGAATCTGATTGCAAATCTTTAGGTATTTAGGTCTTAAGCTATTTTGGTGCCTCTTTTCCAAATAAATTGGTAAAAGATAGGATCTGAAATAATTTTGTGATTCTCAGTCTAAGCCTCTTAGTTTAAGAGCAAGAGAACAATCCTTGTTAGAGTGTAGTCTATAGTGGAGGACAAATACTAGCAATGCCATTAGTGCACACTGCTTAAATGTTTGGCTTTCAGAATTGTGTATGATTTTTCCCTAGTTTAGTCCTAAGGAAGAGGTAAATTTTCAATATGAGTCTGAATGAATGAGTGCCAGTATCTTCAAAGCAGAGTTACAATAATTCATGCACAGATCAGCCTGTGATAATGCACAGAGTTGGAAATGGAAGGAGGAAAGAAACGGAGTATCCCAGGTAATGTAATTTATGGAGCAGAAAATTATTTGTAGGGCATTAACTCCTAAGAAAAAAAGCATTAAGCCATGATATGACCTGGGCATGAGGAGTTTTAATTACAGGGTTCATGAGGGGAAAGTCTTGCTTAACAAACTTAATTTCATTCTGCAACAAGATTACCTACCTAGTTGACCAAGGGAAGGAAGCCTGTTGATGCTTCTTGGGTTTCAGTAAAGCCTTTGATACTGTCTCTCACAGTATCCTCCTGGACAAGGTGGCCAGCACACACCTGGATAAGCACACAATGTAGTGGGTGAGCAATTGGTTGATGGGCCAGGCTCAAAGGGTTCTAGTAAATGGGGTTGTGTCAGGCTGGTGACCAGTCACTAGTGGAGTTCCGCAGGGATCCATCTTAGGGCCAGCACTCTTCGATGTCTTCATAAATGACTTAGATGCAGGACTTGAGGGATTACTTAGTAAGTTTGCCAATGACACAAAATTGGGAGAAGCTGTCAACATGCTCGAGGACAGAGGCCCTGCAGAAGGATCTGGACAAATTGTAGAACTGGGCAATCACCAACCACATGAAGTTCAACAAGGACAAGTGCCAGATTTTGCACCTGGGACATGGCAACTGTGGCTGTACATACAGAGTGGGGGATGAGATGCTGGAGAGCAGCTCTGCAGAGAGGGACCTGGGGCTTCTGGTGAGCGGCAAGTTGGACATGAGCCAATAATGTGCCATGGCAGCCAAGAGGACCAACCATGTCCTGGGTGCACCAAGCACAGCATTGCCAGCCGGGCAAGGGAGGTGATTGTCCCGCTCTGCTCTGCACTGGTGCAGCCTCACCTGGAGCACTGTGTGCAGTTCTGGGTGCCACAGTATAAAAAAGATACTAAGATTACTGGAGAATGTCCAGAAGAGGGCTACAAAGTTGTTGAAAGGTTTGGAGAGGAAGCCGTATGAGGAGACGCTAAAGTCACTTGGTTTGTTCAGCCTGGAGAAGAGGAGACTGAGGGGAGACATCATGGCAGCTGCAGCTTCCTCACAGAAGGAGGAGGAAGAGTAGGAGCCGATCTCTTATCTTTGGCGACCAATGACAGAACCCAGGCTCTGTTGGTTGGATATTAGGAAAAGGTTCTTCACCCAGAGGGTGGTGGAGCCCTGGAACAGGCTCCCCAGGGAGGTGTCATGGCCCCAAGCCAGACAATGTTCAAGAAGAGACTGGACAACACCCTCAGACACATGGTGTGAACTGTGGGGTTGTCATATGCAGGGACAGGAGTTGGACTCTATGATCCTTGTGGGTCCCTTCCAACTCAGGACATTCTGTGATTCTATAGGGTGTTTCAAAAAGATGGACCTAATTTCAAAGGGATAGTGATTTCAAATTGGGTTCATATTTTTGAAACAGCCTGTACTATATTCGCTTTACACTTTCTGGAATCAAGCTGTCCATCTGGTCAGTTCACTGACTCTGTTATTAAGGCTGTGGTGGGCGCATTCAAAGAAGAAAGTGCAATGCCGAAATGTGATGCCCAGATATCAAAATGGCTGCATGGACCTGTGGAAAGTCAGAAGGAAATGATGGCAGCCATTAGAAAGCCTAAAGATTTATGTAATAATATAATCAGGCTGCAGTCAGTCTTAAAATCAGTGAGACACAAAAACATGATGAGTCGTCTTCTGTTTCCTACCACTGCATTTTATGCTCAGATGTGTGGTGTATGCTTTTAAAATGCCATTTGGTGTATTACACAATGTGAAAAAATATTGCCTCTCTATATAATGTTTTCAAGGTAACATTTGCCTACAGAGAGGAAATTTAAAAAAAAAGCATACAAAGTAAGATGAGAGGTGAAGAAAATAAGATATCTGAAGTTACAAATTAGAACTAATAAAGGTTTTTTCGTCAAAAACAGACTGCGAAAGTTAGGGCTTTTTACTGTAAATATACATTTCTTATAAGCATAACTGTTTAATAAAATATTTTATTCTTTAAAAGAAAAGAAAACAAAACCTCACAACTTTTTGATAAAACTATTGTTTGTATGTTTGGAAGCTTTGCAGGAACTGAGGAGAACCCAATCCCAAAATACCACCTGAACTCAGCTTCTCAGTTTCCCATTCAATATATAAGATGGTATCTATCTCTGCAGTGCAGAGCAGCTTTCTGTGTGAGTCCCTGGTAGGCAAGTACTTGAGGCATTACCTATTGCATACTTTCCTTTTCCTAGAAATACCATGTTAGATGGTAAGCTGGAACGATAACCTCTGTTCTGTGAATGGAAATAGAAGCCCCCAAAAGAACAGTGTTGCACCTGTGGGTGGGCAGGGATACCTTGCCCATATACAGCAGTGAAGTCCTACCCAGACCTGCAAGGTCTTATACCAAATTAAGTCCTCAAAATAGCGTATGCGGGGTAAATTAAGTTCGAATGCCAAAGCCTTTAGAAACAAGGATGAAAGAGTAAATGCAATGAAACTCATTGTTATTTGGTTATTGGAAGTGACACTGTAGTTTATATTAGCTTGTTTCGTAATGGGTTTTGTTTTGCTGTGTGTGCACCTTGGTCTTTAACTTAAAGTCTCCTGTGAGCGTAATCAATCAACATTTGAGACACCATCACATTTTTAAGGTTATTTTGCATGAAACAGGATTTAAACGATTATATACTTTGAGTTCTTTCATGTTCTTTATTAAAAGAATCACCTTTTGTAAAAAAAGTTTGTTTATGAAAATATTGTGTTTGAACATCTGTCAAGGGATGAAGATTAGCTGAATAGACATAGGATGCCAGTTTATTATATTTTCTGTTATCCCATATACTGTAATTATCTTGATCCTCAAACAGCTCTGTGACAGTTACGAACACTTTCGCAGACTTTTTACTGCAAATTCAAAATTTATTTCATCTGAATTTAAATTAAACTAGTATGTAACAAGACTACTTCTTTTGCATTTCTATCTGTAGATGATTAAAAAGCAGTAAAACACAGATTCAAATTTTATTTAAAAGACAAACTCAGGAAAAAATCATTCAGTTTTGCAGCAGCATAGGAATACTCAAAATGAAACTTCTTTGAAAAAATGGATAAACTAAGTAGCCAAACTGGCGAGAAATGGATGCCACAGATAGCAGGTGTGCTTGGAAGTGAGAAGTAAATCTAAATCATAGAATCGTAGAATGGTTTGGGTTGGAAGGGACCTTAAAGATCATCTCGTTCCATCTCCTCTGCCATGGTCAGGGACACCTTCCACTAGACCAGGTTGCTCAAAGCCCCATCCAGCCTGGCCTTGAATACTTCCAGGGATAAGGCATCCTCAACTTCTCTGGGCATCCTGTTTCAGTGTCTCACCACCCTCACAGTAAATAATTTCTTCCTTATATCTAATCTAAATCTACTCTGAGTTTAAAACTGTTACCCCTTGCTCTATCACTAAACTCCCTGATAAAGAGTCCCTCTGCATCTTTCCTGTAGACTCCCTTTAAGTACTAGAAAGCTGCTCTAAGGTCTCTCTGAAGCCTTCTCCAGGGTGAACAACCCCAACTCTCTCAGCCTTTCCTCACACTCATCCACCAGCCTGTATCCATGTTTGGGATTGCCCTGATCCAGGTGCAGGACCTTGCATTTGGCCTTGTTTGAACTTCATGAGGTTTGCCCATGTCTCTTAGCTTGTCAATGTCTATCTGGATGGCATCCCTTCCCTCTAGAGAGGGCTGTCAAACTCATTTTCATCAGGTGCCACATCTGCCTCGGGGTTGCCTTCAAAAGGCCAAATGTAATTTTAGGACTGTATAAATGTAACTACTCCTACATTTATACAGTCCTAAAATTACATCCGGTCCTTTGAAGGCAACCGCGAGGGGGATGTGGCCCCCGGTGAAATAGAGTTTGATACCTGAGCTCTAGAGTATCAACCACACTGCTCAGCTTGGTGTCATCCACAGACTTGTTGAGGGTGCACTCAAATGGCCCATTTAAAGAGGAAGTTAATAAGTACGATATCAGGGCAAATTCAAAAAGAAAGGATGAAAGAGTCCTTGATCCACACTTATAAAGTTGTTGAGTTTCCCTAGTTATTCTTCACAACTGCTGACTCTGATTACTTGAGATGTGTAAAATGCTGGGCGTAGTCAATGGCAACAACTGGGAAAAAAACAATTAGTCATGTCATCTTTTACTGAGAGTAATGAGCCAGAAAGTGATCCTCAGAAAGGTGTAATACCTTTGGAGTAGCGTCATTCCCAGGGTAAGAGGAAGAATTCTTCCCTCATCTCCCCCCTCCACAGAAATAGCCCTTATCCCAAGTCACCTTTTTTTGTCTTGAAAGTCATTTAATTGCCACAGTGCTATATAAAAGAATCAAATAGGTGCAACTAAATGCCTGACAGGAGAGTAAAAATAGGCCAAGGTCTCCATGGCAGACCAAGTCTTGGCTTCTGGGTTGGAACAAATGTCTGAGGGAATGGGAAGAATGTAAAGAGAGGAAAAGGAGGAAGATGGTCTTGAGTTCTGGCCATTTTGGTCACATTTCACAAAGGGCAATAGAATAACAATAGGATAATTATGTCGAATGTATAACCCTTTACTGTAGAAGGGAATGCATCACTTCCAATGGCAAATGCATGAAGCTGAGTATGGTGGTCACATATTTCTGTAAACTTAGACTGAGTATTATGTTCATATCTTGTTTCACATGAAGGGTTGTAAAAATAAATTCATAGTACAAAATATAAACTAAGGCTATTTTGAGGCATCCAGTAAAACTAAAATAATCCAGATTCATATAGGATCCTTACAATTTTCTGATGTGTTAAGCACAAAAAAGTAAACCGTTACTGCATGCATTCAGCAGACATACTCCTTTGTGCATAGTCCAGTGGGAAAGCTGAGGTACAGGGGTTAATGTTGACATAAAGGCCAAATTCTGATTTCTTTAATGTTAAGAGGAAAGTTTTCATTGAGCCTAATGGGATTTAGTGTATATGTTCTTGTTTCTTTCAAGGTAGTATAGGCTTAACATGGCTCAAATCTCCTAAATAGTCTTTACTAGTTCTGCTTTGTTGAATAAAATAAAAATTCGTGTTCAGAACAACCTTTTTACTCCAATGTGTTTACCTACCAAATACTCAGAAATCTCACATTTAAAACTGAAGTCTTATGATATCATATATATAATTCCTTTTCTTTCTGTCCAAACAAAAATCTCAGTCTGAGAGGAAATTGCAAATGGAATCAATAGATATTGGTTTAAAAATCATTAATGTAAGAAATGTTTTTGTTATTTGCTGTTTAACCTGTGTCTATAGCAATAACAAGCATTAATTTATGAGCACCCCAAAAAGAGGTTTTTATAAGAGTATTTTTTCATCTTTTCAAAGATTGTTTAAAGACCCATTAGTTTCTGTAAGCAAACAATTTTTTAATCTTCGATATTAAAGGATTTTTTAGAAACAATTTGTAGTTGAGAGGCTTTTGTCTACAGCTATTTCTTACCAGAGGTACTGGTGGTATAGTCATGTAGGCATTAAACAGAAGCAGCATCTTTAATGCAGATATCCTTTATGTGATTGACTATTACTGTACTAGTGTTATGTCTCAATAGTGAGACATATCATTTTCTTAAATGTGCAAGATAAAATCTTCTTTAAAATTTCTATTCTGGAGAAGCAGTTAAAAACAAAAACCCCTTACAGAAGGTCAAAACTGATATGTATTCCAATGTGAAGCCCACAAATGGAAAAATAATCTTTCACGTCTTTGTACCTGAAAGAATACCTATTACAGAAAAATAGTTACTTAGAAATCATTTCATTTTTTTAATGTTTTGAAAAGTAGAAAAACACTGGATGTAACAGAACTCATAGGTTTGAGAAGTGGGGAGATCCTTTTTGCCACAAAATTTAAATTTCATTTTAAAATATTTTTTTTCAAAACTTTTTTTTTTTTAATGAGGAAAACAAGCTTGCACTATTACCATAAATAAATATGCTAAATTCATTGCTACTGTGCAAAAATCTTACAGTTGGAATACCGACAAGCTAAAAATGCATTTTAAATTGCTGTCTGTTTAACTCTCAGCAAATTTCATTTTTGTTTCTTTGAAATGAAAAATAAACCTAAAATGACATGTGTGCTTGCATAACCTATGGCATTTGACATTAAGTCCTAGGAAGTAATTCAACTGATGAAAAGATAGGGCTAAAGCAGTTGTACAAGCCCTCTGTCTCATCTGGGGTAGTTTCACATTTCCAATTGCATTTTAGAGATCAAATGCATTAAACCCTGAAGAAGCATGGAAAGGGTGACTACTTCAAAGGATTTTTAAATTGAAAAATAAACATAAAACAAAACCCAATAATTTATACAAATGTTTTAGAACCAGTACAACTAATTATGTATGGAAAAAAAAGTGACACCTGTTCAGAGAAACAATTTAGCTTTTAGATTTAAGCTAGCAGTGCTTAACCATTTGTTTTTCTAACCATTCTACTCAGTTCAGGTCTAAAATAGTCCATAATGCATATATATCACTGCATATATCTGCATAGATTATACACTAAGCGTTTAAGTTTGTATTTACAAGTCAACTTCAGTTTCTCGAAAGTAGGTCTATTTGCATTACTCCTAATCCTGCAGTAGGTGGCAGTGGGTAGTGGAGAATATACAAGAATACACAGTTTAGTTGTCATCACATTTTTAAGGGAAGCTGGCCAAGTATTTTCTGCTTTTGAGTTATGACAGAAAGGAACTGTCAAACAGAATTTCTAAATTGTCATGGTTAAATAGTAGCTTTTGCAAAGTATTATGAAAATAAATTAAACTGATAGTGGAGTCAAATGAAGATACAAATACAACACACATTTCTGTAAATAAGTATGAATCTGAGTCCACACAACAAAACTAAACTGAAGGCTTAAACTCAGGAGAAAGTTCTGCAGGGTAGCTTTGTAAGTTAGGAGACTGTAGTGAACACAGTTTACAAACAGAAAAAGAAAACTGCCATTTCAGCTTATCTCTATTTACTTGGAAATTGTTTGTATTAATTTTCAATGTTGTGCTGGCTTTTGAAAATAGTACTGTAATTGATGAAATGGAAAACAATGAGATGGGAGAGGGTTTAGGCATGATGGTGGCAGTGTGGAATATTAACAAAGTTTCGATAGGTTGATTGTGTGGGAGGATAAATTGGGAAGATTACAACAGAGCTCTTATTTTGCATTCCTTCCACACCTGAAATATGGGAGCTTGAAGGTATACAGAATGTGAAATTGGATGAAAAAGTCTGTCAAGGAAGAACATTCTAAGTCTCATATATTATTGATTCTGGTTTCTTGCTTATCTGAAAACCTGGCTTGGTAGATTTATACAGAAAGTGCTCAGTCAGCACAGCCGATTATTCTCACATTTTCACCCGTGTATTTTCAGCTCCAAACAGAGATACTAAGAATTTGGGAAGTGCAAGTCATCCACTAACTCACATATGAAATTCTTTAAACCGACCAGTAATTAGGGCTTTTTGTTTTGTTTTGTTTTGTTTCCTGTTTTAATCTCCAACTTTTAAAAGTATGCAGCTGGAAGATATGGAGTGCACAGTGTTTTGAAAAGCCTGGTCAAGCATACTGCTGGACTTTGGGACTAGCCAAGGTAAAACTCCTATTGAAACTGTACAAGTTTTTTTTGTTTATGATTTTGCGGCTAAACACTGTCTCCAAATACTTCACATAGTTAAGTAATAAGAAAATGTTAAGTTAAACAACATAGTTCTACTTAATGTTGATTCTGTGATCATAAAGGTTAGCCAATGATTAATGTATATTATCTTTTGTATGAATTAACAGTTTGTACTACAAATAGGTATAAGCAAATCAACGGAAACAGAGGCAACACGATGACTCAAAGTTGGCTCGAGTTTTGCTGTTGACTTGGTAGTAGTAAGATTATTGTAGTCTAATTATTTTAATTATTCATCTGCTAGTTATCTGTAAAATTCAAAATAAGAGTAGTGTTTTGATAAAACTGATAATTATGAATTGCTCACAACATGTTTCAAGAAAAGAAAAATATGGAATCTATGCAAGAAATAACAGTAATCTCTTTCAAGAAATAGACACGCTTGTTTTCAGTTGAAGGAAAGGCTCCAAAGGTAGACCCCGAAGTAACAGTACTTTCATTAAAAAGTGCCCATTTTACATTGAAATTAAAAGGAAATCAATGACCCTATTAGACAATGGTTGAATACTTTCTTGATTTACTTCTACATTATCTAGTTTTATGCTGGTAAATTGAATGTTCTCAATGAAATTGTGCTAGTTTAGGTTTTAAATCATACATTAATAACTTCGATTTTAGTTGTGTGTTGTGTCTTATTCTGTGATATTCCTTTATGTTTATTAAGATGCGTGAAACATTACATCGTTCTCTTGCAAACTGAATAGTAGGCATCTCTGTGATAAATCTTCACTCATGCTGAACAGTACTTCCCAAGACATGTCAAAGTTCTCTTTGAAATGTACCCAGATTTTCCATTTTCTATGTTGTTGTTTACATTTTTTCTTAGAAATATTGAATTCTTGTTGTCTGATTATTTTTTTTCTCTTTTTCCTATAAGAGGTTACCTTTCAGTGCTGTACATTTAATTCCTGTTCATATAATTTTACCATCAATGATTCTGCATTATAAATCTTTCAATGACTACTCTTGCTGTGAACAATTGTAATTGTTTAGCGATTTTTTAAATCAAGAAGTTACTATTTTTAGGCATCTAGGAGTTCCTCATTCTTTAATGCACAATGCCACAAATGTCTCCAAACTTTTCTAAGTAAATTAAGGGCGAATAATAAATGGTATCATATAGCATTCAGTGCTAACTACAAATGTTGACAGTCACAAAAAGGTTTTGACTTTAAAAAAGACCTAACTGAAGCACTGCTTCCTATGTATTAAGTATTGGGATTTGGGGTTGTTTGATGGGTTTTGTTTGTTTGTTTATTTTTTCCCGATTGATCATTTCGTAAATTTTTCCAAAATCAGTGTTAAAGTTTTTCACTCTTCCTTCCGTTATTAGGAGAAGTCCTGTAAAATGCCCTGGTGCTGAATTGGGCTGTAAGTCAAAGAATCAAGCGTGAAATTAAGATATGTAAATAATATAAGAAAAATGGAAGAAAAAAAAAGTGATGCTCTCTAATACAATGTGGTTTTGTTCTTTCAAGAAAAACTGTTGTAGTAGATTATATATTTTCTTAATAGATTAATCTAAATAAATTAAACTAGGGAAATGGTATTTTTTGTTCTGTTTATTGCTAACCTGCCAAAATCTTTATGTTTGTACAGCAGAGTACAGATAAAAACTCTTCAGGACACATGAATTGTGCTTACTGTGTCAATGAACGTTAGCTGAACATCTGGTCCAGATTGGACCTGAAGGCAAGGTATGACTTAATTTGCCTGTGCACAAACAAACAAGCAGAAAGAGTTAAAGCCTGATAACATCCCAGGGATAGTAAGGGTATGCCTAGGGGCTAAAAATTCTGAACTGGCCTCCTGAAAGTCACAAATGTTTTGCACCTTTTATGCTTTGAAGTTCTTCTGCTCTGACATGTGTAGGATTCTCTGTGGAATTTTCAGTACCCAAATATCGCAGAGCCTCTCTGCTGTGCTTTCTTGGTCTGCCAGAGATAAGACACCATGTGTCAGGTCCCTTGGTGAGATAAAATGAGACCAGAGCTGAATTTGGCCTAATAACTGTCTCCATGAAGTGGCCGTTAGTGTGACTCTCAGTAGCGAAATATGTCAACTTTAGAAGACGTGTTGCCATCACCAGTTTAGCAGATGCTGAGTGATAGTTGTCCAGATTAACAGCATGGAATTGACAGAGAAGTGTTCTGACTATGTCATGGACATAGAGATCTGCAGATGAAAATATCTAGGAAAATTATTAATGATAAGAACAGCTTCATTTTCGCAAACCTGCAATAAGCTTAGAGCTGGGCATGATGAATGATGTAGAAAATGTGAGTAGGAGGTGGCGTGTTCTTGAACAGAAAGTTCTCCAGCATACTTCCCCACCTCCCTGTGCTATCTCTGTTTTTAAATGTGTATGTGAATATGTGGCTACTAGTCTGGTAGTGGGAAGACAGTTGTGGCTTAATATTAGCACTAATTTTCCCTTTCTCCTAAAAGTTCCTGAAGGATAAGATTGGGGTGCAATTTTTTTTTTTCTTTATTTCCTTTTTTTTTTTTTTTTCCCCCTGAATGAGGCAAACTACCATGAAGATTAATGAGAACTCGCCTTATCTACATAATGTGAACAGTAGCATAAGTGTGTGAAAACTAAACAGAGGTATAAGGATGCTATACCCTCTGAAAAACACACCATATTATAATTTCAAGCTTGGGGGAAAAAAAAAAAACTGTTAAGACAAAGAGAAGAAGGTGACTTCTGTTAATGTGATATTTCCTCTAAGCACTGCTTTAGTTTTGTGTAAAATATCTCCAACTACCCTTCCTGAATTTAAAATATCTAGAGAATAATTTAAAAAGTAATTTACCAGAAAATCAAAACTATCCACAGTTGCCTTCTTAGCTAACATCATGTCTCTGGCTTGTTCATTCCTAACACTGATATGACCTACAAGTAACTGTCTTCTTGCTTTCCATTCGTAATTGTCACTCAGTCTAGTCCTAGTTATAAACGTTTCATATTTAACTGGTTCACTACAACAACAACAACAACAACAACAAGAATAATTTGAATGTCCAAAGGACAGAAATTGCCCACAGATAAACTGTTACGTGGATAAAAGAGAACAGGATGGAAAGCAGTGTTAACATACAGTATGAAAATTTCACTCTGGCTAGAGAAAGTTTTTCATTTCCTTGTAGAATCGAAGACCTCAGTGAGGTCTGTAAACTGCTCTGAAGTGAAATCTCCTATGTCATTCCAGTACTTAAAGCACCTGGGAAGCAAGCTGCCTAATCCAGTGCAGTGAATCAGAAGAGGTTGAGCTAGCTTAATAAAATTTAAAAACTATCTGTATTTCTAAGGCTCAGTATGTCTTACTGTATTGTTGGTTTGAGACGTAACTACATTGATTTCTTGTAATATGACAGAGGTCTATGGCTTATTCTTTTGTCTTTCTTCATAGGTTGTAGTTATCTTCCTGAATGGTATTATAAAGGTTTATGTATCAGCCCGTTCTATCTTCTTAACATGCTTTTAATAGCTGCCAGAGGTAGCATGTCTCTTCCACTACTTGTCACTTCTTGTTGCTACATACTGTAGTTGCCAATTTCCAGCTGACAGGATGGCTAAGAGGAGAATTTGCTGCACTTGCTTGTTACTATGTTTCTTTTTTCTAACTTTCTCACTCATTGCTTTTTAAGCATTTTTGCTTTAGAACAGGGCTATTTTTAATTGTTAAAGAAATATTCGCTCAGTAAACACTCAGACCAGGAATCCATAAACCATTTTGGTTCTGTATTCTAATTCAGAAGATGATCTGTCAGAATTAATTGAGAATGCCTTAATGTAATCAAGTCCAGTTCATTAGGCAAACACTTAAATTATTAATTTAAATACTGGGTAGTTCAACAGCATTTATGACAGTAACAAACACCAACGTATTTTAATTTTTAAATTCTTCCTGTGTACAGAATTTGGTGTCCTGCTATAGCTACCTCTGTTAGACATAGTTTTCACCTTTCTAATGTTTTACTTTTCTTGGAGTCTTTTAAAGTATTCTGTTCAAAAAAGGCTTATGAAACGAAAAAGTAGCTTTTTAAGCACAGAGTGCTTCAAATTAATCAAATATGGAGTGCCATTTTCATTCCTATAAGTCTAGTTTGGATCAAGTAGAGCTACACCAGAGGTGAACTTGAAGCAGAAAGTTTAGTGCCACACAATTTCATCAGTTTATAGAACACTGTAAATAAATGTGTAATTCTTTAGCATAAATGTAGTGTTTTATTATCTTAGCCATTTGCTTTCCTTTAGTGCTGAGAAAAATAATATCTTCGTAAAATGAACTAATCCCAATTCCATTTTTAATTGCCTTCTACCTCTCTAATCTAGGAAGAGATCTACCTTTATAATCTAGGATACGGGGATTCCCTGGAAAAAGAAATAAAGAGGGAGGGAGAATAAAAGGTGAGGAAAATTGGTTAAGGGGACAGGAGAAGCAATAAAGTGAATAGTGATGGCTGTGATCTGAGGACATAACATGTCTTGAAAAGGCTGCATTCATTCTACCCATTTCATAGAATAGTTTGCATTGGAAGAGACTTTTAACGGCCATCTAGTCCAACCCCCCTACAATGAGCAGGGACATCTTCAACCAGAGCAGGTTGCTCAAGTGCCCATCCAACCTGGCCTTGAATGTTTCCAGGGATGGGGCATCTACCACCCCTCTGGGCAACCTCTTCCAGTGTTCCACCACGCCCATTGTAAAACATTTCTTGCTTATATGTAGTCTGAATCTCCCCTCTTTTAGTTTGAAGCCATTAACCCTTGTCCTATCACAACAAGCCCTACTAAAAAGTCTGTCCCCATCTTTCTTAGAAGCCTCCTTTAAGTACTGAAAGGCTGCAATAAGATCTCAGAGCCTTCTCTTCTCCAAGCTAAATAACCCCAACCCTCTCAGCCTTTCCTCGTAGCAGAGCTGTTCCATCCCTCTGATCATTTTCATGTCCCTCCACTGGCCTCTCTTCAACAGGTCCATGTCTTTCCTGTACTGAGGGCTCCCGAGCTGGACACAGGACTCCAGGTGGGGTCTCACCAGAGCAGAATAGAGGGGCAGAACCACCTCTCTTGACCTGCTGGTCACACTTCTTTTGATGCAGCTCAGCATACGGTTGGTTTTCTGGGCTGTGAGCACACATTTCTGCCAAATGTCCATTTTTCATCTACCAGTACCCTCAAGTCTTTCTCTGCAGGGCTGCTCTCACTCACTTCATCACAGAGCAGTCTTGATACTGGGAGTTTCACCAACCCAGGTGCAGGACCTTGCACTTGTCCTTGTCGACCTTCATGAGGTTCACATGGGCCCACTTCTTGAGCCAGTCCAAGTCCCTCTGAATGGCATCCTGTCCCTCAAGCTTGTCAACCACACCACTCAGCTTCACCTTGTCTGCAAATTTGCTGAGGGTGCATTTGATCCCACTGTCTGTGTCATTGTTGAAGATATTAAACAATACTATTCCCAATTTCTGCTTTCTGATCTCTGAGTTGCCCACCTTGGCAACCTTAGCAATGTTTGTGCACAGGGTTTTGTGTGATTGTCTCAATTATGCTTGCCTTAAACCATATTTGCCTGTGTGGAAGTGAGAGTAGACTCTGGGGCTGATATATCTACTTGTGAAAACACAGGTATGATGACTAAAGGAGTGACAAGTGTCTTTGCCTGGTATTCCAGGAGCATGTGCTCTACCAGTCTCAGAACTGACAAAGGGTATTCTCTTCACATAAAACAAGTGGAAGCTGGGAGGCATGCTACAGTAATTTCTTAAATATGTTAGCTGATGGGCTCAAAGGGCCTGCTGTAAAGCTATAATCTTGCCATATGTCACCTTTACTGCGGGAATTTTTATACACACTTTGTTGTGTTTGTTTGTTTTATATTACTATTATTGCAAGAACTTTGCATTCAGTTGTGATTCTTCACACTCAGTTTCACTTAGACTTTAAATACATCTACACTGTATGTATACTTTCTAGTCTTCATTTTACTGATTTGAAATGCTCTTGAGTCTAGTGGTCTAGTTTTTATTTTTTAAGCTATAATATCAGGGTCAAGTACGGCAGAGTATTGTTAGCATCCTTAATAACTGAATGTGGCTTGCATTTTTTTTCTGTTCATGTTCTCTGGAGTATTAAAAATATTTGTTTAGTTGTAAGTCTTTTTCATTTTTTTAAAAATCATAGCTTGTGAAGGTTAGGTTTGTAGAAACATTTTGTTACAAGAAACAGTGTCTTCATCCTCATTGTTTTCTGTGTTGTTAGAAGGAAAATAACTGTATCTGAAAAGAGGAAGCTTCACTTAATAAATGGTGTTCACTAAATTAACAAAAGGACCATTCAAGGTGAATGTTGCATTTTGAGCTGGGAAAGGATCAGTAGGCAATACTGAAGAGTTGGATTTTGAAGATCCTTCCGAACATGAACTATATGACATCAGAGAAGGCACAGGAACTCAAATTAGTTTCACAGATAGAGCAGAAAGTACTGGAAGAAGGCACAGAAATGTGTGGGCACCTTCTTTAGAAAAGTCAATTCAATGGGACAAAGGTGGTTAGCACTAGCTCAGCATGCAGATGACAAGCAGGTGTACCAAGTTCCATCCTTTTAGTCTGAGAGTCATTTAGCCTCTGGCTTGCACTCCTCTCTCTGATACCTACCAATCACATGTACACCACCTGGACAACTTGCTGATTTCTCCACTTCTGCAGAATCCAAGTGTCAGGACTGGTTGGCAGCACATGACATGTGAGGCCCAGCAGCCAGGGGCAGTTGCCGGCGCTCTACTACTCTGGCGGACATCTCTCTTAGCAGGATGCCCACAGAACAAAGCTTGGCAAGAAGGTTTGTTCCCCAACAGGCTTGCACCACAAGTCCTCTCCTGCCACACACACTCATGCACGCAAGCACCCTTGACCATGTGGCTTAGCACTCAGATATGCACACCTGCTAAGCACACCGTTTTTGTCTTTCATCACATATCCCAGCATGTACAGTTTTGTGTCAGTACTTTTCAGCAATCGAGAAACCTGGCTATGGAGAAATATTACATAAATAATAGTGCTAGGCTTGTGATTAGCTAATTTTATGAGTCACATATTTAGATTAAAAATTTCCAGTATTGTATTTCATCCAGTTAAAACAATTAAGGGGAAAAAAACTGACCAAGACAGTACTGTGAGATTAAATGTTTGGTTTTCAATTAACTGATTTAGATGATTCTGTTATTGGAAATGAGATGTAAAACTACTGTAGAAGCCTTTCTAGACAGTATGGTTTTATTTTGCCTCATATTACTGGTATAATAATGCCATGTTTTACATGCCTACTCAATAATTTTACACCTCTCTGATAAGACTTCTGCCAAGGAAATATAAATATTTTTCTTTTATCACCTTTTCTTCTGTATGGCCAAAGCAGTCCACAGCTACCTCTGAGTCATTGCTGTTCTCCTCTTTCATGGAAGTTTAGTGTTTAATGGAAAGAGGTCTAAAAAGACTTTATTTCCTATCTTTTCCCCATTAACCCTATCTGCCATTCCTTTCTGACAAAGTTGTTATTTGACCTCCTGATCTAATATGGCTTCACTTCAAAATTTGAATGGTGTCAAAGAGAGGGGAAAAGACAAAGTTATTGAGGTCGCAGTGGCAGTTTAAGCATCTTTCCCAAATGTTTCATACTTCTGAACAAAGAGAAGACATTTCAATGACTGTTAAAAAGCATTAATGCTAAACAGCAAATAGATTACACAAACCTATTATGGATAATCCATGGTTCAGATGTTATTCATGCTGTTGATGGTGCGCAGGCACACCTCTATATTTGAATGGAAAAGCAAACAGAAAGTGTGACAGAACTAACTCATTAAAAGAAACACAGTTTTTAATTTTTTCTGTCTCAAAAAACTTCCTGAGGAAGATTTCTCCACGCAGTCAAAGGAAGTAAAAAGCATGGATTTTATTAGAATTCATGTATCCCTAAATTCCATTGCCGTTTGAAATAATCTAGCATTTAATAATATTTTTTGTTTTGCTTTGTTTTTTAATTAACACAGTTTTATTTTTCTCATTATATTAATAGAGTTCCTTTAAAGTTTTTGACAGGTACAGGACCTAGGATTTCAATGGTGAGATTTGACTATTTGAATATTCTGATGTAAATTCATACTTTTCATCTTCCCCTTCAGACTGTTTAGAGCATATGACAGTATATGTGCATTATCACAGAGTTTTTGTCTCACAGCAGCCCACAAATATTAGATAACCATCATAAGAAATGTATAAACAAGTTGTTATGTATTATTAGACAGTTTTGTAGATGAATAAATGTAGGCATGGGGGGAGTTAAATTGCTTTGTCATGTTTACACAGCGAATCAGTGTCAGTCTTAGGAACAGAACTGAAGGGTCCATGGTCTTAAGCACATTACTTACTACTCTCTCTGTAAAAAAGGACAGTGTTTCTTGAAGGACTACTGTGCATATTATTACAGCTTTATATCACTTCAGTTCTGAGTGTTTCCAATGTATTGAATAATGAAATTAGGGCTTGTAAAGGATGGCTGAACCACAAAATGTCCCCTGGGGTGAGCTTACTTTTAATAGGGATCTTTTCTGAGGAGGTAAAGAAAACAATAACAAACAAAACAAAAACAAACAAACAAACAAATCAAAAACAAAAAACCCACCCCCACACACAAAAAAAACCCAAACCAACCAACCAACCAAAAAAACCAAAAGAACACCAAACCAAAACATAAAAACCAAAAAAACCCACCCCACAACAACAACAACAAACCACCTCCTCTTTAAAAAAATTTATTTTCTGCAATAGAGACAAGATCATTCTTCCCTCTCCTCCCCCGCCTACCCCACCCCCACCGATTTACCATTATTTTTCTTCTGTGATTGAAAAACCCTTAGTTTTGTTCAGGGGAAAAGCCTCATGCTGAGAAGTAAGGGATCCCGGTTGTACACTTAATCAAAGTGGCATGCTCCGCACTTTGTTTCTGAGTAATTTCTGTAGCAAACTCATGTGATCTGTATGTTTCGCTTGCATGAATCAAGTCCAAAGTTTGCAACTGACTCAGTTGTTACTTCTGCTGACAGGCAAAGGAAAAGGTTTTCTTTGTGGGGGGGGATTTCAACTCAATTCAGGTTGCTAAAAGGAAATGAAAAGGACGACTTGAAAACAACAAATACTGGGATGAAAGGTTACAGATACTGAATAATAACTGTCCACAGTAAACTGTTGATTAGAGTATCTGTATTAGGTGATGTTTGTAGTCTCTACATGTAGGATGATAGAAAACACAGATTATGGCAGTGAAAGTAGAACAACAATGGAGTCTGATTCTTTGTTTCCATGTTTCAAAGGCTTCCCCCCCCTCTTTTTTTTTTTTTTTTTTTTTTTTGATAAGGCCCAGGAAATTGTTAGCGACATGCTGGTGGGAACCTATGGAAAAGAATACACACTGTATCAATGGTGCAGTTCTTATCCCAAGAGCTGTGTTGGTGGGTGTGGGAATAGTGTGCTTTCAATGTGAGCTGTTGCAATGAGATAGCATTGACAAACCAGGGCAGAGAACAGCGCAGATTTAGTCTAGGGAACTAAGGGTTTTATCCAGCAGTAATGTCTGTAAGGACAGACAATGTAACACTATATTTGGTTTAACAACAAAGAACTGTAAAAGGATTTGATAGTAAGGGATTGGCAGAGAAGCTGAATGTATCTGCACAGTGCAGTAATTTTTTTGACAGTATTTAAGTGATATACATAAAACTTAAAAAAACAGCATTTAAAGTTACCTATAACAGACGTTATTTTAAAGTAGAGTCATTTAACAACAGTAAAGGCTTATTAAGTAAAGAGCTTAAGAGACAGCTGGTATTTTGTTGCAATATGGGAATAAAAAGCAAGAAGAGGCACATGTGGAAAAGCAGGACTGACAGGTCTTTTTTACAAAGGTCTGTTTTCGTTACTGCATTTGATTCCTGGATACATTTATGGCCATCATCACTGGGAAATCACTGAAAAATATTCATCTCTATCTCCCATTCTGTATGTGCCTATTTTGTTTTGATATTTAAATGGCAGCAAGTTCTGGCTGCAACGTCAGCAAGACACCGTGTATTCATTGGAGCTACTTGGGCTTAAAATGAGCAAATGTCTTTATGAAGCCTATATGGGAACAGAGTAAATATTGCTACAGCATAGGAATGCTGGTTGTCTTTCAGAAGGTGTGCTGGTGTGACTGAAAGTGAGTTAATTTTCTTCAAGCAGTTAGAAAACTTTATTTTTCATAGCTGACATGGTCATTGTTTGGATATAGTTTGAGAACAAGAAGATAACATCCAGGGACAGAATTAATGTTTTTAATTGCTCTGGTCTGAGAGCCAAGGCCTCTGAGCTCTGCCCACAGGTGTGAAGCAGCTGGGAAGGGGGGCATAGATGGGGCAGAGCTTGACTGTCATCCGGACTGATCAATAAGAATATCCCATGCCATTAGCATCATGCTTCATATTTAAGGAGACTTGGGATCTTCCAGCCAAGGTTTGGAGCTGGGACAGAGACCTGTTTGGGAGTTTCTTTATTCTGGTGTTTTGCCATCCTGAAGTTTTGCAGAGCCCTCTGGGCCTTTTTGTCTCTTTCTGTCTTCTGTCTCCGGGATCAGCTGTTCAGGATCAGGTGCTGCTTCCTGGGACTGGCTGCTCAGTGCGGACAGAATTTGTGAGGAATTGCATTGAGTATCTTTTATTTTATATTCTATTTTCCATTTTATATAGTAGTAGTATATTAGTGTTATTTTGTGATTTTTTTACACTGTGTTTATCTCAATCCATGAGTTTCTCCCTTCCCTTTCGATTCTCTTATTCGGGGGGGTGGGAGCGGCAGGAGGAGGAGGGTGTGAATGAGCAGCTATTGTGGTTATATTGCTGGCTCAGGTTAAACCACAACAGAAGGAAATAGCATTTTTGTTGTCTTTATAGCAGCTGTTGTGACCAATTAAACTTAAAATAAGCTTTGTAAATCCATAGTATGCCACTACTGGCATATTTGGCCAAAGGCGTGAGTGATCAAATGATCCTATGTGTCAGTAGCAGTTCTGCTGTGGGAAAGATTACAGAGTAGGAAATTCTGTCTTTTGCCCTTGTGTCTGGAGACATGTCCCCTTTTTCTAACACAGGAAAATATTCTGGCAGGACAGGTAAAAATCAGTTAGGAATATGGGAAACTTTTCATGTTTAGTATTTAGCAGTTGCTGGACAGAACTTTTTGAAGATCCCAGCAAAGGCATCTCTGACTAAAAAAGATCATATAAATGGATGCTTAGGTTAGAAGTGTGTAGATCTCTCTTGCACAGTTAGTGAAAATTTCTGTTGAACTGAGAAAGTTGTGTAGCTAACCTCTTCTGCAGTGTGTGGACCTATCTCTGAACTTAAGATACCAAACTGTATTTTATGGTTTTGTGACCTGCATGACTTCCATTAGGGAGTGAACAGAAGCATCTAAATCCATTGCAATACTCTTAAATGGAAAGATGCCCTTAGGAATCCCTCCTGTTGTGTACGACAGTACAATTATGTGGTTAACATTTTGAAATGTGAGTGGCTGCCACTCTGTCTGTTCTTTTAGATTAATATTGTATAAAATGCTAGCCGCATTGTTAGTCTTCAGAACAGTGCATTTTGCACTTCTGATGTTCCAGAATAATATGGCATCTTTCTGACCCCAAAATAGCCTATGTAGGTCTTCAGCTAGCATGCTAGATGCTTGGAAATTATATAATTTGTCAGGTAAGAGACTTAGAAACAAGAAAGTTTCTGAAGGTCCATTCCAAACTTAAAAGAAAATGTAAAACAGCAAATGTAACTGATAAAACTGGTTTTGCCTACATTTTCACAGCAAAATTGAAGTGAGAGTGTTAGTTTTTCATGTTGTCTTGCATGCATTTTTAAGACACACCTTATAGAGACATTCTGTTAATTCCGGGTGAGGTGACAGTCTACATGTTGTATGTCTACATTTTCATAGCTTCTTGTTGGACATTCACTGCTTATCTGCAGGCAGCAGAGAGGCTAAATAAAATTAATGAGGGAAAATGTTTTTTGGATTGGGGGAAGGGAGGGTTAGAGGCAAGATTAGGGTGAGTAGAGATTTCTTAACAACATTTTCATTTATTTCACTGTAATATCTTTTTTTTTTTTTACTACATACACTTCAAAGATAATGCAAAATTGGAATTACGAATGTCGCTGCTTTGTAGTGAATGTATTGCAAGATTCTTAAATAATTAAATTATGCAAGTTCTTAAAATGGAGTGTAATTAGCCATTAATGAGCAAAATCTGTTGCTGTGCAGAGTTGATATACTCCATGCAGACTGTCCTTAAGTTTTGTAGGATTTGGTTTAATTTCTAAATGCATATGTGTGGTAAAAATCAACTGTTGTACAGGTTGTAAGATAATCACTAAATTAGCTGGTAGGTTACAAAACATATCAAATATTTAATTTTAGTATAATAAATTATAGATTTGTAAATGACTCAGTTTTCTTCTTCTGTTTAATGAGAAGCTTGGTTTAGAAGCATGGTGAGGAAAGGTTTGATACTAACAGGGATTAATAAATTTAAAAATTTTAGGCCTGGCACGTGAAGATTGCAGTTTTTCACTCATAACCTCAACGGTTCAAATTTGTACTACACAAGATCTGCGTGAAAGATATTGTCATCTAATGGCCATTGGATATACAAATAAATACATTTTACTGCATCTTGTCCTTAGTGGGATAATTCTGAATAGCAGAGGCTATTTTCTTTATTAGTATCAGCAACTCAAAGCTTACCTTTTAAAGTGTATAAGCATGAAGGGTAAGGAATGAATGGAACATGATGCCCTGGGAGGAGGTCAAGGAAGATGCACATTAGAGGCACTGCAAATAAATTTACATTTCTGCACTTGAACTAAATTCCCTAGTACTGAACTAAGCAGACGTCTTGTTAGAATCGATGTACAACTCCCACCACTAAAAATCTCTAGGGTTATTTACCTTGCAGGATTAAGTCAACCAATAATGGAAGCTTCTTTAGATGGTTAAAAAACAGTCCTTAAGAAGCAGCAGCAAAATAGGAATAGGATCATAGACTATTTCATTAGGAAAACATGCATGTTCCTAATATTGGCACTTCTGCAAAAGTACAATTAATCGTGGTTAACTATACACCATGTGTTTAAAACTGTGGTTAACCTGAATCAATTGTAGGAGTTTGCTCCACAAGACAGTCATTAAAGGCTCTGGTATACAGTGCTCATATTAAGGATATTTGTCAAGGTTTAAAGCAAGGCGACAATAAACTGTGGCAGATGCTCCCTGTTACCCCCTGACCCTTCCCCCACCCTTTCCTTAGATTGGAAAGATGATAAGGAAGATAAGAAGGAAGGAAGATAATAAGAAGGAAGGGAGACTTCAAGTTGGAAGGGTTTTAAAGGCTTTACTAATGCTATTAATAAATAGAGAATATATACAAAATATACAAAACCAATCTTGAATGTCCAATACGGAGTTGGCATCACTCCAGAGGTGGCAGAACTAGTTGCTGGTGTGGCTCCAGCAGCTGCAGGGCTCCAGCACCTGGAAGTCATGCGTGGGACTTCACAGCAAACCAGAAACTGGATTTCAGGGATGCAGCACCTGAGGCCTATAGATCACAGGCATGCAGAGAGGGTCCTGTTTAGATGCCAGCCATGGTTGAAGAGGGGCGAGACCCTCGTGATCCCATCTTGTATAGGGTGTATGACAATTATGGAATGGAATACTCAGTTGGTCAGTTTTAGTCACCTGTTCTGTCCACCCCTCCTTCCAAATATGTCCCGTTATCAGTTAACCTTGGTTACCGTAGTAATAAATCTAAACATGAGCTTCTTCAACGTTCCGTTGGTCCTCTTATCAGCATCAAGTACAGCGTCTGAGAAAAATATGCAGGCACTTAGAAGGCACTTAGCTGAGAGGAAAATTCACTAAAAGAGAAACTGGTCTTGTTTTTAACAAAACCAGGACATTATTACAAAGATGAAAAACTTTTTACACTGCTGTCCTATGTTTTGGTATTTTTTACCTTCTTTATTGTCAGTGGATCAAGTTCTTTTCCTAGTGAAGTGCTGAACTTTTGCTTTAGTCATTCATACAGACTAGTTACAGAGGGAGATGCTGATCTTAAGAAAACATCGTTTAATCTTTGCAAGAACTCTCCTGATACTTTAGTGAAATACTCCGTATGTACTACAAAAGGACAAATACTTCACACTTAGATGACTTTTTTTGATGTAATCATGTTCTCTCTTTTTAGTGCCTTAGGTCATGACAATCTCAGTGACACTGGGCAGAGAATGATGCTAGTGTTTCAGCAATTGCCATTTTTTCTTCTTACTTTATATTGAAATTGGTGTAGAATTAAGGGCTAGTGCACAGCAAATGTTCCTTATCAGAGGTAAAGGAGGAAAAAAAAGTGTGATCTGTTTTCCTCTGTTCTTCTTTCCTGAAATACAGGAAATCCAATTTAAACATAAGACTATTATTATTATTTGGTTGGTTGGTGGAGGTTTTTTGTTTGTTTGTGGGGTTTTTGTTTGTTTATTTGTTTTTTAAATTGTGAGGGTGGTCAAACATTTCCCCAGGTTGCCCAGAGAGGCTGTGGAGTCTCAGTCATTGGAGATACTCTAAACCTGATTTGACATGGTCCTGCTATAGTTGATTCTGCTCTGAGCAGGGTGGTATGGAGATACCTCCCAGCCTCAGCTATTCTCTGATTCTCCAGTTAGCGTGAATATCTGTGAAACTAGTGGAGATAGAAGTGATTAGGAATAATTTTTTTTTTTTTTTTTTTTAATTTTATTTTATTGAAGGCACTAGTCCACCTAAGAGACTGACCATTTAAAAATGCAAACATAAGTTCAGCTGTATCAGTGAAGAAGAGAGACTAACACTAAGCATTTCATCATTCCAGAATATCCTCAGTGGTACATGCTCACCAGACATGCTGTGACTGATTCACTCACTTCAATGTACGTAGCCAAATTGTCAAAAAGACAATGAAAGAGAAGAACATGGAAACTTCTATAGCTGAATAAAGTAAAATTTCCAAAATAAGTTTTAGACCAGACAATAAAGAGATTATTTGATATGTACAAATGGTGTACAGAGTGAAAGGCTAAAAATACAGGTTTGTGAAAGGATTGTTGTTTCAATCAATGAATAATTCACTTTGGAAAAGAGAGGCTCAAGATGCAAAGGTAGTTTTTGTGTTCTAGTTTTCTGTAGTATTACTTAAATTACTACTAATAAGCACATGGATAATGTGTGATAGTCAAAGCAAAGTCTGATTTGTGAGTACAGAATAGTCCTCAGTATATATTATGCTTCCTAACTTCTCTAACTTCCATAATCATCTTCATGCAGGAACATTCCTGCTGTAAGAGAAGGTAATACCATCTCCCCTGTATTTGTTTAGGATCTGCTACCAAGTCCATCCTTGCCTTAAGAATCTGAGATTTCATATAAGGGATGAAAATATCTGGTGGCCACATATTTGCTGGATAAATTTCTCCTTTGTAGAGTGGAGGTAAAACTGCTGTGCCGCTAGTTTTGCTTGTATTTTATTGTTGCTTCAAATATAGTCAAAGTCACACAGAATATCAAATGGAATTTTTTTCAATATGTTCTTGAAAATAATTATTGTTAATTAATCAATTAAAGCTTTTCCAGAGGCTCCAATGGAAGTCACTGTAAAAATGCAAAGTATTATCATTCAAGTATTTAGTAATGACTGTAACTTCAGTAAAAATCTTCAAACTCTTAGAAACTGGTAAATTAGCTATTTTCTTGGCAATGTTTGCAAAACACACACACTGTAAAATGATTTGTTTTTAAATTTATGTTAAACTGGTAGCAAAAATACATATGGTTACTTTCACTGCTGAAGATGTGCTGCTGTGTGTTGATCATCCTTTAGTGCATTTTGAATGATAGTTAGTCTGTGGGGACCAGTGAAGACCTCCAATTAATTATTACTGGAGAACATGAAATCATAAACAAAATTCCTTGTAATAAATTTTTAAAATGAGATTGCATGTTTTATTTACGGTAGTGGTCCATTTTGGGGCTTTAAATCTATGAACGAAAACAAACATGCTTTTTATCAAACTGAAATAAAAAATATCAATAGTATTTCTTTCTTATCAAAGTAGGACACAATATGTGAACTGGACTTCTAAATAACTGCAGGGGGAAAAGCAAGAGAAGAAGAAAAGATTTACTTTTCTCTAATTTATAGAAAGTCATTGAGAATATATATAAACAATATGGAAAACAGCAAATTCTTCCAAGCATAGTGATGTTTATTAATCATTAAGGTAGCTGATATGATGGAATTGTTTTATAAGAAGTGTTTATTAAAGACAGAGCTATTAACTAAGAACTCTTGTAATTATCATATATATATTTACAGCAGCAATTGGTTTTGATTTAGATGAAGGAGCAGCAATGCTGAGGATATGCAGTAGTTTTAAATATATTTGGAGACAAAATCCTGCTACAAACATACAGCTAAAGGTGCTTTTTGTCCCATAGGCATCATAGCTGAAACTACAAAACAAAGAAGGAATTATGATCAGATAATAAAATCTGATAATTACCCAAATCTTTCACTAGAGTCTTGTATCTTTTTCCTCACTCTCATTTGTCTATCGGATCATAGATTCGATCCATATGTCTGGAAAATGCAAAGTACACAACAGATATACTGTGGTTTAGTGGACAAATGTTAATACATGACATTAAGAGCTTCTTTCATGGAAACGTGGAAATTCTATAGTCTCTTTTCTTGCCATTGAAAATCTTTTTCTGCCTTCCTACTACAAACATTATGTGTTCTTTGCTGTGTTCCATCAAGACAATTTACTTCTCCATTCACCCAATCAAACTGGTTCACCGTCTTCTCAACTCTGACTCTAACCAATTAACCTACACCTTCATGGATATCTCAAAATGGTTTCTGGCTCTGGGAGTTGTGTGATGACACCACAATATCAAAATATGTTTGAAGCAAAAAACTTTATCAGAGTGATTGTGGTTAGTGTAGCCTGCAGGCATTTTGGAGAGCTTAATCCAAATGTATCTATAGATCTTGCAGCCTGGAAACTGCTGGTCCAAGTGTACCCAGTAATTCTTCATCAAAGGACTAATTGGGCTCTTTTCCTAATGCCATCAATATTTGCACTAGCCAGATAGACAGCTATGTCCATGACCTACATTTCTGCCTCTATCTTTATTTATAGAATCATAGAATCATTTCAGTTGGAAGAGACACTCAGCATCATCGAGTCCAACCATAACCTAACCTAACTCTAGCACTAAACCATGTCCCTAAGAACCTCATCTAAATACCTTTTAAACACCTCCAGGGATGGTGACTCCACCACTTTCCTGGACAGCCTATTCTAATGCCTGACAACCCTTTCCGTGAAGAATTTTTTCCTACTATTCAATCTAAACCTCCTCTGGCACAACTTGAGGCCATTTCTTCTTGTCCTGTCACTTGCTACTTGGGAGAAGAGACCAACACCCTCCATGCTACAACCTCCTGAAGTTGTAGCATAGTACCAGGATGAAATTGTGTCTCAGTTGTGTTTTCTTAAATTCCTAAATTCCCTTAATCTACCTGTAATACAATTCTGTCTAACTTATACAGTCTTTTCTTCCTTGTTAGAAAAGATATCGTTAAATCATTTCCCAATTTCCCGTGACTTTCTTTTAGGTGCTGCTTTATTCTTATGGAGTTGTGATAACCTGTTATGTGTTTGAGTGTCTTAGTTCCTGGACCACAAACCAGTAGGAGAGCATGGTGCAGAAATTAAATTTTCTTTGCTCTTCCTGATGATAAGTATTGCTGGAGCATCTCCTATGAAATTGTTACTGATTGCTGCAAATCTCTTCTTTCTCCTTCAGCTCATGATTTTACTTTTTGTTCCAGGAACGAGAAAGGAGTGTGCTACCTGCAGACTTACTGTGGCTGATTTATGTTTGAGTGTGGCCAACTCAGTTGTCCTTTTTCATATTTGTTAAAGACACATGCATGTTTCTAGTATTAGGTGATATTGTTCAGAACACAGCACCACTGGAACTTCAGCGCATCTGTCACTGTTGTTTTTCACAAAGTTCTACGAAAGTGCTTGAGAAAGTGCAACAAAAATACTAACTCCAAATCTGTAAAGGGACTGCCAACAAGCCAAGTTAATCAACATTAAGATCTTTAATACACAGAAATTCAAATGTCCGCTTAGGAAAAAAGCCAGTCACAGTACTGTTATTTCTGTGCCTGAAAAGTAGGGCCTTTGATGTACACACTCTCAGTTTACTCTGTGTTTTTGTTAACAAAAGGATTTGTAACACAGAATTGTTACTGCAGAAATAAAAAGATACATGTACAGAGGAATGAAAAAGTCCATTCAATGTAAAAAGAAGGATAGAACATATTATTAACTCCAACATAACCTCTGGAAAACCAGGTTATGCTAATGTGTCAAGAAAAGCAAAACATTCTCACTTGCAGGTTTCCACACAGAACAATGTAGCATAGAATTATCAGTCACTATTTAAGCATAGGGTTACTGGTCACCATTTGCATGATAGTATATGGAAGGTTTTCCAAGATCTTGGGCAACAAAATATTCTTTCCTAAAGAAATTCCATTTTGAATCAACACTAGGATTCCATGAGTGGTATAGAACAGTGGAAAGGACCTTAAATAAAAGGAAGTGGTAATGAGCTCAAGCCTGAACATTACAATTAGGGTCATCTTACATAACTGTAGTTGTCTGAAGGTTATTTGTCTCACATAAACTCGTCTTCTGGACTCCTTTTACAGCTGAGGGAGGGGAAATAGCCACCTACAGACAGGAAATACTTCCAACTGTATTAGACAGCTACTTTAGGGATAAATCATCTGCTGGGCAAATCTAGATAACTCAATTAGAAAACTAGTATTTGATGTCTAAAGATATTTAAGTTGGTTGTAGAGGTATAGATAATTATTTATTTATTTGAAAGTGACAGAAGAGAGGTTTTGGACTCTATATCCTCACTGGATGAGTCCTGAGAAATCTGATTTGGCTTTGAACTTAACCCTCCCTTGAGCAGGTGATTAGACTAGATGGCCTCCATAGGGCCTTCCTAACCTAAATAATTTTGCAGTTCAATGAATTTACTCTGGCGCTTAATTTCTATTCTTCCATTGATAAGAGTTAAATAATAATAACTGGAGACTGTCTTCTGTACTGCTGCTTTGAGAAGTTTAAAGTTACCCTGTTCACAATAAATAGCTGGTTTTGTTATTCTCTCATATCATATCCATGTGTGCAGAATTTTAAGAAGGATGTCTGTGGAAAATAACTGAGACAGGGCCAGAAGGATTTAATAGGGTAAACTTCACTTGCTGAATAATCAACTCACCTTATACTCTAACAGTGTTTCAACCAAATCTAGAAATTGGAAGCCTAATGTAAAATTTTCCAAAGATCTATTAAGTAATACCATTCTTGTGGGATAAAAGCATTTTTGTTACAAATAGAGTGTTTCTACTTTTTTTTTTAATCTTGTTTTTGCAATGCATACCATCTCTTTTTTCTCCTACCACTGTTTTGAAATAATTCCCGTCATATGTTGCTTGTTCTTTACTTAGTTTGTTGTGTATTTTTTTTTCTTTTCCCCTTAATTGGTGTTTCTGTGACACCCACCTACAACAGCTTCTGAACTTCTCTCATCCTTCACTTGGTGAGTAACCTTTTTTGCCATCAGATTATTATCATCCAAGGTCTACTACTTTTGTGTTGCTTTCTTTGCCCAGACTTCTTCTCCCATCCTTAAGGCATATCCTTTCTCATTTTGAAGACAACATGGCAATAACTCAGCTGCTCTTCCTTAATCTAGTTTTCTTCTTTCTTTCTGATCTCTGCTACTCAAAGTCTAAAAAAATTATGTCTCTTCCCACAAGCTCCCAACAGAGCAAAACTGGCTGGTATATCAAGTTTTAAGTGTTTATTATTTTTAGTGACTAATAAAGCTTGTAAGCATGCTACTGTTGCACTGGTGGTACTAAACATCATATGAGACTTGTCAGGACAACCTTTCAGGTCAGCATTTTCTAAGTTAGCAGTTGAAGATGAACCTTTGTGGATATAGCTGCAGCACCATTAAAACCTTACATGAACAAAACAAATGTGCATAAGTAAGAATTATAGTGGACACATCAGAGTTTTATTAAAGTGGTTTAGATCAAGCTGAGGAGTTGTACTAGTGTTAGCATATGAAGAGGACTAATACAGCGAGATGGGTACATATCATTTGCAAGAAAACACAATGTAAGTGGTAGCGATGTGATGGACTACCCACCTAGGTAGTCAGTCCTTCAGACCCTTTCCATGTCACAGAAAAGCGGGCAGCTGAAACCACTAATTTTTATTATCATTTTCTTGAAGGCAAGTAGCTATTCCTCCCTCTTTTATTAAACCTGTGTGTTACAGAAATATGTTTTCTCCTCTGCCACCCCTCAAGTAGTCCATTCAAGCCTAACCCTCTAGAGTTTTGCTAGTGTGAGTGAAGATGCTGACAAGTCCAAAGTTCAGCAGTTTTGAAAAAAGTCAGTGTAAGAAATGCACTTTCTCTTTTCAAGTTAAGTTTCTGATATGTTTTCAAAATTTATATTCCAAAAAAATAATACTGCAAAGCTTTCATAACTATTTTAAAATTAATATTTTCAGTTATGGTTTTGGATGGTGGGAGAAATAATAAGATGGAAAAAATATTGCTTTGTGGTAAACATTTGTTTTATGAAAGTACACAAATAAAATGTTCCTGAAGTACTTAGCCTCAGTATTTGAATGCCTGTGGCAGCATGTGAAAGACAAAAGAGGAATAATTGATTAGTGGATTGTGTTTGATCTGCTCAGGGATCAAAGGGACAAATACTGTCTACAGGGATGAAAAGGTGGAGAACTGCTCTCCACACTGCCTCAGTTATCTGGTTATTCATACGAGTTTGCTGTATGTGAGACTGCCTGTACCTGACCCTCTGTCATGCTTGAGTAAAAAAAAAAAAAAAGTAGGTATACAGTGATGCAATTCTGAAAGGTTTCTTGTTAATCAGACATGAAAAATTTAATGACTTAGGTATATCAGATTCTGTGCATAATAGTGTACATATCTATTTCCATGATTTTGTCACCTGTTCCTTTGCTCAATAAAATGAGTGAAGACACAATGAACAATCAACACTGGAAAGAATTTCAAATTTAGAGATAAAGCAATAAGTAACAGCCACATGTCCTACAAAGTTTCTATTAAAAAAAATCCTATCTTTTAAATTAACCTTAGGTTCTATGTCTCTCAATTTACATACAAAAGAAAAAATATTATTCTAAATTATTTTTATTAATGCTATTCATCTGATACTAGACCGAATGCTTATAGGCCAGAGTTTCATGGCTCCAAGTCTATTAGAGAGCAGTGTAGGGGAAAGGGACCTGGGGGTCCTGGTGGACAGCAGGATGACCATGAGCCAGCACTGTGCCCTTGTGGCCAAGAAGGCCAATGGCATCCTGGGGTGTATTAGAAGGGGGGTGGTTAGTAGGTCCAGAGAGGTTCTCCTTCCCCTCTACTCTGCCCTGGTGAGACCTCATCTGGAATATTGTGTCCAGTTCTGGGCCCCTCAGTTCAAGAAGGACAGGGAACTGCTGGAGAGAGTCCAGCGCAGGGCCACAAAGATGATGAAGGGAGTGGAGCATCTCCCTTATGAGGAAAGGCTGAGGGAGCTGGGTCTCTTTAGCTTGGAGAAGAGGAGACTGAGGGGTGACCTCATTAATGTTTATAAATATATAAAGGGTGGGTGTCACGAGGATGGAGCCAGGCTCTTCTCGGTGACAACCAACAGTAAGACAAGGGGTAATGGGTTCAAGCTGGAACACAAGAGGTTCCACTTAAATGTGAGAAGAAACTTCTTCTCAGTGAGGGTGACAGAACACTGGAACAGGCTGCCCAGGGGGGTTGTGGATTCTCCTTCTCTGGAGACATTCAAAACCCGCCTGGACGCCTTCCTGTGTAACCTCACCTAGGGGTTCCTGCTCTGGCAGGGGGATTGGACTAGATGATCTTTCGAGGTCCCTTCCAATCCCTAACATTCTGTGATTCTGTGTGATTCTGTGATTACCAAGCTGTTCTACAGCCATTTTATTTCTCTTCTGTGTTACAATGGTAACTTGAGAAGAAGGGAAAAATGTGTACCTATTCCATATGTGTCTTTATCCATGTGTTCACATGTGCATGTACATGCACAAAGCATGCTTCATTTTTATATTTTGTTTCTTCACATATTTCTCAATGATTGTTGCTTTATTTTATCCTTCATATACTGTCAACTCATAACATCTGTATTTGTCCTTTTCTGTTGTGTCATGTTTGAGATACTGGCTCCCTCAGCTTTGACTTTCAAGTCTATTTTTTCAGTAATTCCAAGTAATTCCGCTATCATTCTGTTTACCTATGCTGAAATAAAGGTCTTTACAAGCAAGATCATTACGTTAGCCCCAGCATGACCACGGTACGTTTGTTTTTAAAAAGACAAATCACAATTGTTCCTCTTAAAAATAACTACTTTCAAAGACATTCACTTTCATTCTACAGCAGGGATCGCTTTGTAACATATCACAGAACTCTAACATTTTCAACAGTACTTCTGTTTATTCCAGAACTGCTCATTTATCTGGTCGTATAATGAAACTATATTGGCCAGATATAGGAACCTAGGTGAGGCAGAGGCCAAGTCTTTCAGACTCTTGTAAAGATGGGGGCCAGAAGACACACTTGAAAAGACACTTTGTTCTGCATTTAACAACATTTCAGTTCCAGCACCATTTCTTTCAACATGGTCCAGTTTGAATCCAATCACAAAGCCTGTTTTTGATGCTGGCCAGGCTGTTCAGTTAAGTGAATGTAGTATCCAACCTCCACAATTGCTTTACAGTTGAATTTTCAGGATACTTCACCAAATATATGACAGTAGTTTGCTACCTTTCTTAATATTTAAGCCAGAGACTGGAGCCTGAAACTGTGATAATATGGACAATCTGTCCTACCGGCTGTTAACTAAAGTACACTGCTAGTGTGAAAGAACTCTGTTAACTCTACTGGTATCTTGCCCAAAGGCTGAGTAGAAAGAATTGGAAAGAGGTCATTCAGCCAAATGTCAAATACGGATCCTATTGTATCTGGAGAATCTTTATAAATGGAGTGTAGTAAGGATAAATCATAGAATCATTCATTCAAATTCAGCTGAATTAGGATTCCCAAAAACCCTTTATGGTACCTCACCATGGTACATGTTGTTTTCATTTACAAGCAATTTACAAGTAATTGGAAACACACCACTTATGCAGTTTTAGTTTATACTTTCTCCACACTGAATGAACTAATGAGGGAGACAAGAGAGGCTTGATGATGGTCTGATTTCATCATGATGCCAGTCTTCTGAAAGAGGCTAGATCTAGATTAGATGTAAGGAAGAAATGTTTTATGATGAGGGTGGCGAGGCACTGGAACAGGATGCCCAAAGTTGTGGATGCCCCGTCCCTGGAAGTGCTCAAGGCCAGGTTGGATGGGGCTCTGAGCAACCTGGTCTAGTGGAAAGTGTCCCTGCTCATGGCAGAGTGGTTGGAACTAGATGATCTTTCAGGTCCCTCTCAACCCAAACCATTCTGCGATTCTATGGTTCTCTTTCAGAGTTGTTTATGGTTATCCCCAGTTTTGAAACAGAGGTATCCTCTTTCCTCTCTGATCAAAGATTTCAGGCTTTCTGAAAATATTTGTTTATTCCTTATTATATACATCCTTGCTTGTTGAGCCATGAGTCAAAAAACTACTCTTGACGTGTTCTCCATAGGATCTGGTTATTCTGCATAGAAGCTGCCTGAACAGGTATTTGATGCAGATTGCCAGATCACTGCATAAAACTGCATGGTAGCTGGAAATCAGGAGAAGTCCTGAATGACCCTGGGTCAGAACAGCATTTTCAGATCTCACAAAAACTTTGCCTATTTCTTCCACTCATAGATAAATAAAGTAATACTTAAGGGTCTGGTCAAAAAGACTTCCTAGCTTCTCTCACCATATGTACACCTTGCCAAATGTTCTTCTGTTATTAATTCTTAGGTACTCCAAGCTTCTCATACAGTGCTAGTAATCTGTCTCTAAGCTCTTTGAGTGCAACCCTGTTGTTCTGTTCTCACAGAGGAACTGACTCAGAAATTTCACTAGATTTATTGAAATGTGAATTCAAAGATGTACATGAGAGCACGAGTACTGATTCAGAGACAAAATGAACATGGAGAAGAGGGTTGTTTTGTTTTCCCCAACCCCTAAATTCTCTACTGTACAGTTAGATAGGGAAAAAAAAAATAAGAAATTATGCTTTGCCCTCCTGTTTTTTTAATGGGAAATTTTCATTTGATTTTATTTCACAGCAACATCGTATAAAGCAAAGTTCCTGAAAGCTTTGGGTTTTATGTTATTTAATCTTTATCTTTCAAGTAACCAATAGTATATGATACATGCTGATTATTGTGTTCATGGTGCCCTGGTGTCACCATCATCACAATAATGCTCTGGACACCAGTGGCTATCCCTTCCATGCCTCTCATAAAACTCTGAGATTTACAATGAAAGTTGCAAAATAGGAAGCATTGTTTATTACTCTTAAAATGTACCTCAAGTGTTGTGTAGTTCTTAGAACATACCAGGTGAAGAATTGTGTATATCTGTCATCTGATGACAACTGAGAGTCAGAGAAGCTGATTGGCTTACAAAGGAAACATTTAAGTTGTTGATTGTGCTACCTGTACCTGTAGCATCCAAAAATAATTTTATTGTTATTTTTCTTTTTCACCTGTAGCCAGTGATCCTGGCCCTTTATTTTCTTTGCATTTTTCTGTTTCTCTTTGCTCTCTACATATATTTCTATAGAAGTCTTGTGGTTGGTATAATTGTAAAAGAGCCAAGAGCTTCAGAGACTCCTGCTCACAGAATCTGAAATTCATCAGCTTAATGTCTCTCTCTATGGACAGCAAATACTTGATGTGTGTATTTGCATCGACCTAAACTCATGTGTTAGTTCTGTTGTGGGGATAAAAAGCCACTGAAAAGTGCTCTTTCAGAACTACACACAGCCATATGACAGGCAGAAAAATGACTCTGAGTATTATGTGCAGTTTTGGGTGCCTCAATGTAAGAAGGATATCAAACTATTATAGTGTGTCAAGAGGAAGGTGACCAAGATGGTGAAAGATATCGAGGGCAAGACTTATGAAGAGCGGCTGAGGTCACTTTGTTCAGCTTGAAGAAGAGAAGGCTGAGGGGTGGCCTCATCGCAGTCTACAACTTCATCAAGAGAGGCAGCGGAGGGGGAGGTGCTGGTCTCTTCTCTTTGGTGGCCAAGGATAGGACACGAGGATATTGTATGAAGCTGTGTCAAGGGAAGTTCAGACTGGACATTAGAAAAAGGTTCTTCACTGAAGGGGTGGTTGGGCTCTGGAACTGGCTCTCTATGAAAGTGGTCATGGCACCAAGCCAGTCAGAGTTCAAGGACTGTCTGGACGATGATCTTAATGCAGTTTAATTTTAGGTAGTCCTGTGAGGAGCAAGGAGTTGGACTCGATGATCCTTTTGGGTCTCTTCCAACTCAAGATATTCTATGATACTATGGTGAAAAATAGTTAAACCCATCACACAGAATCTTTGCATAGTCATTTGGTCCAAATCTATTTCTTTTAAATGAACGTTTCACTGTCCTTTCAATGTAGGTTGGTCATCGCCAGAGTGCTTCTTTTCTTCTCTCATGTCCACCAGTAATGTCCACTTATCCTTCCAAAACTACCTTTACCATTGTTATAAATATATATCTGATTTCCACTGAATTAAAGGAGTTGATAGAGGAGGTTCTTGACATTGTTCAGTGACATCTCTCTACTAGAAATGAAAATCTGTCCAGTAAAATACATCTTTTTCTGGGTGGGGCATAATCTACTATAAGGAGAACAAGATTTGAAGTACTTAAGAGACAGTCCCTTCTCCTGCTGAGAAGTTTTATTTTTAATTTTGCTAGGTTGGTCTTCTCTCAACCTCTCAGAAGCTGAGTAACAGGCTCTAAATTTGGTCTGTGAAGATTTGAATGATGGAGAAACATGAGATGGGTGAATGATGGTTAACGTGAGATGTGAAAAAGATAAACCATCTAACTCCAGTAAAATCTTGTAGGAAGGATTCAAAACAAAAATGCAGATAAAATGTGATGTATTAGATTCAGATAGCTAATATCTAGTATTCAAACCCAAATTTTTTTAACATAATATTCAGATAAAATTCAAATATTACTAATGATAGAAAAGTATATATATTGTAGTCAGAAGCAGTGTGTTACATCTGAGCATATGCTGTGTTTTCAATGTGGTTTATTTTTATGTTTTATTTTAATGGTATCTTTTATTATGAAAACCCATGAAAACTGCAAAACAATAAGGCATAGTCTTTACAATTCTTTAATTAAGGTCAAAAATATAGCTCATGTAAAATGAAAGCTCATTACTCATAACTGAGCTCTAAACTATTTGTCATTGGTCAGAAGAAAACGTAGCTGCTCTGTACTCTCGACCCTTTAGCAGTAGATTTCTGCATAAGCTGTTTATTCACTGAAAGTATTTATGCAAGGGGTAGGCATAGAATAGACGCTGAACAGAAGCTTTGTGATAGAGTAAGGGTACATGTCATCCTTTCTCTGAAGTATTTGTGAAGTAAGAAAAATTCAGATTTAGTTCATCCTTTCAACCCTTCTACAGGTCTCCTTTGCCACTTTCTCTCTAGTCTTTTTAAGCATTCAAACACCACATATCACATTGGATATTCTTAGCAAGGTCTTCATCCTCTGTTAACTAGATATGGAAAGGCCTAATGCTAAGCCTCTGCCAATACACAGGAGAATATTCTGGTTTACTTAAAATTCACATACATTCTACTGTAGCTTGTTAAGCTCAACCCATAAACTTTTGGGGTTTTTCTGCAATCTTTGGATATCACAATGAACTCCGTATTTCTGAGCCCTGTAGAAGTATCAATAGGATACACAAGAATTTGCCTTTAATTAGAGCTTCTAATAGAAATGTCAGAAGGGGATGCAGCTACCTTAAAGCATAATAGAAAATTAATAGTTTGTTCAACTGCCATATTCTCAGCAACAGTCTTTTTTTTTTCTTTTTTATGTTGAAAGACCATGCAAATCAGGCCACATCACCAGTAAAAGAAAGGAACTCCAATATTAACCTCAGATAGAGCCAACTTAAAAAAAAACTTTGTCTTAATAAAGACTTTTTTTCTGGGTTTAGGTTGAAGTTGTAACTTTTGGGAAGTAGAAAGGGTACTAATTACTACATATTTAATACAAAGTTCCAAACTACCTGCTTGCATTTTTAATAGTAACCCTTTGGAAGTGATATACCAGTAATGATCATACTAAAATGTATATTTAAGTCAAATAATCTCGTACAGATTCAAAAAGCAAATGAGCCTTTCTCACATAGTCATTTCAAATTAAGTGTGGTTATTTAAGTAAGGAAAGAGCTCTTAAAAACTACAAGAAAGATACTTTGTGTCTTGTTTACATCTGTTCTTTATAAAGCCAGTTGAAATAATACCATTTTCCTATTGTCAATACTGTATTACACTTTGAGAATTTCTATTTCAATAAAGGAGCAATTTGTGAAAGGAGAGAGTGCTCAGTGTGAGCACATTCATCCTCTATGGCTACACTGGTTTATTTCCCAGGAGCTACCAAGGCATAGTTCCCAGTAATGGTTGCAGAGGATGGTCATTGTAATGTAATTACATCTAATTTTAGGATGCTACAACATAAATACTTATATGTGAACCACAAATTCTGGTGCACTCCATAGTCTGTGGAGCAAAATAAGTCCTTTCAGGGGGTGACTAATTTCATCCAAAGGCATACTGAAAATAAGTGAGATGATCTACACCCTGCGAAGGCCCATTTCTGTCCATTGACTGTAGAGATAACCTAGACACCTTAGCTCAGAAATGGACATATGCAATATGGACATCTAAGCTTATATCAGATGAATCCCAGTTCAACTGTCTAGAGCTACTTTGACTGACCTTCCATTATTTTTCTCAAATAAGAGCTCTGGTTTCTGGTGCTATATGGTGAATGAATTTGGGAGAAAAGATCTACAATAGGCAAGTGGTATGATCACTAGAAGGCTGAGTTATGTGAAAGAAAGCTCTCTCTGATATGAGCATGTATCTCTCTGGTATCTCTGTGATAAATATTACCTATACACAGAGGTATTTAAGGTCCTAGTCATGGTACAACCCATGATGGAAATGTGAAATACTTTAATTTGCTCCTATTAGACATGCTGTATTTGTGGGCAGATAAAAGTATCTGTCATGGATCTTTATTCTCTACTGCAGCATTTTTTGTTGAAGTATAGTAAACAGAAGGATCATCTGGAGTGAAGTCTGTTTCACCTACTGAGTATGAATAAGAGTGTCTGAATAGCTGGAACATTGTAAAATAACCTTATAGTAACCTCTAATGGCAATTCTGGGTTCTCAGTAACTCCTAGGATTTAGTGACACCATAATTCAGGCACCGCAATAGTACTGCATTGCAGGTACACTGCAATGACTTGTGAGTCAGTACCAGCATTTGCTACTTTGCTATAGTTTCAATGTTGGCATCATATCCTAAGGTCTTTCTTCTACTTGCCTGCTAGTCTTCCAGCTCTTTTTCCTCTCACTGATTGATGTCACCTGACAAGGAACATAGGGAAATACTCCCATGTTTGTGTAATTAAGCAAGTCATGCACATACTCGGCACTTGTATATTGAGGTATAATAAAATAGGAAAACTTGGAGATACGATATGCTGCATAAAACATCTGCATTTCAATGTTACCAAATTTCTGTCACATTGTAAAACCCAGGGAACTTTCCTTGCCTAACAAAAATGGGAGATACCTGATTTGTTGTTGTTGTTGTAGACTGATTTTTATTTATGCATCACAGTCCAATCTTCAGTCCAAGCTTCCAGCTTTCACATCTGTAATCCTATCTTGTTCTTCCTGGCACTTTATTAGTAGCATGAAATTGTGGACACAATTCTCTGTGGGTGAAAAATTGCACCTACTAAAGAACAGGTTTGAGAATCAAGCTTCTGTACACATTGATTACTATAGAGCACAATGTGGTATAATAGGTGAGAATGAACCATGGTTATTAAAGATCAAGTCTATTGTAGGTACAAAAGCCTATTTTATGTACATTAAAGAGCCTTGATTATTTAAAGGCATTTGCGTTGTTGGTTGTTTTATACAGGTTATTTACACTGTTGATTAAATTGCTTGCAAAGCAGTTAGATTTCCATACACAAGTAGTCTAACAGTAATATTATGCAGGCAACAATTTGCCAGTTGTCTGTTCACAAAGACAGAGAGTAAGCCACTTACTACTGTTTTTACACAATGAATCATTTTTGCAAAAATTGAGCAGTCTAATGAAAATTTAAATGTATTGCTTTTCCAGATTCAAACAGAAATCCAAGCACTTCATATACTCTGCAAATAAGCATCATTTGCCACAGTGTATCAACTAACAAGCAATTTCAGTTCTACATGCAGATTTTAAATAAAATTCTCCAAATTTAAACAGGTAGTTTCATTTTACTTCCATAAACAGATACTTTCAAAATATTTAGACATCTGTATATAATACTGTTTAAACTGTTCTAAAACATAAATAGGTATCTCCATGTTTGAGTTAACACCTGATGTCTTTCTCATTTAAGGGGAAAACATGAAAAAATAATTGGGATAACTAGATTCAGGAGCAATGCTTACACAGCATGTCAGCATCTTTTATTGTGTCTTAATTGTTAGGCTACTTGGAGGGCAAGTGTGTGTAGACTGGCCCTGCAGGAGAGGTGAAATATCTGGTCTCTGTGAAGTTACTGGTTGCTTTGCTCAGAGTTTCTCCAGGGCTTCCATGCTCAGCTAACATAATCCAGAGCAGTGCCACAGTGGAGAAAGGTGTTTCAGAACTAGAAACAGGAACATAAAATGACCAACCTTACAGAAGGGTTCCTGCCCCTTTGCTTGCCACAATGCTTACCAGGGCGCCGCATGTCAGACCCATCCATAGTACTGAGCCGTGCCGATTTTCTCTTTTAGAGCATTCTAGACATGGATGCGTTATTGCCTCTACTACCTCGCTAAATGTGCAGGATCTTTTGAACATCTGGTGTGCTCTGTTGTTGCAGAACACTTTGGGATGATTGTCTTCCCTGCTCACCACTGTCACCACACCATGCCATTTCCACTTCCCTGTGTGATGCATGTCTGGTTTGTTGCATGTAGTGCACATATCTGTTATATTGAATATTTAGTTATTTGAATTATTACAAGCTGCAAATGTTTTCTGATAGGTCCTTATACCCAAATTTTATTACCTCCCCCCCCCCCCACCCCCCTATATATTTAGAATGTAGTTCAGCTCTCTGTGAAGTTAATGGAAACTAGATCAGGTCCTGATCGTCAACATTTTTTTCGTGTGCCAATTGGCAGAAATATTCAAGATAATCAGATTTCAACCAGATTTATGCATTAATGAATCGGAAAAGATGTATGGCATATTAAGAAAATAAATTTAGAAAGGCATAGAAATTTTGTGTTTAATTTGTTCTACATCTAAAAGAAAAAAAATCTATCTGAAAAAATGATGTAGTCAAAATTGTTATTTTTTAAATTTTTGCTTTCCCAATGTGCTTTCTGTAATTTACTGTATATTGTGAGAAATCATTCTTTTCTCTCAGTTTCACATCTTTCACACAGCATAACAGAATACGAAGACTTTGAAAAGCGATTATAGGATATGCAAAACACAATTTGCAAGCCCACAGAAACTGGCACAAGCATTCAGACATAGATATAATACTTGATCCTGATTTTGAATCAGTAATGGGAATTGACCAGATTATCAATTGAATGTGCCCTAAAAAAAAAAAAAAAGAAAAAAAAAAAAGAAGTTATATACATCCTGCGGTTCATTTTAAAGATAGAGAACTTGTTTCATCACTTTCATCACACTCTGGTAGTCTTTGGCAAAATTTGCACTGAAATAAAGACAGCTGTATTTCCAACCAATATATATAGTAGTATTCTAAATCTAAAATACATATCATATATATGATGTATATATAGTGTGCATATATAGAGTATGTATTTGTCCTCAGAAAGATTAGCTCATGGGAAATTTTGATTTTAAATTCAATTAATAACTCGTAAGAAACATAATATCTTCTGTCAAGGATATGCATTTTCACTCATAAAACCACAGGTCTCCATGAAGTGATGGAGAATGAAATACATTTGCTAAGCAATGAAATTTCAGTCAAACACAGCATGTAAACAGCATTACATTCCTGCCCAGCAAATCAATTAAACATGTGCCAAAGTTAAGCAGATGCTCTAGTATTTTGCTTAATCAAGGTCTGTGTAAAGAATTACTGCTCTGGATGAATAGCAAGTTGTTTCTTGCCAAGGTTGAACTCCAGTTCAACTATCTGCAAACTTAGTGACTATCTTTCTAAAAATAAATTAGGTCATGTATATTTTTGTGTGTGTGTGTGAGAAAGAGTAGACCTGTGCTCTCTTGTTTTAGCAAAATGTAATCAATAAATACATGTTTTTTCAGACGCATTACAGACTCATTGGTTGTTGCCGTTCACTGTAGGCAATGCTATGAGTCAAGCCAAAGTATATAGTCTTTTTTCTATTTGTGTATGTAATATGTATAATATCCATTATATAATTCTTTTATCTAATTTCAGATATATTAGTATAGACTATCAGAAATTAAAAAATGATAGCTGGAATGTTTTTATCATAACTAGAACTGTGAAAAAACACATTATGTGCCTTACAGGAAGAAATATATAAGAATAGGTGCCGCATGTGCAGAGAGGAAATGAACTTTAACATTGCCATCAAGAGACTGTGGCCATGTGCTCAGCTTGACTTTCATTTTTTGGAAATAAGGATCAAGGATTTTGTGTACTCATGATTTATTATCAGGATTTCTGAGATCCTGACCCCTGAAAAACCATGTGGCTCTTTGACCACACTAAATCTGACTTTTAAGAAATATTTGTGCACCTCGAGATCTTTTCATTTTGTGGGTGGAGTATGTAATTGAAAGACTGAAAGCTAGTTTGCTCCGTGCTGTTCTGTGTACATGTGTAACTCTATTTCAGAAAATTGTGTAGTTTATGCATTATTGACTTTTAGTCCTAGGACAGCACTAAAATGGTTTAAAGAGGAAACAAAATCTTCTTGAAAAAGCTAAAAAGAGAATTTTGGAAAAATGTAAACAGTCAACATTTATTCCTTTAAAAAAAAAAAATTACCCAGGTTTAAAATAAGCTATTTTGCAGGTTTGTTTTTAATGTAGGTCACATCTGAGTTTGATTGATCAATATATCTAGGTGTGTATTGAATATTTGTAAGAGGAAATATGTATGTGTTTGTATTTATTTTATAATATGTTTGTACCTATATGACAAGTTTTCTGTTAGAAGATAAGCACTATCAGCTTCCACAATATTGAGAAATATTGAGAATGGGAAAGACCTCAGCATCTCTGAAAGAGTTTCGAGCGTAGAAGATCTGTCTCATGTATCTACTGTAAAAATTGCTCTGAAAATTTTCTAGTAACAGTAGTGATTTTTAAGGCAATACTTTGTAGTCATTTTTAACATATCACTAGTAGAATCCTTCTGTGGATCATAATGAAAATTAAATCTTTTATAAACCCACAAAACTAATGTAAATCATTTGCCAGAAGAAAATGGCTTTTATGTTAACCCGTTTGTGCTTTGCAACAGCATAGAAACATATATCTGAACTGTGTTGCTTTCAGTGTGTCTGTTGCTTATTTACATTGATACTGTGGTAGCAACATTTCAATAGAGTCTATGGAAAAAAAGCTCATTTGTAGCTGCCTAAGAAATACTTAATTTACTTTTTAATGAATTTCATTGCTTAAAACTTTGTATGATACAGTATTGCTGGGAGCTGGAACCTGACCCCACTTTGCCTTTTCTTTCTTCACATATTTGCTTTTATCATGTCAGTTTTACTCAAGTGACACTGAAATATGGATTTTTTTTTTTTTTTTGTCCTGCAGGAGCTTATCAGTTGCAAGGCCTAGGTTGTGAATGCAAGCTTTGATGTTAACAGCCCCAGTTGCCCTTCTTTTTTATTTGGGGCATTAAGTTCAATTACATATTCAAAGTATCTGTTCAGTGCTATTGCTAGAATTTTTCAATAATTAAAATAACTGAACTTTTTTACAGTACTCTTTCCTCAATGTTTCTGTTTTAGTAGAGATGTGGCTCAGACCAAATCCCATTCCTTCCATCAACATCACTGATTGCAGATCTCGTAATTGGTGTTCACAGGCCAGCGTAGCATGTTTCAAAAGCAATAGTTTAAGAAGTTGCCTGAAAACACACCAGCCAAAGGAATGTTTACTGTCTTTTGTGTTGTGCTGAATAAAATTACACACTGATAAAGAACAGCAATTTAGAAATTCTTACTCCATGAAAAATTTATTAAGTTCATCCTGATGTTTACTGACCAGGGTAATTAGAAGCAAGCTATAAGTCTTTCAGTGTTTCAAAGCTGTTGTGCTTTATGGAAAAACAACAATTGCTTCACATGTTTTAAGAGATAGAAAAAACCCAAAACATCAAAATCATTTTAATTGAATGGCCACATATAATTTCAGATTTAAAAACTGCATTTGTCCACTAAACCTTTTAGCAGGATTTTTGTGATCCATTCAGAGAGTTCCCTTAACACAATAAAATAGAATATTTTAAGACGAAATTTCGAAGCAGATGGAAGAGCTGTGTGAGTCTGGAGATACTCTGTTTCCACTTCAAGCTCTGCAAGCAAAGGCAAAGCCAGCTTGCCTCCAAAGTCCCCAGTTGGGAAAATAAGATCTTGAAAAATTATGTCTCCTGTTGTTATAGCCAAAAGATGCTTTTTAAACTTAGAAAATATTATCAAGCTTCATTTAAATCCTTTAGGAAGATAAAAAGAACACAGAGAAAAAGGAGAAATAGTCATAGGAAAAACAAAGAAAAAAACAGAGGTGACGCTCCCACTTAAGGGTAGTTGTGCTGGTAGAATACCCACCAGAGTCTGAAACAAGGGATTTTCTAAAATTACCATTGCTGTTGCTGCTGGCAATAGGCTTGACCTTTTTTTGCTCATATTTTTCTATGCTATATCTTTACAAGTCTTTTCCAACATTTGCTACTTCTTCTAGACTTTTCAAAATCACTATGTTTCTGGCTTTCATGTATTGTAAACCTTTTCAGCCACATATAATTTTAAAATGTGTTTGATTTTTACATGTTCCAGGCCAAGAGCCAAACAGCCACACTTCCATTAAATAGTACCATGTTCAGCAACTAGTGCTTTGGCAATCAGTATAAGTACTATACTGTTGACAGGGTAGAAGTGTCTAACCATAAATGAACAGGGTTGGAATATGCAATGTAGCTGAAAGGTACATGAGTTCAGACTGTACTTAGAAAAATTAGAGATGAGTCAGAAGTGGAACATTCCACTGACACCCACTAGTCCCAATTTCAATGAGTCGGTCAGAATGAGTACCTGAACATGAATTCCGTGTTTCGTCTTGGTTTGAAACAAAAGCAAAATCCTACTGATGAGGTTTCACAAAACGAAACCCCTAACTTCTTCATCTTATTTTCCATGAAAAAACTATAGTGTGGAACCCACTGTTTTGTCTAGCGTAAGCAGATGAATATACTATTGTAACTATTAAGTCAGGAAGTCAGGCATGCAACACAGAAGTGAAAGTATTTTGAAAAGATGAGATAATGTGTTTGACAACTTCTCAATTGAAAAGCAATGTTTTTGTCACTACGGAATGAGAACTTCAGCTAACCTACCATGAATTAATCTGACTACCCATCCTATGGTATTGTGTGAGTCCTTTCCATGCCTTTAAAGTGATTGTTATAAGTAAGTTGTTGCATTTCATCTCAGCCCAAAGCACTGCTTCTATATTTTGATGGAGTATAGGAGGTTAAAATTGTCTTGGCAGGAGAGTACAAAGAAAGTGCTGTTTGGCTTATATCCCGAGGATATGCAGTGGTATCAACAGGGAAGGATGCAATGGCAACAGATTTTAGGACATCAAAAATGTCAGCATGAGAACCAGCAGCAGCATGAACAGACTGTGCCGATGGTGCTTCTTTCTTGCTCTGCCATTAGAAAGTTGACATGTGCCAAAAGTTATCACAAAGTAGAGTCCAAATTACGACAGTTATTTCCCATCCTAAGTTTCAGGAAAGAGTTGCCCAGTATTGACAGAGACTGGAACACATCCCTCTGGTTACTAGGTCAGAGCCTCAGCCATCCTGGATCAATGCAGCAACAGGGACTTCAGTGGAATGACATCAGTTAATGCCAGCTGGAGATCTGACCCCGTGCTGTATGATCACCTACTCTAACATCCTCCAAATACACAAACTAGGTCCTGTTCCAACCATAATCAGAGAATAGCATGGTAACAGCTAAAGAGTTAAATCTAACTCTCTGCCTTAAATATAAAGCTTCAAGATGTGAAAGGCAAAGAGGAGAAGTTATGCAGTTAGCAACTACCTTCTAGGATGAGAGCTAAAATACATCCTCTTCCTGTGGAAAGTTTTGTGTAAAAAAGTAATAACTATCTTGGTGGTCATTTTGTTTGGAAAAAAATCCCTAAAATCTTGGGGAGGGTGGATGCAATTAAAAAATATTTTTTATTTGCTGAACTTTGCTTAACTTTCCCCTGAAGAGTCTTGAGAAAATTGTCTTTAATTAATGATTTTGCAAAACAAACAAAGTGCTTTTCTTTTGCTGTTTTTAAAAAGTTTGATTGTTTCTCACCGACCGCCTTATAAAGTTTTATGACAACCCTTAGCCTATACAATGCTTAGGTAAATACATACAGAGGCAACCAAGATACTGCAGTTTAACTAGGTGTCTCACAGTAGCCTGCATACGTCAGCTTGTGGCAAAGAAAAACCAGGTAATATGCTTTAGCACTTTAAATCTTTGTTAATGCATTGTAACTCAGCAAGGCAAAAAACCTAGGTCTCTGAGCCTCATGTCTTTTTGCATGTGAGTGCTATCACCAGTGAAATTACTTTTGTGATTAGACTGATTCTGTTCAGTGATCTGCATAAGTTGTGAAAGACGTCAGTGCACAAAATTCTTCATATATATTTAGTTTTCTCATGCAGTCAACTATGTATGTTGATAGCTTGGCCCCAATTAAACCAGTGAAACTTAAATAAGAAAACACACCAAGCACTGCAAAATTATTATAAAGCAACATTTGGGAAACAGGAAGATTTGCAGTTCTCTGATGTCACTGCTCAGATAAGAAGGAAGATTTTTTTTTCCATTACTAGGATTATATTCTTTCTACCAGACCCAAGTGTCCAAGATTTTTGTCACAGGTGAAGGATGAAGTAATAAAACAGCTAAAATCATCACCCTGTTGGAGGACAGATCTGCCTGTTATAAAGTGAGTTTTCCAATAACATGTAATGTAGTCAATGGTTGTAGATGAAGTTTTAAAATCAACAGGCTAATGTGAAACCCTCAAATATCAGCCAAATCAAATTATTTTTGTAATCCCTCTAAATGCCATTGGAATCATACACTTTGAATGGCTAACAAGAATGATTCTGACACCATGAACGTTTTTGTTGAAAATATATCTGTAGCATTTATAAAACCTTTCAGTGTGTATTAATTTTTGGTCAGAACTGATAACTGAAGATGCAGTTAATATGTATTGCCTATATTTGTGATGAATTCTTGTTACTGATGTTTTGATCCTTGGATGTTTTTTTGGCTTTTTCACATGTGCACACATGCATACACACACACACACACACACACACCCACCCCCTGGAAATTCAAGTATTATCTGCATAAGCTATGTTCATTACCTACTGGTGAATATTAAAAAACAATAAAAAAGCCCATAGACAGAATGTTGGCAGGCCTGTTTGTGATTCAAAAATTTAAGCATTTCTGAATCTTTCTGCAGAGGCTAGCTGCAGAGCTGTTGTTATGAGAATAATGAGTGGTTTTGTGTTATTCAATGCCTCTCCAATCTCACCTATTAGTAACTGAGAAAAGAAAAAGGAGATATAATAAGCCATAGGCTTATATTCAAGTCTGTCCCCAACAAAAGTCTTTCAGTATTTAAAACAAAATGCAAGAACACTAGAGGAATAAAACAAAAGCAGATTGTAGCCCAGCAGCACATCTCAAAAAATCTTGCTCAGTCACTTCAATAAAGTTCAGCACAGGTTCAGTACAAAGGGTTCCTTTGCCCTTGCCCAGATGAATTTGCCTTTCACATGGGTTTGGAGAGCGGGAAGGGGCAGGGCAGTCAGCACACAACAGCAGGAAAAACTCAAGAAAGATCCTATTTATAAGCAATGGTATTGGAGAGTGTGAGACTTTGTGTTTGATGGGGTTTGGGTTCAGAATTCAAGAAAAAACTCTAACCAGGTCCAGGCACACATTGTAAGCTGGGCACTTTTTTGGAACTGCAGTAAGTTGATGCAGAAACTGAAGTCTGACATTGCTAATGCAATTATAGAAGATTTAACATGAGAGATGATCTATTTGGATAGTATTTATATCATTTCATCATCTAACTTCATTTTTTCTGTTATTTCCACAAGGAATACAGTACATGCAGATAGTCCTGTTTAGAAAAAAGCAAGGAAATCATACCTGGCTGGCCTTTTTTTTTTTACCTACTCTAAAGACACAAGAATTTGATGCAAATATCACATTTGCACTAACCAAATCAACACTAAATGCTCTGTGAAGTGGATTGACTGTGGTTTTGTAGCTGAATACAGTTTTCTTTGAGTTTCTTTTTGGGGCACATTGCCTTTGGCTAGACTGAGCACAAGTCTTGATCTTTGCCAGGGTATTTTGTGATTCTGAAGTTCCCTCTGAAGACAGTGTCTGGTTTGTCCACTTCTAAGCAAACAAAAAATAAAAAAAACAGGACACACTACATTAAAACCATTAATGTAGCGCACCTCTGAAACAGAGAAAAGTTTACATGGAGTTGGCTGCTGCAGTGGTCTTTCTGTGATGTTTGGAATATGAATGTGAGTTTGACAAGGTAACTATTTTACTTCCTCAATAAATGGGTAATAGTAACTGACCTTACACAAAAGTCTCTAAAGGCATTTTAACCTGGAAACTGACCTTAGAGAGACACTGATTCCTCTAGTGCTGCATTAGGAGCGGCATTCAAGAGCTAGAGTAACAGGAATGCCCACACTGAACAGCATTCCTCTGAGTATTGGTGGCCCCTGACTAGTATATATCTGTCCAGTCTGTCAACACTTCTGGTTGCCTTTCAGATCAAAAAAGAGGCATATAGGAGGGTCAAACACTGAATGAAGAAAAATACCCTCGGGACTTGTGCTCCTAAATGGATGTGCAGTGCATCTGTGTAGCTTTGCTACATGTGATATAGGAAAGTTTGACATCCTAAGCAATGCTAAGAGGGCTGGCATGGATAGGAGGATAGAAATTTATCAGATGTGGCCCTTTCTTTCTCAATCTATGCCTCATTTTTTTGATCTAACAGCCTCCTTTAATAAGTATAAGATGTCTAATGAAGTGAGACCAAAAATGTATACTTGGGTGTTAGCTGTGAAACTGCACTGATTCTCCTCATATATAATTTCAATATAATTTTGTGGACCAACTGATGCCATTGGTTGTACCAACACAATTGGTCTTAGATTGTTGCCTTACTAATATCAGTGTCATGGCTCATTATAATGGAGATATCCTTATTAAAGATATTTATCTTTTAATTTCAAACAGACTGAAAATTAGTGAAACCACAATTGTGTGGTATGCCCACTAAATATTGCTAAAAAGTTATTATTTAAGATAGAACTGTAGTTTTGGTAGCCAAGAGTAATGAAGTAGGTACCTGTCTGACTGTGTTGGTTTTTCAGTACACTTTTACAGGCTAGAGGTTTCTTACAGGAACAAAGAGGGAACCTTTGGTTATGTATTCATGGACAACTCAACCTATTCCATTTTTCCAAAAGGTGCAAAGTGTTTTACAAATACCTGCATGTAACCGTCTCTTGCTTTCTGATAACTGAAGTCAGTGCTTTAGCTCAGGCCTTTAGGCTGGAATCCTGGTATCATACATAATGCCATATAGACAGACATAAAATGTACCCAATATTCATATCCTGGGCAGCAGGTCTCTTGATTGTAGTTTTTTCATGAGCAAATCATTCCTGGAAGCCAAAAATATGTAGATCAGCTGCCCTGTAAAGCTCTATTTGTGCCGACCAGATCTTTAAATAACCAAAACTCCGCATGTCACTTGGAAATACTGGCCTGTCATCAGAAGGTAGCAGGATCACAGCAGCAGGAGAATTCAGTATGGAGGTAATCCAAATGAGTTGCGGGTTTTTTTACACAAAAGGAAAGACTACATAGGTATAAAAGTGAGGTGACGGCTATGTCAGTCTTCCCCTTGCAAGCAACAAGATGCCAATAGTTTACCAGCAGCACTGTCCCAGCCCACCCCCAGTGCACAGCCAGTACTGCTTATGAGTTACAATGCTTAAAATCTTCTGCCCGCCTAGAATAGCAGATGCATGAGAACTGAAATATTTGCGAATAGTAGAATTGGCTGTTAGCATTCACAGAATTATTATTTTCCCCTTCCAGCAGATTAAAGAGCATTGTGCTTTGGGAAATCTGGTTTGCCCAAGAATGGTGTTGTGGTGTTTCCATACTGGTTGTGTAAGTGTGATTTAATTACAGAATTAGCACTCACAGTCTTTTGGACAATGTAGTAAGTGCTGAAATGATACATCTTACTTCGAAGCCTAAAACCTTTCAAGGCATGTGAAAAGCAATCATAGATTACTGCTCCCCTTACTCAAACCAACCAGGAGTCAGTCAGATGAGCCACAAAAGAAGTATAAGTGGCTGTTTCAGGTGGGTTTTTGTCCACACTGCTGTGTTTACTGAACAGGCAGGAGTTTTTTTATTATAGGCACGACTATACATTGAGTTGTCTAATAGCATCAGGACCAGCAGTGCTTCATGCCCACAAGGTCAAAAAGCACTTGCGACTGCTGTGTGAATCTCTGCACCTTGTCATTTAGCTCACAGTAGTTGCAACTTATGCATTGTGTTTGGACATCAAAGAATGTCTCCCTACTATTTTTAGGAGATAGATTGGACATAGTAAGGTCAACAGGCTGATGAGATCATCATATACAATTCTCTCTACATCTCTCTAGATTAAAATATGTGATCTAGGTGCAATGAACCTGGATAAGATGCAACATTGTTGGTTTGATCAAGATGAGGTTTTAAAATGCGCCTTCTCAGATCATGTTCCCACTGTTGCATTCAGTGGATGAATAAAATCTTGAACTACATCTTTGACCACTGTTGATACATTAAGGATATCTTCAAATTTGCATCACTGTTTGTCATCAACAAAAATTACTGGTTTTTTCACTGTTCTGGCACATCTCCAGTAGGAAAATACAAGTCTAATGTGATATTTTATAACACCGTAAATGCTACTAGCATCATTACACACAGAACCATTCATTTCACATGTTAACCCCAATCAAATTACCATATTTTAGCAATTACTATGGGTCAGTAACAATCGATGAGTATTGTGGTTTTCATTATGAATCTCAATTTTTTGTACTAAGCATAAATATTTTTAGACTAATTACATTCTAGAATAACAAACATATTTAGAATTAGTATTAATATTATGTGGTACCAGTTACATTGTGATCTCCTGTACAAAGCACGTTACTATTTCCCAAAGTGTCATATTTATCCAAAGTGGAGGCTGAACAATTCAGAAATGTGTACATTGCTAACAGGGTATAGAAGAAGCTATTTATGAAATGGTTAAAATGGAGCAAATGGTGTGGCTTCAGAATATTCTGACTGACACATGGATTAAGTTTCACATTTCCTTAGAGGCATTAGCATAATTAGGCAAACTTGGGGAATTATTTATATTAGTCAAAAGTTACAGTTCATCTCCTGGTGGTCCAAAACCAGAGATTAACTTTCATTTTCTTTCTTATTCAAAGACAAGAAGACTAATAGATGAGTAACTTGCTAGTCAGGGACTAACACCAATACTGTTTTGCAAGTATTTACACATATACATAGGTTTGATATTCACATAGTTGAATGTGATTAAGGATTAATTCAATCAGAATTTTCCATTTGTTTATTTTGGGAGTTTGTCTTACCTGATTTGTTCACCTCTGAAGGATTTCAGTATTATCACCAATTCACAGAAGAGCGACATGATACTTGATAGAATATTATAATAAGAGGTAAGATGGAACACAGTTACCTAAAGGTACTTGAGAAAGCTTGTACTAGTATAGCTAGCATGACATAATATTCTGTTCTAATACATGCTGTGTTTTTGTGGATAACCCCTTTGTGTGTTAGTTCAAGTTCAGAGAGCTTTTCTCAGAGCTGTTGTTTTTCCTAGTCCTTTCAATGAGGATGTGTACTGAATATTTTGTCAAAAACTTGAGTCCTGCAGCTCATTTGTTGAAAGTATAAAAGGACAAAGCATCTGCATTACATCAAGAAATGCATACAATGTTTATTAATGGGAATATGGCCATTTGAACTTGAGTGTAGGGAGCAATGGGGACTCTGATGGAGCAGAACTATAGAGCTCTTAGAGACAAGAAGAAATCTTAATCCCACTGACTGAACTGAATAAGACTCGCATGTACCTGGACTATCCACATTTCTCGTTTGCATAGTCTTTTCTTAAAAACATTTGGACAAGAATGATTCTACCTTGTCACTAAGTAACCCATTCCTGCATCACACAGCCCTGATAGCTGTTTTTATGTGTAGTTCCATTAATATAACTAGGAACCATGCACTCAAAAGTTGTGTTTGAAGTAGGTAGCAAGGCAAATCATGGAGTCTCAAATGATGCTAAGAAAAACATATTTCTTATAATCAGCTACTTCTTGGGTCCCCATGAAAGTGCCTGGACAGCAGCAGCAGCTTTTCCCTTTAGTTTATCCAGTATCAAGGAAATTGAATCATGAGGAAGCAAATTAGTCATACTCTAATTCTTGGACTGAAATTTGGTGAGCAACCCTTATACCTTAGCCTTTTTTTCCTTTTTTTTTTCCACAGAATTCCTATATTTTCAGGTTGGTTTATGAAGGTAGCATTCATAATATTTGCCTTTTAAAATGGTGGGAGAATTTCCGCCTTGAAGTCTATTGTATTTTCTTACTTATCTAAATGGAGATCTAGCTAGATTTAGAATCATGGAATCATTTTGATTGGAAGAGACCCTCAAGATCATCAAGTCCAACTGTTAATCTAACACTGTCACTAAACCACGTCCCGAAGAACCTCATCTAAATGCCTTTTAAACATCTCCAGGGATGGTGACTCCACCACTTCCCTGGGCAGCCTGTTCCAATGCCTGACAACCCTTTCCATGAGTAATTTTTTCCTAATATCCAATCTAAACCTCCCCAGGTGCAACTTAAGGCCATTTCCTCTTGTCCTGTCACTTGTTACTTGGGAGAAGAGACCAACACCCTCCATGCTACAACCTCCTTTCAGGTAGCTGTAGCATTCACCATGACTCTTTTGGCCCAGCCATCCAGCCAATTTTTTACCCAGTGAAGAATACACCAGTCCAGGTCACAAGCAGCCAGTTTCTCCAGGAGAATGCTGTGGGAAACAGTGTCAAAGGCTTTACTGAAGTCTAGGTAGACAACATCCACAACCTTTCCCTCATGCACTAGGCAGGTCACCTTATAGAAGGAGATCAGGTTAGTCAAGCAGACCTACCTTTCATAAACTCATGCTGACTGGGCCTGATTACTTGGTTGTCTTCTATGTGCACTTAGGATGATCTGTTCCATGACCTTCCCTGGTACCGAGGTCAGACTGACAGGCCTATAATTCCTCAGATCCTCCTTCTGACTCTTCCTGTAGATGGGTGTCATATTTCATAGAATCATAGAATGTCCTGAGTTGGAAGGGACCCACAAGGATCATTGAGTCCAACTCCTGTCCCTGCATATGACAACCCCACAGTTCACACCATGTGTCTGAGGGTGTTGTCCAGTCTCTTCTTGAACCCTGTCAGGCTTGGGGCTGTGACACCTCCCTGGGGAGCCTGTTCCAGTGCTCCACCACCCTCTAGGTGAAGAACCTTTTCGTAATGTCCAATATAAACCTCCCCTGGCACATCTTCTTGCCATTCCCTCAAGTTCTGTCGTAGGTCTCCAGAGAGAAGAGATCGGCTCCTACCCTTCTTCGTCCCCTTGTGAGGAAGCTGTAGACTGCGATGAGGGCTCCCCTCAGTCTCTTCCAGACTGAATAAACCAAGTGACTTTAGCTGCTCATCATACGGCTTGCTCTCCAAACCCTTCACCATCGTTGTAGCCCTCTTCTGGACACTTTCCAGTAGCTTAGTATCTTTTTCATAGTGTGGTACCTAGAACTACACACAGTGCTCCAGGTGAGGCCGCACCAGTGCAGAGCAGAGCGGGACAATCACCTCCCTCGCCTGGCTGGCAATGCTGTGCTTGATGCACCTCGGGACATGGTTGGCCCTCTTGGCTGCCACGGCACACTATTGGCTCATGTTCAACTTGCTGTCAACTAGAACTCCAAGGTCCCTCTCCGCAGAGCTGCTCTCCAGCATCTCATCCCCCAGTCTGTACATACAGCCACAGTTGCCATGTCCCAGGTGCAAAATCCGGCACTTGCCCTTGTTGAACTTCATGTGGTTGGTGATTGCCCAGTTCTCCAATTTGTCCGGATCCCTCTGCAGGGTCTCTCTGCCCCCAAGAGTGTCAACAGCTCCTCCCAATTTTGTGTCATCGGCGAACTTACTTAGTATTCCCGCAAGTCCTGCATCCAGGTCATTTATAAAGACATTGAAGAGTGCAGGCCCTAAGATAGATCCCTGCAGAACTCCACTAGTGACAAGTCACCAGCCCGACATCACCCCCTTTACTAAAACCCTTTGAGCCCGGCCCATCAACCAATTGCTCACTCACTGCATTATGTGTTTACCCAGGTGTGTGCTGACCATCTTGTCCAGGAGGATACTGTGAGAGACAGTATCAAAGGCTTTACTGAAATCCAAAATGATCACATCGACAGGCTTCCCTTGGTCAACTAGCTGGGTAACCTTGTCATAGAAGGAAACTAAATTTATTGAGCAAGACTTTCCCTTCATGAACCTGTGCTGGCTGGGACCAATGACTGCATTGTCATTAAGATATTTTTTGATAATTCCCAGAACAATCTTCTCCATGACTTTGCCAGAATTTTGCCATTTGCTAACCTCCAATCAACTGGAACCTCCCTTGTTAGCCAGGACTGCTGATAAATGATGGAAAGTGGCTTGATGATAACCTCCACCAGCTCCCTCAGAACCCTTGGGTAGATCCTGTCTGACCCCATAGACTTGTGGGTGTCTAAGTGGTGTAGCAGGTCACTAACGATTTCCTCTTGCATTACTGGTGCTTCATTCTGCTTCCTGTCCTTGTCTTCTGGCTCAGGAGGCTGTGTACCTGGAGTACAACTGGTTTTACTATTAAAGACTGAGGCTTATTAAAGACTAACTACTTAGTAAATTTGGTTTTAATTTAAAAGATTTTTCCCAAAGTGATCTTATTAATCACATACTAGATTCTTCTACCATGTCTCCGACTTTCTTTGTGTAGCTCAGGCATCCTAATATATCCAAGTGAAGAGATTAGCACCTAAAATGTACTGAAAAATAACAGTTTTATGGAAAAGTGAAACATTATAATCTCAAGCAGCATCCCATTTTTTCTAAATATGGTATATGATACAACAGGTTCAGATGTGACTTTATGGTTAAAAACATTAAAAAATATATTAAAACTATATGTGGCATTTCTTAATAAAAGCAGATTTTTGTGAATGATTTTAATTCTGTCAAAGCCTGTATTTTTATACTAAAACAAAAGTTTTATAAGAACTTGTTTTAGACCATTCCCAGTTAATGTTACCATGAACTACTATTGAAAGAATATCAAGTAAGATATAGCAGCAACTGTGTCCCATGCATTACCTCAAGGGCAGATTTTTGTACGCAGTAATACTTGTTAAGATGAGCAATGGGAATGATGGATCTGCAGGCTCAAGGGGGTTAATGTTGACAATGAGCAATTATTATTTTTGAGAAGAATACCAAAGGGTTTCAAGATGACTCGTCTAACTGAAAGCAGATTATGGCTTGAATTTTATTACTAACCGTCAGGAATAGCTGTCAAGCATATAAAAGTGTGATATAAAGGAAGATATTTTATTATAATAAGAGACAAAGCAGAGATTGAATGATGACCTTTTTTGTGGGTTTTTTTTCTGTTACCCACAGGAAGAAGGAGGCAGAGTCCTCAGCATCTTAAAAAAGGAAATGGGGGGAGAAAACATTCGGGAGAGGACACTTGCCTACAGATAAAAAAAAAACTGAGAGCAAAAAGCACAATATGATTTTAATGAACTCAGCATATGTGGATGTCTGTGGGTACTGGTGTGTGACTTCCGTGTCTTTCTTGTAGATATAATGTAATAGTATGGGGGTGGGACAGTGCCACTCAATAACCTTCCAGGGAGCAGTTCTCTGGCTGGTTGATAATCACAGCTACAAGTGATGTTTTGTTTGGTCTTTAGCTGAGATATTTTCCCCTCTGGCCTGTTGATATGTGTTGTAATCTTAACCTTAGAGATGCTGGTCTTTGTCAGAGCTATTATTCAGACCACACTTCATTGATGAAAGACAAAAGATATTTACTAGAGGCAACTCCAGCTCTCATTTGTTTTATGTGTGGCTGCTACTCTTTCATCTACAGACAGATAGTACCTCAGACTTCCCTCAATTGCTCTTTCAGAAATGTTTTTTAGGAACTGATCATAGTAGGATCATTTAAACCCACACATATATAAACCTGTTTGTTCAGCCTAGGCCCAGAAGAGCTAGGAGGATCTGCAGAGCCAATTCCTTCTCATTTATCCTGAGTGGTAAGGTCACTTCAGCTTCTGCCATAAGTTACATCAACACTAGCTAATTCTCATTAGGATCATTACAGTAATCTTGGTGAAATCTCTATCTCCCAGCAGCTGTAGCTCCTGAAAGCATAAATGGAACCAGTTACTCCAGCATTCCTACCAGGCTCAAAAAGTCTAGTGTGAGAGGAATGCCAGGAGGTGCATTGCCTGATATTACTGAGATTATGTTTGAAAGTATTCATGAACTGTGTGAAAAAATCTTCTTTTATAACACAGTTGGCTAATAAACGTCTGTTATATTCCTTGCATGCTGATTTCTACATCTAGTCCTTCCTTGCAAAGGATGCTCAACACTGTCCCCTTACAACCTTTGCCTCATCTTTAATTTGCTTATCCATCCTCTCTGGTAGCTCAATGAAAGTCTACTGCCCAGTCTGGAAGGTGTAGTATAACCATATTTTCAACTGCCGGACTTAATGCTTAAAAATCCAGTTCAGAAGGGTTCAACATTTTGTAGAAGGTTACGTGGTTTCCAAACAGGAAAGCTAGGGGTAAGAAGCTCTCTGTTGCTCATTGACCTGCAATGATTCTTCATTCTTCAAGTGCTCTGGGCTTTCAGTGTAGAAGATGGTCAGGTATCTCTAGTGCTTCATAGACACCATAGTGATGACTTTGTGGCTCTCAAAGACATCAGTGATCATCTGCTTGAAAGTTTCTGGTTGGAATATAAAACTTGAATAATATTTTTAAGTTTTTCTGTCTCTTGTCATATGGATGATATTTTTGCTATGCAGAACAGGCTTCAGTTATCTCAGTGTCATCTTCCTCATTTTTTTGGGACTGTGCAGAGGGCTGTCAACAGGCTTCAATTGTGCGCAGAGGAAAACAGCAAGGACTAGACTGAGGGGATTCAGAAGAGTATGGTCTCACATTAGATGAAGGCAGAATCATGGTATGGTCTGTCTCTGCCTCATGCAGGTAAGTGGAGGAGGAATGAACTTATGCTGCAGTTCCTGGGTAAGATGACATATTTTATTCTGTGGTTGGATAGTGAAATGTATATAAGCCTTCCAGATCAGACAGGCTCTGGAGAGTCCTATTTTAGGTGATTCTGAATTCCTGATAATGCTAAAGATCCTTTCAAGAAGGCACCCCACTTGGAAAAACTAAGTGGAAGAAATGCCCCAACTCTGAACTCTGTGGGTCTTTTTTACCTTTGCCCAATAATACACTTCATGAAAAAGTGCTAAAAGATAAATTCCTTAGATTTTGATACAAAAACATTTCCTGTCTCTTTCTCTCAGCATATATCCATGTGCGTGTGCACATGCACACACACAGACACACACATACATATCTGTCTATATATAATCTTTGGCGGAAGCTCATATATAGGGGAAATGCTGGGAATAATTAAGAAAAGGATACTGCACGCTCCAGCAGACGGAATACATCTTTTTCATTTAAAGCAGTTTTTTTTTTCTTTACCACCAACTTGCTGCAATTAGGAGGTTGTTGGAGAGATATCAATTGAGATTTGGGAACAGTTTTCTGGAAATGTTTTGAATTAAAATCTAATTGGTAGGTTTCTTTGATAACTATTTTATTGTTGGGTGCAGCTAAATGGAAATCAACCACAAAGGGAACTCAATTTTGTTTGTCATTAATTTTAACTTGATTTCACAAATGATTAACATATATGATATTTTCCCTATTTGTTGGACTCCTGTTAGCAGCACTTAGACTGGTGTAGTGTCATTTTCCCATTTATTTATGTTACTTTAAAATACTCTGCATTACCTCAGATATGAGTATCAGCTAAATGGTGAAGAAGCAGTAAGTGAACCAAAGTCAAACTTCCTACACTTTATGAAAAACTGTGGAATTAGTGGCCTTGAGGACTAATTTTTATTGTTTTTTACCTAAGACATGTTGGAGTATTGTGGTCAAAGGAAAGTACACTTACACTGCAAATATATGATCATGACAAAGCAAAATTTTGAAAATATCAAATTACATAGTAACCATGTGAAAAGTCAAGGGCCAGATACACAGTCAAGTTACCCCAGTTAAACATGTTACCAAGAGGACATCAACTGAACCACATCCACTAAGCAAATGTAAATGTGAGCTAATTCAACATACCATATGCAAAAGTTGAAAGATACCTGTAAATAAGTATTGGAAAGATTAATGAATAATTTTATGGAGGGTTGATGCGGTACAAGAATCACAGCAGAGATCTAATTTTACTAACAATGAATGCCGAATAGCTGGGCATGCAGGACTCAAGCCAAAGCACACTTGACCAAGTCCAATTGACTCTCTGGACTTTGGACCATGCCCATGGAATGTAAAACAGCCATTTAAGGAGGTCAAAACCCTTACAAGGGAGACATGGTTGATATTTGTCTGGAATTAATTAAGACTGTCATTAGTACCAGACAAAGGCAGGTATATAAGGGTTTGCTCATTGTGGAAACACAAATATTGAAAGCTTTTTCTCTTGAAAATCGAGTTAACAGGCAGAAGTACAATAGAGGTTTCTTTGGGTATTTGCAGCTGAAATACAGTTCTCCTTAGCAGCGGAGGACGACATCTTGCTAAATCACTGTATAGGAGCCTAGCATCTCCCCTCTTCTGATTGATTTAGGAGTAAAATGGAGTTCATGTAATGGGGCATAACAACTGCAGAGATGTGCCTTTCCCATGAGTCTCTAAGCAGAATCACAGTACCACTGCCCAGCACACTCCATCGATACAGGAAAGTCAGCAGGAAGCTGGGATGACACTGTGCATTGCAGTTTCTTAAGTAACAAACCAGCCACACCTGCGCTGCCTCAGTGTTGGGCATGGTGCTGCCTGAAAGCCTGTTTATAGTTGTAGTTTGGTTCCTGCTGTTGTAAACTTTTGGCTCTGCAAGACAGTCATTCATGGTAGACTGTCTCCCTATTTATTTGGGTTATTTTCATTGTGGTTGCACTCCAAAAAGCATTTACATAAAAAGACAATCTTCTCTCTTAGCAGATATGCCCCACAAGTACTTTGAGTCAAAGATGTTACAGACTTTGGTGACTCAGGTATTTCTTAAATTCTTTTAAACTGTGGTTTCATTGCAAAGGGAGACTTGATTTATGTCTTCTATACATCATCAGTATACCAGGCTTATACACATGAAACTGAGGCTAAAAGTTGGCCATGAAACCTCTCTTTCTCTTTTTGAATACTGATAATAATGTATAAGAAAAGAGACAAGTGGTTTGAAAATAAAGTCTTTTCACTTCTATAATAAGGAGCTATAATTTGGAAATTGCTGTGAGACTGTAACTATGAACTACAGTCATATGGTTTTTATACTTCTCAGATGGAAATTATACATATCAATGTTGCCTTGCATTAACTTTAAAAATATTTGTCTTTTACAAAATATTTTTTCAGGATGTTTAATTAAATTTAAATGGATTTCCTCCAAAAAAGGGATTCCTTTGGTATTTTTATAAATTCCTCACTGTGAACTTCAGAATTAGGAAGATCTCAAGCGCTTTGAGATTGGCATTTAAATTGCTTTTTCATATGACTTCTTGCTAATTTTGCTTGCGCTTATGAAGCATTTTGCCAATATTTCTTGATATCTATCTTTTCTCATCCACTGTCTCTTTTGCTATTGTACATGTAAAGTCACAGGTTAGAAAGGCAGTGTTCGATTAAAAGGGTCATACTGTCAATGAATATTCAGATCCTTCTAATTACTTTCTGAACAGAGGCTGTTTGCCCCCAGGAGGATGTGATAAGTGTTAGTCTGTAAGTTTTCTTGTAGAAAGGTACTACTTAAGTGACAAAAACTGGGGCTCGGTCTTAACTTTGCTGTATGAAACTATATAGCAGAGAAAAGGCCATTGGAGAGGTACCCTTTCCCAAGAGGTTCTCCCTGAGATTTCTGCATGCAGACTGCTCTGCAGCTGTTGCTATGATGTGAAATGCCAGACCTCTCAGACCGTTATGGCCAGAGTATGAAGAATTCTGGATGCACAGAAATGCAAAGAACCTGATGGGAAATAAATGTCTTCTAATAGAAAGTATTACTGTCAATTTGATCAGCAACGAGAAAAAGAAGACATTTCTAAACAAGACAATTCCTAAACAACATTTGAAAAGGTTAAAAAAAATCAGTTGTTGGGCAACTTTGGCCATCTGAGATCTATTCTAGAAATCTGAGTAAGGTCCTTTAAACCATTACTTTCTCATTTCACCTTGGACTGTGAAAGACAAATCAGGATGGAGGTCAGATTCTGTACAGATGACAGTTCCATACTTCTACAGAAGCTTTGGAAAGGGTAGGAAGGACTCATCTTGCAGAGCTTTATCATTGAAAGCTTTTTAGAAAGAGAAGAAAGTGATCACCAGGCCCCACAAATCCCTGTGTGTGAGGGACAAACAACATCTCCATTGCAGAACTCTACCGGGGGCTGGTAAGTAATCACAGGTGTGTGGGATCTCAGAAGATTATTTCTGTCCTCCTCACAGCACCATCTTTGTAGGGTGAGTTCAGGCCTGGAGCCAGGCTCAGCTGGGTGCCAGCTTGCTGTCATAGTTGCTTCCACCAGGGTGTGCCAACTGTGTTCTGCTGCACAGGGATACTATACAGTATTGGAGTCTATTAAAAATACAGTTAATCCTGAGTGCTTTTTTGCTCAATCCATTTATGAAAGCGAATTTTAAGGCCGGTAGAATAATATTGAGCATGCACATGACAGAAAAAATAATCTGTATCTAGAGTATTTTTAAGTAAAGGGCTTTAAAAAAATCAGTGCAGACATGCTGGCTTCTTACCTCCTCTTGTTTTAACCTATGACTGATTCATCAGTTGAAGTGTAAAGAAACAGATCTTCTTATGGTAATTGATTCTCAGGGGCTATTAGTGTAAACGTAAATGCTCAACATAGATGTTACGTAGGTGGGTGATGGAGAGAAAACATAAATTGTCAGCAATGTAAGGCAGTCTGTTCATACCGTAGGGTGAGAAAATGAAGAATGTTAGAAATCAGAGACTCAGAAATACCTCCCAGAGTTGTCTGTGAGTGCAGTCTCCCATTGTGAGTAATTATAAGAAACATACTGTGCAAGGGTTGATTCTGATCCTTTAGTTCAACAGGCAGAACACTTACTTGAAAATAACAGAGATTTCAGGTGAGATTTGCAAAATAACTTACAAGAGTTAAACACCTGGCTGCCACTGACCTTCTATGGGAGTTGGGCACCTAAATTGTCAAGTATTCCTGAAAACTGTTGAGACTTTATGTTCTCTGTAGCCCTAATCACAATTCATTTTTCTTGAAACCAACTGTGATTTTTAAACCACAGAGGATAAGAGAGCAGCATAAAGTGAAAGCCCAAGATAATATTCTAGTTGACCTAACCTATCAAAAATAGTAAGCTTAACTCAAAAATATTAGAAGAAATAATAAAAACTATTGGTTCTTGCCTTCTGTTGTTTTGAACCCTTCCAGTTTATGCTTTCCATCTTTTCTTTGGAAGTCAAAGAGTTTAAAACATACTTTCTTTCATGGTTTTGTTGTTTTTGTTGTTGTTAACAAAGATTAAGATTTTATATCGTCACATGACTCCAGAAATCAGATCTTTCAGGGAAGCAACAAATAAATTTTGGGAGTCGTGATAAAATTAGGAGACTAAATCATACTATATTCATAATTCCTCTAAACAGTCTGGACAACATAATCAGCATTATGAAGAGTATGCTGTGTGTATGAGCTTCTCCCTTGTAATGCGTCTGTCTTGATGGGGACTGCAGGAGGACGGCTCTGACACGCTCCTGTCACCACGGCCCAGTGTGAATGTTGCATGTGCATCCTCACACAGGCCACACCTGACACAGCCCCTGCACAAGGGGATACGAGGAGGAAGCAATCTTTTAAAACTCTTCCCCACCTTGCATACAATTCACAGTCCTCTTCAGAAAGGCCCTCAGGCAAAATTCCTAGGCAGTACAGGATCAAACCTGTACTTAGTAGGAGATGTTTTATTTCCTTATTAATTGTGAAGTATCAGTTCCCAGCAGCAAGCACATTATAGTATGCTGCCTTTTTATGAAGATGTGAGAACCACAAGGAGTCTGGGATTCTAAGTTCTTTTCAGATCCTTCATATAAAAAAAACCATCCAGATGTTGCACAAAACATTTAAAGAACTTTATTTGAAAAACATTTTCTTTCTAAATGGGAGTTTATGCAGAGTACAATTAAACATGTTTTTCTAACTAAACATACTAGTTTGTATCTTGTGGCAGGGAAAAATAAATATATGAAAATAAAACCAATCTGAGACTCAGAGTTAATCATGTTGTGCCAGCTTGAATCAGATAGCCTGATGAAAGAAGATGCAATTTCTCCTGCTGTAATCCCAGACTCCTAGATCTGCCCTCAGGACCAAAGTCTTCAAACTGAAGCCTCAGTCCTGCATTTGGTAGGAGGACATCTTAAGCTTCTTAAATCCTGATGGTCACCATTCTTGCAAATAGTAATGTGCCAATCCAGGCAATTACATCTGTGAATGTACCAAGAGAAAATTGCTATGTATCCAGGAAATTCAAGGCACAGCTTTCAGAACTGAGCAATGATTTATGTATATTTAGTTTAGGACACATTATGCTTTCCTGACTTTTTGAGACAGGTGCCTTTCTAAAAGCCAGTCGACTTGAAGCCCCTTTTTCCCCTCTTTTAAAGACAGTTACTGTGTTTGCCTTCTCCAGTCCTGTGGGACTTCCCCGAGCCTTTCCATATTCTTGAAAACGATCATTTCTGGTTCAGAGATTGCCTTGACTTGCCTTAAAAGAACTTTAAGGTGAATTTTCTATCAGGCCCTACTGGCTGAAATGTATCTAACTCATCTGAACACACTTTAACTCATGCGTTTCCCATTGCAGACTCTGCACATCCCCCTCTATTAAAATGAAAAATCCTGGCTTTGCAGCTAACCTTTTTGATGAAGAATGAATGAAAAAGGGCAGAAAATACTTTAGTATATTCTATGACACCTACTTTTCTTTCTTTTTTCATGTTAAGTAATTGATGCTGACTTTTTTCTTTCCTTATTTGTCAGGAATCAACTTTTTTTTTGATATCACTTTTTATTTGCTTGGATACTGATAAGTCATTTTGCACTTCAGGTTTTATGATCAAAACCTTACATTTCACTCTATTTCTTTATACACATCTATAGTCATCACTGTTTCCATTTGTTAGTCTTTATTTTCTCTTGATTTATGCTACAGAGGTCCTGAAGCTGCTACGTGGCTTCGCAACATTTCCTCTTTTTTTCTCCTTCATTGAGCCAGATGGCTACTGTGCCTTTAATATTTAATGTCATAACCACCACTTTCTCTAAGTCCTATTTTCCATAAAATTTATTCACAAAAGAGTCTATCTACTAGATCCCTGGAGTTAGTCTGCTGCCCTACTCCTGTTATTCTCATCCCCTTTTTTCTTGCATATCATGAACTCCATCTTCAGATTTTTGACCGGTCACTCCTCACTAGTTAGAATCAAGTCTAAATTGTTGCTTCTCTGGGACTTTTCTTCACCTTCTGAAACATTTCTATAGAACATGCCAAAATGACCTGCTTCTGCCTTGCTATTTTGCCACAGATACTTGGGTAATTAAAACTCATCTCCACTTTGTTTTGCCTTCACCATTACCATGGTCCTCCCTGTTCAAATAAGTTATATTAATCTCCTTCTTCAGATTAAGTAGTCCATGCTCATCAATAAGTTGTGCTTGTGCTTTTCTTGTTTTATCTTTATCTCTCTCATTCTGGGACTACAGGAAAATTGTACTAATTTTTGGCAAATATTGCAATGGTCTTCATTTTTCCCCTGCTTCTCCTGACTGAAACTGTATCATTCTAGATCAGTGTTGTCACTCTGTGATGTGTTCATCTTTGACACACCAGTTAAGTGCCCATTTCATTATGCTATAAGGTTTCAGTTTATTCCCTGTCACTTTTGGCTTTTGTGTGTAAGCATAACAGAGATTTCTCAAGTTGTCCTGATACTATTTTTTGTCTCTCTGGTGATTCAGATTTCCCTCTAGGAGTCATGATACTTTTAGTGATAGATAGACTCTTACCATCACTTTATTTCAAGCCTTGTTTAAAAAGTTCCTAACTAGACTAACAGGTCAATGCCTTCGAATGAATTCCCTGAATTATCACAGCAGACAGTTTGTGGAACAGTGGTCTTGTTGAAGGTAAAGCCCTGGCATCAATATAATCTGTGCCTCAAGGTATTAACCTCTGTCACTGTTTAGTCCGATGGTCACTTTTGGAAATCACTGGAACAACCAAAGATTTTATAAACACAGGTAAGTTTACTCTGCTGAGGTTCAACTGTGTGTAGCAGCTTAGACACAACACCATGGTAGTGTGGCAAGGAAGCACAAAGTGGAGAGAGGACTGGCAACTTCTCAAGCAAGCTCATTTTAAAAAAAAAGATTCATAAAGCAACCTTCAATAGTGATTCAAGAGGTCACTATTGCCATTCCTAAATTTTTCCTCTGGTGGTAGCTAAAGATATATAAGTGTAATGCAGTGTAAAATGCAGTAAAATGCACCCTTTCCAGCTGCCAAGGGTTTTACTGAGGGGTAATGTCTCATATTAGGCCATAACTGGAAAACACACAGATAGTAGCTTTTGGATACACTGAAATAGGAGGATCTTTCTTTTATTTTTTTTTTTCACCTACAATGATGAGTACATTTCTATAATCAGGCATAATTTCATATTGTTATAGCTTGTTCTCACATTTTAAAAAAGTTTATTTAATAATGTTACCTGTGGGTCATCTGGTATATCATGGCAATAACAGACAAGTAAAGTGGGAAGTTTCCGTTGAGGCCATTATGTTGATTGGATTTAAATTTTGAAAGATCACTTGGTCTCTTCCAGTGTGCAAATTTGGATGCAGCTGTCATTTTGTCAGTCTACTGAGAAACAAACTCTGAATTTACAGATGACCATCAAGCTGGAAGTGGTTTTAGTTTTAACTGAATAGAGTAAGAATATCTTTATGTAACACCAACAGCTTATAGTGGGAGAGAGTTTTAAATAGATAGGAAGATTTAAATTTGTGTAATCTTTTAGAGATTATTTAATGTATCAATCTGAGGGGAAGCAGCTTTATTTTATCTTAACTCCTATACGTTTCAGTTTTCATTAGAACCACTCTTACTATAACAATGGTATTTTTATGTTTGGCTGCTGAGATGGTGATATGGAGAGGATATAGTATGGAAATACACATGCAGTTGTTATGTTTCAATTTCTTTGTCAATTATTTTTTAATCTTATTTGCATTCATGTTGTCTTTCTGTACAAGCATCCCTTGTGCAACTGACGCTTTCTTTTATTGGATTCTATTGTGCTGTCAAGCCTGGTTTAAAACACAGTAATCTCATAGACACTTACAATTATGAACTTCTTCTGAATTCACAAACATATTACAGATGCATAGGTAGCAAATTAGCTGAGAATCTCAGCAAACTGCACTTATAGTAAATATCCTACTTTTAGAGACGTAAGATGCCTTTAAAAGTCAACAGTTCTTTTGGAAGTACTTTGTCACATTTATGAAGCCCTGCATCACATTTATGGCACACAGTGTCATGAGAAGTTGTCCAAAGTGCCTGTCAGCTTCCTTACAAACTGAAAAAAATGAACTCAAAAGATTACCTTAAAGAGTAACAAGGAATCTCCAGAGGTTTGCATATTTTTTTTCCTTTTTCCATGAGACGCAAGCAGTGTCATTAAACTTTCTGTTTGTCCAGTTTAATTTTTTGCAGTGTAATTTAATGGAAATAGGCTATTTTAATTTTCAACCATGAAAAGTTATCAATAAAGATGTTTTTAAAAGTAAATAACTTTTAGGAGCTTTTTAAAAAGCATGCAGCTGTTCTAACATAAGAGATTCTAGTTAGCTATTTTTTTTTACGAACCACAAAGAGGTCAACGAATCCAGAATTTTTTTACAACCCGTTCACATTTAATGCAAATTCCAGCAATATATTCATGTTATTTCTTTAGGCACCTTCAGAATGCCAGCAGGTAATTGAGTAATCTGAGCTAATGGCACTCATGTCAGGTGCCTACAGAAATACCCTGAGGATGACATTTGGAACTGACTTGTCATATACTCCTGTTTCACAACTAAGAGGGAGATGAAACTGTCATGAATGTAAGCAGTAATAAGAAGAGAAAAGTGCTAATAAAACCATTTTTTTTTTTGCTAAGGATTTTGTTTATCATGAATCTTCCACAGGAATCTGTTCTCATTTGCCCAAAACATTGTTAATGCATACTGCAAACAGAGTAGAATAGGTAACAAGATGGCATGTCACAGCATCTGGGAAACATACTTCTTGGGACCATTATTTCCCAGAATCAGAGCTTTATTTCTCATTTTATTTTTTAAAAGGAAGCCTCTATCTCCATGCTTTAATAGTAGACTTCATCATAAGAAGTTAGGCAGGAGAAAAATAGAGATTTTTGTGGTAGTGTTAGCCAGGAGAAGTTTTGATCTGGGAATTATTCCTCTTACGGCCATAGTTACTAACATGTGAGAGTGATGATACCATCAACAAAACCACTTTTTTATTATTGTTTGCAAAACCAAATAAAAAAGTAAACCAAAACTCAAGGTGGCTGGTCTCCTGGGGTAGGAATATGAGAGGTCATAGACAGCTTTATCAGAAAAGACTAACAATGTAATTTTCTAAGGAGGGCTTCAACTTTCTAAGTTTGGGGAATGGCTTTTCTAGACTGTTTCCTGCCCAGCTGCCAGTTCTGGAACTGTTGTGCTATGGCCACTCCTGACAGTTGCTTGCTACACCGTCAGCTGTTATGCACCCAAAAATTGCTGTTCCTTACCATTTGAGAACATGTGAATCAGTTCCTACTTTAAGATATGGGTTTTATCAGAGAAGCTCTGCATCTCCCTAGCACTGAAGCTAGATGCTTGAAGACACTTGGTTTTAGCCTTTCTTATTGCTTGTTCACTCAACAGCCCTTGACGATCAATATCTGTTTTGTCCTGTGAGAGAATTCGTATAAATGCTTTCTATACAAGGCAGATGGCGATAGGAGCCCCTTATGCACACCTGTGTGCCCAAGCCACATGCACCAAGTTAGGAGCCAGTGATTAACCTGGGGAAAACTCACCACAGTATTTCCTAGGAAAACTCATTTAGCTGAATACATAAAGAAACAAGAGTTATCTTTGGAGTTTCCTAGTGCCAGCCTCTTCAGTTGAAGGGGTAACAACACAGAATGTTTTACTATAGATGAAATCTTTCAGGTCTAACTTGCCATTATCAAAGACCACAGCACAATTAGTGCTTAACTCTGTAACTGCTGTTAGAGTGCTTTGTGGTCACCCTGCTCTGCCCTCTCTCGTGGCCATTCCTGTGCCCTCCTGCTCCACATTTACACACACCTGTCTCTCCATTAACACCTCGTTAAGGCACACACCTGCTGTGGTTTTACTTAAACCCACTGCACTGCATCCATTAACCCTGTATATTTCATTTTAAGGCACTCAGCACAATAGGACCACTGAGTAAGGTTCATTAATGAGTCATGCAGCCAGCAAAAATTGGGTTTGTGTGGGTGTCTCCTTTTGGTTCAATTTCTTCACACCCCCCATTTAATAATTGATTATGTATTAAATATGTTCCCCAGGAAAAAAAAAAAAACAAAACACATGAGTGCACATGCATTAAATCCAGCTGAAACAGCAGTTTTGAGACAAAACACTAATGGACAGAAATCCAATACATACTTATAAACGGTAAGAAAGGCAACAATGAAACTACAGCTCTAGGGCTTAGGAGACCTTACCTCTATTCCAAAGTTTGTCAAACATCTGCAGCTTCACCAGCAAGTTGTATCATCTGCCTATGCTACTGCCAGCAAAAGAAGAGTATCAGTGTATGTGCTTAGGCCAGGATGTACATACACACCTCACTGAAAAAAAATGTGCAAGGCAAAGTACAAACTTCTGCACTATCAACTGTGCTGAAACAAACCAAACAAAAACAGACGCAAAGTTCATTAATCTTTGTAATAAAAGAAAACTGGTGTGTGAGCTGAGCAGCTAGCATGATATGAAGTTCAGAATTGTCATGGCAATTTCTCCAGAAGTTTCACTGAATTTGTTTTAAAATCTTCAATTTTGGTGTTACTTCATTAGGAAGATAAACTAGATAGGCAAACATGGCAGGTGATTCCTCCAAACCCGTGTCATCAAGAAATACCACAATCTGTTATTTGGTCACAATCCTATGAATCGACCACAAGGAAAATCTAAGCTCTTGAGCTTCTTTTGGGTCAAAAACTCATCTCTTTGTTAGACACCTACATAAAACTAATGAGTATGCTACTTCAGTAGCACAATAAGAGGGACCCTCAGATGCATCCATACATCTGATCAATGCTGCAAATTACATTAAGTGGCCACAGATCTGTATTCCTTACTAAATATCCTTACAGAAGGGTAATTTGCTGTATAATTGCTTTTCATTTTTTCTTTACCATGGACTATTGCCTTCCTTGGTCAAATCTCCTATACTTACACCACAGAGGACGCAAGAGTTGCTCTTCCAAATTTCATAGTGCTTATGTTGCTTAGTCTCTGTATGTGCATAAACTTACTGTGTGGGGAAACTCAGAAGATCTCTACGCTACTTGCATTGCCATTCTAATTGCAATTCTCTTCTCATTTAATAGGAGGCCTGATTTTACAGGGATCAGCTCAAAGAGGTTAAAATTCCTGCAACTGTAGTAAATTTAACATTTGCTTTTTAATACATATAATGTCCATTTGTTCCACTGTATCTTGATAACAGTTTTACCCTTGGTATTCTATTCTCTCATGGAAATCTTTTTTATTCTTATTATTCACTTGACTGGTGGCAATTTTGCTAGTGATCCTGGATATTTTTGCAGAATCAAAATATATAGAAAAAAACCAGCTTACTATATAGAAAAAGTAGTTGTTTCTGTACCTCTCTTTCCAGATACTGACTTGGCATGGAGATGATAATCCTTGCAAATATTAAAAGTACTCACGTGCAGTGTAAGGTGATCCACATATAAACCAACCCATTAAATCTGAGTGTAGACTTTACACATTTCTTCAGCAGGGAAGCCCACCAATGGGGTGTTTTTAATAGGCATTGAAAACGACACTTTATTATTCACTGAGTAGAGCTGACATTGGATTTGATTCAGTAAGGAGCACTAACTGCATAAACAGATGTCAACTGCTATTTGGTCTGGTGACCATGGACTGGATAAATAAATGAAAATCTAACAAGGAGCACAGAACTAAAGATAGGAATCTTCTTCAAATGACAGGAGGATGAGCTTATGAGCAAAGTTTCCCGTATCTTGGGTCAGTATCTCGCAATGTGCATCTGGAAAGAAGAAAATGGAGGGTAGGCTTCTCCCTCTAAAGGATAAATAAAGCAGTAATACAGTACTCATTATCTATTTCTGAGAAACACATCATCCCTATTTCATATATCATAGTCAGTATTTACTGAGATTCATCAAAGGATACTCTGTAGGTTACTGCACTCATAGCTACCTGGAGCGTACAGAAATAGAGTCCACTGAAGTCAATAGAAAGAGTTCTATTGAATTCTGCGGACTAAACATCCAGGCCTACTCAGGTAGGGCAACAGGGGCACGCTCTGTTCTGTTGGCAGTAAGTCTTGCAATCCGTTAACTTCTGTGTCTACATATGTTTTCTCCATCATGATCTCATGTTCATATTAGTACGTAAACATCTGTCTCACTACAGCAACAAAGGTTGTGCCCCATTCTGCTAAACATGTTATAACTGTATGCTGAATGACAAAATCTTCTCCAAATTGCTCAGTCCTAGGCTTGTCTCTGAATGCTGATCCTTTCTTTTGCTTCTCTGAGGGCAGAGAAAGAGATACCACATACTAGGGCAGAATTATGCCCTGTGGAACTTTTTGTTCTATATGGTGTAAATATGTCATGCAGAACCAACAAAATGCTGAATATCGGAAGCAGGGAAGGGAGGCTCCACATAACAGGCCAGCTGCTTTTTAACTGTCAGAATCACTGGAGCACAAGTCTGATCAGGAGCGGCTGAGGGAACTGGGGCTGTTTAGCTTGGAGAAAAGGAGGCTGAGGGGAGACCTTATCACTGTCTGCAACTACCTGAAAGGAGGCTGTAGCATGGAGGGTGTTGGTCTCTTCTCCCAAGTAACAAGTGATAGGACAAGAGGAAATGGCCTTAAGTTGCGCCTGGGGAGATTTAGATTGGATATTAGGAAAAAGTTATTCATGGAAAGGGTTGTCAGGCATTGGAACAGTCTGCCCAGGGAAGTGGTGGAGTCACCATCCCTGGAGGTGTTTAAAAGGCATTTAGATGAGGTTCTTAGGAACTTGGTTTAGTGATAGAGTTAGGTTGTGTTTGGACTCGATGATCCTGAGAGTCTCTTCCAACTGAAATGATTCTATGATTCTATAGTTGCTGGAGGAGGCAGGCAATTAGAGTACAGTTTGGGGTACAGTTTCGTATCATACTTAATCCAGTTTAGCTCTAAGTTCTTGCTGAGACCAGCAGCCCTGCTCTCCCCTCTCTCTCCACCTGCCCCAGCTGCAGGCTTTGCCATTTCTCTTGCACTGGACTGGACTGCATGGTCTCCTGACTGCACAGCAAATCAGTCCAAATCAGTGATCTCACTGAAATTGGTGGATGAGGGCAGGGACAACAACAAAAACAACAAAAATCTTCAAACTGCTGGTTGTATGAGTTATGCTGCATCCATACATCCTTTGACCTCAAGCAAGAGAAGTGGAAGTCTGTTTGCTGGGAGCAACCAGGCAAATGGGATGGGGCAGACCCTTTTCTTTCAGGAGCCGCTCACAGCTACACAAGGTGAGGAAGAAAATGAAACAGCAGCCTTTTAGATGTGTTACGGGAACGGCAGATGAGGGCGCAGCCTTTGCAGCCCTGAGAATGTGTTACACAACCGGGTAGTTTAAAGAGAGCTTTAAAATTGCTCATGGCCCCAACCCTCATACAACAAGGGGAATGTAGTCATTGAGAATTGTAGTCTCTTGTTTCACTCTTGCTCACTCTCTGAGTCCCTTCAACTTCCATTGAATTCAGCAGAAGCTAATGACATGCATATTATTGGGACTTTAAAGCTCTAAAGCTTGCTCACACTATAAAATACTCTACTTGTAACCAAATATACTTAGCATTATTGGGAATTACGTAAATAAAACCTAAACCACCTGCCAGACAGTTTTTATACTGGGGAAATAGAGTCTCAATTTAAAATGGCATTTTAAAATTTACGTCATTTAATAAAACAATAAATTTCAATTTTTTCCAGTTTTGTCATTATGAAGCTTAAAGGCAGTTTCATGTGTGGCACCTACTTGCATTTAACTTGTGGATTTATTACAATGAGCATCACTTTAAATAAAAATAGTCACATTTTTGAAGGAAAATAAATAGTTAATGGTTTCAGAATTGTTATTCTTTTCCACGTAATCTCATAAAAAATTTCCCAATGAAAAAGCTAATAGACCAATGGCGAGACACTTACATATGCAAATATGTTTCCTTGAAAGAGTTAAAGTGCTTTATAATATAAATTTGCTTTCAGTGCCAATATAATTAGATTGTAACAAGCAAACCCCTGCAACATAACACAGTGAAAATTTGAAAATTTGATTCTGCCTGGCAAACAACCAAGTCCCTGCGTGTGCACAAACCTGACATTAATAAGCTACAAGAGATTACATGATTTAGAAAAGAAGCACTTGGTGTTACAAAATCAAATAATAGATCTCTAGGCTATAATTAGGAGAATTGGGATTCAACAATGAAGTCATAATAATGTAATTTAGCTGTAAGTAACAGAGCCATGGAGTCACATTAGGAGGTGTGATCACATCTTTCAGCAAAGCTCTGCTGTGTAGGCTTATTGCTGTTCAGTTTAGTCTAGTACACAGCAACCTGTTGGCACAGAGCTCAGGCTGACAGCCTCTTGTTCTCTAGGGGCAGTATGGCAAAGTGCCACCCGTACATTTTTATTTCAGTCTTGTGACTTTTAAGTCAAAACAATAAAATTATATTTACTGAGTGCAGAGTTGCCTGTGAATATTTGTATAAATTACTGCACAGCATGGGTTTAGGGGCTGTTTAAGAACAAATATATTAAAAAAAAATAAAAGGCAAAATAAGCTGCTGAAACAGGGTGTTAGGTTTCTAGTAGGCTTGATGAACATGTACTGCTCAGCTACTTTATTAATCTATTTCTGTCATTAGGAAATGGCTCCAGATCTGCAACTCATTGCAACTGTATCCCGATTCTCTTTTGCTCGATTATTTTACACTAGTGTGGTACGGTTGTCTTTTCTCCTTAGCCCAGAATGCAGGTGTTGCCTGGCCATTGGGAGTTGGTAATGAAGGGCAGTGTAGGATGCAGCTCCCCAGAGCCGCAGGCACAGCTTGCTGTCCCTCACCAGCCACAGGTGCAGTCCGGCAGCAGCCGGCGCGTTGGAGGGAGGTGTAGGTGGAACTTCAAGCGGGCAGTGCGCAGCTACTCACATTGGTGCTGACAGTACATCAAACTCAAGTGTACAACTTTTGTGAAAGTTACCATTTGATTTAAGCTGTTACAGAGCAATACATCATGCCAGCAGTCCCTCTCCTCCACCTGTGTATTGCCCAACTAAGGCCCCTTTCTTTGGCCTATTATTAATTTAAGCTTATTTCACAAATTTTGGCCATAACTGTTTCTTTGTCATTCACTTATCATAGCTAATAAAACAGATATACCACATTAGTTTGGTGAGTTCCTTATTTAAAATCTGCTGGCAAGTTAGAAGTGAAATGCTACCTGTTCATCCATTTATTAGCCAGCTATTTTTGTTTCTTCCTGCACACTTCACGGTGCTTCTGTTATAATCTTGGGAGCTGTCTCATCAATCCCTGTGTCCCATCCTGTGCTCCACAGGCCTCCTAAGGCAGCTGAGCTGGAGCCAGCTCTCTGGGCTCGCTCCATAGCACAAGCAAGGGAACTCCAACAGCCCTGAGCACCAGTTCGTGTCTAGACTTGAAATCTAATTTCTGCTCTGTCTTGGTTTTGGCTAAGATAGAGTTAATTTTCTTCTCAGCAGCTGATTTAGTGCTGTGTTTTGGATTTAGAATGAGAAGAATGCTTTCCTGGAGATGGCTGAACACCTGCATGCCGATGAGAAGTAGTGAATGAATTCCTTGTTTTGCTTCACTCGCGTGTGCAGCTTTTGCTTTACCTACTAGACTGCCTTTATCTCAACCCACGAGTTTTCTCTCTTATACTCTTCCGATTCTCTTTGCATCTGACTGGCGGGGTGGGGGGGATGAGTGAGTGGCTGCGTGGTGCTTAGTTGTCAGCTGGGGTTAAACCACGACATGCTCACAAAGCACACATGTAAAGGTTTAGTTGGTTGTCGGGTTCTGAGGTGTTTAAATCAACAATTTTGGCTATGGCAGAAGGCAAGGGGAAAGACTGATTAGTTTATTTTTAATTTTGCAGCCTACCAGATAAATGGAAGAAACAGGCATCAACTGTACATCCAGACTGTCATAAAATTCAAACATGTTTGGATTAAACCTTTGAAATGGGTTGATCAATTCTTGTTATGGTTTCACAAGCTAGGGCCAGGTAAGGAAATACAAAAGCTTCTGCTTCCACTCAGTCTTTTGTGTAACAAGAGCATCCACCTGTTGCTCCTGTTAGTTACATTTTATTTTTATTTACAGTTTCCTCCAGTTACTGTTTATTTTATTAGTTCTTTATGGTTTTGCCATTTTTTTGCTTTGATGACATTTTGATTTGTTTCAAACTGCCCTTTATTTCCCAAGCATGTTGATTTATGGTCATTTCTTCTATTTCTTTTACGCTTTAAATAATCTGTTTGGTTTATTTCCCTTATTTGCATAGCACTTATTTTTCATGACCTTTTTGTTGCTGCAGCTGCTGCTGCTTCTTCTGGACCGCTGGTGTTTTTCTCCTACTTATCAGCCAGGAAACACAGAGTGAAAGTAAACCAAATCCCTGTGAAGACAAGCATCCAAACAGAAAATCTTTCCTGATATTTATTTATTTTTATCATTATGGAATGTTCTAAAGGCGTTGGGATTTCTCAAAGAGTAGAATCTAAAATTATTTCTTTCTTTTTAAAGAAACATACTACATTAACTCTGTATGTTCCTATCTAAAGATCACATCTAAGCAACTTCGTTTAGGCTGGCTTAACAGTTTAGCAGCTCTTCCAGGAGCAAAGGCATTTGTAATGGGGTTAACATGAAGAAAATTCTAAATCAGGGGTGTCAAACTCATTTTGACCGGGGCCCGTATCAGCCTCGTGGTTGCCTTCAGTAGGAGTAGTTACATTTACACAGCCCTAAAATTACATTCAGCCCTTTGAAGGCAACCGCGAGGCTGTTGTGGCCCCCACCCCGGTCAAAATGAGTTTGACGTCCCTGTTCTAAATTGTAGACGTCTGTCTACAAATCTTAGTAGAGTCCTCACAGTGAGTGTAAAATACTGTATGGACATTTAAAAATGAATAATACACTTGCAGTCAGTGAAATGTTTCATAGGAAATGTCTACAGAACATTTATGCTTAATTATGGCTAATGAGTGTGTGCTACCTGACAGGTGTGTTTGCCTATAGCATACACATGGGGGTTTTTTTGTATATGTGTGTGCCTGCATATAGGCTATGTTTATATATCTATTTTTTTATACATGTGCATACTTACATATTTATATAAAAAGTATACTTTTGTCACCTAGTATATCATTATCATATCGGCATTGTTCTAGTTACCTAATATGAGCCTCTATATGTAGGGCCTGTGTTTATTACACGTTGTGGTATTTAATTGAAGGTATTAACACTAGACATGTTTGTAATCCCTCATTTTGGACTTAGTTTACTTTTATTCTGCAGCAGCTGATGCTACTTCAGAGTTTTCTTAGTGAAATTATTGATATCAGAATTATTCCTGAAATTGATTCTGTCCTTCACAGTGGAAAAAAACCCTCCCTCCTTAAAGCTGTTGTTACTATTCTTTTAACAAAAACAACAAAAATCTCAACATTATATTCCATTTGGTTCCTCATTTTATGGTGCTGTGTCACGAATCGACATTTTGCCAGGAAAACAGGAGTATATACCAAATCATCATCTTTTGTTTGAAAGCTGGGTGGTTTGCAATGACCCGTTGAATGAAGCCTGCATTAACAACAAGCTGCTTGGATTCTCTCCCTTCCCCATTAAAAAGTTTCTTATTGTGCCTTCTAGCATTGGTGTTTGCACCATGTTTATGTGTGAAATATAAAATGTATATATTTACACACACACATACCTATAACAAGGCAAAACCAGAACAGCCTCTGTCTTGGCCTGTTTGCACATTATGCACATTCTAGCGAATGAAATTTGAATGCTCTTCAAAGAGAAAGTGTGTGAGTTAGCCCAAGGGCAGAAAAAAGTCATGTGCAATGGGTTACATGATTTTACATAACTCTTAGTGAAAAAAGAAGCACCTCATGTCAATGCAGGAAATATTTTAAAATACGTATGGTATAAATTGAATGTTTTCCTCTCTGCTTCATGCATGTACCTCAGTACGGTATATTATTGTTTTCACCATGATTAATGCAATCTTTTTCTCGGCTTCCCTAACATAATCCATCACCGAAAGAAAGAGAAGAGATAACATTTTTTGTAGCCTTTCTTAGCTTTACTGCTTTCTTCATTTCCAGGGTTGGCATGGGAAGACTTTGAGGGGTCTGGAGATAGGTTACTCTAAGGCCTTTTTTAGTTCCATGTGGCCATCAAGATAGTCTGGGCCAACTAAAGTAATGTTTTGGAGAGGACTCTCTGGCTTACAGAGGGCGCCTCACTGCTGTCAGAGCTTCCTACCCATAGTTGGTCCCACACCACAGCTGACAAGTCCTTGCCATTGGACTTATGAGGGGCCTAAGAAGAGGGCAAAGGGATTACACCTTGACAAGGGTGGGCAGGAAAGGGCTGTGGTCCCTGGTGGTGTGGACATGGTAGCACATTTTTAAGCTGATATACAGCAAAGGAACTCAGGCATCTGCCTCTTTCTTGGCTCCCCTTCTTCTCTGGTCACAGGAGAAAAGCTAGCAGTGATAGTGATACGGCTTCAAGGTATATGGGAGGAGTTAGGATCTAACAGTGAGTTATGCCAGAGCTGTTTATTCTGCAGAAGTGCAGGGACCTCTTTTAGTGTCCGCTAACATATGCATAGAGTGGATCATATACTTTTCAAAATATTTTTTTTTCTATCTTTAGTATGATAAAAAAGCCTGAGTCAAATTTCATAATTCTCCTCCTCTGGAGAGAATAAATGGTGGAGGAACTCAGACGAGGTACATGTTGGTTACAGGCAGTGGGAGCAGTAAATGAACCTCTTTACAGAATAATATCTCTGGGTTTGATCTCTGATGTCAGATTATATAAGCTAAACATTAGAGATACACAGGAAAATGTGTTTGAAGCTACTCAAATATTTTAGAATTCGAGGGCAAAATATGTTTCAGGAATATCCATGGCTGCAGTGGTGTTAGATTTCATAGCCTTGTTATAATTTGCCTTATTTCATGGTTGTCTGAACACTAGTAGTTCAGTCTCTTATAGGACTTTATCCAAAAGTCAGAGTTCTGTATCTCTTGACTAGAATGACGTTTACGCCAGGACTTTATCACACTGATCACAGTTTGCTAGAGTCATTTGTACTCCACTGCTTTTGTGTGAGTCCATATTGTTCAACAGTTATGTCTTTCCTACAGCTACTAGTTGATTTTACTGGTATTATAGCTATAATTCCTGCATCTTTAATCCTACTCCCATTTCAAAGCCAGCTGTTGCATTCAGATTCTGCTGCTGTGGCTTCTGGGACCCCAAGCAGGATCCTGGCTGGATCTTACAAGTGCAGCAAGCACTTCCACCTCTTGGTGCCCTGGGGAGACAAAAGCTCTACCCAAGCATTACCAGCTCCTGCCACACAGGAAGAGCTCTGTGGGGTCAAAGAGCCTGCAGATCAGAAGCGCAGAAGCACGGGTTGGGTTGGGCACTCAGGGGAAGTTGGAGACAGGGTGAGCCTTGCATTCGTGTCTCTGTAAAAATTCTGCTATCTTAAATTCTGTTCAGAAAATGGAAAAACAAACCAAACAAAAACCTAACCAAACACACAAACAAAAAACCCAAAAAAACAACAACAACAAAAAAACGGGATGGAAGAAACCAGGTAACATTCCCATGTTTTCATGTTTAGAGTTTACAAGATGACTGTAAATAGACATAACCTCTCCCTGCACTATCCTCCCTGTCTCTCCAGGTCCCATGCTCCTCTCCTGCATGATTTTTTACACTTTCTTCTCCGTTTCATTGTCTTAAAGAGGACGTTGTTACTGAATACCACTGCCTAGCTTCTGGATGTTATTGTTTACATTGGCTTTTTGTTCTTTATTGCCATCTTCCTATAGAAAAGCAGAGTGTTCCTTTTGACTATGATCATTTCCTTTTCCTCTTATTATCCACATTCAATTTATCATATAATTGTGGCTGGGTTTCTGATATCTCCTTACCTTTCAAGAGTCAAAGAGATGGTATATAGTTGATCCTCTCTAAAGCATAGAAATATGAGTGTATACAAGGTCCTTCATTCACTTTGCCTGGGGCATTTATGTGTGTTGATGGAGCGGTCTGAAGGCTTGTTCAGACTTTATCAATCCCTGGTTTTGGAGCAAGCCAAGCAGAGCAATCCATCTTTTAAGAATATTAGTGTAACACGAAAGGGACATCTCAGTGAGAATTGTACTGTTGCCCCATGGCACCTTCCATTTTTGTCCTTTGTAAAGAGAAGAATTGTTTCTTAGCCCCATGCAAGTCAATAGCCTCCTGATGTACACAGTTCGTATTTCCAGAAGAAAAATCTTCCATCCCCATTGAACTAGAAAAAAAAAAAAAAAAATCTGATTTAGGGAGCTGTTCCTATTCTGTCCCAGTAATCTGAATGGCTAAACACTGGAGCTCTAATGCAGGGAACAGAGACTTTTTGCCCTCTCTTACCTACCTCCATTTCACAGAATCGTTACAGTAAGACAATCCCACAACATTAAAGAGAAAAAATGTTATGCAAATCTATGCCTTTTTAAGTTTTGTTGGTTGGGGTTTTTTTTGTTTGTTTTGTTGTTTAGGGGGTTGGTTTGTTTGTTTGTTTTACTATAAATACAAATTTTTCTACACCCAAAGGTCTAGAATTCTTCTTTCAATTTAATAATCTTCCCTAACTTATTGTTTGATTCTTAAGAGAATGGTTGTTTCAGCTTCTTAAGTGAAAGGTCAAAAAAAGCAAGGAATTCAAGTGCAGTCTTCAGTAATAGTAACCATGTCCCAGGAAGAGCAGCCATACTCATAAGATTAAAAAGCAGCAGTTTATTAGATACATAGAATTAAAGCTTTTGTTCACAAGACAGCATTTCAAAAGAAACCCATCTCCTAGCATGTTGGACCTCAAAGATTTTCTTATTTGTGTTTCAGTAAACTGTTAACAGCAGGTTGGACAATTTTAACAAGGATGAGTGCAATTTCAGTTAATCTCTGTGGGGAGTTAATTTGTATAACATTAGGGCACCCATATTGTTTACAATAGTATTTTAATCTCTGACCTTATGATGATGCCAATAATGCAGCCTACTGTTTCTTTCATTAAGAAATGAGGTAAAAGACTGCACATTTTGCAGAGCTCATCACTGACACCAAGATTTCCAGCTTGAAATCCCAACCGGCAGTGCTGTCAGGTGTCACACGAAAAAGGGAGGAGTTTGGAAATGGGTCTCCCTCCAGTTCCTCCCCTGTTCTCTAGGAATTGGTCTTGTTTGGTACCAGCCTTTTTTCCACTTCTTTCAGCCACACACATGCACTCTCACGACACAAACAGGCACATGCACACACTCATACACACTCTCACAGATTAAATGCAGTAACTACTATTTTTGAAGTGTCCAGAAGTGTGCCAGGCCTTTCACTAAATACACAACACGGAGGTTGCTGCATGCACATAGCTCTGATTCTGATCCTAAAATCCTCCTCCAACTCTCCCTAAAAATGAGCTGAAAGACTTTTTTTGATAGCACCAGTGTGGATCAGGCCTAATTACCTAATGGATGAACTCATGGCTTTTTATGCTTCTCTCGGGCTGGCTACTTAAAAAAGATAAACACTCCTACTGCAACACAATTATGCCTTCCAAACTAGAGCTTCCAAACTGAGAGTATGTCCTGCATGTGGAAAAAGCCCTTTTACAAAGCTCAGACTGTATTCGCTGCTCTCCTTTGCTCTTCTTTTTTTTATTTTTTCAGAATAGTAAGTGCTTCAGAATACCAGTAAAGCTACCATATAGCTAACTGAACTCCTATACCATTAAGCAAATTAATTTTACATATAAATTATTTAAATTTCATCTGTGATTTGTTCTACATATGAGCAATGATTTCACTATAGAATAAGTCTTTTCTTTTTTAGAGAATTGCAGCATGATAAATAAATGAATAAAGACTTATCGCAGTGTATTTCAGCACATATGCTGGGAAACATTCTTAGCAGAAAACTTCAAAAATCACATTATTCCCTGTGGTCTCCCTAGTCTGCATTAAAAATAACTAAAGACTGGAGTCATAATTTTTTTTCTAAAACATGAAATGCATTTTATGCAACAATGCCTCAGATGAGACACAAACTCAACAGAGCTTACAAATATTCGACATTAGCTCTTTTCATAGCCTTGCTTCAGCTAAGAGGCCTTATTGGTGACTGCAAATGCATTGATATTTTGTAAACCTAGTTTTTAGATTAAAATTCATGAAAGATATATCACTTGCATAAATAAATCAAGGCTGCAAAAAATAAAGTTTAAACATCCATACACTACTTCCATCATTTAGCTAAAATGATACACAGCATGACTACAATATTTGCTGTAATACAGTAATTGAGAATAAAATTTACCCTGCTGTATTGCTGAACAAGGTGTAAGTATGGACTTAATAGCATATTAAACATTCATTTGCCTGTAGTTTTAGCATTACTGAGCACCCACAAATCCTGCTGGATAGTGAGGTGAAATATCTATTACAGTGAAAATCAGGCTCTTATCTCACAGCTAGCTGACAGTGCCTGTTCCCACTGTAGCAGATAAGCCAGGCCAGGCCATATGGGGAAGATGCTACAAGTCAGTTACTCTGATTTATGCTAGAATATAACATTAATGACAGAAATCATCATACTGAACTTGGTGGTCCTTCAACACGCATGGGGATTTAAGGATTAACTCAGCCTGTCTGGAACAGTTTTGTCATGCAGTGCTATTTGATCAATACTGAAATTTGTGGGGGGAAAACTTACTGATTTCCTCAACATTTTCACTGAAAAATGTGCCTGACATCTCTGGTTGGCTTTCTGCTGTGGGGCAGGGGAGGAGGAAAGAAAGAAATGAAGTGTTCCATCCCACTAGCATCATGCTTCAGATTTAAGGAGCATCAGAATCTTCCCTCAAAATGGCAAAAAGATTTTGTGCTCTTCTGTAATCAGTTATAGTATCTTATATTGCATTCAGTAGTAGGCCCTGTCTTACGTCTTCATTACTGAAAACAACTCATACTGATAAAAGTGAGATAACATTTATTTCTGAGCATCACCACTGATCATGCCCACTGAAAAGTACACTTCATTTTTGCCAGTGTGTGCCCCTTCCTACCTTTGTTTGGGAGTATATATGTGTTTACAGAGGATTAGGACCCACTCAGTTTTCTGTGCAAAGGCAAGTGACTGCCATGTACAGCTGTATGAAGAATTCACTTCAAATAGCTTTTGATGGTTGCTGCTCATTTTTTTGCATTCAGAACAAAATTATTATTAGGCTGCAGATCCTTGTTTAAGACATCCAGTCCAGAAAGAAACAGATAAAACAGCCAACACACAACGGACTGGCTAGGCTAATTTATGTATGTTCAGGAAAAAAATCACTTTTAAGCCCTCACTGTGCTAGCCACATTCATGGCAACAAGTCCACTTTGCAGCTTATCTTAATTAATATCAAGAGAGCAAGTAGTGATAGTAAAGAGCCACACAGGAAGTAAGTAAAATTTAAAACCAAAATATGTAGATTTCTTATTATTTTTGTTATTAGCCTCGTAAGTCTGCTGAAGTGTTTCATTGTTTGAAAACAATAACGAACAAGAAAAAAATAGGTTTTGCCTTTGCACATGAATAAATAGTCATAAGCATATTTTTGTCTCTTATTCATGCAAGGTGTGATGCCACTAACTTGTGTAGTTGATAACCTTGTATGACCCAGCGGGTCATCACCTCCCAGAATGACTGCCTGACTATCTTTCTTCTTCCTCCTGTATGCCAGGGCTTTTCTGATTCCTTCTCCAGTAGGGCTGCCTTGTTCGAAAAAACAGACTGTACGCTGTAACCTATTCCTTGCATGGCTGCTTACCAAAGTGTTGGGAGAGGATTGTTTTACGGTGGCGACTTGGGGTGGGAGTGAGGTGCTAGGGAGTTTTGTTTCAGGGGTTTTACTTCTGCTTTTCTAATAAGGACCTAATCTGCAGTAATTTGTAAAACAAAAAAAAAAAAAGAAAATCTGTTGAAACTTCAAAATTACAAACAGAGGTTAGTGGACAGGAAGAAAACCATTTTCACGCAATTCAAAGCCACCCTGCAAGGACTGCTTGCTCTAGGCAGGCAGCCGAATACATGCTTTTATATCAGCAGAACCATTCCGTAGTGGAAGTACTCGCTCTGTAGTAGGTCTGTGAAATAACCGAAAGGTTTTGAGATTTTTCTTCTACACAAACATGCCACATTGCTTCTGTAAACTTGCCTACAAGCAGTAGACTGGTAGTTTTTAAGCAATTTTTATTTTCTGAAAGAAAAAAACAGGATTTTTTTTTTTTAACTGAAAATTAACATGTCAGGGATGGAGTTCTCACCCTTAAACAGACGGAAATTTGACAGAGAGTGGTAGAATTATAATTCCATGTTTATTTTAAGTTGTACTTTTGGTAGCTGTCGGATGCCTGACAGTGTTTCTTGATTCCCATAGCCTGAGCTAATTTTTTGACCATTGTCCTACTACTGCATAGGAGAGGTGTGAACTTTTCAGGCAAGTCACTCTGTGACTGCCCTTCAAATCCAAAACCAATAGAGAAGAGCCGCAGGAAGAACATTGTATGCTATCTAGCAGTTGCAGTGCCCTCCATCAGGAAGCCAAAAGGATCCATTCAAAGGTTTTAAATGAGTTTGTGTCTATTAATTGGGCTGGGGGTTCGTCATTGTCCCCGTTTGTTCACAGGCATCAGAACAGTCACTAAAGTCTTTATTTGGTTATTGCATCAGAGAGAGGAACCAAATTCTTCCCTGATGCTGTACAAATTACAGCTGCATCGCTATTGGCACATCAGTAATGGCACTGGTTAATTTTGACTGAGATTATTAGTTTTCAGGTGAATATCTGTCCAGAATTGTGGTGACTGATGAGCAAACAAAAGATCTGGAAGAAAATACGCTTTTCGGTTACTTCAAATTAAGGCGCAATTTAAATGGGCAACCTAGGAAAGAAAGACTTCAGAAACAATTGAGCAACTGGTAGCTGAAAGAACTGCCTCAGTCATCAGCATCGTAGTTATACTTATTAAAGCAGAACTCAAAAGTAGTGTAATTATACACATGTACAAAATTAATAAATTAGTCAAAATATTCATAATACAGTTCCTGACCCATAAAAAGACCTTTCCAACCATCAGCTCTAGTGGCTATCTTACTTTTTTTTTACATATATATATATATACATAAAAGACTGCAATGATGATAGATTTCTGTGCATGGTCCCATGAGCTGTCTGCCTATGAACTATATCACAGAAAGTGATAGATGAGTATATTCAAAGCACTGAGAATAGAAAGTTACCCTCTTTTATAGTGAAGCTATCCAAGAATCTCATTTTCTTTTAGTATGTGTTTCTCAGAAGAGGATTCTGTAGGAGAAGAGGAAAAAAAAAATTTTAAAAAGGCAAACAAGACATGAGCATTCTCCAAACTAATATTTCCAAGTCTGAAAAGTGAACATGAATGAACAGCTGTGATGTGTGCAAGACAGCAGGGCATTTGCCTGGTACTAATGAACACCATTGCCAATCCACTGATTTCCTGTCCTGAATATAGCCATTGAGAAGCTAATACATTAATGGCAGACTACTAATATAAATTAAAAACTAAAGACAAACACCTTTCAGTCTGCCTTTCCTTCTGTCACTCATTTTGTACTGCATGAATGAGCTATTACCTTCTTGTTTCCCTGAGATGTTGGTTCACTAGGGTAGAGTGAGCAGACTCAATTTCACTGAAAGTAATGGAGTGAGATTATCCAGAATTATTTCCAGTGGGCTGAGTTTGTTACATTCCTTCTGTTGTGAGAATATAAGTAAACAACTAAACACCTTTACTGAAAGCTGTGAATCTTCATAGTCATCACCTCTTCCTATTTCCTTGATTAGTCCAACATTTTGGGTTTAGCCATGCTCAATTAACTCTTCCAGGAATTGGTCCAGTCAGAAACAGTTGATTTAAGTGAGATAAACTGGGCATCTGTTTGGAAAAAGTGATTATCCAAAATATGCTTTAATCATGAGAAAATGAACTGTGCTGTCTCCATATTTAAAAACATATGCCTCTAAATAGATTAACTTCCTTTGAAAGCTTAAGAAATAGAAAATACTAATGTTGAAACTGACACAAGGAGGTGCTAAGTCAAAATTCAGTAACTAATGTGTTAACGTTTTAATGTACTGGAACTTGAACTTGGTACTAGCACCTTCATCAAACCACTATATAAACTGTATTGAATTAGAGCGATTAAAACTAGCAATAAAACCAACCACTGCAGAAGTCATTGAAATATGTGGGGTGCTTGCGTGTGTTTGTACTGGTGATAATAAAAATACTGTCATATTTAGTCACTCTTTTGCTTTAGGAAAGAAATAAAATCAGCTGACAACACTCCCATCTTTTGTTTCAATTACTAAAGATTTTTTTCTTTAAAAATAGATATAAAATTGGAGACATGGTTAATAATTAAGAGGTAATGTTCATGGCATTGGAGAATACAAAGCAATAAATATCTTTTGTGGGTGATTAAACACTGAATTGAAGTTGAAGCAGTTGATAACTTCAGAAGCTGTTTATTGCAAGTGAACACCAATGCTGCAGATATTATTGCTATGATGCTGGAATATGAATAAAGATGATAACAGTGAAAAAGAAATAATAGTTTATTTTGGAATTTTTTTTTCCTAATCTCAACAGTATTTGAAAATGTTCTGCTATTACTCTCTAGGTCAATGAGCCCTTAGCTAAATAATCTGCAGCTAACAGCAGAGCTAAAATTTCGTATTTTCAAATGACTAGCCTCCAAGGACACATGCACAGTTTAAGAGCAGGGGCATATATGGGTGCAGTGAGTAGCTCTTGAGTTTCCACATGTAGCCTCTCAGTTACTGGTTTCCCTGCAGTTCAGCTTTGGACAGTAATGAAGTCATGGGCTGACTCTATGCTCCAAACGAAACCAGCAATGGAAAGCCATGTTGTAAATTTAACTGTTTACAGCATGTAAAAACACCTGTTGCCAGATGTAAAAATGTGTTTTCTTTTTCGGAATGGTCAAATAACGGTATCATAAAATATGTCCTCATATAATCATATCTTAATATACCTATTAGAAATAGACAGGCCTCAACTGAACCTCATATACGATCCAGAGTACTCATTTGTAAATAATAAAGGAAAAATTGCCAATAATCTGTGTTAAAATGCAAACAGTTCTGCTAATTCAAGTAGCACAGATGCAGCCTGTGCCAATTTAGAAACTGCATAAAGCCAAAAGGCTTCTAGAATCAATCCAATTTGTTCTGAAGTCATGGAAATGTTGGCTTTAGATGTAGCATAGCAGTGTACAGTTTGCAAAAGAAAATAGGGACTAACCAATCTATCAGGAACAGACATGCAAAATGGTCCTTAATGCTCCTCATGCAATCCAGATTCAGAAGAGCTAAGAGAAAAAAAAAATAAAGGATGTAATAATAGATGTGCAGTAAACCAAATAAAGTAATTTCAAAATGACTAAAGAGCAACAGTAAACGAAAAATGCCTTTGGGTACACCATCTGTTTATTCATTCCATATTATACCTTTTCATCACAATTACCTAAAGTGGTATATTTGTGTTTCTATAATGTATGGAATTCATTACATAGTTTTGCAATGAAATTATCACACTGTGGCTGGGACATCTGCACGCTGTCATATATCATTCTATTCATTTCTAGTTAATTTAATCCTAATATCTGCCTACATGACAAGACAGATGTTCAGCTATACTGTATCTTCCATAGTTTTCTGCCTTGAAGAAACTTTAAGTCACTGAAAGAACTGACATCTTTCAAACAGACATCTTATGGGTTTGGGAAGTATGCGTGTGCAGATGTGTGTATATCTATGTTTGTGTTTATATGCCATATTCCTTTTTTAAGAAATGTGGTTTACAAACAAAAATATTTTACAGCAACTTTAAAATATAAACATTTTCTCATTTCATACACGTTTCTTTTCAAAATGTGCTTTACTAATATTTTGGTATATTTATTTAATAATATTCAGAAATACAGGGTGTTTCTGTTAAATTAACTTTTAACTCTCTTGCCTTGAATGGGACAGATATTTTTATGTCATTGCTGATTAGAAGTTGTGGGCCAGCCTTCCTTTTGCCTTTTGAGCCTTGGCCCTCAAAATATCCAATGGTAATCAGGCTTTATGGCCAATAGTGCTGTACTTCGTATCAGACATGAATGTGCTAACCAGAAGCACGTTACATTCTACGTGCATTAAAGTTGTTTGTTAACAGCATCACTTGTATGAATCTATGCCATGGTCACTTATAGAATGTACAGAAACTTTTAGCACATCCACATGACATAAGGTATATTGACCACAAATGTAAAGCACTTGCTTTTCATCACTCTTGTCACAGTCCTCTTCAAGGAAAGCTTTCAAGGCTGTCAAAGAGCTTTGCTATGCTTTCCACTTATGGCACAGAATCTTCAGACCAGGTTTTCAGAAGGACTTAGACAGACTTTGGTACCTATTCACCAGTCGGCTCGCCATTTGCCACTCCTTATCCCAGTCTTTACATGGACAGAGTAAATTCCTTTAAGCAGCACAGCACATAACAGCGTTTCCTCATTTTGATCTGAAATCATGCTTGTGACTTTACAGTTTAAGGCTCTACAACTGTGCCAGCCAAAGCCCTGTAAGTACACCCGAGCAATGCTGCATAACCAGTAGTGGTACTGGACTGCTTCATTTTTCAACCAGCCATTGCTTGGGGGTAAATAAAACTTATTTTACCTGTCCGGCCTGCAAAATACATATGAATCTTTTAAAATTAAATGGCTGTCACAGTAAAATAGTGCTGCCATTGTGTAAACACAGAAGTGACATTTTTAGAATTTAGTAAAAGCCACTGTACAACTCAAAGCAATTACACTGCTCAGTGTAGTTCAACACAGTTGGGCACTATTTGCTCCCATGAAAGCACAGGACCGGGACACCAGGTGTTTGTCTGGTCAGTATGACACACTGTCTGCTTAGAGTGTTCCAAAAACCTCCCTGATACCCGATTATGCTGTTCAGTAAGTAAATATTGTACGTGTCATCTGGTGGCATTTTGCTATGCTATGAATGATACAGGCTAGTAGCAGTGGTTGGAGGCTCACAAATTGGGTAAAAGGTGCAAAAATTATGACAAAATGCAGAAAAACCAGCAAACACTCTCTACTTCAGAGGTTACTTTCATGTTAACTATATTCCAAGACCTTTGAAGAATATAGAAGTTTAAATTCTGTCCCTGTAAGCTGCCAGATAAGCCACAAGCAAATTATACCCAGCTGTTGTGTTGGATAACAGCAATAGATTGCGTAATGGACACAGATAAAAACAAACATGAATTGATTGAGAGTATTAATTATCTAAAAATGGCAACTGCTTTTCAAGTTGTTTGGCTGATGATGCAGAGGGTGAAAGAGTTCAGTTAGCTTATGTGCACCTCTGGCATTGAAGGGGATTCTAGGGAAAAGCAGCTCCAAAATGGCTTCTAGCCCTCTGAATGGCTTTCTTCAGTGTTTTCACACTTTAGGACCATGATATTCCTGTTTAAATACAAACATTTTTTGTGTTGTAGCCACTTCGAAGCAGGAGTAGGCTAAACAGGGATATCAGACCAGGGACTGGCTAACATTTGTTACCATTCGTTTGCATATTCAAATGGAACGTTTCCTTCTTCTGTATAAATCAGTAGGTGCTACTTTTCCTCAAGGCTACAATCTTCAAAAAAACAAAAATCATTGCTAACCGTATATGTCGGTGGTGTTGTAACATCTTTTTCAAAGCTTCATAAAGATAGATAAAAACAACTAAACAGCTGATGAGGTGTTTCAAACTAACAATTACGCAAAGAACACCAGTACCTCTGGACTGCTCATTAATTATCATGAGTCTCTCTGCAAATAATACAGAGTATGACATTTGCTAACAGTTCTCAGTTATGTCTGTCTATTTCCAAAAAAATAAGTGTAGTATGTGCTGGCAAATATCTGATGTTCTGACTCTGTGGCATAAGGCCTTCAGGTTTTCCGTAGTGACCACTACAGGCAAGATGGCAACAATACAGTTTCAGTAACTTTTAGTGAAACTTCACTGTCACCAAAAATCTCAGCAGTCACCAACAACAAATTCTTAAAAAAAAACACAGCCTTTTTCCCACTAAGGAAGTGCAAGGAGATGATTATCAGGAATTAAGCCAAATTCCAGCACAGAACGGCTGAGTGTTGGTAGGCTGCCTAATACATCTGAGAGGTTTAGATTTCTAATATGGAATGGATTAACATTGGCAGTGGGACTAACACCCTTGTGAGATATGAAACAGTGGCATAAACACTGGACCTTTTTGGAATTATAAGGTTATTTGTTCACTTAGATACATTTGCATAGGGTGTTCTTTAAAAAAAAAGATTAAAAAGAAAAATAAATAAAAAACCAAAGCAAACAAACAAAAAAACTCAACCAAAAAAACCCCCACAAAACAAACAACCAACCAAAAAAACCCCCAAACAAACAAAACCACAAAAAAACCCCACCAAAAACACTTGAAGAAATGAGAATTCCTGTTTAAGGCTGTTGGTTAGCATTTCCAGAATGGACACAGCTGCCTCCCTTGGGGACAGTTTGGTCTGTTTCATGCCAACATGTAACAAGGTTGCTCAGTCAAAAACATATGTACTTGACTGAAAGGTGAGATACAACTGAAGTGAACAAAAAGTTTATCAAATCAAAATATCAAGTAGGATATTAAATTACTAAGAAAGTGAATTTACAAAAACTTTAGACAAAATCAGGTAGCACTAAATATCATGCAGGGAGACTTCAGAAAAATAAGCATTTGAGTTTTTTAGATTGGATGACAACTTGCAATCATAAATACTGAATAACACTAATGATTTTTTTCTTCCACTACCTCAAGAAATTTTAAGCATTATATTGGATGTGGATATTTTGCAAGAATGGTTCATTTATCTTGCTGCACTCTTTGTGTGGGTGATGGTAGTACTTGTCTGCTAAAATAAGAAAAGACATGATTGTTACTGCGGATTTGGGGTCTGGTGGTTGAGCAGCTGCTGTTTAATCAGAGCCCAGGAGCCTTTGTAAATATGCTATAGAAGTGTGCATTCAGTAAAAGATGTCACTTGTCTTTATTCAAGTCACTCTGGTGACAGTGCAGGCATTTGTGATCAGTGATGGCCGCAATGACAATATTTTGAGAAAGTTTTAAAAGTTGGTGAAATTTTCTGAGTAAGAAGATTTGTAGGTAATCTTTTTGTAAGGCACAAAAATCTTTTATGTTTCAATAAAAACAACTTGAGCTTAGATCACTGCTTCTCCTCCTCTACTTCTGTCTTTGTTCTTGTTTTAGAAAGGGTTTGAATTGCATTTGCAGTTGCAAGTTTTTGCTTCTTTAATGAAGAGCAAGAAAGGAATGAAAGATCATGTTTTGCAGAGTTGACAAGTCTTTTCTTTTTTGCAAAGAACTTTAAAACATTATTGTGGTTTGCCTTTAATATGTATTATTCCCTCCTACATACATTAAACAATACACACATTGCTTTAGTAAGAAAACTAAAGTCAAAGTTCCAAAATTCAACCCCTAGACCTGAAATCAATCTATTGTACAATCTGAGCAGAACTTTACTGTCATGTCTGCATTGTCTAATGGTGGTCCTCTTATATTCTTCAAGATCCACAGAAGCAAGCTATCAAGGCACAGATTTGCAAAGCTGTTTAGCAGCTTACCACATCAGACAAATACCCACAATCACAAGGGCACCTTCTTCCCACATACGACTTAGTGTCTTTATGGAGACCAAGATAGGTATCAATAAAGAAGACTGTCAGTGCTGAGTATTCTAATACCTCGCTCTTATTTAGCTTCTTAGCAGAAGAAACAGGGACCTGAGGGAGGTTTCTTAGGGCTTAGTCTCATCAGGTTTTACTTAAATACTTTTTAACAGCACATGTTTAGGAACTTTATTGGGCAACAATCTAGTACTAGCTGTGAACCTTAGCTGGCTCTAGGGTAAGCAAACGACCAGACAGGGATTTAGAAGAGTTTTGAAGCTGAAACAGTAAATTAGATACACCTTTTTTTTGCTTGTTTTGTGGAGCTAGCCCTAAATGTCTTTCAATCCCTTCCAAAGAATATTAAAATATACCTGAAATAAACAAAAAACAAAAAAAAACCTTAACAACTTTACTTAAACTTTTACTTTAAACTTACTTTTTAAACTTTACTTAAACTTAACTTTACTTAAACAACTCCTAAAGGCTGGTAAATCAAAATGAATAGGGTCAAATGCATACAAAGGAGGTTTATGGTGTCTCAGTCTGTGCTTATATCAATATAACAGACTAATGAGTTTCACCTGCAAAAAGGTTTTTTTGCAAAGATTACAGCAGGACAAGGCTCTCATTCAGCCTCCTTAATCTCTTCGCTTTTGTTTAAAGCAAGTCACTAGATTAAATAATCCTGGATGAAGATAACCACAGAGATGATTTTTTAACCTATGTCTCTGTACAGGTACACACATAAAAGAGATAAAAAATTTTTATGCTGTTAATTTTTCACCATGTTCACTAGAAAATAATCACAGAAGTAAAGGCATGGAAGAAATTTCCTACTAGTATGTGCAACTGTGATGGCTTGTGTGTAATTCGATGGTGATTTTAAGTGTCTCCCTCTGTATTAAACCCCTATATGCAAGGGTCACTGGACTCTAGTCAGATGCAAGACTCGTAACTTTAAGTAAAGTCAGTTGGAAATGAGTGCCAAATCCTGCAAGAATCTAAACATTCTCCAGAGTAAAATAATAAATAAATCCATGAGCGTTACATCTAACATTGTGAGAAACATTTGTCATGAAACTCATCTGGTTTCAAGCCCTTTTCTGCAAGACACAAGACTTGAATCTGAGACAAGATTCAAGTGAGTTGGTGTTGATGAATGGCTTTGATACATAATATGTGAAGCACATGGTTATATTTCTTTCCTCTCATAGCCAACTACAGTTTTAATAGCAAGGGACTACCTGGAGTGGCTTTGACTTTTTAAAAATTTATAAAGCAAATAGCACAAATAACCTCAGTACCCACTGGGACTGCACAAAGCTATCACAGTATAAATGCATAAAAACGTAGAGTCATGCTAGAAAACTTCTTTTGAGTATTGAGTTTATCAAACCTGGAAAACGCAACACAAATTAATGGATGAGCGTAAACAGTAGAAAAATACCCATATAGACCAAAATTGCATATTATTCTTGACTTAGCATAGGTTGGCTGTTCAGAGGAGTTGTCCTCTGAGTTGGAGATGATACATAGTATCCTGAATGGATGCTCTCTACTAATTCTTTGTGGAAATCCTTGGGTTTTATTCTTTAATAGTCCTGCCCAAGATAGTAAGATACCGCATGTTTTTAAATGCTATTCTAGGCAGTAAATACGTGCAGGACAGGACCCCTATCCGTTCATTTACTACACCTCCAAATCACTTTAGCTACCTCCACAATAGGGATGATTCTGCTGACTGACCAGACAATCTTCTGTCACACATGACTTGCAGGTTTCTGAGCCAGTGGGTAGTTCTAAAAAGTGGTCTGAAATAAATTGAAGCTTCATCCTGGCAACAGTACTTTTTTTTCTTGTTAGTTTTTATACATTTCAGTCATTAGGGAACTCTGAATGCATCAGTTTGTTGCCTCAATAGCATGAGGTAGTTGCTAAATTTATTTGGTTTATACTTAGTGATTAATGGAGACTGATTCTCTTTTCCTGCCCTTTGAGGGAGCTCATGGTGTTATGGGGGAGATGTCAGCAATAATTAAGAAATATCCTGGTACAAATCCCCAAAGATACATATTTTTTGTAAATAATTCCCCAGGGAAAAACTTTTAAAATGATGCACTTGTTCTGAAAATGCTTCAGGCCTTCTCTAAATAGATTCTGTTGCTGGGGTTTTTTTTAAGAGTGTGTGACTTGAGGTGCAGATTTTGCTTGTAACTCATAAAATCACAACACAGTCATGTGAGAGGAAACACAGGAATAACATGCAGTGACCTTCAATGCCTCACAAGGATTTATTGTTCAGACAATAACCCAGCTTCTTGTTTTATTCAATTGTAATACAATAAGCATAACAGTTTTTTAGGCCACAACCAGAAATATATTTTATTGGCTTCACACTTACTACAATTTTCTTATGTAGGCTTTCACCCCATTTGGACTCCATGGATCAAATTTTTTTTCTCTTTAGAGGTTAGTCTTTTAGTGTGTAACATATTTCAAAATGGTTTTATACTGCACAATGCCTTAAGCCTTTTGCTGGGTGTGCTTTACACTTCAATTTTCCTATCAACTGCATGGAATAATCATATCACTTAGCAGGATATCACGTACAGATGCAGTCTTTATAACAGTAACCTGTGCAGATGCTTCCACTTTTTGATTGTAACGAGTTTTGCCTAATTTCAAACAACCGAACATTGGATATTAAAAACGTTGATTCAAACTGAAACAACCTACCCTGTTCCACCTTCTACTCAGTAGCCAGTGAAAGGAAAATTAGAAAAGGAAGACAAATGGAGCACATATAAATCAAGGTGAAAACAGAACAGAAAAAATGAGAAGAGAGTAAAAGTTAGAAAAGAAAACTTTGAATAAAGACAATAATTCAGTAAACCTGTAAGTATGAATTGACACTACCTTTTTGCCTGCCAGTCTTTTGTTCTGCATGGTGAAAATAACCATAGAGTATATATGGTCTGTCTTTAGATACAAAGTTGTTTAAAACCCTCAATACCTTAGCAGTTTAGAAACTCAGACACCAAGAAATATCCCCATAATCCATCACAGCAGATGTGACATCTACTTTTCATATGGTCCACTGCCTTGTTGAACAAATGCTACACGTACCCAAAAGTAAGTTCCAACATGGAAAAGCTCACAGTTCTGCCACTATTGCGTTACAGTCCAGTAATGCAGAGTAAGCAATGTGCTTCTGTAGATGTTTAGGTGAAGATTTTTCAGTTAAGACTACTTTGAACACTGGCAACATGCTGTGTGGATTCCAGAGCAGTTTAGAAGCATCAGTTTAACTCATACCACCATATTACCAGGTGAAGTAATAACGATTGAGTGATTCATTCCATTATTACCTAAAAAAATCTATGGCTAAGTTGGAATCGGATTCCATATTTTCTAAATGTGAAGATGTAATTTGTCAAACCATATTTCTTACCTTGAAAGGCTATAATTCAATTAATGTACTTCTAATAATGTATTAAAACTTTGTACTTTCTCTGCACATCACAGCAAGTAAAATAAAATAATCCATACTAGTTATTTAAAAAGCTGTTTATGGCACTTGTATTTATAATGCATCTCAAAGCAAAATGTGCAAGGCAGAGGTCAAAAGAAACAGAATCTTGAACAAAACTTGTCCTTCAGGCAATGAAGGTCAGGCAACATAATGGAGTAGTCACACCAAACCTCCTCAGGGAGATGCATTTGACACACCACATTTTGGTGCTATTTTCTGGTCCGTCATGGAATTGTACAAAGCACTGAGTATGGTTAAGAGGCTGCCTTTTGCCTAGCTTTCAAAAGGGAGATAAAAGATGTAATCACAAACATGATTATATTTTACATGCAGTGTCCTTCTGATTAATACTCCACTATCCACAAACAGCAAGAGCTCAAACAGCTGAGCAAGTCCAGGATCCAAGAGTCCACTTTGCCCTTACCCCATTAAAACTAATTATATTTTAAAATAATCTTCTGCCCTCATGAGATATTGTGTGCTATTGGAAAATAACTAAATATGTAATCTGGAACACTGCTATCACAGGGAAGAGACTGTGAAATATTAGAGATCAGCACGTATCAGTAGCATCATATAGATGTACCAATAAGTGAGTCTCATTCCAGTCCTCTCATTCTATTTCTTCCACATGGATAAAGCAAGAAGGATTAGGCATAAGAGAAATTGCTCTTTAGAAAGCAGCTGATGTTTTGTTTCTTTAGAAACTTGGACTTCTATAGGACAAAAGTTGATGAGTTAAGAAGAGAACATTCTCCTCCCAAAGGCACAGCAATAGCTCAGAGCCTTGTAGATGTGGCAGCATCCTTGACTGCTACATCCGTTCTTCTATCAACACCCATGCCCGTCATCCACACAGTTGTTGACTGCTTTGATCTATCTTCTCTCTGATCACAAATATTTTCTTAAATGTTCAACAGAGGGTAAACTACATCAAGCAGCCCACGGATGTCCAGGAGGAGGAAATCACATCTCGGATTTCCCACATCTTGCCTGATACATGCCCTACCTTCTTTATAATTTTTTTTCCCATTTTCAGGGCCTTTAGTTTGAACAAGGATCTCTGAAGTTAGGTCCATCCTGTCTTCCTCTCATCTGTACCTTCTTGTGTAGGTACAGATTCACTTGTTCTGCAAAACCCTTTAGAAAGTCAAAGCAAAGCAGCTTTAGCACACTTCATAAGAGCAGTGATTCGGGAATATGGCTCAAGTTTTCTCTCCCTTTATCTTCCCACAATCTTCCATTCTCATTTCCAAGCATTATTACAGTTATGATTCAGTAAAACTCAAATTAAGCTGATGTTTTAGAAAGCTGGGCTGGAATGTTAGCATGTGTTTAAAGCTGAGCATGAGCATCTGACTAAATAGTCATGACTTATAATCAATGCTCAGAAATTGATAGTAATCAGAAATGGATACCAAGCAATCAGGGGCTTATGTAGCCTGTTGAAATGGGGCTCGTATTACATGTCAGCAGTTGTCTTCTGTAGCTTATGTGAAAAGTGACCCCTTTACTAGATTAGATAACAAAGCCAGTGTACAGAATACGATGATAGAAATCCTTTGGTCACATTAATTATTATAATTATTTTTTAAAATTACCAAAAGTATCTTACCTTTACATTTAAAAAATAGTGTAATGATAAATACCTTACAAAGAAAAAAGGACATTTTAAAATTAAAAAATAAACATAAAGATTCAAAAAAGATTATTATAAAATTAGAACTGTGCTCTAAACCTTGGTCTGGAGTCATATATATATATTTTTTTTAATTTTCTGAAGTCTAGGTGTTTTGTTTTGTTTCAGTTCATTGAGAAACTGAGACATGAAAATGGCATTTTTATCCAGTAACTCATACATTTAGATTTCTGAGTTTAGGTTTTGGAAAAAATGCACTCAGTTGTTTTCTTATTACAATATGGCTGGTTTTGTTCACCGGTCCATGTTTTTCTTGGAATGTGGTAATGTGGAATGTTTTAAATTAGGGGTTTTACTTCTTACTATCCAGTGTCTACTAAATAAGTCCATCATCTAATTCTAAAATTGTGAAGCAGCAAACATACACTTGTAGCCAGTAATACATATATTTTTACTCCAGAGAAATGCTCTTCTCTTCTAAATTTACTGCAGAAAGTTTCAGAGACAAAAGAAAGCCTATTTGCCAAACCTAGCTTTCCTTCTTTATAATAATACTTTAGGTCTCTTCAGATATCCTAACTAAATATTGCAAACTGCTGAGAAGTTTCCATCAAAACTATACTCAATAATAATTGCTAAGCTTCAGCTGACATAAGAATATTTTGCATACAATTGTTTCAAATGAAACAATGAAACAAATGGAGGCATTAGATTGGATGCAAATATTAATCAAAGTCATATTTTATACCCTAATTATAAACAGTTTTTGAAATACGAGCCATGTATTATATTAAAAAGATACAGGATATAATCTCTGCTACTGCAACCCACTGCATATTTTGCCACCCACCACAACAATCACTATTGTCTGTTGAATACACATGCTGTTTGGAATATGCACTGACGGGTGCATTAACAGTGTTGAGAGACCCTCAAGAGGTTTAGATTTGGGAGTTGGTTTGAGTAAGATATTTAGAGCTGGAATTATAATCTGATACTTATTTAAAGCTCTAGAAGGTTACACATATGATTCCTTCTGTTAAAATCAGAACAGTTGGCCTTGTGATTGAGGAACTGGGTTGTGTTCAGTTCCCAGGCCTGATACACATTTAATCTGTTAAGAGATTTCTATTCCTAAAATTCAGGCTAATAACACAGTGTTTCATTATCCCTTTTTGTGTCATTTTCTGTATATTCTAGTCTGTCTGAGCACGAACTGTCTCTTACTATATATACAAACATCATACAAAATTATGGACTCCCACTCCCAGTTGGATCTTTAGGTACCCCTGCAAATATTATTAGCCATGCCTAATTTTCTTTTCACAATGAAAAAACTTCCCACCCCTCTTTATCCAGTATTTTTTTCCCAACAGGAATCTGCAGCTTGATGTTGTCTTTCCAGAAAGGGAGAAAAGTAATTTAAAAGTTTCAGTGTCTACCTCCTTAGCAAGAAGTTCTGCCTAATGGAAGAAATCCATTTTGCCTAATGCAGACTGAAACAGCAGTAAAATGCATCCTAGATTGTCTTTCCAAACAGCACTCAGCATGATGCTCCCTGTCTGAAAAAAATACCAAAGAGTCCAGGACTTGGAATTACAATGGACATCTCAGAACCACAAACTAATATCACTTTCAGTTTGATTTGAGTCCTCTTTGATTGACATTGATAGTGGTTTTGAAAAGGATTTTCTCAGTAAGAACCAGAACTGTATCATTTTAGAAACAGTTCATTTGGAGACATCCCCCACCCCAAGCTTAGGTGATAGCTGTAAAACTACAGATATTTTCCTCCATATTTCATAAACCACTAGTCCAAGAGGACCCTAATTTAATGAAGAAAAAGGAAATAATTCCCCATCTAGCTTTTCAGAATACTGAACTGGGTATTGTCTAGAAGACCACAGAATGGCACATTGCAGATTGTACTGTCCCTTCCATCTCATCCTCTCCTCCACTTCCCCCAGGTAAAAGTTTCTAATAGTTTACTTGAAAGGTTCCAAAAATTTCTATCTGTAGCGCGGGCGCTGAGCAGGTGCATGTGAAGAAGAGGACAGGTGGCATGGCTCGATTAGCTTGAGCATCGGTGCTGATGTACTATCAGGGTGATAAGAAATAATGCCACTTTATGGTTAACAATTCTCGTATTTTTGTTTTCATCTAATAAGGGTCAACACTTGTACATCTCAGCTGACAGGGTTGTGGACAAAACACTTAATTCCCATCTAGAGCTATGGTGTTTTATTTTATAGCACAAGATAAGATAGATGGGAAGTTCTGCCCTTTAAAATCCCATGCAAAAGCCTTCACAAGAGAAATTGGCATATAATAATGTCTCATTAGAAATTTTTATTCTCCAAGCACCTCTGTGCCAAATCATTGACCTCTTCCTGCTTCCCCTCCCCCATCCCCATCCTCTTCTAGCAGTATTGTATTTGTAGCTCTGGAAATATTTAGATGTAAGGTTTTGAGATGGTTTTAACATACAATAAGACCACAGTCAGGAATAACAGAAGCCTGATGGTTTACGACTGCTGTGACTAACATCAGCCTGCTGGGTCTATTAATAGGACTAGTGTTACCTTGAACTGCTCTTGCACTGGATTTGTACTAGAAAGACGTATACTCACTGCAAGGGTTGATATATGGAACTTGGAAAATCAAATGAGCAGGTTAAGATAGTACTACTATTCTGTTCTTCTTTGTGTTTATACTTCAGCTTCTAGTCAGCTTGTATAATAAGGAACAGCTGCAGAACAGGCAGGATCTATAAATAAAAACAGAAACAACAAAATGTCACATTTTGATAGTATTAACTAGTATTTTCATGTGTGCTCACACTGGAGATTGTGCCAAATTATTCAGTTGTATGAACATTCAGACTTCCAAAATCTTTGGAAAAAAAAGAAAAGAGTTTCAGTTACTATTCACCCACATGCTCTTTTAGGAGGCAAGATTTTCATCAGGCTCACCAGAATGCCACTAACTGAAGAAAAACAATAAACTGAAAACAACAATATGAGTTTTATTCTTAATAGCATTGATGGTGGACAATGTTTTTCCTTCCACAAAATTAGTTATTCCTTTTCTTTAATAAGTCTGTTCCCAGAAGGGCACTGGAACAGATATTTGCATTAGTACTGTTTCCTTTGACCGATTTTCAGATATCCACATTTCTATCAGAAATACCTGGGATGTCATTTGAAATACAATGGGAAGGATTTTTAAACAACAATGTGAAACTAACACATGCATTCAGACTCATGGAATCTTTTCACATAATTTATTGTTATATAAGAAAAAAACGTGTTTCTCACAAAGACATCAGTATTTCTTTATAGAGCAGTGATGCATGAGAATTTTTTTTTAACCAAGCACTTCTTTGTGTTCACTTCCTATGATAGCACTAGAACAGTGTTGAATAGTATCCATATGGATAACCTCACTTCTTGGGCTTCATCAGACTACATAAAAGGTATATTTCCTTCTCTGCAAACAGACTTTAGGATGAGAGTCTCTCCTAGTATGCAACAGTCAAAGGCACTTCAGCTCTAGACTGAAAGCCACACAGGTAGGCTTCTGCACCTGAGCTGTAAAGCACCGCTCAATTAACGTTTCCATTTCCGGACAAAGATTAGGTTTCAATACCAGTAAAATTGAAAATGAATTTCTGTTAATACAAGTGACTTCATTTGTTCCAGCATCAATAGAAAAGTAACTATGTACATACAATGAAGGCATCTGTGATAATACTGTGGAGGGAAGAAATTACGGTAGAGATTTTTTCCTTGACAAATGTACGGTCTCAGCAACTCAAAATTGCACTTAGGTGTGCTTGGTTTTCCCTGCTTGAAAGTAGCATAGTAGCTGAAAGGTGTTGTGACATCAATCTGTTCACTGTAGGTGAGATTCCTAATTTTGCCATCCAAGCTTTGATCTATATACAACAAGGTAACTACAGGTCAGAGAAGTGATTTTTACTGTACACTGTACAACAAGTAAGCCAAAGAAAATACAAAATGTGGATTCTGTTGCCCATTGGTTTAGGCCATTTAGGTGGTGATGTAGAAAACATCACCAGGATGCAGTTCTTCTTCACTCTAATAAATAATTACTTCTGCAAAATTGAATAGGTCTTGTCTCAGCAGGTGAATAAACAGGCTTCCCTCGTTGCCTTTCTGAGAGCACGATATTCCAGTTGAAGTACCTAACTGCAGCTGAAATGCAGCAGAGTGAGGAACTTCTGTTCGAGGGGCAGAACTGAAGGCATGATCCTTCCTTGTTATTTTACATTAACTGGTCTGGCCAATTTCCTCTACCTTATTCTCCTTATTCCCACAAACAAATGTCATTCTTTATGAATTTTAGTCTTTTGTATTTAGTTCAGTCCTTGTATTGTGCAGAGAGCTTGGATCCTAAATGCGACATGAATTCTCCAAGCTGGTAAAGTACCTGAAAAGAACTGGTTTACAATAAAAAGAAAAGTTACAATCCAAATTAAAATTGTGATTCACTCTGTGATTACCTTATTGAATGTATCTTGGTTTAGACATGTCAATTATTATTTACAAGTATACATGTCTTAAAGTAGAACACAGGTGCCCCAAATACTTTTTTGTGTTCTTTGTGCTGAAGACTGCACAAGCACAAAATGAAACAGTACAGCTTGTACTAGGTACTTCATGGTTAATAAACCCCCCACATATCTCCTTTTTTTGCCAGAGCCATAGCACTAAGACACTGTATCATCACAGTAAATTTTAAAATTATTTCTTAAGTAGGAGCGCAGCTGATATTTCACTGGTTCCTTTTATAGATTTCAGTGGCAACCATATACATATACATGCATATTTAATTTTTTATACTGTGATTTCAAGATAAGGCTTGAGCCCCAAGGTGTCTTCATTAATTAAATGTATCAGTTTAATGCACACACACACAAAACCTTACTTGCAACACTGTCTGTGTGTGTGTGTGTTACTCCAGAATTTAAAAAGTGGAAGGGTGCGGAAAAAGAGGGAGGAGGCAGTTAGATTTTACCAGTAGTTTTATCTTTAAAATATAAGTGAAGAAATCAAAAGGATGTTGTGTCAAAATGTACTCACCAGTTCTTTTGCAGTCTAAGGAACTTGCAGTTTTCAAAGGTCATCTTGGGCTGTGGTTTGGGTTTATTCTTACAAGAATGGGGATCCAGCTTTCAACGGCTCATGTTTTTGCACTAGAGACAGGCACAGAGAGCAAGCAAAAGAAGGTTTTAGACAGCATAACACCATATATCTTTGGGGACCTAACCAACTCACAGTGTTCTGAGGATGTTCTGATGGGAGCCTTACCTCCCAGGAGCCTTCATGAGCTCCTGCTGTATAAAATAGCTGTAAAATTGTTGAAACCTACCAGCTGGCTGCAGGACCACTTGCAGCTGGGCAAGTGAGGGAGGCCCTGTGACAAAGGATTGCTTAGAGACTGTTTCTATCCACTCTTCTCTGGCAGTAAATGCTGTTACAGAGGAGGGATTTTTGATAGCCTATCTCCGCTTATTGCAATGATACCGTTTTACCTGTTTCTCGTAATTTGCTGAGGTAGTAAAAAAGTCTCAAGCCTTTGAATGCAGACTGATTTCCCTCACATGGTCCCTCTGCTTCCCACCTCACTCCTAAGAGGTCTGCTGTCAAAGAATAAACCAATTTGCGGTGACTAATTTATCACTACACATTTTCTTTGCAGATGTCCTAAGCAAAGAGTTTGGTTTCTTAAATTTCTGCAGCATAGTAGTATTTCTTGTAGGTCTTATGTGAGATTAAGTTCTTCATACGGTTTCTGTGCTAAGCTTCTGTCAAGGTAGAGATCATTGTAAAGTTATTGTTTCAGAATGTCAAGCTGCTGGTCAAATATGAAGATGTAAGCTGGCTAGAGTGCTGGCTAGAGTAGGCCTTGTTGAGTTGTTTCATGTTGGGAGAAGAAAATACTCTTCAGCAAGCTGCTAGCATGTTGAATGGTGGCTCCTTGGTACCTCGAATGATATGAAAGAATAGGAACTTCTGCAGCTAATGGTATGAGAACACTACTTGAGTAAAGAGTGCATTAAACTGCAACATTCTGGAATCTTACTCAGCTCATAGCTAGTCTGTTCTTAGGGTTATTTCTGCATTTTAGCCACTGACAGCACAATGTTCAACATATGAACAACTACAGTGGTAGGATTCAAAAGTGAACTCAGTCCTCTCCCACTTGCTTGTTACACCTCTGATCCTTTGCCTCTCTTCAGGATTTGTTGCTGGAAGAAAAGCGCAGAAAATCTCTGAACCACCTTGACTGCTTTGCCAATACCTTTGTGAAATGCCTGCCTCCTCTTCGTCCTTCTCACTTCCAGGATAGACCAACTAGGAATTACTGTGCAGAAAAAAAACCAAAAAAGGCAGAAAGCAAGGTTAAGGCCAGGCCAGTTTAAAAAATGACTAACTCTTTTTCAGCTTTTCAAAGACAGTCTGACATACAAAACTGACAGTCACTCTATCTTACTTGCACAGTTAACAGGAGGGTTGCCTTCACAACCAGATTTACAGGCATAACCATCTGTTGAGATATAGACACCTTTACTCCCACTGAGGACGTTCCACCATGCAGAAAGCAATGTGAAGTTAAGAAAGAAGGCACTAAAGTTTTAATCTTGTTCCATACCCATTTAGTATTATTATTCTTATTAACAGCAGCATATAATAGCTGAGGTTGAAAAGCACCTGTGCAGATGCTTTAGTCCAACTCCCCGGCTCAAAGCAAGGCCAGCTACAGCAGGTTGCCTGGGACCGTGTCCAGCTGGGCTTTGATCTTCTCTGAGGGCAGAGACTCCAAAACCTCCCTAGGCAGCCTGTGCCACTGTGTGACCACCCTCACAGTCAGAGCTTTTTTTTCTTACATTTAATTAGAATTTCTTGTATTTCAGTTTGTGCTCACTGCCTCCTATCCTGTCACTGGATGCCACATTCCTAAGTGATGGTCCACATTTTGCCACTGCAGCACTAAGAACATTTTTTTCCCCAGTATTTTTTTTCTCATACCTTCTACCTCAATTTAGGTTCAGCTCTGACTCCCATATCAGGAGCCATAAAGAAGAACTACAGTAAGAATTGCTTTATTCTAATATTGAACCAGGTATTCATTAAGGGTATGAAGTCTCTCCTTCTTTGTCAGGCCTCTTACTACAACTTTCTCTGCTTATCTTCTAGCAGCATTTCTGTGACAGGAAATAACCAGCATAAAGCATAGCACTCTGTGAGAAGGCCATGCTCTGATCACTAGCACTCTCTCAGTGAAGAGTTATCCCAGGCTTCCATTCTCCCTGCTAACCATCAAATAGCTGAGCTATTTAAAAATTAAAATAATTTTTTTAAGTCTCTGCTGAAATCTTTTCCTGGCAAGTTCGCGGCTGGAATCAATTTTTACAGCCATGCTACCAAACAAACTAAAAATACAGGACTTAATGATGGAAAACCTGACACAACCTAGAGTATAATGGAGCAGGCATGCTGCTGTAATAATTCTTTTAAGCCTATAGAAACTAAGCAATGTTAATTATTAATCAAAAGCAAAACGTCCATTTTAAACATTTTTCAAGGAGATGCGCTCATTTAATTTCTTGCTTCTACATAGCATTTTATATTGTAACCATCGTTCAAAGCAAGCAATACTTACACAACTGTGAGGACACTGATCAGAAATAATACCCACAATACACATGACACAAGACCTAACAAAAACATCGGACTAATCAGCTGTGCAATCTTCTTGTCTTGCTTTGTTACTGTCTCTTCCTCCTCATGGCTTTGCCCATCCAAGCAGTCCATATTTACCTGAGCTGCTGTCTTTTATTTCGTACTGTGAATAGTTCAGAACACCTAACAAATATATGCTGGGCCAAAACCAGATGATGTTTCAAACCCATAGATACCAATAAATTTTCTCTAAAGGTCATTTTGTTTGATAGTGTTCTTATTTCTTAGCCTTCGTTGTGGAACACAAAAAGTAGATTCATCTTCTTCTGTTTCTTCACAGAATCACAGAATGTTAGGGATTGGAAGGGACCTCAAAAGATCATCTAGTCCAATTCCCCTGCCAGGGCAGGAACACCTAGGTGAGGTCACACAGGAAGGCGTCCAGACGGGTTTTGAATGTCTCCAGAGAAGGAGACTCCACAACCTCCCTGGGCAGCCTGTTCCAGTGTTCCATCACCCTCACTGTGAAGAAGTTTCTTCTCACATTTAAGTGGAACCTCTTGTGTTCCAGCTTGAACCCATTACCCCTTGTCTTACTGTTGGTTGTCACCGAGAAAAGCCTGGCTCCATCCTTGTGACACCCACCCTTTATATATTTATAAACATTGATGAGGTCACCCCTCAGTCTCCTCTTCTCCAAGCTAAAGAGACCCAGCTCCCTCAGCCTTTCCTCATAAGGGAGATGCTCCAGTCCCTTAATCATCTTTGTGGCCCTGCGCTGGACTCTCTCCAGCAGTTCCCTATCCTTCTTGAACTGAGGGGCCCAGAACTGGACACAATATTCCAGATGAGGTCTCACCAGGGCAGAGTAGAGGGGAAGGAGAACCTCTCTCAACCTACTAACCACCCCCCTTCTAATACACCCCAGGATGCCATTGGCCTTCTTGGCCACGAGGGCACAATGCTGGCTCATGGTCATCCTGCTGTCCACCAGGACCCCCAGGTCCCTTTCCCCTATGCTGCTCTCCAACAGATCGTTGCCCAATTTTTCCTGGTACCTGGGGTTGTTCCTGCCCAGATGCAAGACTCTACACTTGCCCTTGTTATATTTCATTAAATTTTTCCCCACCCAACTCTCCAGCCTGTCCAGGTCTCGCTGGATGGCAGCACGGCCTTCTGGCGTGTCAGCTGCTCCTCCCAGTTTGGTGTCATCAGCAAACTTGCTGACAGTGCACCCTATTCCCTCATGCAAGTCATTGATGAATATATTGAATAGTACTGGTCCCAGTACCAACCCTTGAGGGACTCCACTAGATACAGGCCTCCAACTAGACTCCGTCTGATTGACCACGACTCTCTGGCTTCTTTCCTTCAGCCAGTTCACAGTCCACCTCACTACTTGATTGTCCAGACCACACTTCCTCAGTTTAGCAGCGAGGATGCTGTGGGAGATCGTGTCAAATGCTTTACTGAAATGAAGGTAGACCACATCCACTGCTTTGCCATCATCTATCCACCTGGTTATGTCCTCATAAAAGGCTATGAGGTTGGTCAAGCATGACTTCCCCTTGCTGAAGCCATGTTGACTGCCCCTAATGAACCTCTTATCCTTGTTATGCCTTAAGATGGTGCAAAGGATAAGTTGTTCCATCACCTTTCCCAGGGATGGAGGTGAGGCTGACCGGTCTATAGTTGCCCGGGTCCTCCTTCTTGCCAACTCCTTACCTGGGAGAGGTGGAGAAAATCAGTTTGATAGGTAATTTGTTAGTTCTGAAGAAACACCTGAGAAGGAGAGAACAAAGATCACTAATGGAATGAAAACTGTAGTCAATAAAAACTAATGTAGATTTTTAGATGATACAAAGTCAAATAAAGGCTTTAAAATGCAGACTTAAAATACTCTTACTTCAAGCTTTGCATATTCTTTCTTCATCTTATTCTGATCTTGGTCATCAGTCTATTTTCTCACTACAACCTTAAGGTTGCTGTGAATTAATTGTATGCTTCTTTCAGTCCTCATTACAGTCTTTGACACAAGAATGAGTTTTCACAGAAGTGAATGCCAAGATGTTCTGATTCTCATTGAATATTCTCATTAATATGTTCTCAGGACAAAGACTAATGATAAAGAATAAGCACATGTATTAATTATTTTATTTCTCATGGCAATCTTGGGGATATAATGAGAATGGAATGATCACCCCTTTTTGGTTCTTAAACTAAGGGTTTTCTTTAAAGATAGGAAAATATTCAAAATTAATTTATTCTTGTAATTAAACTGTGATAAGACTAGAAGCTTAAAACATCACATTAATTCATTTTCATGCCATTTTTAAGGGCCCAAACCTGCAAGGGCCAATTAGAGTGAACGGAAGCAGAAGATACAGGTCAATGAAGAGGTAGAGCATCACAAATTATTTTTTCGAAAAATGTATGTGCTCAAAATAGACAACAGTATAGTCCGAAGATGGCAACAAGATGTAATAACATTCTAAATTATCTCTGTATTTCTACTCATTTCTAATAGATTTTCTGTATTGGTGGCTGTGCATTAACAGTTCTTTAGTTATCAATGTGTTTCACCTCAGTGTGGATGGCATATTGACTTATGCTATTGTTTGTCAGAAGTCAATGAGTGGTTAAACTCATCAGATAAACATACTGGTTTTTAAAGACAAGTAAAGCTATCATGATTATTTTCAAGAGGTTTGTTACAGAGTAAAATCCATAGAGCTTTCATGATATTTCTATCCTTGAGAGAACAAATACCGGGAGAGGGCAAATATTATTGAATGTGGGAAAGGCATTAAGGAAATCTAGGCTGCTCAAATTGTTAAGAAGAGCACAAGACCGTGAACTCTCAACAGCTTCTTCTACTGGCCCTTTCTTCTATAAAGTTCTTTTAAGAAAGGGGAAGGTAGAACAAATCCTGACTTCCTCTTGTACTCCAATTAAATCCCAAGCCCCACTCTTGTTTCAGCAGCAGGCAGATGAGAGATTCTGACTACTGAGGTCATTAGTGAATTACTGATAATGCTGTCATTTATACTGGGATGAGAGAAGAGTGTGAAGAATCCTAGCAAGGCACGTCATTTACTTCAAACTCTTTTTTTATGTCAATCCTTTTTAGGAACATCTTCCGTCTTTCCCACAGCTTTTGTAGTTTTGGTATTATACCATAGACATATTTTGATTTAGACCAGAAAAAACAGCTGGCCAATTTCAAAATAATTCCATTAATTTGCAAGTATTCAATTATAGATAGGAAGTGATGAAATACTACAAAGTGAAAGATGCTCAGTGCCATAATGTGGCGATGAACAGGATGAAAACAATATGTTGCCCGTGTCCTCATCCCATTTCCAGCCAATTCTAGCTCAGTCTTTCACTGATCCTACTCACCTTCTATATACAAACTCAAGGACATACCTGTAGCTGACCCACTTAGGGATCCCAAATCAAATACAAGGAACGATATCCCTGCAGTTACAAGTGCTATGTATTCATCGACAGTTTTGTGTTTGTGCTTAGCCATCCAAGTTAGACCTAAAAACATAAAAGAGAAATGACAAACAGGTTTCTTTGAGAATGTCTGTATTAATTTGGTAATTTCCATTCTTGTTAACATTAATATAACTGCATGGCTGCAGCATTCCTTACAGCCCTAATTCTGAATAGCATAGTGCCTGTGAAATATAATCTAGTTTCTAAGCATTATACAATATGTTGTTTCTGGTCAGAAGCAAAAAAAATGTATTCCATAGACTCCATTAAAGTTGAAGAGCAATACCAATGCACTAAGAATTCTTATCCTACCTGTATTCAGCAATGTCACATTAATAGAATAACAGATACACAGGAAAGCCATCTGCAGACTTCAAACCTAACCTGGTCTCTCTAATCCAGACACGTTTTGGTTTTGTTTGTTTACTTTGTTTGCTTTTGCTTGTTTGTTTTTAAATGTGTTAGGCATCCAGAGGGGTCTGTGTCGGACAAGAACTTACCTACTTACTGCAGATTCTCTAAAGACTCCCTGCAAAATCGTATAAATTGTAAAATATATCAAAACTTCTGGGGAACACTGAACCAACAAAAGGAATTAGCTAGACTTTGAAAAGACAATACAGTATTTGTTTATTAAGTAGTTTTAAAAGCCCTGAGCCCAGAGAATCTCCTGTGTGAGAACAGAGGGAAATAAAGCAGGTTCATGATTCCTTTGAAATATTTTAAAACTATTTGACTTACTTTTCTCAGTCACAGCACCCCATTGGGAACTAGGAATAAACAAGAGAGCCACAAGCAGAAAGCAATGGCAATGTCTGTGGTCCATCTGCTTACAGTGATTCTATTGCAAAATAGAAACAGGGTAGTAATCAGGAGATGCTGAAATCTAGCACAGAATCCTCTGGACAAGGCCACGTTTGCAATACAGCTCTCCACTCGACTACAGACATTAGCTACAGCTGCCCTAGTGGCTTGAAATCTGTAGATGAAGAGTGCTCTAATCTGAGCTAGATTTCATTAAGGTATCTTAATAGGAATCCAAAGACATGCATCTACTTCTTTGTAGGTCTTATGGGCTGTCATCTCATTCAGCTAAACTCATCTCGAGGAGTGAATTAAAATTAAGCTTGTGTTTAAATGTTGACTTGTGCAGTGTAAGTCTAACTCAGATTTCAGGGAGCTTTGCACGTGATAATGAGGATAATAAACGTATTTTTGCTGACCTAGGCATTCAGGATGTAAATTCTAAAAGGAGGGATTTTTTTTTTCTTTCTAATTTTATTTTGGTTTTGTTCATGTTTTCTTGGTGGGATTTTCGTGAATATTCTAGCAGGCTAGTCAGGGTACAGGAATGTTCACCTACTCATTGAATTTGGAATTTGATCCAACTAACACTAGAAGTAATGAAAGCATTCAAGGCACCCTTATGCTTATATGCAAAATTACATTCACGTAACTTCAAATTTATTATATCAGCATCTGTTCACATTAAAAACTTAATTCTGAGATATTTGCATCCAGTTAGGAAAAAGAATTGTAATGTTGGACCCATTGCTTTAGTCTAAATGGCTTAAATAATTATTTGTACAGGCTAGATATTTGCAATGAATAAATCACAGACCAAAAAATTGCTTTTCAAATAATTTCTAATCATGAAGAAAATCATGTTTTGCTACCAGAAGAGAGGCTGAGACTCAAATAAAAAGTACTAGTTATAGTCCCTTCTCCCAATCTTGTATCCATATCAGAAATTTCCCAAAATGGTGTGTCGTGTGAAAAAAATTTATTTGTGATGTTAACTCATTGACTGCCATTTGAATTGCCTTCCATGGCATTACACCAAAGGTGAATGTAGTCTCATGTCTTTTCATATATTCTATTCCTAGTCAAAATATCATGGGAAGGCATTAAGTAGAGTGCTTTCCCACAGTACTGACTAGGGGAGGCCAAAAGAAGGGAAAACATGCCTTTGGGAGTTGGCAGAGAGTTCACTGGGACAGGTAAAAGCTTAGAAGATTTTGCAAGAGTAGAAGCCAAAGACTATGAGAAACTTTTTTTTTGTTTATAAGTACTGTTTTAAATAAAATTTTCAGACTAGAAATTAAAATTTAAACAATGTAAGTGCCTCAGAGAACCAGGCTCTAAAGCAGTCCCTTAATGGGACTCCAGCGCAGTCTTTATTTTTTAATGTGAAGAAGGGAAAAGATTTGTCATTAAACTTTAAAAATAATCAAAATAAAAATCCTTTTTGTTTTTGTGGGCTGACAGTGTTACTAAGAATGATTGTGTTCGCTTAATGGGTGTCCACTGGTAAGGAGAACTTCCTTCTGTGTAACAAGGCTTAGATTCAAATTTAAGGTTGTTTTGGCTGTCCTATAGTTCATATTTTTTCAATCAGTTATACAGAATGTCATGTTTGAAGTATGTACTCTTTAACAATTACATCTCAACCATTAGTATGTGTGTAAGCTCTCAAGGACTCACTGCTTTTAGAACATGAAATAAGAATAGCATGTGAGACAACTGTATTAAATGGATGTGATCTGGAAGACCAACACTTGCTGTCTTTCCTATTATTTACTGTGAGAAGCACAACAAACACACTTTAGCATCATACTGAACACTTTTATGCTAGATAGTTACCCAATCCAGCACAAACCTTGAGAAAATATAAAATTACCATCTTCCTGTTCTGCTATTCAAACATCAAAATTTTTTACACTGCAGAAGGTTGTGAGAAGAAGGGAAGACATTACCCATTTTTTACCCTCAGTAAGCTGGTGGTTGTAATAAGTAGAAACATAGAGAATATAAACAAGAGATGGTGCAGTTGAAGAAACAAGTACTTTCATAAAGGACAAAACAAAGCCAGCCTGTAGGAGGAAGCCTTAGTGCTGAAGGCCCTGAACTTCAAGATCAAGTCTGTTAATACAGTATGGTACCTCTTAAACTGAGCCTTTAGTCCCTATTACTACCTCTCAGTCAGTAATTAAAGGTAAATGAAAATAAATAAGCAGCTATGCTCCTTGATCCACACAAGGTTTAATATATGCTGATGAGCATCAGTATTTCCAACAACAAAATTATGCTTTTCTACTCATCACTAGTGGACCTTGTTCTCACAATATTGCTGCTTATTTTGCTAGTGAAAGTTGAATCTGAAAGTGAATGTACTGTGGTGTACACTGTGCGTAGTTCCCATAAATTTAGCACACAGGAATTTATTTCAGCAGCTACGGCTTTCAGTAGTTCATCAGTTTTGTTTTGCATGAATGTAATTTACCTTTCAGCCACCAAAGACTTACAGTACAGGTCTTGTATTGAAACAAAACTAGTACTGTAATAGCACTCACATCATGCTCCTGAAGGGGAGGAAAGCCCTCATATTTATTCCAAAGTTTTCCAAGCCGTTAAACTCAAATGCAGATGTATATCTGCACATTTTTAGAGCAGTGCTAACACTCTGGTTGCACAAGGCTAGTAAAATTACAGTTGCAATAATGCAGCTGTAATTATTTCTATAATACAAGCATGCATAGTCTCTTCCTTTTTTTCCTCTTAAAAAAAATAAATAAAAAAAAACACAGGAGAAGGAAAGGCTATTGAAATGCTCTCTTATTGTATAGTCACAGTTCTAAGGGAAAGAGAAATGCTGTGGTCTAAAACAACATAAATCACTGAGTTTCAGAGACAGTCTTATCCATTGGAAATAGTCAGAAATTAAGGAGAAGACAAAAAGACATTTCAGACCTTGAAAGTGCAGAGATTTGCAACATTGTTTGGATTTATCGACTTTCAGGAAGAAAGACCCATTTCATTAGTGGAAAGTTTACTTTACTAAAGCATAGAAAATTTGGCCAAGTTTCTGCTATGCATGTTAGCTTCCTTTATAAAATATGGGCCAGCATGGTTTTCGTTGAAGTCATTGGGATTTTTGGTATTGATTTCAGTGAGTCCCAAGCAGAGAAGATGAGGAAAAAGGCAGACTACCTTTTACCCGAAGTATAGTTCCGATCAAATGCTGTGAGCTTCAGGGGTGTATTTCCTCGTGCTCTCTTCATGCCTTAGACATCTCCGTTCACAATAACCAACTTCTATAGTGAATTTTACAACTACTTTTGTGTTTTAGAGAGGAAATCTAATACTAACCATGGAATCCTGTCAAGAATTCAGTAAATCGAGTGTCTTTTTATGGCATTTTAGAAGAAAGAAAACTATTCAGGTAAATTGACAAGTCCAAATAGGAACAGGAGACTCCAGCTAAGGCGTACGTTATGAATTACAGCATACTACCCCTGCTGGGATTGAGAGAGAATCTCCAATCCAAAATGAATTCAAACCAGTTCACAGGGATTCTTAAAGTTTTGCTAAAAAGGGAAGCCAAAATGCTGACAGCTTTATTAGAGCACATAACTCAAAGTAAGAACTAATGCATTTTAAGGGTACCTTTCAATACGAATCTAATTCCCTTTAAGGTACTGTTCGACTTCTAAATAGTATTGCATCTTGCTAAAATGTCGTATGTGTTTATATTTTCATCAGAATGAAGTATTTTGTCAGCTGGGCTAAAAGTTGCCTGTTCAATAATTATTCCAGCAATATATGCTGAGTTTCAACAGCTTTTTTGTCCATTTGGGATTGCTATGAGCCTTGATACTACAGTGTTCAGGATCATCCATGAATCTTTGGAGTTATGATAACTTTGTGTTGTGAGACCTTTCTGTAAAACAAATACAGCTAAAATGCTATACTTCTCTGCTTCTCTATATGTACTAGGTATTTTCTATGGAGATTGTGGAATTTTGCCTAAGTAATCTTCTACAACTGTAAAGGATGCATAAATCAGATATAGAGATATTTATGGTTTACTTTCTTCTCATGGTGCATGTGCACATACATATATGTATAAAAAAAATAAATATTTTCATCTTTTCATCCTTTACTGTAAGTCTCAACTATTTGGTAGAGCACTAAGAAGCGGTTTTTTTGGCCATGCAAGGAGTGCTGTACGGATCCTCCTTGACTAAATGCTTACTGCACATCCATATGCAGCTGAGGGGTAGAGAGGGAGGAGACACTGGATTTAATGTTCTACATAACCTCGCTTAGGTTTGTGTTTCTTTTGTGTAGTACTTGGACAAAAAAAAAAAAAAGAAATTGGCTTCAAAACACCATTCATATGTGTCCCATCTTACCTCTACTAAGTAAATGTCATGATACGGTCACTTAACAGATTAATTTGTTTTAAAAAACAGGATAAACATTTTAAAGTATAAAATAATATGAAAGACGCTTTACTGTTACAATGATGTGGCAAGTTAATATGTTTCTTATGTCATCACAGAAAAGATTATCTGCTCTCCCAAATATACAGAATAATTTTTAAAAATCTAGATTTACTACCAGCTTTAGCAGGATTCTTCCTTCAAGATTGTTTCTTTTAGATGGTCATAATGTAGCAAGTCCTCAGAATATTACTGGAGTGAAAAGAACATCATCTCTCATTAAGCATGAAAGATCAAGTATCTTAACCAAGTTATTCTATTAAATGTGCCCACAGATACAGAGGACTACTTTAAGCCCACCGAAGGGTAAAAGTTGCACTCAGTATAATGCAAAACAGAGATCCAGCCTAAATCGGTGCAGGTTCATTGGGATAGGAAGTGTTCTTCACTGCACCCAGTCACACAAGTTTTTTTGATACTTGAGATGTTCGTCTTTCCCTATTCTTTACCACTCCTTTTATATCCCTAGCTGTCCCCTTCTTCACCAATTGTTTCATTTGTATTTTATTTTCCAGAAGTTTGAAGTGTACTGTAAATAACATCCAAGCCTGACCCGATATTATCTCTGCCAAGCAAACATCTTAATAGGGATGCATGACAGTTTAATTGCTTTTTAAAAAAATCATTGTAACATTATGTACAACCTTGTAAAGTTGCAGGTTTTCTTCTTTTCGTTTGTTTGGTTTGTGTGGTTTTGGTTAGTTGGTTGGGTTTGTTTGTTTGTTTGGGTTTTTTGTTTTGTTTTGTTTTTAAATCCTGAAGTGGCAGGAACAGCAGCTGACAGAGCTGCATACTTGCAATTTGCTTTGCATACCGTCCAAGCCCCCCCTGTCTTGTCCTTGTTTTAACTACAGCCACATTAGCCTCCCAATTAGCTTTATAACCAAAGCTTTTCATCAAACAATACTGGTCAAAGAATTAAGTTCAGACTGGCAGTTTCTGATTTCTTTATGTACATAATAAATCCTGATTATTCTGGGGTTACCGTTCATTTATAAAACCTCATTGTTATATACTTTACTGGGCATCCACACACAATATTTTGCCAACTGTATGAAAATGAAATAAATCATGAGCTTAGGTGCTGTGGCACTGAAGGGAAGGAAAAACAAAAAAAAAAAGACAAAAAAGCCCCAAACCAAATCAACCAACCAGTAGCAGGCAAGCAAGTGAAAAACTGAGATAAAAGCTGTAGACCTATCAAAAACTATTCACAATTACTCAGCAAAAATAATGACATATAATTATTTTTCCTCAACAGGAAATAGACATGTTACAGATTCTCTAAAACAAATTTTAGAAGTCTTTAGAAGAGAGTATTTCACTTTACGTTCAATGAAAGTATTCACTTAAGGCATAAAACCTGTACCCTGCAGTAGTAGAAACCACCTAAAAATCCATCAGTTGATACAAAAAGAAGTAGTCTCTATTTTCAGAAGCAAAGACTACAGAGGAACACTGTGCCCATTTTCTTGTCACTTCCCCATACTATCTCAAATATTGCTAGGAGATAGTATTAAAACTGGTTTTAAAAAGTATTTTCCTGTCCCTCTTCATCTGCCATAGAAGTCTCAAAATTTGCCTTATATCAGAGATATGGGCAAAGTGCTGCTGTACTTCAAGAGCTTTCTCCAATAACAGGCCCTTAATCCAATACAGATGAATTTGCCTGTACGAACTATTCTGAAGTGGCTTTAGTTTGTGCCACAGACCAAACTAGCACCAGTAGACTAGGAGGAAGAAGAAAGGACATGCTGTCTTTGCATTTTTATTTTTGATAGAATAGAGCTGGGTTTAAAATCAAGCACTCTATGGCATGTAATGAGAAGGTTTTGATTAAACAAATATTCTCTTCAAAAATGAATGGTTTTCAATAAAATAAAAAAAAAAAAATTTAAAAAAAACACCAAAAAACCCCAACCAAAACAACAAACTATTGAATACTTTTAATAGGAACTTTTAAATGAAAATAATGTTTTCATGTATATTTTTTTTCTCTACAACATTCAACTCTCAACAAGCTCATTCATCACAGAAAGTCATCTGTTTAAGAATGCTACAAACATTACTATTTTTCTTCATTTCCATCAAAATTCTGCACAAGGGTAAAAGCAAGTCTTTCAACTTTGGTAGAAGCTTTTTCTGTTTTGTTTTCTTTATAGATATATAGTCTAGATAGCTAGCAATTGTTGGCAATTTTATATATCCAAAGAGAAATGCAGTCCAATACCTTGTCTCCTGGGTTTGTTACATAATATCTTCTTTGCAAATGGCTTATCATCATCTGCATAGCCTTCCTGGCCAGTGTATTCCCATTTCATTTTAAATTTATAAACAGAAAATTTTCATATTTATCTACCTGATGTCATCTCACCTCTCTTTTTCACTGTCACTACAGTATGAGAACTTACATGTCACCACTGCTAACTTAAGGCCAAAACCAGTACAAATTGAGACAATGCTGTCAAAAAAAAAAAAAAAAAAAAAAAAATTGAAGGTGTTCTCTAGAAATCCTTGAGAGAAGTAAAATCTAGGCAGTTTTGTACACAATGCAAAGATAAGGACTTAAATGATGAATAAGGTCACACTAAATTTGTAGCTGCCACCTAACTAGGAGGAACTGCAGGCTTCAGAATGAACCTGACATCAAATGACCTAAAAATAAACATATCACCTGGGAATGCCCAATGTGCTAAATTTCAGTTGGAAAAAGCCAAGAGATAGCAATTTTGCCAGAAATTATTCAAAGGAGTAGGTGTTATGGGTCACAAGCAGAACATTAGTCAGCAGTGCTATGGCTGGGGTGGGGAAAAAAACATGCCCTCAAATACCTCAGTTCACTGGGATAAGCATAAACAGTAGTATCATCAGAAGGGCACATAAGAGAATTTCTACATTTCATTTTGCCATATGGCCACAACTGGAATACAGTGTCTGGGCTGAGGCACCACATTTGAGTAGAAAGCAGCCTCCTCTTGGCCCACTGGAGAACAAGAATGATCGGAAAAACACATTCTCTGAAGAAAGACTGAAAGAACTAGGGTTGTGTAGTCTTAGGCAAAAGATGACTGAGGGTAATTATGAAGGCAATATTCAAATACAGAAAAGATAGTTCCAAACTAGAGAGGAATAATTGTTCTCCTTGTCCACTCTGGATAGGACAAAAATGACAGGATTTAATTGTATCAAGGGAGATGTAGGTTGGGCGATAGGGAATACAATCTTCCAGCAGCGATGGGAGGCTAGTACCTAAATAACTAGGAACATTGCGGAATCCCCAAGCCTACTAGTTTTTAAAGCAAGCAGTTTAGATATAATCAATCCAACCTTGAGGGTGGATGTGTCATCTAGCCGATAGCAAAGGACATATTTAAGGTCCCTTTCTGATCTTACTTTTAGTGAGTATTAACGGCTGCACACAGTTCCCTGCATCCCTGGTATTCAAGAGGGTATCATGTCATATCCACTAGCTGTGGTGTAATTTACAACCGAAAGCAAGTCCAGGGTGAGTGATGCCTGGTAGGATATCAGAGATAGCTTGAAGTGAGCAGCATGTTGTTTCAGGCCTTGTATTCAATGCCCTGCATCACTGCAAGCACCCAGCTAAATTATTCCAAAATCCCCAAAGTGCATTTGGAAAGACATGAGCACTTCATTGATTCTGTGATTGAGAACAACGTCGCCAGGATTAAGCTCTTACACTGAAGTCGTAATTTTTTGGCCCAATGGTAATTTTTGAGGTTTCTTCATGGGTGGGTTAGTTTTCCAGAGCAATCTATCTGCTCTCTATACATGAGTTTTGCATGTGTATGTGTGTATAAAGAACATCAATTATTACTCTAATACCACACCCATAATTTGCTTACTACATTTTCAGTGAAGCCTCACAGCTTTCTTATAGAACTACAGCTTTGTTACTGCATGGTTTATTCTTCCTGGACTGAACAGACTTGAAGCCATTATTCAGATTTCAGGACAGCAAGAAAACACGAGCCATCATGAGTGAAAATATTGGATTTTGCTACTTGGAAAATGCTTCTAAAATAGACTTTAGGGTTTCTTTCCTTGTCTCTTATGAAATGTTTAAGGAAAAATCCATGGACTGCTTTTGCCTGAAATACATTTGAAACACGTAAGAGAGTCCATCCTGCTTATCCATGTTTAGCATAAAAACCACAAGATCAAACAATTGGAATTGCATCTCAAATGCATGTGTTTGCTAAACGAATTTAAATGTAACCTTGATTGTCTCCTCCTTCATGTTTGGATCCTGACTCTGTGTAAATAGTGCTTAGATCAGGACAAGAAATGGTGCCAGTTTCATCCTGCCTTTAGTGAAATTATCATGATCCTATGAATTTAAGAGTGAAGGTGTATTATTTACTATTTCCCTACTTTCTGTTTTACTCTTCCAGTGTGACACAACTAACAACAGAATTGTACATTACCTCACACAAACCTGATTCTTAAAGACTAAAGGACTTGTGCACTTAGAGCAATTGCCTTAAAGGCATTTTTATTTCATGCTTATAAAAGATTACCTTGGCTTTGAAAACTTGATGCCACTATACAAGGTTATTTATTTACATTCCTACTTAAAATTAAATTATATTTGTGTACGCAAATGCACTATGTGGGCGGGTTCAAAAAACTGGCACGTAAATCCTAGTGCACTCAGAGGTAGAAATTATTATCCATTTATCCATAATGATTAACAGTTAAAATGCACTCTCGGCTGTTCCCTGTGTCTCAGGAAGAACAGAAGCTTTTGTCTTCCTGAAATAAAAAGCCACATCTCTTTTTACAGTAAATGCCTTAAAAGTGGGGCACGTCACTCTCATGGCACAAAGCCAAAGAAATTTAAAATACACCCATCACATACTAAAGGGTTAGTTAAATCCATGAGCCTTGTTTATGAGACATTGACACAAACATGGGTTGAAAAAATATGAAATTATACTTTCCTGATCTGTATTAACTTGCATAGGGTATTGCAGAAGGGTTACATATAAGCTTTAAATACCACCTCAGAAAGTCTGAGTGTTGAAAAAAGAGTATCATAAGCCCTTCCAAGGTCAGGGACACTCCTTAATAAGATGGCACAGCATCACCTATTTTAGAAACAACATTTTATAGTTGGCCAATATGCAAAAATAAAGAAATTTTTTAAAACCCTTAAAAATGTAATCAGATGGCTTTGGAAGTTGTTAACCATTCATAAGAAAAACAAAAAAATCGCATTAAAATTAAAATTAACCACTAGATGAACACATCCACTTGACCAACTGATATTATAAGGAACTCTTGCAAGATCTAGCAAAGAAGAGAGGATGAGTTTGATTTGGTATTTTTCTTTTTTCAGAATGATTTTGCCTCTTTTTTATTTAGGCTTCACACTTTTCCTGGACCCTCTGGGCTCCTGTCCAGGCCAAGATACTTTGCAATTGACTTTGATTTTCTGAGGTAAGTGATCTGTCACTTTCAGAGCAGTTATAGGAGAGGTCAGGAGTGAGGTGGTGCAGTATGGCCTCACTCTGGCTCCTGCCTCTCTGACATTGTACACACTAATGCAATGTGAAGTAGCACGTCTAAATAGCCTGTCAAACTTTTTTGATGTCAGCAAACCCACAGATGGGATTCATTTCCACACTGTTCAAAAAACGTAAACGATACAAGGACATTAAAGAGCATTAAACTACTTGATGACATTTTGGTCACATTAATGAAAAGTGGCATTTATAAACTACTACAAAAAGGTGGGGGCTGGGGGAAGAGAAGGGAAAGAGAGAGGGAAGGAGAAGTGAGGAAGGGAAAAGGAATTAAAATCAATCAAAAAAAAACCCCAAAGGGACCTGGAAAGTCTCTGGACATCATCACAGAAATTAAGACCTTAAACTGAAATAAAACCCAGACTGAATTTTTCCCTATATGTGTGCACGTGTTTGTGCTGTTGCTTGGGTGTAAAGGCTGTGCCCAGGGACCCCATGTAGGAAGTATAACTGCCTGTTTAGGTCTACATTTGTATCTGTTCACTCGTAGTGGCTTGTAGCTTCCTACCTAAGGCATCCCATCAATGCCACTGACCAAAGTGTTGCTGAAAATAAGGAAGGCTATCAAAAGCCAGCCTCACCAGCTTAGTCCCACCTAACTCAGTCCTAATCTGTCATTCAGTGACATATGAAAATGTCTCCCATGTCATCCAAAAGCATTAGGTCACACTGTAGCCTATAAAGCCACAAGGGACTCTAGCATGCAGATCAAGAGAGTACAAGCTAATGGCAAAAAACATTTGACTATGGAAATCTCTGAGATACATTTCTGCCACTTCTACAACCTGTTAGGCAACACTGGTAGCCTTAGGACCCATCTGGGTATAAGGGTTAAATAGTTGCTGGTTCATCTGCTAGAGCAGCAGAGGCCTTGGAGCTGGCTGCACCAGGATGCCAGCCTTGCTGGGAAGAAGGGCAGACAGGAGACATGCTGTGCTGGCTACCCCACTGCCACTAGCAACCACAGCATATTTTTTTCCAGCCTTTGTGGTTACATTAATTGTTAATGACAAAGGCAACCTTCACTCTGTGTGGTTTCCTGCCCATATTTGGATCCTTTACAAGGCCCCCCTTTTTCTTCCTCTCCTCCCCCTCCCATCATCCCTTCCCTTTCTCTGATAGGAAATGCAACCCGAGATGTGCGAAAAAACAGTGCGCATATTGTCATTTAATTGGCCCCTTGCTCAGGCTCATCGGGCCTCAGCGCGTGTGCTGTAGGGTGTCTGCTCCACAACAGGAAAGAATAAACCCAGACTCAAATCATAGGAAATTCATCAAATATGCTTCTTAAAGTTCTGTCTTTCAAGGTCTGTTTCCTTGCCATATGATCTCTATAAACCAAATTACTGCTGGCCTGAGTACAAGACTGGAGGCGCCTGGGGCTAACATATAATGAATGCCAAATGCATGTGACAATAGACTGATCATGGAGAAGAATTGAAAATTTTTTAAGTAGTTCTTTTATTTCATTTATAAAAAGCAAACTGACTACACTTAATATATTTAAAAGGAGCCAATCGTTTCCCAGCAGTTCCAGACCTGTGTAACAAACCTTTTATATCAGCCACATTAAACAGCTTTTGAATAAGGCTGAATAAAGTATAGAATAGAAAATAAATTTAAAATACCTCATTTTACTTCAGGAGGAATGTATACATTATTGAATTAGCTCAATTTTTCCTTTTACAAGTCGTTGCACATAAAGATTCTACCCTTCAATTGCAACACGAGGGTAAACTTCTGTGTGGAATGTATTATCTCAGAACTACCGGATTCCAAAAAAGTAAGAAAGCTGCTTAAAGGCTAGAGTGATGTAAGATGAATTATTTTTATTAATCTGTGCAATTAGCAGTCAACCAGAAATTTGTATCCCTGTGTTGCCAATTATTCTAAATAACCTAACAAGTTCAAGTGTTGCTATTGCAAGATCACAAGAAATGTGATATCTCCAGATAAAAATAAATTATACTATCTACTATAGACAGAGGGTAATTAATATTGCTTTTTAGGTTTTAGAAAATACTGCACTTAAAGTTGCAAGTCAACTAACAGACCGTCTATAACTTATAAATGCTTCCATATTCACAGACATCAGCATTCTTAGAGTTACAAAAAAGTAATAATACATACATATTAATAGATCAAATTTTGTCCTTTGGGGAGTATATTTTTAAAAGGACTAAGGTAGCAATAGTAACTTCTCTAAAAACTCTAAACGCTATAATTGTTCGATATGAATTACAGTGTCATATTAATTAATGATGAATGTTTTGTATATGTATTTAATAAATAGTCAAAGAAAAAAAATAGCCTGTCTTTTAAGTTGACATTTAAAAAAACCAAACACATTGCTGTTTGAAGGTTTGGAACTGGTTAAATACAAGATTATTTTAACCACATTTCAATGAGGAACATGAAATATGGTCCATGAGGTCATGCAATTCAGCAAAACATTTGTTCCCCCTTTTTTTTTCTGATTCAGTAGAAACAAAAGCAAAATTGCTGGAATTTAGTCATATTTTAATCAAAGTACTTAAGAAATCTGCCTGTAGCTAATAAAAGTTGTGTCCCCAGAGCACTCTCTTGAAAGAATCTAAAGAGGCACTCACTTACTCTTGAAAGCAGTACCTGTGTCAGACACATCAGGAAGACACACGGACACATAGGTCTCAGTCCTTATGCGGGAGAGCTGCTGCATGGACTGAGGAGATGAGAGGGAGGAAAGAGAAGAGCTTGTAGGAACAGGACTGTAGTTTTGAAATGTAGTTCTAATAGTAATTTATTAGATGGAACACAGCAGTATTCTTTTTCATAGGTATTGGGTGTATCTACAGTGCTGTAGAGAGCAGGCTCTGTTCTTCTGTCAGTATAAATCAGTTAGAAATAGGTCTACTGACATTAGTTACAATTAACTGATATGAAGCCTCCAGCAGTGAAATGTGGATCAGTGCTAGAGCATCTATTTGTAGTGTTCTTTTAAAGCCCTAAAGAAAATGTTTGCTTTGGTGTGTGTGAGCAAAGGAAAAGCTTTTTCGAGTAACACCACAACTAAATTGTGCTGTCTCTATTTTCAAGTTGAACAAGTGAAGAATTATTTTAAATTCAGTTTCAAGTATTTATTCCTACCCACAGAACTTCTTTAACCTGGTCAGAAAAACAGAAACTAGCAGGATATTAGCTTGTATAGAATATTTGTCAAATACATGTTTCTGATTTCTTTACGCAGGCTTACTTTAATGTCAGTATACATCCTGTTCAAACAAATATAGGACTGAAAAGTCAGCAGAATGAAACTTTTCTTTCCTGACCACTGCTGGAATGAATCTAGGACCACCAGAAACAAGAAAGACAGATAGAAAGCCCATCACATCATCTGTCAGGCCACATTACTGGGACACTAATCCCTGCCCAGCCACCTCAGTCAGGCAACTCTGTAGTATTTACTGCCTATGAGGTGCAGAATGTTTAGCTCTAAACTCTTCTCACACTCAGCATGCTGAGTCTCACAACAATGTATGGAATTGGATCATGAACTTGCAGCCTAAGAGATATTCAGAGCAGGTACTTAAACATTTTGTCTGCATGCGTGGCAGATCGGTGCATTTGAGATACAAGATTGTCTAAGGCATCACTGATTTCATAGAGAATTGGACAGATGTTCAGATGTATCAACAACAGTACAGCTGAAAAAGCTGTCGTTACTTGGAAATGCCACTCCAGGCTTTGACATCCTTTTCCATTTATATACCTTCTCCTGGCAAATTGAATATATAAATAGCAACAGAAATAGCAGTCTTTAAAAACAAATAATCTAGATTATCTCAAATATACTTGCTATCTTTCTTCAGGAATGCATACGTTTAACTACTTTCTGAACATAATAATCAGAAGTAGATAATTTCATATTGTTTGTGTATTTTATTCTAAGCACCTGTATTAAAAGGGTATAACGAGGGGTGAAAATTCAAGACCTCAGAGCTATAAGTAACAGAATGAAAGATGCCTGCATAACTTAATTCAGCCTCCTTACTTAAAACTTCACTTGTCAATTTTCTACAGCATCAAAGAATACAAAGGTTTACTGGTGCAGCAGAATTTTATTTTCTCCTTGTTGTTCAGTGTACTGCCTCTGCCTATATAGAGTACTGTCCAAGCCCTGTTTTGAAATAAAAATTATTTATTCCTCTGTGGACTTTTGGTGATACTTACCACTATAGTATGACAGCATTTCACATTAATGCATCTCCATGAGTTGAAGGAATATTATCAGCTCTATCTTATCTACCCTACTTCAGTTCTAAATATGAGGTTCAAAGTACCCAATTTAGACTATTTAGCACTACATATCACCCAGTCATTTGCAACTATGCACACTTCAGCAGATGAAAGCACCATGTCTCAGACCCCCGAAAAAGAAGACAGACAAATAATGACTCCTTAAAAGCACAGCTTGATTGAGATTTGATAAAAATGCCGTGGTAAAATACAACAATCCTGTTGCATAACCAAGTAAACTTCCTTTTATCCTTGCACTCCTCTACTAAATAGACTGAATACCTTGAACAGCCACACCTGGAACACAAGGCAGGAAGTCTAAATATTAGAATCAATAATAAATTCTATGGGATGTATCTATGTACCTTAGATACCAAATATTTAAAGCTGGTTGATCTCTAGAAAAAAAAGTAAAGTGATGGGCTACTCCTGTGTGAGCATAGGCATAGCAGCACCTCAAAATTATGCAACTGTTTGTCAGAGGGAAATTCAAAAACCAAATTAAAACCAAACTTCAGCAACTGGAAGTTCATCACCCCTACCAAATGCCTTTTCAATAGGTATCTGATCCTGGAAGGCTTTACTGAGTTTCTCCTTACTTTATTTGGGATTCCTTGAAATACAATCTATGCCTACTTTTCTGATGGTTCACAGAAGGACTTCTAAAGTAGTAATGATGGAAGGGCAACAGTCTCATTTCTACTATTGTCTTCCTGAGAGTATATGCGCAGAGTCATTTGAGAAACAAAGACTTGAAACAGTAGAGGTTAGACACCAAAAAAAGGTTGTGCCCAGTTGCAATATATACTGTCTGAACACATCGTGGAAACTCCACTCTGAAGAAATTTCACTGGCAAGGCAAAGAAAGCAAAAGATAGCAAGAAAGCCAAAAGTGAGAGTGAGAGAAGGAAGTAAACCAAGCTGTACATCAGATGACTGGCACTTCTGGGAACAGGCTCTAGGGCTTCCTGAATCCCTGCCTGACACAGCTGTTGACATCTGACAAAACTGGGGTTTGGAGAGGGAGCATGGTTTTAATTCCTTTAAAACAAACAAACAAACAAACAACACCACCTCATATAGTTAATGGGATGCTTGATTTGAGCATATATAGAAATGATGTTTTTATTAAAAATGCTCAAAACATTCATAACTGTACCCACTTTTTTCAATAGAAAATGAGGAAATTTAATTCTTGCTTTAAGTGTATAAATGTATAAATGCAATGTTAACTCTAGTCATAATCTCATCCCTAATAAAATAACAAATAATTTTATCATTACTAATAGTAATAAGATTTAACATACATATTAATTTAACTATTGTTAAACTTTACCTTTTAATGAAGTTGTCAAAATATTGCATTAAGAGCTATCAGGCACTAATATTTTAATGGTAACCACTGAAACAATAACTTTTGTATAAGCTCATTCTGTAAATTCATGAACCATAGATGATTAAGAAAGACAAATAAAAAACCTGCCTACAGTGCCAGGAGTGTGGAAGTTAAAGAATTACGCATATGCAAAAATCCAAATGAGTCAACAAATACTGTGAGAGCACCAAAAAATAGTTTAGTTTAACATGTGTGTTTCTTGTTTATTCAAGCTTTTCAGAGAATGTTTTTCATAAAAGAGATGTAGCACTGTTCAACACTGAGCCACTGTGTTTCTGGGGATATATCTTGGCTGCACTATGATCAAGAGTTTTGGCTGCTACTGAAGGAGGAAACAATTCTCTCCTGAGGCAGATCTGATTTAACTCTCCTATTAGGGCAGAGAAGTTTGTTTTATCCTGCTTTTTTCCCTCCCTTTTTTTCCGTTATTGGGTTCACGTGACATTCATCAATTTCCTGCTGCACATTTTACCAATAGATAGAAGCATAGTGTTGCAGTTGCAGGACAAATGCATGAAAACATCAATTCTTAAAGGCCAAACAATACAGAAAAATATTAGAAAGAATCTATAACAAATCATTAATGCAAACATCCATAAAATCCATGGACTTCAGACAAATGTTTGATCAGAAATGATAGCACATAGATTTGGCACTTTGTATTATGATGGGATGTGGAACAACAAACAGGATTTCATCACGTACTACTGACTGCTTAGTTTCAGGGTGCTTTACCTCAATGGAGTCATTCCATGTTCGGACAATAGAAAGTCAGAATTTCTCAGAAAGAAGGAATCTCTTTAATTTTATCCACTGATTTTAACACCCACAACATTTTTTTTTCCTCCTTGAACAATTGATCTTTAAAAGCATTCAGTATGAATTGGTGCTCTTACTCATCATATATTCTTCAAAGCATGTACGAAGTACTCCTAGTGAAACCTTGTCACTGCTCACCCCCGTGAATTCCCCGTTGAAGTTGATGAGAGTTTTGTTACTGAATTCAGTGAAGGATTTCATTCTTTCTCATTAGAGATATTCAGACACCACAGGCTTTTGTTTAGCAAGATCTAGTTTCTATTTTATCCAAACCATCAGAGCTCAGGGAACAGGCAAGGTCAACTCCCTAGTGAATTCTGAGACCAATTTGCATACCTCTTGGTCAACTACAGAATCGTGCTTGCTCAACTCTCAGGTATTCTTTAAAGTATTACTTCTTCAGATTTTAAGCATTAAAGTAAGACAATAGGACAATTCTGTTTCCAGTGACCTTAACATAAATTTAACAGGCCTGTGTTTATACTAATGAAAAACAATATATATGGCTTTATTCCTCTCTGTGATAGGGATACTTACACAGCTTGAAAAGCTACAAAGTGAAATTGACTCAGTTTATCTAATTGATTACCCTAATTCTTCAAGTAACTCATACCTAAAACAGAAGTAAAAATGGCTTTTCTGGAAAGCACAGTTCAAGTACACTAGTTAAGTCTGTAAGAAGTATATACATCAACATCTCTATACACAGCATGTATCCAAGTTCTTTGTAAGTGAAGTCCTCTAATACTTAGCTCTGCACATGAAGAAAAGTAATTATGCAATTGTCAAATTTTCCTTGTCTTGAATTTGAGAACCATAGCCATAAAGATGGCTCGTCACAGCCTGTTAAGTCACTAAGACAAACTAACTGTTTTACACATAGGGTAAATCAGTTAGTGATTCCATAGCCATTTCACTTCCAGAAGTGTCATATATGTAAGTGGGTGAGGCCACCCACACAGTCCAGTGTTGTGGTCTGGTTGCTCTCTTGGAAAAAGCAGTATAAAGTCATTTTTTTGGCTTCTGCCAGTGCATCCAGATGATTTCAATTTGTTAGGATTCCACTAGAGTGGTCAGCATTACTTTGACAAAGCTATGCCAACAGACAACTCTTTCTGCAGCTTTAAGAATTTCAGTACACACTGGGACCATGCAGTGCTACAGAGCTATCTGCTTTGCAGTCCGTTATCCATATGGCTTCTTAAATGTGGGTTCATTAAGTAGCTCCCATATATACAAGACTTTATTATGTGGCTTACACACAATAAACACTTTACTGAGCTCCCATTTCTACTGATGGAGTAAGAAGAGATTATGACAATAGTTGTACCTTAGGGAGCTCATTTTTAAGTACAGTTCAGGCTCCTAAAACTTACAGTAGGACGTTAGACTGAACTTGCCCATTAATAGTCAATTCAGTAAGTGCCAAAAAAATTTGACACTACAATTTTTATGCTTGTTCATAAGTAACTTAAATTGCATATATAGGACAGCAATATCAGAGAGGTCATTACCTCTTTCAACTTATGTTTGGCAACCCTATCTATAAGGATGAACAATCCTTTTGACCATATATCTGTTGATCACAAAAGTTTACGTATTCAAAAGGTGCTCCTTGAGTTTTCTGATGGAGCTTTTCTTTGCAGTAAAAGAGAGGAAATAATCTTGGCACTTCTTATGTTCCTGGTGTTCGGCAAGTTAACCATCAGCATGAGTCCAACCTCATATTGGCAAGAATCTCGTGTTCTCAGAATTTCCATCTACTAGTTTCTATTTCATTAGAGAGATGGTGTGTGGAGAATAAATGGTTTCTTTTTGTAGACATTCAGACTGTTGTATAGGTTGTTAAATCATCAGAGGAATTAAGTGCTTTAAAAGTATTCGAGACTAAGATCGTGGTGCATAATATAGAAGCATTTCTTAGCTAAGTACTATATGTACTTGGAAAGGCAAATAACATTGCTGATGCCACTGATTAATTCATTATCTGTAACAAAATTTCCAATTTTGGAACCAGATTCCAAGTAGCAGTTTACAACTTGGAATTGACAGCAAATGTCCTTTTTACTTCCTCACGAAGTTCTGCTACCTTCACCAAATGTGTAGAGATGACTTTTAGAAAGTAAGATATTTCTACTACAAAGTGTACTATATAATGCAAGTTGAGTGCTTGGACAAAGATCATTTCATGACACTCTCTTTCCAGCAGTCAGGGAACAAATGCATTAACTAATAGTAACCCAACTGGTAGGCACGCACATATTTTCCTGATTTTTACTAAATTTATGGGCTTCCTGAGCCAACTAAGAATTTCACATTTACAGAGCTGCTTAATGCTTGGAACATTTTACAAACCTAACACTGACTTGATATTCTACCCAAGTTAATAAAAGTCTGATGCATAATAAGTGGATTTTACTCCCCAGTAACAACTTGACCTATTTAACAACAGGAAGCCAAGGTCATCTCAATGTCTTTCATGTTTCTTTTGGAAGATATGGACAATAAGTAACTGAGATCACTATGAACTGACTGTTGTATGCAGCAGTAGAAAGGACCAAGTGGACAGTACTTCTCCTTCCAACTCAGTAAATATTGAGCTGAAGTCCAAACACAGCGCTAGCAAACACAGCTATTATAGTAGTTCAGTCTTGTGAGCAGTTAGAAAGTGAAGTTTATGGATGCTATAGCTTGTATACCCACAAATCTATGGGGCCAGATAGGATACATCCAAGGGTGCTGAGGAAGCTGGCAGAGGTGATCGCTAAGCCACTTTCCATTATCTATCAGCAATCTTGGCTGACTGGGGAGGTCCCAGATGACTGGAAGCTGGCTAATGTGATGCTCATCTACAAGAATCATAGAATAGAATCATAGAATCACTTCAGTTGGAAGAGACCCTCAGGATCATCAAGTCCAACCATAACCTAGCTCTAGCACTAAACCATGTCCCTAAGAACCTCGTCTAAATGCCTCTTAAACACCTCCAGGGATGGTGACTTCCCTGGGCAGCCTGTTCCAATGCCTGACAACCCTTTCCAGGAAGAATTTTTTCCTAATATCCAATCCAAACGTCCCCTGGTGCAACCTAAGGCCATTTCCTCTTGTCCTATCACTTGCTGCTTGAGAGAAGAGTCCAACACCCCCCATGCTACCACCTCCTTTCAGGTAGTTGTAGAGAGCAATAAGGTCTCCCCTCAGCCTCCTTTTCTCCAAGCTAAACAGCCCCAGTTCCCTCAACCGCTCCTCAGACTTGTGCTCTAGGCCCCTCACCAGCTTCATCGCCCTCCTCTGCACTCTCTGTAGTACTTCAATGTCCTCCTTATGATGAGGGGCCCAAAACTGAACACAGTATTCAAGGTGGAGCCTCACCAGTGCCAAGCACAGTGGCACAATCACTTCCCTAGTCCTGCTGGCCACACTATTCCTGATTCAAGCCAGGATGCTGTTGGCCTTTTTGCCACCTGGGCACACTGCTGGCTCATATTGACCCAGCTGTCAACCAACACCCTCAGATCCCCCTCTGCCAGGCAGCTTTCCAGCCACTCTTCCCCAAGCCTGTAGCACTGCCTGGGGTTGTTATGACCCAAGTGCGGGACCCAGCACTTGGCCTTGTTGAACCTCATACAACTGGCCTCAGCCCAATGATCTAGCCAGTCCAGGTCTCTCTGTATGGCCATCCTACCCTCCAGCAGGTCAAGGGCCAGGAGGAGGATCTGGGGAACTACAGACCTCTCAGTTTAACCTCAGTGCTGGGGAAGATCATGGAGCAGATAATCGTGAGTGACATGACACAGCACATACAAGAAAACCATGCAATCAGGCTCAGTCAACATGTGTTTATGAAAGGCAGGTCCTGTTTGACCAACCTGATGTCCTTCTACGACAAGGTGATGCACCTAGTAGGTGAGGGAAAGGCTGTAGATGTTGTGTACTTAGACTTCAGTATAGTCTTTGACACTGTATCCCACAGCATTCTCCCGGAGAAGCTGGCAGCTCATGGCCTGGGTTTGTGTACTCTGCGATGGATAAAGAACTGGCTCAAGGGTGGGGCCCAAAGACTTGTGGTGAATGGAGCCAAATCCACTTGGCAGCCAGTCACGAGTGGTGTTTCCCAGGGCTCAGTGTTGGGGCCAACTCTGTTTAATCTCTTTATCAATGATCTGGATGAGGGGATTGAGTGCACCATTACTAAGTTTGCAGACAACAACAAATTGGGTGGGAATGTTGATCTGCTGGAGGGTAGGAAGGCCAGTATTGTTCTTCACATATATGTAGAAGCAGATATGCAGATCAAGTCATGCAAACACACAATAAGTTATCAGAGTTGAGGCTATAACTCTAAGCACCTAACAACTGCAATACACAGCTAAATTCTCTACAGTCCCAAGAGATTAATGAAAGATCCTGAGTATCTCTGTGTTCAGAAGAAGGCAAAGATGTCATACTTTCTGCAATTGTTCAGCACTTCTCTATGTTTACTGTGCCAGAACTGTTCAGTAAAACATGCAAATTGGTGATCTGTTTGTTTCGAGTAAATGGATACATTCAGTCTACGTTTCATTATCAAGGGAAGATTTTCTTGCAAGCATTCTCGTCTCCCTGGAACTAAAGAGCTGCCAGCTGCATAAAGAAACATGCTTAAAGAAATATCACTTTGGGAAAACTTAAAATATTCCTATATCCTTTCCACTTCTCTATGTGTATTTAAAGGAGCAGCAACATACCAAATCTGAACTCTTAAAATAAAAGTCTGAACAATGTCATTTCTATATTTAGCACACTAGAAGTCTCATGCCAAGATTTATGCTTTGGAATATTTGCTGCATACGTACCACATACATGTTACTACAAGAAGTAACAGTAGCATCTGGCATTTTCGTGTTCCAGACTCAAAACATGAAAAGTAAGAGAGGTATTTTTACACAAACTAAAAATGTACAATTCCTAATAGTAGTACATCCAGGCTTCTCTTAGGAAATTATATAATTGCTAACACAGGCCATTGTCCCATCGTACAAACACAGGACATTTTTGAAAGCACTGAACTCTGTCTAATATTTCAGTCAAGCCTGCCTGATCTACTCTGTGTCAACAAGCCATTAGAACAGTGGACTTACTTTTACTCACAGGAGACAGAAATGTTTTGCATCTTAAAGGTCCATCCAACAGTTCCAGTATTCATTCTAGCAGAATTAAGTTTTAGTTGCTATTAAATATCATTCTATTCAAAGAGGAAAGGAACAAACATATTTTAAAATACCTACTCCTGACCTAACAGTGCCTGGACTTGAAGAAGATTATGACTATGCTATGCCAGAGTATCTTTAATATGACATCCTGCAAACTACCTTCTTCTAAGCTTTTTACTTTTCTCTTCCATAGGATGAGGAAGGTACAGATGCTGTCACCAGGGAGTAAAGTAAGAAATATCAGGCAGAAGAATCTGAATCTGGAAAAGCAAGAGACTTCAAAACCATCACATCCATCACTAGGATGCAAAAAGAAAACTCATGAGGATGATTAATCTGTTATTTGTATCCAATAAAAATATATGTAATAATAGGGTAAAGAAGATAATCAGATGTTTAAATTTGCACCTTTGTCTAAAAGTTATAGTGCTGACCACCACATAATGGAATGTTCACATTAAGCTTGTTTTCCAAGGAGTTTTTTAAAATCCAATTACACAGGCTCTATTATCAATACTGTATATCTGAAGCTGATTGAAAAAAGTCTCTGTGATTTCTTGCCGGATACAAATCACATGCCTTGAATAAGGATTAGCTGGATAACTCGCAAGTCCCCTGGGGAAAATATGTTGTACAGACTACTCCTCGTAAGTGGGGATTAATAGCAAATCCCACAGGAAGTCATGCACTGCAGTGTTTGTTTTCATTTTGCTTTATATTTACTGGCAGTTTTTACTGTTCTTTCAGCTTGTGTTTAACAGATTTGCAGCATGACAGATTTTTCGGCACATGCAACATCATGTCTCACATTTTGGCCATCTGATAATATTTAGTAATTGTTGTCCAGTCGGTCTTACAAAATTGAAGATGGCATGAACCCAAATTTATCACACGGAATATGTTCCTTTGTAGAATTTTAATGCTTAAAACTTTTCCAAACTTAGTATGGTATTGACGTGGCAGCTGCTGCCACTGCACACCATTAATCTCAGTAGTGATGTTCTTGCCCTCAAGCAGTCTTCACTCGTTTTTTACTCTTGTTAAACCCAGATATTTTCTGTATATCTGTACATTCACTATTGCTTTAGCTTACAGCTTAGTTTATGCCATTATTCTTTTTGTACCTTTCCCCACCATTTCAGAACTCAGTTCTTGTTCTCTGTCCCATCACAAGCTTGTCCTTTGAGATCAGAAAACAAATTCTCATTGATACAGCTGTGAAAAGGAAAGTATGCCATACAAAACAGTGTTCAGTACATCCCAGCACTGATACTACAAAACCATTTTCCTCTTCATAGCATTCAAACTAGAGGAATTGTTTGAGCTGTCTAATCCAGTATTCTGCCATCAGATGATTTTAGATACTTTTGTCATTGGCATAAAAAAAAAAAAATCCAATGGCAAGCATTTTCTTCTAACAGTTTCCTCATACATCTTCCTTCAAAATTTGATTTGGTGTGATCTGCACAACCGTGATCTAACTTGAGACAGTCCTCCTTTGAGCGGAAAGGGAAAGAGGGTGCAGACTAGATGACCTTATGAGGTCATGTCCATCAAAATGTCATTGTGGCAGTCTACTATAGGCCACCCAGCCAGGATGATGACACTGATGAGTTATTCTTTAAGGAACAAAGGGAAGCCTCTAAGTCATCTGCTCTTGTCCTTATGGGGGACTTCAACTTTCCAGATGTCAACTGGGAATGTCATACAGCTGGTACAAACAGCTCCAGAAGATTCCCAGACCATCTGGATGATAACTTCTTGGTTCAGGTACTAAGGGAACCGACCAGAAAAGGTGCCTTCCTAGATTTGCTGCTCACTAACAGAGAAGGTCTCATGGATGAAGTGGTGGTTGGTGGCTGCCTTGGCCACAGGGAATACAAAGCAGTCAAGTTTAAAAACCTATGCTAACAGGAGGAAAACTGCCAGCAAGACCTCAATTCTGGATATGAGAAGAGCAGACTTCAGGTCGCTCAGAGAACTACTTAGTAAATTCTACTGGGAAAAAGCTTTTGAAGGTACTGGGGTCCAATCAGTGCTGGCCGTTTTTTTGAGTACCACCTCGTAAAAGCACAGGAGCAGGCAATTTCAAAATGTTGAAAGTCAAGTAGGTGAGGCAAAAAGCCAGCTTGGTGGTGCAGGGATCTTCTTGAACTACTTCAAAAAAAGGAAGTATATGATCAGTGGCAGCAAGGTCAGGTGTCATGGAAAGACTACAGAGATGCTGCTCGCCACTGTAGGGAAGAAATTCCTGTGGCCAAAGCTAATTTAGAGTTGAAGCTGGCCAGTACTGTGAGGGACAATAAAAAGGGCTTTTAAAAATATGTTAATAGCAAAACGGAAACTAGAAATAACATTGGCCCATTACTTGATGAGCATGGTCATCTGATAAACAGGGACATAAACAAAGCAGACACATTTAAGGCTTTCTTAACCTCAGTCTTCAACACCAAAGATGGGCTTTTGGACCCCCAGATCCCTGGGCTAGAGAACCATGGCTGTGAGAATGATGAACTCCCAACGAACCCCAAACTTGTGCAGGATTTGCTGCTCCAGCTAGATTCATTATAAGTCAATGGGGCCTGATGGGATTAATTCAAGGGTGCTTAAAGAGCTGGCCAATGTCATAGTGAGACTTGTCTTCATGACTTTTCAATGCTCTTGGGAATCTGGAAAGGTCTCAGTTGACTGGAAGCTGGCAAATGTTGTCCCAGTCTTCAAAAAGTGCAACAGGGATGGCCCTGGCAACTACAAGCCTGTCAGTCCCACTTCTGTGTCTGCCAAAATTATGGAGAAGATTATTCTGGGAGTTACTGAAAAACACCTGAAAGACAATGTGGTCATTGGTACCAGCAAGCACAGGTTCATGAAGGGAAAGTCCTGCGTGACAAACTTAATTTCTTTCTACAACAAGATTACCCACCTAGTAGATGAAAGGAAGCCAGTCAACATGATCTTTTTGGATTTCAGTAAAGCCTTTGATACTGTCTCTCACAGTATCCTCCTGGACAAGATGGCCAGCATACAGCTGGATAAACACATAATGCAGTGGGTGAGCATTTGGCTGACGGGTAGGACTCAAAGGATTATAGTAAGTGGGGTTACATTGGGCTGGCAAGCAGTCACTAGTGGGGTTCCGCAGGGATGCATCTTAGGGTCAATACTCTTTAATGTCTTCATAAGTGACCTGGATGCAGGACTTGATGGAATATTAATGAAGTTGGCCAATGACACAAAATTGGGAGGAGCTGTTGACACTCTTGAGGGCAGAGAGGCCCTGCAGAGGGATCCAGACAAAGTGGAGAACTGGGCAATCACCAGCCACATGAAGTTTAACAAGCGCAAGTGCCAGATTTTGCACCTGGGACATGGTAACCCTGGCTGTACATACAGACTGGGGGACGAGATGCTGGAAAGCAGCCCTGCCAAGAGGGATCTGGGAGTTCTGGTTGGCTTTTTAATTGTTTTTTCACAGTTGGATTTTTCAGTAGAAATTTTAACAACCCTTAGGAATTAGAAAATAATTAGATACAGGGTTGAGAAAATACATCCATTCATCTATACGTTGTCGAAGGTATCTTTGTTTGATCCTATAAAGACAGGTAACAATATTCGAGTCTTGAAATTGTTTATGAAATAATCAGCATTTCATTTGGTCTGTTCAGATTTTAATTATATACCATGTGCCTTCCTGAGAGGACACTACCAGAAGTATTGCTGTCAGATGGAAATTAATTTGCTAGTAGCTGACCACATACTTCATGAATTATACATGAAACTTTGTCTCATGATGACTATTGCTAAAAGACTCTTTCATCACTCTTATGTTTAAAGAAACCACAATAGTTTTTAAATAAGTCTGATCAGCAGTAAGGAGATTATGATCAAGTGCTAAGAATGACTTCTAAAATAGTATTTGAGGCACATTTCATATTGATGTGTTTTGCTGCAATTTAGGTCATGTTCTTCTGCTCTTAGTTGTTAGCAGAATGATGGGCAGACCATTGCATTCACTTTCAAATAGAACATTGATAGCTGGATTTACATTTCTTTTTAAGACTCAGCTTTTGCAAACAAGCCCTAGATTTTCAGACATAATTCTGTTATTCAAATGGGAGAAGAGTTTGATAGCTATGCTAATCACTTTTATCTGAGAAAACATAACTAATAGCTTGGTTTACATTTGCCTGCATTTATGAGCATAATTTTAGCACATAATTTTATTGCACTATAAAACATAATACTGCATTAGTCCACTCTTAAAAAAGTTACCTTAGAGTGATTTGCACTTAAACCTTCATACTACATTTAAATAACAGTATCATTTTAAAATTTTGACCTTTTAAAATCAATTAAAAAACCCCTCGTATAACAATTAATCCTACAAGACTTTTTTCTGTAGAGATAGTATTCAGTGAATGTATTAAGGTAGTCATAGCCACATTGATCACAGGACTGTTTTGAGTCAGTTATTCTCATGTATTAATTGGACTGAATTAAGATAATTTGACCTTACGTCACATCAAAAGAATTCTTAAAGTTCTCCATCACTGCATACATTAACAAATTATGTGGAAGAGGAAAGATCCACACAATTTTTTTGTTTGTTTTTTGGTTTTTTATTCCATGTTTTCAACACTGGAAACTGAAAAGGAAATAACACCTTGTATTTTAAGAAGGTCAGCTACTACTTTCAGTAGCACATAAATATAAAGAAAATATGCTCAATAGAGCTCCATTTTGTCGTATCGTACTGAACATTTTATCCTAGAATAGTCATAGCTAGGGATGATATGAGAGCTATTTTCCAGGACACAACTATGCCAACTGACACAATATAGTGATTGTATTATTAATAATACTTACCACATATGCAGCATATTTCCTTTCAGAATTTGAAAATACATTTACAAATTTAACCTTACCGTTCCCTTCGAAGGAAAGAACCACAAGGTACAGAAGTGCTAAACTCCCTGTGATACCAAAAAATTATCTATAACAGAACCTGCATTTTCTTGCAGCTCTCATTTTCTAGCTAGTCAAACACCTCTTCTAAGCAAGCTCTTTAAGAGTCAACAATTGTTCTTGTAATTGCCTGCAGCATGCAATACATTTTATCCCTCACCAGGCCTCTTCTCCCCCACAATGGGTTTTCTTCTGCAGGATGGTCTTCATGTGATACATTGCATTAACCGTAATATTAACAGGGCTTGACTGTAGAGTTATTCCATGACATTTACAGACTCTTTTCAGAGCGAGACACATTGAGAAATATGTGCCAAAATGAACACTAAACAGAACCTTTTTACATTGTACTGTAGCACCATGAATTCACAGTAAGTACAACAGGGAAGGTAATTTTAAAATTAGTATGAATGTTTGTGGTGTAAAGACTTCCTTCTGATCCTTTCTTTTCCCTATTAGACCTGCAGGAAGGAAGGAAAAATGGAGAAAGGTCCTATTCCTATGAACCCATCTTCTTCCCCCCATAAAACTGGCTGCAGAGCTCATTTAGACTGTTGGTGGAACAATCACTCTGCAGTGAAGAATTTCTTCGGCTACATACCAATGCAGCATATGGAATTTGTCCTTATCCACAACACATTAGGGAGAACTGTGATGGTTTCCATGTAAATTTGATGTGAGAGAACGTTGGGACTCAATTATTGTATTTGCACAAATTTGTTCATATTCCTTCACATCTAATATTAGTAATTTAATATGTAAGAATGAAATGGTAGCCTTTTCCTTCTATTGTCCAACTGTGGTGGTCAGTGTGGTTACTGACCTCAGTCATAAGGGCACCATTAAATCTTCCACCAATAGAAAAGGCATAATGATAAAGATAATGTCCAGAAGAATGGTTCACTTTCAGAAACTTACACCAAACATATCTTTTACATACACACATATACGCACGCAACATGTATTATAAGGCATTATAGACTGTATTTTTATTTTTGTATATATATCTATAGACAAACATGCACACTCGTTTGAATTCCTGAAAATTCCTGCACAAAAAGATTCCTTCACTTCAGAAAAACTTCAGTTTTATGTCAATGTTTCCGCATCCATATAAAAAGGAGTGACTGAATTTTTTTAGATGGGGAAAGGTTGACACCAGTACACAGCCACTTTTGAGTTGCTGGACACCTTTTATTCAATTACCACCCCAAAGAATTAGTCCTGGAAAACAGACTATGAGAGTCACATATGTCATCAGAAAGTCATGAAATTTCAATTCAAGATTGATGTTCCAGTGTTAATTCACATCACTGTGTGCACCATGAAGTGGTGTTGAGGGGATTACACTGGGGAAAAAAGCCAGAAAAGAGGGCAGAGTGTCATACTTAAATTTTAGCTTCCTAGTTATCTTTAACTTAAGAAAGTCCTGTACCAATTCCAAAGTCAACAAAATTGCACTTGCTCTGTGTTGAGACTCACATTGCCTCGATACGTCATTAAAAATTGGCTTTACTTCCGTGGGGATTTTATTTGATTGAAGGCTGAATTCCTTGAAAAATGGAAATGATGGTTCTGTTCTATACAACATCTTCAGTGAACAATGCTTCTCAGAGCTACTATCTTCCAGCATCATTGACTTTTTAAAATGTCCATAATTACATGTCTAAATTGATCATTGTTAATTAAGACAATTTCCATTTTTATTACTAATGTTAGAATCCATATTTAAGGAGCAAGCCAGAACCAACCTCAATAAGAAATTTCCACAAGTATGAAGATCCAGTTCTTTTATTTAATTATCACATAAATGACTTTAATTTGAGATTATGGGTGACACCATTTTGCACTGAAACTATCAGAGTTTAGGCTGGGCGGTGAGGCAGAGAGCTCTACATTTACATGGTGGAAATCATTAGCTTGGAAACACAGCCTGCTGTTGTAACGATTTGTTCAACAAGTCTTTTAAAGACCTCCCTTAACAGTTCCTGGAAAAATTTATTACAAACCAAAGCCTTTCAGTTTCTAGGTCTGAGTCTTAACATTGTCCTCAGTGGGCATTATCTGTCACTCAAATAACTAACATATGAACTTGTAATGGGCCAACATTTTACTAAAACGAGGATCACAAGCATAATAAATTAATTTAGTGCTGACTGATACTTACAGATGTCAAATGTCAGTGTCTCGAACAATTACAGTTTCATGCTCATATGCACGTAAGAAAATAAAATTATTCTATTCAATGAACACAAAAGATGAAGCATGAGGTTATAAAAGACTGGCAGCAAGATTACACATGAAAGCTGTATCAGATTTGGGAGTAAAGCCTCAACTAAAGTGAAGATTCCAGAAACACATTCATCTTTGGTGGGGGTGGTACATTTGGCCATTTAATTTGGTTTTGTTATGTTTACTTGTTTCTGTTACCACCTAGGTTCATTTTTCTGTAGCATTTTTATCACTTTAAATAATCAGACTCTTTAAGATAATAAAACCAGCACATTTTCTGTCACTCTGATTTTCTCCTAGATTCAATTGTGTAACTGTGATGCATACTTTCCGAAACTCTGAATTTCAAAATGTATACACTGCTAGACCTTGAACATAACAGCATGATATAATATTGATAGGATAATATCTAGCTAAGTAGCTGTTTGCTTATCAGTTAACAGTTAATACATTTCTATAAGAACTAGGTTCTTATAGATGAAGCTTCCAGTCAAAGTGAATAGCAGATGGAGTATAATAAGAATGTAAGAAAATTAGAGAAAAAGGAAATTGGGAAAACCGTTTTGTCTATGATAGGCCATCTAATTATTTCCTAAATGGGAAAATGCTTTTGCCTTACCTGGTTGGCCACTGTGCACATTAAGCATGAAAAATGCTTCCTGACATCTGTTCTGAATATTCATCTTATTTCCTTGTACACTCCTTTGTCCTGTCATTTATGTCAGTCTGCAAACAATAACATGAAATGACAGGTTCTAATCACTTTAATATTGAAAACTGTCCTTTTTCCTTTCTTTTTCTTTTTTTTTTTTGAAGAAAAGGTTTTGAAAGCATACTGTTTCTTCTATCTCAGTTAAGTGTCTTCTAATTGCTGTCATGTCACAAAGTTCAATGACACAGAACCAGAGGTTTCTGCCTGAGAAAATATGGGCTGCAAGACACAAAGAGTGAAATTCAGATTTCCAGAGTAGAAATTGGACTCATTGGAAACACTGATTACCCTCCCCTTTCCAACAGACAAAACACTTACTCGCGCAAACACTTATTTGTGGGTCTGTCTTGCATTTCTGAAGTGCCCACTACTGTTATTATTGGTCTTCTGGCGCTGACACAGACTACATAGCCTGAAAAGAGGCTGAAGTTGCAGGAGTACCTCAGGGTAAGTCTCACAAAATGTTTCTGCATTAACTCCATACTAACATAGGTCAATGGCAGCAGGAAAGACAGAAACACCTTCAAAAAACCTCAGGGCTTCACTGTAGGATGTACATGCCCGCTTTGTTTCACACCCCTAGGAGAATCTAGGGACTGAAAGAAGCTAACTAGCATGTGGATGACATATTTTAAGATAGGTAGGATTCCAAATATTAGTCACTTCTGTGACAAGATAGCAAGGTTTGCAAAGTTGCCAATCAGTCTGTTTTGTAGACTTTCTTGTGCTTCTCATGTCAGATGTACCATGAAAAGAGCAAGGCTCAAGTATCTAGACCAGGGCTGTCAAACTCATTTTCACCGGGGGCCACATCAGTCTCGCAGTTGCCCTCAAAGGGCTGAATGTAATTTTAGGACAATTTATACAGTCGTAAAATTAGATTTATATAGTCCTAAAATTATATTCAGCCCTTTGAAAGCAACTGCGAGGCTGATGTGGCCCCCGGTGAAAATGAGTTTGACAGCCCTGATCTAGACCAACTTCCAAGGCTCAGGCAATTAGATTTGCAGTCCATGCTAACATATGGATAATGGAACTCAACAGCCACATTCCCATATGAAGACAAGGCCTAAATGAGCAAGCATTTTTACTGAAATGAGACTGGCATGCAGGTCAGCTTGCCATAACGCTTCATCAGGAAACTCAAGACAAGCCTGCTTAACCTTGACTAAGGCAAGGTTTGGTCCTGGCCTTTTTTTTTCCCTCTTCACAAAAAGGCTAAATAAACTTAACATGAGACCTGGTGACTAGCACCAATTTCAAATAATTTACTTGGTTGCAAAGTAGTAATTAAAATATTTAGATCGTTCTCCAATATAAGGCTATACAACACATGCTATTTGCTAATCTCACAAGTTAAATCCACATAAGCATCTCTAGGCCTGATATAACAAAAAGTTTCACACACAGCATATAAACTATCTTCTGCCCAGTAGCTGACAGCATCATTATTTTCCTTCCCACAAATGAAATACATGTATCTGGAAGATTTCTTGTTTTAATCTGAAAGAAAACCAGTGTCATGTTTGTAGCTAGAATTTGCATCTATATAGCAATAGCTATCATTATGCTGCTCTGCCACACTGAGATGTAGATCTGAAGCAGGCTTAGAGTTCTGTTTTCATCATCTCCTTGCATCCTCTCCAACTGTAAGTCTTAGGCCCCAGTCCTGAGGAAGATTTGTGCTGAATGATCTCTTCACCCTCCTAGAAAGTCCCACAGAGGTCCGTAGAGCTCTGTGTGCACGCATCTCCCAGTTTGAGTTCATTACTGAAGAAGGTCATAGTGAGGATTTTTTTCCTCTGCCAGAATTGGTCCATGTTTTCCAGTAAGTGTGACTGTCAAAGTTGCAGGTTTTCACTTCCTCCAACTTAAGGCCTGACAGAAATGAATTTATTTTTAAATATCAGGTATAAAATGATCAGCACGACAAGAAATGCCCTCTATGTCTGTTGTTGCAGAGTTGGCAGCGTGCATGATGGAATTGTTGCTGCTGTACCAAAGTCCATACAAGTTTAACGAGCAACATGACATATTGGGCACAGCTGGAGGCCCAATCTGATGATCTGATATACTGTGGTTAGATGTATATTCCTCTAAATACATGAAGACATTAAGACTCAAGGTCTTTAAGTCTTTTTGGCTTGTTTCTTTTTAATACCTAGTACAGGGGAACCTTTGACAGGAGTTTGCACAGTCGAAACTGGTGATACAGAAAGACATATGATTAGAAAGCAAAGTAGGAAGGTCAACTTGAGCTGATTTCTAAGAGCAGCTAAGCTGTGCCAAAATGTGTTCATTTCAAAACTAGGTAGGCTTTACCTAAACTGCTTGAATTGCCTAAAATCCACCGCAATTTCTGATTATTAAAAGACAGAATTTTTATTTAACTTTGTATTATTTCAACACATTGCTAAACAGAATGGACAAAGCATAGCTTAGAGGCAGCTCTAAATGGAAATTAATATCTCAGTTTTTTAGTTTGATCCAAAGCCTACTGAATTCAGTAGGTGATTCTACACAAACTTGAGTTTGGGATCAGGCCCTGTAAGATGAAATTTTGTTCTTTTTCTTCTTCACTGTATCATTTTTTTGAATGATCCTTTAGTGGTTCATTCAGTAAGGAGCCATTTCTCAGCAGAGTAAAGGACAAGGGAAACAGTTTCATTAACTGCAAAATCAACCTAAGTCTTTGATGCAGGCTTCACTTTTGTAATGAATTTACACAGAGTGCAGTCCCCAGGGAACAAAAATAAAACATGTCTAAGTTGCTGCTGAGTTAGGGCCTTAGTCATAAAAATAATAATGTGAAAAATTTAGTCTGTAGGTAACAATGAAAGGTTAATACAAATGGTCATTGACTTCATTATAGAACTCTTTGGCAACAACTTTTCCAGACTCATGTTAAGCCTTGAGAGAGAAATGTTTCAGCACAGAACCACTTAATCATTTATATGAATGAAACTGAGTGCAAACAGAATGCTGAGATGGCTTTAAGATCACCTCTTTTTTCTTGTACAGAATACCCACTATAATTACATTTTGCTTGTCAGTTCATAAATTTTTCTTATTACAAAACGGGCATTATTGATTGCTTTTTAAAAGTACTAAAACTAAGCTAAGAGCAGTAGATCTCTCAGCAAATTCAAAACATACTATCTTCCAAACTAATCACTGGCAAAGGGACTGTGGAAAAACTATCCAAGTTTATTGTAAGTCTAATGCAAAAAATTGACGTTACCATGAGTTTTAGGTTAGTAACTTGGCTTTGAGTTTAGCGTGTTTTAAACCACAATGAAAAAAAAAAGGAAAAAAAAGATAAACTTGTTTGGCAAAGCCAGACACTTTTAAAGCCAATATCATATAATTGTTTCCTCATTTGGTCTGACAGCTTAAACAAGAAGAAAAAAACAGAAAAAAGGAAAAAGGAAAAAAGAAAAAAGAAAAGACAGGAAAAAATAAGGCAGAGTGAAAGTAGAGGGGAAAGGAGAAGGGAAAGAGAATAGAAAAAAGGCAAAAGATTTTGAGAAAGAAAGAAAAGGAGTGGAACACTGAAATCAGGGTATTTGTCTCATTTGTAGTAAAGGAATATATAAATAACTTTTTTGCTCCTTTTGTTCCCCTTCTTAGGTAGCATTCAACAAAATGAAATGAAGGAAACTTACTAGTCTTGTAGGAAAAATCCTGAATTTAGAATTTTCTTGGTTTGATTTAGTGTAAACAGTGGATATTCTAACACCATTGATCCAAAGTGATATCAGGCAACATTAGAAGACTTGACCTCTTTGAGATCAGCTGATTAAACAACTCCAAGTGAAATTAATACACACCAGGAATGTCCTTATTTAGAACCAGTAAGAAATAAAAGTGATGAGAAGGCATTTAGAGTTGCCATTCTCATTAAAATAAGGTTAGAGGCTTACAGCTAAAAATAGTTAAAGGAAAGAGAGAGGAAATCTTACAGAGAAGAAATTAACAATGTTTGCTATTGGATTAAAACGAAACAATCTCTGAGCATACTCTAACTTTTATTTCTTTTGTTGCTGTATTGGTGCCAGTCCTGAGGTAATACTGGAAAAAAAACATAAGGTAGCTACTGATCTGGCTGGGAAACAATGTCCTATTCAAAGTTAGTATCTGTTCTAAGTATCAAGCAACAAAATTAACTGTCCTCTGTAAAGAAAGGGAAAAAGAGAACATTTATGCCAACATCAAGCCAGGAAAGCAATTTTGTACTAACCTAAGAAGTTAACAAAATAGAATACAGAAAAGTATTTTTAAAGTGGAAATAATTTAAGAACCTTCTAAATATCTTAACAGTGCACTTGGCTACATTTGGATTTAGGAAGCAATATTTTACATGCAACACTAGATTTTTTTTTTTAAAGCTTTAAATCCAAAGACAGGGCTGTACTCCATCAAGAAGTGACAACAGCAAACTTAATGTCATTGTGAAAGTAGCAAATGAAATTGGGCAGTATTCAAAAAATGTCCAGATCATAAGACTGTGACTCAACAGGTACAATAGGGGCAGCTTTGTTCAGAACAATTGCATTTATGAAGCCATCGACACATGGTCCCAGTGTTAGTTAAGTGACAGCTAGAAAAGCCCTTTGTCATCAAACGTTTAGAGACACCAGAGCAAATTCTATGCAATTATCTGTCAAACCTATTACAAGAGCAAAATATATGCAAAAACACCTTTGTGGCACCAATCAGTGGAAGAAAAGAAAAATAATTTTTTAAAAAAAGAAGACAGGCTCACACTACTCTCCTTTGCACTATTCATTACTCTTGACAAAGTATATGGGCCAGATTCATCAATAAACTCTTGCTGCATGTACCTGGACAGCAGCCTGCTCTTGGGCCAATGTTCTGGCTGAAGGATACATTAGGTAAGGCTGTTGTCCAAACTGGTAGTTCTAGCTTTCATACCACTTGGAATTTTCTGTTTTTTCACACGATGTCTACCTGTTTCACGATTATGATACGCAACTGCGTATTCTGTAATAATTCTCCATCCTGCACCATATCAAATACTAATTGCAATACGATTAAATCTACCAGTGTTGGGTTTTTTTGTCTGGGAAATCAGTTTAATTCACAGAGAAAGATGCCAGATTAGCCTGTTGCCCTCCCATTTTCTATTAATATTGTTAACTAACCTTTCCTTAAAAATGTGTGCATACCCACATAGCAGACTCAGAGGTCTATACATGCTCCAAAGACTTTCACTAACATCTTAAATACTGTTTGTTATTCTCCAACCGTTGCCATTCACAGGTATATTAAAAAGCCCTTGAAACAAGACCTGCAGCTTTATTTCTTTCAGTGTTCTACACTGAAGAATATCTAGTTCCTCCAGTCTAAGCATATCCAGCTCTTTCAATTTTAGTTCAGCCTTGGTTTATTTCCATTTCCATACTATTATTGCCTAGTCATTTTGCCTTTACCTCTGTATTAAACACTTTCCTTTTAATTGTTATCACTTCCAACTTGATAAATCCTGTCCTAAGTAAGATAAAATATTAGATTACATTACTGTAGGAATTTCTGATAATTATGCAGCCATTAATTACATTCTGCAAAATGTCATCTAAAATAATTTTATAAAGAAAAAGGCATGAAACAGCTTTGCTGCAAACAATGAGAAAAACACCACAAGACCTTTTGTCTCCTTGAGCATCACCTGCCAACAGAACCAGTTCCTCTGTGATTCAGGTAAGTGAAGTTTAGACCACAAATTATATCATTAACAAAGATCCTCTATTCTTAACTGAGTTGGAAGCCCAAAACATTTTGAATGTCAGCCACAACCTCTTTCACACTTTTACACCACCCCTTTATGAGGTTTTATATGATATTCTGTGTTTCAATAGAGAGTGTTAGTAGAATTAGCTATGTTAAATATAATTATGAAGCTGATAACCTCAGAAGACTAATCTGTGCAAAAGTTTCTCTCGTAAGTAAAACCCAAAGTGTATCAAGGAAAGAAATACCAGGTCACACTAACATATTCAGTAACTTTGACTAAAAAAAGTACAAACACTTGATGGTAGAAAAACCTGAAAGCTAGAAAATAACTCGTTTCATGAAAGAAAAAAATCCACTTCCTCCATTTTGAGGATCTTCTTGATAAAGAAGTCTGTTCTAAACTGAGAAGATAGCTGACTAGATGAAAATCTACGTATTGGACTCCGAATAAGTAGAACGAAATACGTGGGAATTTGTCTGTGGGTCTTTATCACTAAGCTTTGAAGTCAGAAGCTGAAGATAGAAATCCTTTTCTTCAAAAAGGTAGTGTATGGACAAGAAAAAACAATAGTAAACACCATGCCAGAAAGTGAGTATGATGTCATCAATCTGCCTAAGAAGGCTTGTAGGATTTCCCATGGAACAGGGTTCAATGCCAAAACTTAATGCTTTTTTTTTTTTAATGTGGTAACCCCCAAGCAGAACTAAAAATCCAGTAAATAAAAGTGATGAGAAAGGGATTTGGCTTGGCAATAATGGCAACTCTATTGCCCTCCTAGTAAAATAGAAATAAAAATAACTTACAGAGAAAAAGAAAAATTTTACCAGACAATTTGACAGTTTCCTGCAACACTTAAAAGTAGTCAGGATATTCTGCTGGGAGATGGTGTCCTGTTGGAAAGGAATGTTCCACCATGACAACGTATCTAAACTTTCTGGGAAGATACTGCTTTTGCTATTTTAAGGGGCGTTGAACTGAATTCCCATAAACTGGAGTGGAATAAGATCTGGTCTAATTCATGGTTCCAGAATGGGCTCTGCTTGGAACAGAACACAGGGATAACAGGGCTCAGTTCTTGGGCTGGTGAAAGGCTGTTCCAGTTGACAGATTATGTTAACAGCTTCTGTGCTGGGAGTCTGGCAAAAGGCTTTAGGGAAACTGTCTCTTTGCTTTCATTCATATTTTATATGTTACATATAGAGACAGAGAATGCTGCATTTATTAGGCTGTAATTTTCTGTCACAATCATGGTCATCACACGATGTATATGAGTAGTCGTGGCTAAAAAGCGGTATTTCAGATCTTATTTAATAGTCCTTATTTTCATATTCTGGCAAGGAGATCTGAGGAACATTACCTTATAATGTTAAGCAATGTTCCCTCTTATACAGCAGATACCACTTCCAGTGCAAATACATGTGCTTACAAGTTTAATGTTAGCTGTCAGTAGGTACTCAAGCATGAAAAGTTAACATTTGCTTTCTATCAGGATTCACGTGACCAGTGCTCAGTGGCTTGAGTGTTGGAGAAAAGCAAGCACAGAAGGTCCTCGACACCAGAGTAATAAAGCTTTTAAATTTAAAATAAAGCTTTACAGATGTTTTGGCATTGCCCCAATAAAATGTAAAGAAAATAACAACAAAAATCAAGCAAATGCACAGGTAGTTGGCTAATTAGAAATATTTTTCAATTGCACCTCAGTTCAAAGCTTACTCATCTGGTAGCTGACTGAAAGCCAGAAATAGTCGATGTTGCATACTGTGATACTGAGGACATTGCTCGGTGGCAGTGCCCCTAGAAAATCCAGAAGGATCCAAGGCTGCTCCTATACTTGTTTACAACAGCAAAATTTTAGTAGTATAAAAAACAACTGGGTGATCCAACAGTTGGGTGATCCAATGTGCAAGCAAAAGTTTCCTTCCATCATTCACAAATATATCCAATGTTAGATGGAATCTAATATTCAAGCCACAGAAACTAAAAATAAATCCTCACGTTGAATCAGCTTTCCTTTTCAATTGCTTAGAATTTTTTATATTGCAGACTATTGAAAAAAAGCTTTAATTTCTCAAACTGAATGTGAGAATTTTTCAAAGTTCCAAAATGTTAAAAATTCAAAAAGGTATTCCAGCTCAGACTGTCAGCCAAATGTAAAATGCAAGACTGTGAGCTGACTACAGGTACTCATCTAGAAATCTGAGAAGTTACAGTGAGTAGACTTATATAAACATCAGCCCAGTAGTAGTCAAAAAAGGAAATGAAAGGTTAAGATTTTTAGCACTGAAAGGGTAGTGGTCAGTATCTCAAAGACTAATAGCATCTGGTTACAAGGAACATTCCTCAAGGGCTACTACTTGGCCAATATTGTTTAGCATCTTCATCAGTGCCAGCTCTAAAACAGAGCTCACCCTTGCCAGCTTCACAGATGACACCACACTGTGGGGAGTAGTTGATATGCTGCAAGGCAGGGCTGCCATTCAGGAACATCTCAAAAAGCTCAAGAAATGGGCCAATATCAGCCTCAAGAAACTGAAAGAAAATGTGAATTCTGGAAGAAATACCCCATACAAAAATACAGGCTGGGAACCGTTTGACTAGAAATAAACTCCACATAAAGGAAACTAGGGTTCAAGTTTAAATGAGTTCCCATGGCAAGAATGTACCCAGCAGGTCAAGGGAAGGTGCTCAGCACTTGAGAGGTTATACTTAGAGTACTGCATTCACTGGCACTCCAGTATGAGAGATTAATAAATCGTAAGAGTCCAGAAGAAGGGCCCTAGTACACTTAGGAGCTGGAGCAAATGATATAGAAGAGGCTGAAGGAACAGTATCTATACAGAAGGCTAGGGTAGGATTCAATTGCAGTCTTCCATCATCTAAAAACATGTTATACAGAAGATGGAATCAAACTCTTCTCAGAGCAAAAGGATGAGATGCAATAGTTATAGGTTGCAATAATGGAAATTGTTAGACATGAAGAAAAAAAATAATGTAGTGGTTGCAATTAAGCACTGGAAAAGGCACCCAGAGTGCCTGTGGAATCTCTGTCTCAAGAAATTTTCACAACTTGGATGGATAAAGCCCTGAACAGCCTGATCTAACAGTTAGCTCAGCCTTGAGCAGAAAGTTGGATTGGATGACTCCAGATGTCCCTTCCAACCTAAGTCTTTCTGCAATTATAAGAACTAGCAGGAAAAGACATGTGACCACATTAAAAATAACATTACTCCACCATATAAATTCTTTACTTACTTATTCCTCAATTATAGTGTGCTGTTTGGCTCCCAGTCTCAAAAAGAATATTTTAGAACTAGAAATAGTTATTTTCATAAAGTGACAGATTATATTAGGGCTCTTCACCTTGAAAGACAGAGTGTTTAGAAGGTAGTATGATAAGATTACATCATCATGAATAGCATGAAAAAAAGCAGACAGGAATAATTTCTTCACTTTTTTCCTAATTGTCGTGGTTTGGCCCCAGTTGGCAACTAAGCACCACGCAGCCACTTGCTCACTCTCCTGCAGTGGGATGGGGGAGAGAATCAGAAGAGTAAAAGTGAGAAAACTCATGGGTTCAGATAAAGACAGTTTAATAAACAAAGCAAAAGCCACACACACAAGCAAACCAAAACAAGGAATTCAAGGTGTTCAACCATCTCCAGGAAAGCTGGACTCCATCACACATCACAGTTACTTGGGAAGACAAACGCCATCACTCCAAACATCCCCCCCTTCCTTCTTATTCCTCCAGCTTTTATATTGAGCATGATGTCATATAGTATGGAATACCCTTTGCCCACTTTGGGTCATCTGTCCCAGCTGTGCCCCCTCCCAGCTTCTTGTGCATGTAGCACTGCATAAGAAGCTGAAAAGTCCTTGACTTCTTAGCAACAACTAAAACATCAGTGTATTACCAATATTATTCTCATTCTAAATCCAAAACACAGCACTATACCAGCTACTAGGAAGAAAATTAACTCTATCCCAGCAAATATCAGAATATTATTATGAGTGACTACAAAACAAATCTAGAAAAAAAAGTTTATGGAAAGAAAAAAGAATCCTTACACATAAAAAAAGAAACACACTGCAAGTTACTAAACAGACACACAACACGAGGCTCAGGAATTCTGAGCTGAAAAACAGAGGCCAGGACAAAGCTGTCACTCTTATGATAATGTCTTCCAAGGTTCCTAACCCTGTGTTGGCCATCCAATCATAGCTCTGCAACTTCTGAATTTTAGTCATCCCTAAAAAAAAAAAAATAATCTTCATATGATGGTCAGAGTTCTTTGAGTTCTTTATGAGACTCCAGTAGCACACATGTGGCAGCTGTATGTCTTAGCAGGAACCTAGGACACAGGTAGTGTTTTGATACCATGTTCAGTGATGTCAGACCACGTCATTTATTCAGATATTTTTATACAACAGAAATACATAAAGAAAGGAACGTGAAATACCAGAAGATGCAGCCACATGAGTAAGTTTTATAGAGATATGCTTATTTATATGAGACAGATCTATCTGAGCCATGGTTGAGATCAATAAACACACCACTGATTTATAGTAGATGCTCTGCCACAGCAGTAAAAATTACAATAGAATACGTTCCCAACAAACCTTGTAGATAGACAGATGATGAAACATGATTAAATACATGAAGCAAGTCAAAAAGATCACACCAAGTACTGAATGTATGCAAAACCAGAGCTCATGTCAGTTGTATCAACGTACAACTGTTGCTACTTTTATTTTACATTGTAATGTGATCAGGCAAAGTTGCTTGTTATAGATGAATAGAGTTGATTATTGTTGATTACAGACACACTAATTAACTCCGTTTTATTTGTTCCAAAACTCTATTAATAATCAATTCCGAAGATCTGGGCAGCCATGTGCAATTTGACATCGTTTTAATCACCATCAGAGGAATATGTAGCAGTCCCTTCAGAGAATAATGAAGAGACGGGGCGGGGGGGGAACTTTGGCAGAGAACACATGTACCTGAAACAGGCCACTTTTCAGTCTAATCAGCTTGCTAATCACCTTAACCATCCTGACAATTTTGACAATGAGGATTTAGAGTTCAGCTCATAAAACAATGTTTAAATGAGAGGTGCATAATTCTGCCAGAGCTCTTTTATATATGAACCAGGGAGGTCATGCTTGTGCTTTGAAGAAAAAAATATATTAAAAACTTGCCCAGATGTATACTGTTTTGGTTTAAGTGAGCAAAAGTTGCCATTGAGAATCAATCGTAAGTCTGAAAACCTCTTTTCTTTATCCGTACAAGGACCGACAACATAGGCACAGTTGGGAGTTAAACAGGGAATGATTACTTTGCTGTTAATGTGGCGGTTAGGGTTATGCCAGCATTTACTTTTCAAACACTCATGAGCCAGAGACTTACAGTAGAGCCATAAACATTCTCTCTAACCTGAAACTAAGTTCTATCTTGAGATCTTATCTCTTTCACCATTTCTGGACAAACACATGCACACAAACTGTTCAGTTATGCGTGTCTGAAGAGAAAAAAGTTTGTTGCACTAAAAAGCTTTTAAAGATTTTTTTATCTTGGAAAAAAAAACCTAGTTCTGGCATAAAAAAGGGCCCTTGGCAAGACATTAGTCCATAGTCTGGTCTACTATCTGTTAGTATTTCCAAAAAGAAGCAAACAGTCTAGTCAAGCTACTGAGATTTCTATAATCGCAATAACATTTTCCTCCTAAATCTTCCAGGGGGATTTCACAACCCAGGGTAGCCACAGTAATTTATTACTCTCAAAAATTACTGGTGTGGTTTTTTGCTTTGTTTTGTTTTTAAAACAGCCTGTGCAGAGATGTGCCCGAACACTCTTTCCCATTCTAGCAAACTTAGGTATTCTGTCTCTGAATTTAGTAAACCAAATAAGGTTTGACATAGTGTTCATGACAGCATAAGTTCTGAGCCAAATATAAATTGAATAAGCTGATCCTGTAAAGATCCTTGAAATAAATAAATACAAGGAAGCAAATGGCAATGATTTAACTGTATATTTAGTTCATTTTGTCTTGATTTGGTTTTCACACTAGTTTGACCCAGGTATAACTCCAGGTACTGCAACAGATCTGTACCTGGCCTTGTGAACTCAGCTCTGCTTCTGCAGTACTCTTTTATTCTCCAGGTTATAAGATGGGAGAACCAAAACACGATGAAATAAAACACCATGCAAAATCCTCTCATCTCTCAGTCACCTACAGGACCACGTCCTCAATCTGATGACCTCTATTTAAAGTATGTTTTCTTTAATAAAATCACATTGAAATAAAATGAGGTACACAAGAGACAATAAGCAGTAAATACAGCTCATTATAAGCTATTTATAGGACATAAGGCTGAAGAATCTCACTAAACAAGCAGCAAAAGGGAGATACAATGCCCAGTGAACTCAATGGGTAAAATCATGTGGAAGATATGGAAGGCACAGAAACCTGTGTCTACTGCACAACTTACCAAGTTACCTCTGTTTGATAATGAAAGTAACTTAGGGTTTGAAGCAGGCTGCTTGCACAAGAGACCTTACTAAGTCTCTTTGTCCTTTCATGTGTTTAGCCTCTCCCTAAACTATGCACCTTCATCCACTTCATTCCCAGCTGAAAGGAAAACTAATTATTAAGTGAGGGAACATAAGTCCCTGACACTCTGCTTGTCATGTCATTGTCTTTAATGTATAGGATCTTGGGATTTGGGGAAAGACTTTTGAAATCAGTGAACTCATTCACATTCTTAAGAGTAACTTGCTTGTGTGACTTCCACTGGTTCACAGACTTGCTGGCCTGAATCTTTTTCCTAGCCTACAGACAGTAGTTCTTTCTAGTTTCGCCTAGTTTGATGGTAATTCTGAGCAGTTGATGGTATGTCCATCCAGCCCTGCAGTTTCTGACAACCATTAAAAATTTTACAAGCAAATCAGTGTTTTTATTGTGATCCCAGTACTAATGGCCTCTGAATTTCATTCTAGCCTCTATGAACTATAATGAAGAGGCGAGGTGGTGGAGTTGCTCTTTATGTGAGAGAGCAACTACAATGTATTGAGCATTGTCCAGGGGCAGATGAGGAGCAAGTTGAGAGTCTGTGGGTGAGAATTAAGGGGCAGGCTGGGTGGGGTGATACTGTCGTGGGTGTCTATTACAGGCCGCCAGATCAGGATGAGGAAGTTGACGAGGCCTTCTACAGGCAGCTGAGAGCAGCCTCACAATTACAGGCCCTCGTCATGGGGTGTTTTAACTACCCTGATGTTTGCTGGAAGGACTACTCAGCCAGCCAGCCACAGTCCAGGAGGTTCCTCCAGTGCATTGATGATAACTTCCTGATGCAAATGGTGGATGAGCCAACTAGGAGAGAAGCGCTGCTGGATCTCATCCTCACTAACAAGGAGGGTCTGGTTGAAGCAGTAAAGGTTGAGGGCTGCCTTGGCTGCAGCAACCAGTAGAGTTCAGAATCTCATGTGTCAGGAACAGAATACCAAGCAGAATCGCAACCCTGGACTTCAGTAGGGCCAACTTTGGCCTTTTCAAGCAATTGCTAGGGGAAATCCCATGGGAAAGGGTACTTGAAGATAAAGGGGCCCAAGATAGTTGGTTAGCATTCAGGGACTGCTTCTTCCAAACTCAAGATCAGAGCATCCCAACACATAGGAAGTGAAAGAAGGGAGCTAGGAGACCTGCGTGGTTAAACATGGAACTGCTGGGCAAACTCAAATGGAAGAGGAGAGCTTACAGATCATGGAAGGAGAGGCTGGCCACCTGGGAAGAACATAAGGCTGTTGTCAGAGGATATAGGGAGGCAACTAGGAAAGCTAAGGCCTCCTTAGAATTAAACCTTGCAAGAGGGGTCAAGGACAACAGGAAGAGCTTCTTCAAATACATGGCAGATAAAACTAACACTAGAGGCAATATAGGCCCACTGATGAACAAGGTGGGTGCCCTGGTGACAGAAGATACACAGAAGGCAGAGTTACTGAATGCCTTCGTCTACACTGCGAGGGGCTGTCCTGAGGAGCCCCGTACCACTGAGGCCCCAGAGGAAGCCAGGACAATGGAGGAGTTTGCCTCAGTTGATGAGGACTGGGTTAAGGACCAATTAAGCAATCTGGACATCCATAAATCCATGGGTCCAGATGGGATGCGCCCATGGGTGCTGAGGGAGCTGGTTGAGGTCATTGCTAGGCCACTATCCATCATCTCTGCTAAGTCGTGGGAAACGGGAAAGGTGCCTGAGGACTTGAGGAAAGCAAATGTCACTCCAGTCTTCAAAAAGGGCAAGGAGGAGAACCCAGGTAACTATAGACTGGTCAGCCTCACCTCCATCCCTGGAAAGGTGATGGAACAACTTATCCTTTGCACCATCTTAAGGCATAACAAGGATAAGAGGTTCATTAGGGGCAGTCAACATGGCTTCACCAAGGGGAAGTCATGCTTGACCAACCTCATAGCCTTTTATGAGGACATAACCAGGTGGATAGATGATGGCAAAGCAGTGGATGTGGTCTACCTTCATCTCAGTAAAGCATTTGACACGATCTCCCACAGCATCCTCGCTGCTAAACTGAGAAAGTGTGGTCTGGACAATCAAGTAGTGAGGTGGACTGTGAACTGGCTGAAGGAAAGAAGCCAGAGAGTCGTGGTCAATCAGACGGAGTCTAGTTGGAGGCCTGTAAACAGTGGAGTCCCTCAAGGGTTGGTACTGGGACCAGTACTATTCAATATATTCATCAATGACTTGCATGAGGGAATAGGGTGCACTGTCAGCAAGTTTGCTGATGACACCAAACTGGGAGGAGCAGCTGACACACCAGAAGGCTGTGCTGCCATCCAGTGAGATCTGGACAGGCTGGAGAGTTGGGTGGGGAAAAATTTAATGAAATATAACAAGGGCAAGTGTAGAGTCTTGCATCTGGGCAGGAACAACCCCAGGTACCAGGAAAAATTGGGCAACGATCTGTTGGAGAGCAGCATAGGGGAAAGGGACCTGGGGGTCCTGGTGGACAGCAGGATGACCATGAGCCAGCATTGTGCCCTCGTGGCCAAGAAGGCCAATGGCATCCTGGGGTGTGTTAGAAGGGGTGTGGTTAGCAGGTGAAGAGAGGTCCTCCTCCCCCTCTACTCTGCCCTGGTGAGACCGCATCTGGATTATTGTGTCCAGTTCTGGGCCCCTCAGTTCAAGGAGGACAGGGAACTGCTGGAGAGAGTCCAGCGCAGAGCCACAAAGATGATTAAGGGAGTGGAGCATCTCCCTTATGAGGAAAGGCTGAGGGAGCTGGGTCTCTTTAGCTTGGAGGAGACTGAGGGGTGACCTCATTAATGTTTATAAATATGTAAAGGGCGAGTGTCACGAGGATGGAGCCAGGCTCTTCTCAGTGACAACCAAGGATAAGTCAAGAGGCAATGGGTGCAAACTGGAACATAGGAGGTTCCACTTAAATATGAGAAGAAACTTCTTCATGGTGAGGGTGACAGAACACTGGAACAGGCTGCCCAGGGAGGTTGTGGAGTCTCCTTCTCTAGAGACATTGAAAACCCGCCTGGACACGTTCCTGTGTAACCTCATCTAGGTGTTCCTGCTCTGGCAAGGGGATTGGACTAGATGATCTTTTGAGGCCCCTTCCAATCCCTAACATTCTGTGATTCTGTAACAGTAGGGACAAATAGCAACCAGCAAATCAATGCTACAGAAACTAGAGGCATTTTGAGATAAAAGCCAATTAGGTGCCATTTATCAGTCAAACACCAAAGAGGAACTGGTGGTCACTGTATGGATCAGAGCCTAACCTTCCCCAAAATACAGATGTCACAGAGTTGGAATGCAGCTGTGTAATTCAACAGAGAACAGTTTAAAACTGGAAAAGAGAAAGAACACTGTGCCAACAGTCACTGCAGGGCAGTTTAGACAAGCAAATGTAATCACTTGTAAATCCAGCCGGAATACCAGGATGAAATGCCTCAGTGTTTACAGAGAATGCCACAGGATCCACATGGACAGAGTTCCATTAGAGGCCCTGTTTCACATGAGTTCATCATCATGTAGAAATACTGTGAAGAAATACACATGTAATTACTTGCAACCATTCATTTCAGTGATTTAGATAAAGCATTTATCTGGAAAACTAATAGCAATGTACAAACATATGAGTACATAATCTTATGTGAAACAACTGATTTTTACTGAAGATTTGGTTCATCATTGTATTGGTCAGGGTTAGAATATTACATCTTCCCTAGGTTACTTTTTCTTACGCTTTCTTTGAATTTCAAAGTTGCTGACAGAATATTCCATGCAAAAGTCGGAAATTAAAGAAATATATTTTTTGTGGGTTTATAAAAATCAAAAGACACCTTCACAATAAAGTTACATTTTATCTGTCTGCCACACTGCAGCAGAAGTAATGAGGACTGTCAAACTATGTGATTTCCCCCATCCTCAATAATAGTTTATTACACGTCCTTGTATAGCATGAAATGATTCTGTGAAAAATAAACCAAACATGAATCTTATTTGGGTTACAGAAAGGTCTGAATCATTTATAACTGAATTAATTTCTAGAAAGGCTTATGAGCAGCCAATTAGTAATGTTTGTATTTGAATCTGCCAGTTGGCCCAGAATTGAAAATGAATCTTAGTTTCGACATAAAGACTGTAGCGTTCACAGATAAAAAAACGTTCAATCAAAATCAAGAATATCCTTGAGAATTACTGTCTTGAATGGAACATGCCTGATAACTGGCCAGATAATTCTATTAGCCAAAACTGCCTAAGATGTTTCCCAACTGCTGATTCAAAAACTGATTCCGCATTCCTCATACAACATCCTAAAGTCTCAATTTTTGGTTGCACTCTCTATAAAGTCCTGAAAGAGTGGGAGGAAAGAATTATGCCACACATGAAACCTGTATAGATGCCAGCAAACTGTTCATTTGTGTCCATTAGATTTCCATATGCCTTTTGAGGCTTTCATTTTCTCCATTTGGCATTCCACTTTTCCGCAAGCAGTAAGTGAGTCTCAAACTCATTTGGATTGTCTTGACGACTGCAAGTAAATTCTGCAAATCAGCAGGTACCAAAAGCAGTATAGCAATGCACCACATCTGATGCCCTACAGAAGCATCCTTTCAAAGACTATTAAGGAAAACACATACATGAAGTCACCACTGCTTACAAGATAGGAACACAGGCTAGGATGTGGCTATACCCCAGATAGCGGCTTCTGGGGGGACAGTATCACTCTTCAGTCATTCTTCTTTCGTCCACATCTTCTTCTCAAGCTGAATGTCACCTAGCAGAATGGGTCACCAGAGAAAATTCTGCAATTTCTGGAAAAGGAATATAGTTTTGAGTGTCTTCTATGGTTGAGCAAAGACTGATCCCTGGAAACCTTATATTTCCTTTGACTTGTCATCCTCCAATCACCAAAGTCTGACAGGGCTCGGCTCAAAATTAAATGAGAAGAGAAATAAAGAGATGGAGAAATACAGAAAGAAGCTACCACAAAATAAAAGGGAAAGAGTAAACATTTACAAAAGCATTCAGCACAATCAGAAACTTATGTGTTAGGCAAGCATCTCTTAAAGAATTATTCTGTAGCTCCTGGTCAGAATATGTACTTTGTAAATTATGGTAATTTCTAAATTTTTCCCTTAATAGAAAAGTAAATAATTGTACAAGATGTCAAGGCACAATTCTTGGCTGTCCTCAGGCACTCACACTCCTGGACTGGATATTTTTCTTCTTTCTTGAACGATTTTTAACAGTGAGCTGTATTTTAAATGTATTCTATGTTCTTTAATACAGACTGTGCTCTCTTTTAGGTTACAAACTTGAGGAGAAGTTGTATAGCCAACGGGGTTTTCCAGAAATTCAAAGTAACATATTTTGCCTATGAAGAATGCATTGACACTTTCTTGAAGTAAATTACAACAAAATCCTATATAATTAGAACATAAACTTTAATGTATCTGTACCAGTAAGGAATGGTAGAAAAGGAAGACAGTGGAACATTGTGTAATGTTTAGAGGGGTATTTGAAAGCTTTTAAGTTAAGCATCATTTAAACCAGATTGTAATTAAGGATTTTCATTTTTTTATTACATATTAAGGTCTCTAAAAGCATAACTTCCATAAATAGTCAAGAATAAACTACATTCAGACCTACATATAAGCACATTTCTTGGCACAGACAAATGAAAACTGTGATTGCTGACATCTCTTTGAAGGAAGATTTTCTTTTTTTTTTCATCCCAGCCCTTGTTTTATTTATATGGCTCTGCACACTTTTTTATTTTTAATTATCCTAAGGAAAAGAAGGGGTGGAGGGAAAGAGATCTTTGTTTTCCAACTGAGACAGTGAAACACATTCCAAAGCTGCTTTTGTTTTTAATTTACAGAAGCCCTCATGTCTAATCTACTAAGCCAACAAATAATCTGTTTGCCAGGTTTTACATGAGAGTCATGAAAAGTGCATACAATTACTGACTTTATTCTTTTTTAGGATACAGATTCATTCTCTGCCATAAACTTGAAAAGATCCTTTTGGAGAACTTTTCACAATGAATTTATTTTTAACTATGCATTTTGTTTCCCAGGAGTTATTTCATTTTTTACCCTGTTACTGGAGCATCTTTGGCTCTCTTTTCTTTAGCAACAACAAAAGCATTATATTTGTCTGTCTGAAAGATAAGATAGCTAGGTCTGTACCCTTGCTTATGAAAGCAGCTATTTAAAAGCAAAAAGACGGGTATCAAGAAATGTGTTCCCCTCTGAAAAAAAAAAAAATGGTATAGAGCCGATAAGCACTCCCTCCTATTTCCATACACAGGAAAAACTACAATTTTCATCCTTCTGTTCCTTTAGAATAACCCTATATCCTGCTCTTCCTAATATTTAAGGTGAATCTCAGTATTTTAAAACTCAATGTGTATTCTGAGATCCACCAAGAAATTCCATGAGGTTATGGGGGGGGAAAGTGGAGAGAGCAGGAGAACACCACAAAAATATAGCACCTCTACACTGCTGTAAATATCTTCTGAGAAATTCATGTACACAGGTAAGGCAGAAACACTGTTTTGCAGTGAGATTTTTGGATGGTATGATCTGCCACAAGGAAATTTCTACTGGTGCAGAGGAGTGCAACACCACATTTTATTTACTTCTCTCCATTCTGGTACATCTCCTCCACTAGACAACTATAAATCTAGCATAGCAGTACCAATGAACTTGAGGGATGAAAAGACCACTACTGAGTCACCTGCCAGCTTCCCCAAAATTGAGTTTTGCTGGGATTCTCAGAGGCAATGCCAGGACTCAGAATGCAATGTGTTCCTCCAGAGAAGCTAATTTGTTACTCTCCTTCTCTTAAAGAATATGAGGCTTAAAGTACAGTGAAGTTAATAACACAACTAGTATCGTTCTTGTCTTAAAAATGGCCCATTCATCTACGTCTTAATAAAGGGTATTCAGACTGTACTTAGAACTGAGATTGGAGAGAAAAGGGATCAGGATGAAAAATGTTCCAGGTAAAAAACTCTTCTGCTCCAAGATGTGCATCACCTTCCACACAGTTACTCCATCCACAGGTACTAACTAATCCCTTCCACAGCATACACATTGCCAAAGCACTGTGCTGAACACTATGAAGATCCTGGCTATAGGAGTTTAGATCAACTGAAGCTAAGATAATGAACAAGGAAAGGGCAGAGAGACTTCAAATAGACATAAAACAATGGCTGAGACAACATTTTTAATATGCTAGACATGTGAACAAGAATTTGGGTGAAGTGCAGAAGTATTACTAACAATATAATTAAGCTCATATCTATTTTGTTCGTAAATACATATGAAGGATGTACAGACTCCCAGCCTTTGGGAGGCAGTCTGTAACTTACATCAATTAGAATAAAGGTATCCATTGTCTACCACCTGTAGGTGAAAGGCTTTGGCTACAGCTCCTACTGCAAAATTGCAGATGTACCCAAATACAGCATTCTTTGGTTCAAAACAAATAAACTTTTAAGTATTTGTTTAAATTTCCCACCATTTAATTTTATGGCTATGAATTCTCATTTCATTCAAGGGGCTTATTTTGCCAAATATGCTTCATCTACTTCATTCGTGTTGAGTTCTGTATTACTGTACAAGTCAACTCTCTCTCATGCAAATCAGAATACAAAGAGATATTCTGTGTTGTTTCAGAATTTAGATTTTCATAATTTTTAAAACTATCATAACAGATGCAGATTTTCAAATTTTGTTAGCCAATTTCATAAGAAAAAAACCAACTCACAATGCAGGATCATTTTTTCTTAATTTGTCTACTTACATTATGTTCATAAGTCACTTTTATTCAAAGAGATTTATAATCTGTATTCACTGGGTCCTCCTTGCAGAACAATCAGCGCACCTTCACAAAGTATCTCTTTACTGAAGTCTTTGTCTCTCAAATACCTTCCTCAATGCTCTTGACTGAAATAAGGAGATGAAAATTCCTCCTCAGACCCACATATTGTTATGGAGGAAAACCTCCATTCAAAGTAATTTGCACCTAGGGTAACATGGTGTCAGAATGTGAGCTCGGTATCCACCCTCCTTCTCCTATGTAGTTTATCTCCATACTAGAGCAACCTCAACAATGTTGATGGCTCTGGAGTAAGGAGAAATCGCAAAAAAATTCTCTTTATGACGGAGAACTGTGGCACAGGAAGAGTCAGGCCATAGGTTTAAACATGAACAACTCAAATACCATTCCTCATAAATAGTATCACGATTAAGAAAACTTGCATTGTCCTGCAGTTTCCCTCCATTGCATTCTTCGGCAAATGACTTGTACTAAAATTAGATTAAATTATTACAATAAATTAGTTTGCAGAAAAACTGAGTTTTCTATCACATGCAGCCATTAATGATGCATCTTCCAGTGTTCAGCAACTCCCAGGGCACACTCATACCCAAAGACAGTTTAAGAGAGTAATGCAGCTTCCCTGCTCCTGCCCACCACTCCCGGTCAGGCTGCTGTGCCTTTCATTTAAATTTTCTTTTTTTCATCTTCTGCCTTTACATACCCCTTGAGGCGCTTGTTCTCCAAAGTGAGAACCACTCAAATATAGTTTACATTACCCTACAGAACATCATAAAGAGGCAAGAAAACTGTCAAGCAAGGTGACAAGATTCACACCAAAAATCATTTCGTAAACTCTCTGAGATGTTGTCACAACAAATCCAGAGGAAGAATTCTACTTCCTCAGCAGCCAATAATGAAGAAGGTGACAGAAGAACAGAAAGGAAAAATGAAGACTCCCACATGTGCTTGGGATGCTTTTTGGATCCCTCAGCTTTGTCTATACTTAGGCTGCTAGATGATTTATGATCACTAGTCTCTATTGCCAGTGCAACTGTTCACTCCAATTCTGCATGTTCCTTGATGGGTTGGTTACATTTTCACAGATGCTATCATCACACTTTAACTGTAATAATAATCTGTTTGAATTGTGCTGTTACTATACTATGCTGCCAGCCAGCTCTTCTGTACCAAAATGTCCAATGCTGATGAATAGTGCAAATGCCTGAAATCAAGCCTAGAGGTTTTTTCTTAAAATGTTTCTTAACTGAACTCTGCTTTGTAGGGGGTGATTATTCCCAAGAACTGATGAGAGAAAACATGATGGAAAGAACAAGTGCTCAACAAGGGACCTACTGGAACACAGTGTAGATTCCTCCCTCGTAGTGCAACAAATTTCCTTTGCAAAGAGAATCCAGGTGCATGAGGGGACTGTGCATCGCACATTGCATTCCGTCTCCCATTTAAGTTGAGAATGCCTGTGTCCTGGAGCACAAACACAGCCAGCAGTATCTTGGAAAAAAACTAGTCAATATATTCAAGGCTTTATTAACAGATAGGAGAGATTGCCAGCTCAGGATGAAAATTAAAACATTCAGTAGTGCTCTAGAGAAAATGAGACAAGTACAGGAGATGGTAAATTACACAGTTTCTGGTGCTTTATTTCACCATGACCTATTTCACTCTGAGATCCCAAACTTTTATTTGAGTCTGCCCATGCTCAGCACTATATTTTATTTCTACAGCTCTACTAACTGACAGTACTTAAATGACACCAATTTCCTCCCACAGGTATGCACAGAAGTCTCAAAAATTATTTTAGAACAACAAACTGGACGCAACAGCCTCAAGGTCAAGGAAGAGTTGTAACAAGGAAGCATAGTCTCATTCAGGGAGCGTATAACGTTTTAGCAGATCAAGTAAAATGCTAGACAAAGTTGGCTACAGTGCTCAAGCTTTTCCATCAGATGGGATTCTGGCCTGATATTAGAATTCTGTGCATACTCCTCCCCTTCAGTGACTCATGAGAACAGAGCTGGATTCCCCTTTACCTCTCCTTTACTGACACAGATGCTCCTGATAAACCAAGGTAATATTGTGTCACATGAGGCAGCACACAAGTAGAGAAAGGAAAAGGATTAGAGCACAGATATGAGGCTTTTCATTAGAAGAAACCCATAAGGATACATGCAAGAGGTACTCTAATCCCTGCACCCAGCTGCAGAATAAAGCATATCAGGCATGAATACTTCTGTGTCTACTAGAATACAATCAAAAAAGAACCATACTTGTGAGATTAGACCAGAGAGGACAGACTACCTTCAGAACCAATTACAATAAACATTAGATAGCCATAAAATTTACTACTTCTTCGGGGGTTTTTTTGGGATTTTGGGTTTTGTTTGGTTGGTTGGTTTGGTTTTTAAAATAAAACCTTTTGTTTGTTCTTCACTCAGGATAAAAACTCTTGCTTCCCATGGCATTTTTATTACCTTAGATCAGAGTTTAACCAATTGATAATGTTTTTGCTGTCTCTGAAACACAAAAGTTATTGTGTAGTGACTTTTTTAGAAATATATTCTTAATGTACTTATATACTTTTATAAGAATATGTGTCTTCATAGCAATTAATATTTCAAAAATGCAGAGTAGCTTGAAATCCTGTATAAATCACAGAATGTATACCATGTGGACAGTGGCAGGACAAACTCCTTCATGCTGCTCTCACCTGTTGTTTATCCTTCGATGTTTTCAAGTGATCGTTTCTCCACTGAAAACTATAATGCAAGTGACAGTTCTGAGAAGTTCATGGTTCTACCCAAAGTACTAAATGTTCACCATTACCAGCACAAAGTTACTGAGAATTCTATTCCCCTACATGAAAACTCATCCTGGCCAAGTCAAAGACCTGTCCTATCTTGACTTGGACTGAAACTACTGAATTCTGAATATGAACAAATGGCTATGAATGATTACACTGAGTAACAAAGAGCCTAGAAAGTAATCAAATGAAGCAGGTACTGTACAACATACTATAAGGCAAACAATATAAGCTGAACAATATAAGGCAAAGAACTGGTCAGCTTCTCACAATTTTTTTCTTCATTTTAAAATCAGAATTGTTGCTGCCTTTTTAATCTTATGAAAGTTTTAGGGGCATGACGCTCTGTGATACTCAATGGGAAGCCAACTCTTCTTTTAGCTTGGATAAGACTCACACTGCTGTGCAACCACTTTGTTGCCTATGTGAAAACATCTAAGCAAAGCACAGAAAAATCAGTCTTCCTGCTTTTAAATAATACTCTCATTAACAAAAGCATCTGGAACTAGTCTGGTACTAAAATACACTCACAGGGAGATCACACTGCCTACGTGGTGCTAAGGAAATAGTTCTGTGTCACATTTGTCTCAGAGCAGACCAAAAAAAAAAAAAAAAAAACCAAAACAACCCACCAAAACAAACAAACAAAAACACCACAAAAAAACCCACACGACACCACACTTAAATCTCCCTTCCCTCACCCTCAGTTCAGCCACCACCTCATCAGCGGTACCATTGCTACTGATAAGTCAACTAGTTCCCTGAAAAGATCTGGCCTAGAGTAGCTGGGTTGAGATGACAGTGGGACACTTGCTTTGGTTCTTTAATTGAGGACAGTTCACCAATAGAGTTTACAGTGTGGTCACACAGAAATGCATAGAAACAAGAAAGAGAGCAGCAAACGGCAATGCCAGGGCATGAATTTAAGTCTATTTTAACACTGAAGCAAGCCCATCAAGGACCTATACTTTGCACATACCCTAACGAGATGCTAAGGGGGTGTAGGAGCAGTTTGAATACTAAGAAAAATAGAACATTGCATTTTTGTAAAATCTATTCACTTAGCACTTATAACTCTTTACACACTACATCAAAATACCCAGGACACTGCACTGGAGCCCATCCACTAACTTGACAGTATAGCTAATAGCACGACCCTAATCTACTCCAAAGTGTAGATAGGGAAACAAAGCACAGAGGAATAAAGCTTCCTGAAAACAGAAATACAGCAAAAGACAAAACTATTCTTGCAGGCAATGCCAGGTTTCTTCGGAGTATAGAGGTACAGCCCTATATTATTCTTTAAGTGAATTTACCAGCCTCATACCTTAAAGATCTATTTATTATGTCCCTTGGCTGCCTCCCCACACCACAACTCCAAGCCCCTTAGCACTACATAGCCAAACTCACATTTCCTCCTTTAGATATTTTCCAGCCCCTCCATCACATATTTGAGAAACAGAACCTGACTAGTAACCAAAAGCTTCATATATTCAGTGGAGATTAAAGGCTGCATGTTCAAATAGGCACTAACTTGCGTAGGTTGGTCAAATTCTCCCTACAGTTGTTTTATTCTGGGAACCTCACAATGGAGAAAATAATTCTTTTGACATTCACATTTCAAAGAGCACACTTTTCTGAATATTTTCAATAGAAGATGATAGCACTACTGATTTATATAGACTGTGTATAAACCCACACATGCATATGCACAAACATACATGCATATCATATACATATGTATATGTAGAACTACGCGTAACAGAGGAAAAGATCTTTTCATTTTGCCTGTCGTGCTGCTCCCTCCAGGAATCTATCCTTGATCTTGACAGAACTGATAGTTCATAATGAATACTTTTCCAGCTTTCATGGCTGGCATCAAGGAAACACCTGGGAGTAAGATTTGTTCACTGTGGTTTTGTGTATTTCTTTTTTAAACATAGTTCCAGTGCTGTTTGCCTCTAATAAACATTTTTATTGTGTTTAAATATTTCATTGGTTCAGGCAAAACCAAAAGAAAACAAACAAGTAAACAAGCGGGTCTGCTGAGCTTCTGTAAGTGGAAAGAGACTCTGAAAGGAAAAAGAAACTGGGCCAAAGTCAGGAGATGTGCCATTGACTGTGCTACAGATTAGCTACACATGATATTTAATAGTTACTCATTTTCCCTTTAGTTACCTACATAGAGAGATATAAGAAAATGGTGATAACTCTCAGGAAAGCTCTGACTCCTATTTAATGTACTTGTATGGTCCTCAGAATCTTGGCATTCACTTTCTATTGTATTCATCTCCACAATAACCCTGTGAGATTCGGAATATATTCTTCTCATGTAACAGAAAGGAATGAATGCATTAAGAGTCTAAATTATGTACTAAGGGTGACACCAGAAATTTCTGGCAAAGCTCTAAGAATCTCACATAGAGGATAGTAACATTTTGAAGCACAGCATATTTTGTTGCATTAGTTTAATACAGCTGATATTAGTCCCAGAAATAATATCAAATGGATGATAAAATACCAGATGTACAGCACAGCAAACAATATTTAAAGGAGAAATGTAGAGACACAATACCCCATTCATTCTATTTTAAGGAACCAAGTCAGAGTCAGATAACACTCACATTCTACATTGATGTGGTCAGACTTCCTTTGTCATTGTGACATTCCTTCTTCCTTTCTTTCTGTGTATTTGTCTGCTTCAGATTTTAAACCTCCTGGAATCTAGGTACTAGACTTAACACTGCCTATTCCAAGATTTGAACTTTTCCCAATAACAACTACTGTTCTACGTAAGCTATAGACACCAGAAACAGCGCTATCTGAAAAGGTATGGTATATTTTAGGTGACCTGTTTTCAAATGCTTTTGACTAATTCTATAAACCGAATATTAAAAAAGAAGAATCGGATATCTCACAAAAATCAAGAACATCCATTCCACAGGTACAGGCTTTGTTATTCAGTCTAAATAGAGAACTTGTAACCTACAGTTAAAGCCCTGGTTTGCTATCTTTCTTTGTACGTATGAAAAAATTATGTTAAATAGTCTTAAAACACAACCAGTGAGCAAGGCCTTATTTTATGACCTCTTTGCAAAAGTATAAATTCCACACAGAGGAGAAACCAGTGAAGTCAGTCCCTTGTTCACATGCAGATTAGCAGGAAGAGGCTATTTCAAGGCCACTGAAATGCTTATATGAAAGCCCTAGTGCTTATGTAGGCAGTTTAAGCAAGCAGCTATAGCGTCTGTAGGTCTCAACATTGACCCCATAGTGTACTGCTCCAGCTGAGCGTGGAGAGGAATAACGTTCTGTGGGATATTTTTACTTCTTGTGATACCCTGCATTTTAGTCTAGCCCATCTCTGGAAAGAAGCTTCATTGGAAGTTCAATCAATTCCACATCTTCAAATGGGTTTTAAAGCCAGCATATATGAGAAGGGGAATAAAGGGAAGCTTCTAATTCCAGCTCTTTATGAATACTTATGAAAATATGTGGATCAAAGCCTCTTCCTCTGCAAGTAAATTTCAAGCCTCCTGTAGGACTCAGAGGAAAAGTATTAGAACTCATTTTATATCTCAGCATAAGCACATGGTCTTAAAACAGACTTTTCCCTAATTTGCAGGGAACTGCTTCAGAAATGGAGCAAAGCCATCTAAACAGGGCTCTTCTGCCTCCACAACAGGGGGAAAGGGTAACAGGAATATAACAAACATTCAAACTGTCTCTGTCACTACCCTAACAACGAGCTCTAGCTACCTTCTGCACATGAAAAGTACTTAAATACAGAAATGACCCTAGGTTAAATATAACCTGAGCTCTCTCCTTGCCAAAACAAACATCAGCCAACCTGGTATCTGCCAAAGCCCTTTTGATCTCAGAGTTATTGATCATACTGAACATTATTTCCAACACATTGGTTTCAGGTCACAACTCTTCCCAATCACTGCCATATCTCCAGGGGAAGAGCCATTCTGTTGCTAAGGCACTAACCACAATGGAGAAGTTCTATTATATGTTCGGTATTCAGATGATCTAAAAAGGGCCTGTCAACACAGACAAATACATTATGACCTGAGATTGTCTTCCTAAACTCCGAGTTGCTCAGAACCCAAGCAGTCATGTTAGCACAGGGCAGTGCCTTAGCTACCATGGCCATTCTCCCAAGAGTGAGCTCCTCAGCAAGGCATTCTGGCACAGGATGAGAGCTGCATCAACATGGGCATAACAGCTTCCAGGCAAGCACGAGATAACATCTCCACAGCAAGTACTGCAGGCTGATGATGAACCCGCCTAACTCAAAAAGTCATGACATTTTCCTGCAGCATCCTTTATCTTTCCTACTCACAAATTTGGGAGAAAGAGAAGTTATGTGTACAATGTTTGCTCTGTATGCAGGATAAACCTGCAGTGGAAATACCTTTTTGGATCTTAGTCAGAAGCAAGAAAGAAGATGATAGGAAGTAATTAACTGAGACTTAATTAAGACACTTCCGCTGCCTTGGAGGAGGGGAGTTTCTGCCAGTAGAGAGAAGTTAGTTTTGAAAATACCTGCACTCACCAAGCAGTACTGAAAAAGAATGACAGAATGCTGAATTCTGCTGAGAGAGTACCTCCCAGCTTTCAAAATCTGCCCCAGTCCCTTGGAAAGCCACTAATAACAACAGTTTTGTGTTGGCACAAAACCAGTGCATCTCTTATTACATCTACTGAAGTGCCTCCTAACACCAAAAAGTCCAATAACAAGCCAAGAATTTCATAAAACTCAAAATAAGGTAGTGGCATGTTTTGAATTTTGGTGCACGTCAGTCCTTTCTTCTCACATTCATGGACATTTATTTTGAGAAGAAAGATACAACTAGGTGGCATCTCAGGAGAAAGGGAGTTACTTCCCAGTTCTGGCACAGACTCAATGCACAATTTAAACAAATCATTTAATCTTTCTGAGTCTTAGTTCCCCAGCAGTAAAAGGCAGCAGTTCATTTATTCTGTTCTTTGTCTCATTTACATGGTTGTAAGTGCTGAAGGGCAGAGGCCAGCTCTTATTATGGATTTCTGCAGTGTCTAATACAATAGAGATCTGAACACAGCAGGGCCTTTAAGAAACATCTCATGTTTGCAGCACATTCAAAAGTATATTGTTCCATATTACATATGTCTCCCAGAGCTTGTTACAGTGAGCACTAAATAAAGATTCATGATCACTGAGTATAATTTAGTGTCAGAAATGAAGGGGTCAAGAAAAGTATCTTTTGATATTTGCCTGTCTTCCCTCCTTCTCTACTTAGATTACTAACAACAAAACATGTGGGAGAGGGAAGGGGAAACAAAAGCTAAACCTGTCTTTGGTGAATAAATAGTAGCAAAAAGCTCCTAAGAAATTTTAGTCTAAGTTTTGCATCCCTGAATTGCCTTAAAAGTAAGTTTCCATAAATTGGCACTAATGAAGAATGATCTTCTTGCTTTGTCTGGCAGGAAGATACACCTTTTCTGAGAGAGAAATGCACGACAATCTAGAAATCTATTAATAATATTAGAGTCCTGAACTTTAATGTATTAATGAATGGATGTGCGCCCATGCTGTAATCATGAATTTCAGCATTGCCTTTGATGCTTCATTGGGCACAAAGCTCTTACAAAATGTTTGAAGTGTCTGGCTGTGTAATAATGACTCATAATTCTCTTGAACCAAAGCAAAATTTGCTAGTAAAAATCATTTTTGAAATAAAAAATAAATTGTGACTGGAGGGTCTGGGTTTGTTTCAAAAAGAGATCACCCACAAGCAGCAAATTATTTAAAAAGCCACTGGTTCTAGTGTTTTGAAACAGGGAGCGTACAACTCAGAATTTCAAAGTAGTGTTAATTAAGATCAGTTTATTAAAATGTCAATCTTTTTAACCAAAAAATTCTCCACCATGAATACTAGCGGCAAGTTCCTTTATGTTCAGCTTTTCATGAAGAAAATTATTTTTCCTCATACCATATATTCAGCTTTACTCCTTTTCCCACTCTTCCTTTTTTCCCCCCTCATCTTTCTGTCAGAGTTTACTTGTGGAATAAGTGGTCTTCATACATCTGTTAGATTACTGCTTCCCCCCTCCCAACGCTCTATCAAAAAGGTCTCTGAATTACATTGAAACAGCTGTGCTTGACATTGAAAAAAAAATTCTTAAAGTTTCATGAATTTTCTTCCTTCCTTTTCAGGTCAGTCCAATGTGCATAATGTGGATCAGGCTGATATTTGAAATCAATTTCATAGCTTTATTATCCTGAGTGCTTCCATTCCAAGCCTTCTTTCTCAGAAAGTGTGAGGAAAACGGGTGGGCAGAAATTAAGCTGGCAAGATTATGTCCTTATCACTCTCAAAACCGTTACTTTTGCAAAAATATTTAGCGGAACAGTCCAATAAAAATAAAATCTGCTAAGGGAAAAAGAATGGACATGGTACAGCTGGAGACATCTGTCTGTATTCCTCTCAGGAACTTGAAGACAAAGACAAGGGGGAGGAGGCTGTTGGAAAAACAACCAACTTTTGTCAAGTTCTTCCAAGTCCTCGCACCAAATAAGCGGGTTCATTTATTTTACTAAATATTGTCATTCCTCCTTTGAAAACATAAGGGTTGTGAGAAGTGCTATTGAGTCAGATGATTAACTGTTTAAGGTCCATGTTGTGGCTGATCTGCTCACACCAGCTGTGGAGCCAAGCAAATAGATTCTATCCTGGTCTATCATAAGGTCTCTTCTGCTCATGTTAGTACAGGAAGATGAACTGAATTTCTTCCCAGGTAAACAACACTTGCATGTGGCTGCAATCGTACCCATCTTAGCTATACCTATGATAAATTTAGTTCAAATTTTAGCAAAAGAAACCTGTTGAAACCAAGAGGAAGATGTCAGCTTCTCTCGAGACAAGCACCAAAGATGGCTATGGGTTCACAAAACCATAAACACCATGTGATGAAGCAGCTTGTAAGCACCTGAAACCACACCATCAGTGTCATTGTTAGAGTGGTCAGTTCACAGACAACTGAGACTCTTCTGGCTCTTTTGAGAGTAAACATATGTATTACTTAGGAAAAAAAAAGTTTGTTTTGCTATTTGTTTCGGGGGTTTTGTTTGTTGTTGTTGTTGTTTTGTTTCTTGGGTTTTTTTCTTTGTTTGTTTTGGTTTTTATTTAAAGTTTTCATCAGGATCTTCCCCATGTGGCCCAAAAGAAATTGTCTATTACAGAGTTAAAGCAAAGAGAATATCAATATAGAAATATAAAACATATAGGACAAGTAAATCAGACAGCACGTGTGCATGCTAGCTGGGCAGGAAGGGCAAAGAGGGCAGTCCTATCTTAGACCAAACTGACCCTGTAAACCAAACTACATCAAATTTCTGGCATGAAGTTGCAGAACATGACTATGTTTTTCCCAGCATTTGGAGAGAGGGAGAATCTACTCTAAGTTTTAGAATGATTTTAGATTTAGACATTCATTACACTGTGTTCCTTAAAATTATCTTCCATTTCATATCCTCAAACTGGAAATACCTGGATTTTTAATTATAAATTAAAAATAATTTCCTCACTTTTCTCTGAAGTGGCTGGATTCCGGTTTTAATATTTGTGGTAAACATTAGGGTTTCTCTCCTTTCTCAACCTTTACAAGGAATTCCTTTATTTTTATTTCAAATGAAGCTGTGCTGCTGAAGTTACTGCAAAGGAGAGGCAACAAGAAATGCTTCTAACTATGTCTACAGATTCAGGGCTGAATGAACTCCAGAAATCCAAGCAGAAGACCAAGAGTAGTGCTTATCTATGGCACACCACAGCCGCAGATATCCCTTTTCAAAGGCACTGTGAACAAGAATACCTTAACTTGCCTAAAAATTGTTCAAAAATATGTGTGCTAGGATATGCTACCATAAAGAAAAGTATGCCAGGAGGAAGGCATTTCTTAAGACCTTACTAAGCTGAGACAGAAGGACAACCACGTTTCTCCCCGTAAGGCCTAGGATATTATCATGCACGTTTGAAAAATACACATAGCATAAATAGACCAAACATCATCACTTTATTTTTTTTTGTCTTTTCTTCCTTGATTCTTTGCCTCAAGAAAAAGATGGAAGAACAGGATCCCACTGCTTAGCTACATGTTTACTTTCTTTCCCTGCCCCCCATCAGCTCCCCTTTCCACTTGTTACTGTTATTAGCACAAACTCTGGACCTGTCTTACAGTTACCCTACAGGAACCCATACAAATTCACTAGAACTATGGTCTAACACTTGTCAACTCCTCTTCCTGTTATAAAATAGTACAAAGGCCTGGACATGATATCCTGTATTGGTTATGGGCATCTTGTTGTTGTTTTTAACAGAACTCCCACTTTCATGAATCAAAGATATGCTACAGTTTATTAAATTATGTCCTGTAATACAAAGAGGCTTTCCTTTTTTTCATCATCTGCAAATACAGTTTTCAGATTAAATGCTGTGAAAAGCAGACAAGAGACCTGCAACCCTCTACAGCACTAACAACTGACTTTTGGCCCCCAGAAAAAGAAATACTATTAATCGATAAGGTGAGTCATATCACTCCTTTCAGCTTTTTCATCCAAAGGAACAGAAAGATTTCATGAAATCATAAACATACCTATCCTGTCAGCCAGTATGTCAGTCCAGTCCTGTCAGTGACTGATTCCACATGCTCTTAACCTCATTGAGTTCTGATGTACAATTTGACACAGCAAACATCTCCTCAGTAAACTCCTCATATGTCAAGCAGAATATTAATATAACTTTTGGAGGACGCTATGAAGTGCTACTTCTGGACAAATGAAGAAAGCCTTTTAAGGAGTAAAGAACAGTCATGCTCAGTGCTAATATATTCACTCAGATTGCAAAGTTGTTTGCTGGTATGGCTACAATTATTGCTTTCCACAAATTACTTTGAGTTATTTAAGTAGAAGGTAACCCTAAAAATGTCCTATTTTATTTTTACTTTAAAAATTTTACTGTAAAAGGTTATTTTCATGAGCAAGTACAAAAAAGTTGACTTGTCAATTGCTCATGAATATTTTCTATATATATACGCAATTTTTAATATATTATATATTATCATACAAAATAATATATTATACTAAATGTTATTTTATATTAAACATATATTATGCATGTGTATATAATATTGATATTATCTATTAAACATTGGGTGTATATACTTACAGATAAAATGTCATGAACAAAAGCATACTAGAGACACTCACATCAAGTTCAATCGGGACCTTAACACAGCCTGCTTTCCTCTACAGGCATGTGCATCACTTTAGGTAAAGAGTGTAACTGATGTCTTCATGTCCTGTTCAATTGCTAAAACCCGACTCCATTGGCCTTAACTGATCTTTATGTAAATTTATATAAATTGGTATTTTGGCACCTATGTTCCAATACAGATTAAAATCTGTTTCTTTTGTATTTGAACCAGTCATATTTAAGTGCAACAACTGTTTCCACCCAAATTTCTGGTTTTAAGTCACAGGTAAGCATAACAGCACAAGCTTTTACTCTGCTTCCCATGGAAGAACAAGGACTCTGGTAACCGCTGGTTGATTCAAAGGAATTGATATATGATAGAAGGCACTGAGGAAACAGCCTTGGAGCCATCCCTGCAAGGAAGTACAGTTCTGTTATCCTCAGATTTAAAGAACATTCTATTCCAGATCATAAGTTGTTTAACTACAACTTAGCTCATCTTCTGACAGGCTTTCAGTTTGTAGAGGGAATAATTCCTTTTCTGCTGATTTCCACAAGGTTTCCCTACGCAGACCCTGTTCGCTTGGGCATAGACAGAACTCAGTGTTACATGAATAAGTGTTCAAAATCTGGTGATTTAGCTTCCTCTCACTAAAGCCAATGGGATTCTTGCCCAGGAGAAGTTCTTTCACTTTGAGCTTTTTGAGTAGAAGCAAGAAACTAAGCCTGGCAAAATGCCTCATCAGTTTACATTCCAAAACACAACAAAACACATCAAGTGAAATAACAAGCCAGCATTTGCAAAACATGCATTATCTGTAAGCACATTGCCTAAAGCTGTTTGTTGAGACAAAATTATATATATAAAAAAATTAGCAAGTCATCTTCACACAAAAGTTCAAGTCAATGCAACAGGTTTTACAGAACTACAATAGCCCTATCTAAATAAAACAGGGATGGAGGTGCCTTCAAGATGACAATGTTTTGAAGCCAAATATCATTTGAGCACCATTAACCAAGCACAAAGAGACACTGCAAGCAGGGTATACTTAACTGAGAAGTATTACACAATTATTGATCAGTTAAACACACATAAAATATAGCAAGGATTTAACAAGCTATGAAGCCAAGCGTTACTGCTCACCATCCCAATAAGGCAGCTGCAAAGTGTTCCCAGGCCAGGCATGCAATGATCTGCCTCCAGAGCTCTCTGCAAAGTGTTCTCAGCATGGCTGAGTTGCCACATTCTACCAGCTGCATTGACACAGACTCTGCCCTCTGTTCCCGGACTCCTCTTTTCCTTTCAAGATTCTACATCATGAAATCAGCTTTTTATTATACACAGCAGTTTTCATGATGGCATGTTTGGTACAGTTACATCCAGGGATTACAATGAGGTAACACAATGATAAATCACGTCTCTGACTTCTAAACCAGCTTCCTTTATTGACGTGGGGCCCACTGCCATTAGACTCTGAAGTCTCCTTTATGATGTCAGAAGGTAAGCAAAGCCAAATAACTCACTCTATAACAGCACATTTTACAAACATTTAAAATGTTCGGCTGGATCTCATTGTTTGTGGAGAACAGTGTCATGTTGTAGATTTACACCATCTTCAGGAGCCTTTTTCAAAACTGAAAAAGGGAGGACTGTCATGTAACTGAGACAGTGGAGACCTAGGAAATTTAAGCGAGGGGCCAAAATCTATCCCCAGCACAGACTCTGAAAGAAGAGAGTACTTTACTCACAAGTCCATCTACAGCTGGTGTCAATATTTTACTGTCTAGATGTCAAACTGAGGACAGACTTAGGTCCTCTGTGCATCTCTGGAAAATGAGAAAAACTACTTCCTCTTCCAGAACAGATACTCTGAGGTATGGTACCTTAACATTTCTTTAACACTTAGAGATTCTCAGGTAGAACGTATTGGCGCTACATAAGTCAAAGTATTATTCTATTATTACCTATTTAACTCCTAGTTAAACATTACTTAACCCACTGGCATAAACCCAATACATCCCCATTAAGTTAAATATTGCTAATGCACCATTGTTTAAATTAAGTACTAGTCTAAGCAGCAGTAAATGTCATTCACTGTCATTAGGGTAAATTGGTTCCCTGGGCAACATACTGGGAATGCAGGTGTCCTGATTACATGGGTCCTCATTAAGTACGGTACACTATTTCTTCAAAAATGGAACTCAAGCTGATCTCATCAAACCACTATTCCTTTTTACAGGGAGGGAGGATACACAAATGCAACTACCAGAACGTATATGCGCCCATCTCCCTGCCGCAGCTCCCAGATCCCCTTACAGAACAATGTTTGCCAATTGTGTCATGGCTTAGTCACAGGCCCAGAGCACAGAAGCAGCTCTACCAAGATAGGGATCTAAGTGAGAACAAGGAACTATTGAAGCCAGGCATCCTCCTGCAGAGAGCTCTTTATATGACTGAAACCTTGAAGCAGATAAGGCTCTGCACAGATGGAAGTACTGCTCCTATAGTAAATTGTGGGACCAGAGCTTGAGATGATAATCACTTCCTATTTATCAAGGATTGTGTCTTCTGTGAAGACCCTAGTATACCTCAGGGGGCTAAATAATAATGAGATATACTGTATCTCACACACCTGAAGTATTACAGATCAGCTGTGATAGCACATTCATGTCCTTATTGCATTTTTCAGTTGTTAATATGACCAAATAGCCTAAAGTGTATTAGCTTAATAACCATAAAAACCCCACAGATTTACAAAAGCATGCTACTTTTCTTTCCTTTTTAAAAGAAACACAGCCTTTGAAATGCTAAGTTAAGTATTTTTATTTCTGTTCAGTAATGGATTCTTGCATTGAAAGAGTTAAGATGTGATAGTAGTGCTGAGAATCATATGAACTGCTCCTGTTAGCAACTACTTTATGGAACTGAAGGACAGCTGGTGATCCTTGCCTTGGGGTTAGCAATTTGATATCTATTTCATTTTTTTTTTCTTGACAATATGAACCCTATACATCATTTACATAATGCAACACACTTGCATTCTTCTGCTGGGGTTCAGAATTTAGATTAGTAACAGAAACATGAGTTACACTGGTTAAACAATATAGATGTCCTCCATTAAAATATTAGTTTTACTCATTGTCCCAGTGCAACCTTTTAAATAGAAAATTTTCATCCTGGAGATGCACAGTTCCTTCCACACAGCCTTTTCTGATAAAATTATATGTAGACTGCATGTCATCAAGAGGTTTATTGATTCTACCTTCTATTGGTAATTAAAACCAATGCAATTCATTCTAGTGAACCTACAGCAAAGCAAGAGCATTATGACTTTAAAATGTGGCTATGCAATAAACATTAAAGATTTTTATGTTAAGAATCACCTAGAGAAACTGAAATGAAAAATGGGCTCATACAGAGCATTTTATATTAACAGAACATCACACAGGTGCAAAGTCACTAGCTGTATGAGCATGTGCACATGCAAAGAGGAGGAGCCTTGGAGGACTATACTTCTTCATTAGTCATTTCTAAGGCCCTCAGAGCAGCAAGCATCATACACTAAGGTGTCAAAGTGGTACTTTCCTCCCCCCTCATTCCTCTTAACTAGCAAAACCAACTTGTCGGGCAACAAGTTTACAACAAAAAATATAGTAAACCTTATGCAAGAGTTTACCTAGGAGCTTTTATATGGGGAAGAGATGCAAAGAGAAGATTCTGAAGGTGACTACTATGGGTAGATTTGGATTTCAAAGTCCATTACACTTTGAAAGCAGAGATATGTGGTAAGTCATTCTACTCAACTCCTAACACTGCTTGAGCTCTACCAAATGTATGCAGAAACCCACAGAAAAATGTGAAAAAACTGCCCAGTTTTTAATTTTAAGTTTGAAAAGTCATTGTGTCTTTATGAAAAGATTTGCTAAGAGACTCATGAACACCACACACACAGTTTTAAGTATGTCAAGACTGAGTAGTGAGTGACAAAAGGGTGCTATTATAGAATATCTTGGACATTTTGCCAGTCTTAATACACAGGTATCTACATGTTGGAGGAAGCTCCATTTCCCCAGATGGTGGGAAATTCTGCTATAAGTTTTAATAAATTATCAATGGAATCTGGCATAGCCAAACACGAGCATTTAGAAATCTTAAGCCAGACCATTATCAAATCATGAGATTGAACTAGAAATTGTAAGATTTGAAATATACTTGATATTTATTTCTTCCCACTGACTTCTTTAGTTCTAAGATTTACATCACATTCAGATCTCATTTTGAGATACTCATGAAGAACAACAACGAAGGAATAAAGGGAAAGAAACAGAGAGGGGAAAAAGAAAGCTTCTTGCCTCCAGAATTAAAGTGAAGTGAAGAAAAGCAGTGAGGCAGAAGCAGATGACAAGTCCCTTAGACTATTTATTTCACTATTTAGTGAACCAACACTACATTTACTGTGCCTGTAAGGTGCAATACAGACATGTGTGAAACAGTTTGAATGCTGGTAGAAGTGTACTAAGAGTAATAGGCCAGGCCAGAGGCATTCAGCCAGAGGCATTTCACAGTCATGAGTACTTCCAATTTTCATAGTTAAAATTCATTTTAGCTAAGAGATGCAATATACACTGGGTACAGCATGTTGCATGCATTTCTTATGGTGTCAGTCCCTTTTCTAATTTGGAATAGGCCCTTTTCCCCCCTCATCTTTGCTTACATCTGTCTGATCACAGGAAACTTCTCAGGACAATGTATTGGTTTTTTGTTAATTTCATTTAGTTTTTTTAAATCAGGTATACAGAAAACACCTGAGGTAACAAAACTAAATCATGAGTGGTGTTTGCAGGCCCATCTCTCTAACAAAACACGGTGCAATTGTACAAGACAGCTGTTGAAACCACCCACCGCTGCAGAAGATGCTTGCAAGTGGAGATGTGGTTGGAATTTTGACCCTTTGCATTAAAAAAAACAACCATAAAGCTTCAGTTCAAATCACAGAGTCTGTGACTTATATCATCAGTACTGATGTAGCCTCTTCCCACAGCAGAAATAACAACAGTATTGGTAAAATGCGATAACATGGTTAGTTAATTCACCAAGCAGAAACCTTAATATAAATATAGAGGTAGCCTACAGCTTAAAATAGCAGTCTAAGCTCAGATTTCTAGAAACAGACCTATGTGAGAACCTGTCAAAATCGTCACAGAAATTGTTCTACCTGGTTAAACTACTTAAACAAAATAAAGAAATAGTGTCTATATAATAGACTATATAACCTGAAAACAAAACAAAAAAGCACTGAAAGAATAGAAATGGGCAAAAGGACATAAATATAAACACAGAAGTGCCACTTCTGTAAATCAGGGAGAAAAAAAAAAAAGCTTCATGACCCTCTTGCTCAGTAATCTTGTATTACTGAGTTGGGTCCTCCCACAATGGGCCTTAGCAACAATGAAGCCACTTGGAATACATTCAGGCACGGCTTTATCAGGCAAACAAAAGACATGGAAGGGAAAAAGAAGAGAGACACACAATAGAATGCCACTTGGCACATGAGTGTCTATCACTTCCACTGCTAAATGCCAATTGCTTTTTTATTTGTGCTTATGGGCAGGAAATCCTGGCTTCTTTGCCAAGGAGCCCATCATACTATGATTACAGGAAGAGGGGATTTCCATCTGCCTTATTCCCATAACAACTTTGGCTACTTTCAGAAACTATGTGGAAGAGTTCAAAAAGACTATACTGTGTGAACAGGGTTCCAATCAAATGTAATCAATCTGCACATTTGCTGTGAGGACAGTCAAATTATTCCCATACCTGCTGGGTTTTTTTCAGAAGTGCTGTATCCCTGCATTTCCTGCTGATCTGAAAAAGTGCAGAACTTCTGACCTCAATGCATTTCTGACTTGATAACAGAATGGTATGCACTAAAAACGTACTGCATCCCACCAGGCGATAAAAATTACTCCCAATGGTTGAAAAGCTAGAACTTACATATATCTGATTATGGAATGCATTTCCAATCTTAGCAATCCTTCAGCACAGCATAGGTTTTCTTGAATGCAGACAACCCTCAAAACTGTTGCAATGGCAACCTCCTGCAACATGGCATCAACAACAGTGGTCTGAGCTCTTACATACAACAGTCACCTGTTCCAGAACAGGGGCAGAACAAGACTCCAACAAATAGCAAATTAAGCCCAAAAGAAGAAGGTGGCTGGATCTGGGCATAGGTCCACAGAGGTGCCAGGAGTTATACCCACCTCCACATGATGAACATCTAGTCCTAACTCCACATGTCCTGTGAAATATACGTGGATAGGGAAGGCTTGTGGTTGGAACACATGGCACTTTGGCTCACCTCAGTTCTAATAGGAGAAAGCAGTTCTCTATCCCATGGTGCAGTCAGGGCTGGCACAGACGAAGTAGAACAATAAGGGAGCCCTCCTCCTTCCTTGTGCCAAGGAAACCACAGCAGAGAAGAGAATCCGGACCCTGCTTCTTTGATATTCTAGAGGGCCTACACTCTAATTTACTACTTAAAGAAGTCTTGTTGCATTTCCATGCCCCTTATGCAACCACCTTGGTGATTATACAACATCATGCATGCTTTGAAACCTTTACTCACTCATCCAAACACCACCTTTGCTCATAGCTTTGTACAACGCCCAAGATGAGCTAAAATAGTTACCTGTCAATCAAACACTATGCATGACAAAAAGAAGCTGAGACTGATAAATAAATAAATAAATAATTGTTGGGCTGTCAGCTGAAAAAACTCTATAAACTATTGTGTTTGCAATATCACGCAGCGTGTTTCAGTACTTGAAGTCATACACTATATACTTTACTGATCGATTTGCATACCATATCGATCTCAAGGGTTGTATAATAGGTTTGATTTGTGGCACTTCTGCATAATTTTCTGATTAAGTTACTTATTTAACCTATTGACCTTTACTCTTAATTAAAGAGCCTATGTAAATGTTGAGCCGTAATCAACTTGCACACTATTGAGTGGAATTTACATCTTGGGGAATTTACTTACTCTTGAAGGCTTTACACTACACTGTCTGGTACGCAATGGACATTTTCATCCTTTGAAGTTTAAATTTGTGAAGCATCCTACAATCTAACATTACTTCCAACAACTTTCACACAAAATTCACACATGCATTTGGTCCTTTAAAAACAAAAATTCACACAACAGAAATTCATACTTTGAAAGTCTAAAAGAGAAAGAGCAAGTTAAATCTGTGCCTAATTTTCTTATGCAACTGGTCACTTGTACTAATACTAGTTGAACATTCAAGAATTCAGTTCTGGATCAGATCTCTATTGTGTACACTATGTACACCCATGCCATACATAGTCAACAAGAAGTCCCTGCCCTACACAGCTGGTAGCACATTACATTCAGCATTGGTCACCATTCAAAATTTTAAAGTTACAGTAGAACTGATTATTTCTCACTAATGTGGAATCCTAATATGAGCAAATTAGTTGGTGAAGTTAAAAAAAACAAAGAAAAAAAACCCCACCCACATGAACAAAGGAAAAACACAAACCAAAACCACACCACAGTCATTGCATTGCACAATATTCTGTTTATTATTGTTGAGAAGTTCAATTTAGTTTTAATAATGTATAGCATTTGGTTGTTCTTACTAAGTGTAATACAGTGATTTACTGATTCACTGTAAAGCTGGAGGATATCTCAATAATTCAGTTAACAAATGAACTGCAATGTTTTCTGTGTGTGGAAAGTGTTATGCTGACAGCTTAGAAAGTCAGCAGTTTGACAGCAGACATTAACTAAGTATTTAGAAGCTGCAGCTACATCTTCCTTACAATCACATATTCCTCATTTCTCCCTGCATATACCCCAACAAAGGGATAAAGATTAGATAAAAGATGACAAGATGATAATGTTCAGTAATCACTCTGAGACAAAGAGTGCTCCACAATGAGCAATCAGAAAAAAAAGTCACCAACTTGCTCAGTTACTGATGGCCTTAAGATCAAACTGTGCCAGTGGTAAGATACAAAGGATGCAAGTCAAAACCTAACAGGCATAAACATAATGATATAAAACAAGCTAGTGAATTGAAGCCAAGTGGGTTGTACTCCATGCAGACTGAACAAAGCAAAAGACATTTCCAAACAACTGAAACTAAACCCACAACCTTTCTATACAGCTGCTTGCTTTCTAATAGCACTCTACATTGAAGTTACCTGCGAGAAGGTCAGTTTTCACACAAATCTTAGTTCTCTTTTTTACTTTAAGGTCAGAAGGCATTTCTTGACTGGGGATTTTACTCTAGTCACCTTGTTTCCATATAGACAACAACAATCACAGGCATTTTTTTTTTTTTTCCCAAACAGCCATTTTTTAAGCTGCTGAAACACTCAGACTGAAATCTTTCCTCAGTGAACAATGCCACTGCATACTGCTGACCACAGGTGTCCCTCTGTTAAAACCCACAGAGTGAAGCAAACAAAATGGCAGGAGGCTTGACTCAGACTGAAGGAACAATTTCTTCCCTGCAATACATGCAAACAAGTCCATCAGCATTTTCCAAAAGAATTTCTCTCTAGAATTAGACCCAGAAGACCACCAAGGCTAGAATATGTGAACTTGCAACACAGACAGTATAGCTACCAGCCCTTATTATCACATGCAGATGTAGAGTAGAAATTTGTGGAATTACTTGAGTTTTCAGTATTTATTCTCTTTCCCCTCTCTACCACATTCAGCTTCACCTCCTACTTGTATGCTTCACTTTGCCCTCTTTAAAAAAAAAAAAAGATTTCTTACTCTCCTTAATTGTACACTTTACCATTATTGCCTAAAGTAGTTACAACGCATTGTTTCTTGTATGTTGGCTCTGTGTAATTTGTTTGGTCCTGGTGCTAAGTAACACTGCTACCAAACTTTATGCAGCCACTGTTTTTTCCTCCATGGCTTTGCATATTTCCCAATATGTTCTGACTGTTACTGGCAAGAGAGGAAGAGACAAAATTACCATGCTACCTTTGTCAATTAGTTTAGAGACATGACGGAGATGCACTGAAGAAGGGGTTCAGAATTAAAACTGAATTAAGATTATCTGAATGAGGACAATAATCACTATGAGACGGCTTCAAAGATCAGTTACTTCTATGAGAAACCTGCAGACCAAATTGAGGTGCAAAAGTCATATGCACCCTTGCTGTTGGTGAGAACTGCTATGGTAGGAATGTGTTCCCATGTAATCCAATGAGACTTAAAGGGAAATAGTGTCATTTGCTCACTAGGGCTAATTTTTATTACTTCTTCCCTAAGCTCTACCGGAACAAGTATCAAAGTGAAAGCTCACATTCCTTCCATCGTCAGTAACAGAATAGCTGCTGGTGGCTTTTTGCTAGCCATGTATACAGGTAATAAGAGGCCTTCAAGCCAGTTACCAGAGTACATAAAAAACCTCTACATTTAAAATATTCAGCTTGCTCAACAAAGAATGCACCTTGATTAGCAGAGTGTATTAAATTTCACCTACTTAACTTTGCAGCTTGATTAGTGAAGTATGCAGCTTAATCAGCACAGCACGCAAACTCATGACAACACACACCACCTAAAACTGAAACTAATGGTAGGACCCAACAGAATCCCCAGTGTACTTCTCTAAGTAAAACATGTAGTGCAGGAGATACAAAGAAGGCTGTTGGGTCTGTAAAAGAACAATTAAACATTCGGCTCCAGCAGCAACCTTGTGGCTTTGTAAGGTGTATGATTCAGGCTGTAAAGTTTCAACTGTCCAGTAGCTGGAGTAGTCAGGCAACAGAGAGCTTCTTTCAGTGTGAAACCAAGCAGCACCTTCATCAGTAATGCTGATCACTGCGACCACAACATACCTTTACTCATCATCTATCCATAGCCAAAGCTAACTTTCAGCATTTAATTTTAAGGACACCTGAGACAGCACCACTGGCCATCTGAAACATGGTTTCATTATTCCAGGGAAATTAGGGGGAATATTTGAAGATAGCAAGCATGTCAGCAGTTGAGGTAAATCATCATTACAATTTATATACTAGCAAGCTAAACGTAAGAGTTAGAAAGGGGTTCAACTCTAAACAATTAAGATCTGGAGGCATTTCAGATATAAACCAAGTTTGGATTTTAAATAATCCTGAAGCTGAATATTGTTCAAACATGGTGTTTTGGCTTGGACTGCTTTGCTGCCCAGAAGTAAAGACAAACTCTGACATGATTAGGAAGTAACTTCACTTTCAGTAGAATACAACTACATGTTCTGTCCCTAGACTATAAAGAAATGCAGTTATAGGCGTAACTTTCTGTAGCTATCACTCTACATAATATTTCCTTAATTATTTCCCCCCCACCTGCCATGGTCATTCTATATGCTGTGAACATATGAGATGAATTCATAGTGTTGATATTTATGGTACAGATTCCAAGATTGCTGCAGTTAATGGAAACATTTTACATTGTCTATAGGAGAGTTTTGCAGAATATGTGGCATTTATCAGAGCATAAATCTTACCAACAGAGGTACCTGTGCTCATATAATTCTTAACCCACACCCCTCCTTTTGGATACTGCTCATTCACTAAGGAACAGAAAAATAGGTATGTATATCAAACTCCCAGATACTCAGCTATTTCTCGGCAGGACTGGATGCCATTCCCATCTCAACAAACTTAGAGCTATTAATAGTCAAGGTTTTGGCCTGGCAACTTCTGCAACACTTAGAAAAAAGACAGTATCAAACTACAGCAATTGTCAGACATAAAAAGTACAGAGATTGCCACTTACATAGCCTGTATCAAAAAAAAAAAACCCAAACACACACAACAAAAAAAACCCAAAATCTATTTTTAATTCCTCAGAAAGGTTTGCATTACTAAGAAAAACAAGAGAATACCAAATAGCACTGGACTTCGATTGTTGAGGCTTCATGTTATAGCTCCTACACAGCAAATAGAAACACACACAAAAAATCTCGATCTTTCAGTTAAGAAGTTAACCCTCAGGTAAGACTGAACAAAAGCTTCATTGTTCACCTATCTTAAACCACATACCCAAAACCCCAGCATATTGATCAAAATATGCTAGCATCAATTCAGACCCACTTCTAAGAAGTGATGCCAGTAGAAAGAAGAAGGATACAAGGCTTCACAGTTTGGGAACTGGGACTTCAGCAGCCAACCTGAAAATCCAAAGGTTAATTTTCAGACTGCGTCCTTTCTCTCACAGCTTGCTAGACAGGGATTCACATTCTATTATGTTCTGGAAGTAGTTCAAAGGTGTATTTAGAAGTCTGTGTTGGTTCATTAATCGCTACATTACGTCCTCTTCTGCTACAAACCTCTGTAGAAACAATGCTTGAATATCCTTACACCAGTTTATTCAGTCCCCTGTGCCAGGTGGGTGGTACTGTCCCTATTGCTCATTGCTGTACATGTATGCAAATGTTTCTGCCACATCTTTCAGAAAAAGTAGTAGAAACCTTTATATTCCCGAAGTGCTATTTTAAGCATCTTAGTCTGAAAAATAGTAGTGTCATATTTTTAGCATCTTTATTTTAATTAAAAGTATTTTCTTATTGAACACTCTAATTGGAATAGCAAATTAAAATAAACAGCATTAACTTTCTAAAGCATTCCAATGATGGCAGAGAAGAACCAAAGGAAGTTGAACAAGGGCAAGCGTAGGGTCCTCCACCTGGGGAGGAATAAGCCCAGGCACCAGTACAGTTTGGGGGCAGACCTGCTGGAAAGCAGCACTGCAGAGAAGGACTTGGGAGTTCTGGTCAACAATAGGTTGACCATGAGTCAGCAATGTGCCCTTGTGGCCAAGAAGGCCAACAGTACCTGGGGTGCATTAAGAAGAGTGTGACCAGCAGGTCAAGGGAGGTTCTCCTTCCACTCTACGCTGCCCTGGTGAGGCTGCATCTGGATACTGCGTCCAGTTCTGGGCTCCCAGTTTAGGAAGGACAAGGAATTACTGGAGGCAGTCCAGCGGCAGGCAACGAAGATGATTAGGGGTCTGGAGCACCTTTCTTATGAGGAGAGACTGAGAGAGCTGGGTCTGCTCAGCTTCGAGAAGTGAAGGGTGAGAGGGAATCTCATCAATGCTTATAAATATCTCAAGGGTGGGTGTCAAGAGGATGGGATCAGACTCTCTTCAGTGGTGCCCAACAATAGGACAAGAGGCAACAGGCACAGACTGAAACACAGGAGGTTCCATCTGAATATGAGAAAAAACTTCTTCACTTTGAGGGTGCCAGAGTAGTGGAACAGGCTGCCCAGAGAGGTTGCGGCGTCTCCTTCTCTGGAGACATTCAAAACCCGCTTGGACGCATTCCTGTGCAGTCTACTCCAGGTGAACCTGCTTTAGCAGGTGGGTTGGACTAGATCATCACCAGAGGTCCCTTCCAGCCCTAACCATTCTGTGATTCTGTGATCACTTCCTGGTATGGTAAAGGCTAAGATGGTAAGTTCTCTTTCTATGAATTTAAGCAGAACTTACAGTAAAACTTGAAGTGTATTCAACATCAGATTGAGTGGATTAGGAAAACACATTAGATAAATATTATCAGCTCTAGTGAATTCAAAACACCACTGTCTGCAGTATTTCCAGTTCAGAAGACTCAAAACTTAGTAAGTCTAAAAACGTTAGTCCTCCAAGAAAGCGAAGTAGTCTACACTACAGACATCCTGAATATGAATATAGATGTGATGACTTTTAACCTGTAATTTTTACTCATATCCATTTTATACCATATATCCTTCTTCCTAATATACATTAATATGACTCTGGGAAAAGGTCTGCTTTTTCTGTGTTCTTTTAATTTGGCAGCCAGAGGACCTTGCAAAAATTTTTGGTGATTCTGAATGTTACAGAAAACATTGCCATGAAAAAGATCAAGGTAATAGTATTATTTGAAGTACTGCCAGTTATTCCTTATGCGTTCCAGAAACCACAGACATTAGAACAGCAAGTATCTTATTAACTTCAGTTGAAATAAAGCATAAATATTAACCTGCCAATCACTTCTATTGATTGTGTATCATAGCTGCAGAACTTTTGTACTGGATTTTACAAGGACAACAGAAAAATCATTTGAAAGTTGATACTGGAAGAACAAAAGTTTAGCGTACCTTCAGAATATAAAAGTTATCCTGGTTATGTTGTTGGCAATATCCTTTTCTTTTAAAATATTGTCCAAGATGAGGCTTTGGAAAATGTGGCAGTTTTCACTAAGTTGCTAGTCAGCATTGCTATTTACATGTCCTCTGGAAATCTGCTGTTTCTCTAGGCAAGTCAAAGACAGCATTTCCATCCATTAGCCCAAGATTAGTCAAGAGTTAGAGGTTATTCTGAAACCCTCTTTTCTGAAAAGAGTCCCAAGTTGTACTCAGAAGTCCTATCAGCTATGAAAAGCAAGACCGAATGCAACACTGAGATCAGCTCAGTTCTGAGACAGAACTAGACCAAGAAACATGTACAAGTATTTCCTGTTTCAGCTCAACATGATCCCTCCCTCTTCTAAAAAAAAAAAAAAAAAAAAAAAAAAAGGCAGCACCAGAGTTCAATACAGTGGTCATTATTGTAGCTGGTATAATTTACCAAATGTTTCTACACAGCAGTAACATAGGAGTAACGAGCAGGGGCAAGAAAACAGCCAACATTACTGAACAATATCTAGTGATGGTTATTGCCTGGGACACAGCAGAAGAGGGGAGAGAATGGAGTTGGGAAAATGAGAAGCATAAACTGATGACAACAGAAGATGGGTTAGGAGCTCATTTAGATTCAAGATACTTCAGATGTTCCCTCTCCCACAGGTACTTCCCCTCCTGTTCAAAGAAATAGCTGCAGTACCACAGAATCCACCATGTGGTGTCTGTTAGCAAATGTTGACTTTTTCATGGCGACTGGTGTAGGTACATCTAGATTGTGTATTTAAACATCACAGTTTTGTTTTCATTTCTTGCAAGAAGCATTTGACTGAGGTTAATGTTTTATATCAACAGAGTAAAAATAGCTAATTCTGGGCCCAAAGGTCATACACATCAGCACAACTTGAGTTCTGAAGTGCTTTTAACCTTGATTTTTCCTTGTAAGCCAGGTCCTTTAAAATATACAACACATTTAACCCAGTCGCATAAGCACAGGGAAAAAAAAAAAAAAAAAGGCAAAAAAAATCACCCAAACATTTTCACTGTTCTTGGAAGACCATAATCATATGACAATCAGAAGGGTCTGATTGTAGTTGAGACAGTACTTGCCAGGAAATACGTAAGATAAATACAGTTCACTTTACAGAAAGGAATACAAATCAGAAATATCAGCACACAGAAGAAAATACATCTTTCCTATCTGATTCATTAGAATTTTTGGCACCTCAATTAAGTTCTGACAAGCTAGTATTCCAGGCACAGTAAAATATTGTTGTTCCACTAGGCTTGCTCCAATGTTTAGTCATAAGATCCATACAATAATAACAGAACAGTGGCCTATCTTGACCAACAGTACATTAGTTATTATCTGCAGCACAAACACCTACCACTTTATACTAACATTTTGGCAGTTAATCTAAACATAGCACTTAAAGCTACATCATAATTTTGAGATCTAACTGGGTCATTTTCCTTCCAGCTGGCACCAGTAAAAAGTATTTTATAACAAAAAAGTAAATGAAACTTTTTTTACGAGGGCTTTTTTTTTTTTTTTCATTCTTTAATGGCAGGAGCACAAGTATGATTTCAAGCACACACGACACATTTTTCAAGGCCTGTTCGCGGCGATGCTAGCTGGGTGAATTACAATAAGATTTATTGTGCAGTGGTGTATGTCTAATTTTCCATCTACTGCTGGGAGCTTCAGTTGGCGGGAACTAACAGAGACGCCCATTATGTACAGCCTGGTTTGAACTGTGGCTTTGGTGCAAACTCTCAGGGACAGGAACTTACTGCACATGCTGGCAAGAAGACAAGGAGAAAGTTGATGAAAAGAAGAAAAAAGGACTTTATAAATGACTTCTTAAATATTTGTTATCCCATCCCTTCTCCAAATTGTTTTGTGGCAAAGGGAGAGGGGGGAAGAAGGGAGAAGTTACAACAGATTTTCCTGTAAAAATTGTGTCATAGTCAATGGATATAAAACAAGGTAGCTAATGACTACTTACTGTAGCAAGGTCTCCTGCTGACAGCATTCTGAATGAATACGAGCTCACTGGTACAAAGCTCTCAGTGCTTTACTCCCCCCATTTTTTCTCCCCGCCCCCCACCCCGAAGTCCTGGAAACACAAGTGCCTTTTTAATCAAACATCTAGAGACTTATTTCCCTTACCTTCTTCTACCTTATTCTGGTTTTCTCAAACGTTCCATGTACACTCCCAGCTAGCTGGCTTGACACAGCCCATGCAAAGTGAAGGTGGATAGAGGAAATAACAGAAGGAGGGGATGAGGAGAGAGGAAAACCAGAACAGACAAAACAAGAAAAAGCAAAGTCCTGAAGGGGTAAGAGAAGAGCGAGACTGTGGAGCTCAAGATTGCCAGCAAGAGATATAGGCAGGATATGAGAGGTTAGCAGAGATGGAGAGCGAGCTTGAGAAAAGGAAAAGGTTAGAAAGAGAAAATTTAAAATGGGAGTGGAAAAAATAGTATGAATAATGTAGTGGGAGGGTGCAATAACAGATTAAATGACTTATTCAGAGTAGAGCTGGGATCTGTCTCACTGAGCCATAAAGCACAACATCATTTTAATATGCTGAGCACTTAATCTCAGAGATGTAGCTGGAGACAAATTCCACAACCACATCCCTGCTTCCTTGGGAACAGCTTGTCAGGGAGATAGCAAACCGTACGACACACCGTGCTTCTTCTATACCAGAGCAATGGGGGAAAATAGATGATTTGTGTAGTCTGCTCCACAGCTGGAACTCCATAAAGGCATTTTGCTTCAGCAATGTAAACCAAGCAAAAAGTGAAAAATACACAACAACCATAGACCTAATATTCTTTCTCATTGGTTTGCAAACATTCATATATCCAAACACAGTATTACACTAAGTTTACAGTACAGTGTGATGACCTAAGAATAATATCTTTTTCTATCTTTTGGCATATATTAGGTACCATCTACTATCCTCATAAAATCTGTTTCAACTATCAAATTTAATGTCATCTTTTTGATTCTCTCAGGGTGTGAGTTCACTATCTATAACCTAGAGTGTAGTTCTGTAGCCACACACGGGATGGCACTCTTAAAACTGGTCCTCACACCAAATCTCTCCTCTACTCTGACGGCAGAGGATTCAAGGCAAAGGTAAGTTTTTATTCCTAGAATTGTATTTATCCACCACAAACTGACATCACTCATTTTTATGCCTGGTTACTCAGTTATATTTCTACTTCGTATCAAGCATGGAAAACCAGTGCCTGTAAATGTATTAATGCTATGATTTTTGGAAGGTTTGGCAGCAGAGAGAAGCAGCAAGCGATTGGGTGCGGTATTACAATGTGCAATGTGGTATTTCATTCTCTCTAGAGATCTGTAATTTTATGCATGTTGAAAAAAATGTTAAGGAAACTTAATGTACAGAACATAAGGAACCAATTTTCGTCCTTAAGGAGAAAAAGAAAAACAGAAAAACAAAAAAACACCTTTGGGCTGTATGCATTAAAAATATCAGTCCAAATGAAACCATTCAGGAAACCAGAGCGGGAAAGAGAGAGGGTAGGCAGAGTTAAGAAATAACCATTAATTTTTGTCTGCCTCCTCTTTGCAGCCACATCTCTCTTAGTCATTCAATTCATTAGCGCTCTATAATTGTATGTCAATGTGACCATAAATTCTATGTATGGGCAGACCAAGACTCCCTTGTACTACATTGTCTGACTTAGAGGACATCACAAAAGTTTTTTGTTGTTAGATAAGTGCATAGACAGAACAAGGTCCAAAAAGACAGATAAAGTACAGCTAGAGTCCACCTAAAGCTAAGTCTCAAAAAGGCAAGCTTTCTTCAGATTTCTGCTATTACACCCTTGCCAAAAACCCCCTTCTGATCTCTAATCAAGCAATTAGCTCAACCATATGCAGAGTAGCAAGGGTGACCCTACACCATCATGCAGAAAACAACACGGTATTGTACAGTGCAGCACTGTTCTATGTCCCTACATAGCAGCATGGCTCCAGAAATAGCATATACCTGTAGGTGATATTTAAAAAGAAAACCCACACATATGCTTTCAAAGATATTTAGTACAACATACACATTGTGTGGACTGTAGTCTGGAACAGCATATTATATAATACAGTGCCAGACAGGCTTCTCAGCATTTAGATTCAAAAACAAGTACTAGACATAGCACATCCTCGATGCCAGTGCCTTTTTTTGGCCAGCAGGAAGGGGTACAGAACTCAGTGTTGTAGAAAATAGTTATTAACATCTGTCCTTTGACAGCAGGGGGCTGGAACTGCATATTCTTTTGGTATATCTTCATACAGTCTTGTATAAGAGCTAATGGTAACTGCAGCCCTCTTCTCCACTTATTTCTCAACTGAAGAAACCTTCACATTATACTTGAGAAACAGACTAATCACATAGTGCTGTAGTTGCCACTAGCATAAAATAGCACCACCACGTCAATAATATGTCCTTCCAGATAACTGGGTAAAGCTCCCTGTTGCCTTTTAGACAGGAAGAAGTTCCACGCCCAGAAAAATTCCCTTGAGAAGAAGTCAGAGATCTTTGGGAGATACCGATTTGGTAGAAAATATAGTAAGGAGGGCATAATTATCTCAAGCATCCAATGGATTCACAGTACACAAACCAAAACAGGCGAGCTGATGTAACCTCAAAGATTCCCAGCATTATTTTCTATAGACTGTCACCCACATCCTTGTCTTTCTCTATCCTACTTTTTTAACAGATGGTTCAACACAAGGAGCCAGGAAAACTGTCCTCCCGCAACACTGGCACAAGGAAATCTGGCTACGCTTATGCTTCTCTGGACTTTACATATCTTGCCCAACATAGTCTTGTCATAACCCACCCAGACCAAGAGAGATGGAAAAGAAATGGGCAGAGGATGCCATCCACTAGCAAATTAACTTCACAAAACATCCAGTTGGTTAGGATCAGCATTTTAGGACAATAGCACCCCTTCAGTAATCCTACTTCAGGTCTCACAGGGATCTTAGCATGGCTCAAACTAGTGGCCTGAGCCTTGTTTTCTGGCCATGAAAGAGAGATCCATCAGTATCTGTTGGCAACTGGACTAAAGTAAGAGTGTGCACCACAATTTTCTTAAAAGTATTCACAAGTCACATGAGCAAACCAAATTCTTTTTTCCAACTAGTATTACACACAGAATTTTTAAGCTCATAAACCAAAATAAAGGAAATTTTCAAAGGCCAATAGTCACCAAACTCCATCTGCCACTGGCCTTTGTGCTGGAAAATCTCCACATAATATCAAAGACAAATTTCCCCTGCATTTGATTATGAGTTGTGTTGAACTTCCCCACCACAACACATTGGTAGAAGTACTGTTGCCTTCACATTTGAAAACAGAGGAGCATTTCTTTGGATAAGCCCAGTTCCAAATTACTTTGCAATGCTTTAAGACTTTGAAGAAACCCTACTTTCACATGTATTTCTAATAAGAGTAATAAAAGAAACAGATGCCATTATGCTCTATCATGAAAAAAAGCAGCATAGAAGAACCCAATAAACTAATTTACTGAGGAAAATAATTTTAATAACCAGATAGACAAAACATTAAGAACACCAGGTTACAATACCTCTTTCTTTATATCTAACAATTTAAACTCAAGATGCAGAACTCACCTAGGACTCCACAGGTTTCAGGAACAGCAGTGCAAGGTTTTGCAAGTGCTTGTAGAAAACCCTTCTAATTTTGCAGGTGTAAGCCTTCTTTCCACAAGCACAGAGTTGTCTCTCTACCTCATTTCTAGCAAAGAGGTGTAATACCTTCCTAACATGTTTGTGTGTATGAGAACCTGATGTGGATCATGGATTCTTCCAAGGAGGGAGGTTCTTCACTAAACAGAGATTTGAGACACCTGTTGCAACATTTCAGTTGCCCAGGTGCCTTCTTCCTCACTCACATCCACCTGGGCAGTACACAGACGGATTGAGGGGGTTTATTCTTCCTGAAAAGCAAGGACGGCTTGAGTTCACCTGTACTTTAACATACTAGGTTTGTACTGCCATCCCAATACCAAGGAGCAAACCCCAGTAATGGCAAGATAAAGTCAAGGACTGTGCTGCTTGCAGTCCATGCTGATGCAAGCCTTGCCATTCTTCATTGTTGGAGAACTACGCAGGTACTGGGCCTGCTTTACACAGTCCTGCCTTGGATTTACTATGGCAGCTGGCTTTGGTGAAGTCAAGGTATCAGACACTCCCAAGCAGTGCAGATGGTGCAGCTAGCTTGTTCACTTGTAGTCCAGAACTTTCCAGTCAGATTTTTCATACTGAAAAGGTAGGACTGGAAGAAAGGCAAGAATAATTTTTCAAACCCTCAAAATTCCCACCTTTGCTGTAATATACAGAGGAGTCCTGCTAAACCAGTGTTTAACAGAACAAGATGGCAGAAGCAGCAGTCGTTCTCATTCTAATACATCTCTAGCACTCACATTATCCACTGATTAGCTGGCATGTTTATCTTTAAAGAAATTAGAAAAGGAATCACAGACAAAAGTGACATTTTATGAAAAAGAAGAAAGCGAGAATGAGTTTCTATTTCTGGTATTCTGTCACATTTCACTGTAGTGTGCAGCATGAACTAATTATTTACCAGAAATTTTCACTTTTGCCATATAGAAAGTATCAGGGTTAAGGTGACTCTCTGAAGTCATCAAGCAACCCTAGACCTCAGTATGCAGAAGAGTTTTGTGCTCTATGAAAGGAAGCAGAAACACTGCAAGCTAAGGAAAGCCACTCCCAAACATTGAGGACTGAAAGTGTTTACTGTTCATTTTCCAAAAACATCAAGCATTTTAGGGCTAGGATTTTCAAAGGGGCCTAAGAGAATTAGGTACTTCTAAACCAATTGCATTTCAGTGGAATTTAAATACCTCTAAGTCTGCCTTGAAAGAGATTTAAGGTGGCATTTTTTCTTTTAATTTACCATTCTCAAGCTTGGTGCCTTATTTTCAGTGGGCACTGTGAGACATAACACAGCCCCCTCAGACAAAGCCTTCTAGTGCACCAGGAACTTACCACCGTGGCAATTGTAGGACTAGAACTTCTCTCAGCAATTTTTCAATTTTGTTTCTTTCAGTCATTCACAATGTAAATCATTGTCTTTATTGCATTTGGATAAAGAAAGCAAGCATAAGAAGAATGCATGATTCAGAAATACAAGCAGATTAAGTTCCTGATTAACATGAGGTGAAAATCCCAACATCCATTAACCTAACAAGAACCCCATTTGCAGTTTAAAACAAACAAACAAAAGTGTGAGAAATTACACATCTGTTCCCACCAACAGCAGTAAAAGCCAGGAAGAGGCTTGCACCCAGATAGCTACATTTTGGGTGCCAATATTATACTAATTACATTAAAAATGGAAAAGCAGAAACCCTTCTGCCTTCTTCATTTAGCTCATAACCACTTTTTTTCCTATTTTTTTCTAGAAAATGAGTGGTTTTCCATTTAAAAGGTGAGAGCCACTCTGTAGTTACAAGTGGTACTTTTTGACTTTCTTAATACAACCCTGTGGCTACAATTAACACGACTGATAAATAGCAGATCAAATTAAGGCCTGATCCTGGTTTACTTATAGGTGCAATCCTTGCAATAAATTGCAGGTTAAGCTGTTGGAGGTAAATGAGGAGAGATGGGAAGCATGATCTACAGTGCCTGAATTTTAAGTGTTCAGACATGAAAAGCAAGCGTGTGAGAGAAGATAAGCAAATATCAAGACAGAAAACTCCAAAATTTTAAGATGCTTTAGTGATTACTATAAGATTCCAAATGTAGGTGAGATGCATGTTTTCCACAAAGCTTTAAGAAAATGTAGCATTTTTTTAAATTTTGCTATATGAGCTATTTAATGCTTACTTTTATCCCTCACATGGGAATAGCACTTTCAAAAGAGAAAAAGAACATGATTTTTCTTCTCATTATTTCAGAGTGCTTTAGGTTCATTTCAGAACTTCATCGTCTTTGAAGTTTGGAGAATAAGGGAATGCACACTGTTTCCATGCATGGTCTTATTGTTGTGGAAATCCACTATTTCATCCTCTTAAAAATGAATAAATAACTGAACCAATTTGAAGTCCTTCACAACCTGCAATTCTTACAGGCATCTTAAGACTGTATACTGTCTGATCTTTTTCGTTTGCAGTTCAATCACAAACTCCATGCAGTATAAAAATCAAAACATTTGTAAAAGAAGTGTGTGCTGTCTTTAAGCATGATCAGTCTAAGGATTTTTAGGGAGGGATTAAATCAAGGAAGGTAGCTTTATGAATCATTGTCTGAGGCATATAACAAACAATACGAATACTAAGATTGTATCTGGAAAAATACTGTGCACTTACTGCCAAACGCTGAACCAACTGTCCACTTCCTGTGACATAAGTGGGAGCAGGATGTACTCAGAACTGCAAATAAGCAACCTATTACCTGAAAAAAAGAGTAACCAGATAGTTTAAAATCAGACACTGTCCTTTATCCCATGAGGTGCTGACCAAACAATATATTATGGTAACTCCACTCTTGATGTCATCACACTACTTATCAAGACAGTACTAGTGAGCTGTTCTACAGTCTTCATCACAGCCTCAACACCTTCCAAACACCCTGTTTGGTAGGGTGCCTACCAAGGTTGCTCAGTTACGCCTTTCTTTCCCTTTCTCTTTCCACTCCCTCCCTCTCCGCTGATTAAGCTCAAGAGAACGTTGGGAACAAAACAAAAGAACATGCTCCAGCCTCTACCTTTTGCTTCTTCTAGAAAGAACAGTACAAATTATCAGCCCTCACACTCTCAGATATCAGATAACTTTGACCTCTCTTCACCCAGGGCAACTTCGACCCATGAGATCAGAAATTCATGCCAGCTGAGGGCACTTTGCCCATTTGGCCCTTCGCATCAGCTCACAGTGCAACAAGAATCACCTTTATGGTGGAGCCTTAAGGGCAGGATTCAGAGCTATTCTGCTCCGACTGCGTCATCAGCAGCCTTTGGGTCCCATTGATGGTGGGCAGACATATCGAAGACAAAATCCTCAGCAGTAAAGGCTGTAGTAGGAAAAAATGCAGGCTGGGTCAAAATTTAAAGTTGTAAGCTGAGGCATTAAACTTTCTCTGACTGTTCATACCTTGCAACTACCTGATTTACACAAAGAAGAAAAACTCAGCTTTCCTATACCCATTCTGAGGTCTTTCTGAAGGCACTTCTGCTTCAGCAGCACCGTGGGAGTCACACTTGGTCCACGCTCCTCGCCTCCCATCCCAGTTACACCAGCCCCTCCCCGGGGGCTGCCCGCAGCTCCAGCCACTCGGTGCCAGCCCTAACACAGGATGTGATGGAGTCAATGCTTCAACTACTACCTGCTTCCCCTGAGATCAAAATAAGCCCAGTTGGAGGAGGACTGGAGGTGCTGGGAGGCTGCCAGGAGCGGGAAGGCAAGGGTGTATTTGCACCCTTCCCCGCCGCCGCTGCCCTGCAGGGGGACGGGGCGCCGCACCACAGCAGGGACGCCCAGAGGGAAGAGCCGCGGGCGGGGAGCCGGAGGTCCGGCAGCCCTCACCCGGCCGGAGCGGGGGCGGCCGCTGCCCTCAGCCGGCCCGCACTGACGGTTCGCTGCCCGGGGCGCGCGCCGTGCCGTTGGGCAGCCGTTACCAACGGGCGCCCGCGCGGGCGGCGCGGGGCGGGAAGGCGGCGCGGGGCGGCAGCGAGCGCGGCCGCGGCGCTGAGCAACGGGCGCTGAGCAGCGGGCGCGGCTCAGCCAGCCCCGGGCTGGTGCTGGCCGCACCGGCCTCCTCCGTGCTCCAAAAAGCTCCAGAGCGGTGCTCGTGTTTAGCTGTGACGGAGCAGAACTACCACGATGCTGAATTTGTGAAAACACTGGATGGCATCTTAGAAAGAAGCGTTCCATCCCGTCAGGCTAAGAACTGGATACTAACAACCGATGGACATCACTTTACAAGCTGGCTGAACTTTGTGGTGTTGCTGCCTGCTGTAACTGTCTTCCCCACCGGCTGCAGGAGGGGCTGGTGATTTCTAATAATCACATTCATAATAATGCAAATACAGCAAATGATCATTAAACAATTTATCTTCTATAAACTGTTGCATGTGCATACATGCACACATGGGAGAAGTGAATGCCATTCTTAGTGCAGATCACTGCAGCTCAGCGAAATAGCATAATGTGAATATTCATGCTTACTCATTTCCCTTGAAATAACCCCTCTTTTTCCTTAAAATAACCTAAAGCTGCTAGAATATCTTGTGCTTCCCTCCTGTAGTTGGAGTCATATAAAATCAAAGCAGTGTTAGGAGCATTTTGCAGGCTCTGTCCACAGGAGAAGCTATACGCATAAGATCATATACACCAACTATCCCCACTTTTTCTTTCAACCAGTATGGGCCAAAACTAGAAGAACTTGCTGGTCTCTGCAGTCACATTCCTCAAAATAGGTAGTTTGTACCTAAAGATTTTTCCAAAAGCCCTTTTTTTCTGGACAATCTCTCAACACATGGCAAAAGACTTGCATTTCTTTTTGTGTGGGTGGGTGGGTTTTGAGGGATTTCTTTTTCCCTCTTCAGCACTTACCCTTTGGTTTTCCAGCAGCTGCAGCTATTCTAGTGGAATTAACTAAGACTTGCATCAAGTGTGGATTTCCTGATGTTTGAATAAAAGATATTTCCTTGTGATTGAGTAATTTGATCATTAAAATCAATGATGTCCAGATTTCTGGATGAAAACTGCTAAGTTTTAAACAGATCCTGCAAAAAAAAAATGGGGTAAATTTAGCAGCCTAAATATTTTAGATCATATGATGGACTTGGCAATTCAGTTCTATATAGATCGACGGTTTTGATTCTCTTATTTTCTTCCTTTAAAAAAAAAGGGGTGGAGGGAAGGGGCTGTTGCAAAACTCCTCAGCAAGGTCCTTCATTGAAAGATCAGGCTGCAAACTTGATTTCTAATTTGCCCCCAAACACTTCATCTACCAAATTACCACACCCTGTTCCTGACTAGGAAAGGGCTGTACCCGTTAGCAGCCCAACACAATGACTGTAGATGCTGAGGAACATGAGAATGAACTGCAGCTGTTGGCCAAGCTCAGATGCTCTCGTTAGTTACTGTCTCCTGTGGCTACTGCTGAGCAGAAAACCACCAGGCTAGGTGGACTCGTAATCTAACCTGGCAGGACAGTTACTGTGTTTTCAATTTTTTAGGTTATTTGTGACTAATCAGTTGTGAACATACAGTAACTGTAAGAACATTATTAGCCATCATGGGCTGTTGGTGGCAGAAGTACCTTTCCACTTGCCAATTGTAGTGCCTTGCAGGCTAAGGTCCTGCTGCATGATTGCGGATCATAGCATAATATTTACATTTCCTGATTTCCAACTATAGCCCTGCATGGCCTGACTTTAAAAGGAGCTTGGTCATGTGTCTGAAGTGTGAGGTACCTCATTCATAAAATTAAATCTAGATGTTGTGTAAGTACTGCAAGTGTCAGGGGGTTTTGTATTTCACATTTACAGGTTTTGAGGTTACATCCCATTTTGAAACCTAATTTAAAATGATTAGTTGGTTTCTTCACACATCCTGTTAGTAGCTAATTACCAGAAGAGTGGCAAAAAAATACCCAAATAATCAATATGCATTTCTTTTGTAATTTGATTAAGGAGAGTTATTTAAAGCTCTAATAATTACCTTTTTTCTTACCTCATGATCCTTTGCTGATGAGCTACAACAGCAACCAGACCTCTAAGTAGGTTTTAATACAAGTATAGAAGCTTTTAAAGTGTGTGGTGTCAAAGTAAATTAAAGTGTCCCAAAGTAGTTCTTAATACAACTGACCACAGTGATTTCTACAGGGCAATTATGTTTTACTGTGTCAATCATCCAACAGGCATTAATATAAAGCAGAACAGCTCAGAAAAAATTTGTTATGGACTGTCAAGAACCCAAATGCTAACCTACAATAGCTTTGATATTATTAGTACCACTAAGGGTCAGATTCCAATTAATTTGCAGATTTAACAGTCCTCCACTCTAGTGGGTCTTGATACAATTAAGCAATAATAGATGACAGGAAGGATACTTCCTGGCAGTTAATGACCAATAGCAGTATTTGAAGGCCCTTAACCCAGCTGGTCATTAACTGCTCCGAGACGCAACCTGGAGCTCATATTTTCTATTGTAAACCATATATTAAAGAAATAAATCAACTACTATTTTTCTCCCCTTCCTCTCCCCTGCTCCTGTGGAAGCTGCTGCTGTTGGGCTACTGTGGTAGTGATTAACTGCCACAGGAAAATCCCAGTGCAAGTAACCAGTGGGGAGACAGACCTTCCCTCCGAACCTTGTAATCCTGAAAACACCTAACTGCAGGGAGTCCTGAGGGCTCCCAAGGAACCTGCCACTGCAGCTGGTGAGCACAGTTCGTATTCTGAGGCTGCATTTCAGTACTCAGCCAGAGGGAGAAACACATCTGAAGGAAGGAGAATGGACCTGAGCAGCGGGAGAGCCTCAATTGTCATCTTGATTGTGCTTGTCACTCATTTGGTATCACAGAAGTGGCTTGGCTTCCGGTGCAGTTGGTCCTTCCTGTGATGGCTGGAATAACAACAGTAACTCAGGAGGCCAAGAGGCTTATTTCTTACTCATCCAGCACTGTGCTAGCTTTCCCTTGCAGTAACCTGGTGCATACACTGTATTATGAGTAAAATTTCGGAAGGCTAAGGTGGCCATTTAGAGTGACAACAAGGCTAGGGCAGGGGAGCCAGCACAACCAAGTTGGTCAGAGCTTCTGCCCTCCAGGGAAGGAAACCAGATGATGCCTGTGCATGGCCACCCATCTGTCCTGGGCACACTCGGCACCAGGAACAATGTGTGTGCTGCTCTGTGGCCTCCAACACACTAAGTTCCCCAGAAGACTGTTGTGTGTGTAGAGACAGCACCCTGTCCTCCATGGTTTGACACCTAGAGGTGTCAAATAAACATTTTTGTCTCCTGCTGCAGGAAGCAGAGATTTTTTTGTATGCCTTTCCTCAGCTTGCTTTTCATTGCACTGATGTAACAACCCAACTGACACAATCAGTGTTTCGAGATTATTATACACAGCTGCAGATTCCAGCAAGAAAAGGAGACAAATCATGTGGTAAGGGTTGTGTGTGGGGAAAAAAGAAAAAAAGCTAAAATTTTGATGGTATAAGTTGACTTAAGTGGAACAATATGAAAATACAGCAGCAGAACATTGGACCCCATTTCAGATGTATCATATGAAAATAAAATTCAGGCCCAACGACATGGTGCTTCATCTCCAGGTGCCTTTAACCTTAGTAGCTTAAGTTGGACTGACAGTGATCTAGTGCCTAGTTCTGTTTTCCAAACGTACGGTATGGCCATTGCAACATTTTGTCGAACTGTTGTAGATTCTGGTTTTTTGCTGTCTTCTCCTCAAGACCACTTTAGTGTTGCAGTTTAAGTAATTAGTTGATTGCTTACCAGAAACCAAAGCTTAAATTGCACAATTCAATATTTATGTATTTATCCATTATAACATGTTGGTCAGCAACTTCATTACATCCACTTTTGACCCTGAAGTATTTAAACACATAGATTCATAATGCAGTATGTCATTTTTAATAATTTCACGTATGATGCTCTCTCCAGGGAAGTAAGGATTCTTTCACACTTAGATGTCTCAGGGTGGTTTGTGCAATAACTAAAACTAGGCTGAAATCTGATGTAATGCACAATCAAAATGTCCTGTTACATTATAGTACAGTACACTTCAATGTAATTTATTCTTTTCCTAAGAGAACCATAACTAATTACTGAGTCAAAAGCCAATCATAATACACAAATGGCAGCAGTTTACAGACATGGCAATATGGTAACTATAGGGTTTTTTGTTGTCAACTTTGGTTAGTTTAATGTTATATGCAGTGGAAAAGGGGAAGGCAAAGAAAGAAACATGAGAACCGTTTTGTCTCGTTTCTACTCAATAAAAAATCCTTCTGAGATTATGTTGCTACCAACAGCACTTCCTGCTTACAAAATTGACGGTACCCAGTGAATATTATCAAATTAGGTTGGTTATCATGCATGTCTTCTACAGCATATGGTGTTAATGGATTTCAGTGGTTGATAAATGCCTGTGTAGAGTGGAAAGGCATGGGAAAAACCTAAGAACTGGAAGATTCAGCTGCTAAATTTAAAGAAGGCCAGCTAAACAGGCCTACCTGCGTTTTCCTGTCCATCAACTCATCGTGGTCAATCTTTAATGCTAATTACAAAGGAATAATAAGGAATGCATAGAAGAAGTCACACACACATCTCATAAAACAAAATTTATCTTTAATTTGTAAGTGTCAACAGCAGTACAAAAGATGGAGTGATGGTGAATAGATTAAGGGTAGAGAGGACAGTCTTGAGGTAAATGAGCATAAATAGGCAGTCTTATAGACACTCCCCTGAGGGGTCTAAACCCCTATCATGGCATATACTGTATCACCCAAGGATGACATGTTTAACATATCAGGAAAGCACCTTGTGCAAAAAAAAAAAAAAAGGAAAAAAAATCCCCCCCCACCCGAAACATGTAGGTAAGGTGCCAACATACACCAGAACATACTGTATATGGACAGTGTCTTTCAATTTTGTCTTTTCCATTAATAACTGAGGCAGAGGAGGAGAAGACTCTTAAAAGTACCACTGAAAGATTATTTAATATTTAATTTACCTCACGTCAATACTGCACAACAAAATCCAAGAAGTCTGTTTATGCAATGAAGCAGAGCTAAGAATAACTATTCTCTTTCTTAAACTGAGAACAGATTTTTTTTTTTAATCAGTATCCTTAGCAAACTTTTTTCTTTCTTTTTTTTTTTTTTTTTTTTTTACTGTATCAAGAGGAGAGTGTGAGATGTGATGGCAACCTTTAAGTTCATTTAAAAACTTTACACTGGACTGTACAAGATTTTTTTGATAAACTATTTACATTTTCAGACTTTAAAACATATTCAAAGCAGCAATAGACACTAGTTTTTCCTCTAAACGCCCAAATAATTACCGGCCATGGGCCCAGGTAGGTACCTGCATCGTATATAGAATTTCTACAAAGAAAACCTGCCCATTAAGTTAGCCAGTGGGTGTCCAACAAGCAGCCCTCGCCGTTAAGAGCTGCACCCACAGTGTTGCTATAGGAATCAAAGCATAGTACCTTGACAAGAGAGTCTCAGTTGTCCCAACAGCTCTACACAAACTTTACAATTTGAAACAGCAGCTAGCATGTCAGTCCAGCATGTCAGTGAATTGTGCTGATTAAATTAACATAGAGTACAATCTCACAATATACATCACAAACAAATTACAATGTCAGGAAATAAGAGTTACAGTAAGATAAGTTATGTAGTAACAGCTTATAAGCTTGTCTTAATGTAATAAAAAAATTTTTACATGGAAAATACAATAATGAATGAACATAAATGCTAAGCATTCTAATTTGCTACAAGCTGAAGAAGGGTACAAGAAAAAAAACATTGCTTTCTAGAAAGCAAAACACAAATGACAAAAGAAGACAAACGGAGAATGCACACTAGCAGGTCTGCAATGTGCAGCATACAAACAGTTAAATATTTGCACATTCCCCATACTCCAAGAGCACCAAGGACCTCACTTGTGGTTTTTAGAAAGCGGAAATTACAAAGCAAGCCATGTCACTAAGTTGCTTTATAGCTTTCATATTGCCATAAATACCAATTTGATAAGTTTTCCTTTAGCCCAGTTCACCCATCCCACCCGCTTTTTACCCAGCGTGTGAAATCTCAGAATACTTCTTTGTCACCATTTCCAACAAATCTGGTAGTTAAAAAAAGGGCAATGGATTAAAATGAAATATATTTGCATATACTTTTTTCCTTTCGTAGCAGGACAATACAGTATATCAAAAATGTAGTTTGATCTGAGAAAAATCACAGATATTAATGGGTTATATGAAAAAAAGGTTTGGGGGAAGGTTTTTTTTAAAGGAGAGTGTTTTGTAAAAGATCAAATGAGGTCATATAGTATTATTCTTTTAAAAGAACATGCTTAAGTGCCAACTTGAATCTTAAAAAAGCATGCAAAACAGCAAAGGTCCAAGCCCATCCATTAACTTCTCACAAAAACATGAAGAATTCTATCATACATTCTACTGGCTGCATCTCCAGTGCAGTTGTTTGCACCGTGGCCCTGGCTCAGCAAAGTTTGCCCCACTTAACGCCAACACTTTCCTGGTCCTCGTGACCACCATGGAAGTCCTAATGTGTTTAGTATTAAGCAGGTAGATAAATGTTTTGCTGGGGGAGGATGGGGGTGTTAATCTTGTAGTATGTTTTGCTAGGAAATGATTTTGAAATGCCATGCCTTTGATATGACCAAGAAACAAAACCAGAAAGTCAACCCAGAGAGAGGACTGTGGTTAGATTGCATTGGGACGTGGTTGTGTTTGTACTCAAAGCAGGAACAGCTGCACACCTTGCACAGGTTATCGTGTTTATTGTGACTAATGCTGCTGTTTGGTTTGCATTCCCATCCCAGAGCAATCCCATCTTTTGCCGTCCCCCTGCTCATGCGGCACCTGAGTACGCTGATTTAGAAGCACACTGCGATCCCACGTATTCTCAGCAGGCAGTTTCGCAAGCCAAATGGTAATGCTCAAACATACAGGCAGACCAGAATTGGGCCACTTCATCAGAGTCATTTCTCCATGCAAACCTGAACCCTGGAAAGCAGTTCTGTTTCCATTAAGACTTTTCCATTTTTATGAAATATGAAGCAAGCTATTCTAGCTGGTATCAGATTGGTTTGGGAGTGTTCTTCTCTTGAAAATAAGTACTCTATGATTTTCCAAAAAGAAAATATATGGTATCTGTTAATTAAATAAACTGTCTGTTCACAGAGAAAATATTATTACTATATTTGTGCATTACCTGAATGGAGTTGTTATTTTTTTGAGTCAGAGTTATTAAGGGGGACTCAAACACAGCGCTTAGAAAACAATTCCACAAGTCCTCTTTGTGTATTCTGTGAACAATTTCCCTTGGTATTAAAGCCTAACATGACAATAACATGATTTAATGAATGTAGAAAATAAAGGTTTGATATTGTTAAGTCTTGATTGCATTGGAAGGGCCATCTTAGTCCTGATAATCTTTCCAGGGATATGCTTTTGACTTCCAAATGTCATTCTTGTTAAGAAGTAAAATATCACATCAGTTTTACTTGGATTCAGAAGACTAGGTTTCCTATCAAACGCATCAGAAATTCGGTATGTTTAAATTATCAACTTTCTAAAAAAGAAGGAAGTATTCTGTGTTTGTGGAATATGCTATTAAAAATCAGTGAGAGCACAAGTGAGGCATCTTGCTGTCCCAGCTACAGGTCCACAATACTGCGCTCACACTGCGAGTGTAAATTCAGCATCTACATGAGGTACAGTGACTTGTCAGCATTTAATATGGACCAACATACACTGATATAGAACAAAAGTAAATACATAACTTATACTTCACTAAGTATCCATGAACAAAAAATAAATTCTATTTCCTATGTTATATTTACACAATTTAAAAAAATTCTAAAATGAGATGGTAAATTCATCAAAAACTTTGTTTTGAGCTCCGATTAATAAAGTAAAAATGTTGGTTTTTATCCTTATGATTGTCCTTCCTTGATTTCTACTGACATTTTAGAGCCAATGTCGGCTAATAAATAGAATAAAATGCTCATATGCACAATTCAGATTCAAATATGTTCCTCCCACTCCCCCAGCCAATAAATGCAATTTTTACCAGCTGGCGATTCCTGAACAGCCAGTCATTTTCAAGAATGTGGCTTTAACATACAGAGCATCAGCACTGAGGCAGGGCTGGAGCTAAAACAAAGTGTTCATACATACATGTATTTTGCATAAATAAATGAAATAACAAGACATAAAAATGACTCAAATCCGGCAACTGTGAGGCAGGCCCACACGAGTCGAAACAGATGACTTTTGTTCATGTAGTTTTCGTACAACAGTTTCACATTAGTCAGAAGTGATAAAAAATACCATTTATATCCAGTGCTTATAACACTTACGAAACAACATCTGTGAGTGTGTGTTTTTTTGTACTACAAGCAAAATCAAGTTTCAGTCCTAAAGAACAGTCCTTTGTTCTCCACAAGCCTGCAGAATATTATTTTGGCATGGTCGTAAAATTTTAAAAAATTAACCAACTAATCTAAATGTTTGCCTTTGTGCAAAAAAAAAATTACATAAAATACAATGCTAACAATACAGCATTCTATCTATGCAACAAAACCAGAAAAAAAAAAGAAGAGAGCAAGAGAGAAAGTGACATGGGGGGAGGGAGAGATACTTCTAACTGGACAATTATGTAAGACATTAATAAATAGTCATTTGTTTTTTTAGGAAATAATGTTATCCTCCCCCCAATCCAAGCTGAATGTATTAAAACCAGTTCAAATTCCCAAGCAATCATAAGAACAAAAAACACTTTCTATCAGTACCTTAGCCAGCTTAAAGAGGGCGCTCACCAGCTAATGACACAGCATATGCCTTTAAAGTCTTGGCTAGACCAGTTTATTGCTTATTAGACATGGACTCAGAACACATTTAAATAAATATTAAAAATATAGCATTTTGCTCCAAATTACAAAATGGTCAGAGAAATTTGACCATTGTGTTTCTATGCCATTATCTTTATAAATTGTCCTGTAAATTGAACAATCTTCTTTGTCTTGGGGTTTGTTCTTGCACATTTCAATGTGATTCCTACAGTGGCAACAATGGCTATCTCTGTTCCAACAGGTATTAGTGGGGCTATAAGGAAAATGGCTGCTCCTGGTACAGCATCTTGTCATTGCACCTCACATGAATCTCTGCAAGACAGGTTGCCAGCAGGAGGACAGCCAGCATTAACACTGTACTGCTGTCATTGTCTGGGCCCTACACGAAGCCGTTCGGCTTGTGGGAAGATTCCCACAGACTTCAAGAGGAGCTGCTCTAGGCCCACTCATGCCTCTCAGCCTGAGTCTGAATTTATCACCAATGTGCTGAAGACATCCAATTCAAAACAAAAGCTGAGGGGATGGGGAAGCTTCAGCACACATATGCACCAGGCCCATTGGATCTGCCTATATATGCAGTGATGTACTTGTGAACAGGAGTGGAGTGCGAGGGAAAAGAATAAAGGCGATTTCTTCTCTGCCTCTGAAATTTAATAAAATTGCAATCTTTGAATATCTGTCTCCTGTATATCTTCCAGAATTTTCACTAGCAATTGCAATAGTTTCTAGAAGTAATACAAATTTAAAAATTAGTTTCTATAGCACCTTATATCCAAAGATCCCAAAGCACTTGATAAGCATTCATCAAGATCTGGCTGAGACTCCCACATGACTACTATTCAATAAATATTTTTGATGCACCATTTTCCCAGCTTTGCAAGGGAAAAATTTGTGTGGCCTTCCCTCCCCCACTAGGAGTCTCACATATAAATCACTGCATAAATACTTAAGGTAGCAAACAGTTCTTTCAGGTGACAACAGGAACATGATGTACAGAGCCATGATTCACTGCAGGACTCTACAGGCCCTAAAAATTCATCATGGTGGACTGTACGTGCAGTTTGGATTTTACATCTGCCTTTGCTGTCTTAAGTATAGAGGTTTATAACTATAAATGCATTTTTTTAGGAATATTTGTACTGTATGTACATATGAGTACTCACTTTATTTTGCATTACATAGAGCAGAGCGTTTCCAAGTGCTCCTTGAACACACAGTGTTACAGCAACAACTGAATTTCTCATTCATAAATGTCATGTTCATTTTAGTAGCAGGTGCACTTTTATTTTCATATACCTGTGTAATTTAGGGAAGGAGAAAGAAGCGGCTCTTTAAAATATCAGTAAGGAATTGTAAGTGTAATGCCACCAACAGTACTTTTAAAAATAAATATTAAGTATTTGGACCCTTGACATTCTGGAATGAATAAATTATTTAAGAGAAAATGTGTTAAGACTGAATGCAAGGGTTAAAAGCAGAGGGGTAGAGAATGTAATCAGAGGTGGCCTCACACTGCTAAGACAGGCCTGTCCATAGCTGGTGATCGCTCTTTTGTGCTTACTTAAAATTTCACACTAATGGCACATCAAGAGGCAAAAGCAATTGGGCACATGCACTATGGCAACCATGTTCACTACTTAAGAATATCCTGTCTCCAGATTCCTGAGTACTTTACCATATTCTGGAAAAAATTAGGTTTTATATATAATTTTTTTAAGATGCCAAAGGATTGTCTAAGACTTTACAGTGTCTCCTTTAAGACTTTTTTTAAGTGTTAAGATTCAAAAGTTACGAAAAGTTTGGCACATCCGAAGTTCAGCTATACATATGGAAAAAAGGGAATTCAGAGACTATTTTTTAAAGACAAGCTATGATGCACAGATGTGCACACTTGTGGACTTGTTCTGTTTCACAATATGAAATCTGCAGGTTTTGTTTTCTAAAATAATCCAGAATAAAAACACATTCACAACCTGTAGGCTGGCACAGCATACCTGAGTGAGAATGTAGAACCCCCATCTAAAACAGTAACTTAAACCTTTATCAGCATCCAAAAGGAAAAAGACAAAAGGTAAGACTTGTAAGACAGCTATTGATTCATATAAGTTTTCAAGTCCTGATGCCTGATATTTAATATATGTCTTCATCTAAATTTAAAAACAAAAACGAAAAACCCAAGTTCATGAAAAATTAGGGAAACAATCTGTCTCACACATTAAGAAACATTTAAGACCATTCTGCTGATGTAACTGTAGGAGCCACACATGCATGCAGGCTCTTTAAGAACTTTTGTTCAAAAGAAACCCAAAAAAACCCAAATGAGTCTCAGTACTTTAATTCTGTGAACACTCCTCAGTTGGCACTGACTGCCTCATGGGCTTCGTTTTCACTACTATAGTCTGATTTGGGATCATCCTCATAGTCCTCGTACATTTCTATTTCATCCTCTCCATTTATCATTTCATTTCCAGCAAGGCTTCCGCTGTCCGTCTTCATACCATAAGTGCTCTGAATGACGGGGATGCTGGGCTCCGGGCTGGCAGAGGTGCTCGAGCAATCTGATGTCATCTGAGGTGATGGCGTGGTAGTCGCCATGGTGATAGCACCAGGATAGACAACCCCCGTTCCCGTGGTGATTGGAATTTGAGGCTGTTGTCTGGAAGGAAAAACAAGAGGGGAATGTGATTTCCTGTGGTCAGAGGGGGGAAGACCTTCTGCAAGTCCAAATGAAAGAAAAGCTGGTGGTTTCCTAGAAAGGCTGCATGTGTTCCTCTGGAACTCACAGGCTGGTCCTATGCAGAATTGGTTCATCTTAGCTCCCCCCAAGGACAACTGTATTATGTATTGTATGTGTTTATTTAAACCATACTGCGAACCAGAACTTGGACAGAGATCATCAAAAAGCTTCAGGCACCTGCGTGATGCCCAACTGCCAGTGTAGACATCATGTATGCAAAATTTAAATACTCCAAACTCCTGACAAGGGCTTCTGTTAATGAGTGGACCTCAAGATTACCTGTAAACACCTAAATGGGCAGACAAGTGACTAAGAAACATTGTCCAACTGTAAGTATGTAATTCACTATTTAAGTGCTAAGAGACTCCTGCATCACTTAGAAATACTTTTGATACTTTTTTGCTTGTTTTTGATTTTTATTTAAATCCATGATCAGAATGTCGTTTGTTCTTCAGAAGCAATTTTTTTTTTTTAAGTTTTTTTTTCTATGGTAACAGTCTACAGAAATTAAGACTTCCCTCCTGAGGACCCAATGTCAGATCTGATTTATTCTGACAATGCAAACACATGTGAAGACTCAATTAAGGGTGCACTACCTCTACTTTTGATACATCTTACCTTCTGATGTCTAGCTTTGCACTATGCAATGTTGTCTTTTTCATGGGTGTGTGATTTTAAGCATACTGGAGCAATACCACACTTCAACTAAAATTAGCTTATATCACTGCCAGTCAAGCAATTCAATAGAAGCTTTACTGTAAGAATGTACATAGTTGTACTAAGTGATGCAATGTCTCTTCTTACAGTGATGTATGTTTATTCAAATGCTGAGTAAAGGTCATGTTGCTGACCCATTCCATGCTCAAGCCCTTATTGGCTACAAATTAATTAAATCTACTTCTTACATTTGGGTTAATTAATGAATAACATACTTTCTATATTAAAACAGTCATACAAATATTCTCATATTATTTCTGGATCATCACCTTTAGTAAAGCTAAGAGAAAAAGAAGGGATGTAACTTGTCTGAAGGAAAAGACTCTTCACTGTACCTTAGGTGCAATACTTAATTAATATACTCCACTACCAGAAACACCCAAGTGCCCTGGAAGATGCTGGTCTAGTATCGCCTAGTTATTGAACACACTAGCCTATTTGCATAATATATTTACAGAACCATATATTTCAATGTATTTCCAATCTTCTTTAGAGCAATATTGACCAAGTATTAGAGAAAGATTGTATCATTTTAGCAGGAGAAACAGTGTCAGATGAGTTTGGATAGTCTAACAAATCTATAGCTTCTTAACCACAATGTCATTCTATGCTAAAATTGAGAAAAGGACGTTCCATAAACCAGTTTCTCACAAGTTCTTAATCATTGGCTAAATCAATATACAAAATAATGTAAAACTTATTTATAAGACCCTAAATGTTGAGTCTTTATTGTTCATTGATCAATACTGTTTTTGAAAAATATCACACTACAGACTTACTGGGAAACTAAAGTCCTTCAGGTTTGGGAATCAATACAGACAGCCAAATCATGAACATTCTGTGTAAGATAATAGTAAAATCATATGTATTACTGTCATTGCTGGTGCTGTTATCCTGACTCTTAGAGCCTCTGCACAGCTTTAGAAATTCAAACATCTGTTCTACAAGTATGGTACACCTGGCTAGCAGCAAGCAAAAGCATTGCAGTAATTCATTTGACACAGTCATTATAATCCCGTTTGCAAATGATGATTTGCAGACGGTTTACAAACAGCTAGGGATTTTTCACTAAATTTTCACTTTTTAAATGGTCTGATAAATGTTCTGTGAGAGCAATTTTCAGCCAATGTATTTGCTTGCAAGTGGTTTTCTGCAAACATCTTTCAATACTTTATCCATAAAATTGAACACCTACCTCACATGGGAACATTTCTGTTTTAGGCTTGCATGTTGTCAGGAGTATAAACTATTACTGTGAAAAACTCAAATGTACCTCCCCCACAAGTTTTAGACACAGAAAATGTTCACATTAATGACTGTTTCCACAAAGCAAAGGAAAAAGAAACCCACACATGGTCACAGCAAAATTCTACACAGTTGTCGCCAGGCCATACACAATTCTTTCTAATCTGCCCATCTAATAACTAATGGTACTAGTCTTTTTCTAATATTTCATAGAATAAATACATTCACAAAACAAAGCATACTCAGTCATTCACCAAAGAACATCACAATATTAATGCCAAAAAATGTTTTGAGAACAGTTGTTTTTACAACTCTTCTAAGAGTTGTAGAATCTACTCAAAGAATGATTGAGTGCAAGCTGCTCTTTTGTTATAGATGACAGTAAGGATCAGAACTGTAGTAACCACCTCTACCTCTCCACCCAAAATATTTTCTACTTTTTTAGAAGCAAATTGCCATAAGCAGCAAAAAGGAAAAAAAATATGTTTAGGACAGGGTTGTGAGGTGTCTGGATAAAGTGATGGTTGTCAGTGTTAGGCCCTAAAGGACAGACCAAGATAAGAAATTCGGATATTCTTTCAAGTGCTTATCAAATCAGCAAAACACTTTTGCATATCTGCATTTCAGTGAGACGGTATACTTGTCCAAGTACAAACCATTTCAAAGTATAAAGGAAGCAGGTCATTTGAGCATAATGAAGCAGAATTTACAGAGATAACTTTTACTTGAGAATGCACCAAACGGATGACAAATTATAGAATGTATCTAACTGGTAAAGAACTTCACCAGTGTAACAGAAAAGTTAAAGGCTTGCTGAATTTGTCATTCCTAAATGCAGTTCTTTTTTACATGTGAAACAAAAATCAGACGTGGTGTACATGCCTGCAGCTGGGTGAGTAATAACCGTGAGCTTTAGATTACCTGTATCTTGCCATGGACCTGTAAACCTGTGGTAACTGTACTGCCTAAATGGGAAGTGTCTCAAATTGCTATCCATTTGCTAGCAAAAATTTGCTAGCACTTAAACATGGGCACCCATACACCCACAGTAAATGGACACCTACCTCTCACTTGAACCCTGTTATTATTAATATTTAGAGCTGATCAGGTTGTCGCTGTAAATTCTGCTCAAGTTGCTCCATTACATCCCAGGAAGCCTTATTTTAAAATATTGCAAACTATATGGATGGCATATGTTACTGGAGATAAGTGTTATCATTTTCTAAGTAATTAAATTGTACAGGATGGGGAGGAGGAGCATTTATTTAAATATTAACCACTCTCCCTGAAAGGAAAAGTTGGAGTTTCTAACCTATGACTCTTGCCATTATGTTTTCTTTCATTTGTAGTTCTTAAAGGCATTAATGTTAGTGGTACTTTTTTATAATATTAAATTCCACATGTTCAATCCTTGTCTCTAGCTAGAGTTTTGCCTATCATAGGACCTTGCAGTGAGGAGATAAAAACATACTTTACTGCAAGCTACAGGTTACAATTCAGCTCAGTTGCACATGGTTAAAGCAAGGATTATTTTTGTCTGGTTAAGATTTCCAGAACCCAACATTAATCCTCCTGTCTATTCAGTTCTGTGAGGAACAATGATGCACGGCTACATACTCTGGCTTCAAACCGCTCCTGTCTCCACCATCTCCTCTTTCCCAAATAAATCCTTATGTGGCCAGTTACTACAGGTCACTTGCCTCTCTGCTCTGCCAGCATTGCTAACATGTCTGTCCAGTCTGGGGCCGAAGATTTAGCCCAAAATAGTTAAGTAAACATAAAAAAGGAGGTAACATTAAAATTCTTAGGCCAATTGACCTGCCCACAAGTTTGTGGCATTAATATTCTTTGGATTTTCCTGGAGAATGTTCCACTTTTGACTTTTGCAAAACTAGCTAAACATTTAAATTGGCAAATTACCATTGTTTTCTGATCCCTTCCCAACTATTTTCTGACAGCTCTTTAAAGGACTGAAGCAAAATCGATTGCATCAAGGAAAATGCTTATATGCTACACACCCCTGAAACTTACATTCCCCTAAGGAATGAAATAACAGTAAATCTCACAAAAGCATCCATTGTGTACTTACTTTAAATTCAAGCTACAGGAGTATAATATTACAGCCTTATTCAAAACTGTAGTCTAGCAACATTCAGACTATGTGTGTACAGTAGTTATAAACACTATAGAGGCTTTCTTCTAAACATCTTACACTGGTAAAACACAAAAAAGTTACTGCTTACATCATTTTGCAGAGAAATGTATATATCATATACTCATATTTAGAGTGTATTAGACTGTAAAAATGACTGAGAATTGAATTATTTTTGTAAGACAAGGCAACAAAAGACTCTTAGCTTAAAATGTCTGAATTTATGGTTTATACATGATCCATTTGTTAGTTCACATTTATTTATGCTTTACAAAGAAGTACTATTGAAGATAAATTGTAAATCACTTGAAGTCCTTTCAGGGATTAACTTAGACTGAAGTTATCATTCAGAATTTCCTATTAATAATTTCATTATTAAAAATAACTCAATTATTTTTAAGACAGATTCAGCTTCCACTAGATTAAAACCAGCAATTTTTTAATATCCTCTGCATTAAACATGAATTATTTCTGTATATTATCTGACTCATTTGGAACAAAATTCATACATGTAAGGATGCAACAGAAAGCCTATGCACATCTTAAATTCCATTCTGTTCTTTAAAATACTTGCCAGTTCCTAGATTTTTGTGCTGGTCTATCACATACATAACATTTTCTCAAAACCTGAATTTTCTGCCCAATTTATTCCAAGAAATTTTCACTGTCGTGGTTTTTTTTGGAGCTTTTCTTCAAAAATCAGAATAGAACCTGGCCATTCATTAGCTTATTCATCTTTTATTTTAAAGCCTGGCTAGTTTGTATATTGAGATTCTCTAAACAACTTTTGTGCATCTTACCAATGTTTACCAAAGAATGTGGCTCACTGAAGTAAGCAGTATGACCTTTCTGCATTTTAAAAGTTCAAGCAGTGTAAAACTCTTTCTGCATTTGTGGTGGGGGGGTGTTTCAGTTGTATACAAGGAAGGATTATTCTATGCTAGCCAATGGCTCACCCAGGGGGATCTGATAGGAACCAGCCCTTACTGGATTGCTTAAGCACCAAATGTACATTTGGTATAAGAGGATTCCAAACACAAATATGAAATAATAATTTTTTTCTTGCTATTTATACTTTGCTCTGGCTACCTGTTTTGAAAGTCTGCCTTTCTCTTCATATCTCCTATTTATCTTTTTATCCTGTGATGATAATTTTTTGCCATTTGGGCATATGTGTTCCCTACTTAATTGGTATGGTCTTTAAAAAGAAAAAAAAAAGCAGTAGGACTTCAAGCAGTATGAAGCATTTGGCATATTTCATTGGAGTCTGTTTTATACTTTTGTGCTCTGTCTTACACTGAAATATTTACTTTAAACATAGAGTATATTCCATTCTAAAAAACACGTTTGTCTCCTATTTAATTCTGAAAAGGAAACTTCATCTCAACTCTCACATCTACAGTTCTGAAGGACAGTTTATGCTGTTCATTCCATCAAAACAGTGGAAAAATGATGGGTGAACAAGGTCAGTTAGGAAAACTGTTTCAGCTGATGTTTTATGTGATATTTATGTTAAACACAAGGAAGAGTAAGTTTAAAAAGTTAATGGGCTCAATTGCTGTGTTTCACTTCATTATAATCTGATTTGGATTAAACGTTGGAGTTTATTACTCAGTAAACTGTTCTGCTGAAATAAATAATGCCAGGTTTAATGTTTCAATTCAATAAACTGTCCTTGTCTGGTTTTTTCACCTTTTTTACTTGGTCTCTTCTAAGAACTTTGTTTTAATTTTTTCTTTAGGGAAAAAGGGAATTTGGGGCAACAGTGAGAAGTCACAGAAAAGAATGAAATAATTTTTTAAAATCACAGCCCGTGTTTCCTCAGTATCAAAATTTATATTTATATTTAACTGCAACATGGATCTCACTTCACCTTTAGTGAACACATTCATTAGACTTCATACCCCCTTTTTCATCATTTGCATAACTAAAAGTCATTGTTTCTCATAAAGTACACTGCATCATTATATAAGTGCACAAAGGTAATTTACTCTTACTTTAAAACTTCTTCAACATGGATAGAGTATGGTGAACTGGATTTAACATAAATATGAACTAGAACCAGTCCTTTCAAAAAAATTGTGACATTCTTGTTGTTTTTGCAACGATACGATTTGATATATGAGAAAGATGTTATATTTGGGTTCCAGCAGCAGTTTAATTTTGAATAGCTTTCATTATATATATATTTCTTTTATCACAATATCGCTCTTTAAGTACACACTTTTAGAAGTTTCTTAAATCCGTCCTCCATATTCACCTCCATATTTACCCACCACTTCCAATGTGTAAAATGCTACTGCTTAATACTGTTTTGAATTAGCAAACAATTCTCAAATTGTCCAGACTGCTGTTTTGGCATTCCTTTTGAATTTCTTGTCTAGATGTGATTTGGTCTGTCAATCTGCTTTGAAAGACATAAGCTAGAGTTTCATTCCCTTGATCTGAATATACTTGGCGACGTATAAATTCAAATTTCTATTTAGAGTCCTATGTACAATTTTGATGGAAGCCTATTAGTAAACAATTTCCCTTATAGCGAAGAACAAAAAACAATGTCAAAACTATAGACTGGAAGGCTATTTCAAGATATCAAAACCCCTTCTATTTACTGGTTAAGAAAGAGCCCACATTGTTGCATGCTGTACCACAAAATAATTGACTGCAACAGGAGTTCTGCATCCCAAGCCAAAAATGAGGGCACATAATCAACGTCAAGGTCAATTATCTGGTAGTGAAGTACCCAACAAAAGGAGACTATTGTGATTAGAGAAATAAGCAGAACATTGTGAATTTGGAAAGGCTGGCACTGGAGATAGCTTTTAAACTCTCTGTAAACCACCAGAAACATTGCGTTAGAGCACTGAACATCACAGATTAATTCATGAAAAAAGAGGAGAGAAATCAGTTATGGTGCAGTTGTTTCACTGGACTTTGGTTGTCTTTAGCCTTTCATAGTGCTGCTTTCTCTGCTGAAGACTAGAGGAAATACTGTTAAAAAACCAGACATTGTTTTTAAAACCGTGCCAGGATCTTTTTGAGCCATATATTTCAAGTTGTAAATCTACCCAGTCTATCTATGCATTATTTGAGATACTCTTCCTAAAACATTTATTTTTTTTAAATATTTTTCCACAGTTCTATATATAACAAAATTCTTACTAGCCTCATGCTATGATATTCATGTGTGTTCCTAATGGAACTTCTATTATTCCTCTTCCTTTTCCCTTTTCTCTACTCTCCTGACTCCTTATTCTACACAGGAATAATCTTTTGTGCTTTCTCTTTGTTATTGTCTTAAATTGGGAAATGATCCTGGAGTCGTCACTAACCCAGAAGGGATTAGCTTACTAATAACTCACAAAAGACGTGATGTAAACCTTTCAGGCTAATGGGAAACAACTTCTTTTGACTTTAAAGAATTCCATAATCAGTCTCACAATCAGCATTCGGTGGCAAGCTGATAGCTCTATATTCCATGATAGATCTTCTTTTTTTAATAAGGTTTTACAGGTTCAAATCTTTACCTTTTAAATAACATTAGTCAGTGACTTAGACTGATAAGTCTATTTGTTTTCAAACAGCATGCTCTGTCTTTGAAAACAATTACAAGAATAGTACTCACCCTACAGTAAAAAACTGCCTCATCTCCTGCCTTCGAGACCTCATCAGCTGTTTGTATTCACCAATACGCAATTTCTTTCCATCAACGATGCAGGTACGTTTTGGTCGAGGTTTGTATTTATAATTAGGATACTTTTCTAGGTGGATTTTACTTAGCCGTGCCTGCTCTTCATAGTAAGGTTGTTTCTCTTGATTTGACATGGACTTCCAGCGAGATCCTGTTAACACAAAACATTAGTGAGTGCTCAAGTAAAGCAGGTTTAGCTTTACACGTAAGCATTTCAACATGACTTTTTGTCATAATAAACACATTTAAAATAATTGAATTAAATAAAGTGATTTGAATTTACATCAGCCAGCACGTATATTGGGATGCACAACCAGAGACACCTTAAAAGAACCTTGACTTTCAGATACTTCTGCAGACCAAACATATATAAATCTCTATTAAATAGGTGCACTTAAAATCAATAGTTGCTTCTCAAAATCTCTGCTCATGCTGCAAAACAGACATTTATTTTTTTTACAATATGAGCATTAATCTGTGAATAGTTCTATACCTTTGTAATACCACACACGGTGTTATGGTTAAGTAAGGTCTACGACCATACTTTTCTTGTTATAAGCTTAACAGATTGCCTAGGGATACATGCTTCTTTGATAGTTTTATCTGGTTTTACAGTCCTACTAATAGATATTAATATCTTGCTAAGAAGCAGGAAAAAAAAATAACAAAACCTTATAGATTTAACAAAATTATGAAAAATCCCTTGCTGTCTAGTTGTCTTAAATTTACTGATCTTCTGATATAAACTTGGCATAATATTGGCACCTTACCATATTTTAAATCCTGTTATGCATATTACCTTCCAACCAGATGTAATAAATGCACAAAACTGCACTGAGAAAGTTACATTTAGCAAACTTATACTTAAAAAAGAAAGAAAACCAGAAAGCACATTGTAATTATATACACAGCTTCAGGTACTGTAAACTCTCATTGGAAGCTGCACCAATAAAAAAGTTTAAAAATTAACAAAGTGTACACAGGAAGAGGAAAAAGCATTCAGATCTCTTGTATTGTTTATAAGGAGCTATCTAAACACTTGAATAGAGAAGGGATTTTTTTTTTTTTCCCAGGGGCTAAAAAATGCAGAAAATAGCTTTTTGGTGTCTTTTAGATGAATAAAACTATTACAGCTGTGGTAAACGTGGGTGGAAGCTATTCTTTTACCAAGATTTTTCATACATCAACAAATGGAAAAGTTGTATAAATATTATCCGTAGCCAGCAATACTCTGTGTCAGTTCTAATATTTCAGTCTCTTTTCTCATTGTCCCGGAAAAGTTGCACAGATATATAGACATAGACTTATTTGTGCCAGAGCAGATACTGACAGGTTAATTCCATGGTTAACAAACGCCCAATAGCTGGCACTTCTGAAATATTTATGCTGGAAGTTTACATTTTAATGAATACAGTTACTATGCTCCTAATAGTTTTTTCACAGAATGCACACAAATAATATAGAATCCCTACAGCTGCCAACACTGAAACAGTGCAGGTCTTATACAAAACTGAAAGGCTATTCATATAACTTACTTAGATGGTAGACAAAAATATGAGAAGTACTAAGTAAGATTTTGGAAGTTTTAGGACAAAGTAACATTTATTTCTGTGTATTCTTGCCTCTGATTGAACTAACATGCTACAAGCTTTGGTAAGAACATATTTGAACTCAAAGTTTACAATAAAATGATTACAGAGGAAACGTGATTTTTACTTTTATTTATTACGAGTTACATTTGGAATCTGTCTTCCACTTCAAAGACTCAAAAGCAAATATGGGTTTTAACATTTCAACACTCATTCTCACATATGTTTCTAATTCTCCAGAGGGGTCTTAACAAGCAAATCAGAATTTCTCAAAAATGAGCTAATTTATTTCAACAGTGGCAAAATATAATCCATGGTATATTCCCTGATCATCCCAATCAATACGAATTAAATATTAACTATGGTGTCTTTTAACAAAGCAGTATTTTAATTGTATGATACTAGTGCCTCCTTAGCTTTTTGAATATTGTAACATTTTGAATCAATGATCATTTTGCATGTGAAAAGATATGCATGTACAGGTCTTTTGAACTAGGCCAGGTTTTTTTCTTTGATACTGCACTGTCTGACATAAACCTTTGATTTTGATTTTGTACTTTTTTTTTTTTTTTCCCCCAGTAATTACTCCAGCAAGTATAATTTTGCATTCAGGTGATTTGTAGTTCAGGTGATTTCTAATGGGATCTTGCAATTAGACCTTTTATCTGGATACACTCTTGCAGCAGATTTCACAAAACATTCCTTCTGAAGCACATTGTGAACTCTACTGTTCGAAGGGACAGAAAAGGAAAAGGAAGGGAACGAAAATGAAAACAACTTGTGAGTCTTCATTTGTGTAAGTTGCAGTAATTCCAATTTCAGTGAACATCTCTCGAACAAAATATGCCTTAGAACTACAGAAGTTGCACATCCAAGAAGGAAGTAACTAGCCTGTGTCACCAATATAAATAACCTCATCTTTCCACAGCTCCAAAAATAACTAACCTCTGCCAATTGCCACTACTATACCAAAGCCTTCTATGCCTCCCTCAGTTTTGGTTCAATGACAGTCACACAATTTATTCATTGTCTTGCACTTACCTAGGATTTTGCTAATGTTGGAGTTGTGCATGTCAGGGAAGGCCTGAAGAATTTTTCGACGCTCATCCTTTGCCCAAACCATGAAAGCATTCATTGGTCGTTTGATGTGCGGTTCGCTACTGGCTCGGCCTCGCGAATCCCGGTAGACTCGAGCTTCAGCCACAGTGGCACCTCCTGTTGGCCAACAATAATACTGCTGTAGTTTAGCTGCAGAGCCATTCATTGCTTTACTTCCTGTAATGTCAGGGCAGGAAGAAACAAGATGGATGCAAAACATTATTAGGTGGATTATGCAAGTGTTTTCAGTGCTGTGTTTATTTTCGCCTCATTCTCTTTTCTCTCTCTCTTTTTGCTGCCAGATCTATGAGAGAGAGGGACAGAAAGGATATCCAGTGATTTCAATGTAATGGGTCAGGCTCACCTAGCTGAAGGCATCAACATCTGAGTGAGGAAAAAAATTGCACTGGTATTTCTCCAGTTAAGGTATGGAGATTTGAAAAAGCTTCCGTTTGGGACTTTAACCTAGCATACATGTTCTGAATGCTCAACAAAACTCACACAAAAGTTACACTTGAGAATAAAAACTGATGTAGACCTGTTCACACAAATAGTTTACAATGACTTTGCTGCTTGAGCAGCAAAGCATGTGCCAACCATTTCATAAAATAGATTATATAGTACACCAGGTACATGCTGCTAGTTGTATGGGTCCAATTACATTTGAAGCTGAACATTTTAAAGTTGCATCTGCTTTAGCTGAATTTTAGATGTGTCTTAGAGCATTCAATTACATGTATGTAATAAAACTGTCTGCCTTCAACAGGTACACACACAGCGTCCTGGAGCTTCTGGAATGGGAGACAAGCACTCCAGCTTCTCCATGCCTGCTGGGCTTTAATGTGCCCCAGTGTCCTGTCATTACCCACCATCAAGTCAACTTGTTCATGCTAAACTTAACCAGATTTTTTAATGCATCCAGCCCTGCTTCTTGACCACAAACAGCAAAGCTCCCTGGGGGTTTAGAGTTCACAGAACTGAGTATGAGGTGTAGAACTAGCTAATACAGGAGACAGAGATAACTGAGCCTAGACGAGGTGTGCTTTTACCAGAAAAACATTTACAATTGTGATGATAACATATGCTTTTAGGTTTACACCTTAGCTATAAAAGAAACGCAAAAAGTCTTTACAGTGGGAGAGTGACATACTTAGTCTTATGCCTCATCAAATTGTTCATGTAATTCAACACCTTGAAAAAGCAAGGTACATGACAACAAATTAGAACAGCAACAAGACTTGTGTTTTTGTAAACTCTTACAGCTCCCGGCACAGATTTACCTGACAAAAATCAGAAGATTAGTTCTTTACACTAAGTAAATGACTGCAGATTTACTGATTTCAGTGACTGACTCACAATATTTTAATTGTGCAAAAACTAAGTTTCCTAATTTAGTGTGAAAACACTACGATAGGTATACCGTTTTAAAAATTCTATATAGGAAATACATTTACATGAAAAAAGCCCTAAAATAGAGGATGCATAACTAATACACTACCTTTTTGCCAACAGGTCCACAGTACATTAATTTCATTTAAAACGCTTTGACCATACAGGATAAATTGATTTTGCTTTATATGGTGTTGACAGCCATGTTTATTGTGCAGTGAAATGTAGTGTAGTTTCGAGCTGACTATATCCATCAACACGGGGCTATATGCTGACTACTGGGCCAGATGAAGACATACATTACCCTGAGAGCAAAACACTCGTTCGTATACAGCAGTGTCTTCTCCTGAGGATCACCACGGTAATTTATGATGCCTCCAGTGCCATTAGTTTACAATTGACACCAATTTGGCAATTTGTATACTAACGTGTGCACATAAAAGAAGACAGGTTTGTGGCAAATGTGAGATGCAAAACTATTTTAATACTATTCTAAGTTAAGTACCATGCTACAGGTGTTCAGCTTTCACAGGAGGCTGCAACTGCAGTCAGCTTTTTATTGCAAAAAGGAACAATAGCTTTGCTGAGGGACCCGCATGTAGGACCAATTTAGGGGTGTGTGTGGTTAATGAGGTACTGTGCGTTGTTGTCAGAAGGCTTGGAACATGCATATCCAAGATACGGTCCTTTGAGAGACGATATGTTTATTGTGAAACTGTAATGAGTTACATAGTAAGTCAATGCTGAAACATTTATTGAGACAAACAGCTGTATAATTTGAGAAGAATCAAATATATCAAGTAATGGTTGTTCCATCTTTTAAAATAGTACTATAAAATTTGTAACCAGTATGTGGGCAATTAGGAAATTGGTGACAAATTAAAAAATTTAAATTATTATTGATGAAAAAGTTGTCATTTGTTATTCAGCTACTCTACTCACAGTGAAGAGGACATATTTGAATCCACATTATGATTTTCCATCTTTTACTTTCCCAAAGATACTTATTCATTATGGCTAAGGAGTTTGTCTTTAACCCTTTCTAACACAATTTTGGCCTGACCTTTCAATCCTAATGCAGGCAAAGTGTAAATTTACTATTATCAAGACCATAGGCTGACTTTTTAATCTGGATAGAATTTTGATAGGAAAGTAAACAAACAAACCCCCCCACATCATAAATGATCTATTTTTCAGAGAAAGGTTATGCTAGAAAACAATTCTTACTTAGAGTAATAAATTACAACCATTCCAAGAAGGCCAAGAAGCTCTGGCTGTATCTGCTGTAAGCAAGTCCATACTTGAAGGATTTGAAAAAGCAGCCAAAGAGCTGATGTTCTTTGTGCTTGATCTCTGGGGGAATATTTGCAAGTTGACCCGTAGGCCATCACAAAAGCATCTGCAAAATGAATTTCTGCAAATAACTAAAGTAATATAATCTCCATGCTCTTCTATCTATCTCAGAACTACAGAATTATTTTCAGCATATAAAGCATTACAAGAAAATATTTGTTAGCACGTGGTTCAACATGGGGAGCAAGAAAGTCTCAGTACCTTTTTAACTTAGAAATGAGGCACTAATGATATAAAAAGCACAGATGCTTAGTGAGTTCTTCCAAGTTGAAACCCATAAGAACAAGCTTTCAAACTAGTTGTTCTTAGGTATTTCACCCTGCCAAACAGATATTTAGACAGTATTGTGCCCTATATAAACAATTTCAACAGGTTTTACAAGGTATGGATTTTTTTCTCAAGTGACAATTATAGTACTGATAGAGGCAGAAATGCCTGGAATTCTAAAAAATATAGAAAACTGCAGAGAAGTAGATGTTTTGCTTCTTGCTGAAAATATTTTCAGGAAAGTCTAATAAATAATAAACCCAAAAAAATAAAAGAAATAAAAATGCACTACTAATGAAAGGTGAGAAGAATGGAGGAAGTTGGTAATTGTCTCTCTATGGCAACTAATGTTCTATCTGCTAGTTACTGTTAATGCTGCAATCACAGGAGGAGGTTTTGATTTTCAGAAGAGCTTGGTCAGAATTAAAAATTATTGCAAAAGCAATACAATTTGGCTGCCCTAATGGCTTAGTTGGCAAAGAAGTCTATACTTCAGCCTAAAGGCTGGGGCTGTCCTCAAAGTGACACTTCCAACTCACTCCCTAGATGCTTTGCATTTGCCCAACTTGTCATGACTTTCATGATTTAAAACTAAAAGATTAGAGGAGAATGATCACTTTTTGTGGATACATGGCAGGCAACTCCTCTGTGGAAGCTGGGTTCCAGACTAGACTCTATGGACAATACTGGGTCAAAGAACACCACAGAATGAATCTAAAAATGTTACAGCTTCATTGAAGTACTTTCAAACAATATTTTCGTTCCAGAAGAGACTGATTGCTCACTAATGACAGTGCAGGGGAAGAAGAACGCCTGTTCTTTAGAAAGAGAAAAGAATCTGATCATCAACAGGAAAGATAAACATTTTCATATAAATTAAATGTTAAGAAACATAGTTACGATTGTTCCGTTGTTAATTTATTTATTTATCTCTGCCTTTATCTGAGTTTCTCATCTTGTATAATGACAAGATTTTTAGGACAGGCACCATCTCTTAGCATTCTCTCTGAAATTTTGGCCACACTAAGGTTAACCCTATTGTCTTTAACAATATATGTTTTTTCCTTCCATTTTATACATCATCTACCACAATGAAACCTCAGAATGAGCCTTTACATGTTGCCAGAATGCAAACAATAATAAACATGATAGAAAGGAGCAAAAAAAGGCTGAGAAAAAAAGATGAGGAAAGACAAAAGAAGTGACAGCAAAAAGAAAGAGATTTTTATCAGTGACTCTTATTCCTTAATTACTCTTCACACTCTGGCCATTGATTCATGTTTGAAGTAATATATTTCCCTTGACTCTCTCAAGATAATGAATCTTTGGCTAGTCTAGAGAATATGCAGCATACCAACTTCCATAGACATAGATCAAGAGAGGATTTATAGAAATAAAGACAATCTTTCTAGGTTCCTAGTGTAAAAGTGACTGGTTAGTAGTAAAGCTCCTATCATCAGTTATTCCTTAAGCTGAGATGACATTTTTGGCTACTTTGGAAAAGACTGATTGCGACCTACAAAATATCTGGCCCTGTCTGTGGTAATACAACTAGCACTGCCAGCAGCTTGCATTGCAGAGACCAGAACCTAATGAACATGCAAACAGGAGTCATTCTTTTACTGCTAGAGGTGGGTTACTCATAAATGTGCAAACGCCATAAAAACAAAGAGCATGAAAAACCAGCTTGGTAGTCCCCTTTCCTGCTCTTAACCTGTGGACAGACAAATACAGCCTTTATGAAAGGTATAGCAATATTTCAAATCAAATAGAAAAACAAAAATCTGGAAAGAATAGAATGACAAAAGCTTCAGAAAGTTTAGAATACAAGATTAATCACCTATTTTGAGTTATTAAGTTCAATGACCAATTTTGGAGAAAGTTACAAGAGTTACCACTTGACTGTAATTTAAGAGATTTGTAGTAGTTTTAGTGTAACATTTATCCGTTTTGTCTCTTGCCTGCATCTTACTTCTTCATCCTCATCCACATTTATAAGACTTTTTCATTCTTTCTTAACAGCAAGAGAGGTAAAACAAATGGGTACCTCATGAGCTATTGTCATTACTGGCGCATCTTGTCATCACTAGGCAAAACTAACACGCACGTGGAAACATAACTAGCTCTGGAACGGGGATGCCTGTAGTCGCACAGTGGCACAAACGCTCTGCAGGGGAGTGTATGTTTGTCAAGCTGCTTTCATTCCAAATGCTAAACAAATATTATTCAGCTGGGATTTGAGGGCCTAACATTTCTTACAGGCTGCATGTCAGTGAATGGAAAGAGAGTAAAACTGAGAAAGACGCGAGTGATTCATGAAATACTGGAATATTTAAATGGGCTCTAAAGTATTTCATCTGCAAGGGTTCTGAAATGTGCTAAGTAAATACTAAGAGGTGGGAATATGCTGTAGCACAGGTTAGCTACATCCATGCAACGCTCAGTTATGATAAGGCTTCTATTTTTCCTGTTAAGAGACTCCATTCTCTTTAAAACATCAACAAGAAGAACAAAAAGGGAATTCCCTAAGGTCAGCTCTGAGGAAACATAAACCTCTAATTCAATAACTCCGCTACTGCACTGAAAAAGGCCTTATTATTGCAACATCCATATGGAGTCAATTGGACATTAATGACTAATCAATCCCTCCCCTTTCTATTCTACTTCTAGTGTCACAAGCCATGTTTAGATTAGCCCATTTCCTGCTTAGGATTGCTCAAGATGTCTTTTGTTCTTTCAGGGCTGGCCTGATGGAGGCAGCTTAAACAAACACACGACCCAAGTGGTGCAGGAGTTATATACTGCCATATGTGAATGAACAAAGGGGCCATACTAAAGCCTTTTGTGGTATTTGTTAATGTTTTTCATCTGAGTTTAAAAAGACCTAATGACTTTGTGGTGAGCTGATGCATGTGGCTCGTGGCTTTGCAAAATGAAGGAAATTCTAGCCAGTTATATAGCAGCATATATTTTCCGAAGTGCCTTGTTTTCAGTTTTGGTGGCAGTAAGTTTACTTTTTTCGTACATTTGGTTTACATATGCAAGCAAAATTCTTAATCTCAATTAAAACACAGCACCAGTCTTCACAGCAATCCTCACAACATGCATATATGTCTTTCCCTATTTGAAAGGCTAGAGCTAAAATTAAGTGAAATATCTTCTGTGTGAAATCAAATCAACTGTTCTCAGTTCTATTAGTGGTAGCAGTTCACTCACCAGTGTTTAAAGTCAAATTGTTAGTTGGGGTCATATTGAATACTGAAATATTTCTAAATAAGCTATTAGCACATCCATACTCCACAGCCAGCCATGCCCAAATCTACATTATTTAAATGAATTAAAACTGCTAAATGCAACTACTCTACTGATGGCTTATGCAAACAGTTTAGATTTCCTGACCACATTTTATGGCAAAATTAACCTTCATGGAAATTTGGCATGGAATACAGCTAAAAGAATACAATGGTCTTTTTACATTATATGGAATATTAACTGAATTAATTAGCACTTATGGGCCTGACTTAAGCCCTCAGTGGCCTACATATTCCCACTTGTGCTGTAACATAAGAGCACGAGAAGTTATTCTGTGAAGATCCATGAAACATCTAGATAGAAACTGGGATGAAGAAGCAGCCTCTACTATAAATTTGGGGAGGTATTTAAGTGTCGTAAGATTTTTCAATCATGTGCTACTTGCACTTTTCAAGACCCTTCACAGATAATTAATTAAATGCTAGCAACCGCATTCTGACACAGATATTACTGATAGAAAAAATGTGAAACATATTGAAGTTGAAAGTTATTCAGACTAAGTAATGACACCAGAAGTAAGGGATTGCCAGTCATCAAGTCTAACTATAATCACCATTCCCACAAACGCTATTGTTGTTTCTCTTTCATATTTCATTTCATACTCAAATGAGGAAAGTAGAGGCCCACAGAAAGGAAAACCATGGGCAAAACACCCCAGCCCAAGAGAAATATTACTAATAATTATTGATAGTTATCTGACAAGATCTATCAATACTGCAGATTGTCTTGTTTGTTTGTGTTTCAAGAAAAACTGTTGTTCTAACAGATGAGCAATTATCGTTACTATATTAATCACATTCAAGGTCAAAACAATACAAAGAGGAATATCCTAATCTATTCAACAGAAGAATGTTTCCTTAAGACTAACAGCTTTATTGCCAGTAGAGCTGTTACTCACATAACTTCAAATTTCTCCTGACGTGACAGTGTCACCTAGAAGAACATCCAGAAAACATGATACTGATTTAAAACACAGGGATCAATTCTTCAGTCAGCCCTAACAGTTTGCTTTCTTTGTTGTTGTTTTTGTTCGTTTGTTTTAATCCTGCCTGAACAAGGGCCATAGGACATGATCCATTCATATTTCAGTCAACGCTTTGTTTTGTTTTAAGACGGAGAAATGACAGACAGGAATTCATCACAGAGAGAAAAGGCAGCCTGACTTCACATTTGATGGATGTATTGTTCAAGGTGTGGCTGAACACTGTTAATGAACAACTTTGCTTTCTCCTATGTAGCAAACCAATGAATTTTAAAAGCTTAAGTACAATGTGGTTTAACAACAGGAGAGATGTTTACAAAACCACCTCCCTCAAATTCTGTGATATTAATGACATGCAGAATACTTTGCAAAAGGTTTTAATGTGTACTGGAATCCCTGCTTTGGTGGCCTATTTTCTGCATTCAATCTGCAATTGCATTTGTCACATTCTAGCACATGCAACATCATTCTTTGTATCAATATAACTAATTCCCTCCTTCCAGTATTTTCTGTTCTCACTTGTCATATATCAGTAATTTGATGGCAAGGACCTAGGGCTAGGATACGCACATGCCATTTCTTCTTGTCTTTCACATGGGGTGCTGATATTATAATAATTAGTAACATAATTAGTAAATAATGTATCATGAAGGGAGAGAAGCAAAAGCAGCATGGTTACAGGAGCTATAAGATAACAATTAATAATAAATGTTAGGAAAAACTCTCTTAAGGCTAATTTTTCAAATATCTTGCACCTGTGTATTTGGGATTTGTGAGTGAAGCAAGGAAGATGTTTACAAACAGGGTAATGGCATGTCCAAATATGTTGCCACATTAACCTGGTTTGGATTAAAAATGGGTGATCCACCATGCAATAGGAGCTTATGTGAAAATTTACAATTTTATTTTTTTTAATACGACAGTTCTTGTGAAACGATCCCTTCCAAACTGAAAACATAATCATTTAATATTTGCAAAAGCTGTGATAATGCCAGCCCTACATGCATTTTGGACCACTGATTCTGTAAAATTAAATCAAAGTACAAATTAAGAAAATATCATCCCCTTGCTACTACATTCTGCACTAGATGCTTGCTTAGACACTGGATGTATCTATGTGGAAGAAAGGCAGATGCTCTTAAACAGTTTTCTATTGCTGAGATACTGAGATTCCTGAAGGAGAAAATGGTGTGCAGTTTAAATTTAGAAAAATAGACAGTTGTACAAAGAAAAGAACTTGTTTGAGTCTGTATGAATTGCTCATGCTTAGCCAGAATATATGATGTTCTTTCCTTAATGTGTTCATATTTCTGCTCCGCTCCTTGTGCTCAAGAACATAAGGAAGAAGGGCAAGATTCCTCTCTTCTCCATGTAGTATAATGGTGGCTTTCTCAGCTGAAAATTAAATTGTGCCTGGAAATTTTATGCCATTTTAGGCAGCTTCAAGCTCCATTTGTGACATTGGAGAAATGCAAAGACATGCAGAACTAAGAATCAGGACCATGGAGTGTTTTACACCTGTGGTGGCTGTACGTGGGTGTGAAAAAATCTTTTAAACCACTGAACTACAATATTTAATTTTTTAATCACTCAATTTAAAAATAGCTAAGCAAACTGAATGATGCTCAATTCCCATGGGCAAAGATTTTCTGAGTAAAACTGCAGCCCACAGTTACTTTTTACAGCCTTGTTCTAAATTCCTGAAAATGTTTTACTATATAATGGAAATTGTGACAAGCCCTTGACCATAACTGTGCTAATAGGCACCCATAGGTAAAACTCAGGGCATTGGAACAGTGGTTGGTTGTACAACATCAGAAATTCTAACTAGAATTTTTTTAAATAAAGGTATTCTTCTATAAGAATCAATTATTATAGTATGGAAACAGCAAACAAGAAAGCCTCATATTTAGCAGTAGGAAAAAAATACCTAAGAGAGTTGAAAATCAAAAGGTAACACTGGTGAAGGACATCCACATTTATTATTCTGAAAGTGAGAAGCACATATACGTTAAATATTAGTATCTTGAGAGGAACAAGTTTCAATGCATTGGGAAGATCAGTCCGCACACCCCCAGCTCAGATTTTTCAGTACTCAAAGTGGGAGTTCCTCCTGCAAAATATTACAGGGATGCTGGCAACAAGGAGATTCATGAAGTGTTCGCCATCAGAAAAGTGATAGGATGGTTCTTAAAGACAGAACGCCGTATTCCTATCCTATTTGTAGGCATTGAGTTACTACAGGGCTGAGGCGCCGAATCTCATCCAACACAACCGAAATACTGTGCCTAAGCACTTTATCCCAGATTCCTGATCTGTTATGTGTTATTCTGAAAAATGTAAGAGTATCACTCATGTATCAGGCACAATCAAAGAGCTTCACAGGTGATAAAAATGGCAACCACAATTAATGAAGGCCATCTTTTAGCATCTGGTCTAATTAACCAAGATAAGTTATTTTATCGTTAAATAATAAGAATACACTTAAGGGATTTGTGGTTGGTTGTTTTTTTTTTTAATCACAGACCTATAACAAGAATTCAGGGGAATAAAAATTCCAGGACTTGAGCTTACTGCACTCTCTCTGGAAACAGTTCTTTGTTTTCAGACAGCTTTCACTGCTTTCTGATTTCCATCTTTCCCCTCTCAACTGCCATAGCAACTATTACAAATATTTATGTGCGACAAATACTGGCGTGGAGAGGCATTCTTTCCTCCAATATTTATGAAGCGCTGTCACAAAAGTGGGTGATGCTTTGTCATGCATGTACTACCTGCTGTTTACACCTCTGCATAGGAGGGTGTTAAACAAGTTACCTCACAGGTTTGGATTCTGTTGGCAGCCTGCCAAGACTGATCTGCCTGCAAATATATGGTTCCCTTTCACCTACCTCTTCAGCTGCTCAAAATCAACCTTTTCTTGGAGTTAAGAAGGAACCGTGTCACCCTCTTGTATAAGCAATTATTTATTACTAGGCATATATGGGAATATTGAGTAGAGATACTCTGTTAATAAAGCATTGATCTGTTTTTCTAGATTTGCAAAACCCAGTCACTTGTCATGAGGTCTGCTCTATCACTAGGGAGGAAGAAAATGAAGTTTTGACAGATGGACAAAAATTTGGAGCTGGACAAGGTGGCAGTGTCTCCTCACCCTTGGGCTCCCTTTGTACTCCTTGTTCTCATGTTTCTCCCCACACAGCCAAGAAATTACATTCTACATTGCAAAGACTCCCTGTCTTTCCCCAGTTAGTTCATTCCTCTCCTGCCTGTGATTCCACATTCACTGCTGCTGCTGCCATTGCAACCACTCATTATTCACCATGGTTTGGCAACTGGTTAAAGCCTAACACCATATTTTTTTTTCTCTGCCACTTAATTTCCTTTGCTTTTGGGCGAGCAGAATCTCACATTGTACTACAACATGCCTTGCAATGTGGCTAGCCCAAGTCAAATATGAATGTGAAGTGCTAATTTTATGAACGTAAAAAGACAGACAGCTGTTAACTGCTGCAAATATTGAGCGATTCATTGACTTTGTATGTTGGTCAGCAAATCCACCATCTGAAATGCTGCAGAACTGGGTTCTTAAGCTCACTGCTGAACATGAAAATAGGACTCAGAAGAAAAGGTCTTTGTGTTTGTTGTCCCAAATAGCAAACTGTGAGGCCAAATATTTAACTCACAAGCCCTTGATTCTAATATATTAACACAAATGAACATGGAACTAAATGTTAAGTACTAATATGGCATTTTCATCTGTTTCCATTTGCTTTATAAAAATTAATTTAGCTTCATAATGCTTCTAGTTTTTCACTTGGGACACAGAGAAGTTATTTCTCTTTTACAAAATCACACAGTAAGGCAGTGGCAAAACAATAACATTCAGATGTTTTTGCCCTGAGCCCAGGATCCAATCAAGAAAATGATATTTTAACAAATCCAGATCTTTGGCAAGAATGAAGACCAGGTCTTGATGGAATTTGAATCCCTGACTGACTGCTGAAGGAAACCACACTGCAATCTGAGCTAAGGTAAAATCAGTAATTGTCAACAGGAACTTTAGGTCTATTCTGCAGATTTCTATCTACTAAAAAGCAAAATCTTAACATACTTCCTACAAATTTCCAAAGCATTTGACCACAACCGCAAAAACAGCAGGATCCATAAACATAGAGCACATTATAAAAGCACAAGATCCATAAACATAGAGCACATTCTACAATTCAGAAGCAGCAGCGCTATCACCAAAAGTGAGCATCTGTGAAAGGAATATCTTTTTTAGAATTTGAACTTAAAAAACATATTCAGATCATCTGATATTCTCAGATAATTAAGAACTAAATATTTTAGGTTCCTCCACCTGGAATTTAAACAGAGCTCACCTATGGCTCCTGACTATATTCTACACACTCTGGTCAGTTGATGTATGTCAGTCATGTTTAAAAACAAGTTTTAGCTATAGATAGATTCAAAGCTGTCTTGGTATGTTCATGCTACTTAGCTGTATTTCAGTACTGACAACCTCAAATGTTCAAAATTATGAATTAAGAATTATGCTTCCTTTAAAATGATGAGGTTTGTAGAAAAAAAAAATCCTGTTTAGTTCTATAATTGGCTGTTGTTTATAATTTTGCATAGCAGCTACCGAACTTTTATGAGGCTCTCAATTTTTTTTTTTTTTTTTTAATTTTGCTAGCTACAAATGTATCATATATTCTAACATGACAACTCAGATTTCCAAGTAATGATAGAAGTCTGATAGCTGTGGTTTATTCATCAATGATGTCACAGTCAGTGGCTATGTTTTTGAATACAGTCTGAGCATGATTTTTAATATAGTTAACCCAGTCCTGCTGGTGGGTAAGGAAGTGACAGAGATGTTGGTTTATGTTGTAGTTAATGTAATACTCTTGTTGATCATTTTCAGGCCTCCATTCAGATAACAGTTAGGTCACTGTGAGTAACACAAGCTTTGAATACAACTTCATATGCTAAGTCATCTCTGAAAGTACACCTAGTTACCATTAAATGTCAAAAAACTTTCACACATTGGTCAGGGACAACAAGTTAAGTCTTAAAAGTCATCCTGCAGTACCCTTTCATATTTATCTTATAATTGCATACAGCTAAATTTAAAGAATTTCAAGACTTATTTTATAATTCATGATTCAAAAAAAAAAATACACATGTAGCTTCAGCTTCTGATCAATGACCCAGTACCACAAGCACTCCTAAAATTAAAAAACATGACTCTGATCCTGTCAAACTCAGATCACTGCCATATGTTATAGAAAAGATAAAAGGAGTAGAGAAAAATCATTGCTAGATTCTATTACAAAGGCATTCCATAAAACACAGAAGTCTGCTGATATTTCTTACAACAAATAACCTGAACCTTAAAGGTTGTGTCAAAGCTATGGGAACCAGGAGCACTTCCTAGACTTGGCCTATCTTGGCTGCCTGCTAGAAATGCAGGTGGGCAGGTAGGCAGGGAGTGGAACTGCATTTCCATTGTCCCCTTGTTCTAGATCAGTTAGGGGACCAGGATGGAGCCCAAACTGCACTTTGCCCCAGTTTATGGCCAGCAATGGGACTAAATTTGGAGTCCTTAGCTCAGGAATAAATGTTCCATCACTCCCCACCACCCCAGTCCCACTCCCACCCACTAAAAAAGCCCTCTACAAATAGTCAATGGATCTTCTCTAAATGTAGTAAATTTCATAATTCTGAAGTTCCAATATTCTGGTGATGGAAGTAAAACCATCTGACAGATCTAACAGCCACACACTCACTATGTCACAACTGCGCTTGGACCTCAGAGATCCGGATGTATTTCTGATGAAGAAAGATAGGGGGCAAGAGTTGACCACCAATATGTCACTTCAGTAGTTGACCACCACTTCAGAAAACTTTATTTTCTATATGACTGTGTTATTTGCATAAAGGCACACAACAAAATGCGTAAAAATTATCTAAAGATGTCAACAGGAACGTGCACTCAAATTATATCTACAAAAAACTGAAAAAAAGATTAAAAGTAACTAACAATGACAAAACAGACAGGAAGGTGTGAAACACACTAAGTCTTCGATGAACATAACTACGGCCATTAGGAACCTTTGACATTCAGTTGAGATTGTGACCTTGGCAACACACTAAAATGCAAGAAGGCTTTCTTCTTAGAGGAGGCCAAAGAAGAGCAACAAAGCTGGTCAAGGGTCTGGAGAGCAAGTCCCAGTGCTGAAATAGAAACTTATGGAAGCACAAAATAATAGCAACACATATAAAAAACTTTATGACATGGCAAACCTAGAAAGATGTGTAATAGTTTCATGACAATTAGAAATGTTAATACTCTTGAAGACGATCAGAGTCTGTAGCATGGCACAGTACGTCAGAGGCCACAATTTAACTGCTGACATTTCAGCAGCACTGTTTTCAATGGACTGCTTACTCTAAATGATGCCTCGCTAGAAGTGTAATCTCTTAGCTACATTGCCAAAGATAAGGGGAAAAACTGGGGTGATATTTTGAATGTCTTTCTTTATATCCAGCTAATATCTAAATTCACCTTGTCTACAACTACAAGCACAAATAAGCAGCTCAGTTTTGAACTCCTGCCAACATTTTTTTACATATCAGCAGAGGTATTTGTCCAGCACCTCTTTTCCAGAGACATCTCTTGGCTGCTAAACAAAGTCTGGAAATCTGAATCCATTCACGAACTCAGATTTCCCATGTGGCAACACACCGTGCCTCAAACTGCCCCACTAGCTCTAGAAAGACATGTACGCTGTCCTTAAACTGGCACACATCACTGTAGCTTGAGTTACATATGTCAAAGCTTCATTCTGCACTACCCAGTAACAGGAGGGGCTGTCAGTACCATGAGGTGTATCAAGATACTAAATTAAGGACACTAGAAAGTATGAATTGAAGGAAATGAGCCAAACCAAGAAAGGCATCAGGGACTTGATGTCATTTGAACCAGTAACTGTGTATCTGTAAGTATTCTGTTGCAACTTTTCATCCCAACCCAGGAAAAAATATCCCTCAACATGTTGAAATATGAGAAGTTGCTGCAGGATGGAAATTCCTTTACAAAGCAGTATATAAATAACTGATTAGTCAACAAGTACTTCTGAAAGTCCATGTATCTCCTAAGTCCTTTTTTTTCTAGATTGCAAAACACCTGCCTGAAAGTTATTTTTTACCTATGTTCTGTTCATTATTTTTCTGTTTAAAGACAATACAACAGTGGCCAATCACATCTAATAAAGGATGAATAAATGAAGCTCATATATAATAGCTCCCTAAAAATGAAAATCTGGGAATAATTTGTCTTATAAGGAACTATATAAAAAAATAAATACATATACAGGAAAAATCTGAAATGTCTCATTAAGGTGCTAGCCTCCTTCAGAATATTATTTGTAATAAATGGCTTATGAGCTTCAGTCATCATCTTATCTTACTGTTATGGAGACCTAAAATCTTGACTATGTTAAAATACTTAAAAAAAAAAAAAAAAGAAAAAACAAGTCAGCATGTGTTCCTGAAGCACGTGTCAGTTCCATGTGATAAGCTAATAATAATATTAAGTCAATAAGTATGAATACTTTCCTGAATTAAATTTGAAAGTTAACCATCCCTCACTACAGGAACATCTTGGAACTGAACTTGCAGCTTCTCCATTGTATAGAAGTCCTTGCCTAAAATACTTTTAAATTCAGCTTTTTTGGTTTGTCTATAGACTGATTAAAGATAATGTAGCCTGGTTGGCAAGCAAGGAGAAGCAGGGCTCTAAGAAGTTTTATTACAGGCATATCATATACTACCTGTTCAGTAAAGATAACATTTACATGTGCTGTTGTTGTCAGACTTCAAAATGTAGGGACAATTTGTGAGACCCTACCTGGACCATTTATTTCTAGGTCACAGAGAGAGAGAACAGAATATGTGATCATAGGAATATTTATCTACACAGAAAATATTAATGCCTTTTTATCAGAAAATTTGTCACAATATTTCAAGAATCATTTGAAAATAAGCCTGCTTGTCAACAATCGCAAGTTTATTATGTCCTAGTCTTCTGATACAAGAAAAAAAAAGCTAATTTTGAAGCTGTCATATATTTGGAAATTAATGGAAAAATTTAGAGAAATTTTAACCTTTTCTCAAGAACAATGGTATAACTACAACTTGTCAGTTAAAAAAGAGTAAAATGATTCTCAAACAGAAGTAGATTGAAGGGGCAAAATGTTGCATAATGTTCTATCTGAATAGTACATTAATCTTACTATAGTGACTGGTGGGGTTCCTGTCTATCTACATGTTCTCTTCTAATGTATCATAGGGTAGAGAGGATACCAGTGGCATCAATTTCCAGAGCATGCGTGGTACCCCTGCTAGAGACTAATCTCCGTCTTGACAAAAACTGATTTCCACCTGTGGCTTGACACTGTATGCCTGATATATAGAACTCTCATTGAAATGAGTGTAAATGCACTGACAGTTTATATCATAAAAAAGACATTTTCATATATGTGGAATATTTTTCCATTATCATTTGACAGCTGCCTGTCAATAAAATGGTGCTTGCTATATCTTGAAGAGTTTATGAGTGCACTGATGGGTAGTCTTCTTAAAGAGCTCTAACTTTCTTCAAAGCTGCCAAATCCTTAAAAACTGGTGAATACATATATATATATTGCCTTGCTGAGATAAATATCTTAATGTTCTCTATACTTTTATTAATGATGGTATCACAGGCTGGGTAGGCAAGGGAAGAGAAGTGGATGTTGTCTACCTTGATTTCAGCAAGACTTTTGACACCATCTCTCACAACCTCCTCATAGGCAAGCTCAGGAAGTGCGGGCCGGACGAATGCACGGTGAGATGGATCATGAACTGGCTGGATGGCAGAGCTGAGAGGGTTGTGATCAATGGTGCAAATTCTGGTTGGAGGCCTGTAGTTAGTAGGGTTCCCCAGCAGTTAGTGTTAGGTCCAGTCCTGTTCAACCTGTTCATCAATGACCTGGATGAAGAGACTGAGTGCACCCTCAGCAAGTTTGCTGATGATACCAAACTGGGGAGGAAGGGCTGACACACCAGAAGGCTGTGCTGCCATTCAGCGAGAACTGGACAGGCTGGAGGGCTGGGCAGGGAAGAACCAAATGAAGTTCAACAAGGGCAAGCGTAGGGTCCTTCACCTGGGGAGGAATAACCCCAGGCACCAGTACAGGTTAGGGGCAGACCTGCTGGAAAGCAGCACTGCAGAGAAGGACTTGGGAGTTCTGGTCAACAATAGGTTGACCATGAGTCAACAATGTGCCCTTGTGGCCAAGAAGGCTGACAGTACCTGGGGTGCATTAAGAAGAGTGTGACCAGCAGGTCGAGGGAGGTTCTCCTTCCACTCTACGCTGCCCTGGTGAGGCTGCATCTGGAGTACTGCGTCCAGTTCTGGGCTCCCAGTTTAGGAAGGACAAGGAATTACTGGAGGCAGTCCAGCGGCAGGCTACAAAGATAATTAGGGGTCTGGAGCACCTTTCTTATGAGGAGAGACTGAGAGAGCTGGGTCTATTCAGCCTGGAGAAGAAAAGGCTGAGAGGGGATCTCATCAATGCTTATAAATATCTCAAGGGTTGGTCTCAAGAGGATGGGATCAGACTCTTTTCAGTGGTGCCCTATGATAGGATGAGGGGCTACAGGCACAGACTGAAACACAGGACCATCTGAATATGAGAAAAAACTTCTTCACCTTGAGGGTGCCAGAGTAGTGGAACAGGCTGCCCAGAATGGTTGTGGAGTCTCCTTCTCTGGACACATTCAAGACCTGCTTGGACACATTCCTGTGTGATCTGCTCTAAGTGAACCTGCTTTAGCAGGTGGGTTGGACTAGATGATCTCCAGAGGTCCCTTCCAACCCTAACCATTCTGTGATTCTGTAATAGCATAAAATATAAACACTTAATTGACAGCTGCTTGGGAAAAAAAAAACAGTTATGCTGCAGAAAGGCTTAGAGGGCTATACTGTCTTTTTCATATATCTACTCCTGGCTATAGACTTACTACATTCTCACAAAAAGACACAGAAATAATTCAGCTGTTACCCTGGGATGTAGGCTAGACAGTACTTATGGCTCTGGAAGCATTTCAGCCACACCATTAGTGATGCAGTGTTCAATAATCCATAGTCAAAATTGCAACTCACCTTCTGCATCTTCCGGCCTTGTAAGATCAATGACACCAGGGCCCAGTTTCCCATCTTCATTGGGTTTCCCTGTCAACTGTGGGCCTAAATTTTCAAACCTTGTTCTTTCCTGGAAAAGAAAATAAGTAGTCTTAATGCTCCATATAGGTTAGTTCTCATTATATGCCTGTGCATATGTGTATGCACAGATACATGCTTTATTTTTTAAATCTGAAGAAATAATGAGTGCATGTAATTAGAATTTTAACTCAGGGACAAGTTTTTACAGATTCTGAATGTTTGCATTTATGTAAATCAGTTTTAAATGTGAAACAGATACAGAAACTTTGAGATATTTTGATCTGCACTGCCATAATGCATAAATGATTGTACATGCAAATACAAAACACTCTTGGCAGCAAACAATGCTGATCGATGCTGCTCACTTTGCCTTTCCACTTATTTTCTAATTTAAACTGGAAAACACAATCAACATTTGGGAGACATGAAAATTCAAAAGTTGAAATAAGAGTTTGTATTAAAATATACTGCTAATTTAATGGAAGAAGCAGGTTTTCCCCACTATGAGATTCAAGTTTGCATTCATACCTCTGAGAAAACACAAGTCTGAATTTTACGCAAGAGGTTGTCACAGACAAGTATTTGAAAGAAGGAATAGTATATGACAGAACCAATATTATTATTTTGTCTAGGAATTTAAATTGTACCTCAGTGGAAAGAGAACCCAAGGAGACTAAGAAGAGGGAAGAAAAAAAAAAAAAAGAAAAAGAATGCACACTCCTAGAAAAACAGAAAGCTTTTGAAAGCTGGAGACATCCATAGGAAACCTGGAACTGGAAAGTGGAAACTGAAAGGTATTTTATGTGTTAACCCAGTTCTTCAATCAACTACTGGACAAGGCCACTATAAATGACAGTGTAATACGGTCTCACAATAGTAGTCTCTGTAGAACTGTGTATCAGTAGCAAAGCGTTCAATGGTTATCATTAATTTAGCGTTCTCATTTGAAGGAACATACCATGTTTTCCCTCTTGTCTTGTTGTTACCTCCTCAGACTAAACTTGGCATTATGTTGTACTTGTGAATGAATGAAACCTTGTTGTTCATTACTATGAAACAATATTAAATGTCATGTCAGCTTGAATTTACAGACATGAAATACCGGCTTTCAGCTCGACAAACAGTTTCTCCATGTTATACTTAATGTATTATGCAGAAGTAGAGTGCTGATTGCTGTTCAGTCTATTGTTCAATGACCTAGTTCTGTGCTGTGCATAGTAGACATAAGAAGAAAACATTAGGAGCTTCTCTCCTGCAAGATGGTTGGAAACCTGGAAATGTTCTTGAGGTCAAAACATACTTGAAGGTCTTGACTCCTCATCTGCTCCACTTCCAAAAACTCACGCTTTCTAATGGGATTACTTTTCTATTATCATTATCCTTCAGTAATAAAACCCCACTAGGCCAACAGCTGAGGAATTCTTTTGATTCCTCATTCTTTTGATTCCTTCAGCCATGGATTTTTAAAATTATTTTCTGTTTAATCTGCAGAAGACGAGAAAGCACAACCTGACACTGGATTTGCTACAACACGCAGATGAGGCATTTCAGGTACTAACTGCATTTCTAAAAGTTCCCCAGAATCTTCCAGTTGTTGAACAAAATCACACTGCATTTTATGTTTGCTTAACTTCCTATTTTCCTCTGTAAAATCTGTGGTTGATGAAGGACTTCACATACACAAAGGAACTCACAAGAAAAGTTAAAAATGAAATGTGGCTGTAGAAAGGAACTGCAATACTAGAGGCCCAATATTTTACTGAAAGATGTTGTGCAATGTAACAATACACCTGAATCATCAGGATAGGATCTGTTTTACTGGTAGACAGAATAAAAAATAACTTTGTCAAGGATTCTGTGTTCCATTGCAAAGGGCTGATTTGAGGTAAAACCAAAGATCAGTACTAAGAAAACGGCTTTTGGCACATATATCGTCTTCCAAAATATTTGTGCTAAAAGCTTTTTCTTAAGGAAGTTAATACAGCACCTGCAGTATTCTTTGAAGAACAGCTTTTAAGTGTGTTTCAGAAGAAGGAGAGATATCTTTCTGCTATAAAAGTCAACACACCCTGCTACATATCAATATGCACATTTGAAATATCTTTCTAGTCATTCATTCTCTTTGATTTTACCAGAAAATATTCTGTTAAAAAAAAAAAAATCTGAAAGAATATCAATATTTTGACATGGAAGGAGAAAAGAGAAAATTACATGATAAGGTTCAGGAACAGTAAAATGAAAGCACTTATACCATAAAAATACCTGCGCTTGTCAAACAAAGGAGATGTACTTATAGTTATTTCATAACCCCCTCCTTCTAATTCATAAAAAGCTGTAAAAAAGCTAGCTATATTTACATCTTTGAAATGCCTTTTAAAGTCATTCCTTTGCTTGCCTTTTTACTGATAATAATCTTCATAGTGATCATAAAAATAATCAATATTTGCATTTGGTTTAAGCAAATTCAGAGAATTGTAAAAAATATAAAAATCTTACTCAATACTAGCAATGTTTTTATCTATAAGATGCCTTTACAATTCCATGAAATAAAACAAATGTATCTCAAATTTATTATTAGAGAGGAGACTTGTCCCACTAGGCTCCAATCCTTTCTTATAGGATTGTCTGTGCTCCTGTTTGAATTCATGTTAAAGAGAATAGTTACTTGCTTAAAAATGTCTTAAAAGTACACCTTCTTCCTAGAGCGAGAAAGGGCTGAGAGGAAGATTGATTCTGTACTTAATTCCTAGAGGAAAAAAAAAAAAAAAAGACATATCTTCATTAGCAGTAAATGGCTATACATAGCTGCATTAACCAATATGTTACCTACACATGCATTATATCTGCACACAGGTACATTGTCTACTGGATATATTGCTATCTCCCTAACCTACATTAATAGAAAATTTTGGTCAGTCTGTAATAAAGTGCACCACTATGGACAGTGCAAGTGTTTTGTTTCCTGTGAAAAATAATTTTGGACTTCTATTTTGAACTGATTTGTTGCACAGGCTGTGGAGTTTGTACTGTATAGTCACATTAAGTTTTCCCATTTAAATTTCAGAAAAAAGGCTTAGGACATGACATGACAACCCTTTCTCATCACTAGATCAACACAGTCAACTGGAGTTTGCACGAGAAAACTGAAAGCTCTTCCCAGCAAAATTCAGATCCTTTGTGCTTCTTTATATGTTGAACACACAGTAAAAATAATCACTTCTTTAAGATGAAAAAAAGAAGAGAAAAAAGATTCGTCTTAGCAGCAAAATCTTAATTTTCCATTCTGTGATACGATTAGGCACTTATTTATGCGTTGTCAGTCACCAACATGCAGAAAACGTAAAAGTTATTGAAAAAATTAAAGTCTGCTCAACTGTCTTGCAGGACTGTTGGTTCTCTAAGTGCTTTGAAATTATGATGTATGAGGTAGATGTTGCATATTAAATAAAGATATTTAAATTATAAAGCCCCCGTTAGTGAGAGCTGATGAATGTTAAATGTTATGAGCCACAAGACTGTGGCATCCATCATACTCACATACTATCACAGTCAGTGATGGAGCAGCCCCAGTGATGACAGATAGACTGCTAGATAGTTATCCCTTATTTCCAGAGTCGCCAAGCAAGCCTTTCTGACCCTTTGGCATTATTTTTAGCTTTGCATTAAATTAGCAACTTTTCCATCACGTTCTGGCAGAAAGTATTAATTCTCTCTTCATGTGTGGAAGGTAAAAGAATGATTTAGTGAAGCAAGGAGTAAAGGAAAAGGGAACAGTAGCCCCTACCTCTGAAAAGGCTGCAAACTTCAAATGACTAGAAACAAATATAAAATTGTGATCTTGTGAAAGAACAGCAATGAAACAGTAAGCACACAATAATGGCTTTTCTCTGCACTTAGATAAAAGCTGAATTTTTGATGTGCACAGTATATTTTCATAAAATTTTATATACTATGTTTTATACACTTATTGGCTATTCCATAATAATGTGTGTGCTAACAGTAAAATTGCTCTTAAATTTATGTGTGTTATTTATACGTTCCCACGTAACAATGCTTTTTGTTGTAAAAAATATTCTGTTTATTAATGTAACTTTACAACCACTGCATCCAAGATCCGTGGTAAATTAATGACATTTTTATTATTTTATAGTGTCATTAAATTTTTACTGATCACTCCATCAAACAGAAGCAATAAAGGCCATAATGCAAACTGGGACACTTAGATCAGGGGAGCAGGAAGGCATTCCATATAGTCTGAAGTAAACGGCTTGCTATAAATGATATTTATACCATCTTTAAGGATGTGAGAATACTTGGACAAGTTTGGCAAAACTGTTTCTGTAGTACTGTGGATTGTGTACTTAAATAACAGTTTACTTGCCAGCAAGACAATTTTTTTTTAAACCATATGCGAGAAGATGACTGATTGCATCCATCTCTTGAAAAATAATATATGAAATGTAATAATACACTGGGCACCCCTCCCTTCTGGATTACCAAGACTGATCTGACTATACCCATGCCTCAAATTATTTCAACATGCTTGCTTTTTCCACATCTGAAATGTATGCTTAGTCTGAAATGGAAAATGGCATACACAATGATCGTTGTGTAAAAGATTTAAAATATATATATTTTTTGCAAACAAATACTTTTTATTTAAGTAGACGTGTTTGGACAATGATGTAATACCCTTTATTTCAATAGTCTAGCATGGAAGCAGTTATCAACATTAATTTAAAGAGCCAGTTTCTAGAAACTGAATTAATATGGGTCATTCACAGAAGCCACAGAGCTTATGAGTGAAGGGATATTATTTCTTCTGAGGACAGTACTTTAGTTAGAATAACTACAAATAATTATCACATGTCTTTATGTATGAAATGTATTTCAGTTGAATTATTCCATACTAAAAGTTCTAGTAGCTTGTCTGCTGCGATCTATTATATCCCTTTCATGTACCATGGACAGTAAACAATAGGCAAACAACTTACTATATTCAGAACATTAAGAAGACATTTTCAGTAGAACACAGAGAAAATGCCCTGTTTGAATAAGGAGGAATCACAAACCCTTTTTTTTTTTCTCCCTGGTAAGTCAAGATTCAAACGTCCTGAGCTTTTAACCTTCTTCTTACTACTTTTTAACAGCTAGGACTGAAAAGTTAAATTACCCTCCACTTAGAATCTTTTGCAACATCTTGGCACAGCAGGGATAATTACAAATTGACTTTCAGCCTTATCTCTGGATATTTTAGTTATTACGGGTGGGAAGTTTAAACATTAACCTTATTACAGCAATGTCAATCATTCTACTGGTGTGCAGGCATGCAACTGCTGGAATTCTCTGGATGGCAAAGTAGATAAACACAATAATGGTATTATTGTTACAATTGAAAGCAAGGTCTTTGGTTTTGCAGAACTGTGGTGAATACCTAGAACTTGTTTTCAACATCATAGCAGTGGGAGTTCCTCCAAGAAACTGGACAAATTAAATTAGCAAAGTAAGCAAATTTATTGTAGGAATGCTGATATTTTAAGATAATACAAGATGCAAAGTATATAATTTCCAACCACTGTTTTACAGGTTACATGAATTAAGGATATGCTGAGTTCTATGACGCTGACACAACCTGACCTTACCTTTTGTTTGTTTGTTTGTTTTTTAAGTGAAATACCTGAATTCAGCGATCTTTGGAACCAAAGATGGACAGTTCAGTGAATTTCTACCCCAACGTACTGCTGTTTTCAGTTTTCGAAGGCCCCTGTATTGCTCATAAACTGTTCCAGTACTGTCTTTGTATGGTGAACATACAGCATGGACTATCATCCCTGCCACAGACTGCAGATTTGTGTTACATTACAGGTCCTCAAAGAAAACAGCTTCCTTGAAAAGATGTGGGGAGAGGGAAGCCATTAGGTCCCCTTTTAAATATATTCTCCCATCTTAAAGCATGACTGAAAAGTAAAAGATTAAAAGCAGATAACAAGGCATTTACACTAAAATTTCTTTGCCTGAATGGCAAGCCTCAGCTGGCTTCCACGTGACAATGGGAGATATGCAAGACTATCAAAAGCAGAAAATACTCTAAGTTATTCAGTAACAGAATTTCATAGTGATTGTCAAGATGTGGTACTTTCTTCTTTGAAGACCCAAGTTCTGGATTCAGAATTGAGAATTGCAATTTCACCAAAATTTAAAGCGTCTAGAAAAAAGTTTGAAACCAGAGTGCTAAAGTCAAAAATTTCCTTGGACAAATAAATGTCAACCCTAACAGCCTACTTGTAAACATTTTCTTTAGCTAATTAATTTGCAAGTCTGACTTTAAGGATCAGAATTCCTAGAGCCTCTGGTTAGTGTGAGCAGTAGTCGTCTCGATCTCCAAACACAAATAGGAAGGATTTAGATGAATTGGAAGCATTCAGCACATACTAATAAGTTAATAGACTTCAGTGCATTGAAGCTCATCTTTAAAAATAAGTATATGGATTGAAAAATATATCTTTTAAGCAAAAAAAAAAAAAAAAGAAAGAACAGATAGCAAATGTTTCCACCTAAGTAGGATATTATGCCCTCCTATACATGAAGTATTAACATACTTGTAACTATTGCCACACTTGCAGGCACTCCTAAGCTATGGATCTGCCCTGGTTAGATTACTTTCAACAGGATTACTGCACTTACTGAGCCCCCTTAACCAAATGCTTTATGTCTTTGTTCATATGGTTTTAATATGGTTTTAACCAATTGCAAGGTTATTTATAAGTTTGCAACTCCCCAGTAGTTAGAGTTATGAAGCGTTCAGACTTAAGCATATCCAGTTGTGTGGTAACCCAACTACTGCTTTCATGCGGTTTCCAACTTTTTATTCATGCACAAAGGCATGATGCATGGCAGTATCTGAGAACTTTCTGATTAACTCTTTGTTTCAGCAGCAAATTCATACAGCAGCCTGCAGTAAAACTACACATCAACAAAAAGGTAAAGATTTAAAAATAAAATAATTAAAAAAATCACACAAACTGCAGAATTCCACCTTACACTGATGAGAAGTCATTTGTCTTTGAAAAACAAAGGGACACTCAATTAAATTAACAGCTGGTAAATGAAAAGCAAACAAAAGGAGTTACTGCTTTACACTCTGCATTATACGGCTGTAGAATTCACTAGAGGTCAGAAAGAGTCCAAAGCTTGGGCTGTCACTTGTTTTTAAAAGAGCTGGATAATTTTATGACTGTTAATAACATTTGTAGTAACACATGCTAAGATAATCAAATCTCATGTTCCAGAGTGTAAGCTGTTCAACTGTCGGGGTCAAAGAGAAATTCCCTCATTCTCTCTGCTGTTCCCTTCCCTCCTGACCAACATCCACAGATAATTAACTGGGAGCCTTCGAGGGAGAGAAGTTTATTTTCTTTTATAACATCAGGTATTGCTCACTAAATTTAAGGGAGACCTGGTAAATGGTATAGGCCAAATATATTTATATTGTAATTAGAAAGAATCTGAATGCGACCATTTAAAAAACCACATTTTCGTTTAACTAAACACATACATGTGCATTTTTTTAGAGAAAGACAAAAATAAATACAAATTAGAATTGACATACACTTCTACTAGGAAATAGCAGGACTGCTTTTTATTTTTCTGTGCTGCAGTGACTCATGGAAGCAATTCAGTAGCCACTCTTGGACCTTCAGAATGGTCATTTGAATTTCTAACATTTGAGTTAAATGAATAAATGCATAAGGACATGGCAAAACAAAGATTTTTTTTTTTCCTAGTAGACTAAATACTGCAGAGAAATAATAGTATAAACTTTTCTATATTTCAGTTTAATTTAGCAGCTCATTGGACCTTGTCAGGTTTGGCCTCATTTTTGTCAAGTACTTAAAAATGGAGATACTGAAATACCATAAAAGCGTGCAGAAATACTTTTACCAAATTAGACAATGCCATGATTCTGTACATATATCTGCATGCTTCCCCAAGCTTTTCTGTTTGTGATTAAATTTCATTTAAAATATTGTCATGCATTAGAATCAGAACAGAATTTAGAAGATCAGAGATCTGCTTACTAAACTCAAAACTGTGAATCTCTTTTTCTCTTAATCATCTAGTAATATATTCCAGGCTCAAAACATAGCTTTAGCAAGAAGCCACAGCAGTGTAACAACCAGCAAAACTATTCTAGGTTCAGCACAGCAATTTTTTTGGAATGGAAAAAAAAAAGGCAGAAAATAAGTCACCAATTTCAATTTCATTGTGGTGTTCTACAAACCTCAACAGCAGAAAGCAAATTCAGCTACCCTCCACATGAAGCTGGGAAAAGAGAGGTCTTAAAAAAGTCCAGAACACACACACAGACATACACACACACATACAAACATCTTGACAAGCAATATGATGGGTTTTTATGAACAATATGGAAATGTAAGCGCATGCAAACAGACACATATAGATGTTTGATTTTAAACCTATAAAAGCTAAGAGAAAGACAGATGATGTTCTCATAGATACTTTTGTTCCACCATTTCAACTGTGCCTTATGATAGGCACATGTCAGATTTTGTGACATGATTGAACAATACTGGAAAAACTGGGATAAAAATGGACTACACAATGCAATAATCAACTATCAAATAGCAATAAATGCACTTTTTCTATTCTACATGTGTGTAGTCGTTATAAAGGTTTAAAATTAAATATTTCAAATACTCTATTTGCAAGTATTTTTACAATTAAAGAACTAAATTTCAGGGAAAATCTGAATCTGAGTTTTGTGCGTTTTATTACAGCAATCTTTGAACATCTATAGTGTTGCATATTGTAAGTGCAGATTCCAGTAGCTCCATTAGGGTAAATCCTCCAGGGCTTTGGAAGTACAGATAGCTAACCCAGATACTCTGAAGGAGTCACTGGGGGTACCCACCCCTTTTGTTTATCTCTGTAAGAAAGACGGTCCTCAAGACTTGGCTGTTCCCTGCCATTTTCAGGAAGACACCTGAAGTAGATTAAATTGGTAATACGAAAGACACTTGGGCTTAAATGTTCTTATTCATATTTAGAATTAGAAATGCAATCAAGGCAGTTAAAATCCCACCAAATGCTACTGTTTTCAAGTATATGCCTTGCCTTTGCTGGATGTAAATACATAATTGCATACCATGCATATATAGGTTAAGTAGGCTTTTTTGGTATTTATCAAGCTGATTTTTTATTTTATTTTGCAGCATTTTAAGTATACTTTTTAAAGGTTGCATTTTCTGATTGCTGCTTATATATTACTCTATTTATACTCAGGCCTTTTTTGTTATGTTCAGAGAGAAAAGGAACATATCACTAAAGAATGAGGATGGGTGACAATGGAACAATGATAACATCATCATTATGCAGTGTTTTGCCTCTTATACCCCCATCACTGCCATGTTTTTCTCTGATTATTCCAGCCTCAGGAAAATGTGCTGCTTACTGTTTATGTCAGGAAGGCAAGATTACTGTTTGCATGATTATAATATCAAGTATGAAGTACATAATGCCTGTAATAATACAGATGTACCCCTCAACTAGTTCCTGTCTTTAATCTTCATTCAACAGTGGAAAAAAAAAAAAAACCAAACAGTCGCAAACTCTTGCAGCCTCACATAGGCCTTAATCTTGTAAGGTGTAGAGTAAACTCATTCCCAACCACCAGAGCCCTGAAGGACACGGATAGTCATTACTTAACTCCAGGGGAATACTTATGTGCTTATGTTACAAAGGGGTTAATGCACTTCACTGAATCAGGGCCAAAGTGTGTAGTTCTCATAAGTTTACACTGAATCTGAGAATAAAAATTAAACAATGTCTTTCCAGGCTGAAAAAATACGTTTTCTCCTTCTCATTGATTATTCCTTTTTCCCTTTGAGACAGGTAGGTTGAAGGCCTTCTGGCATGAAGAAGAATTATTCTTGTTTAGGAACAAAACAACAGAATGCCAAGAACACAGTCTTGTAAGAATTTACGCAAGTGGACAAGACCTTGCATTAACAGTATCCTCGCTGAAGGCAAAGAAACAACTCTTTATCAGTGAAACTGCTAAATTAACTAACTTACCTTTCTAATACAATCAAAACTGAGTTGCTCATAATTCATGTTTTTAAAATTTCTACTCAAGAAAAGAGCAGTCCAAACTGGATTGATGAACACTATAAATTCATCAAAACAAACAAACAAAAGCAACTGAAAAAGTAGGATAAAGGTTCCATTTGCTACATCCAACATACAAATGCAGGCAAATACGTACTTCCTGGAAAACAAGAGAGATTTAAATCTTTCAGAAGGAGTAACTCTTTCATGCAAGAAGTATGAATCAAAATAATGCAAGAGAGAGAGTACTTTAAAAGAGTAACTGAAGGCTATGCATTTTTTTCCATGCAGAATCCAGGAACCCTTACACCTGAAACCATCTTAAATGCAAAATGAATACCTACGGGCTAAAAAAAATAGGTGATTTTACTGCTGCAATATACAAAGACAAAACTGCTAGTCATCTATAGCTAATGCTACTGGCAAAAATCCATTCTCTAGCTTTTCATTTAAAGTAGAATGATTTTATAAATGTTGTTTTGTTTTTATCATGAAAAGCTTGCTTCAAATATCCCACATAAGATATCTATTAAAGTACTTTTCAGCTCAGTGCAACAATGGCAGCTTAGAAAATGCTTTTATACCTTAACAACCAATTTTGAAAGAGAGTTTCAAAAGTAGTGGTTTCACTCACAGAGCATATTAGCCACTTACGTCCCACTTAAGGCCTATTTTTGACGTCATTTTCAGCAGAAAGCATAGACTGAGTCTTACGACATCTCTCTCCATTTAAAGTTAACTTTTTCTCTCTTTTCCCTTATCCTCATTCATCTTCTCTAGATGACAAATTAGGAAAAGTTAATGCAATTCACTAAAGGAACATTCCAGCATCTCATTCCAGCGGAAGATTTTGCTGCTCTGTGGACAAATACAATCTGTAAGTAAGAGGGAATTTCCTGTCTCATACCTTCCTTACTCCTTTGTATACTTTATAACTGTGGTTATATTTTCTTGCTATGTCTTAAAGAAGAGAGAATAATAATGTCCTGGGGAAGCAAACAGTATTTTGGAGCATTTTACTATTACATACGTAGGCAATTGTAATGCCTACCACTGCGCATTAGTAGTACCCAAATCATTTTGTAAAGGAGGTTGGTAACGGTATCTCCAGGCACAGAGAGGGAAAATTATTATCTTCTGGTTACCCAGAAAGTCAATGATTAAGCTGAGAACTGAACCCGGGACTTCTGAACATTAGGCCAGTCCACTGGCTGTTATGCCACACTGACTCTGCTGTAAATCTGTTTGATGGATTTTTCAGTCATGGAACATTAAAGGCTCTGTTCTTGTCTAATGAATATGTTTAAAGAAAATAGTACAAACAAAAGCAAATGTAACACTTAAATTATCTGAGACATACTACTTTGATGTCACACTTGGATAAAGGATTTCCTACTGGAGACCTATGTACTCTTATATATACTGAAAAATATTTTAGTCAGTACCACTAGCTGGCATGCTGGTATCTATTTATGTCTGAAAAGGGAACATAATCAGTTTTAGTTGGTTAAGTACAGTCTGAGCCAACTTTCATATTATGACCAAAAGCTTGGCAGTGCAGTAGCAGTGGCAAGTAGCAGAAAATTGCTTGCAGTGTTATTTGCCAGATTACTTGAACGATTTACATTGGGTTTTTAAGAGAATTTGAAGTATTAAAAACTTAAGATTTGGACTGTGGATTTTTGTTCCTAGTTGCAACAAGATGCAAAGGAGAGGATTATGATACAGTATGACTGACTAAATGAAGCATTTTTTAATATAAACCACCTGAAACATTTAGGAGCAGTTCGGTTTGAACTGTTAAGATATGTTTTTAATTGAATATTTGGAGAGCCAATTGATTTAGATTAAATGCTCAACCTTTCACATCTACTTGTTTAAGATTCATGTTGACATTGTACTAAATACAGCCATACAGTTTGTATTCCAGATAAATTGATCTGACTACAAGCCTCACTCTCTAGTATGATACTTACTCCAAGATAAATCAATATTTAATAACTCCTGCAACAGCCCTAGTAGATAATTTTAAGCCTTTTCTCCATTCCATTAAGTTACCTTTAAAAATTCTCTATACAAAGCTTCATAGATGACTTCTGAAAAACTAGTTTACGAAAAGCAGTCTGAAATTCATTAATTCAGATGGAAAGGGTTTTTAAATCTTACTGCGTTGTGCTGATCTCTAAATCCATCTCTGTTTAACTAATTCTCCTGCTCAGCTAATTTGAAGAATAAATAAATACCTCCTGTAAATCTGTAACACAGATTTTGAACATAAAGAAAAATATCCTTCTACTGCTTGCTATATGGGACAGGATATCTCTAGGGTCTGGACTTCTGCAAAAACAGGCTGACCAAGGCTCTCCCTGAGAGGGCAGGTACCAACCTTCACCCAGCTCCAACCCCGCTGCCACATGAGCTAAGAGAACTGGCAATAAGCAGGAGTATGTCAGGCTCAGGCATCAGTCACATCCCAGCCTCCATTTTGAACATTAAAATCTACTGTCTGCTCTTTCACTCCTCCCCACCCTCCAATCTGGAGGAGCGGCTAAGAAGGAGGAAAAACATCTCTTCCCCCTCCCTCAAACCTCTCCTATGGCTAAGGGCCCCAGTGGGATAGGAGTCTTTGATATCAGAAGAATGCAAACAGCCAAGGCTCAGGTTTGCTGCTTCTTAGGGTTTAGAAACAGAGACATAAGAGGAATTTCAAATGATTATATATTGGGAGAACTGAAAGGGATGATGCCAAAAGGAAGGAAAGAACTATATACTCTGGAGCTATTCGGTTGTATATCTGCCATTCAAACGATAGGATCTTCATATTCCTATCTGTGCTCTCCCTTACTCCTATTTCCTACTCTGCATTATATTCAAGGTGCAGTTTCACAGACACTGCATGCAGCAGCGAAGCTCTGTCCCAGCCCTCACCTTCCAGCCTGCTGGCTCCCGACACAAACAGTCCATGATCCTTTAAATCTTCTGCTTCAGCTATATATGGGGTCATGCTGAAACTTCAACAGTGAAATGTTCCAGTTTAATAAAAGGGGAGGTGGGACTTCTTGTTTTCAAAGCCACATTTTGCTGCTTTACAGCAGAGTGGGTCAAATAGTTATGTCCTTGAGGGGGCAGTGAGCTGCATGCCAGGTTGCTGAGATCCTCTGTGCACTGGAAGGGACCTTTGCTTGTGGAACCTAGATAGCTCTTGCCTTTCAAATCTATTGAAGATCATCTCAGGAACTATACCTGTTTTGGTTTGATACAAAGCGTATCCTAAAAGGGTCTGATCCTAAAAGAGTTGCTTCATTGCTAACAAAATAGAAATATTAAAGAAAACATAATGTGACTGATTAACTTATAATGCAGTTTTCAGTTTTACCTCTATACCTTTGCTACCTCCAAGCAATGAAAAATGTGATAAAGTGTGTATTTTGCTTATGGAAAATTTTCAGTGTTTAGCTTAGTTGTGAACTCTAATCCAAGGCAGATTTAGCAACAAGAATGGAGTTGTACAGAGAACATACCCACTAGATGGCAAAAAAATGTGAAATAATATTCACTTTTCACTATGTAAGAAGGTAGTGGGAATTCTACTGTGGAAATTGTGTGCTATTCTGTTAGTTAATTAAGAAGTGACACACAATGGCAATATGAGGATGTTGTTTTCATGAGACACTATAGGAGTCCCAGCAAAAGCACAGTGAGGGGTAAGCAGCAGGGAAAAAAGGAAAGGAGACTCGAGCTAGCAGATCATTGCAAACACTTTAAGAAAATTTCACTCTCTCTCATGGTGAGAGAATGATAGAGACTTCCACTACCTAAACCATAGTCTTCACCACATTAGGAGCATTCCTAATACTGCTGGAGTGGAATCTCAGAACAGTTTGGGGATGAATAAGTAAAGCAGGTCCTGATTCAGAGAGGCACATGTGCTGAAATCCATCCTTAACATAGCGAATGTTTTACATTAGAAGAACTGAAATGGGGTCACAAATAGGAAATTGGGTGCTTTTTCCCCTTTTAAATGAATTCTTTATGGCCTCATAGCACTTATTTGCAGGTAGCTACAGTAACATGTCATAGATGGAGATAAAGGGAAATCACTTGATAAACTAAGCAAGTAGTACATTTCATCTTCTTCCCTTATAGAACGACTCACACATTCACTACAAATTTCCCACACTGTAGTTCATTACTTTTGCCTGTCCATGGTAGTGTGTGTATACTGATGAACTATGGATGGCTTTTGCACTGAATGGAACGGAAATACTACATAGTAGAGCATGCTATTTAGTGCAGAGGACTGATAGGTATCCCATTCCATATATGGTTAGTCTATAACTGCGAATATTAACTCAGCTCCTTCCTTGCAAAGAAAGAGAAAAAGTAAACCTTGAGTGAAAGAGGGTGGGAGCAAAACTTTACAGAAAAATATCTTTCTTGTATTCATAAGTTTGGGGTTATTTCTGAAAGGAAACAAAGAGTTGATGTACACTTCATCAATGAGATATTTGTCAGAAGAATAAAACACAGGAGTTACACAAAGGTCATGCAGGTAATCCCTTGATAACGGGGAATCCCGTGGGAGGAAGAGTGTGGCCATACAACCTAATCTTATTCATGAGTATTCAAAGAGCTTGAGTGGCAGCACGCAAGGGGCAGAATTCTGGCAAGGAGCTGGCACCTGAGTATGTTTTGGCAACCTGCTGAAACCTTGACAGACCAAGAAGTTTTATGGTACATGATGTGTCAGTGACTCACTTTGTGTACACTTCTAATGCACATCCTCCCAGTGATGGCTTTTATTTGTACAGTTCCTGTGCTTTAAAAATGGAAGGGAACAAGCATACAAAAGTACGGTGTACTAAGCAAGAATCTGTATGTGTATAAAAACATAGTTCATCTGAAAAGGAGCAATATAATGAAATTGTCACTTAGCAATTGAACTCAAGGTTGCAAAGAAAATGGCAGTGAGATAAGAACACAGCCATTGCCTGCTGTCTCAAGAAGCCTTTGGCAAAATAACAGTGAAAGCATGTACCCAGCTACTGATCAGCATGAGTCTGACATTAAAACGCAAGTGTCCACTTCTCTTATTGGCTGTTTAACAAATTGCTTTGGAACGGGTGGAGGTGAAGAGGAGATCTTTCCAAAACCTTGTCTCAATGTTCTCCCTCAGTTAATGAATGTCAGCAAGTGGAAGAGAACAGAAATTTGATATGTTTTTCCAGCCTTTCTTATAGAAGCATTTGCAACATGTTAGAGGCCACAGGCATAAAAGCGAAAGACTGGGAAATTAATGTTGTCTGTAGATTTTCAGGATGTAAGCTGGGCATTTTCAGCTTGTGGGTTAGGCATTCTTTAGGTTTTAAGTAGTTTTATAACAGCTTACTATGACCTGAACATGATTTTAGTATGAGTAATCTGATGCTGAATATCATTTATTACACTGTTACACATTTCAAATTGAGACAGACCTGTTTATGGAGTTAGTATTATGTGACTACAGATGGACAAACTATGTGCAGTGAACAATTTATCCAACAAATATAGTCTTTCTTATATTTTCAAACTATCCTTGGAGGACCAGCCGTTTCTATACATGTATGAGTAATGTGTCAGTGTTCTAACAATCTAACTTTTTGAGTTATGCATGAACTATGCACTTAAATGCTCAATAGTTTGCTTCTTGTGATTTATGCTGTAGTTGGTCACCTAAGACAAATTATATTGTTTTCAATGCCTGACTCAGTGGTAAGTATTGAACATTGCCTTAAATTACCCAAAAAAAGCAACTGGGAATTCTCTCAACCCAAAAGACCTCCCAGGTAGTGGAAAGCCTTTACTTCTTTCTATCAACTCCTGCATCTATTAGCTTCAACACCACAGAAAAACTGATGAATCTGCCTCTGGCATACCATTCGTAGGAAAAAGATGGCAGTGGTAAGGCATAGTGCAGCAAGGCCTACAGGACCCCTGGATTAAATTGCTGCAGAGTTCAAAGAGTTGCTGTAAAGATCTATAATTAGCATTGACACTTTATCAGGGGCTGGAAGAGCTCCCTGATACTGCGTTCTTCATTTGGTCAGCATGGAGTTTGAAGTGGGTGCTGCATCAAAGCCTCTGTTTTTTTATGAACAGGGGGTGAGCAAATGCCTAATTGTGCACAAATGTCCATGTTCATATGCAAATACACCCATAGAAATAAAAATCTGTTTGCATGAATATTTGTGAAAAGAAAACAAAGAAAGGAGTAAGCATGGTCAAACTCCATTAATCAGATTTCAAACAAACATTTGCAAACATCATTTTGCATTATTTGCTCTAGTCTTTCACGAGATAAAAGAAGACAATTTTACCTGCTACCATGCTTATTCTTTTGTTTGAAGCAAACAGTTATGACAGCACAAAGCAGTGAATAATCCCACAAACAGGCAGCTAAGTAAATATCCTTCAACAACAGGGAGTGTATTTCAATTTATCCTACCTATTGATGCAGCCTAACGATACTTGAGAAACAGGAGACATTTTTAATTTTAGAAAGTAATGAAGTATCAGAGAAAGTTATCCAAATTTATCCTTGCTGTATTTAGCCTACTGCAGTTCAAAGAGTTGTATTGGCAATGCATTTGGTGGTTTGAATTTACTTAGAGGAATACACAGAGCTTGGAAATAAATGGCATTAACTTTTGTGGATGTCTCTGCTTGTATCTAAATGTGAAATAATATACAAATGTATTCTGTAGTTCTCAGGACAATTGAAGAAGTGATATGATACGATTGTGCAGCTGCCATTCTGACCTACAATTTAAATCAATGACTATATTCCTGTCCTAGCAAATTTATGTTTAAACAATAATTTTCAACCTGCAATACTTTTCAGCATATATCTGCAAAGTCTCCTGTGTGGGGAGGCTGTTTGGGAAATGTATTGTACATACAAAGATACAATCATTATGCAGTTACAGTCATCACAAAGACACCATCCTTTACGGCACAACATCATCCTTTGGGAAAAATTATCTTTGTTGGTTTGTGCAAATTTTTCAACATTCACCATCAGGACACATTTTAATCTAATTCTGTTCCTTTGGGATTTTGTGTTGCTACAAGATTTAAGGGAGAAGACTAAAATAGGGCAGAGCTTTTATCCTTTTCCCAGGAAATACCCCATGCAAGTGAAAAAGCAGTGAATTTGGCATTTTTTTCTTGAGCTGGAAAGGCAATGGAAGAAAGGGGACAAACCCCCTTTTTATTATAACTATTATAATTATTGTAATAATTATTATTAATGAGGTCTAAAACCTGCAGCTGGGCAACCCCTTCAAGTAGCCCTGACAACAGAAATAAAAAACTGCAGTTGTGTTCAGTGACCATACGAGCATATTATTAAGCACAGGTAGTGGCGAAAACTCTAGCAGACAATATTCAAATGCAAAAATAGCTATCAATACCAAAGGAGTCAGCTGGTTTCTTTCCTGAAAATAATATTTTATTGCCAAGTGCTCTTGTGATTGAACTGGAAGCATGAAAAACTTTAAAACTTCGCCTTATATGGGAAGTTTCTTCACGCTACAGTGTGCATATATATACACACACATACCTGTGTAAATATGTGTATACAGTTATTCTTTTAATTTCTTACTTATGTACACCATTATTGGACTGGTCAGACTTTTTTTTAATATATAGTCCAATAAAGTTTCCATAATCTATACTTCATAAAAATCACGTATTTTTCACTTAATTAATTGGTTTTGATAATTTAATCAATAGACAAATAATTTAGTTTTTATTTTAATCAGCCTCTACATAATTTGAGGGACTATGCAGTTAAATGCACATCTAATATATTGGAACTGAAATGCACAAACTACCGACTTTATCAAGATAATTTTGGAAAGTAAGACAATAAAGCAAAACCCTTAAAAACAAAGGTCTGCACGGAAAATTCTTCCATAGGTGCAAAACTGCATCCATAGTAAGCTGGCTCCAAAGCTAACTTCTCTGTAAATTTAGATGACCTACATATGCCAGAGATTTTGCACTGTTTCTTTTTGTCTTTTCACTGTCAGTTCCACAGTTTCAGTGAACATGTATTTTTAATGTGTAAATTTCAAATACATTATTCGTATATCTTTCTACACATAGCATACAGAGTAAATTGAAAAAAAAGGTATATTGATAGGCATGAGTATAAATATTTAGGTGTAAATAGTAGTATTTGAGCAATAACATGTGATCAATTAAAGGCTGAATCATATGTTATGTACGGACAGAAAGTTAACGTTTCATGAGCAGCTTTAATATTTCTATCTCTTGAGTCTGAGGAACAGACTTGACAAGATTTCTTACCCACAGCCTTCTGCACCTGGTTCCCATTATAAATCTGGCCTTGATAATGGAGCTATGTTCTTCTACAGATGCTAATGTTAGAAAAGGTATTTTCCTCCCATAACTCTTATAACCTGAGTACCAATGTTACGGCTGTATTTGACCCTTCTGTGCATGTGCAGTTACAAAATCCATCACCTTCCTCACCAAATACACAGAGATCAGATAAAACATTTCTTTAATTATGGGTACAATTTCTAAATATGCATTTATTTCCTGTGATATCTACAAAAGCTAGTGATATAGTACAGGCTTCAAGGTTATATTGAAAGTTAGACTTTTTTTTCCTTGTTTGTATATAATGGAAACATTTCTCTTTAAAAGTTGTGGCTGAAGACTCATGGATTAATTTCTTTATTCCAAGATGCTCTGCTTTGAATTTAATTTCAAACTACATTTTAAAGTTCTAATTGTAAAGATAGATTCACTGCAACACTTCTCCATGTCTGAGAGATATTAAAATCATTCAGCTATTCAAAGATGCATCTAATTCCTGATCAGACCTCACAATAGAAAGAAAAAAAAGAAAAACAAAAAAAAGACAATGCTTGCTGTGCCCTACTATTATCCTATAAATACAATGATTTAGAAAACAAATGCAAGCATATATTACAATGAAATTTATACAAAAGCAAAAATCATCAATACCATGAACTTCTTGAAAAAACAGCAGGGAATTCCCTGGAGTGATATGCTGCCTAGGAAGTCCAGTCATAACACACACAATACATCCTGCAAAAATCATTACTTTTTTCCTGCCATTCATTATTATAAATGTGTATTGATTTCATCTTTTATCTTACCCTGTCATGCAATTCCAAATATTGGAAGCAACAGCACAAATAAACAGAATTTATCCAGCTACAAAACTAAATGTTTGAAGTCTAGCATGTTTTCCAGTTCTAATAAAAGGGGGCAGTATTACATCAGCTGAAATTCTGAATTGTCCAAATTATCATAAAAAGTACTGGAGAAGGATACAAAGCTCCTGAATTTCACTGAAAATAGACTGTTACTGTATATGCAGTCACAAATCTGCTTGTCCGCCTTGGGGTAAAATTTTCAGAGCTAGTTCAGTGGGACCTAGGCTCCTGCATTGCAGCTACTTTAGAAAATTTGTACCTGAGTCATTATTTTCCTTCCAAAATTACTAAGGAAATACTACAGTTGATATAAAATGAAGGCACATTTCTCATGTATCTAGAATAAGCCTTAAGTCTAAAAAGGAAATTGCAAAATTATTGTTGTTTAAAAATATTTTGGAACAAAATGTTTTCCTGTTTGTTTTGTTGTTGGTGGTGGGTTTTGGTTTGTTTTTTTTTTCTTTTTAAATAAAGGTGTTTTAGAATAAAATACTAGTGCCCAAATATGGCTTGAGGAAGTTAACTTCGAACATCCAATTAAAAAAAAATAACTGCTTATATATATTATGTATAGCCACAAACAGATTACTAAATTGGGCAAATTCACAGTGTTTTTGTAAGAATTATGAGGAACGCTGGTATTTGGTTTTGAAACTTTCCCTATTCTGGGGCATTTAACTTAGACAAGTAAGTTATCTGTTATAAAATGATGGAACTGTAAAGAGGTTGTCTCTATGCAACGTGTCCTTCTACATCTCTGAAATTCCCCAGGGAAAGGTTTGTCAACTGAGCAGAATGACATATTCAGGAAAAACAGTTTCCCAGTTGCAGTATCTCTTCGTGGAAATCAGGTTCTTCATTAGACATATGGAATACACTCCCACGGAGCTGAATAAATTGCCTATATTCTTAGAAGAAAGTAAGACCATACTAACAGTTCCTTAAGTAAATCAGTGTCTTTCTTTTTTCTCTCTATACAGTTCCAGATTTTCTATTATAGTATCTAAATATACATATTTAAACTGAAATTTAATTATATCTAAGTGTAAGCTACATGGGGTGGGACTTCCCTTAAGTTGCAGTGAGAACAGAACTTGGTACAATGACTATTGAGACAACACCATAACAAAAGTAATAACTTTGCAAAATTAGTCATTTACTTTTGATATTGCTATCCATATTTTGGCCTAATAATGAGGTATTTGCCCTTTAATTGCAAGTAGAACTAAGATTTAACCAACAGAAATAAGGATTCAATTGAAAATGCTTACAGTTTCTGTTATGTCTTTCAGCAGACTGAAATGTAAGCATTGACTTTTTATTTGCTAGTTACAAATATTCTTCTATAAAAACTAAAGGAAAAAGAAAATGTAAGAAGTTTTCCTTAAAAGATAAAAACAAATGAGAATAGATCAGTCCCTGCAAATCTAAACCACTTATTCGTAAAGATTTATAAAAATCCACAAGGCCCTTATGACCAATTTATTCATGTTCTCAATTTAAGGGTGGTCATGACTACTTTCAGTAAAAGAAGAAAAGATAATTGAATGCAGGATGCATCAGAAAGTATTTTTTTAACTGTATGCTTTTTTTAACTCATTTGAGAAATTACTTATAAAAAGAATGCTAATAGGAAAGTGCTTCTCTTGGTGATTGTCTGAGAAACACACTGCACTTGCAGAAAAGACAGTGTGAGACCTGCCTCTGCAGTTGTTCTGTCTATAATACTGAAAGTATTGGGAGAAAAAAGCTGGTAAAAAACCCCTGTCAGCAACATAATCCAGCACTGTTTGCAGTTAGAAAAAAGTAATACAATGATGGAGTCATTGCAGGGCTGTAGACAGTCAAAGGGAGATTATGCATGACTAGTAACTTTTCCTATAAAGACTTCCTGAAGTGTTTTTATCTGGCAAAGTTTTTACGCATGTGCAGTAGCTTCATAGAAATGATGAAGCATAACAGCTCCAGAGGAGTTGTTACACTCTATTGTGTCAATAATCCACATATTTAACAGTCCCTAAATACAGCAGACCGTAACATCTCCAAAGGGGTCGTTATGGCTTATCAAGTCAAATCCAAGTGCCTAAATATGGATTTGATCAATAGACTGTAACATCTCCATGGGTAAATAATATACGTTTTTAAGAATGTACACATTTTGCATACAGACTGTGGTCTATATTAGGATAAATTATGTGGATTCAACTTGTAAAACTTTGATTTAGAAATAAGAAAGGAATAAAAGGCTCATTATAAGAGGTGCTAAAGTACCATAATTCCCAGGAAGTGGGCGATGACTCATGTCATTTATTTTGGGGTCTAATTCTGGTTTCCTACTGCAAATGCACAGTTGCCTGAAAATCTACAAAAAAGTGGGAATGGAATATAAACAGAAATATGTTATATTAAATTCTGCTTCCTCTCAGATCTCAATGAATATGCTTTGTGAGTAAGTAAATGGGGTGCTGGGGGTGCATCCTTGGGTCTAGCAGACATGTGATTATCAACTGGGTGTATGTTTTACCTTGACTTCACATACTTTTCTCCAATGAAATTAACACATTTCTGCCTACATATTTTCTACAAAGATTTTTCTGGAGTGTTTTTGTCACTGTTTTCATGCTTTATGCACAAAAAAGAGAGGATCTGGTCCTTTTAAAAATAGTGTCAGTTCTCTTATAAATTATATAGCATTTTCAGGTTCATTTAAAGCCTTAAATCAAAACAAATCTTCTAGGCAATCTTGCTAGTTTGAAATACTAAAATAAATACAAGTAGCTCTAGCAATGCAAATTTTTTTAAGTACTCTTTTTCTCTTGAAGGTAAACATGTCTTGACTGGAAAAAAGTCATATCCTCTAAACAAAGCCAATATTTGTATGATTTTACTTTTGCTTATCTCATATGGAAAGAGCTCTGTAGCCTATTTTCTGTTTTTTCTTAATTCTCTCCCCTTTTCCAGTGTTTCTGTTTACTTACTGAAACCACTGACACAGTTACTTCTTCCCTTTCCTCAGTCAGGCTACACCTGATCAGGACCAGATGGAGTAGAAAATGTCAACATAATGACTTTTTGCTTTGCGTGCGCTGTACCGGTTTTGGCTCAGAGAGAGTTAATTTTAGTTCGCATGGTGCTGAGATTTGGATTTGTGACCAAAACAGTGCTGATAACACAGGGATGTTTTAGCTGTTGCTGAACAGTGCTTACACAGAGTCAAGGCCTTTTCTGTTTCTTATGCTGGCCGGCCAGTGAGCAGCCTGGGGGTGCACAAGAAGTTGGGAGGGGGGCACGGACAGGACAGCTGACCCCAACTGACCAAAGGGGTATTCCACACCATATGATGTCATGTACCCCAATAAAATCTGCGGGAAGAAGAAGGAAGGGGAAATGTTTGAAGGTTTGGCATTTGTCTTCTCAAGTAACCACTATGCATCATGCAGCCCTGCTTTCCTGGAGATGGCTGAACTCCTGCCTGCTGATGCAAGGCAGTGAATGAATTCCTTATTTTGCTTTGCCTTGCTTGCATAGGTTTTGCTTTAATTATTAAACTATCTCAGCCCACAAGTTTTCTCACTTTTACCCTTCTAATTCACTTCTCCATCCCAGTGGAGGGGAGTGATCGAGCAGTTGTGTGGTGCTTACCGGCCTACCCTAACCCACAACAATACACACACTGAAATAACTCTGTAATTGTAGATGCCCATAGAATGGTATCATCTCGAAAGTATAGCCTAACCTTAATGCCTTAGCAAATGACAAAGCTGGACTGTGGCAGAATGCTGCATGTTTTTGTTTTGGTCTTTCTGATGAGTGAATCTCTGTGAGCACTTTTAAAGCTTTGTAGGAGATTTTTTTTTGAACAGCAGAATATGAACAGAGGCAATTTTCAATTCTGCGTCTTTAACCAAATACAAAGCTTTCTGAGATTTAAATGACACATTTTCAAAAAGGCCTAAGCCCAGCCTTTGAAGCTATGTACATAATTTTGTAAGCACAATCATTTGCACAACAAACTATTACCAGCTATCTGAACTTGAAGAGCAGTAACTGACCAGAACTCAATAGCTTTTTTTAAACCAGCTGCAGGCAATTAATTTGTCATCTTTTTCTGGTGCCGACTTCTAGCTACTTATTTATATAAGTCTAATTACTTGAAGCCAATTTCTGAAAATTTGGTCCTGAAAACATAGGGTCCTGATTCTTCAAAAGAAACCAATCCAAAATTGCAACTGTTATCAAAGCTTCACTGCGATTATGACAGAAACTATACACAATCTTATTGGTGTACAATTATTTCAGAATTATGTTTTTCTAATTGAAGAGCTCTATCTTTCCTCATCCTCCCATTTTGATCTTCCTGCCCATCATTTTTAGAGTGAAATAAATATATCATAATGTAAAAATTCAAAGACAGAAGGTAAAGGGAGAAAGAAGAGTATTCTAGAATTCTGTTTGTGCAAAGGATGCTTCTGGTTTTAATGTATTTTAAACTTGCTATAAAATATAAATACATTTCCTTAGTATACATGACTGACTTAATTCTTTTATTTTCTTTAGGATAGGGAGTAGTGATATATATAATTATTTAAAACTATGGATTTATATCCCATTTTTTTGTAAACTCTGCCTTTCTTGCATCTACAGAGCAAGGATAATAGGCTAGCATACTAAAGGTAAAACCAGGGTACATATTACAAATTTTTCCTGCCTTAATGGTTCACTCTGTATCACAAACTACAATAAATAAAACCAGCAGTATTGTGTAGGGGCACTGAGAGATTTAGCAACAGATTTCCTTGCTGCTGTTTTATTCTTAGGTTTTAAAAGTTGCAAGTGCTGCCATGAAAACTCTCCCCATAAAAGATGGCATTTGAGAATGATGTTTTTTGTATTTGTTAAAGAGTTCCAATTGACTCCGCTATATTTGCAAGTAAAAAAACGTTTTTCTTCTGACTGCTTGATGTATAACCTCAATCTGGAAGCTGTGCATCAATCTGTTTATTGCTAGTAACCAATACAGAAAAAAATTCAGATTATTCACTGAAATACTTACTGACTGTTCTGCTTTAAAAGGTAAAAGATGAAATAGAAACTTGTTATACCGAACACAAGACGTAAACATGGGAATGGAAATACTCAGGGTTGCAACCTGATAAGTAAGTGGATGTCATTTGTATACGTATTTTTCCAAGTCAAATCAAATCTTAAGAATTCTTTGAATAGCCCTTATACTGTATTAGATATTTTCAGACCTCATGCATCTGAAACTCATAAAATATATTTTAAAATGAGCATAATTTTATAAACTCTTAACACCGATCATAGGTTGATATTTACTTTATTTTTATAACATGGGCTTTAGCACCCTACCTCTTAGTTAATTAAAACAAACACTGGCTTTACAATTAGTGTGTTGTCTGAACATGGCCTGTTTGATCAGTTATTCATTTCTATGTTTTTCATAGTATCAACCTGTATTAAGTGACTTTTTCAATGCTGACATTTAATCTAACGCTAGCAGAGATATAAATATCCATTAGCCTCTGAATTTGACTTGTAAAAGCATTGTTAATCCTGTATGGCAACACAGGATTTTTAATAGACACTGAGCTTTTCTCTTGTTTTGAGTACTACAAAGAACCTATCAAGCAAAAATAGAAAATGTAGATTAAAAGGTAGGTATCAATCTTTGATGGGTCTGTTTACAACATTTCTTTGACTTGCCATGCCTTGCTACAATCCACTTATTGAGTATTCCCATGTGGGTTGAGAAAAGATCATAGTATCATCAAATGCACGGTTTAAGATTCTGCTGAGTCTTATACTCAACCTGGACTAAAAATTCCTGTTAGTCCTTGGAGTATCTTCCCTCCTTCCCCCAAGACACAAAGAACTTACCCTCTAATATACAGATATACCACTGAATTTTCATTAATGAATTATGGGCATTGAAAGCTACCTGTTTTCCAACCTTTTTTTTTTTTTTTCACCAAACAGTCTGAAACACTAGTTGCTTTATAGGCTAGTGAATGTGTTGGTTTTCATTCATTACTAAATTGCATCATAACTGTTCCTATTTGCCAGTGCCATAGTAATTACTGGGATAGTATTTTCCCTTTCTAGTTAACTGTAATAAGTATTGTGGTATATAACTGATTTTGTGTCAGTGGTGAAAAATAACTTAAGTACTGTATTTTTCTGCAGCATAAGCCACCTCTAGGGAAGCTAACAGAGAGATATTCTTAATCAAAAGGGCTTCGTTATAGCTCAGCCAATTACCTGATTCAGTGTTCACTGGCTCTGTTATATACACAGAGACTTGCTCCCAGAGCAGATCTTGTAGACCTCAGAAAGGCCACAAAGCAGGACAACGCAGATACGAAGCATTTTCCAAGAGACTTCTTCACCCTTAAAGTGTGTGTGATAGAAACTGTTCCTCACCTTTCAGATACAATCCTGGCTGGCTATTTTGTAAACTGAATGACATCCTCCTCAATCTAATGTTGGTCACGTTTTCTCACCACTTTCTCTCATTTATTGTTTTATTGTCATGCCCCATTTCTTTTTAGTGTTTGGAAACTATGGCCAAGATTCAACAAAGAACTTTGATCTCTAATTTCCCATTGAAACTAAAAGCCAAAAGCACTGTTTTGAGCCTAAATATTTTGTTGCATCTGAGTCACAGATTCAAGCACACTCAGATACGTGCACTAGCACTGTAATACTTGACCATGCTAGTACATAACTGGCCTTTTGCCATATTTATGAATCCAAGCATTCTCAAATGCACAATTCAAAATCTAGTGACCACAAACAATAGTAGCTTCAATTTTCCACATTCTTATGTGCGTGCTTACAGCTTAATCTCATGACTGCACGGGACTGTTTTTTTGAATGCTGTCATGTAAACGTAGAGAAGTTTGTAGCACAGCACTGAGAAGTGACAAGGTGTATTTAACATGAAATCAGAGATGGCTAAAAGCTCTAAAAAGAAATTTTATATAAAAATAAGAAGCTGTTTGCAGGGAAAATAAGAATGAATGACAGACTGTGTGGCAATGGGAGAAATTACCTTTTCATTCCTGCAGTTGTTCAGACCCATGTTATTCATGGAGGGCAATTTTCCATCAACACCATGCGGCTGCTGTTGCTGCTGCTGCTCCCTTTGGATCTGCTCTCTCATTTTTCGAGCCTCCTGAATGGCTTTCATTACTGTGTCCTGGTCCCCAAATAGGGCAGGTGAATTAAGACTGGAAAGGATATCTATAAACAGAGAACACATTTTATTTAGGTAATTATGCCAATTAGAATCTGGGGTAAGCATTCAGTTCTCATACTGTTAGAACTGTACCCAACTAACATCTACAAAATGAGGAGGAGTGGCAATTGTTGTCTGTTTGGAGGCTGAACTAATCTAAAGAAGTTATTGATAAGCTTGTGCATTTCTTTTGCTGTTATAAATACAACCACTCAAGTCTTAGCACAGCCTGATATAGAGGTATCTGAGCATACTCATGGACCCAAAGTTCAAACTTAAAATGTGTTTAAGACAGCAGTATTCTGAAGCTTAAGTGGGAAGCCTTTGAGGTATTAATAATAATTAATAAAATGAACAAAGGACAAATAAATCTTGTTTACTTGTCCATGAAAGTCTATGTCTATTTTTAGAATTTCTTTATTGAGAGAACCATCACTCCATACAGTTAGTTTTCAATTTCAGAACAAGCACAGTTACTTTTGGGAGACAGAGCTTGTTATCACCTTAACGTAAGTATAAAGCTCTAAGTCATTGGAGAAAATATGGTTTTCTATCACGCTGGACAGAAAGAGAAACTTTTAACCGTGTATCAAACTCACAAAACATTTCTGTCACATCTTCAAATGCATTCTAGAGGTAAAGATGAGTACCCCAGATAGAGTTACTTATTTAAGACCAATCGACAGAAATTATTTGGTGACTGGGTTTTTTTGTGGTTTTGTGATGAAGATTTAACTTGATCTACCTGTTCCTGTGTGAGAGTATCCTCTATACTGCACATGGATAGATTTTTGTATATGCATTCTAGCTAGGAAATTTTGAGCTAACAAAATTTGTCCATGACCTGTACAACTGTCTGACAAGCAGATGTCTTTTATAAAAGCTCCAAATTTGTTAGATTTGTGTACTTACTAACAGTCCACTATAAAGAGAAAAAAACAAACAAACAAAACCACAAAACAAAACAAAACCAAAACCAACCAACCAAAAAACCACAAACACATAAACACCCAAAACAAACAAACAAACAACAAAACAAAACCAACAAAACTAAGGCTTGGAATTCTCCTTCAAAGATAATTTTAATATTCTTTGGACTTCATTGAAGTTCCATTGAATAAAATATGACAAATCCAACCTCGAAGGACCCCGAATTATTTGAAAATAAAAAAAGGTAAGATTAAGGGTTTCTTGTGCTTTATCCTTGAAACCAAACAATCAGTTTAATACTGTGGGTGTAGATGAGAAGAGACACAAACTGTGATGTTTTAGATGGAACTGTGGTGTTTTCTGTCTGAATGAAGCATCCCTCTCCAAAAAGAAGTAACATATAAGAAAACAACCATTCTTCTTGGGGGGTAAAGTTTCCAATGCTCTGAATCGATTGAGCAGTGAAGTTCCAATCTGGAGCCTAAGTAAGTTGGGAAGCATATTTGCATGACTTTTAATGAGACTCAGACTCCCAGTCTCACTTAAAGTTATCATAAAAATGGAGCAAAAGCTCCTACGTTGCTTGCTGATTTTTCACAATGCTTCCCTGGCTTCTTTTATACTTAAGGATTGAGAGGAAATGTTTTTATGACTTTACATGAAAAATGTTCACACATTAGGTGTATCTTCTCCAGCCATTTCTCTGGAATGCTATGATTTCAAACTTCCTGCTTTCTAATGTTAGTGCAGTGATAGCTGGAAATAAATTGACAGGTAGATTATCTAGTTAGCTGCAGAGAGTATCTTTCAGAGATCATGATGTTCCCAAGTGCTTTGAGAATGGAACAAATCATAATTTTTATATATTTAATGTATGTATTTAACATATCTGTTCATTATTCACAAGTGTTTCTATATATTTTACAAGTACACTTGAGCTACAGATTGTGAATAAGTGGTCTGTAGTAAGCATTTAGTCACTGTTAAAATTTTCTGTTTGAACTTTAGGGCTGATCATCGACATTTTGCAGCTCTTGATTCTGTTCCTTGGCTGGTTAAGATAGTCTCCATACATAGTTTGCAGATCAATTTTGTTTCATTACTTAATAAGCTTTATATATTAATTAAAGTCTTGAACATAGGTCAAAATTCCCTATTTGCAATCATGTGAATTAACAAAAGCTTAACAGATGGGTGAACAAATAATAAAATGAACAAATAATATACTGTCTGGACTGAAGCCTTTCTGTCTTTGCTAAAAAAGAAAAAAATATATATTCAGCATATGGTCTTGGTAAGATGAACTTAATACTCTGAATGCATAAGGTTAGATTTCTTTTAGAATGCTGTTCTGGGTAAAACTAACAATATATTTGGTCTAAGTAGCTGAAAAGCACATTTGGAGTTACCTTTGTGCCTGGCTCCTGGTTTACTGTAAACCACGGAGATACTGAGCGTTCCCTGACCCTGCTTGAAAACTTGTTTATTTTAAGCTATGTTACACTCTTCTTTGCATGTACACTGATCACACGAGCCATTATGTGTGCAGGTTTAGTATCCAGTCAGGCTCTATGTGCAGGCAAAGATTTTTGTTGTTGTTGTTTAATCCAGAGGACAAAATTCAAAATTGAACTTTGTATACACCTGATTGATATCTTTAGGACAATATTAATAGAAACCTCTTCTATATGTTTTATATATGTATTTTTATTTATGTATGTGCATATATTTGTATGTATGTGTATATATTTGCATGTATGTATATTTTCATGTTATATATTTATTTGCTGTGTTTCTTGTAGATGCATATCACTGCTGCAACACTTTGGTTACTCTAGTAAAACCTTGGCATTCAAGAGTTCTTTGAAAATCTTTCTTGTGATTTTTTTTTTCCATTCTAAGCAGAAATGTAAGCCTCAAATATCTACTTAATTCAGAAGTAAGTGTGCTCATGCTGAGATTTCAGGTAGAAAACTTGACAGTTTTCTCCTTTCCCCAGGACAGATTAGTTACCTAAAGAGGATCCTCTTCCCAGAGATCCACCAAGCGGGCTGGGGATGCCACTCTTGTTCGTCACCGTCACTGGACTGCTTTTACTACCTGGGAAGAGGTTCTGTGTTGGAGATGTTGGGGATTTGACAGGTTCAGCTGTTTTGGGTCGGGCTGAAAGATTCAGTGGCTGCGCTGCTTCATCCTACAAGAGTTTAATGTAAATGATTATTAGGAAAAGACAAATGAACACATCATTTTGCAAGCAGCAGTCACTTTACACCTCGAAGACAATACCACATTCTCCAGCAATAATAACAAAAGAAGCTAATTATCTGCCTCCTTTAAGATTCAACGAAAGGAAACCTCATTAATTTCTCTGTGTTATGCTTCTATTTACATTAACTCTGTGGCTGGATCGTTCTTTTTGCCAAATTAAAATTTGAATTAACTCACATTACAGCTTAATTTCCTAATGTGTTTTCAGAGATCTAAATTAACCTAGGGCATTTACAAAGAATTATTTAAAATTTCCAGCAGCTCAGTAATGCTTCTGCATTGGTTCTAGTTGAAAAGTTCCTGGCACTATAAAAATAAGTTATGTAGCTTATTTTAAAACGTATTAGAAACTAAGAAATCAAAAGTGTTTCTATGAAAGAATCATTTGGAAACCCTGACATTTCTCTGGCCCACATTTAATGCTGCTGCTAACTTATACATTCCATGCATCTTATTTTGACTGTATGTTTTGTTTAGTAAAAAAAACTATGCTGTTGCCCCATAATAGAAGATAAGAATTTCACTGAATTCAAATTCCTTGGCTTACTATGGTAATGAATGCGTACTAAATGTATTTCAAATTTTTTTTTCTACTATTTAATTTTATATATTTTACAATACTTTATTATCGAAATGTCATGTATTTTTGACAGATTTATGTAAAACCATTATTTTTTCACATAAATGCTATTCTGCTTCTTGTTTGATACTTCTTTAATTATTTCTGTGTTCTGTAGTTATTTCTGCTGCATACAACCTCTAGTGTATCTGTATGTTTATTTGCATAAAGACAAGGAATTTTTTTTAAGGGTATGTAAATCTAGTATCAGCACTTTTATATCTTCTGATACTTTTCATATGCAATTATGGAAGAAATTCTCTCTGACATCTATCTTGTTTCAGTGCTATAGGAGAATAAGTCCATCTAAGAAATATCTTAACTTTTGGAAGACGACTCCTTCAAGAAATTAATTTCTTTGATCAGCATAGATACTCATAATGTAACCTTCTTGCCATTCTTTGAGGTTTTTCCTTTTCCTTAATATGTTAAACAGGACAGAGCATTTGGAAAATTATGAAACAGTGATTTTCTGTAATTAAAAAGCTCAGTAAGACAGATCTCTCATTTAAAATACGCCCAAAGCATATGCTGGATATAAGAAAATATTGTCCATATTTTAAAACACTGCACTGATCACTTTGAAGCTTAGAAATACATGTCAGAATACAATAATACACTACATTATCTCAACTTTTCCATTATCTCAAGTGGTGATTTAGCAAAGTTGGTTTGATCGTACACAATGCATTAAACAGGAAAATGTAAAAAAACAGGTATTTATAACACCATCATATCTCTAGTTTTAAACTGTTTCCATGAAACTGCTTGACATTTTGATTCTTTGTGACCTTGCAGCGTGCACAAATGTCCACACCTGTTCAGAGTCCAAGTGAAAGCAGAAACACAAAAGTTGAAGGGACATAGTCCGTTCTGGTGCTTTGTGGCCATGTTTACATGCAAGCTGTTTCCTTGCACAGATACAAAGTGGCTTCAATAAATTTCTGTGAGAGTTCAGAGCCCTTTTCAGGCTATGAAGTTCGCCAGACTAGGTACTGTGAGCAATTACATACACCAATCTACACTACCATGTTCAATTTCTAAATAATTTCCTGTCAGGTACTGAAACAACCATGTGAAAAAAATAACCAACCAACCAACCGAACACTCTAAATGCTGCCAGGACCTGTTTGTTTGTACTTCAGCAGCATTCTCATTTCTGTGAGGTGACCAAAAAGCTGGAAAACATTCTGGCCACTGACTTTAAAAAAAAAAAAAACAACAAAAAAACCCCAAACACTACCACAAACCTATCATTACTTTTTGAAAGATCTGACTCCTGTAAAAGAATTCCATTACTTCTATAAATAATGTATGTAGTATATACAAACAAGTGTTTCATGACAGAAAAAATACAGAGGATTTGTTAAGCAATGCATGACCATCAAAACTGCCATGTCTTATAAGGGTTAACAATTCACAAAGACAGCATATAGGTACTAGTGTATTAGAGTGCTTTTATACTAAAAATTAATTTCTTCATTAGCCGTTGGTATTTGTTCACATGAAGCACTTGTTGTTTAATATTTTCAATGCAGAAGTGTTCTTAATAAAAATAAGAACAAAAAGACTTCTTTTTTGTTAACATATATTTAAGTCCATTCAAGTTAAATTATGTAGGGAAACCCCCAAGAATTTGCATGTGGTCAATTCTGTAATAGGACTCAGCTGGCCACAAAGCTGGAATGGTATTGGCCTTGGTTCAAGGAGATATGTGCTTGGATTTAAGCGGGGAAAATTTTGCTCATATAGTAAAGGTTTGGTTTGGTGTAGATCCATTTGGCTCATTCACTTATGAAATTACTTTTTCACATTAAAGTAGTCAGTAGTATATTCTCAATACCATAAATCACTGGTGTTAGGTATCACTAGACTACGGCAACTTTGCTGAAACAGTTGGGCTTTGCTTTCGGTGGCTTCTGTATTGACCATAACAAACTCTGCATATGTGGTAAATTTCACTGACTGCTCTCAAGCCTGGCATTGGATTACAAGAGGTAAAATATTAGACTAATACACATCTACAGTTAAGTAAAGTGAACGCTTTGCTAAATAAATGTTAGATCTGGCCATAATGGAGTAGTTTTTATTTATTAGTACTCTCAGCCTAGCAAAAAATGTCACGGAAATTTATCAGCCCAGACAGAAATATCTACTCACCCACACTTTACCACGATGATTGATGATAATGAAAAAACGAATGATATTTTACACTCATGTCGAAAATCAAAAAAAAAAAAACCAAAACCCCTCACTTCAAGTGAGTAAAACCTTCCCAGGCTGATTTGAGGCTGTGTGCCTGTAAGGTGTTAGCAACCAACAAAAAAAAAAGCATCCTCTCTCCACAAAGTCACTATATGCCTTCTTTAGATGTATTTAATAGTTCTGCATTTATAGCGCTATGTATCACTCAAATTTATAAAACATCTAAATGTTGGTGGTTTTTTATAGCTCGAAGTAAATTGTTTCTCAGCATATTTGGTCTCAGGAAATTCAGAACAACCACAGGAGAACACAGCAATAAAAGCCAGCCAGTTTCACCCAAAGGTACTGCTGCACCACAGATTTCAGGGGGTGCTCGATGCTCATTTCAAGCTGTTGGCAAATGCCATGTTGTAGCTGCCTGGTTCCAAGCAAGCGAGAATAAGCAGGCACAAGCATTCAGCAATGGCGCAAAACCAACAAGGAGCAGCTCGGCTGTCAGCAGCTGTGTGAAATCAGCAAAAGTCGAATCAATCTGCAGTGACACAACGTTTTCCCCAGAGTCCTGACTTACATCTTATTTTCATATGAGGCTTTTCCCAAAATTGTAGAATAAGTACAGCTAGAGATTTGTAAAATAATTAGAAGATCTACAGTCTCTCTTGTGTCCTAACAATATAAGCTAGTACAGTACTTTAAGATACTCAAAAGTTCAATCTGAAACAATTCATGAAAGGGATGCCATTTGCGCGCATTACTAGATTACAAACTGAAATCTTGAAAATATCACATTTTACTGATGAATCTGTTGCGCTGCCTGTGGTGGGAAGAGGGAGGCCTGATATTTTTGGAAGCGAGAAGTGAATACTTTCTCTTCCTTTCTCTGTACTGATAATACAGCACTAAAACTGAACATTTTCTTTGAATATTGAAGAATTTTCATGTGGTTTAACTTCCAGCTGGAAAACAATTAAATACACTGTATAATTTCACAGCCCTTCTCAGACACCAACTTCTTTCTTTACTGAAAAATACCTTAACTTGAGTTACCGGGCTGGTCCCTCTCTTCTCATTTTTCATGCCAGTGGGTGAGAGTGCCCCTGTCGTATTTGGTGGCTGTGGAGTGGATGGCATCTTGGCTCCAGGAGAAACTTGCATGCTTGCCAGCTGAGCTGCATACAGTTGCTGGAAGACAAGAAGATATACAATTTATTCCTGCAATATTCCTAAAAAAAGAAGCTGTAAATGTACTTAATTTCTATTGCTCTGCTGTTTCTTCTCTTAAAGGAATTATAGATTTTTTTTCAGCATTTTCTTTTTTTCTGGCTTTTTCCTCATTGTTATTTTCAAAAAAACAAAACAAAACAACAACAACAACAACACAAAACTGGAAAACTCCCACACACCAGTACCTTTTTTCTTAATTTGACTTTTAGCTGATTATTTTTTTCTTTCTAACTAATGAAGGTCATGGTAAAGAGCAAAATGTCATACTGTGTCCAAATATTAAAAAAATTAAGTGGCAAAGTGATAAGGCTCATTATGAAAATTAAGTCAAAACCAACAACACTTCTGGTCTTTCTGTTCTTACCAAGAAATTACCCACCAACTCCAGAACCTCTACTGGGAGCTCACATAGGAACCATTTCCTACTAAGAGGCAATGCTGCAACTTCTCTAGATAGCAACAAAAGTTGAAATAGGCAACACCATCTTGGTGTACAGTGATTGTTGTAACTTCTATAAATGCTATTAAGTATGTAGGCCTTAAAAATTCCTGTAAATTCCTGTAGTGATGAAAATACAAAAACGCCTTCATTGAACTTTTAAAAAAGTTTAACTGAAACAAAATACAAGACCTGTACATTAAAATAAACTATTCCTACCAATCTAAAGTGTTTGCTGAATAAAAACAAATAGGTTTAATTTCCTTCCAGTGACCAAATTTAAACTCTCACCTTGAATTAGCATCAGCAATAATTCTTCTACCATAAACAGGGAAGATCCTAATCCCTCTTCTACACATAAATCTATATAAACTTTGCCTTATTAGTGAGAAAAAAGCCAGGTGGTTTGTATGTAATTTCTAACATTACTATCATTCAGATGGACAAATAAAAAAAATTACAGTAATCAAAAGCAGACCTTTCAGCACATGTAATTAAATGAAAGCTTAATAAAGAATAATTTGCAAGAGCCAGATGTGCTTATGTCATAATTGTTGCTTTCTTTGGAAGAATTTTTCTAATATAACAAGCCTCCACAGAAATGAAAGTTACACAATACTGTAAGCTCAGTGACTCAGTGGCGAGACAAACGCATGACGGAGGGGCAGCCAGAACTCTGAGTGACAAATGAAAACTCCAGTTTGTTGTTTGTTTGTTTCCTGCCACCGCTTTTCAATGCCACACAGAGGCTACAGAAGGATCACAGATGAACATTTTGAAATCAAAGGTGTTTCAATATTTTGGCTAAGGTACTATGTTTTCCTGTGTTACACTAGAAAAATTGAAAACAGAAACATTTCCCAGCTTGGAGAATGAAAATGAAGCACTGGATGCAGTAGTAAGTGGAGTTTTTTTCCTCTACTGCTATCCATCTTAGCATATTCTTCTGGTCAATCCATGCTTGCTTAATTGGATGCTCTGCTTACATGACAGTAAGAAGCACATTTCACAAACCTCTGAAAGCCTGCACATTCTCAGCTCAGAAATTATCAGGTACTGTGAAAGAGTCAATACGATATATCTGAATACAATTTAAACACAAAACCCAAATATTATCATGGCTTTTTCAGTGTTCTGTACCTTTAACTATCTCAGGGAGAGGACTTAGATTTTACTAAAAGCAGACTAAAACTTTAAGACTTAATGCACTTTCCAGAGCAGGAAAGCAAATTTTTGTGAAAACAAATCTAGGTTTATCACCTAAAGCTCAAAACTATTTCCTTCTCCTTTCTCAGGTAAGTCATCAAGGCAAAAAAGGTGGAGTATGAGTTATTCTTTCTACAAAATTCAGTCTTTCTCAGAGGACAAAAATCAATATTGAATGATGGCGAGCAGAACAGGGTGGTGGGCTGACCCAGGCTGGCCGGCAGCCGCCCACCCAGCCATTCTCTGCCTCCCCCTCCTCAACGGGATGGGGGAGAAAATAAGATGGAACAGCTCAATGGTCGAGATAAAGACGGGAAGATCACCTACCAGTTATCATCATGGGCAAAACAGATTTGGCTTGGGGAAAAGTAATTTAATTTTTTGCCAGTTACAATAGAGTTGGATCATGAGAATCACAGATAAAAACTAAAACCCCCCATCCCCGCCATCTCCTCAGGCCCAGCTTCACCCTGCCATCGCTGACTGACTCCGACCTCCTCCCCTCCGCCCTGGCTGCCGGCAGGGTTGTTCCTCACACTGTGCCCCTCACTCCTCGCTGCCTGTGCAGCTTTTTGCCCTTTCTGGAGAACATTTTTCCAGAGGAGCCACCAGCCCCGCTGACCGGCCGGGTGGTGCCCTGTGGTGGGGCTGTGTGGAACCGCCTGGGTCCGGCATGGGGCAGCCCCCGGCCGCCCCTCCTCACAGCGGCTGCCCCGCAGCCCCCTGGCTGCCAGCACACGGGCACAGACACCGAGCACGCACGGCAAACGGGGCTTGTAGCCCCGTTAGCCGTGACAAGTAAGCAAAGGTGTGCTTATCTAGAAAAGCTGCAGCCCACGGTGTAGCTGTAGCTTGACAGGGTGTCTCCAGGTCAACGCAAAGAGAGAGACACGTGACACTGGTCAGAGGAGTCTCGTTGGTGACCTGGTACCTGCGGCCCAGCAGGACTGGCAGCTGAGGCCTCCGCAGCACTTCAAGGGTCACAGCAACAAGAAAAGTGGACTATCACAGTGACTACCTAGAATATGCAAACATTGAAAGCAGAATAAAATCAGAATTATACACCACTTCCCTCCTGGTGTATTGAAGGCTGTATTGGCTGTACGGCAAGTAGCGTGAGGAAGAAATATTTCTAAAGGGAGACGGTGAATGAAAGAAATGTTGTCATTTATACATATGTGTACGTATATAATTAATCGCTGGGTTACTCCAAGGTCATAGTAGTGGCTTTTACCTGGCATTTCTATAAATTCATTTTACACCATAAAAGCACATGTAAAAATAAGGTATTAGCTTTCTGGTTTTCTTAGATTTTAAAACAAAGCTGTTCCACAAATGAGTGCAAGTGTTGCAAGAACTCCCACTAGTGCTAGCAACACTGCCGTGTGGACTGGGAAGCTGTGTAACTTCTTTTAAATATCAGTTCATACAGGGAGCTAGCCAGTCTGGAAAAACACGTGCACGCTACCATTGCAGAGAAAAAATTGATATTTTTGCAAATACCACTGTTGTGGCTCAAAATGGTAATTTAAGACCTCACATTGAGCTGGTCAGGTTGTGAAGCTTTTATTTGCAAGATTAAGAAGGGGGAAAAAAACCCAAACATTGAATGAATGTTGATTGTTAGCTTTTAACGCTTAAAAGCAAAAGTTTCAATGGATTTTTTCAATTGAAATCCTAAGCTACCAAATATTGAGTAGTGACTAAAAAAATTAACCTACCTCAAACAATGAAACAGATCTTTTCAGTGTAGGTCTAGCACATAAAGAGAAAAGCATTTCATAACCTTTGTGCCAACCACTGACTCAGAAGGCTCTTGATTACAAGTTAGATATTCAAACCCATCAAGTATTAATTATTGTTTTAAGAAGCCTTAAAAATGTATAGCCTGGTCTTTATTTTTTTTTAAAAGGTCACTAAGCTATATTCTTACAATCCAGTTCCCTGCATTTAAATGTAAGTAGTACTGATTTTGAGCTACTGGGTGCTTCTGCATAGTTAACAATTTTGAAAACCAGCTCACTTAGGGCATGTGAGCAAGGATGCATGTTTACAGTTTTCAGAAGCAGGCTCCTTCTAATGTTGTAATCTGACACTGAAGAATGGGATTTTGAAATGCCACAAGTCTCACTTAAGGCAATCAAAGTCTCGCATTTAGACACCTATGAACTCAGAGGCTTACGCTCTCAAGCACTTGTTACTGAAACTCTATTCCAGCTGTAGTCAACTAAAAATTTGAGGGAAATTCATGAAAGTTGGAGGTCACTATAAGCCTGAATGATGTTCATCTACTAAAAAAAAAAAATTACAGATGAGCGGGAAAGCGCTGTACTCAGCATGTGTACAGCACAGCACAGGTACATACTGATTTTTTTTACCTGGAAACAGCAGAATTCATTCTAAGCCTTTGCCATAGCTTAGAGCTACCATCCAAGAACTGAATAACTAACAAAAATAACAATCCAGGCATGGTGGTGGTATTTTCTGCTTCAGAAATTGCCTATGGCATTTGATGGAGTATTTCCATTTCACTCTTTGTTGTAAAAAGTATCACCGACGATCTAAAATTTATTCAAAAAATTATGAATAGAGCATCTTGACTGACCCAAATGTTAAAACCTTTCTCAATGCCATTTAAGTTTCACAATGCCCTTGAGAGATACTTTCATGATACACGAGGGTAACTGCCTTCGCTGCCAGTGTTCATTCATGCCTCGCCAGAAGACAAAGGCCTCAGGCTTACACATCCGGCTCACATAACCTTCTTACCAGGGGCTTGCCAATGACAGGTCTTACGGAAAAAAATTCTTTAGAGAAGATATTCCAATAAAGAGAAAGTGATCAACTGTTGCATAGGAGAGAGACAGTTTCTTCAGATATATGAGCCCAGGGAGAAAATGGAGAGAACAGTTGCTCTTCTACATACAAGAACAAAAAGCCAATGACTGGAGACATTTCAATTGACTGTGCTGGTGAGGGAGAATTTGGTCACCGCAGTGGGGTTAAAGTTCAGATGTTATTCTTTGCAGCAGCATTCTGGAGAAACTATAACAAAGCCATATGTGAAATGTGCAGTGGCAGCAATAATCAGCATAATAGATAATCAAAGTGCAGGTGATGAGGGCTGCCCTAGCATGATGAATTGCAATGGATGTACTTGGAAGATGCCCCAAAAAGAAATTCAGTAGAAGGTGGCTTGATTCAAGGAGAAAGAAGGGATCTGTTGTAGAAACATTTACCCTTTAATTTTGTTGTACTAAAAGATTTATGACCAAAATGAAAAGACATATTCCTTTTTCTATATTCGTATGTTATTTCTACGAAGGTGCTAGAAATTATTGGGTTTTTGCTCAGAAACAAACGCTAAATTTTATGGACCCTGATTAATTCTGAAGTCTTCCATTACTAAAAATGCAAGTCCTGTGTTTCATCTTCAACAAATACATTTGCTATAGTAAATGAAACTAAACAATACAACTACTGAGAATCAAGTGAGAATCCTTATTTGTCAGCATTTTAAATGAATTGTGCGAAGCTGAAGTATCTTATTTATAGAGATGAAAGTTCAGCTATTTAGACAATGAGTAATTTGGTTTCTAAAGATGAAAAACTCTAAGGAGTGACTGCAAGGGCTGTTGAAATCCTGCACTACAAGAGGTAATGCATTTTTTTTTGATAGTATATTTAGTATGTAGCGTTGCAAAGCTATAATTCCAAAATTTTCTTTCCGAGTATATAACGTGCAATAATAATACTTATAACTGTCTGATCACAAAGGGTTTTTACAATTTCACCAAAACCAGCAATATCTTTACTATTTCCGCACACATTTCTGAAAAGAACGACTCAAAACAAAGAAACAAACAAAAACAAAAAAAAATCCCACCTTCAGTGGGGCTGCTGATTTCTCATTATTGGTGTAGAGGTGCTTAAAATAAACTTGATGTCAAACAGATTAAAGGAAATAGAGTCACTGAAAAAGTTTTTCTTCTGCTTGGAGAAAGAATGGATTAGTGCTCAAACCCATGTTTTGGGTGTCATAGATAATAACTACGGAAATACAGGCTAAGAGCTGACCTGAGCCCAGTATAGCCTTCAGCAGTTCAAGCATGGTAACCTTTTCAAAAAGCAGTGCAGAAGCATAAATATCCTAATTGAAAATTTCACACGCATCTTAAGCAAAGTTAATTGTACTTATTCCTTCCTATTTTTGTATATAAACATCATTTTTTGCATTGACATATCTTTTACACCAAATACATTCAGTGACTAACACTGCCATAGCACTAAGGTAAGAAATAGGGTTATTGGCTTATGCGTGTATACATCTATATATCTACATATCTACGTATCTATATATAAAGCACTTTTAAAAATATTTTTAAGATGTTTTAAGATGATTTTTAATGCAGATCCTTAGAGTGAGAGGTAGGTTAACAGAAAACGACATCCAGAAACAGAAGACAGCCTAAGTAACTCATCAGCAGCTTAACCATGTGACAAACCCAGGGGCAACTCGGAGGCAGCTCCTGCCTGTGGAGTCTGCCAAGAAGCCAGATGCCATCACCAGAAAAACACCTTCCACAGCTCAGCGTCTGTGTCCTAGCAGTTCTCTCCACACAAATGAAGGAGGAGGATAAAGAGAAGGAAAGGTGCATATAAAACTGTTAAAGAAAATGTACATATGCACGAAAGCAACACTTACTTGAATTTAAAAGCCTGAAAACTGGAAAAAGCAAAGCTTTTGCTGATGAAAACAAGATCCCTTCAAATCAACAGACAGAATATTTTATGCTAAAAGTGTATGTTTTCCTGTGTTTTACAATATATTTGTGCAGGTTCTACCTGTTAAAACAGGGTATTTTATAAATTTGTTTTCATTAAATTTGGATGTCTCAGTAGCATTTTCTTATTTTATTCTAAGAAAATTATTAACAAATTATAACAAGGTGAGTTCTACAAATCTGCTAACACTGTGGGCCAGACCCTCCTCTCATTTTCATGTGTGCCACCACGTGAATAATAGCAGCTAACTATTTAAGAACCAACAAGTACGCAACATCATCTTAACTCACAAGTTTATGCTAAATAGCTGAGAACTATTTGGCTTTACGTGGGTATATCTGAAATGGCATTGATCAAGTACAGCTACAGAAAGTTGGGGTAACAATTAGGGGAAAAGTGTTTAATTTAGAAATATGATAAATAATAAGTAACGATACACCACAAAGACTTCTTTTTCTCTGCAGAATCCAAGTGTCATAACACATGTACATGATTTCCTTTTAACAGCATCGTTCCTTTCTTTCCCCCGTTTGTACAGGCCTAAACTACCCATAGTGGACATAACATTCGGATTTTAAACACCCATACATTTCCCTTCCTCAGAGTCTGCTCATTGTTGCAGAGTGTGAATTGCCTCTACTTACAATAATGCACCAAATACCTTTGCAAAAAGGCATTAAGATGTAACACAAACAGGCAGCTAATGAATTATCATAACTAATGTCATAATAACAAAGATTGTTGCAGTGATTATTTATGCACTTGCTGGCTAATCTGCTCTCAGATTTATTGCAGCCCAATATGCACAAACAAACTAACTCTATTTATGAAAATACAAATAATATATTTTGTAGTCACACATGGAGTTAGAGGACTTCAGTTTTCCCTATATGTCCAGGTGTGCATCTACTGAAAAAAATGTTTCTCAGCTAGAAGAATCATTTTACCAGTTATCCACATTCATTCACGTCAGGATTTTTTTATTATTTTATTTTATTTTACTATTAACACCAGTTAATTTCAGTATCGGTCAGTTGCTATTCTATATATTGTCAAGGAAAATTTTGATGTGCCCTAAACTCCACTAAATTCCTGTCTCTTTAGGAGATACACATGCCTTTTTTGCTTCTCTCTCAAGCTGAAAAGTAACAGATACCTGATTTCACTGAGTGCCTGCCTGTTCCAACTCTTCTTACTGACCACAAATTCATTGTACTGGTTCAAAAAAAGAAAAATCACTCTCATCACTTCTACTGCCCTGCTGTGGATAATGCCTAACCCATAATAGAAAAAAAAGAATTTCTACATGTTTTAGGTACTGCAGTTTGTATTGTTGTAGTACTGCAGAGCCAAGATGCCCTATGCAAAATAACTGCTTTATTTTGTTAAAAGGGCCTAACTTTAAGTGGACCATGGAATATTTATGGCTCTCAGTAGTCCTTTGAAAGAATTATCTTATGTTTTTATGCCGATCATGGGTCAGAGGTTCAAATCAGCACTTCTTTCTGTCACTCCTTATATGTTTTACTATAATTTACAGCTCAGCAAGAGGACTCATAAAACAAAAGTGTCTATTTTACTTCAGCAACTAATTCTAGCTAATCAAAGCTTTCCAGCAAAACAACCCAGCATGAAACTCTGCGTGGAAAATATGCAGAGAACAAAGCGTTTTGTCAAATAACACATCTCGTGATGTAAACACATATGTCTCTTATAGGAAATTTTATCGCTTCCACATTATCGGCACACAAAAGGAGCATTCTTGTCACAGACCTGGTGCGACTGTGGAGCCATCGTCATTGGAAACAAGAGCCTGATTAGGTTCCCACACAGATATGAATAGATTTTCTTTTTTTAGTGTAATGCTGCCTTTCTTATTTCTTAAACAGACTAGTAATTGTGGCTGTAAAAACAGTGAATTGTGTTTGGACGACATTTGTTTCTTCATATTTTTTTTAGCTACCCAGTGACACCAATTATCCCATATGGTTGTCCTCTTCTGGAAAGTCTGAGTTAATCCACAGCTGTGAAGATGAAGACGCACCCAGCAGGCTCTAAATCTGGTGGGTTTCTTGTCTGCTAATAAAGTCCATGGTCTGCTGGACAGATGTTAAGAGGATCTGTTAAATAAGTCAGTGACAAAGACTCAGACTTCTGCTGGGGAAAATAATTAGCAGAACCATATCTATTCTTCACAGATTTGCATTTCTTGCCTCATCTTTGGGAGAAGCGAATTTTCATTACTTGATAGGGAAAAGTCCCACAGCACATATGATAGGTCCTGCTCAAAATATTAATCAATTAAATGATCACATTGCCATTTGTTCTGAAGAAATGATAGATCTTTTTGTCCTTGACTTATTCCTGCATGCTATGGTTCCTGCACTGTTAAGTTTAGTTTTACTCATCATAGTATAGGCTTGTATTGGGAGAGCCTGAATGTGTATTGTCAGCTATAAAATATCTGCTTAAGTTTTTAATGTAATCGGAAATGTAAACAGAAGATGAAATTACCATTTGGCTCATTTTTTGTTAAATGTTATTAACATTGCTTATTCTTAAATAAAGGGATTACAGATAACACGTTCTGGCCCCAAGGCTGCTGCTGATGGTCTGAGGGGGGGGAAAAAAAAAAAAAGAAGGTGGAATGAGAAGATATCTGCAGCAAGATACACATTTAGAGACTTACTCACTTTCCCCTATCCCCACCTGTTTATCATCATGGCCTGACAGCATAGATGTCCAATGCCAAAGTCTCTCTCAGTTAGAGTCAGGTAAATTTGGAGAAATGCTACAGAGTGAAAATACATGCACCAGTGCAATAAAGAACTAACTTGCCTTCAGGCACATGTGTGTTTAAGTGCTCTTAAGATCATTTCTGTTTTGTTCGTGAACTGTATTTCTCATTCTTTTGACCTCATCCTGCTTTGACGTAATGAAGTAGAAATGGCCATCAAAACAGCTTCCTCTAGTTCGCTGCCTAAATGCAGGCAACTCTCATTTAGGCATTGTTCCTGAGATCGTGCACCTTAGAAACCAAATGGCTTTGATTTCACTGAATTATGACAATTAAGTACAATCTCTCAGCAACTGCCTGTTCACAACCTGTTTACTGTAAAGGTGTGGGCAAAGCCAAGAAAGAATGCTTAGAGCTCAGATAAATTATCAATCACTGCAAGTAGCTAAGACAATGCAGATAATGTGGCACCTGGCAGTTGCCACTGTAATATTGTATTTGTTTCCCCTTAGGAAGTAAACTGTTGGTTTATTAGTTTTACAGCAGCTTGACAAGTTTCCAAGATATAATGTCACCCCATCACCCTCTGAGGCTGCTGGGAATTTTTAATGAGACAGTATCAAAATTGTGAAAGTTTACTCTCTGTAAAAAATATGAATTCAAAACTGTATCCTAAATTTTTATACAATTAATGTCCAGACAGTATATTTGGTATCTTATATCACCAGAGAATATATGTAATGTTGGATCTACTGAAATAAAATAACTGCTCAGCTCACAAGTGTCAAAGTCGGTGGTATTTAAATGAGACTTCCTATTTCTTTCAAGGTGACCGAGTCAAAAATTTAACACTGTAAAGTGTATGTACTGGTCCTACATCCCCCAGAGAGAAAACTATATTTCTGCCATGTCAGAAAAGAGCAAAGGGCAGGCCAAAAGCTCACCAGAGGGTACAGAGTAACAGCTACCAAAAAAAAAAAAAAAAGCCTTCTGTAGTGAACATGGAGCCTTTGCTTTCTGGAGAACGAATCTCTTGTGAAGCCACTGACTGGAGGGAGAGGCAAAAATCCTCAGTGACTTGGCAGCGTGTCTCACCTCATTTCACTTTTTTCTTTTTTTTTTTTCTTTTTTTTCTCGCTCTTTTTTTTTTTCCCCCCTTTCCAAACAGACTGAGTGTTGGTCTGCTGAGAATACAATGCTAAGCCACTTTTCCTGTAGAGTTTTTAAACTGGGCCTCTGAGAAAGGGTTTGATACAATTCAATGACTGAAGTAATACCTTTGTCCATCTGAGCATTAAATGGCCCATTGAAATACAGCTTAGTTAGAAAGATTTTCAGTAAATGGTGCTTTCTAATTTTTTTTTTATTATTATTATTCCTCTCCCGACAGATTACTGCCTGGATCTGAAAATGCAGTTCAATCACTTTTGGTTGCCTCTCAGGTCAGGCCTTTAGCCAGTGTTAATTAAATATAACCCCTTTAGAATACTGGAGGTTAAATGACAGCAACAAACTGGTCGTCTTCAAAATATTACCTCATGCTCTCCAAAAAACTGTAATCTATTGGTGAGGGCCCTCATTTAAACACATTGGTCTTAACAATGAAAACTTATTGGGGGAGGGCCAATCCATGCTAAATGCTATTTTGTCCAGCAGCTAGTAATCGAAAACATTAAACACCTATTTCCATGCAATGTACCATGTCTATTGTGTTTAAATAATACACAATCATAAAGGAAAGTGCTGCAGCAAACAATTTAGTCTGTAGCAGCACATACAGCACAATTTTCAACTTGATAAAGTGAAACTATAAAGAATCAATGCATAAGTCAGACAGCTTCCATACCTAATATTCTTCCCTGCAGCTATTAGAAGTTTACAATTTTGTGTCTAGTAGGCATGAACATTAGTATACCTTGAATTTCATGTCTTCAGTCACATTTTGTTGTCTGTTCCATACAATTTGACCAGACCATGAAATCGGAAAGTAGCTGAAATTGTCTTTTCTCACCTTAATGATTTTAAATGAGAAAAGGAGGTTTTTCTGTAAGCTATTTGTTTACTGCTTCATAAAAAGTTTGCTGAAGTATTCATAACAATCTTACTATTAAATTAGTTGAAAGAAAGCCTTTTAATACTTGGTAATTAGTCTTGTCTTTCTGAACATAACTTTACTGTAAATACTCCTCCTTGACTATCCCTTTGTCCCAAGATTCCTTAGAAGAACGCAACCAAGCGATAATTCAGCATTATTGCTGCTTCAGTGCACTAATCGCTTAAAGAGCAGCAAGGACCCTATGTTCACTGCCACAAGGCTCCTACAGCCTCCTGGCCTAAGGCAGGCTTCCCAGCCCAGCGGCATCCAGATGTCAAGAGGAATATCCAGGTCCTGATGCAGCATGCCGCTCCATTCCAGTATGGCCTAAACATCTGTTTCATCTGCTGGCGTGCAACCTGCTGAATACACTGAGACTGCCGCACAAAGCGGGGAATCGAATGAGGGTGGGAGTGAAATACTGCAGTTGCATAGCTCCGTGTACAAATTGCGAATAAAGCTCTATGAAGACAAAAAATCAACACAAAATGCTTGGAACCCCCAAACTGGAGATTGATCAAAAGTCTTAAATGAAGCTTTCCAGACTAAAAAGCTAGACAAATGGCAGGAAGGACAATGTGATAATTAACAAAAAACCCCTCACCTTTCTACACAGTATATGCTTAGCACTTTTTCTCCTCATGGAGGAAGAGGCTATAACACCTTAGCTTCTCATCTTACTAATTTTACCCCAGTTTAATTCTTTGTGGTGTACGAAAATTACAAAAGGAGAAAAAGCACAGAAGTGTGTAACATAAATTTCTTGTTGTGTTTATAACAACTGCTCTTTACATAAAATACTTAAAAATGAGGTGAACTTAGGCATCTATTGCATATTTATAATTTTCTATAGATAGTAACTCAGGAGCTCTAAAACAATAAGCATATTTTGTCTAAAAGATAGGAATATGTAAACACTGACATTTTATCTTGAGGCATGACAAAAACAGCAAGCATTTTAGATGATCTATATTAAGTTCTGACAAAGAATAAAAGAATGTTGACTGTTCTCGTCTCTTCCACTTTGCCTATCTACTGTCTTGGTTTGTTGTTGGTTTTGGGTTTTTTGGTTTGGTTTTTGGTTTTTTTTGCTAGCAACAATAATGGAACAGTTGCGCGCTACCATGCAAATTCTTTGAGTTGTTTATGAAAGCAAGATCAAAGCTCAATCTTAGAGTGCACCTTTTTTTCACTGTATTTTTTTCTCAAGAGGAGGACCTAATGAGCAGCATTTTAACCAGGGCTCTCCCTCTGCAGTCACAGAGCAGGAGCACGCACAGTGCAACCTCCTGGCTTAGTGTTTTCTCTGGCCAGCCTGCGGACACGGCTCATGTCTGTGTGCTGGGAAACAGGAGCACGTAAGGCAGGAGGGACTAAATACTTGTGCATCTCATCTCTGCATGGGGTGAGCACCTGTATCCCTCACACCTTCCCTTTTAACAGACCCTCTGAGAGCCTGAGCAAGTCACCATTTCCTTTGTGCTGCTCATGAAATGGATCCACTGTTACTGCATTACCACAGTGTCTGAACTAGTTGTCTGAATACAATCATGAAGTGTTTCTATTAAAGATAAAATGTGAGCATTAATAAAATCTGCTATTTCAATAACATATTGTAAGTAAAAAAACATATTGTAAGAAAAAAAACTAGAATGCAATAATATGTAAAAACTTCATCAAATGTTTATAGCCATTTCCTCTGCGGGAAGACAGCAGAAGCGTCAATGAACTCGTTCTCTTAAGCAGAAATATTTGCATTCCTTCATTTAATGCTGTCAGATTACTGATATGCTACCTTTTGATCACAGTTCTTCTGTTATTTACCACGTGCAAGAAAGAACACAATCAACTTATCTTTGTGATTCTCCCAGATTGTATGTCATACTATACAGCTTGGAAATTGGTAAAAAATCTTTAACTTTTTTTTACTATTTTACAAAATAACTGTGACACACTCTGCTTAAAACTGTTATGTATTCAATACAGAAATAAACAGATAAATAAAAGCTCATTCGAACATAAATACTTTTGGTAGAAAGCCAGTCACAGCAAAGGACAACTGCATTTGTTTGAAAATGTAATTTTGAGTTTCCAGTGGATAATGTTATTTCACAAAAAATGTGAAATGTTGAAGACAAATCATTATGTTATTTTCCTATGTTTGCTTCTATTAGAATTTTCTTTTGGAATTTTATAGCTTAAATTCTACCCCTTCAAAATTGTGGATAGCACTAAGGTTAACAGAGTAACAAGCTCATCTAGAAAAGCAAGCAAGGAGCAGGAAGCATGGCTCCAAAGATACCTGCAAACAAAGGCTCTAGTATTTTAAATTCTTTATCCTGTATCCAAGGAAAGCAAATAAGCAGCACTCATTTAAAATAAAAATATAACCAGATCTATCAGAAAAATATGAAAATATAACCAGATGGTTGCATCAGAGCGCAGTTTTTTCATTCACTTTATGCTATCATTATATTACCTTCTCTGGTAACACTGTAAATCAAATTATTGAGATAGAGAATTTAAAATGTTTTCTGGTATTCCTTTAGAAGGTCTTCCAAAAATCAGGTTTTTATTCCTTACTGCTAATATAAAGTATCTTTAACAACAAATGTGAGATGTCTGCAAGAAGAGCAGTTAACTGACAAATTCAGGCAGTTTTACACACTTTATGTGTAGAAATATGTTCTGAACTACAGCTAGTGTAAAAAGGAGGAGCTGCTTAAAGAGAACTCCTGTGATAAGGGAAATAAAATTATATGATTAAAAAGCAATTAATTACAGTAAGCTTGGTGAACGGATGATAGCTATCAAAGCTTATCCAATTTTGCATTTCAGAATTTCACGTATTTATTTTTTAAAATGTTAACACATAGATGGGCTTTGTGAGAGAAGTCAGGAGTTTCATTCAGGTTCATGTCAGCAAGATTACAAGCTATTATGAGTAACTGCTTGTTGAGCTGTGTGAAATGATTTGGTGAATGAGTTTCCTAGTAAGCACATGTCCATGTCACTGGTACGATTGCCAGTAACGTAGACAATCTTAGTTGAAGGGGTCGAAAAAAATAATTATTCTCCTAATCCTACAGGGAATGAAGTAAATTCAGGACTGAGGATGGTTGTGCAATTGCTGTTTCTAGTGTAGACCATCTAGGTTTGTCAACCTAGCAGCAGACAGAAAAACAGAAGCATAAGTAAAAGAAAAAGAAATCGGGATGTGGAGAAGAATAAGTGGTAATAAATCTTCTCTAGAAATATTTCTTAATGTCTGGCATAGGTTGGTGGATTCATTCACTACCTGACTACCCAGATGGAGAAAATGTCAAATATAACAACTGCAGTATTTCCCTGTGTAGAACTGTACAGACACAGAACAAGAAAAATGAACACTCACCTACCACTGCTAATCATATTGAGGCAAAAGCGCAACAATTAAATTTCTACAGGCTCCCAGGACAGAATAATGAGACACCCTCTCAACAATAAATGTGTGCAAGTCAGGAAAAAGGAGGAGTCCTATTTAGACTACCTCTGTCAATTTCCACCTCGGAATCCCCACCTTGTGAGAAGATGCCGAGGCAGTTCTACATTTAAGAGCTAAATTTTTGAAAGTGCTGCTTGGGGTTTCAAGCCATGATGGTTTTCTACTTTTATAAGAGACAGAGACAGTTCATATGGTAGCTCACAGCCATTCTATTATTTTCAGTAGCAAAAATGGATGAAACACAGTGATATAATAAATATATACTGGCTCTACTGATCAGGAGAAGCTTTATCAGTCAGCTGGGGCACATCTGGGAAAAAAAAGTCATTCAGGTGCATCTCTAGCATCCCATTCAATTAACATACCATTAAAAATGGTTTGTCCCTGTTCAGCCTGCTGCGTTACCTGATAAGTCAATATATTTAAAATGTATATTTAAATGCAGAAAACAGTGAAATGTTTTCTTTGTGAAGCAGAAAAGAAGCTCAGTTTACAGGTATTTTAAAGCATTAGAAATAATTGTGCTTTACAGGCTGCCTAGCAGATCTCTCACACTGATCTTTTACTGTATATTTAGAACTTTCATGCACCTTCAAGGGAAATTAAATAATTTCCTTAAAGGAAGTACACAAAAATTATGCGAAACATATTCAAATGGGCTTATAAAAATTACATCTAAAAAAAAAATCACATTTGCACCTCAAAACCAGGTAACTAGGAACTTACTATTACAAAATCATAAGCTGATGCATTTTACACAAATAAATGTGAATTTGACATAAGTCTGCCATGTTTTCTGAACTGCAGTGAGTGTGATATTTCAGCAACAGTGCTGGGACCAGATTAAAATGGTTATGAGGCCTCGTTTTAGCCCTCCCCTAGCTGTTGAAGACTGTAGCCTATACCAGATGAATTACTAAGGATAGTTCACAGATGTGTTATTTAATAAATCTGTAGACTAGTTAAGTCTGGTGACTTGTTCTCTTTCTATTGTGCAGGACAAACCACAGAATCATTAGGGTTGGAAGGGACCTCTGGAGATCATCTAGTCCAACCCACCTGCTAAAGCAGGTTCACCTGGAGTAGATTGCACAGGAATGCATCCAGGCGGGTCTTGAATGTCTCCAGGGAAGGAGACTCCACAACCTCTCTGGGCAGCCTGTTCCAGGGCTCTGCCACCCTCAAAGTAAAGAAGTTTCTCCTCATGTTTATATGGAACCTCCTGTGCTTCAGTCTGTGCCCATTGCCCCTCATCCTATCATTGGGCACCACTGAAAAACAAATGATGCAACTTTTTGAAAGGAGTTTACTTCTTTTATTTCTTCACTTCCCAAAAATGCCAGTGGACATGACAACACACTCGCACTATTCCTGCACCTGAAATACTTCTTCATCTCTTTTTATGCTTAGCTATTTGCTGCAATTCATGCACAACACCAAAATATGTTCTCTGTTGGGTTGACTTCACTAGATTTTGTGAATGATTCCTTTTAAGTCTTGAATAATCGCTTAATACTGACACTTAAGCATGATGTCTTTTTCTTCCCGCATTCCTTAAGATGCTCCTCCCTCTAGCCTCTTTTTTTCAGGATGTTACACAAGCCTTCCGCTGTGCCCCATAGCAATTTGCAGCCTTCCTACTGAGTCTTAAGAATAGATAGATTATTCCAATACTTTCTGTGAGTTAGGACACTTTTCTAGTTTCTCAACCATACAGATTCTAAAATCATCACAGACAAAAACATAGAATCATAGAATGTCCTGAGTTGGAAGGGACCCACAAGAATCATTGAGTCCAACTCCTGTACCTGCATATGACACCCCCACGGTTCACACCGTGTGTCTGAGGGTGTTGTCCAGTCTCTTCCTGAACACTGTCAGGCTGGGGGCTGTGACACGTCCCTGGGGAGCCTGTTCCAGGGCTCCATCACCCTCTGGGTGAAGAACCTTTTCCTAATGTCCAACCTAAACCTTCCCTGGCACATCTTCCTGCCATTCCCTCGAGTTCTGTCATTGATTTCCAGAGAGAAGAGATCAGCGCCTGCTCCTCCTCCTCTCCTTGTGAGGAACCTGTAGCCATGATGAGGTCTCCCCTCAGTCTCCTCTTCTCCAGGCTGAACAAACCAAGTGACTTTAGCTGCTCCTCATATGGCTTCCCCTCTAAACCCTCCACCAACTTCATGTCTCTCTTACGGACATTCTCCAGTAGCTTTATATCCTTTTTATAGTGTGGAGCCCAGAACTGCACCCAGTGCTCCAGGTGAAGCTGCACCAGTGCAGAGCAGAGCGGGACAATCCCCTCCCTGCCCGGCTGGCAATGCTGTGCTTGGTGCACCCAGGACACGGTTGCCCTCCTGGCTACCAGGAAACACTGTTGGCTCATGTTCAACTTGCCATCAACCAGAACCCCCAGATCCCTCTCTGCAGAGCTGCTCTCCAGCATCTTGTTCCCCAGTCTATATGTACAGCCAGGGTTGTCGTGCCCCAGGTGCAAAATCCAGCACTTGCCCTTGTTAAAATTCATACATCTGGTGATTGCCCAGTTTTCCAGTTTGCCTAGGTGTCTCTGCAGGGCCTCTCTGCCCTCAAGAGTGTCAACAGCTCCTCCCAATTTTGTGTCATCGGCGAACTTATTAATACTTAGTATTCCATCAAGTCCTGAGTCTAAGTCATTTATGAAGACCTTGAAGAGCACTGGCCCTAAGATGGATCACTGCGGAACCCCGCTAGTGACTGGTTGCCAGCCGGGCATAACCCCATTTACTAGAACCCTCTGAGCCCGGCCCGTCAGCCAATTGCTCGCCCACTGCATTGTGTGTTTATCCAGCTGTATGCTGGACATCTTCTCCAGGAGGATACTGTGAGATATAGACATATCTTAGATAAGCCAGTGTTGGAGGTAATACCACTCCTATTTTGTCATCTAAAAAGACTCTACTTGATAATAGCAATATGAATTCTATCTTATCTTCTGTGAACTTCCCTTTCGTCCTGAATTGGGTCATTGAGAGGGAATATTCTCTTATAATCAAAGACCCTCTAAAAAAAGGCAGGTGAGGTTATCTTTCCAGTCCATGCGTCTTTAAGAGAATTCTTCTGCTTCCTATGAGCATGCATGTGTGTGTGCATGTCTAGACCTAGAAGCTCTCACCTAACCATCCTTATTTTTAGAACTTTTACTTCAGATGAAAGGTGAGTCATTAAGTTTTCTTTTTCTGTAGCAATTAGTCAGGAAGCAATGATGGTACAGAAGTGTATTATTTTCTTTTGTTTACAGACCTGACTTAAAAGGCATTTTTGTCTTCTATCTGATTGTTGCTATGTTCCTAAACATCCAAACATTTTAATACCTTCACAGGAAAATATCCTTTATGTTTGTAATTTATCAAATTAAGCAGGTTGCTCTATGGTTAACAGAAGTATAATAAAATTCCAGAAACATATTCACTTGCAGCTAATTCCTGTAAGGCATACACCATATAAATTTCTAGAAAGCTTGAAGGAATCCAACTGCCAGAGTATGCCTCACAGTCAGCTTATTCGCCAAAGGGATGCCACAGTTTTAAAAGAGCTTTAAAAAAACGTGCTCGTCCCCTGATGGCACTGCAGTACTGGTGCCTCTGGTGCTCTGTCAGTAAATGCAGCAGTAACTTATTTGCTTCTCACTGGCTTCCGACTGAATATATACCCCAGGGAGGGAGGTTTGCAAAGTACAATTACTTTAAAATAGAGCCTGGGCTTTCAGTGAGGGGCAGCCAGTTGTTAAGGTAGCAAAAACGTCTTGTTGATGCTGGGGGCTCAGCCCCCTCCAGTCACTTGGGCTCAAGCTTCTGCCTTGATACAGACTGAAGAGACATGGAAAACCTCCTGCAACCCAGGCTATAAGGCTGATATCCTTTTAAACATACAACTTTCCTGATACATGAGTTTATGTCTGTGCCATTTATGATCTCAGTGATAATTCTCCCTGGAACAGAGCATAGGGGCTTGGGAGGCAGCTGTCCTGCTTGGTAAGATCTAAAGGTGCAAAAGATGGGAATCGTGCCAGAAGCCTGATCTCTAGCTGCCAGATTGAAAAATCTTTTCTCGCGGGAGAGGAGAGCAGGCGCAGGATGGGAGCACTTTCCAAGGTGGAGGAGGGGTTGGTCATCTGAAAGGGACAGAAATAGAGCCATGCCAGACTAGGTGACAGTCCGGTGGCTAGTGTTCTTCTTGTAAAGGAGGGAAACACAAGCCCAGGACAGGATTCAGGCTTGCTACAGCCAAGACAAGTACTAGAAGTGCTACAGACTATAGAAACAGTCTCTTTCTTTACCATTCCTATAAATTTTTTGAATAACGTGACACTGTTCCATTAAGCAAGAATAAGAGTAACAAAGACCTGCTGTTTAAAGCAGCCGTTGGAGATGCAGGGCATTAAATGGGTGAGAAAAAGGTCTTGTAGCTGCAATGCTGCTGTACCAGACTGATTACTCCAGCTAATGGTTTTGCTTGTCTGCCTGTCCACTTTTGCTAACTTGAAGAGAACTACAGGGAGACTCCCTCTACTTTTGACCAGGGATGACATTACTGGGACACTCAGGAAAATCCTTCTGGCAAAAATGTATTGGAATTGATAGTTTACTGCAAAAAGTATCAATTTTGATGAGCTGTCTTTTTCTGATGAAAAACACTTTGTCAGATAATTCAGGGCTGAAGTTGAGAAGGAGTAGGAGAAGATGGAGTACTAAGAAATTCTGCAAAGAAAGGAGGTCATATGGTAAAATACTGACTCAATGACATCATTTTCATTGATACTGCCGCTGATATAATTCAACTTGATAACACAGATATTACATACAGAGACATAAACATTCAAGTGGGCAAAGGCACAAGTATAATTATTTCATTGATTTTAATTAAATTTTCCTAAGTATTGCAAGGTTGGCATATTTTTAATTTTATTTTTATTAAAGGGCTTGCTTGGTCTCTCAGAGCCCTAATAAAATCTTCTTTCAACCTCTTTCCTTCCTCTGCCACAACCTACATTTCTACACAAGAAAAGGACCAAAATATTTAATTTGCTGCTTCCATATACTGAAATTTGCACACACCATTCCCTTAATCCAGGCCACTATTCACTGTATCATTATAAGGAACATTCTGTTAAAATATGCCCACCTAGAGCTCAGTAGTCTTTAAATGCTAGATAAAATCATTCTATAAGGCTAATGAAGACAGAAACTCTGCCTGTAACAATATTAAGTTTGTTTTCTCTAGTGATTCGAAGAAGTGAGCAATCTGTCAGTAATACACTCAGGGAAATTACTTGTCGTGTAGGAATTCCTGCTGACAGTCACTCACTCACAGTGCTGACCCAAACATCTACCTGCTGACAAACAAATTACAGAGTCTAACTTTGAAAAGATAACTACTTGTTTTTAATTTTGATTGGTCTCAGCAAATCTCTTTCAAATTTACCCAATTCCCATTCTTCATTGTGTTAAAAAGAAAAAAAAAATCACCATGGTTTTTGCATTTGAAAAAATTATTATTGCCTGCATCCCAAATTATTATTGCCTACATGTGAGAGTGTTCTGTCAGATAAAACTGTTAAGCTGTGTCTAACCAACATTAAGACTGGCAGCCCTGCCAGTGACTGACTGGGTGAGTGAACACATTACTGAGACAGCATTGTAGAAATTAATTTTCTTCAATAAAGTGATTTTTAAGGCTCATATATTTCACAATCTAAACATATGTCACTGTTTCATAAACAAAATAAATGGATTAAAATAATACATTACCGATATGCTGACACATGGAGATATTTTAATTAGAAATACTTAAGCTGCGTGATATTTAACTGCTATATTTGTTGAAGAGGAGCATGCATCATTTAATAAGGCATAAGGCAGGTACATCACTCTGCATGATGTGGTACCAGAGTGGGACCAAATCACCTCCAGTGTGAGCTATCACTATCAGATCACATTAGCCTGACTAAAAAATTGCTTTAAGACAACAACATATAGAGGAACTCCTTAAGAGCAGCAGTCCACGAAAGCAAGTTTTTCATTGAAATAATAAGTCACCAAGATTCTAGTTCCTGAGAATATTTCTTCATAAAAGGCCACATTTAACATCTTAGCTATTTAAAGGCCATATTTACATGACTGTCGCATTCAATTGGCCTCTTTCCTGCACATTCTTCTTGACTTACTTTAAGGACCAGCACTAAAATAGCTGAGGAAAGCAAATGTCAACTATGGCCTGAAATTTATATGTGTGAGAGAACTGGAATAAGTAGAAATGTAATATATTGTTTACTGTACTGAGTGCCCTCTGTACTCTAAAGGTCAAAAGCATTGTAACCTTAGAGTTACAGTTTCTGATTGTTCCCAGGGTTAAATACATTATAAAAATTAATGGTTCAAACCCCTCAACCTTCAGATATATGAGTATTCATGCCTCCATCTGCTGAACTGTTCAACTAAAAATAGCATTCTTTGGCCTTCCCTCTACTAATATTGTGCCCCTGAGGCAGACTATGCAATGCTTCAGCAGCGCACTGGATCCGCACCCAGCGGTATAAAAAGAAGGTCATTTATTTTGTCTGCAGTTAGAAGAGGGTATGGAGGAGGAGGATGAGATGGGAGTGGAGACAAGAGACAAATACGTATTTTGTTAAAATTTAAATTTTTTTTAATGGATTATGAAAACTTCAGGCTTCAAGAACACAGCTGCAATTATGGTTAAGACTTGCTTCTTTGTTTTGCTTTTTTTTTCCTAGAGCTCCCTTTGTTTGGGAATAACTCCAGCTAGCATCATTGTAGTGCTTCCATTTCTATCAACAGTTTATCAGTCATGTTTGAGAGAGTTGCAACATTTCCTTATTTATCGCATAGACTGCTTTGTAGAAATATCTAAGAACAAGGGCAGATTTTTTTAAACAGTAAAGAGCATATAGTAACGTTCCTTGTTTGAAAGTAAGGACACATAGGTGCCACCTCTGCCACAACTGGGAGTTGCCAGTAACTAGGTTACTGCTATCAGAAACACGAGAGCTTGGAAAACGCATTTCATTATCAAGTTCACTGATTTAGCAAGACTACTAGGCACACTTATCTAGACACAGTTCATATCAGTGTAATCATTTGACAACTAGGGAAAAAAAATGGGGAAATGGGAAAAGGGAGAAACTGCAGAGAAGGTGAGTATAAAAAAGAGGAGCAAAGGTAAAACTATTGACAGGTTTTACTGCTCACACTGACTAATTAAAGCAACATGCTTTTGTTACACATGTGCATCAGAACTGGTTCACGTACCACTATGCATACCTGCTACAGGTGCATTTGGTAATACATCTGTAAACTATTTAGCAGAAGGTTGATTTGACGGGATTCACTCACAGTTGTTTGAAGCTGGAGGAGTGAAGAGAAACAGCTTGGTCCTTCTTCTTAGACCATACCTAGAGAACTGTCCCCTCATCAGCAAGACCCTTCCTCACGCTGAAGGTACTAATAAGGCTTGGTCCTAACATGTATATTATTCAAATCTTGGCTGAGCTGTTGAGGAAACTGGTGAGATGGGGCTGAGCTGTTAATGGGAAGTGTGGAACACAGGGTTTTAAGTCTTTTTGTCAACAACATCATCAATGCCACCCTCATGAGATCAGTATAGAGAAAAAGAAGCTACCTGATGTCAACCCAAAGCAGAGCAAGCCACCACTTCGGGAACACAGACTGTCATAAACATGTGGCAATTACTACTTTCTTTCAGGATACTCAAAAGCTACAACTGAATATTGATGGTAGTTTAATAGTAACTGATCAATGTATGCAAACTGTTAAGACTTGATGGGCCAAACAGTTCTGTTGCTGAAGAAGAAATTTATTTTTTTTATTTTTTTATTTTTTTTTTTAGTTCAAGGCCCATGAGAGTGAAACTAGTTGCTTGAGAAATTCCTAGGTATGATTTCAATGAAGTTTTTTAACTCACAGAGATACATAACCCACTGGTGAACACAGACATCCAATTCAGAGAAAATACGTTTCGATACCAACGTGCTAAGTAGCTTGAATCAGATGGGCAAATCATTAATTACAAATTGCCCACTGAAGAAACATCATCTGTGGAACAGTTGCTATCGTTACACGATCTGAGATTAAATTGTTTTCTGTGCTATTAGATTCAGAGCTTCCATAGAAGTTGTCCTAACACACAGAAAAATGAGAACACCAAACTGCTGCTAGCTCCTACCTGAAGCATGATCATCCCAAAAAAAACATAAATGAAAAAAGCAGAGAGATTATAAACTTGAAGCTGACAGAATTTCCACTGCAGCTCAGTATGGATTATGGAATATAATTTCGGAACTAATAACAATGTTCTGGTAAAGTTGAAATGCAAAAAGTTGAAAAGCTCCTGCAAAGCTTTTTTAATTGAAATAGCTTTCCCTCCCCAAGTTCTCCAAACAGAGACATCTCGCACACACGCTCACATGTAGAAACAAAACCAAACCTGCAAATGAATTAGTTATTTCTCTCACTGGCTGAAAGGAACAGAGAATAGTTCTGTGATCAGTATTTTTAAGCACCTGGGAAATACTCAGATACCATGGTCACGGCATTCATGTAAATAAATAAGTGGGTGGGGTGCACAGAAGAAAGGAAGCGAAACAGAGAAAGAAGGGGGAAGGGAAGCAAAGTAGAAAAATGAGCTGAAATGCTACACCCCTAACAGTCTTCATGACACATCAGGTATAGCAACAAAACCCCTCCAACGAACACACCCAAATAAGTGTTCGTTTAGGGAACACTTAGGAAATTGACACAAAGAAAATATTAATAGTATGAGTTAATAAAATTTAGTTCAGCCAGTTTGACTATCAGATGAGCAGATACCAGCTGAAGGTTAAGTATTCTGTTACTTAAGCTCTTATGACTATGAAACATTAAAGGTTTTGAAATCCCATAAAGGTGAAATTCAAATAAAATAGAAAGGAGGGGAACAAACAAAAACGCATGTTTTACAATAAATATATCTAAAGGGAAATTCTGGCCCCTCAAGCGCTCAAATGTTTCTGAATTTATTAGCACCATTTTCTTTGCTGGTTGTTTTCTCTCTAATTGTGCTCATCATGTTTAACAGCTCAGTCCATCATTTCTGCAAATTAATGAAATTGCACTATTACTGTGGGTTCTGATCAAGGCTGATGTGCAAATAGATCTTTGGGTCAAGCTACAAATGGATCTTATAAAAGAAAAGAAGTGGGAATGTCTGTGGTTTAGATCCCGTTTCTTTTGCAGTTGAACAGTTTTTATCCTTTTCTTCCTACAGTTTATGCAGACTCACTATTTGTTGTATTGCATTTCAAAGGTGGCAAAATAGTCTCTCTATTCACAAAGGTGATTTCTAAAGTATTTTTTCAACTAAAGCTAATGAGACTTTTGCTTCAAAAAGTATTCAAATACAGATTTTTCAAAGGATACCTGCTATTTTTCCTTTTGAAAAATTTCCCTTTGTTTTGAAGCCTGTCCAAGGTACAGTCTTAACATAATGCTATCATGACCCAAAAGTATTTTTTGGAGATCTTTCCCTGCAGTTTCAGGGTGCTTTCTTTTCGAGTTTTGATTGCAGGTTAGGTGAGACATAAACTCAAGGGGTCTTTTCTTCCAGTTCTGAACCATCAGTGAACAGTGAGTTCTGGTCTCATTCTGCCTTATCCTGAGTTAACTTGGCAAGAAGAATATCAGCACTGGGTAAAGAGAAGAGGATTTTTTATTTGCTTTGGTCCCTTTGGAAAATTATATAATTGCAAGAAGGTAAGCAAAGTAGATATTTGGATATTAACATGGCAGTTCTTTGCTACTCTAGGCACAATTTATTCCTACTTTGCATCAGAACCCAACTCTAACCTAACTCAAACAGGGGTTTCAAAGGTTTACTCGCAAATACTTACATGCATCTTTAATGGCCTTCCCTCTCATGTTCACTGTCACTTTCTTTCCACACATTTTATAACTCAGAAAGCTTTTGACTGTTTCTTCATTATTTATTACATTGTTGTGTCTTTTCTTGTGAAATTAAAAACTTCTTGCTACAAAAAGCTAGCTAATAATATGCCACATAAATCTTTCTTTCACAACATTTCATTCTATAGCTGCCAAAAATAAATAAATGACCAAACCAAGGCTCCTGACCATGCTTGGCATCTGACCAGCTTAATGCACGGAAAGGTTGAGATTACCAAAATACAGAAGCTAAAAGAGTTTGCAATTTATTGAATTGTCAGCACCACACTGTCTGACGAAAAAAAAAAAATCCCCAATAACACACATTTGTTTTGATACACTCACTGCTCCAATTATAGGTAGTGCATTGCAGCTACAGGAGAAAGACTAAATGAAAATAAAGTACAAAAAGATCTTTGAACTTATCTCCCAAGAAACTGGTCATATAATGAAAAAAATACCATTAACTCAGCCGACAGAAAGCACACAGAACAATGTCTTTCACTTACAGTATCAAGGTTGGCCGCACATTGCTATATTTGCAGTACTGTAAGTACATAAGGTGTTAATCTTCCTGGGCTGCGCTCAAAAATTATTTAACATTCAGGCTATTATTTAGCATACAGCTGGTTAGCAGTTTTCCCCTAAAATGTTGGCTTCAATCCCACATTTTTTTGTTCTGGCACATACCTGGAGCTGTAAAGGGCTGAGTCCAGAAGCAGCAGCAGCTGCCATTGTTGATGGAATGAACTGCACAGGGTAGTTATCACCTGTCGGGAGAACAATGCGTGCAGGTTCAGACAATGAGCAGAGAATAGCAGCAGACAAGTGCAAACATGGACCTCGGATTGCCTGTGCTCCACAGCACTCCTCTAAGCCCAAACATCTGCAAAAACAAAAGGCTTCGCTGGGCACGGACTTGCCATGCTCCCTTGGAACTTTTTTGTTAGCAGATAGCTGGTAGGCAAACTGGCAAAACAGATACGTGACACTCACAATTTTCATTTTCAAAAGTAAATGTTCAAATCAAGTTTGTAAGCTGGGGCACAAAATGGGCCTTAAGTCCATAGATACATTGACAAGATAGCCGAGGATACCTCAGTGTTTCCCAGAGGAAGAAAATTGCTGTCACTACATTTCTTAAAACAAGGGAAATTTCTTATAACCCAAGAAATTTCAGCCCTGTTCAATGCGGGCTGATTTCTTTTCAATATTGAGAGGATCCTTCCTGGGAAAGCTACCTACTTGGCTCAACACAGGTTGAGGTTGTTTCTTGTTTTGCTTTGAGGTTCTCTGTCTTGAGACAAGTCCTTTAAGGTAGCCATAGAAAAACAGAATTAAATCACTTTTTAAAATAGCTCAAAATATAATTTTAACTGTCTTTTAGATCTGGGTCCCTATTGAAGTTGGTGGATTAGGTAGTTGTTCAATTACGTGAAGATTCGGGCACTAAAATTTCTGTGTTCTGTTCACTGGAAACCGAAAATGTGTGCCTTCTGCATTGAAAGGACCACAAATACTCCAGAAAATGAGGGATACAATTTATCCAAAACAAGCATTGCAACATTACATCTTATAGCATCTATAGGTGTTCACTGCAACAATGCATCACATGGTGCCACTGGGACTCTTAGGCAATGTAAAGAGTGAAGGAAGGCTGAAATAATTAAGCAGTGTAATCTGTAATATAAAAATTAATACAGTGATGGATAAATTACACAACTATGATTTAATGGAATATCGCTTTGGCTCAAGCTACTTATTTGAAGTCAGTGTTATATACTACCTGTAGGCTACATTTTAACAGGCTTCTCCTCTGTACATTTTTGAGATTCACAGTAATCAGTCTGTTTTACATAAACTTTTCAACACTAAAAGCAGAATGTAGCAATGAGGGAAAATATAGAAATCCAAATTAATATAATAAGGACATTCCAAGAGTTAGATATTTTTTTTGTCAACCCCCTCAAATAAATAACAATAGCTGAAGTCATCGCAGTCACTGGACTCCTTAGAACTCTCCCTTTTTACCACCTGAAGTGCTATTGTACTCAGCTCAGTTTAAATGTTCAGTTGTTTCACTTTCTTTAATAAATTGTACATGTCTAATCCACAAGGTCTCTTCGCATCATATCCATAATATCTCACCAGACCATTGAGCACAGTATGCGCTTGTACACAGTCCAGTAACAATTGGATTCTGATTGCATATGGAGCTCTGCTACAATGCATTCACTAACACTATATTGTACTGGTGTCCTATGGAGTAATGTTCAAAATATCTCCTCTTATTTTCCCCCTTCCATGAGGTTGATTTTAGTTTGCAATGATGTTGATTTTATTTCTTAAAAAAAAAAAAAAAAAAAGAAAAAAGAAGGAAAAAAAAAAAAAAAGGCCAACCAAAAAAACCTAGATCCTTTTCTTAAAGTACTAAAGCTGTCTCTTTATGGTTAAATATTTCTACTTATCTCTTTGACATTTATATGAAATTATCTGAATAAATAAGATCCTAATCTAAGTTAAATAACGTTTCTTTCAGAAATATCTTACAAGGTTTAAAAAAAATCACAAAGATGTTGAAATAATGATGCTTTAAATGGGGGGGGAATAACCATCTGAGTTATCAGCATGGACTGCCTTGCAGAACATTTCGGAGGCATTCTTTCTTTAAATATAATGAATTATTCATTCGTGTTCCACATAGCAATCTCTTCTTTCTCCCTCCCCCTCCACATACACTTTTTAAGTTCAATACCAGTTGCTTTATTTGTACTAAAACATTTTCCATGTCAAACATATTTTGAAAAAAAATCAAACTCTAACAGAATTCCCTGCGGCACTCCTTTTTCACAGCTGTCATGCTTCTATGGTTTGAAATAGCCAGATATTTCATACACACACACACACACACACACACGTGCATGCACACACACACACACAGAGTTTTTGGCTTCATAGTTAGTTTTATAGTATCCCTGCCACACCCTGTAGTGTTCTCTTGCTCACCTGCTGGCTACAGTTCTTTCTTTTGTTATGGGAAAAATCATTTTATGGTTCTGCCATTTATTTGGAATTAATACATAATGCTGCCCGCTTCCCCCCTCCCTATAACATGATAAATTATGACTAAGTCCTGGTACATTAGCAGTACCATTGCATTGACAATAAAAATTAATACTCCTTCAGCTCTGAAGTACTTTGCTGACAGCACGCAGTAAAAACAGAGCAAAGGTACTTTTTTTCTCCCTAGAGGAAACTGGGCATGCAGGGAATGGACTGGTTTTAATTTTTAATTACGGAAGGTACATATTTCTCTCTCTCATTTTCTCAGAGCAGGAATGGATCAAGAAGCTTCACAGTAACTGTCTTGGCAAGAAATCAGTCAATGTATTGTAGCAACTTTTTTCAAATTTGTTTCTCAATTTGGAATGCTTGCGTGAGGATCCATTCTTTTAAATACGTACAAACGGCAGCAGAACGTGTTCAAACAGGTCTGCTCTAGGTACCGGTGTGTGCTGGCCTTTGATAACCAGGACCGAGAAGAATGCTGGAAGAAAAAAATCTGTCATGTTTTGGAAACTGATCTCTTCAATCTCCTTGCTGCACTGATTGTCTATTTACATTTGGCTGCTGTTGTTTATATATAAATCGGTGTTTACAAGCCATGGAAAAGTATGCCAGACTTCTGTTTCACTTGTCAGGTTGAGCAACATTTCCAAATGACTAAAAGCAGTGAGCAACCGTACAGTGCTATTCTACATAGAAGTAATGTAAATGTTTCTTTTTATCTTGGATGAAGTGATGAAGCTTAGTGGACTTCATTTATAGGATGCACGGACTTACTTTCCAGATCAAGGTTTTGTAAGCTGTGAGGGAAGAAGGATGTCTGGCTCTTGTGAGACGCGGGGGAAGGGGAAGGTGTTGCTCCTAAAACACAATTATAAGACACAAGCTGACTCTCCTAATCTGACTTACGAAGTTTTTGGTTTGATGATGGTTTCCACATTTTGGGATTGTGATTTAAAATCTGTCTCTTCATGCATAGATCTCAAACTGTCACTTGCACTCTCTCCATGTGTACTCACAGAATAACAGGAACAGAGTTGGAAGAGGTATAAGAGATGACAAATTCCAGGGCCTTACCCTTCCTGGCATAATGAACAGACCGAGGAAAGTGTACCTTTCCTCAGGGTGTTGTTGGGATACAGCAAGGACACAGATGCCCACTCCTGCAGTATTCCCACACAGGGCATGCATTTTGTTTGGCAGAGGCATCAAAACTGAGGAAGATATTAGTAGAGGTAACTGGCTAAGGCGATACTATGGAGCATGTCCCCTGTCTGATGACACTACCTCAGTTCTGCCTTTGTTCTGAGCAGGGTTTGCCACAACACCAGCTTATTGCCATCCTCACGTCAGAGCAAAATCTGTTGTTCCGACAATTGTCTCGCTGCGGGTAAAGAACTTCATTTCAAATCCCAGCTGAAAATATTCAGCTGCCTACTACCACTTCCAGCTCTTACCTCAACATTTGTGAGTAAAGCGCATACGGATTACTACAACAGATCCTGAGGTTACGGATTCCTTGTTCCAACTGGTAAAACCCAACAGGGAATACATGACAGACTTTAACTCAGTCCTGGGGAATTTCCATTAGAACAAGGCTCACACAGCACCTCTGCCATGCAAAGATACACGGCCAACTCAGTACACAGTTGATTTCATGTACGCTTTCTGTTGTCACCTGCCAAGAGGAACCGCAGCCCACCGAAAATAGAGTACTGTGCTATGTAAAATTTAAACCACCTTACAGCTTTAAGAAAAACTTCTGAAAGGCCTGTTCCAAATGGAAACTGCAATGATGATTATCAGTGAAATCCAGCACATCTAAGATGATGTTAGTTATGTGGCTTAGCTGGATGAGTTTAATTAGTTTGATGACAAATATCTCACAGTACTGGAATGTTCTGAGGTCCAGCTGAGTGACAACAAGCCCCACAGTTTTGTTTGTTGTCCTTTACCTAATTTTATTTTTAAATATTTCAAAGCAGTTACTGCTGATTTGCCCCAATGCAAGTAGGAACAGAACCAGGCCAAAATGTTGGCTCCATTTCTCACTATTTTTGCCACCAGCCTAGGAAGACAGTCTACATTTTCACGTTTCATTGTATTGCCAGCAGAGTAAAATCTCCTGTAAATCACTTTTGTGTATAAAACAGAATGATCTAGGTAGGCAGACAGGAGTTGTTTCTTAGCCATTCTAATAATGGTCTTTATATACTTTATGTATGAAATATGAAGAAATGCTTTGAAAATACACTACAGCATTTCACTCTGCGATCCTTTGACATAGAGGTTTACAATCTCCATACCTTGATGTCTCTATTTTCAATAATCTTTTTCAGAGATACTTTCCACATCTGGTAAAGAACTGACATAATACAAAATATTTGCAGAAGACTATCAAGCAAAAGTGATCATTCATTTTCAAGCCACATGGACCGCCATTATGCAGCCAGCAGGGAGAGCGGCCCTTCCACTCTCTGCTCAGGGCAAACCGTAGCTCTGTTTGAGCTCTGCTAAAAGAATGCTCCAGCTCCTGCTCCAGCTCCTGCTCTCTAGAGCGTTACTCTAGAGAATCACAGAATCAGTTAGGTTGGAAAGACCTTTAAGATCATCAAGTCCAACCGTTGCCAATTCCATCACTAAACCATGTCTCTAAGCACCACATCTACGTGTCTTTTAAACACCTCCAAGGATGGTGAGTCAATCACTTCCCTGGGTAGCCTGTTCCAATGTTTGACAACCCTTTCTGTGAAGAAGTTTTTCCCAATATCCAAACTAAAACTCCCCTGGTGCAAGTTGTGGCCATTACCTTTTGTCCTGTCACTTGTTATTTGGGAAGAGACTGACACCCACCTTGCTACAACCTCCTTTCAGGTATTTAGAGAGAGTGATAAGGTCTCCCCTCGGCCTCCTTTTTTCCAGGCTAAACATCCCCAGTTCCCTCAACCGCTCTTCATAATACTTGTGCTCCAGACCCTTCAGCAACTTTGTTGCCCTTCTCTGAACTCTCTCCAGCACCTCAGAGTCTTTCTTGTAGTGAGGGACCCAAAACTGAACACATGTGCGGCCACTTCCTTAGTCCTGCTGGCCACACTATTGCTGATACAAGCCAGGATGCTGTTGGCCTTTTTGGCCACCTGGGCACACTACTGGTTCATGTTCAGCCGGCTGTCAACCAACACCCCCAGATCCCTCTCTGCCAGGCAGCTTTCCAGCCACTCTTCCCCGAGCCTGTAGCGTTGCCTGGGGTCATTGTGACCCAAGTGCAGGACCCGGCACTTGGCCTTGTTGAACCTCATACAACTGGCCTCTGCCCATCGATCCAGCAGATCCAGATCCCTCTGTAGAGCCTTCCTACCATCAAGCAAATCAACACTCCTGCCCAGCTTAGTGTCATCTGCAAACTTACTGATGGTACACTCGATCCCCTCATCCAGATCACTGACAAAGATATTAAACAGAACCGGCCCCAGTACTGAGCCCTAGGGAACACCACTTATGACTGGCCACCAACTGGATTTGATGCCATTCACCACAACTCTTTGGGCCCAGCCATCCAGACAGTTATTTGCCCAGAGAAAAGTACACCCATCCAAGCCGTAAGCAGCCAGTTTCTCCAGGAGAATACTGTGGGAAACAGTGTCAAATTATTTACTAAAGTCTATGTAGACAACATCTACAGCCTTTCCCTCATCCATTAAGCACGTGACCTTATCACAGAAGTAGATCAGGGCAAGCAGGACTTGCATTTCATAAACTCATGGTGACTGGGTCTGATCATCACCTGGTTCTCCTGCACATACCATGTGATAGCACTGCTCCATAACCTTCACCATCATTGAGGTCAGACTGACAGGTCTGTAGTTCCCTGGATCCTCCTTCTGGCCCTTCTTGTAGATGGGCATCACATTTGCCAACCTCCAGTCAACTGGGACCTCCTCAGTTTGCCTGGACTGCTGATAAATGATGGAAAGTGGCTTGGTGAGCACCTCCGCCAGCTCCCTCTGTACCTTTGGGTGAATCCCATCTGGCAGACTTGTGGGTGTCTAAGTGGTATAGCTGGTTGCTAACGATTTCCCCTTGAATTATGGGGGCTTCATTCTGCTCCCTGTCTCTGTCTTCCAGCTCAGGGGGCTGTGTACCCAGAGAACAACTGGTCTTACTGTTAAAAACTGAAGCAAAGAAGACATTTAGCACTTCAGCCTTTCCCTCATTCTTTGCCACAGTTTCCTCCCCGCATCCAATGAAGGATGGAGATTCTCCTTAGCTCTCCTTTTGTTGCTAATGTATTTATAGAAATATTTTTATTGTCTTTCAAGGCAGTAGCCCGTTTATCTTTAGTCCATCATCATCTTGCTTTCCCATTCCCTCTTAGGCTCAAAACTTGAAGGTTGTAATACTTTGACCACTGAAAATTGGAGGCGGGAACTGGCTTCTCCTTATCCCCCTCACTATCTTCTCCTTAACCCAGGGCACTAATGAGGACACACTAATCATATTCAAGGATACTCTAGCTCACTAACTTTTCCACTCTTCCTGGATGCATGTGGTTGGTTTAGTGAAGGGAAATTTGCACTGGGGGAGGAGGTATAATGGTACTTACGTTACCCACCAGTTCCAAGTAGTAAGTATAGTGGTCACAGTCAGAAAGCCAGTGCAGTTTCTTTGCTGTACTTGGAATGCAAAATAATTATATTAACTGTGTAGCATCTCTGGGCAAGTATTAGCTTCGTAGCAGCTGCCACTCTCAGCTTCCCACTGGAATAAATGGCAAGCCCCACAACCAGGTACTCTATGAGGCTCGTCAAGTGCCTGCAGGTCAATAGTCACAACAGTAATTTGAGATGCACAGCGCCCTAAAGTTTTAATTAATCCAGTATACACTATAAATACTGAAATATGTATAAAAAATTAATTAGGTGGTCTATGCAGCTCTGATTTCTCAATTAGTACTTACCATGCCGGAAAATTATATTACATGACTTTGAGATACATAAGGAAGCATGGGACTTTGGGGATTTTTTTTTTTTCTAATGTAATTATTACTTGTCATTGGCACTTGCTAACTTTGGCCTGTTTCACCTCCTAGAGTTCCAAAATATGGGGGGAGGGCTACAGCCACCTCATGCCAGGTCTTGCCAGGCAGTAGGAAACTCTGTCCTGTCAGGCTTTAATGCAAACCATAGCTGTATATCAGCAATTCCTCAGCTTCTCTATTCATAATGACTTTTGAGCTCAGTTCAGGGGCAACTAAGGTATGTGCTGGAAGGGCCTCAGAACCTAAAAAACCTTCTTCGTTTCTAGAGGTCCTTCCATTGTGGGCATGACCTCATCTATTTTGTTACAGGAATACCACTTACTTCAAGGCATAGAGTTTAAGTGCAGATTTGCAACAGTACTTGGTAACTGCCATCTTGGCATTGAAATTGGTTCCCACCTAGTCCATGAAGATGTATCTGCATGGATATGTGCACATAACCATACCCCAGCTTATGCACCAAGGCAGGACTTCTCATCTTGGCTGCACTGTCACACTAACACTGATAGGGCGCTTCCAAGTCAGAGCTGGCTTATATCTAGCCCATTTTGTGGGCAAAACAAATGAAGTGGCTGTGTGAACACAGTATTTGACATTCCCTAAATGCCACAATCGGTTTCAAAAGTACTCAGTTCCCACAGCTCCTATTATTGAAACCCCTCTCACTGTATTTTCTGAATGTCAAGGAAAACTGGCAGTGTCAAAACTCAATCTTGCCTACATCAAACTAGAGTAAAATGAAATAGAAACAGGCAACCAAAAAGAAAATGTTAAGTTTCTGAAGGGTTAATCCATCTCCCTTCTTTCCTCAGAAGTATAAGCGAGTCTAAACTGACAGTTCTGGAAGTGAAAGTTTCATTTCTCACAAAAGTAGAAGACTACAGGTAGTAGCAGTCAAGTTCATAAATATTCCTCCAAAATGACTTTGAAGAACCCTCTCTGTGAAAGAGTGTAGCTTAATCTCCAGTTTCATTAATTCCTTAACTACTGTGCCAAGAGTGCCAAAACCAGGAATTAATCAATACCAAGTGTAGTTATGGCGGTTTTCGTATCATGATGTCTCTCCAACAGAAACTACTAACCTGCTCACCTAAATTTGCCACACGTTATAGAATTTAATAAATATATTAAAATATAAATATTCTCATTTCTTGCAAGCCACTGGGTATAATCAGGTAATTTTAAATCCTGGTCTTTACTAGCATCAGCTTCTGCCTGTATTTCATTCTTTTAACATTTGTTCTAGATCTCTTTTTCTGCATTCTAGCAAGTGAAAAAAAATGCCCTAGAGCTGTATCACTTTCTGCTATGAGGTCAATAGGATCACAAGGAAAGCAGTATAAGCTTGATAAAGTGTTAGGACAGGTACTGTAAGGAATACTTTAGAGTAAGTGCAGAAATCTGTTCTTGTGCAGGAAATCATGCTGATACTCTTTTTCCTGAGTCATTATTGTACCAAGTAGCCTACAGAGCCAAAATCAACACTACATGATTTGACATATCACCTTTCAGGGGAAAGCACAACCAACAGGTTAATCATTAAAAGTCACTATTCAGAAAGCTTCTCAGATTAAAATGGAAAAAGCAAGAAAACTAAAGTACATGTTTTCTCTTGTCTGTGAGAAGAAAGGTACTAGCCGGGATGTTGTAGACAATTTCCACAACTCGCAACTCTTATGTCTTTGGAGAGAAAATATTCACTTTGGCCCCTGACTGTTGTGAGGTGGTGATGTGTGTGAATAACCAGCATCCAGTTCCATCCAGAGCCAGCTGCCTTGCAGAGCTTCATTAACTGATTCCTGCATACAGTGCGCCAGTTTGTCAAACTGGCAAAGAACTTTGGGATTTCTAAACCTGAAAATAAGATAATTACGGCACAAAGATTCTGCGTTTAAAGAGGAATGTCTCTAGACTACAGAGACAGAAGGGAGTGGGACAAACGGAAATGCTTGCTGAAATCCTGCTTGGCCTCACTTTGCCTGATATTAAGTAAACTTGCTAGAAAAGATTTTAGATTCAACCTGGCTTTTAATTAGTATGCTGTTTACATCATCTATTATGAGGCTTTAGTTTGGATTTGACCCTGTTCCTGCTGCAGTCAATAGTCAAAACACCACTAACATCAGTGGGAGCAGGATCAATGCTTTACTTTGTACATTTCATATTTAATGTCAAAAAAAGAAACTGGTATGTTTTGTAGTTATTAGGTTAATATGCTAAAGGCAGCTTGACAGGGAATACTATTAATGAGCAAAATAAGGTTACTGCTTCTGGACTGAGGTCACTTACAAAGAATGTACGAATGAAAATAAGGTTGACTTTATTTACTTAACTATCTTCCTACATTGAATTCCTTTGGCAATGTGTCTTTAAACATTTAAAGCCCTGTTTACAAGGAAGCTCTGAAAGTAGCTTCAAACCATTATATCCCTAATTGAATTCCCCAGGAGTCCTGTAAACTTGGAGGAAAAAAGAAAGAAATCATAACATTTGCTAAATCATCTCAAAACATATTTCACTGCAAGGTTATGTGACCTGTTACAAGTCTGAATGATGACTGGGATTGAACTACTGAAACCTTTTACTATTCAGATTGAAATCAAACAAAAAGTTGTCCATTTGAAGCCTGCTAATTAAATTATACTTCCTCTGAATTTATCACTAATTAAGAGTAAGAATTTTGGCACAAGAGACAAGTACACTGAAGATAACAGAATCAATTAAAGACACGTAGCTCTCATATAATGACGCAGGGCAGACCAGATGCAAATTAGTAGGCACGTGGGCCAGTATATTTAGAGTAAATGATTTTGTGAGAAATAAAGGTAAAAAAATCATGATGTTCAATAACCAATATTCCATCCACCTCCTTCAAACCACAATTTGTTTTTCAAGTGGAGTCGCAAAACTCCACATTATTTCCTACCAGCTACGCCTGTTGTGTAACATCATCCATGAGACAGATCACACAAGAAGCTACAGTTAATATCTGAAAATGTGAAATAGCTTCACATCCATGTCAGCTTACCTGGCTTGTAAGTTATTCCTGGGGGGAAGAGGAATCCCTGCTGGGCTGCAGCAGCCGCTGCCAGTGTCCGCTGGTCGTGTGGAAAAATTGGGATCATGAGCGGAGGCATGTGACCCTGAACCTGCTAAACAGAAGAGAGTCTCTGATCAGAAATAGCACAAATTTGTCTTGACAGGTATTTCTCCAGTACTGATAGTGTTCTTGTGTTCACAGAGTCCCACAGAACCTTCACCTTAATGTAATCCCTGCCAATTTCACATTATCACATCAAAGCCCTCACTAACATTGTTTTCCCTCAGTGTCAAAGGTGTAACAGTCTCAGTGAACTGCACGTTTTCCTACTTTTTCCTGGTTCTCTATTATTTTTTTTAATTAACATTCCCTGCCCTGGCACAAGGTAAATAGCTACAAAATCTTTCTAATATATCATAGGTTCTTTAAAAGGAAGTGTAGTATTTGTTTCTGTTAATTTTTCACAAGCTTTCTCATCTTTGGTCACATACGGCAGAGTGAAGAGCAGATCAGAAGTAACCTGACACTGCAGTAGCTACTTCGATGTTCAGATTTTAGTATCCTTAGGGTAATTTTAATTCTGAGATCTTATAACATTGTATTGTTCACACATATACCAACAACTCAGGTATATTATTTCAAAATCTAACCACAGTATTAAATAGCCTTCCAGTCAACACCCCAGCTCTTAAGATTTAAGGCTCCAACATCTTGGCTCCCAATTACACTAACATCCTTTGCCATACACACCTTACTACAACATATAAATTGCTTGTCTGTCTAAGCAGTTTTATAGCTTTATGCACTGTCATGTAGCTTGGTAATTATGGAGCTGTATTCAGAGACCATTTCGGAATAAAACCTAGTATATCAAATTTAATTTGACCTTAATAAATGTATCAAAAAGCACAAACACGCAAAAGCAAAATATTCTTCACTTTATACCAGCATTTGTATTGAACATATAGAAAACAGTAGATGGGACAGAATCGGGTCTGTTAAATCCACATGATAATTTCCTAGTTCCTCAATTTATGCTACATGTGTTTCAGAGACAGTGGCTAGGACCACAAAGAGCTTTTATCCATCGTTCCCTAACCCCAGAAGTACCCAAGGGTTTCACTATGATTTTTCTGATTAGTAGTTAAGCAAACATATAATGGTTTATACATCAAAGCTAGTAAATGTAGGAAGAAATTGGTTTTTTAAGTAGAAAAAAAAAAATCCCCTCATCCTACCATAAATCTGTGGCATTAAATACTATTAAAAAGTTGAAGTACACTTCAAGTATTTTTTTTTTCATTTAATTCCTAAAAAACTTTTTTGGTCAAATCCCATATGTTGACCTATGACATTGTTTAAATAGTGCCAAATTTTCTTGTCATATCCCCATTACTTTCACAATCATTGATGCAGTGCAGAAATGCTACTGTGTGTGTCTATGAGGGTTAATTTACCAACAACTCTTCTCTTGGGAAAGCCCTAAGATGTAGGTTAATAAAGGTCAAGCAAAAAATAAACACTTTACAGTATTTTTTTGAATCTATTTCTCAGGAAAATCAACTTATAATAAAAAGGTCTTTGTGCAATTACTGCTATGGCACTGGGGCGTGAAAGAAACTAGCTTTGAGCAGCTATTTCTCTCATTTTAGCTGAGGTAAGCCTGGCTGTGCATTTTAAGATACAAGTTAAGTTGATCCCCATGTGCCCAGCACTGGCATTTACCTCTGATGAAATGGTGCTAGTTTTGCTGTGTAGTGTGCCTTTACACTGGCTCTACAGGAGTACAGCAAATGAAAACCACAGGCTTTGTCTGATAGAAACAACTATAGGATATATTGGAAGGAATTCACCACAACACAACTAACAGTCATTTTCAGTAGTTTCCAACTACAGTCTCATCAAATGGACCCAGAGTTTTAGAAATATTCCTTTTGATCACCGCACACAGAAAGTATTTCCATGGGGTTGCAAAGTACAAGACACCAACACAATCTCACAAGATGCAAAAGAGATCACAGCAAGTAGTGTGGCTAGAATGGTGGCATATACATAGCAATACTTTGCACGGTAGTGTCAAAAACCCCAAATTTGAAACGTATAATAACCAAATCCTACAACGATTATTTCCCACTGCAATCCTGTAGAGTTGCATCCACGCCACTATACACAATTTTATTTTTTTATTTTTTTTAACCTTCAAATAAAAGCAATTCTGTAAGTGTGGAGAACTACCATTGCATGTTCTGGCTATCTGCAATTCTTCCGTGGAATACTATTCTGAATGCTGGATCAGGTCCTCAGCCTATATAAATCAACATAACTTTGACTAAAGGTGGCTTACATTTAGAGTGTGAGTTTATACTTTAGAGAGTTATACAGACTGAAAAAAGCCCATACTGAATGCCAGCCATTCTCTCCCATGGGTATTCCCTCCGGAACATATTAAATACTATTCCTAGGCAAATGTTGGTTTCACCCAGCATTATTATATACATGGGCGTCAATTTTCAGCATAGGTCAACTGAAAAGCACAACTAAGCATTGAAAAGGAAGAGAATGTACAAATATCACTGATCACTGAATTATTAAAGATGTAAAATGAATGCCAAAAAAACACTAGGCATCTTAATTTTTGACTTTTTTTTTTTCCCTGAGAGGTTTTTTTTATTATTATTCTTTTGATTTTACTGAGGGGGGGGAAATTGGGAGGAGGGGTTGATTGCTGTACTTCATAAAATCAGCTACATGCCCAGAAATTTTAATTGCTGAGATGTTCCTCAGCTCTTTCTGAACACCAAGACTGTAGCAGATGCCCGAGAAACACTCCGACTCTGTCTCTTTCCATTCGTAAAAACAGCGTATTGTCGGATTGGCGCTTCTCCCTTTTGTCTCCTCTGTGCTAAGTTGTTGATGATGCCATTTTTTGCCATCTGCCCCAGAGCTTCATTAAAGATACATGAATGGACTAACTGGGCTGCTATCTTGTGAGGAACAGGTGCTATTGTTTGTCCCCAAAGACTTGCACTAAAGATCTCACTCCGAATACTTGAGAAAGAGCATCTGCAGCAGTCAGTCAGAGAGTAACTTGGCAGAGTCCGTACCACGGGCTAATATGCAAACAGTGACACTCACGGGGACTCATTTTCTCTTTCATGAAGTGCTTTTGGGTTTTGTGTTGGTGTGGGGTTTTTGTCGGGTTTGTTTTGTTTTGGTGTTTGTTTCTTGTTTGTTTGATTGGTTGGTTTGTGGGGGTTTTTGTGATGGGTAGTAAATGTTTAGTTTTGAACAATTCTGCCAGTCTAAATCTTTAACTGAACTGTACAAACCCTGGAGGAAATCTCAGTATATTCTTTCCAAAATTCGTTCCTGCAATCTCAAGTAAAATCGTCACTTATATAAAGCTAACTCATAATATTAACCTCTGTTTCTATACAACAAGCTCAGGTTTAACTGTGTTAAACATGAGAAGCCACCAAGATTAAGAAACTCTTAAAAGGCAGTGTACCATTCCTTTAATATCCCAGCACAATTCTGACAGCCCTTGGGAACTGATTACAGCACTTCCTCGCCTGAGATCTAAGTCAGGAAGCAACTTTAGAGCAAATCAGTCCTGATTAGTTCAAGAAGCAACTTCCAATTTGATTCTCCCTGAAATAATAAAAGCTGGTGGCCTGTTTGATAAACTGGGCAAATCTGCAGTTCTTTGTCCCACGGTCACGTGAATACTGATCTCAGAAGCTGGCCGGACAATCCTCCTTGTTAAAAAGCCATTGATGGTTAATGTTGTGCATGGAAAATAGAAGCCAAAGTGATATGTCATACAAAAATAATGCCTTGAATGAAAATGATCTGCCTCTTTTGGATAAGGAACACAGCACATTTAGTGAGACTAAGGAACAGGAAGGGTTCTGTGTTTAAAAACCAAAGCTGCCTATACAACAACTAACATTGCAGCCAGAGAAGCAAAGGCATTCAGAGAAAAGGACGGCAGCAGTGCAAACAAAATAAAGGTAGCTCACACTTTTCTCCTTAGCTGCAAGGATCACAGCTTTCAAGAGAACAAGTAAATCCCACCCTATATAGTGGTGGCTGAATTCCTTGCAAACTTTTCAAGATCAAACTTGACAAGTTGCCTCTCTGTTGCATGGTTTACTTCAGTAAAGGGGAGAATTAAGTGCCATCTTTTTGAGAGGTAGTAAGCACAATCTTCATAATATTTTACCCCTTCCTTAAAGCTTTTTTTTAATTATAACCAGCGGTAGTATTAAACAGTATGATAAGCTAAATATGCTCTAATTGTGTAGAATAATCCAACATCACTATTTCAAACTATTGCCCCCCAACACTTCTTCCACAAATAAAATCTCCGGACCTGGTTTTCAACTTGCAAAAATTTCGAGATTTGTATTGTATCTAACAGAATACTCCAATGGATGTTAGCTGAGAAACCAATCTGAATTTACTGAACTGGCTTTTCTTAAGTATAGAATGCACAGTACCTGCACAGTACCTTTTGTCCTTGGGCCGTTGTAGCATCTGTGAGAAGTTAATTCATTCACAGGCAGGTTTAAACTTTTCATAGTTTAAACTTGAATTTCTACCTAAGATTTTTTTAATATCTTGAATAATTGGATAGCCAAACTACAACTTTAACCTGTCTTTGCAGCCCTTCAGCTTTTAATTTTCATAGTAAAAATGTGTTGGAAATTTTCTGCTCTCTCATTTAAAAACAAAAATGTAATAGAAGAGCTTCCCAGGCAATGGAAGTGTATCAGGTAAGAATGTGCATTTCCAGAATGCTCAAAATACATACTTATATGACAGAACATAATGACTATAATAGGAAGGTTACCTTTTAGGTAGATTCATTTTTAAAATCTTAATGAGACTGAAAGCAGTGTTTGTACCTCCAGTACTACTTGTGCAAGTTACATTTTTACCTCATCTGCATTTTAAATAGTCTGTATACAATACATAGCATTATTATTTTTATACAACCATTGGAATTGTTTTCAATGACTAGTGCTGGATTTTGTTGTACGTTGTAAAAGAAGAAATATAAGAAATTTTGTTAATTTTAATCTTATTTCGATGAGGTCATTTGGGTGACTCTGCAGGAAAGCAAATACCATGTTGCATGAAGAAGTAGGGACTTCTATGAAAACTCATCTATATGAAAGTCAGTGTGATTACTTAAATGCTCAAGAGCAGCTAAGTGCTAAGATTTTTTGAGGATTGGGGCCAAAACTCTTCCTCAACTCTGCCAATATTGTAATGAACTCGTGCTATGACTGAGCCTTTTTCTGGTCCTGAAAATGACCTATTTAGCAAAACTGCAGAAGAATTATATTGAAAAAAATTAAAAAGTCTCTTTGGTTATAATGGAATAGTCTGGCTGTTTGATTTGTGCTGTTCTGATGAAAGAAAGCAACTGTAAGTCTGGGTTAACTGACCAGTTTGGTTATAAAGGACGTGGCCACTCCGCATGAGAGTGGTGGTTGAGCCTTTCGTCCTGAGCATAGAAATGTAACTGGTGCACTCTCAAGTCTTTGATTTAATGCACCATCAATGCCCAATATTCTCTAACGTAAAGATAATACATGAGAGTGGACCCAAGCACTTAAGTGAGAAATGCCCTCTAGCACAAGTAGTCTGAGGGAAGCAACTGTGACCACGCGAGGGGGAAGAACAGCTGAAGAAAGGTGGGCTCAACCAGACCAAAAGCGACCACACAGGTGGTGCATCATAGCTAAAACACTGAGAAATCGCACTGACATAGCCTCCACAATGAAAATTATTCAGAGACTACTTTCTGCTCCTGATAGCAATATAGAATCACTGGAGGTATATCTATATAGGGAGGTATATTATGTTCTAATTTATCTGCCATCTAATTATCTACAGTCTAATTGAAAAATATTTCCTCTCAGTGAAAGTACATGAGCCACAAAGAAAATGTCTGCCAATGAGATCCCAGGGGAAGTGTTGGCAAATAAACTGTAAAAAAGATACCATAGACTCGCAAAGTGAGAACATTTCATATGGGAAATACTATGAAAAATATGTAGCCCACTACTGAATTTGTAAACGGATTGTAACTGTTGTTTTCTTTCTTTTCCCCTATCATTTTTTCCCTGTGTCCAATGGTTCAGCGTGATTTGGAGATTTAAGTTTACTGCAGTGGCCACAACATTAATGTGAAAATTGCAGCCATGATCACAGAGCGAAATAGAGCATCCTTATTTTTTATTATTTCTTCTTCTCTACTTTGAAACTTTAAATGAACTAAACTTAAATTTAATCTACTTGGGAAATAAATAAGAGAGCAACAGAAAAATACTACCAACCACACTGGAAACAGAATAGTTTTAAACACTAGCTCTCACTTCGTTTCTATTACCTTCTATTACCTTCTTATTGTGTTGCTCTGTTTTTATCTAGGTCCTTGACTACCTGGAAACACAGAATTCAACTAAAGATGATCTCATGAATTTAAGAGTATGATAAATAGTAATTAAATCTATTTAAATTGTCTGTATTTTAAGAAACTCTCACTAGGAGGGATGGAGAACATATCTGCTATAGAGAAATAAATAAAACATGTTATGCAAAAGTGAATTTATATTTCATTTGGAATTAGAGATCTACCACCTTTTCAATCCATACAAATGCATAATCTTGTCAATTAAATATTATTGTTAAGGTCTAGTAGTATGTTAAAATCACTTTAAAGTGCAACTAAGGAAAATTCATGTGTGTTTATTACTCCTTAAGGGTCTATTAGTGGGTATTTTATTTAGATTTGTGTTGTAAAATCTGCATAAACTCAGCATATTGTTATCCCCATGTGTGCATTTGTTTGGTTAAAGCATAACAGCAAATCTCTATTTCTGCAACTTCTGGAAAAGCCAAGAGAACTAAAACAGTCCTAATTTTAATCAGATACAAACAGTTATCTCTACAGAAGTGAAGAGTTGACTATTATGCAAATTGTCACAGTTAGTGGTCACCAAGCCATCACAGAAGACTGAGCAAGTCAATTATTTCAGATATTTCCAAAGACTAGTGAAGATGTATGTTTCTCATTTGCACCTTGTCTTATTCATGCCAAAATAAGAAAAATATTGCAGCCTAATGATACTTGTTGATATTTTATATATGGAAGCTCCACTACTTGAGCTCAAATCTAAATTATTTCAGAAAATCCTTCTTAGCTTGTTTTTATGGTGATGTCAAAATTGGCAACATTTTTGGAGTACATAGAAATTTCTTGTGGATAGAAAAATTTAGAGTAAGAGATGCTTTAAAATTTGCATTTCATATTGGTGCTTTCAAGTAGAGTTCCCCCCACCGCCAACCTTTCAAGACAGTTCTTTTTTTTGAATAGTAGCCATCATTATTTATTAACATGAATGTAATTCCCTCAACAGAAGGGCTTGCAATGTACAGTATCAAAAAAATCACCTAATACCACAACACTCGTGATTACTAAAGGAAGGATTGTCTTTAACTTTAAAGAATAGCTTGAGCTAAAGTGAGAACAAAACCAGAAACATCTTTCAATAACTCTGATCAAAACTCCTTCTGACTTATAGAGGTAAAAGAGGTTACAACAAAAGAAGAGGTTGGGGGTTTTCTATTATGTTAAACAAATACAGAACATATCTGAAACCCAGGGATCACTGATGCTAACAGAAGCTCTGCCATTTACTTCGCTATGGTAAGAACTTCTTCCTGATCAGCACATCGTTTTTAAAGCTTTCTGTGTTTTCACTGATGTTCCAAGATTTGTAACTTTATTGTATTGTAACTATATAAGCACTTGAAGCTTTTGAATACTTTACAGTTATGAAGTCAAGCTGAAAGACCCATTCAGAGGATAGTATTAACATTTCCAGTTGACACAGGAGAACTCTCAAAGAATCCTTGATTTCTTTTCCAGTCACAGAAGTGACAATGCGTAGTGGATATAAATCAATTCCATTGTAATCTATTTGTAACAGTCACACCTTACCGCACAACTGAATAAAGAGTTACCCAAAGTGCAAAGCTATGGCTAATGAGGGACATGCTCTGTTGAAAAATCAGAATGAGGCAGCTTTTGAGCAGGTACCCATCAGCACTAAACAGTTTAGTCCTCCAAGACCTGTATAATGGCAGGATACAGGGGTGAAGGTGAGTCTCAGGTGCGAAAAGAAGACCCCTCTCCCATTCCACCCAGTCCTGTTGCTGATTTCTTCCTCTATTTATTCCTCTGTGAATTCGTTCTCCTTTATTATAGATACAAGTGTTGATTTTTTTTCCTCAAACCTAAATAGATAATATTAAAGAGACTAGGTCAAATGAGGTATGCACACCTAGTGAGAACATTCTTGCTTCTGTATATTTTTGAAATTATTTAATGCAGAATAGTAACCTCGATAAGTTCCAGAAATCACAGAATGTTTATGGAGTGTCTAGATTGGAACACAAAGGGTTATCAAAGGCAATTATGTCAAGAACTAGTTAAATGCAGAAAACTGCAGTGTCTAGAGATCAAAGTCAAATCAGAATACTGACTGAACGCAAAAATTAATTTGTTCCATCTCTTCCTAGGATTCCTCAGATTTTGACACAATCTGACCATCTTCAGTCAGAAAAGGCTCCAAGAAACTGGTGTGTTTGCACAGTGTGACTGAGGTGATTGCCACCACTAGGTATACAGTAATTATTGCAGATTTGGGAGTAAGCAACAGAGAATTTCTAAACTTCCAGCGACGTACACACAGCCTGCTTCCTTCCTGTGCCAACTGTGTCTGGCTCAAATCAGTTATATTGGCTCCTCAACTTTCTACAGCATTTATGATTCATCTACAAAAACATTTTGAAAGAACAAAATCATTAAAAAGGTAAAATCAGTCAGAAAACCAGGCAACTCGTATTTAAAATCAGCATTAGGTATTTCCTATCCAGTTTGGGGTGTAAAATTCAAGCAATAGCTATACTTCAGACATAAAGCCACACTGCTGTGCCGCCTTTCCTGCAGAGGATCCTGATATTCAAGAGGCAATGCCAATCTTCCCATTTTCTGGCTTTCCCCGATTTGTCAGAGCTCCAGTGTTATTTAAAGCCTGCTTTCAGCTTCCGAATAGATCCTTGTCATGAATCCTATGATCACATTCACGTTAAAGTGATGCTGCTTTCGGAGTTGGGATATTTTCTTCGGTTGCTCATGACAATCAGTGGGAATCAATAGCACAAAGCCGTGCTGCGATCCCCTTTCCCTCTGCCTGCCGAACCTGCAGCGAAGGGCTGGCTCCCCTGCAACCAAACCCTGCTGGAGCTGGTGTGATGAAATGCACTGGCAAATCTACATAGAATTACAGGGCAATAACAATGGCCCTTTGTCCAGCTGTGGCTGCTCCCCCTTCTGCAGCCAGGCCTTATCTGCTCAGGAAATGCCTGCTTTAACTGACAGGTAGGAGATTAAATCTACAGCTGCCGAAACACAATCTCCGCTCTGTTAGATAGGCTTGCATTGAAAAGCACTACAAACACATAATTTGTTTATGTTGTACCAGCAATCTTTGACAAAGCAGACTGTCTAGCTGAGACAAATGTGGTTAAACCCATTTATTGTATTATTTCTGCTACACAGAACAAGCTCTTAAAACGTAGAAACTAGACAAGGCACAAAGCTGTAGCTGTCTAAAGAAATCAAGAATAGATGACTTCTTGTTACACTAGCCCCCTTTACACAGCATAGCATGTTCCCTCCTGGAAAACATCCACTGCGATTTCTTTCTTTTCTTTTTCTCTCTCCCCTCCCCGCTACCCAGTCCCTCATATTTTTTTTAAGTGGGCTGTTCAATGATGTTTATGTTTCCAGGTTTTAAAGTTTCTTTTGTTTCCTCCAGCATCAATAGATATAAAATAACGAAGTCAGTCAAAGGATGCCTTCAGATTTAAGAAATGAGTGAATATTTTTGGGAGACCACTTCTCAAAGAATGAATAATTTTCCAGACACACTGTCTGGTCTTCCTGACTTAATGCACGCTCAAATAGAAGTTTTGCCTGACTAATGAATGCTGGACTGACACCCCCCCCACCCCTTCTCTCTCTGTTTTTTAATCATCAATCACATATTTCTCAAAACATTACTTCATTTTTGTTACACCTTCTGCCTTATTTTAAAATAATATTGCTGGCTGTTTATTTCAAATGAAAGGCACGGGGAACTGATGAATTAAGTGTTTATAAATCTGAGTTTTCAGATTGAAAACAACCTTTTCATAATGCAAAGGCTTTATAAGAAAAACCTGTCTTTTAGCTCTAGTTTCTTCCGGCCATATATTACGCCTAGTAAACTCTCCTACAATAACTAAACGAGTACTATATGCTGAATATAAGAAGGGCAATGTTCATCTCTGAGGAGAGCCTCAAAAACGACACTCACTTCAGTGGAGCAGGACACACTCCTGAGAACAGAGCGTGGCCCACATCAGTCTCTGCTTTCTACATTTCAGGCACTTTTTTCTGGCTGATCTGCATATGCAACTCCAATTAATGTTACTGGGAGTTGTGTGCACACACAGATGTGCTTAGCGACCAGCATATTAAAACATCCCTTCATTCGGATGAAATTTTATAAATGAGTTTTCCCAGTGTTATTACTATAGATGTTCAATAAGGAAGAACTTGTAAATCACAGAATTGTTGCTCTAATGGTTAACCATAATTAAAAGGAAATAGGAAGAGCAGTCAACATCTTAATGCTTTACCATTCACGTTATTTCTATAACCCTCTCGCCTGTCCTGAGGCATTCTCTTACATGCCCTTTTGCAGCACGCTCGTTTCCATATTATTTTATTTAACGTTAATCACAGCATTCATCTCTGGATTTGAGAGGAAGCTGTATGGAGCTACCATATGAACTGCCACTCAGAACATTCAGTTTGGCATAAAATTAAAAAAGTATGCAATAAACTGGCTGAATCCATAGGGAATCCCTCAAACAGCATGGATAATGAGGGGAATCCATAACAGACATAAACAAACCCAGAAAGATGTCTGGGGCCAACATCATTATGTAAGATATATGCCCAAGATGTATGGGCATACGTTTGAATGTTCAACTTCAAACTCAGCCTGTATTAGATTGATTGAAACTCAGCATGAGGTTCAGTTAATAAACAAACCTTGCCTTTGGAAAATATTTGGGGCTGAAACCATGGATTATAGCTAGGCACCTACTACGTGCGCCACTAAGATGCCTTCCTACCTTAAAGCTTTGTTAAAGCAGGATGGTAAAGAAAACTACAAATCCATACTATCAGAGGAGCAGATACAATTTTCAGCTTAAGTGGCACAACTCTAAAGACAGTTGTTATCCACAGACTGTATTTCAGTTTATGCACCAGGGGCATATGAATAGAATTCACATTAAAAATTACAGACCAGTTTGAATCTTTGGGCTTTGATTCACACTTCCCATGTTTTTTAAACATGTTACCCATATTCTCATAAAGGATACAACAATAATGCTAGCAAATCTTTTTGGTAATTATTAATTTCACTGTAGAATAGCTTTTTTGCTATGCTTGGCTTGTTAAAAAAATGCATTTTGCTCACCTCAGGGTACACCATTAGCCTGCATATTTGCTCTTTTCCTTTTTTTCCAGGTTTTGTTTAAAAATTCTTCTTAAACCTGTATATTAATCACTGCTCAGAGGGTGAAAGAATTTGCAGGAGCAGCTGAAGTTCTACTTTTTTCTTCCAAAGTAGGAACTAGTTAGTGCTGACACTTTTTACATACGTTGGAAGAGGAACAAAAGAGAAATAGAGAAAGGAAAAAAAAATAGAATTAATAGTACAGACGAGGTCCGACTTGGTGGTACAACCAGATTCTAATGCATCCGTCTAAAATAACATCTTGCAAAACTGTGAGCCGCAATGACTTGCCCTAGTGACAGCCAGATCCAGACAGTAAGCTACCCTTGTCATAATTTTGGTCATCTGGTCAGGTAATAAGGGAACAGCAGAAGGAACTCTGAAAAAACATCTATCCAAATAGACTTCGAAAAGCAGAGAAGATAAAAAGCTTCTTTCAATCACTCTGTTCTAGGTCTTACATCTGTGTTTACCTGTAAGCCACTGTGCTCCATTCTGAAGATCTGCTTTACGGTCCAACTATATAGGAAACAACTGCACAGTATTTCAGTATATGTATTTGTGGCTCCTTAGTTCTTCTGCACTATGTCCCCAGGTGGACAACGTTTAAGCACATTGAAGATGCCTTTGTGGAGATTTGTTTACTCACTAGCAGGAGATTACCCTTTAAAAGCATGCCCTATGGAAGTTAGAGCATAGTACAGGTCATTATAAAGTCACACATCTTAAAAAGCAGAAACTTTCCTATTAGACATTTTCTTAAAGTGAAAGCGAAAGTCTTTTTCTCTCTCTATATATAAATACATAAGGGTATAGATATGCTGATATATTTTATATTATAAATACAAAAGCCTATACATATACTATATACAGATCTGTGTATATATATGTAGAATGCATATTCATATTCACATTCACATATACATATTTTTAGAAAAAATTCTAAGTATACAAATATACACACAGTATATAGGTATATATGTGTAGAATATGTTTTCTAAATCTCTCACTTGGGATTTCAGTGCTCTCAGACCCAGCCGGCTATGTGAATTGCTTGCTGCACTCCTGCACAGTCACCATTTGAATTACTTTCTTGGACACATAAAATCTGTGTTTCTTAAACACTTACTCTGGGAAGACCACCTCTATCTCTGTAAAGATGTACTTCAAGCATGACACATTTAAGAGGTTTGCTGCTGAGCGAAAAAGTCAGCAAGCCAGCTGGGCTAATCACACTGGTAGACAACTTGAGTAACAAAAAAAAGTAATTTGGAAATCACTCCATCATTCACATCTATTATTGTGGGATTTCTTTCTGTCTCTTCTATTTATGAAATAATTTTTTTCTCCTTCACTTAATCTTTTCACTCATCACTTTCAGTCTCCCTGCAAAACTCCTAGCATTCACTCTCACTTCATCTTTTGGGAGAGCATTTTTTGTGTATAGAAGGTAGCTATCCAGTAGTAAATTATCTTTTCTAGACCACCGATACCAAGAGAGTCATGCCCAAAAGCTGCCAATAAACTTCCATCATGAGGAAGTGAAGCACATTTAGTTTTCTTGGCTTCACGAAAGTCATTGTCACAAATATGAGAAAAGCTTAGACATAAAAGTAGCATCGTGTCAAGGAAATGAGGACACCCACAAACATCTATTTTTTAAGATAGACGCATGCAGCAGAAGCAAGTCAAAATTATGCTTTTCTAAAGCCCTCCTGGTGCACTCAAGAATCTTCAGAGTAAACAATGCTTCTCTCCAAACTCTCTGTTTTGTTAGCATGTGCTTGTCTACACTGTCTTTTCACGTAAATAAGAGTTTTCAGGATGTAATTTTCCATTTCAGTTTAGATGCATTTTTCAAAACAAGTTTTAGGTGGGGTTTTTTTGTTGTTGTTTTTGGGGGGTTGGTTGGTTTGTTTGGTGGTGGTCTGTTTGGATTTGGTTTGTTGTTGTGGGGCTCGGGGAGTTTTATTTGTTTGTTTAGGGTTTTTTGTTTAGGTGGTGGTTGTTGTTTGCTTTTTGTGTTTTATTTTGTTTTGTTTTTCAATGTGAAAGTCAGTCTAACTCAAAAACTGCAACAAAAGGAAATACAAGAAAGTAAGACACTAATATTGGGCTTCTGACATACGAAAGTGAATGGGTTAAACAGGATTAAAGAGAGATGTACAGACCAACTAATCTGTACATTTATTCTGGACCACATTGGTATTGTATTTTTAAGGAAAATGAAGGAGAGAGGTGTGGTATTGTATTTTAAGGAAAACAGAGGAAGAGATTTTGCTTACTGTTAGGTCAGTGATGTGCCTAAATGATTTAATGTCTAGACCCTGAAGTCCATGCTTTTCTAAATAAATTGGATATCTATGTGATGTTATTACTATTTAACTGCTTTATTTTGTGGCTGAATAGAGTAATACCCACTGCATTTCCAACAGTACGTGCATCCCCGATACCCCTGTCCTAGAGCTGGCTGGTGCTGGTGGCACCGCACTATTTGCAGCTCTGTTACAAACAGAGTGTACATCTAAGTCATCTCAGCATGCTTATTGTATTTTTTCAGCATATGTCAACCTGATCTTGATTCTCTCTCCTGGAAGTCTGGACCGTGTTCAAATCACTCATTCGTTTTCCATACTCACTGACTGGCTTTTGCTGTTACCAGTCGCTGCTATAACCTCTGTGCTATGCATAATAAAAATCTTTCCCATCTGAGTTGTCTGCCATGGTTACTGGAAATCTGCTGTATGTAGCATTCCCAGGAGCAGGAAAGGAAGGTACCTTTATTGCAATTGGATAAATATCGCCTTTTCTTTAAAAGGAATATCTACCCTCACTGAAACCACATCTAACAGTGACTGCTAAGCTACCCTCATCTCTCTAATCGAATTTATGTTAATTTGCATTTTACTCTTTCTAGTGTGGACATAATAACTGAAGTATATGTTCCTCTTCACTTTTCATGCCCTGCATCAAGGAAAAGAAACCAGCTCCCTAACATTTCCCAGAATATATAGATAGGATAAAAAATACCTGATCACTGCCTACTTATGATGCTTTTTAACTGAGTTTGCATGTTAATTTATTGCATGCTTTGTTTGTAAATGTGCTTCTGAAATAAATGAAGCATTTACAAATATGATTAATCTACAGATTCAGATGCATGCAATAAAGAAACAAATTACTGAGTGCCCTCATCCTTTTACACAGAAGCTAAAATACAACTTTCAAACATGTAAGACTGCCTCACTTTATTTTTTCTTTAACTAATGTTGTTTTGAATTGAAGTTTTCAGCAATCAGATTTTCTCTGAGTTCCTGATTCCAGTTTCATTTATACCCATGTAACTTGGAAGCAACTGCAGCATATGTTGTAAACCAACACCAGTGTAAACACTGTGTAGATGAGGTCAAAATAAGGCTGTTATTGTATGATTTTTAAAGTGCTCATGTAGATTAATATTCTCACCCTTTAACAGATTTAGGCACATCAGCATGCATACAGTAATGCAACAAGTTGAAAATTCAAAGTACGTTTACTAGTGTATTTTATGCCACTCACATTTTCAGTCAGACCACCCAGAGCAAAGAAAAGAAAAAGCCACAACAAAAAAAGCCCTCGCATTGTTTGCAATAATATGGAAGGAAATTGAGTGTATATTCTCTTCTTCCTGTATTTTCCAGCTAGATTAAGCTGTTGTCTTCACAATTGCCTCCCAGCTGCTGTGACTTGTGAAAACAACAGACCCTGCTCTGTTGTCTGCAGAAAGCCTGGATTGTTATGAGTAACTTTATTGCAGGCACATGAGTGTGTTAAGACTTTAAAACACGCTCAAATGTCATGTGCACACCCAGTGACGGGCAAGAATAATTATGAAAAAACAAGAAATCTATGTCTACGAAACAGTGTCAGACAAAATGGGCCATTCATTGTGTTCCTTTGGGAATGCTTGGACTCTCCAGCCAGAAAACAAAAAAGGCACTTTTTTCCTGCTGTAGGCTGAATACTTAGCTTTGCCATCTGAGCCCTAAGAAAACATGGGCCCCCTCTCTAACTACTGGCTGGCCCGCACACAGCAAAAAGTATTAATGCTCCCCTTTTTTCCAGCAGTTCCCTCTGTGTAGGCTGTGGCCAATGTAAAGTCAATGCAAAGACAAAACAGTTTGCCTAACGTTAGTAAAAAAAACATGACTCTTGTACAGTCTGAAAATCCCTCTGACACAGAGAGGTTTTATTCTAAGGCATATCCTCTCTATCCTTCGGCAAGTTACCGTAGCTACTGTTAATGCTTTTAGCAGGTAATAACTGCTGCCTGCTGCTCGACGTCAAGCTTTCTAGGAGTCTATAAACGAGCCCGATTGTGTACAATTGCTAAAAATTATTATCTAACTGCCTAATTTACTACTGTCCCTTTTCATGATTGGTCTTCCTAGCCAGAATCTCTCTGCCCCCAGAAGGATTCATACAAATGAAAAAAACCAAGGTTTAGTTCAACATCAGATCATTTCGTTTCAGTTTTTTCCTCACAAATGGACTGACTCCAGTCTCATCTGGACAGTGATAAACTACAAGCAAATAAAAAGCTTTCTGTGTTATTTTTAATCATAATTTCTATGTCAGAGACCATTTGACTAACACACATTTTCAAGCTAAGGAATCACATTTCTCTATATTTTCTTTTGATCAAGTATCTAAACCAGCATATTCAGCTAAGTGTCTATACATCTTTAAAGGAGGTGATCATATCAATTCACTATTAAACCTGAGCACTGTTTTACTGAAATATAATAGAAATAATGCACCACGACTTGAAAAATTCTTGTATGCTGCTCATAAAAGGATGAGGATTGTTTTTTATGAATTTGGCCCAATTTCTGAATATGGATTTGCAGGTTATTAAGATATCTAGCATAGATTTTACCTTGCCATGCTCAAAGTAGGGTAGAAAATGTGACAACAATGGAACCAAAATTCCTGAAGGGCTCTGATGCATCTGTGTGTTCATATGGAGCAACAGAAGGAAAAACAGAAGATTAATTGTACCTCAAACGATTTTGTGGGTTGCTGTTTTCTTCACTAAACCTTCTTATTCTTCTTAGGTAACATAAGTGGATCACATCTACAGCATTAAATGGGTTTTGAAAGGATACAGTGCTTTAATGTTAGCTTCTACTCTTCTTCAGGGCACAAACTGTCCCATCTTATTTGTACAGTATATAAACAGCACCTAGCATAATAAGACACTGATCCTGACTGAGGTCTCAGCCAACTCTGCAAATATTAGTACTAGTAGTGTTGTAATAGGAGGTCATCATGGTTAATACTGGGTCATCCCAAGATATCCCAGGGGGATGCATCAAAGATGAATGTACACAGGTAAATTGTCTGTCCTTTTCTAGAATCTAAAGGAGAAAGGTTTCATACCACTTCTTGTCACTCCTAATAGGAAAGTACAGGGTTAGCCTCAAACATGTATTTAAATCAGAAACATACAGTACTATGAAATGAACCATCGGGCCATCCGCGAATTTGTTTTAACAATCCAACAACATCACCATTTCTCATTCATCCACTTAGCTTAATTTTCCTACCATCACTTTCATTGCTGAGGTTGTCTCTATTAAGCCATTTTTTGTGCATCATTAACTTTTAACCAGGCATCGATAGCTTTATTGTTTAAATTGCGTATGACTTTATTTAACGTCAGCATTTCTTCTGGCTCCTGACATGAAGTCACATTTTATAACTAATTAAATTGATCCCTGGGAAGCAAAAGCCACTAAACGGAATTATTCGTACCCAAGTGTCAATATATTAAATCAAAGGGCTAATGAGTTGGGTCACTGCTTCTTTTATCTGAAAGCTACTGCAGAATAGAATTCATATCAAGCTCTACTTTCTGCTTTAACAATCAATTTTATTTAAACGAAAGGTAACTAATTAATAAATTTTGATACAGCTGTAAATAATACATTTAAGCCAGTTTTTAACACTTGCACGCATCTTAAGGTAACTTTTTAGGTGGAAAATTTGCTTTGTTGATATGAGCTGTTTAAAAGTGTAGTTTTTGAACTCCCATGTGTAACAAACATTACTGCTAGATCATAGGAAGCTTCTAAAATGACCTAAAAGGTGTTTTGTAAGTAAACAGTTTTGAGAACTTTTCAGTTTTCAGCCATTTCTATTATAGGCGTAAATCAAGATGAAAATTTGCCTCTTGGAACTGACAATACCGCCTAACGAAAGTGATTAAGAAATGACTAAATTTGTCATGTCAGCTTTTCCTATAGCTCTTGCAGCTGCTGAGTAATATTTTGGATGCTTTCACTATTTACATCTGGACACTACTTTTAAAATTCATCACCTAATAATTCATACCACTCACTGAATTAGTCATAGTTCAGCTTTCTTTGACAAAATGCTTGTAGGTTGTTCAAGAAAGCTATCTTTACTGAAGTTGCCTTCAACTAATCTGTTTACGTCCAGATTGTTTAAAAATACATTCTGAAAATCTCTCATACCTCAAAACCACATTTTACTGCTGATTTGTTTTGCTTAAGATCCAATCAGCTTCTCATATTTTATAACCTTTGGAGAGTTCCACACAGGCAAGTGCATTTTGATGCTTACTAATATTTATAAGCTATTTATAGGCTATAATTACGCTTGAAGTCAAAAATTAATTAAACAAAAAGGGGGTGAGTGCCATTGCCTTGCTTTGCTTGAGCGGGGAAACAAGGATGGTGGGAGCACACCTCCTTGTAGTAGCACTCTCAAATCACGACCTCGTGCCAACTCCTGTGAGCTTGCAAGAAGGCAGAGGGCAGAATGGAGAGTCTTGGCTGACCCAAACAACTGATATTTTCATGCGGCTTGCTGTACATGTAAGGAGATCAGAAAAGAGGGTGAAATAACACCTTCATTCATTCATCCTCTTCCCCACAGCAAATAGGGAACAGAAAAGGAATGTGAGTGAGTCACCACCAGCTCCCTAATCTACATCTAGGGCTGCACCCCTTACAAAAAACAAACTGTAAAATTATAAACTGGTTTAAAGGAAATACCTGAGCAACCATTGAAAGCAAGGCTGTGATTGTTCACTTCAAACTAATGGTTATTTTAACACATAACGGTGAATTAAAAATAGGATGGCAGCAATGTCCCTCTAAAACTCGGTTTTGTTGTTTTACCACTAAGATCAAATGCAACACAAGGAACACCATAGATGTTTTTTAAAAATGCGTGTTCTTGTACCCACACATCATTTGCTTTTTCAAACAGTAAATTAGGGGTTTTCGGCAGGCACAGTGGTCCCCTTATAAAACAACTTTAAATAGTCACTTTTATCCATTTATAAATGGATATGCTTTGGACAGTCAAGTATGTGCTGTTGTTTCACACCACAAATGTTTTCTTTCGTTTCCAATGGTTAAATGTCACAAGAGCATTTGACCCCACTACAGAACATCATTCAGTATCTGGGGGAAACCACAAATATGGCTGTACCTGCAGTTGGCATGGGATCATTTAAAAATAAAAGACCATTTCAAAAGTAGGTTTTGTAACAGTGAGACATCTGCACCTACAAATGTTCATTAAATATGGACTGTCTTGATATATGTTCTGTAGTCTTTATTAATCTCTAACTTTTTTTTTTTAATATATAAAATATTTGGAGCTATAGCAACACTGTCTCGTAGCTAAACTTTGGGATACCATTGACTTGTCATTGAATATATGTAGATTTTTTTCTCCCATTTAGACTCTTCAGGAAAAAAAAAATTATACAAATGGGGAACTTCTACACAAGGATTCCTGTCTTTGTGAGAAAGAAAGAGTAATGCCTTTAAAGAAAGACTTAAAACACAACGGTGCTACAGCTCCGTCAGCCACAGTTTATTCGCAAAGCACAGAGGGCTTTTTGTGTAAAGAATGTTTCAGAACCATGTTATAAAATTATGTTGTTGTCTGAGTCCACTGCAAACAAATTTCAGATGTGATGCTGGAGACGCACTAGAAATAAATGCTTTAAGATTGACAACTACAACAAAATCTGTCCATACTAATCCAAAAATCATGCTGTAACTGCTAGCACCAGCTGTATTTAAAAGTGGTTAAAGACAGTTGTAACAAAAAAAATAAGTTTGATTTAGAAAAGGTTCAAATTCTCATTGATTACAATGGCAACAATTATTGGCAAAATGTGTGGGTACCTGAGGGGAGGAGGGCAAGATAGCATTGTTTTCCCAAAGCAATATGGTTACCCAGCTAATGCTGTTCAACCAGTATTATAGTTAAATCATGGAAAAATCTGTTTTTTAAACTAAGCTACGTAGCAAAGATCCTGATGATATATTTGAGGTTCAATACTGCCCATGAGAAAACAAAACATGGGAATAATCTAAAATCTACCACTAAATGTTTAGCATTGGCCAAATAGAATTGTTGGGAAACATATCTGTCATCACATTCAAAAATTGGTTTAGCTTATGGGTTTGGAGAGTTCTGCAAAAATAGAAAAGAATGGAAGAATGGTCCTTACTAGTGATATTTCCAAATTCTTTTACATGCTCTCTTTCAACAATGACTGCAAAATTATCTAATTAATTTATTTAAACTCTGACTTTTTTTATTTTTTTTATTTTTTTTTTTTTAGAAATGAGCAACCTGGAACATATGGTCAAGAAAGAAAGTTAATTTGTAATTGTTTAAAACCAAAATCACTCTTTTTTTCATCTGTTCTCATCACTTTTTGGGGAAAAAAATGTATAAATACTAGTGCCAAATAACGTACATTTTGGGTGTCAGTATTCAAAAAAATAATTCAGGATCACACGTCCATAAGAGACTTGGAGATAGACACACAAAATTCAGTTACCATACCACCAGTTGGTTTTGGGGGAGAAAAGTGGGAAGGGAGGTTTTGCAGATGTTGAACGCAAGCACACACATTAATAACCATTAAAATGGAAAAAGAATTGCTCACTAACATGTTAATGCCAATACTTTAAAAGAATTTTTCCCCTACTTTTTGCCAGTGATTTCACTGTTATGCCACTGCTATTACTATACCCCAGTGGAAAGTGATTTGTTGATATCCCCTTAGGTCATTCCAAGACGTATGAAGCCTACAGCAATTAGCTGCTCATGTTTCTGTCAGTTTTCTGGTGCTAGACCTTCTTTTTTTCCTCTTCATTTATACTAGATGCTTGCGGTTCTCTTCCTCTGAGCTATACAGATAACAATTAAGCTGAAATGCTCAAGACCCATGTAGAATTCTTTGTACTTTAGAGTTAGCACGATTTCTGAAGGCATCTAATATTCTGCATGAAGACAGGCAGAGAAAATGTGGTAAGAAACATGAACTATTTATGTAAATTTGTATGATTTATCTTGGCGATTTTTTGCATATGATTTTCTCTAAATATGAGCTCTCAGTTGCCTATATATATGGATACAACTAGCCTACATCTGAATTTCCATACTGTTGTTACATTCAAAATTGTTGATCCAAAATGCAAAAGGACAGAAAATCTTGATCTCGTCACTCCTTTGGAATCCGTACTTTAAATTCTGCATATCTATATATTTGTGTTCCTCTATTATCCTTTCTCAGCAGATTTAATAAAACCAGTATTTTAGTCTAATTACCTAAATACGAACAAACTTTTGGGATCCACATGCTTTAGGTGCAATAAAATGGAGGTGTAAATTTTTTAACCTAAACAATTTGGTACCTTATTTGCAGGTGTACTTTGGGATTAGATGTCAAAATGATTTCAACATCACCTGAAAAGAAATGGTTGGAATAAATTGCTCTTGCCATAAGTTGCTCCCTGAAACTTGGCGGAATGAAAACCAGGCCAGTCTGAGAAGGATCAGGACCTTAAAATATGTCAGTAAGATGCTCAAGATATATTAATAATATTTAGAAAGCAATAATTGCATTTGATTTCGGTAGCAAGTGGAATATACCTCTTTCTTATAGCTATCTTGCATGAAATTTATTTTCAACCATTACATGAGTGAAAATGATAAAAAGTAGAGCTCTAGGATAGTTGGTGATACAATTTCACAAAGATTTGTACAACCACTTCTTTATTTTTGTGTTGAACTACTCAAAGTGAAGCAACAACTAGCTGATCCAAAGTCAGAAATCATGCCAACCTCACATGAAAGTCAATTTGTGGACATTTAGATACATTCCAGTTAAGTCTGTAGCATGCAAATTAATCTTTCTAGTGGTGAAATTGAAATAATTCCAGCAATAGCTTAGTATTACTGGCTGAAAGAGTAGTAGTAATAAAGTATTTCTCAAGTTCTACAGAAAATATAGAAAAGAACTGAAGGCTTACACACACTCACTAACAGACACAATTTGGGATTTTGCTAGTGCAAACAGGCATGCAAACAATTTTTCCAGGCCATTTTCCAAAAGCCTTTGAGAATACAGCCTTAAACGAGTATAGTTTTTCATGAAGGATACTGAACTGACAGTCTAAGAGTTGGAAAACTTAAAGGCAGGTACACAGTAAAAATACTAACGCTACTGGAAAAAAAAAAATCAGTGATACTAAAAATTAAATGAACTGGTGATATCTCATCTCTACGTTTATCTATCTCTGTAGCATATGGCTTTTGTACTTTGCATGAATCACAATGAAGCATCAAATCCAAAAGTCAAGAAGCAAGTTCACTATATACTTAAAAAGAATTCACAAAATTACTCTCTTTCTGTTAACTGCTCCCATTCAAAGGCCTGAATGAACAGGCTTTATAAATATGGGGTACTCATGGAAGCCTGCACAGCCAAGTATGCCTGCAACCAGATATTTCCTATGTGAATAACTAGACAGGGAATTTTCAAAGGCTTGTAGTAAGCAGTTTCAGCAGCAAATTCTCTCAGCCCTTAGTCACATGTTCCTTAAAAGGAAATCATTAGCAATCTAAAAACTCCCTTTCTTTAGTGTTTTCCAATGTATGCTCAGTGTACTGAGACACTCCGTAAGTGATATTAACCTATGCCTGAAACAGCAACTGAGTTTATACTCTCCTAAAAAAATGTCATATACATACACTGAAGATATATTATGTACCTAGCATGTTCCCCAGCCCGTATCTTCTGCGTCATTCAGACCCTGCTTAATAAATGAATAAAGCCACATTCTAAAACATTTTAAAGTGGTCTTCTGAGCCAAGCACTCAAGACTCAGGTTATCTGCCTTCAATTCCCAGCTCCACCCAGGCTTCCTGCGAGACGCTGAGCAAGTCACTTAAGTGTCTGAGTTTCTTGTCTGTAAAATAGGATAAATAAAACTTCCTTTCTATAACCCTTCTTTTGAGTCTTATCTAGCAAGACTTTTTGATTCTTTAGGGAGAGGGACATCCCTTGCTTTTCAGAAGCAATCATGGCTGAAGAGTCTAAGGTCATTCACACCATGACAAAACCTCCAACATATTGAATGGGATTTACTCTACTCCAATACGATTCAAATAGCCAAAAACCCTCAGTTCAGCTCTATCAGTGCCTTGCAATTAATTGTGGCCAATATCTAATATTTCAAGGAAAAAAAAAAGGGGGGAAAGCACAGATTTTTTTTTATTAATTCTTTTAGAAAAAGGATTATATGTTTTAAAAGGAATTCAATTGCTAATTTTAGCAGTGAAATGAACTTCTCTATCCCATATTTCCTATCCAACTGCTCAGATTTTTAAGTGTATTGAAGAAAAATCTCTAACCTTTTCTTTTTGTGTCTATGTCTTTCACTGGTACCTATTTGCTACGAATAACCAGCAACACCAGAACTATACACTGCTAAACTGTATTTTTAACCTTGTTTTTCTGGTGATGTGTAGAAACCATGTGAATCTCTCTCTTTCTCATGGTTTATATTGTCACCAGTTATCTCTGATAAAAGCACGGTCTGATACAGTACATCTGGGCAGTTTATGCAGTGTGTATGTATGAAAGCAGTAAGAATGCAACTAGATGTGCAGTTATACCACCCAGGATACCCAGAGTATCTAGTAGAACTAAACTGCTGGAATTTGGGGATGATTGTATAAATCATCTGTAGCTATTTTTTAAATTCAAGAAACAAATGATGTAATAAAGCTATTTTAAAATGAAAGACCATTAACAACAGATCTTTTAAGAACATCTTCACTGCATAGAGATTTCAGTTTCTTCTATATAATAATTAGATTTTTGATTACATTTTTCGTTTTCAAAATTCTTTTAAACAATGAATGAATTAAACAACTGTGCCATAACCATCTTTTCCATAACTATGTCTATGAACATTAACCTGATATTATTGCATGTGCAGAAGTAGGCTTTCTCAACAGCAAGTAAGAAATGGGGGGAGTGGAGAAAACAAAGGAAAAAGGTTAGAAGGAAGTAATAGAGAGAGGAAAGAGGATTTCTCAAAGACATCCACCATAGACAGAGGTTTGTCATGCATATGTATCTATTTCCCACCTTTGCACTCTATCTATGCTTCATGTAAATTTCTCACACTATTTTACCTAAAATTCTTCTCCTATTAATTATATAATTAGTCAGAAGAAAATCATGTTCTCGTAACCATATAAGACTAGAACTACTCCCCAATAAAACTTTCTGTCAGCATAAAGGAATGACCTATATAAATACTGTATTTTTTATTATTCAGAACTTTCTTCATTTTTCCAGTTTTTCCCACCACTCTACTTAATATTTCTGCATGTTTTTTTGCCAAAACAAATTCAATATCTTTGATGGTATGATGTGTGTATAACCCACTTGTGATTTTTCAGTTAAAGAAGCTATCCCAAACTCAAGGGTGTTGAAACTTTTTTCTACTGCTACTCCTTATTTTCACTTACACCCCTGTGCATTCGCATATGAATTTTAAGTACTTCTCTAAAACACCAATAATCTCTCTTTGAAGTACTGAATGGAAACCAAAAGATCAGACATTTTCAGTTCGTGACTTTTCTTTCACTACAGGAAGCACTTGGAGACCACGATTTGACAGAAATTTCCCTTGTCTTCGAGTCCTGAATTGTTTTCTGCAGCAAAATTTATTTCAAGTAGGTTAGATTTCTTTTGGAGCTGCTATCAGGTCACGGTTCATAGATCAACCAATGACAGTTAATATCTCCATGTCACTCCATGTTTGCTTCTGGAATACAAACTGTTAAAATAATGATTGACACAAGAAGTTTCACAAGTTCAAGAGCAAATACAGCCCAATGGATTTGTGACTTCCAGGCATTTGACTTCACTGTCTACTGAGGTGAAAGCTCCAACTGAAGATTTTTCTGTGGTTGGGTTATGTATAAGTACTCTGCCCGTTCTGAATTCCCTCATTCAAAAACAAACTGTCAAACAGCAACTTTTCATGAAGGACTCTGGAAAAAATCCTTCACCTCAATCTGTCTGCTTCCACAAAGATTGTGGGAACTTAGTTTTCTTTGAAATGTCCGTCTTTCTATCAAATTCAGCTGAAATCAACCAACGGGCTGAAAAGTTAGTGGCATATGCATCTCCACACACACAGAGTTGCATAAAGCTCATTTCCAGAAGCAATCAGGCTAACAATACAAATCTGATATCTTCCTTTTCTATTCCAATTGCAAAACTGACAGCTCAAGAAAGTGAAGCTTTGTTGTTGTTGTTGCTGTGTACTACAACAAAGTCTCTTCACACTACTGACTATAATGCCACAGACAACATTTGAAACAAGAAATTTCCCAAGGAAAAAGATAAGAGCTCCTGCAATCTTAAACCCCACTTTATAGTGCAGTTTGCACAATGCAACACCTCACTCCTCAAAGTGGAACACCTTCCTACTCCAGTGCTCCCTCTTCAGTCCTCCTCCTTTCTCCTCCCAGGCACTTGCTCCCATGCTTGCTCTCTTGCTACCTTTGGTGTGCCCTTTTCCGTAAAACTATTTTACTCACTAAACTGAGAGTGAATTGAATCATACAGCTACTGGTCTCTTCTTTTCTGCTGAGGTGAATGGGTATTTCAGGAACTGTAGGGCTTCCTGCCATACTGAAAGATGGCTTTGATCTGTGAAGTATCAGTCCAGGAGCCACAGAAAATTTAAGACATGATAAATGAGTGAGTGCTGAGTAAAACATACTTTAAGACAGGTCTCGTTTAAATATGAGGGTTAAAATGTCTTGCTGTGCCTCTGTAAGACTGAGCCTATGCTCACATGTTCCTTACACAGTCCTGCATTGAGAGTGCGTCCAAATTAAGTCTGGATCCCATATCAGGAGGACACTGGGCTCTGCTGCACTCCTCTTACATCTAGGCTTTCCTTCCAAGAGAAGCCCAAGAAGCTGAGCAGGACGGAGGCCATGGCACACACCAACACATTTCCCTCAGAAGGATAACACCAGGCTGTGGGACATGCTTGCACTTTAGGCACATAGATGGGAGAGAAATCCTGAAATAGGACTGGAAAGCACGTGAACTCAGCCAACAAAAGACAGTCTAGAACTATTGGCCCAAGAGAAGAAGCAAATAAGAGGTTTCCTCTGAGGGTTATAATATAGTTTCTAAGATCCTTTCATGACATTAAGCTCTTTCAAGCATCACACAGAATGAAACGGACAGATCCCCCCAGTCATTCCTCAAATACACCGTACTTCCCTCCTCTAATACTTCTGGCTAGGAAGTTTGTCCAGCTTCCCTAGTAGCAAGACGATTGAATGCAGGTGAGTTGTTATGGGGAACTGGACTGATGTGGTTATACAACTAGGAAGCCTTTTACATTAGAAACAGGATTGATCATAAATGTATCAATGAACGCAAGGAAAAAAAAAAGTACAAACTGTCAGGAGAAGATTATAGGTCAGAGAGAAAAATTAATAATAAAGTACTTGACAAAGTGTCAGACTTTGTCCAGATCCATTACATCTCCTTTCTAAGATACACAAAAATAGCTCTGTATATTTTAAAGCTAATTGTTTCTCTATCTGAACTACTTAAAAATAATTTAAAATTTATGGATTAAATGTGGAGACTACAGATCTCCCTCAAACCTTCTTACTTTCATGATACCCTAATAAAATAAAAGCACTTCTGTTGCTGGTCAGTAGGTTAGAATACTTGCTCCCAAAGTACGGAGCAATATGAAAAGGAATAAATGAGTTGAGGTGAAGTGTCTTTTCAAAAAATATAATTTAAAGTCTACATGCATCTAAACTTTAATTGTTTTAGTGGGTTCCATAAATTTAATTTAGATAGGACTATTTGCAATAAATTTATAGTATTGCCACCAGAATTTTAGAAAGCATATGTTTCACGAAACTTCTTGTGGGTGAAACGGAAAACTTGTTAACTAAGCCTCAACAGTACAAACATAACAAAGGGAAGAACCTGCAAGCTACAGCAAGTGACAGGTTGGCTGTTTCTTTAGAGTAAAGTCTCCTAGTAAGGTCTTCCTTCAAATTGAGCAGCATATTCAAAGCAAATCACAGAAACTTCAAACAAAATTCTAACTGGTGAATTCCCAGAAAATATGTAGGGTAAAACAAAATATATCACCAGAAATGAAATCTTTTTGATTCTGTTTTCCCTGACGTATGCAGACCCTCTGCAAGCAGGAAAGACGACAGTATTTTGGTCTTTACCCAAGGCTCTGTTTCCATGGGAAGTGTGTGCATCCCCAGAGCAAGTATTATACTTTGGTAAGCAATGTAATTTAGAAATGTTTGTTTCCCATGGTTTTGCATGAGATAAAAACTCAGAGTTTTGCTTCTCTGCAGTCTTTTACAGTATAAGCTCAGATCAAAACTTTTCCTGAAGTTAGGGCATTTTAACATCTCTTTCCCAAGTAGCTTCTTCAAGTTCTAATATGAGAAGAGCTTAAACTGAAGTCTTAACTTCCGGGGCAAACCTGAAAGAGTTTATCAGGGCCACTAACTTTCATGAGACTTAGTGAATGGATACGTTTTAGGCTCCTTCCTATGTCTCAAATGTGGTTATGTAAATTACCTAATGTGTCCAAAAACTATTCAGGTGGAACTCTGATAGACTGGCACCACAGTTATATAAAAGTCCTTTCTGTAGGAAATCAGGGTAAAAAGTGGGTTTGGTTTTGTTTGGGTGGAGGTTTTCGTTGGTTTGTGTTTTTCTTTGGTTTTGTTTTGGTTGGGTTTTTCTGTTGTTGTTGTTGGGAGAGTGGGGGTTTGGGGTTTGTGTGTGTGTTTGAGTTTTGTTTGTTTGTTTTCTTTAAAACTAAATGCTATGACAAACATGGGAAACAGGTAGGTTGACAGTCTGAAATTTGCATTCATTACTATCATTTTACAAAAGTAAGCTGCAAAAGAGTAATAAAACTCCCACAAGACAAAGGCAGCTGTTTGTAAGTACATAAAAAGATCTAAGAAGTGGGGAGGAGAAGCATAACACTGAGTCAAAGCATTCAGGTAGCAAGAATGTAAGAGAGAAGTGTTGATTATTCCTTCTTTCTTCAGTAGACTGATACGCTACTTTTACATGATTAACATTTCATTCTGGTAACCAGACAACAATGCGGCAAAGAAATAAAAGTTCTTTCTTAGCTGGAAACAGTGAGCATGAGTTCATCTTCTTTTTTTCTATTGTAAAAAAACCCGCTAAGTTAAGTACTGTGGAGCCATGGCTTTAATACTCTCCACAGCTCTTCACAAAAGCCTCAGTGAAATCTGGGTCCTGTCATAGCATGACAAGAAGATAATCTGTGTGGGACCTTCCTTTCTGATTAGGAGGTGCTTTCTCTTAATCAGATGGAAAGAAAGTCTCTTGGTGAGGAACCCCTCCTCCTCCAGAGAATGGAAACAAATCTTTAGAGAAAGGCTTAGTCAGAATCTGCATGGAATCCAGGTTAAACCATTTTCTCTGAGCCTTATAACAGTACCAAATACCCCTGCATATATGTAGCTCCTTAACTTCATCTAAAGCAGAATTTTAATCCAGGCAAGATTTCAATCTGCAATATAGGCCTTTGCAGCATTAACATCTGAATGTTCCTGGAAGCTGCAGTTCATCAAGTGTTATATACTTTGTCATCTCTAGAGAGAAAGGAAATAAATGGGTGACTCTAAGCCTTGACAGCTGTAAATCTACTATGAGGATGAAGGCAGATGTACTGTTTCTATTCTGTGGAGTTTTCCCTGATTTGCACAGAGGTATGTAGGATCTGGGTCAGGTTTGTGACTTCTGGTTAATCAGAATTCCTCTATTTAGTGAAAAGACAGATAAGTTTATTTACTTAATAATGAATTAAAAACAAACAAACAAAACCCCCCACAAACAAACAAACTAACAAACAAAAACCTCTTAACAAAACCTAAGAAAGCTTTGCACTCTTTCCTATTACTATTATTGCCTTCTTCTCCATGAAAAAGCAAAGCCTTGAAAGGAAAGTGTAGATAAACCAAGAGTCCTACATGCTGTTCCAGTAATCCACCATCCACTCCATTCTTCTTAGAAAGGATGAACAGATACTTTTCATTTAAATAGTACCTCTAAAATCTTTAATTCCTCATACAGCTAGAGCACTGTCTGCTCAGGGATGATTTAAAGCATTTAGAAGTTTGCAAACAGTTTCGTTCTTAGCATTCTGCAACCTGTACTTTGCACATTCACCACCTTCCTACACGTACGACAGAAGCTCAAAGAATAAAACCTGACTATTAGCTCTGTTAATTCTATGAGGATATCTATCTATGTTGCCTAGATTATGTAATGGATCGGAAATACAATATATTGATTCTAAAGGTGGACACTTGAAGTAAAAACTTAAAATAAGGTTACCATACAAAAATTACTCAGCAAAGAAAGTATGCAAAGACAGACAAAACATTCCTCAGTTTACCATCCTAGCCTCGGAAAGATTAAGTCTTCCTTCCAATGCTAAATGTGTAACTTGATGAAGAAAACAGTCAAATTTGGCTGGTTCAGTTTTGATTTGAAGTTGCCTGAACATCAAGCTATGACACTGAAAAAAAAAAAAAAGAAAGAAAGAAAAAAACACCACCAAACAAACGGAATACAAACACAAGCCAATACGAAAAAAAACCACAAAAAACAACACAAAACCAAAAAACCATATTTACATCTGGAACATCGGACAGTGAGCAATCTCACAAAGATTTCATGGGACCTATGCCAAAGGCGTATCATCTAATATTACCTGTACAAAGTCTATTTACAATGTTGGAAGCAGCACTTCCTTAGATGCTCTGGTTTTAATTTTTCTAAATTTTATCCCTTTCATATTCAAAGGCTCATCTCAATCCAAAAGGCAAGCTGCTTCTACTGAGATCACTCTATAATTGCTACTGCTGCCTCAGTTTTCACAAATGCACACACACCATGTCCTGATCACAGGCTACGAGCCTTGATGTCACCTGCCCAAAAGCTGCCTCCTAGGCCACACTGAAGCCCTTTCAGCCCGTGACTCCACAGGGCAACACTATTTTCCACCTGTTTGGGTTCTGATTTTAAGAGGATCAGTATGTTCTCATGGAGAAGAATCAAATGAGCTGCATGTTTTACAAGAAAGTTTCCTGTTTGTTTCAGAACAGGAAATAAGCCTGAAACCATGTAACATTTCTTGACAAAGTGGTTTGCTAACGGTGACAACATTTTCAAACACTGGAGTGGCTCATCTTTCTCTGAAGGTAACAACAGAGTTTGGCAACAATGTCCAAAGAAAATGAATGTGTTTTCCACACTTTAAAAAAATAATAATAATTACATCACTCTGTCAAATGATTGCCCTGTTCTCCACAGAGAATGCCAACTGCCAGTAACACAGGAGTGACCCAAGCCCCACACTGGAAAAGTGGAGGAAAGTCCTACTTCTCCTATGGAGTAGCAGCACTAAAGGACTTGAAAGGCACCATACAGGTCTGCTGGGTCTAAACATATATTTTAAAATGTAGTGAGAGGCTTATAAAAAGCATACCACACTAGATATGTAATTAAGTAAATATTAATATGCTTTACATATGCAGAACTATTTATCTGGACAATATTAATTATCATATTTACATGAACGCAGTAAGCACTGAGGATGACTCTTACTATTTGTGAGATAAGGAAAGACTGAGAAAGAAGTGGAAGACACTGGAGAAGCAATTTCTGTACTTTTTGGAAAAAAAAAAAATCTTTCCATGAGCTTAAAAGATGATGACTTTCATTGCAGGCCTGAAAAAAATGAACACACTTCTTATTTTATTTTTGGTCAGCAAGACCTTTAAAATGGCTATTTCACAAAGAGAAATAACACCTTTGTAATTTTAATGTATGTTTATGTAAAATGAAAGAAGCAGTTCCATGTTAATAAACCTTGCTTAGGAAAAAAAAAAAAACAAAACAGTTGCTGATCTATGGTGAGTAATTAGCCCCTTAGCATCCCCTTTCTCCAGGAATGCTTCCTCCTGAGCTGGCTCTTTTAAATAGCTCCAGCCCTGGCTGCCTTTGTTGAGCTTGGAAATTGTGCACATATGAGAGAAATTAAGCCCTCATTTAACAGGGACACATGCCTGTCAAGTCCAGAGGAACAAAGGCTGGTCCCTGGGGGCTACTCAGCTCCCCGAGGCTGCCACTCATTCTGTTAGCAATGCTTACCCTTTACAGATTGTGTATAAAACCCAATAAATCATTTCATCTGCTCTGGTTAATATACACATGAGCCTGGGACTTTCTTCAAAGTATTTTTTTTTCTTTTGCTTGCAACTCCATTCATTTATTAAGAGGTGACCTATGTTTGCTAGAGTGTAGCCAGGTTTTTAACTTTATATAATAACATTAATATCTGTGCAGTAAACCCGAAACACCTACTGACAGAAATAAAGACATTTGATGCTACACCTATTTCACACAGGAAATGTTTTATTACTCTTTAATGGTCAATAATCATCATTGTTTGTTGTATAAATTACTAGTATATTCTGTTCTTCCTAAAGTTATGTCTAAAAGATATGCATATTTTAACCGATAGTAAAACAGGACAAATAAAATGACAGATGTGTAGCCTTGCCTAGCAAGAGAATCTTTTCGCAATTAAAATAAACAAAACAGGAAAGTAATATAATGAGGAAAACATTTTAGTTTTGTTCAAGTGTTATCAGAAAGATGCATCTGTACTATCCTGGATAAAACAAAAAGGACTCTGATTAAAACAAAATATTAATTGTACAAAGTGACAACGGAAGAAACACATGCAAGACAAAAATATTCATATACAATATATCAGCTACCTCTGAGTGCTCTAGGGTGGATGGGCACAATTATCCCCAAATATAAACGCACACACAGAGCAGAGAAATATTTTAAAGTGAATGAAAAAGAAAAAAAAGGCAAAATGAAATGCTGTCATTTCCATGTGGTCTCTTCTTGGTTTTAAAAAGAGGGCCCAATTCTGTACTTATAGTATTAGAATGACATAAGTGGAGAGAAAATGAACAACCAGCTGAGGAAATGGCACCCTGCACTGCATTCAATGAAGCAAAACTCTCACCAAGTTGAGCATGAGTTTTTCCTTATGCTTGAGTGTAGGAGTAAGCCAATGAAGACAAGTAAGTGGTGTAGAATAAAAACAAATTAAAGTGCAGAGTTGTATCTTCTTTCCCCCAAATGGTGAAAGCAATATTTCAATGCCTGCTATTAACAGGGATCTTTTTTGTTTTGTCCACTCGGCAATTTTTAACTAACACATTGAAAGCATGCCACTTCTCAAGCAACAATATTACGCTTTGTATTTAAAACCACAAAATAAAGAGGGCTGACTGTTCTGACAGCTTTAATCCTGGTGATACTGGGAGCCTCAAGTAAAAAGAAACTGGTACAGCATGGAGTTTTCCCTGCTCAGCAGGCAGAGAAAAAGCAGTTCTGGTTTTGATAAGTAAAACCAGATATAGTCTATGGTTATATGCTAAAGCCTTGCAATTAATGGGAAACATTAACTGTCCAGTGAACTGCATATCAGTGGGGTCTTTGAGAAGGCCTTTTCTCCCATCTTGTTAAAAACTCATCTACTGTACCACACTCAGGACTTTTTTTGTGTAAAGAATTGCGCGTGCTCCGCTGTCGCCAGAGGGGAAAAGAGCTATCAAGACTCCAGGTCGCACTTATATATTAAAAAAACCAACACCAAACCCAACTAATGTTGTTATAATTAATATTTTTCACTACAGTTTGTGTCAATGAAGCAATGAAAAGTGCCTAATAGGATCATCATCTCAAAAGATGCTTTACAAATAGGAAGATGTGTCTCCTTGTCCTGAAAGGTCTGACAGTCAGAAGAAAGTACTGCAACAGGAGTTCGCCCTAGTTAAAAATAGCAACCACTGTTAAAAAACACCCACACTTAGACTATACTCAAAGGCTACAATTCAGTGTATGTTAAAACAAAGATATTAACAAATAATTTCCTTATAAGAACAAATTTCTGTAAAGAAAACATGATACTATTATACCATGCCCCTTCAATCCCAAAATTGGTAAAAATGCAACAGATAAGCTATTTCTTAAGAATAAAAAACTATACAATGCAATGCACATATCTACATTGTTCAGCTTAATTGGGATCTACAGCTTCTCCTCAACTATTTATAGAATACATAAAAAGCATTTCTGAATAATTAACTGAACAAAAATCAAAAAGGTAAGAGACTGAGTCTGCTATGCAGTCGTAACAGTCAGGAATGATTCTGTAAATGAAAAGTAAGCCTTTATCAGTAAAAAAAAAAAAAAGTCACAAAAGTAGTTGCCATTCTGGAAACACTCTGACAAAGTCAAATTTATGTTAAGAATTGGGTCCAAATTAAAATCTCTGGTCCAAAACTCACAAAACAAAGGAAATACTTTCATTTCAACAGAATTTGGCTCATTCCTCAATATCCTTATTGGATTTACCTGGTTAACAGAAGATCTGTTTCTAGAGTAGGCTATAAGCAAGCATTACCCTGGCTGGTTTTTTCCCCTTTGAGCAAAAATGGTCAGAAACTCTGAGCCGCTTTATCCACTGACTCTTTACAGATCAAAATGCAAAACGTTGCCGTGAAAACAAGGCAGAATATGCAAAGGTGTTATATGCTATGTATGCCACTGACATAATACTTTAATAGGATATGCTGTAATTTCCTGCAATTAATATCTTAGCAGAGTTATAAAGGCTTTTTTCCAAAATTATACCATTTCGTTTACAACACTAAAATTAATGTTGTGTCAACCTTTCCATTATAAGCCTCCTTTTTCAGAGGTTTATAACTTGGCTGTAAAAATATATTCTGGCCTAAAATGTGGCATGCAAGACCTCCATTTAGAAGCAGCCATTTTGATTAAATAAAAAACATTATTTAATGGCTGTTTCAAGTAAGTCTTTTGAATGCCCTACAACACGTATGAGGGACTGCCAAGTAATCTAGGCATTCTTCGAACACAAAATTCTTTTCTCTCCACAATAAGCCACAGTTCAAAGAATGTTTCACAGCCATGCAAGTTCCCCACAACTGTGAGGAAAAAACATGGATATGGGAAACGACAGACTTCTTCAGTAAGAGCAGTCTTTCCGCTTGCCTCTTTCCGTATGACGAGGGCTGCACTTGTGGTGAGCAGCTCGACTACAGGGGGGACCCAGGCTGGCTGAAATGGGTTTCATTTGAGGCAGGAGAGTGGGTGAGAGGAACGAACAAATATTTCTCTGTCTGTCTGAAGTGCATTCACTCTGGCTAAAAGCTCCAGCAGAATAAGTTGACAGAAAGTCATGATAAAAGAGATTATCAAGATTTTAGAGAACCAGCCTATGAATTCTGAAACCACAGATTTCAGGTCTGTCAAATTTCGTATAAGAACTGGATCAAGTCACTTAGGAAATTTCACTTAGGTGCTTAAATTAGGAACCTCGTCTAATCAAGAGAAAGTAATTCACAGCACCTGGACTGCTTTATATATGGAGCCAAAAGTCCTAATTCAGTCGCTGAAATTAGATATCTAAAATTAGATGCCCCCAAATATCTATATGGTTTTTATTCTGCCTCAAAAGAGTGTTGTGAGGATAATACACTTCAGCTTATGAGACACTCAGATATGCAGTTACAGAGGAGATGAGTATCCTGAAAATATATTACCAATAAAATCCAATGAAATGGAAAAAACAAAGCTAGACATGTGACAGTAGAGCTCTTCATACAAATCACTCATTGTCAGAGCTAAAAAAAAGTACCATGACTCCTCCTCCAAGAAAAGTTTGTTTCTCTATTTATATTATATAAATTGCTTTGTCAAATAAGGATTCTCAGTCTGTGCTTAAGCCATTAGGTATACATTGCACTATCAACTTTGTTACATGTAGCAAGTACCCACACTACTCATTCATCTACCCGATACAGATTTTAAACTAACTATATGTTCCTCCGACTGGTTAGTGTCTCATTTACAGAATAAAAATGACTAATACATTGCTTTAAAATAAAGTTCCCTAACTCAGAAGTGCCCTTCTATACTGTGGGGCAGTGATGTGTCTCAAGATGGATTTCACACTTCACCATCAACTGTGAATTTCTTTGCTTTTATTATTTGGTGTTACAACTTTAATGTTTTCTTAACATACTGTCATTTTGGGTGGGTGAATAAGATGAATTCAGCATTTCATAATGCACCATTGTATACTGTTTACATCATTTATTTTCTTTTTATTGAATGATTACAAACTTCAATTTAAAATTAATAACATTTTGTGGGAGTTACTGTATGTGAATTAAGTGTGGTGATGTCAGTGCATCCCTCTGGAATTTAAAAGATATTTCACTGTGTTATATCATGTGTCACACAGTATATCAATTTTTATTTCCCATCCCTCAAGTATGGAATGCACACTGTGTAACTTCTTAGATTCTCAATATAGACATAATTTACTCAAGCTGTGCAAATGCCCAACTTGCTGAAGATGATATATACAAGATTTATATGAAAGACTAGTTCTTTCAAACAAGCAAAAGTCTTGCATACAACACAAGTCACTACATTATCCAATTATTTGGGGAGAAGGGGTTCCAATGTAACAGACAAAAGGAAATAGGGTGTAAACTGCAGCCATAATCCAGGTTTTCCCTACATTAACAATGACTTTAAAATTAGATAGGTAAATTCCAGGCAAGGCCATTCACCTTTCCTTGAGAGCTATGCTTTGACATTTTTGCAAGTGTCTGGATTAGCTGGTTGCATAACACAGCTAATATCAGACATATTCATTCACTTTACTTTTACATATATGCCATCAAATGTATAGCAAATGTTAAACAGCATCTGGTTTGCTCATTTACCGGTTTGCACACACTACTACTTTCTTTATGTGAATTCATAACTCCTGAATGGATTCAGAGAGAAATGCACTTCTTCCTTGCTGTCATGACAATAAATACATTTAAAATATGTTTTTATGCTCAAATTGATTCAGTAATACACTTGTATTCCGGAACATTCCCACAATTACAACTAAAACACATTTTGATTCTTTAGGTCAGGATTTAGTCCATCTGGTAAATTTAAGATTTTACTGTGAGATTTCCAAAAGTACTTTACAATTTATTTGCTAAATGCTTTTGGCCTTTTTATGTGGGGCTGTACTTCATCATTTTCCTCCAAATACCTGCTTCTGCAGACAGAGATTTTGACCTCTGATATCACCACATTCCACTCTTGCCTATATACCTGAATATCTCCATAAATCAAGTCATTTCAACACTAAAATTTATTAACTATTTTCTTTATTCACTATCTCCTGATGAGTGTGTCAAATAGTGTGAAGGTTTGGGGTTTTTTAGGAAAAAAAAAAAAAAGTAATGCAAATGCTGATTGTTTTCCCTCTTGGTCATCACATGGCTGTCAATCATAAAAATCATCACTGAAAAAGTAACTAATTAGAAATGAACGGTCAATATCTTAGGCTGTTTCGGTCAGTCCTGGTATATGTTTTGATGTAACTCTGACATAGGACCTGAAAAAGAGCTGGTGTGCCCAAAAGATAGCCTGTTTTTTCCAACATCTATTTGTCTAATAAAACAAATTACGTGCCCTAAAAGCCCCGCCTCATTTGTATCTTTGATATTCCAAGCACAATACTAATATTCTCAGGTCTCCCCCATATGAGGTGCTCGATTCCGCAAAGCCCATTTACGTGAGCAATACTTCAATATACAAGTCATCAAATACTGACTATGCAAGTATTACTCAAGCAAGCAGGACTTCACAGGATTAGCCCTGTTGGTAGGCTGCCACTTGCCTCAACCTCTGCTCCCAGTTATCCATTTTACTTTGTGCACATACCACTTAGGAAGGAAACTGGTTTTCCGTGCTGGAACAAATACTTTATTCTTAGTGCATTATTCCAAATATTGCATTATGCAAACTGACAGAGGGGGTTGATGCAGACCTATACTAGCACAGGAATAGCACCAGAGGTGTTCAGAAGGGCATAATACCTGCCAAACTAGACTGGATCAGCAAACACTGAGACTGCCGCAGCATGTCACTCCAGGCTTAGTTGAAACGGGCAGATCACCAGCTGAGAGTGACCCCTGGGCAGCAGTACAGGTGGGTAGCAAAAATTTGCTTGATCCTCTACTGTTATTCAAGAACTGGATATAATCTCCCCCTAAATTAACAGGGCTCAAATCTGAAGCCCTTCTGTAAGCAAAGGCTGTAAAACGAGTGTTTGGGCTCAATAGAATCAATGAGATTTTAGCCCCTGGCTTTGACAGGGGCACGGCTGAGAACAAGCCCTTAAGCCACTGGCAAGACTGCAACATAGCACGCCCAGAGCAACCAAGCAGCAGTTCTTGAACTGGGAAGGATGGATGCCTGTGCCTTCATTTCCAATTTTAAAACAGACGTGGGAGAGGGAAAGTGGGAGGGCAGCTACTATCATTTTCTGCACCAACATGAGCCTGAGAAACAATGACATTTACTTTGGTTTAACTAATTTCCACACATCAGATCATGTTCAGCACCCATGTGCCAAAGTCCTATTCTTCAAGTCTGTTGAAATATGACTTTCCGAAACATGTGTGCTAACATTTGGCCAACACCACCACAAGATCATTTTATTAACTTGTAGCTCATTTCATAGACTGCTGCTCATGTTGCTAACATATGCTATTCTACCATTTACTGCTCTATAATTAGAGAAGTCATATGAAAGAGATACACAAGGCTTAATTTTTGCATTAAATACAATTTCTTTAGACTCGGGTAGATGAAATAAAGCTATTTAAAATAAAATTTAAAAAATGCCATATTGTGAATTAGAAAACTGCAGGAAAGCTAATTTAACTCTTAGAAGGTCACAGTAAAAATTTTTAAAAACCCATTCCTCCACCTCAAGACTGCATACAGTTCTAAGGATTGTGTTAAGAGTCAAATCCAGAACTACTTTCTCCTTTGCCAGGATAGATCTTGTTTTCAGAGGCTGAGGGCGCCAGGGGCACAGCAGCTAGCAGGATCCATGCAAACGGGGGACCAAGGTGCAAGACCAGAAGCTTAGGAGTAGCACAGGAGAGGAGAACCTTTAGCACAGTGTGTCTTTTTTGCTTAGGCTGTCATGCCAAAGTGTTTTTAGTACGGAAGAGGCTGAACACAGGATAGGGAGCATTGCTGGAATATTTATTAAAGGGTAGGCTGCTGGGAGGAGGTGAAGATGCCACATTGCTGCTCTTCCCGCACACCTGACAGACAAAATTCCATGCCAGACAGCAATAAAGGGTTTTTTTGTTGGAAAAAGCTGGTCTGTAACAGACTTTTTGCTTGGGTATTTATCAAATATGGACTTTATAACTCATTAGCAAGCCACTATGTAACAATAAATAAAATATGAAACATTTGACCTTGATGTTCAGCATATTTGTCTTTTCTCCATTGGAGAAAACTAAGCAAGTTATAAGCTGGACAGAAGTGTGATGCCATGCCTACAGCAGAACCCCGCGAATTTGAATCAAGGATTTAGCAGCCAGCTATTATACAAGTCACAGGCACAGAACAGCATTTGTCTCTTCCATGTGCACACAACTGCATTGCAGAAGGGAGTTAGACATAGATTTTTTTAATACTGAATGGTTAAAAACAATAAAAAAGAAAAAATATACCAATGACAGTTGGGAGCCAATTAATGAGTGAACTGAAATTTAAGGGAAATGTATCCTTTCTACTGTAAATTAATAAACCGTAGCTATAGTTTATTAAGCCACCACAATAATTTACATTTTCTACTCCCATAATCTTGACTGCTTATAAATTACAGTAGTTTTACCTATTCTTTAATCCAGAAACATCATTATTAAAATGTTTGATGCAGGCTACAGTGCAGCTATCATTACTTGTAAAAGTTAATTAGATTAGATAAAAGAAATAATTAGATTTGCATTTTTATCCTGGTTTTAAACTTCCAAAGAAGATCACAACAGTGTGCCTGTGGGCAATTAAAAACAGCATACAGCAGTGAAATATAAAGGCAAAAAAGGTCTGTTTTTCCTAGCTAATTCATGATTGAAGATACAATTACAAAATATTTTAAGGGTTTGCTGAAGCTGGGGGCTATTCCTAGACTTCTAAGCTTTGTTTATAACTCTCGCTCTCTTTCAAGGGAGTATCTGATCTGCGTACGCTGCCAATAGATGTATCAAATTGCTTTCAATGGCTTTATTTGGTCCTGTTCAGAGTTTGCTGGAAGGGGATATGTTTCATGATCGATAACAAAAAAAAAAAAAAAAAAAAAAAAAAAAGAGATGGGGAGAATATTCCCTAGTGCCAGAACAGTAGCATTGCAATTGCTTTTTGCTAAATCCAGTTTACAAAGAAGCCTCAGAGAGTGTAACTGAACTGACAATAACTAGATTTCAGCTTGTGCATTTTCAGCAAGCTCACTGCAAGGAGCTTTAACCCGTCTCCAAAAGGCAATAAATGAAAGGTTCAGCTATTAATATTGGAGGTCAGTTACATACTTAATGATAAAGCATATCTTTAAATCTATTTCTACTATTATTATCCTAGCAAAAAATTAATTAACCAGGTCAGGGAGGCCATGAAGGCTAATGTGGAATGTAATTATTCCTGATCTTTAGACATGTACTTCACATAAAGAGATAGTCCTTATTCAGCTCACCAGGTACCTGAATTGTCAGTAGTTAATCATGGATAACAAGAGAGACTCATTGGTTCAGCCTCTTAAGTTTAATTCAAATTATTCCTGTTCAAGGACAGTTTAAATAGTTGTAACATTTATGTTACTATTCTTTTTGTTTGTTTGTTTACTATCATGGTAATCATGTTCACTCTTTTTGACCAAAACAGAAAAATGCAAGAAATATGAAACTAAAACAGCATAAATGTATAAATTTAAACTAGAAAAAAATAAACTATTAGGAATAATTTCTAGTGGCTGAATTAAAACAGAATACTTATGAGAGCAGAGGAAAACAATTTTTCTATGCAATGGAAGCCATACTGATTCAAACAGAAAACGAAATGCTCTGCAATGGCATTGAACATAGTACAGAGGAATAAGGTGAAGGCAAATGGATGAAATCAGTTTGGATCAGCTATCACTGTAACACCCATCAAAAGTTTTTGCAGAATAGCTCAACGGCCAGTGCCCCTTTTAAAGATTTCAGATGAAATATAGGACTCACCCTAAGGAAGCCTCCCCACCAGAGGAGGGCAGCCCTCAAACTTTCATCCCTTAAATCCACAGTAGCACCACCAACTCCTGCTTGAGGGAAATCCTGGAGCAACATGCTCCAAGCATCAGGGAGATCCAACCCCCTCCTTCAGCTGCACATGGTGGGGTCAGAAGTGGTCCCCGAGCCTCATTCTGAAAGGACTGAATTCAGCAACGAGGCACTGAATTCTCGGGGATTTCAGGGCCTCGAGTGATTCTCAAGCTTGGAACAGTTCTAGAGATCACAGATGCAAGCCCCTTCCTCCAGTGTAGTCTTATCTTCATGATGTACCACCAAATTCTTCCTTTAAACAGCTTTTTCCCTTATTCCTAGAAGTTTTCATTTTCACAGCACGGGCAAAGAGATATCCTTGAAATAGTCTCGTTTTGTCCCTTCTACTTTAAGAATGAATACTTTTTATTAAACAAAAAAAAGGAAATTCCTTAAAGTCTGGATCAACCTGGAGACTGACCTGTGAGCTCTTACTTGCTCTACAGTATTTTCTCAACTTTATTTCCACTAAAAGCAATAATTCCTCTGCAGAGCTTTGCAGAACAAAGAACTTAATTTGACATACTAGATTTCCGCCCATTTCTATGGACTCCTCTGTAGAAAAGTGTTTATGAACATTATGAACATTTGAGTTGAAAAGTAATAACACACTACATTTATCTGAAATTTTTCATTTAAGATTCTCAAAACATTACATTTGAATTGAGGGACAGGAAACAATTTTCCAAATTCCAGATAATCAGAGACAGAATTGAGAACAACTCCAGATTCCTATTCCCTTTAGCCAACAGACAAAACTGCTTTCCCCAACATGCACACCCTGAAAGTAACACTAGCTTCACTTAGAAAACATGAGATGATTAAGCAGAACATTTAATGACTGCAGTACTCTTGAAATACCTATGTTGTTTTCTTATACTAAGCCTGGCTAATGTCCTCTTTGCTCATAGATTGTTGACAAAGTTTTGGATGTAGAACAAGTCTTGAGTAAGGTGCTCCAGTAAATGGTCTTAAAAACAAAATAAACCAAAAATCAACAACTAAATGAAATCAGATCTTAAAATGATTAAATAAATGAATAATATACAACACAATGTAAATATTAAATAACAAATCATGAAAATTCTCAGTAAATGAACCCAGTAGGTGTCCAGAGAAAGATGTGTTTTATTTAATATGGATTATTTCCACTTTTATATGTAGTTGACAGAAACCTTGTAAGCCCCATCTGAAGTAATTTCTAATTATTTAAATGGTTAAATAAACTGGATGCATTTATTCACAGAAGTTATTATTTAAGAATTAACACTCTACCTCAGAAGATGACAGTGGTACACTGTGTGTCTTGTGATGAAAACATTGCATCAGCAACGCCCCATTCCTGCATCCCGGAGAACATAGTGTACTTATTTCAAGTAGTTGTGCCATGAATAGGCCCTTGCCCAGATGGAACTGGCACCTGTGCTACTTGTATTTTGTAATCTCTTCAAAAGGAGAGAGAAAAAGGGAAGAGTACTATTGTTTTTCCATGTATACAAAGTATAAATAAGAATCCACACCATTTTATGTAAGTAATTGCTGTTTCCTGAAAAGGGTTGCTCAAGAATGTCTTTAAACAAATGCACCTTCTGAATAAAATCAAGAAAGTTCCAAATTCTACCAAGCCCAAAAACTAAACTGAGAATGTAAACATTTATTAGAAAATTGTTTTTTCCCCTCAAGCCTCAGAGAGAGTGATTCACCTCATCTCACTTCAGATGCCTACGCTATAGGCATCAGCATGCATTTCCTTTAGAGTTAATGGAGAGAAACAGCCATTTTAGGGAACAATTCATCTGACATTTTAAATATCTACCTTAGGACAAGATGAATTGCATCTAAAACTATTCACTCCGCTTCTCTCTGTTCACCATAAAAACAATCTGGATAATTAACTGAGACAGAGTTTACACTGCAGTTTCCTACTTTTGGTATGATTCCACCAAGGGTCACCAGTGCGACTTCAGTATCGGTACTGAGGTTTCCTGGGAAGATGCTGGGAGGGGACCTGGGAGAACCAGTACAGCACTGAATCTCTCATCTGCCTCTTCATCCCGCCTATAGCTCTGCAGGAGCTACAGGTCTCAACAAACTGCAACACTCATAATCAATTCAAGAGTAACAAACCTATTACAAATTGCATGGGCAACTTAGCAACTAACTTCTCTCCCGTGCAACTCCTGGCCAGCAAACCTGCCACAGAATTAAGAAAGAACAAATAAACAAAGAACTAGTCAGCTCACAAGCAAACGGACTATGTGAGTTGGTGTTTAGCCTAAGTAACAATCTCCTAACAAACTAGTTTTTAGAAATCTGCTCATAAGTTCAACGTATATTTGAGATGGCATCTGCCCAACATACCTAGTGCTTCATACTGCACTCTACAATGTTCCTTGGGTGACTAGATGCCCACTACCAATCTGGCTAACAAGCTGGGAGAGGAAACAGTCCTCACTGCCTCAAATACACTGATCAGATTCATGTAAATATAAATAAAGAGGCCAAACTATTTAGGAACTATGGAATAAGAGTAGCTTATATTGGCAAGAAATTTGAAACAAATATAGGGAAAGACCACCAAGAAACAATCCAGCTTGCATGAACAGAACAATCATTAAAACATTTCTTTGCATGTATGTCTAGGAAAGGATGGGAAAGAAAACTGGTGGAGGGTTCAGCACTGTGTAAACATAAAATTGGGAGTAAACAAGAAAACGAACCTGCAACCTATTCTAAAATAAATGTGCAACCTATTCTAAGACCACATTTCCCAAAGTCAGTGGAACGGGAAAGCTACTGGAAAGTATTGAGTGAACTGAAACATAAACTACCTTTGAACTTTTTACTACAGAGCAAGATACTTCCCAGGAAAACATACCCACATTCGTCAAACAGGAACAAAAATTACCTGGTCATGATTCCTCTTTCTGTGTCCTGATTTTTAAAGGAATTAAAAAAATTAGAAATTCCTCATGCAAATAACTGTTCTGTTTAGCAGACTCATCTATGTTTCAGTCTTAGCTTTTATGGCAAGTAAATATTTTTTTAATATGATCCTTTGTTTTCCAAAGCCAGACTTGCAAATAACACTTAGGAGAAGATGGTGTATTTTTTCCTTTCACTGTTCTTATGCCTCTCCCATCCTTTATGTACACCTAATATGAACGTGCAGTCTTCCAACAGGCAAAGACAAAAATGGTGCTTTAAAATTCAATTGTGTCTCTCATCCCAGGTATCAACACATTTATATATGTTAATTAAACTCCTTAAAGTGTAACTGAAACTGAATTACAATATTTGCAAAAGCATTTACAAGCATTCCTTTGGGATGAGGGAAGTAAAAACTTCAGTTTTTCATCCAGTAACATGGCAATTGTCTGATTAAGGAAAAAAATAATAGTATGAGCTTATAAGAAATAATTGGCAGCACAATCATCTGTCAGACCAAAACAAAATATTTAAATCAAAGAGCAGGTCCATGGAAATGCTTTCAAACAAAGTGGGAAGCGGAGAAGGTAACACAGTCACATGTAAATAATGCCTCTACCTACATGCCAGTCCCTACCCACATATATTTGCACAAAATTAAACCAGGTTCTGAGTACAAGTACAGATAACTGAATACCTCCAAAACACTGCCAGATCCACGAAGGTTCAGTTACTCCAAAGGTACATGGGACACATATACTTGTGGGTCTTTGTACATGAGCGGATTGGTCACAGGGACTCAGTACTGTCTCAGTGCCTATTATCCTATTCTTTAGATGTTTGCTTCAGTTAATGAAATGGAAAACATTCATCTAACCTTCTTATAAGGCCAATTTTACCTCTGTAGAATAAGGAATTCTAGAAACAATGATTGAGAATCTGCTTTTACTTCACACAATACAAGTCAAACTGATTGCAGATTTCAGAATTAAATGACAAGATTTATGAAATAGTTCATAACTTTTAGAAGAAAACTCTGCTTATTAAAGAAAAGCTCTTTCCACCAAAAAGACATTTCTAAGACATAAGACCCTCCATAAAGAACATCTTTACTGAGGTTGGTTAGTAAAGCAGGTGGCTGCTTTATTTTAGATCCTTCCCTCTCCATAAATGGAATTTAAGTATAATCAGAAGAGAGCAATAAAACACACTGACCTGAATTTGCTGCTGCAGTAGATTGATTTTGTGCTGCTGTTGCAGAAGTTGCTGCTGTTGTCTTGCAATCTGTTAAAAATAAAATTTCTATTAAGTTAAAATAGTAATAACAAAATGTCTATATTTTTGAGCAAAATCATATTATTAGTTATTATTTTTATATTTTTATTAAGTATCATTTAATTCTTTTAAAAAATGAAGGATGCTTTACAGGTATCTGTATATGTGATGTAAACATTTTACATTGAAATGCAACGTAACAATCTAGTTAGCCAGTAAGAAATATGTATTTTAAGCACTTAGGCCTCAACTCTGGAAAGCATAGAAACATGGGCTTGGTTGTGTGCGTGTGAATAATCTCATCACTATTCAACAAAGCATTTAAGCCTGTGGTGATCTTTGACTATGATGCATTACTGTTAGCTACAATGGGAATGAAACACATGCTTAAAATTAAGTGCTTTGCTGAATGGAATGGGATTACTCAGGTGCTTAAGGTTAAACACACATTTTCCTGCTTTGCTGAACTGGAGCCTTAGCTAGTATTTATAGATGTTTTGCTATTCAGCACAAGCTCCTAGGGCAAGCTCCTCTAACTTCATTCACAATGAGCAGCACATTACTTCACTTGTAAATCTCCAAGTCTTCCTTGGAAGTACACAAGGATCTCATCCTGTGTAAAAGCAGTACCTCATGCTCAGTAACTCATCCTCAACACAACCCTGTGAAACATGTAGATATTCTTACCCTCATTTGCTAGAATCCCTAAGGGATCTGGAGGGTAAAGGTTCACTAAATCCCTTCTCTAACACAGACGGAGAGAGAGAGTGTTCAGGGCAGGGAGCGCTAAGAGACTAAGATGACAGAATCTGCCCCAGACATACCCCCACCCCTCTCACCATGATTGCCACAAACCATCCCAAACCAGCATGCAAGAGCAGAAGGGAAAGAGGATCCTGCCCTTGGACTGCTGAGCTGCTCCCTGCAGTGGTAACACGGAGCTGGGGGAACAACTGGACTTCAGCTTTAGGATCATAGAATTGCTTTGGTTGGAAAAGACCTTTAAGATCATCGAGTCCAACTGTGCGGCAGACTGGAACAAGGACAAGATTTGTGTTTCCTGGAAACCCCAGCCTCAGCACTTCTGCTACCTTCATTTCTTAAATATAATTTCCCCTCCTATAAATATTTATCTAGAGCAGAGGAACCACATAAAACAGCAAGAAGATGGTGACAAAGGTAGTTGGGTCACTCAAATCCACTGCTTCAGTTTTGGCAAAAACCCTCCTGGTCTCTTTCCCCACTATCTTTTGAGCACGCTTACTCTTTCTGTTATAAACAGAGAAAGCTAAGTAAAATGTTTTAATGATAAAAAAATTACAGAACTGTAGCAAGCTTGATTTGGAAATAAACAATCACATAGTTTTACTGCAAACTGTTCAGATTAACTCCTAAGGAATCCACAGTTACATATTAACAGTTTGTAATTGTGCACACACAGAGATAAAGTCTGTCATTTCTTTAATCTCTCACTTTGACACCTGGAAATAGCTCTGTCATTTTTTTCACAGCTACAGTTAAAATTCACTTTTGTACGGGAGACAAAATTCATACATATTTTAAGTCTTGCATATGACCTCAAAGAGACAAATTGAGGTCTTTGTGACTCTGGGGCTGGATCAAGGCAAATTGCCACACAGAAGAAGAATCAAGCAACTATCATAGCCTACTACTCCATTTATAAGCCTGATGTTCAAATATTTCTGGATAAACCTCCCAATAAAGTCAATGAAAATACGGTGAATGAAGACTGAAGAAGCAGGCCCTGGTCTGCTAGTGAAAAAGGTAGTTCAAACAGCCAGCAGCATGCGTGCCCAGGTGACCCTGGGGCAGCTCCTAGCTCCTCAGGTCATTTCTTGTCATATCAGTGGTCAGCAGCAGTGTCTATGCTTGGAAAAGCAATTCTAATGGTAACTGTCCTACAGAGAACAGTTTAAAACCTGTATGAGTGCTTGAGTTGCTGTTTCTAATGAGTAACACACCAGTTGTGCTATTCCATCTTACAAGTGTAGTGCTTGTCACTAAATATAAGATCTGTTGGGCTTATGTCTATGTTGTCCCTCCTGCTAAAGTCTCAGTGAAGGTAAAAGAAATATTATCATGATAGTCAGCTTCAGAAAAAAATATTTGTAATTTCGCATCAAAATCAGATACTGCATGGAGCTGCGTCATGGATCATAGAAATATAGAATCACAGAATAGTTTGAGTTGGAAAGGACCTTCAAAGGTCATCTAGTCCAACCCACCTGCAATGAGCAGGGACATCTCCAACTAGAGCAGGTTGCTCAGAGCCCCGTCCAGCCCGGCCTTGAACATCTCCAGGGATGGGGCACCTACCACCTCTCTGGGCAACCTCTTCTAGTATTTTACCACCCTCAAAATACTTAATTCTTTCTGAGTGCTTTATCTTTTTTCACAGACACACAGTGTCCTATGTCCAGAATTGTTTGGAGCTGCTGGTGACCTGGCTGCTAGCTAACATGCTATGCTATAGCCAAGGCAAGGATGAGATCTTTTTTTATATGTACAAAGGCACTTATCTGTCAGAGTTCAGACTGTCTGTGAACAGCTTTTTGTACCTCTATGGACAATATAGTACCATTTGAATAGGCATTTCCTGATGAAAACCAGAAATATACCAGGAAGCATCTAATGTCAATGGTTCCTCTTAGATGGAACAGTACCGTGATAGAAAATGTATCCAATACCCTGCAATGCAATTACCATAGCATAGTCTTGATGTATAGGCTTGACACAGTAAAGTAGGGTGCACGAGCACCATGTGGCTCAAATTCTGAATTTTATTTGCCTATCGGTTGAGCTACATGCTCGCTTCATTGAGCATGACAACCTAGTTTTAAGTGTCATTTAATTTTCATTTTGAAATATAATTACAAAGTGTTCACTGTAAGATATCACTCGTCTGCAAATGTGTCAAGATTAATTTGTGCTAGCTTATTCACAAGTGTCAATAGTTAATTACTGTGTCATCTCTGGATGGCTAAATGACATTCTAACTTCTGATTTTTTACAGTGTTCCTTTATGTTATTTTTCATTAGAGGATGAGTCCATATCCCTACATGTGGGCAAATACTCAAGCACATAAAATACCAGACGTCACAACTCATTAAAATCAACGGAGCATATATTGCTGTATATATCCTATAAAATACGTTTAACTGAAAAGATAATTCTAGTAATAATGTCAGATTCCTAAAAACCACTCATTAATTTGGATCTGTCTGATCTAATGCCTAGGGGACTAGTGTATGGGATCACTGTTGTTACACTTCTGTACAACGAGAAAAGTACAGCTCTTTGGATAACTGCACCTTTGAAAAATTAAAAAAAAAAAAAAAATCAGACCTTACTCATAGAAAATATTTGAAGGTTTGAGGCTGCTTAAGGTTTCTGGTTCAATTATTTTGTTTCCAAAAAGGTGAGGAGTTAAACAATGGCCACAGTCTGGCTTATTTGTAACTCCCAAAATCGCATCTCAGGGCAAGAAACAAGAACTGTGAAATCTATTAAATGCCATTGATTCTAGGAAATAAATCATTTGGATTTTTTTTCTCAGGATACGAAGAGATTTCCTCTTTCTGGAAACAGATGTAATTTCTGAAGATATTTAAGCTCTTTTATCAAAAGAAAAAAGATGAAAGGAAACACCAAGCAGGACAGTGTTTATGATAAGCATTCTGCATGAAACATTTTCACAGGTTTCTTTCTTGGAGCCTCACCTGTTCTTGCTGTTGGCGAGCAAGGTCCATTTGCTGCCGTTGTTTTTCAATTTGTGAGGCTGCCAGCTTTTTCTGTTCATCGTGGGCAGCCAGGAGCTGCTCTCGTAAGCTGATCAGCTGGGTGATCATAGTAGAGAGCTGTCGCTCTTTTTCTGCCAGGCTTTCTGGTGTACCTAAATGTGCAAGAAAGATATACCGTAAATATGAGGCAGACAATAGTTACCAAGCAATATTCACAGAGAAAATGGCTGAATCGCCAACATGTTTATTTCAAGTGGCAGCTTGAATACGTATTTTACTAAGAGACCCCAAAAGAATCCAGCACATAGCTTTGCTGTGCTCTAAGCAGTGGAGAATATAATAAAACTTGAAGCAGAAAAGATATAGACCATTTCTTTTTTTCTGACAGGAGTAATTAACAATGCACTGTGTACAAATCCCTGTAACTTTTCCATCTAAATCTGCCAAGTGTGATAAATACATTCACAGTTTATTAGACATAATTTTTCTTCACTATATATATTTTGTTGTTTTTTTCACCCAAGTATGTAAAAATGCTTAAAAAAAAAAAAAAAAAAAAGATGCTGTTCAGTGGAAGAAGCAATTTAATAGTTTATTGATCATTTCTGTAAAATACCCATATATCTGGTAGGCCATTTGGGTAAATGTAATCTTTGGTTATGGAATGCATATTAAAAATGTGCTCTATTTGTCCCTAAGAGAAATGGCTAACCTGAGAAAATGGCTTAAAAATTTTCATTTAACTTTCAAAGTTTACTCTACAGAGAGTACTTAATTAATATGAAACTACGGTACATTTATTCTTTCCCCTAATGATGCTTAATGGTCTGTTTATGGGAAAATTGCATGGGTCTCCTAAGTAGAGACTACAGGGTCCTTTTGCAAATCAATGCAAAAATATCCCATCCTACACACGAACATATTACTCTGTCACAAACAGCAATGTCAGCTCCAAATTTGAGCCATACACTGCATTTCCTTGTGTGAGCACCTCAGACCCACAGCTCTGTAAGAGGTAATTTAATTACAGTAGGGTAGCAGTTCAGGAATATTGGAAGAGCATCTGAAAGTGGTTTACAGTTGCAAGTCAGATAAATGAAGCAATTTTATGTTGTACTGGAAAACTGAGAGAGAAGAAGCGAACCAAATCAAGAACTAGTCAGGTCTGTAATCTGTCACAATGATATGAGAAGTTGCACAAAAGGGGGGATATTTACATTTTTCCTCCATTCACAATAGAAGACTGTGATAAAGAAGACACGGGACTTTTGAAGAGGAAGAAAATGTGTGAGGAACAGGACCTGGGAGGGAATGGAGAAACTGTCACCAAAATTATGACTCCACCTTCTTCCCAGAAGTAAGATGGATATCTTCTAAGGAAGAGAAGAAAGAGGTTGACAGGTTTCATAAGGAGAGGGAAGACAAAACAGACTCCTGCCAAGCTGGTCACAAACCCAAGATGATCTACTACTTACATAGTGCTATGACGCGACAAATATTATTCTTAAACAGAATTTCATTTGCAAAAGCAGCACACAAGAAAAGCTCTGTTTACAATTGCATTCCATGGAATAAGAAACTGCATGGCTTAAGTCATTCGCTCTTAACAAGGCAAGTTCTCAAATACAAAGGGTACCTGGGTTTTTGTACATTTCTTAATTGCATTTAACAAGAAAAAGAACTGAAAATATTCACTTTCTTAGCCACTATTACCTATCTTAGTTTTAAAAGAGTGCAACGAACTGATCTTTCAGTACCCTGTAGTGCCAAATCTTAATTCAGTATATATGTGACACAGGCCTCCAGACAGGGAAGAATGAGTAACTCCTGTTGTAGTAGAAATTTTAGAAATGGTTATCAGTGTTCTTAGTCACAAGAAGTATGGTGGATGCATGAAGTTAAAGCTGAAGGACACTCTACTGTTCAGACTAACCCACTGTAAAACTTGAGTGTGATATGCACGACTGAAGCAATAAAAGAATTCTGTGCAAAAAGCTTTTTCAAAACAACAACAAAAATTTTTGAAAGTAAGCTTAGGTGGGTATGAAGCCATGAAAATGTCTGCACTGCCTTGCCAGGATCCATTAGCTTGTACTGAGCTCCACACTGTTGACACCAGTTCAATTACCTGCAGCTTAACCTAACCCTCTTAAACTGTATTATTCAGTCTTGAAGATTTTGCACCATGGATCAAAAGTTATTTAGGTGCTTTTGAATACATTATTGTATACCGAAATTAATTTTCGTAGAGGAAAGACTGTTCTGCCAAAGAAAAACTCCCTTGCCCATCATGACTAAAAGAGATCAAGCACTCCACCTATTTTAGAAAGCCAATGGGAAGAAATCTGCTGCCACAAATGATACCGAGTGCCATGCACGGCCACCTGGGAAACCACAGCTTGAGACCTGCACATCTGTCAGGCAGCTTTGGCATTGTAACGCAGGCCTCTGATCTTACAGTCATAAAATATTTTACACACCCAAAGCAGATATTAATCTCCTACTCTATTTCCACATTATTCTGTATACTTTGTACTTGCTTCATAATATAAGTACAAAGCTACCACAAAAAGTGCCTGCTAAAGCCACAAAATTTGATTGTTTTGCTATGATTAGTTAGAACCATTTGATATGGTTGCAGCAAATTTATAAGGTCATTTCTTCTTTTATCTTTTTTTCCGAATTTTATAGAATAGGAGGAAGAAGTAACTGTTCTTATTCAGGAATTCATAGTAATTGGTTTTCTTTCCTTCCTCCTCTCCCAGGAGAAGCACATCTGAAATGAATGACCCCATTTAAAGTACTCTACTCTTTAATTTGTACTATGCTATGTAATCCAACAACAGAATAGAACCGATGACCACAAAATGTACAGTGTGCTCCTGGAGAATAAGGAGACCTCCATGAAGCTGCAAGACACTTAACTGAACACTGCTCAAGACAAGAAAAAGCACAAATGCAGTATGTTGTTGTATGAACAGCGTGAGGGAGAGGTATAATTTAATTTTAGAGTGGAAAATCCCAGCCATTATTTCACAGTTTAAATATCAATAAAAACCAACTTGCTCAGAATGCAGACCAGATTGAGCTGATCGGGTTGGGCCAAGAGAGGTCATCAGTAGCTGTGTGCCATCATCATCTGTTTTACATCCACTTACTGCAGCAAGCAATGAGATTCCTAAACTCATTACCAGTAAATAAACCTCTTCTGCTGACTACAAATGTCTATAAATAAAATAAAAAATATAGCTATCTGTAAAATATATTTGCCATAAATACAGATAAAACAAAAAAGCTTAGTAAAAAATATACAGTATATATGCCAGCTTCCATAAAATATTATATACCACAGCTCACTCTCTGTTCTAATCCTATTCTCTTACTCCAAAGAAGGCAGTGCATTTTTTTTTTTCCATGGGGTCTTCCTTATCCCCAAAACACATCTGTCTTGAGTTTCTCTCAGATTTGTCAGGTGGATCAGTGCTCCCCAGGGCCTGCTCCATCTGAAGTATTTTAATTTGACTAAACACCTGATTTATTTTATCTCTCCGATGAGAAAGGCAGTTTGTCTTAATAGAGCTTGTCAGCCTACAGTCCCATTCACAGCAATTTACAGGCAGCCGGGGATGCTGGAAAAGAAGAGTGCTCTGATTCTGTATTTTATCCTCCTCTAGAAAGCACCTAAAAGCAGCTATTCACTGCTACTGCATGTGGCATTTTAGAACTGAATTAGCTTTTTATTCAAGTAACTACACTTGTTGTGAATAGCTTATCTGTAAAATTGCTACATTCACTACTGATTTTATTAACCTTTGGCTCTATCACAAAATGGTCTTCAGTTAGGAAAGACCTTTAAAATTGACACATTTTTCTTAGGGGCCTTTATTTCAGTGACTTCAGATATAGTGAATTTGATCCATTAACTCCCTTTACCAGCAGTATTTTAAATTTTGAGTGTTGGTGGGAAGTCGATAGTGTTTAAGAACTTCTTTTAAAAATTAAAATATAACAGTCTCATCAAAAGTTCAGAATTTTTTTTTAATAGTTCTTTGGTTATATATTCTTGCCTTTATGATTATAATCATAAGCTGAAAAATAATTTCATTGTAGTAATATCTTAATTTTTCCTTGTGTGCTTATTGTTTTACCCCTTTTTTTTTGTATGGTTTTGAGCACGAATTGAGATAAAATGGTCAGATTGAACAGAACTAAGGCATCAAAGAGAACTTTTGAGAAATTCTGGTCATAGGTCAATCTAACCAGGAGTGAGAAAATAAAAAGTAGCTATAAATCTGCTGAAAAAGAGGGAAGAGTTCAACTTGTGGTCTAAAATTACATTTAGAAAGAATTCTGCTTGTGGCAAAACCTTTTATTTTGAAACCGATCACAATACTACATAAATTCTGGCACACAAAGTAATAGAAAGATCATCATTAATCTTCTTATGCATTTAATAAAAATCATAAACATCATTTTGCATTTTATCTACCTAGATTTCTTTAAGCACTGAAAAAAAAAATATAACTATAGCTCCTATATCAATGTCTGGCTTACCACCTTACAAAACTTCTATTACTTCTTACTACACACTCAGTCTATATACAGATGTAGCTGCATGTCAACAAATACAGGAGGGTTTTCAATGTTAAATTTGGAATTGTCCTTGTGACAAGTTGTCATGAGATAGAGGCAGAGTAATAACTGCTGGTAAGGGAAAGAAAATATGAAGGAATAACAAAAAATGGACTCCTAGACTTCTATAGTATAAGTTAAACTAATCTCTTTGACACTCACCAAAAGAAAACAAGATAAACCCACGTATTCTATCAAGTGAATAAAAGACAAAATACTGGAGTCATAAATAAGCCAAAAATTTTTAGGCATGATCCAAAGCTTGCCAAAGTCGGATTCTTAGCTGCGACACAAAATTACTGTGGGTTCTTGAATGTGCTTGCCTTAGTTTCCCAACATGTACACAAAGTAAAACGCTACCAATCAGAGGGGTTTATGCCTGGTTAGTTAATTCTTCTGAAGTGCTTTGAGATCTTTGCATGGAATCTCTACACAGCTGCAAAGTATTATTGGTTCTCTTGAATTCTGTGATTAGTGAAAGCATGACAAATATCATCCGTGTTTATGCACTGCATCTAAACTAACTTTTGCCCCATATACTTACAGGAAATACAAATTAATAAATCACAAATGATTACTCCTGTTATGTTTTCAGAATAAACACATAGTGTGACTTTCATGAAATCAAGAGACTGTAATGCAAGAAAGAATTGTGGACTTTGCCAGAAACTAAGAGGGGCTTTAAATCACAGAACTGTATCATCAACCAAAGCAATTAAACCAACAATCAAAACTTATTTTGAATACTGTTAAGCAATTTCAGCATTTAAAAATATTTTTTTTAAAAAAGAGCCCTTATGAATCAATTCCTCTGATAGGTTTTTTTCTAATGGACATTGTTTGAAAAGAAAGCAAAACCACAATGCTAGACATAAAAGAAAGTGTATTTGATCTTAGCTGCCCAGAGATAACCTGGTTAAACCACTCTGTCTAACACGGCAGTCTGCAGCACACATCAGATAGGCTGTGATGTCTCTACTTCACAGGCTCTGTCCAGCATTTAGCATTTACCCTTTTTTGATTGGGTCACCTTTTAAATGCCACAAAATAGGGCAGCAAAAGTCAACAAAAATAAACAGGGAAAACAGAAGAAAGTAACAATCTAATGGAAGGGCTTCGGAGATAAAAGTCACTTTGTGAGGGCTGCCTGACTAAGGAGCCCCCTTGCCATTGTAATAGCATCTAATTTGAGTTCTAACTCCAACAGCAGTTTAAAAAGCTTTCCACTCTAAAGGGCCCCAAGTGCATCATAAAGATAAAGCATTTCAGTAGAAAACAGCCACAAAGACCTCTATTATCTTGTCAGTCTTTGGTTACAACAGCTGAACCAATATGACTAAGTTCTGAATGACTTTTTTTTCCCCCTTCTTTTTATAACACTTGAATACTGAAATTTCTTTATTTCATGATCAGTTAGCAATTGTTGATGTTCCCATATGCTACTGTCCAGTCCTTAGTCAATAAAAAGTTTTATAAATGCTTCCATTGTGCTTTGTAGCATCCCAGTACAGAAGGCAGCACAGCAAACATGTCCAGCATGCAAACCACACTGGACAGCTTCTCTTGTGAAGGTGTTAGAACCCCTCCTCCTTATGCCTCAAAATGATTCTGAGTTTTAAGCTTGGAGCAAGGAAAAATTAATACCCTAGATCCATAAACACTAACAGGAACTAATATTAGGAACTACTGAAAACTTTCTGTAGAGCAAAATCTGTTAGATTTTTTTTTTTTTTTTAAAAAAAAGGCCTAAGTTAGCTATGCTTATGTGAAGGATGAAAATGCTTTACTGACAATCTGCAGGATTCATCCTTGTTTCACATATACTAAACCTTGGATGCTTAAGCCACTTCTTAGGTGGGAATAATTTTAAACTAACATGAGTTTTAATACAATCCTAAACTTATCATAGGACAGACTGTCTTTCCTAGACTAGCCATAAAATTGCAGGTAGCAGAGTGGAAATGAAATTACCTCAGTAAGGCCACGCCAACCCTTCATTTTCCCATGTCAGTATGGCCACAGCCAAGTGAGGGAGAGGGCTGGGAGCCGGGACTGCAGGGCTCACTGCACCTCCATCACCACAGCCACCGCGTTGGCTCTGTGCTGCTGGCACGTCTCACAGCAAACATCAGGGCCCTGCACCCACCATCCCTTAGTTTGGATCATACCAAGGCTTTCACCCCATCCACACATATGGGGAGACAGTACATGTGCAAAAGAGCGATCCACATCCAGATCTCTCCCTGACGTTGAGCTGGGCTAGAGACAGGAGTCTCTAGCTTAAGTGCCCTCACAGGTCCTCACTTTATCATTGCACCTCTGAGTGCTCAGGATTGACTGTGCCCTATTCAATCATTTAGTGTCACACTCAGTTGTTTTTTCCCTTCTCAAAAGAATTGGAAGGATGTATCCCTTCCTCAGACTTCACAAATCATAGAAAATTTTATTCTGCTTTAAGAAAAAATTTAGTCACAGGAATGTATATAGTAATCCAGCTGAATATTGCCCCTAAAGATTTGCCATTATCGCGTGGCAACTGAGGCAGGCTTACCTGCCTTAGCATTTCCCAGCAAATGCTTGTATCTCAGATTTGCTCCTGAAAATAGCCACCTCTTCTGAGATAATGTTTCTTTCATGGCCTTTAGCATTTTTTTGATCTCATGTATTTGCTGGACTTTTTGTTCTTTTGTTGTTTCTTAGCAATTCTCAAGTGTTTCCTGAGGAATATCTTACATTCAGAGGTTTTCTTCCTTGACTGTTTTTCACAACAGTTCTAATCAAAGTAAATTAATACATTCAAAAGAAAGGACACTGCAATGACCCGATCAACACAAACTATTCACAAGTTACCGCCAAACACCTCCAAAACTGTTGAAGTGATCTGCCAGGCAAAGGATTGGATTAAGTAGTCCCTGGTCAGCTCATGGAGCAGCACAATGATATGTCGCCCCATTTTTAGGGATGTGGTGAATCCACAGTTGAGTCCTAAAATGTAATCCATGTCAGGAATGTAGGAAAGAATGTGATGTTAGCCAGAGCTTCAGCCTCCCCCTCTTCCAAACCAGCGCTCAGCAAAAAACAGAATCCCAGCAAATCTCTTGGACTCTTTATTTTCTTTAACACACATGAAAAGAAGAACTGTATCTGACACAAGCCTTGGAAGACTTCAACTATGTTTAGAGATTTTGTTACTATCTCTTACATAAAACTCTACTTTGGTATCGTTTGCTTTTAAAATATATATCTATAAAAGTAAAAAAAAAAAAAAAACAACTTTAGCCAGTTTCTTAGAATTACTCTCAAATTCCAGAAGAACTTGTCACCTTACTTTCTAAATAATACTAGAAGTACATATTAAGTGTTAATTCATGCATGTGCATGTGGAAGAAAGAAGATGACGATTTTTTAGTAAATTATTCTTAGGGTTTTTCGGCAGTCAGTACAGATTCAGTGGGTTTAGAAATATTTCATATATACTCAATCCGAGCTGCTCAGACTCTATGTGTGAGAAATGCGATAATACTGGGTATAAACAGAGAAATACACATTATACATTGCCACTAAAATCTCACAGCCAACCTGTTCTTGCTGAATTAGAATATAATGATATAGCAGAGGCCACAGGCTGTGAGTAATCTGTACAGTGATACAAACACTAAAATATGATGTAAAGAGGAAAGAAAAATGAGTAGTTTTAGTCTGTTAACTAACTAAAATGTATGACAGGGCATAGCACACCAAAATAAAATGAACATGGTGGTGTTATACAGAAAGCAAAATTTGTGTTATTAAAAATTACAAACAAGAGAGGAGGAAAGACGGTCCGTCCATTTAAGGTACTTAGTCTGGACTTGAGAGAGCTGAAAAAATATCCTGACCTGCAGTTTCAGTTTTTCCCATTTAAATACAATGACAATACTTCCCTAGCTTGGGGAGGTGGAACACGAGGAGGATGTTACTCTGAGGATAGGAATAGTAAAGATTCCAAACTGTATTTGTAGGCCATATAACAGAAGGAAATGGTAAATTAAAATATAAAAAATCCAAAGGATAAAGCAGGTATTGAATGGGAAAAGAGTTGATAAGCAGAAAAAAAAAAAACCAAAACTAAGCATCATGTAATTATATAACAGTTCATCTTCTGTAAAAAACTACACTGAGATGCCAGAAACTGCCAGAAACTGTCCTTAACAAGGACAGCAGAAATACTTAAATGTCACAGCAGGAACAAACTTTTGGGAACCTTCTCTGTACAAACATCACCACACAGATCATGTTTACCAGCTTGGTTTTTTTTCTTTTTGTGGACGTTAATATCTTAAGTCAAAATGGCACAAGATTGGTTCACCTTTTCATATCAGAGAACACACATTAAGCATAAAAACCACACTAGCAACCCAATGTTATGTCTTCCTCAACGAGAAGAGAAAATTTTAAAAATATTTGAAAGTTAAAGTCTGTAACTTTTCTCATTTACAAAGGCGGTACAACTAATTCCAACTCAATTGTCCTATAATGCTTTAAGTTCTCACAAAATAAAACAGGGGAAGTCTCCTAGGGCAATGGAGATAACTGAAGTTTTTCCTTCTAAGTCAGGACAAAAGCACTAAATACCAGAAAAAAAATCAAGTCCCTCAATAACAACGATGTTCACAGTGCTGGTAGCTTCTTCGTTACACTTCGTTAACTCAACAACTCAGCAGGCCTAATTCTCACTTTACATTATTTACACATACGTGTAGATCCAGCAACTTCAGTAGAAATAGCCTGTATTTACAACAGTGTGAGAACTGATGCACACGTTTCCATAAACACTAAGTGAAGCCAGTTGTTCGCCTTCCCTATTATTTTATCGCCGAACTTGACTCAAAACACACAGATTCTTTCACCAGTTTTGGCTGAATTTTGTAATTGTCAGTGGACCAATAGCAGACATGTCAAAGAGAAGTGCAAAATATCTCATTGTTGAACATTATGGAATAATGTTCTTAATGACATTCTCTCTCTCTGTGTCTACCTCTGCAAGCTATGTAAAATGTTGGTAAAGAAGCCTATATACACATATACTCTATTGCACCATCCCAGTTTTAGCTCTGAGACTGCTTTGTCCCAACAGCATCATTTGATGTACAAAACTGTACATAATATTAGAAATTTTAAATGCACTTTCTTATTAAATTCTTACCTCTCCATGAGCAGCTTATAGCTTAATGTGAAACTATAGATATGAAACTGAGACTGAGCTGCTTACACAGAGAAATACTGCCTCACATTTCACACTAGCTAAACATTATTTTGCTTTCTGAATAATTATTTCATTTTTTTTTCTCTTCTGATTCATAGAATTTACTGAATGGAGTTCTGCTGCACTAGCAGTGTCATAATATCTTAATTCAGTTAAATAATGGCTTAGATATTTGAAATCAAGGGAAAATCCCTACCCTTCACTTCCAGAAAATAAGAAAAATATTTTTGTTCTAGATGAACATTTGCACCTGTGCCTTGATATGGAGGAATGGATGGTCGGAGATACGAATGATGAGCCCTTGCTAATATTCATATAAAACACTGCAGTAAAAGGTGTAAGATACTTTCTTGTAACTTTCTGGTTTAGGTGTTAAATATTTTGTTTTGCTTGTATACAATCACAGGTAGTATCTTCTCTGGAATTACAATGTTGAGAGTCACAACTGAGCGTCTGGAACAAGCAGGATCCTGTTAACTAACATGAAGAGATTAGGAATCTGCTGCAGAAAAAAAATGTAAATGGAGAATTCAGGACTGATTTTGAAATTGCTCCATTTCATTGATTGTTCTTTCATAACAGCGTACAGCTGGATAAAATCGTTTTGTTTCCATTTTAACTTTAACAAGTGATTTCTGCATACTATGATACTCTTCAAAATGAATCTTATTTTTTTATTATGTAAACATGACACAATTCCAAGTGATATGTACAATTTTTCATTATTTTTAAACTAGTATTTCTTCCTGTTGCGGTGCAAGCGCAAAAAAGCACTTGTTTGGAAGGAAAAGCTCTCCAATTAAAAATTGTATCATCAATCACAAGGATGAACTGAATATCTGTTCTATCTAATCTTATTCTGGAAAGAGAATTGTATATGTACATGCATAAAAATGACTGGAAGGAAGCTGAGTTTAGAGGAAGTTAGTTTAATATCTTATTTGATGAGTATAGCTTGTATGAAAGCGATGACATTAATTTCCCTGTAAAACAGGACTTAGAGTTACTTGTGATTTTGTTAGCTAATATTTTTTCTTCATAAAGAAGTTCATGACATAGAAGAAGCTTTTGCTTGTTTGTGCTGTCTTCTCACATTGTCTAAACTACAGATTAATAATGAAAGATTAAAAAGAATCATTTGTTTTAGTTACGTTTTCCATTTTAAAAAGCAAGCTACAGAAAAGGAGATTTTTAATATTCTTTTTTTCTGCTTTTTGTTACAGTATTTGCAGAAATACCATGAATCTTCTCTTTAAATACTGGGGAATACCTTGCACTGTAATGTCTATAAATACATACATGGAGTGATGGTGAGACAAGGTGAAGTCCATCTAACTTGTATGTGTACTCCAGCAGCTGGACACGTGCAAAACAGGTGAAAAAACACATAATCACTGTATCTTCTCCTGTGGGGTGAGGAGGATGATGTGCTGCCTTATATTGAACATCAGCATCTACGTACTAAGAAGGTCTATGTGAACAAGGACAGGAATTAATACTTTTATCTATGGGTGCAAGAAGGGAAGAGATCCTTTCCATAGCTGCCACTGCAGCTTTTTCATCAAAAGGCTAATTGAATTACATAATAAGATTCAATTATTGGAGTTCATTTGCCTCAAAGCTAACACTGAGGAATCCACTCCAAAACACTCTAGGAATCTTGCCTCTTTTCCTATACTCAAAATTGTAACCCAAATGCATTTCTTCTGCTGCATCCTGAATGCACAATATACACAAGAGAGGAGACATGCCCCTGTGAAACATACTCTGACTTATGATGTCTTGCAGTTACTTTTTATATCTTGTTAAATAAGTTACTTCCATGAGTTTTTAGTTAGTAGTTATTAGCTACACCACACAGAAATGTCTAAATATAAATATGAGGAGTATTAGTACTGCAAGATTTATATACTTTAAATATAAATTTTAATTTTGATCTTAATTACATGTTCATCTTTCATGTCTTACAAATACAAACAAGTATATCAATGAAAAACTTACATTTGCCTCTGAAGATTTTTATTGCCTCTGGTGATAAGTAATGAAGAAGCAAAGTTTATTGCAAAACAAGGACATTAGCATAGCCTGTCTGTCATGGAAGCTCTAAAGAAGAAACTTCCTACTTCATCAGAGAAGAGACAATTTAGTCAAAAGCCTTTGATATGTATGGAAAAGCAACAACATTTTATACATTTAAAATGTGCCCACAGAAGTCAGTTGAAGGATTTACACTTATTTCACTGGGCTTTGAAACAGGTCCATTGATATGTTCATTAATAATGGCATTAGGTGGTCAAAATTGGCAGCTTCAGGCTTGTAAATCGGAATATTATTTTAAATTTCTTTCATAATCAAACAGTTATAAATTGAAAGTGCTTCTTATCTGCTACACACAACCTAGTAATCTGTAAAACCAATTCAGCAGAACCTATTAATGCTACAAATATGAGTTATCTTAGGTCTTTGGAAATAACCACAACCTCACTGTGCGGCTAGGAGAAACAAAAACCAAACAAGTAATTTATGCTTGTTATTCCCTCAAGGTTTATTTCATTAATAAATAAATAAATAAATAAATAAATAAGTGAACTGAACACATTCTAGAACAAATCAGAATTCTATGACAAGTTTGTTGTCCTCCTATGAAATATGTTACAAAATTATCAGTCAAGTTTTCTAACTGAAGAAAAACGTCCTAATTCACATTAACTGTAGCACAAAGGACATGGCCTACATTTGTAGACTGAAGTTCCACACATATTCTAAGAGTGTTCTGGTATAATTATACTTTAACCACAAGCATGACTATGTTTAGCCAGATGTTTCTTAGAAGCAACTAAAAGTACGGTTGGAAATTTTCTTAATTCAATTTATTTGTATATGAAGTTGATCACAAACCAAAACATTTAACACAGCCCTTCGCTACAGAATCACTGGTAATGAAATTCTTCACAGTCCCATGCCAGAGAGTGGTATCATGTTATTTTTTCGTGCTTATGTAGGTATTTTACCACTCAAACAGGATCACTCAGAATGAAAACATAAACATTGCCTATTCAAAAGACATAATTTAATATTCAAAGGCCTGAATTTAGGCACAACTTTAAGCACAGTCTAAAGATAATTCAGAATAAATCTTGAAGCACTGGGAGCATGTAGGAAACACACCGAGAGGTTTTGAATTCCATTATAACAGCATTCTAATTCAATATATTATAAATAGACCTGGGATGCATTTAAGAAATCAGGATCCCTTAACTCTTCTCTCCTTGAGACAATAGAACATTGTCCGAGTTGCATTTTCATTACTTTATTTCTACAGTGACTGCAATTTCATCATTATTTTTCCCTCATAACAAGACACTAAAACTAAAACCACACATGAAGAAGGAACAGGGAAAACAGATTTCTGCTGAGACTTCTCTCAAATGGTTTTGAAAGTTAATCACCTTCCTTTTAAGTGTCCTATTAAAAAAATGAGCTATGTCTAGAACAACATACATATTGCAAATCAATGCAATGTTTCTGACGTGTTTCTCAGAAATAACATCAGTGTAACTGTGATGCTGCGATACTGCCCACTAAGATTAAGGCTGATTGTGACTGCAAAATACTTTCACACTTAAATAATGTATTTTATGCTCATTTCCTCTCTATTAATTTTAAATATACACCAAAATTTCAGTCTGTCTGCATCTGTAAAGATCTTGGGTATTTTTGCTTAGGTGTCTCTGGGATAGGTTTTTTTAAAGGGATTTAGGACTCTTACTACTGCAGGCAGATCCATGGCCATGTTTTTAAAAATGCGTTAAGCATCTAACACCCATTGACTCAGATGATGTCTTCTATGCTATTTTAAAATATGAGGTAGCTGTGTCTGAAATGCATAACATCACTTTAAAAGTTTTCAGCTGATTTTCATCTGAGGTGGTTCTTCGCACAGTGGACACTAGAACCATGGAATATCTTCCTAAAAGATGCTGTGGGCTCAAAGTTTTATACAGGTTCAAGGGTAGACTGGACAAGTAGTTGGGGGGAAGCAAGATCTTGGTGACCAATACAAAATAAACAAACCACATCGAGGTCAGGAAATCCTTGGAAATGAAAATAGTCAGAGGCTGGGGTAATGTTAGTGTGAAAGTATATTCTTTCCCTGTTCTTCCTTGTTCCTGTGCGTCAATTTATGATTACTGCTGGAGTCAAACGGATGTTTGGCTATTTTTTCCTTTTTATACTTGTCTTGCTTTTGGCTGGAATAGAGTTAATTTTCTTCCTAGTAGCTGGTATAGTGCTGTGTCTTGGATTTAGTACGAGAATAACGTTGGTAACACACTGAAGTTTTAGGTGTTGCTAAGTAGTGCTTGTATTCATTCAGAAACTTTTCAGCTTCCCATGCTGTGCCAGCGAGGAGGTGCACAAGAAGCTGGGAGGGGGCACAGCCAGGGCAGCTGACATAAAGTGGGCAAAGGGTTATTCCATACCATATGACATCATGCTCAGTATATAAACTGGACAGGGGAAGGGGGAAGGCGGGGGCGACCGCTGCTCAGGAACTGGCTGGGTATCAGTCAACAGGTGGTGAGCAATTGCACTGTGCATCACTCGTTCTATAAAATTATTTTTCATTATTATTATTCCTTTCTGTCCTATTAAACCACCTTTATCTTAACCCATGAGGTTTACCTTTTTTTCTGATTCTCTCCCCCATCCCACTGCAGGGCAGGAGTGAGAGAATGGGTAGCAACTTTAGCCCTTCGGATACAGTATTTGATGACTTTATATTAAGATTTGTTTTCCCTGTATGGGAACTCATACCTATGGGTCAACCAGCTGTCTTTCCTTAATGTAAAAGTGGCTTCATTTACTTTTCTGATGTGTAACACCAGCTAGTGGACATGAGAATCTGGATCTGTGGGAAGGTTTGTATACACAGGCTTAGAGCTGATGTACTTCAGTCAAAACCTTACATTGCTCACTTTGAGTTTCACACAGATAATAACCTTAGCAGAAAAAGGTTTTCAACTGCACCCTTATAGCTAAATTCTAACGTATAACTTAATATGTAACAGCAAAGACTAGATTTTTCTGCTCTTGTGTACATTGAATGTTCTGCATTTAGGGGACCTCAGCATCTTACAGTAAAGCATAGCTTGCAGTAAGCTTTCAGTTATACCATGGACTCAACGTATACAGACAAAAGTCCATATAAGAAGATCAGCTTGCGTAAGAATGAATACTAATCTGACCTGCGAAGACAATACAGAAAATGCATTTATAAGGCAACACTCACACACATGCATTCACATTTATTTCCCTACGCGAAAAATTAAAGATTTTTACTAACTCACGTACTCAATATTGCTTTAGGTATTAATTCAGTGTATATACTTTAAGAGGAGTGACTTTCACAGTTGCTTAACCAACTGCACAACCCTACACCTGCTATGACATAGCTGACACTAACAAAAGAGAGCACTACTGCAAAAGCCTCAATAGGTATGCATGGCGAAAGCACTACCTAGTTCACCAACTAACCTTCTAATTCACACAGTATCATTTAACCATTTCCCATCCTCTAGCTATCAGTCAAGAACATTAAATAAATACCATATATTTTGAGTGCATGAACAACAGAAAATGAACTCTCTCAGAACTCAAATGAAAGACAATATGCTAGTTTTGTTTAAAAAACCCAACATATACACCTCTCAGAGGTTGTTAAGAACCATCACAGAAACTGGGTCTATAAATGTTACCATTTTGAATAGTAGCCACAGACTCAGCTCTGGTATTGATGATGCCAGCTGGTCTGCAGGATCTGACTTTGGTCAGAGAAGAGCAGTGCTCTCCCTGTACAGATCATGCTGCAAGCGCTGGCGTGGCCCTAGTGCAAGGAACACTTTGCTCCTTTGCTAAGACTATTTCATTAAAACAAGTTAAACTACGTTCATTTTCTTTATATAAAACTTCAGTTTTCCCTCACTTCCAAACTTGAACGTTGTATTAATTTTGATATTTAATGCATTCAAACATTTTACATAGGCATAGCTGTCATTATGTACCTTTCTTAAGGTAGATTCAGCTGATGTGCAATTAACATCTATATTTTGTCACGGGTTATATGATTATCACCATAGCCCTTCCAGTAGCTGTAACTATAATTCAGAAAAGTTTTTCTCAGTGTTTGCTAGCACAATAAACATGGAAGGGAACAGGAAGAGGCAAAATGAGAGAAGAGACTTGTCTACCTGTGACATTAACTAAACTTTAGCTCTGTGTGTCTGGGTCAGCAGATGGAGATTTCTTACCATGGCCCACCGACAGCCAGCTCTTAGCACCAAGTGTTCGTCTTTGTCTGATGGTGGGATATGTTATCTGAGAGTATGCAGAGAGACCCAAAGTACCTTTTTCAATCACTGTTATCTTGAAAAGTGGCAGACTGTAACGTGATACGCTAAAGTATGTCTTTTTAGAAAAATCCTTACATTTCAGAAGTGGGCACCCCCGTCTGCAGCTGAAGTTTGAGACACCCAAAATTACATTATAAACCCCTTGGAAGGTGAAGAAAACAACAACAAAATAGAGAAGAGGGATAATTAATTTACAAATACACCCTGAAGTGGGAACCCTCTATTCACTACAGCCCCTAAAAGAAAATCTGCAGTCGTCCTGTGACTGGTACGGAATCTCAACAATACATAGGCAAATGGATCCTGGCACCAGAATAATGCAGTGAAGGTAAAAAGAAGTTATTTTGGTTACAAGTTAAAAAGAACTCCGTGATTCTTAATGAATCTCAATTAAAAAAAAAAAAAAAAAAAGGAAGAAAAAGTTGTGCCTATTTCATTTTCTTTACCTTCCTTACTAAACCCCTGATTGTATTCCTCTGATGTTACCTATCAAAACTTGAAGCCTCTGGACAATTTCCCACATTTAGAAAAACTTAAGTTGTATAAACCTACATAAAATCTCTACTTTTGAAATCCTGCAACCTGAGTACACCATCTGCATTTTAACAATAGGTTTTGGTTTAGTATCTGTAAAAATACTGTATTCCAGCTTTCAGAGAGAATTACAGTTATCTAGTAAACAGTTACATCAATGATCAAATCCCGTAACTGAATTTCACAGTATGGTGAACCTTGTCTATAAATAATTTTCTGATCTTCGGGGTTAGAACTGTGATCTTATTTGCACAGAACACATTAGGGTCATATATCAATCTATAGTATTTCCAAGTCAAAACAAATGCAAAGACGTATCTTCACACATAGTAGTATGTTTTAAAATGTTGGAAATGTCAACCACTTACATACTTTCATATTATCCCTAATTAATACAAATTGCATTTAATTTCACATTTAGTAAAACATATTGCTGCCCAAAATAAGGACTATAATTTTTATCAGCAATTATTATTACTGATGTATCAACACAATTATTTAAATTCAATGTATATACAGGGAGAATCCATGCAAACATTTACAGTTTTTGTTCCCTCTGTGCTTCTTCCCTAATTTTTGTGGCTTGGAGCTCCTCCAGATGCTGTCTCTGACTTTGTGGTTTTGTATTTGAGATCCCATCTCCTGATTCATAGCATTCCTTGACTGACAAATGGATTCGGATACAAAAACAAACAGCTACCTGTATATAATGTGCATCTGACAGCTGCACTGCTAAGTTTTCCATTTGTGGTGAACCTACTGTTTCAGATTTTACCCATTTCTTGGGTCTCTGAGTCATTGTGTTTACTGAGCTATTCAATAAATGGTGACATATGTGATCTCCACACTGCGAGCTGCACTTCAGATTCAGAGGATTTTCCTTTTTTTCCCTCCCCTTCATAACCTAAATTATTTAAAAAACACCACCAGGTTTTATATTTCTAAATTGACGTGCCTCCTAATTGAATGCAGAACACTCTCAAACTATTTTCCATTACAGGCCAACTTTTTTTCTGATTTTAATGCACAGTATAATACCTTCATTGGTAGATTAAAATTGTTTGACTAGAAGTAAAACCTATTATTATATGCTTTTTTAGCGGTTTTGTCTTGTATAATGTAGGATGAATTATGTAAAACATATCAAACAAGATACTCTACAAGCTGCTACTTGCCTGCTGCAAACAATCACAGTTTCACTGATAGACTGGGACTTAGCATCTTAAAATTCCTGTGGAAATCAAATGCATTTTAAGTATTGGGTTTGATTATTTAATCAGACAACTTGCATTTTGCCCTGGCTAATTTGGAAGGCTGATAATATTTTACTCATAAAATAATTATGCACCTGTTGTGATGGAAACCTATTCAAACAAATCTTAACAGACGTGAGGATTCATTCCCAACAGGAGTGCGTTAGCCACTCATTACTGCTATCTATGGGGCGACAAATTTTAAACAGCTATTGAGCAGGTCTCAGCTTAATCTTGTATAACTCTTAAGGAACATCAATAACATTAAACTTTGTTAATTCATATCGACACAGACCAAGGTAAGTATTAGGATATGTAGGTCAGACTAACCATATTTTAAAGAAAAATAGGTAAGAAAAAATATGTATCTAATAATAGGATTTCAGTGTGAGAGCTACTGACAAAGAATAATTTCTGATCAAGATGCCTGGGTATAAATCTACTAACAAAGCAGATAATACATATGATGCACTCATAGCATCAGGGCAGGCCATGTCCTTCCTAGATTTCTATTTCTTTTTCCTCTGTTCAGAAAAGTTTCCTATGGAAACTGTTTCAATATAGCTCTCTAAATTTGCTTTACAGTTTGTATATTCATATTAATTGATGAGACCTCATCTTTTGAGTGGTTTTGAAAATTTTCTCTATTGATAAATCATGCCATAATTGAAGGGGGAAAAAAAAAGGCTGGAGAGAATGGAAAAGAGATAAATTATTTACTTTAATTCAAAATATTTGGGGAGGAGACAGAAGGCATACAGTGAATTAAGACAAATTCACTCAGCAAGTAACAGAACAGTATCATGAATGACCTGACTGGAGCAAGGCGATGATCCCAATCAGCCTGAAATCACTTTAATAATGGCAGGAGAAGGTGAAAACAAAGAAAATGAGTTCCGTTTGGCTAGATCTGCCCTTTGGCAGAAAACTGCCAGATATCATTGGTCAGATCTGAAGTGAGGTGAGTCAGTTAGACAAATCAAGACCTCTTGTAAAAAAATACCGAGAGTTAACCCCTTCCAAATGGTCAACTTGTTTAGAGAGGACAAGAACAACCCTTCTTGTATTTCTCTTCTATTTCTCATTGAGCTAAGGCTTTTGAGGCAGTGGCTGTGTCAGGTTGCACTTCATATTCTTGTTGTTCTCAGTTGCATATGAGTTTCCCAAACGTGCTTGTACTTCATTTTTTTCTGAGTACTAATGCTATGTCCCTTAAGTTTTTCAGATGACATTTCTGATCCACCTCTGAGTCCACAGTTTGTGAAGTTCCAAATAAGGTACTTTTACATATCTCTTAAGAAAAGAAAAAATCTGGTATCTCTGATATCATTGGGGTGGTCTCATTACCACAAAATATCCACACATCAAGACGTCAGTTCTTATTAATTGGTACCAAAACTTGATGTTGCTCAGAGTAGGGATATTTTGTGCTAAAGGTTTCTTTCTGAATTAACTGCAGAGAAGGGTGATGAGAGTGACTAATGTGCAGAACAGCTTTCATCTGTGGAATAAATAAATACATATTTTTACTTCTTAACCTGGAGAGAAGACAACTGAATGCAATGTAACAGAGAAGATGAACAGGGAACAACTATTCCTGTCCAGTATAATACAAGATCTAGGGGACACCTACAAGGTACTAGGTTCAAATATACAGCATATTGTTAACTGCTAAGCTTATCCCCACAGACTCTCCAGCTGTCTATTAAAGGGTTCAAAAGGAATTGGACATGCTCATAGATGATAATTCTATCAAGGACCATTAAACCTGAATGTACCACCTCTGAATCAAGAAGCCTATTAATCAAATTTTTTTGGAAAATGGAAGAGTAAGTTGAGGAAATATTACTGTATGTTTGCCCTTTCCTTATGCCCTTCCCCACATTGCTCAGTATCCATAGAGACAGAACACTACAGGATAGTACGGTCTTTAAATCAAAGATTTCCTTAATATGAAACTCCTGTAACAGAAGACCAATGAAGTACACCTACAGGTTTCCACAGAACCCAAATCAATCAAAAAATTTCAGTCCTTTCAGTACTGTACCTACGTGCATCTTTCTAGATAAATGCTTACATTCATTGATTAGAATTTTACTTGATATATCTACAGCAACAAAAAGCCAAAAGCACTGAAGCATGATGAAACACAAGAAATGGAGCTTCTGCTCTTGTTTTAGCAGTGCAAACTCCTACACATGCACTTGCTTTTTCATATGAACTTGTATGTCTTCAGTAGGAGCTTTATGTTGCTAAAGGTGAGCAGCTTCATTGGTGATTAAGCTGGGACTTGAGTCAAAAGGAAATTTGCCACTGACATCCAGTGTCAGAAGAGAAGGCCTTAAGTTCTAAGTAGTGATAAACTTCCTCAACATAGAACCCTTTCAACTACAGTTAAACACTCTGTATTACAGAAGAAAATTACTGATATAATGAAAATTAAAAATATATATACACACAATAACAAAACAATCTACCAACAGAAGAAAATGGCAAAGTTTTGAAGAAAAGTGAAGAAAATCTACTTCTAATTTTTCAACCCTTTTTCTGCTAAAAAATGTAATAGCATTTGAAAATAAACACATTTTAATACCATACATTTTCTTGTCACTATTTGTACGAATGAAGAATGGATCAAATTCCAGAAATCAGTCTTTTTTAATCTGTCTAATAAATGTATTGCTGTTTCAAGTTCCGTATTATTAGCATCATTATCCTTCTTTTTCTTTTTCTCATGAACACTTGATACTAGTTCTTAGTACACTATTTGGGACACAGTTCCACAGAACACAGCATATAAGTGAGCCGCCCATGGATTTCAGTGTAGTACAGAGTTCATACATTTAGCTCTGAATTGTTAAGCTTAGAAACATACACTGGTAAAGTAAAAAATATATAGATACATGTGATTGCGGTAAGTAATAAGTTCTTCGTGTGCCTGGAAATATACTGCATGCATCCTGGTTGATGTTATTTATAAAATGTATTCAACAATATGGAGAACTTGATTTACGTGAAAGGTTGATTACAATGTAATTTATAGTTGTGGAGTTTTAAGAACTGGAAATGCTAATAGTCATTAACTTTTAACATTAGAAGGAGGCATGATTGTGATAGGTGCCACTGAAATATGACCCTCTGATCAAAAGACCAGAGTGACAAAAATGTTTACCACTTTTTCTTTTTTTCTTTTTTTGACCTAAGTACAGCTTCAATCCAATTCAAGACTTACATGTACATAATTTAATAGCACTATGTACAGTGAGCAGCTTTATTAATTTCCACAGAACTACCCTCTGTGTGTACAGTTTGGGGTATGTCTATTTAAATCCAGAATCTGGAGAAAAGTATTTCATATCAAAAAATGTCAAGATGACATAAAACCATATAGATTAATCTAGTTCACACTAGTGATTAGTCTAACTAATGATATCAGTACCTTAATCATAACAAATAGATACAACGTGGCATGGTATGTTTAACCAAAATATTTTTCTTTTGGAATCCATTACCTTCTTCAAGCAAATCAGACTAAAGAGTACGCAAACATTAACTGCTGAAAGCGCTTAGGAAATGTTCAGTCATTCAAGAAGGTACCACTTAATTTAGAAGGTCAGGTTAGACCTGGAAATGTAGCTTTTGTAACATATTACACAAAATGCTAATGACTTGACAAATGGCAAAACAAAAATATTTCTCTGATTTGGAGAGCTACAACATAAAGCTAAACATATCACTTAATTGGATCATGGTAATAAATACATTGTGAGAAACCTTTATAGCCCATGGTATTCTTCTAATCAGGACCAATTTCTTAATGACTTGGGTGTGGGGTTCTTGGTTGCATTGTTTTGGTATGTTTTGTTGGATGCTTTCATTGGTTTCACTAATTGGAACCAGTTGATCCTTTTTTCCTCTGTATTGATTTTTTAAATCCTAGCAGTTAACAATGATTCTAATGTATCATAACACTTTAGACCTTAATCATATAGTGGGGCTTTTGCTTGTAGCTTTTGTTTGAGTTTTAATTAAGAAGACCTTGTGTCTCAAAGCCTGAGCTGGGTTTTTAATTGCTAGTATGTATATCACACAGACTTCAAAAGAAAGAAAATATGTTTATAACAGAAAGCACAAAGGAGAGCTTTGAAATGTCTATAGCCATACAAACTGACATAATTAAAAACCTCTGAGTGCCTCTGTGATATAAGATTTATATATATTTATTTATACATATTTATAAGGCAAACTGTATTATGCCCTTAGAATTCATGAGAAAGAAATTTCAGCAATTATGCTGAGAAATAATTACTGCAAATCCAGACTACAGTGTTGGTCAGGGCTGCAGGAAAACATCAGATTTATTTATCTCGAAACGGTCCTCACATTTGATATAACGCACCAAAAAACAACCGAAAGCTTATCTGTGAAGACGAATTTTATAAAACGGAGGCAAAAATAGCATTTTAAAATGTTTTGTAAATCACGCATATTTTAAGAAAAAAATTAATTCACTGTAGAAACACAGAAGCCATAACTTTCTCAAGGATTCGTTCATGCAGAACTCCCTCCAAGACTATTCCAGAAATGGATAGTGTTAAGCTGCCAGATTCAAACAGTTGTGCCTCACTCTTCTGTTCCAGTCATTAATGCACACACAAAAAAAACCTCCTAGAAAACATCTCTTTCTGTCTCTCCTGTGTTCTAATACCAGGGACAAATACAATTTTCAGTATTGTTTATAGTGTATCTTACAAGGAGACTATCAAGTGGGTGAAGTTGCTTCCTTTTACTAAATTCAACATTTCTTAGGAAACACGAATGCTGCCTCCCACCTCTCCAAATATTTTGAGGCCATTATGTGTACAAATTTCCTGGTTTTGGCTGGGATAGACTTAATTTTCTTCGCAGTAGCTAGAATGGGGCTATGTTTTGGATGTGTGCTGGAAGCAGTATTGATAATACAGGGATGTTTTCATTATCGCTGAGCAGTGCTCACACAGAGTCGGGGCTTTTGCTGCTTCTCACTCCACCCTGCCAGCGAGTAGGTTGGGGGTGCACAAGAAGTTGGGAGGGGGCACAGCCAGGACAGCTGACCCCAGGGATATTCCATACCACATGATATCATGCTCAGCATATAAAGCCGGGGGAAGAAGGAAGGGGTAGATGTTCAGAGTGACAGTGTTTGTCTTCCCAGGTCACCATCACGTGTGATGGAGCCCAGCTTTCCTGGAGGTGGCTGAACACGTGCCTGCCGATGGGAAGTGGCGAATGAATTCCCTATCTTGCATTGCTTGCCTGCACGGCTTTTGCTTTACTTATTAAACTGTCTTTATCTCAACCCACGAGTTTTCTCACTTTTACTCTTCTGATTCTCTCCCCCATCCCACCGAGCGGAAATGAGTGAGCAGCTGTGTGGTGCTTAGTTGCCAGCTGGGGTTAAACCATGACAACATGGCACATGAAAGAGGAGCTTTAGGCTCTTTTTAATGAAGAAGCAAACATAAAAAGGGAAGGAATAAGCACAGGAAACATAACGCAAACAGCCTTCTGTATTGGGTGAAGCCATGGATATCAGCCACTATCCTTCCCAAAATAAAGTATAGGGTACAAACCAGCATGTGACATTCAAGTCACAATGACTATAAATATAGATAGTTCCAGTTGTAAACACCACCAATGGAAACCAGAGAACTAACCTGCAACACAGTAGCTGGTGACCCAGGAGTCACTCTTCTATGAGACTGCTAGACCAATTCTGACCCTTTCATGATAACATCATTGCTTAAGTTACTTAAAGACTGACCTTTCCTATTTGATCTTCAAAGGCCCTGCATGCTGAGAAAGACCATTGCAGGCTATTTCAGTAGGACAACTGCCTGATGCATGCAAGACTGTGCTATTCCAGAGATTTATATTTGGAACAGAAGCAGAAAACTTAAAACAGACTCTGTATAGTGATAAACGATGATATTCTGCCTAGCTGTAGCTGCTGAAGGAAAACTAGATAACTAAGCAACAGAAATACATGCAGCGAGGGAGGGTGAGGACAGAACTCAGTGCACCCAAAGATCTGGAAATATAGATAAAAGTCCTCCACTACTTTGTTTATTCAAATACAGGATAACAAAAACTAGAATGAACAGTATTTCCTGATACTAATTTTAATATAAAAAACCAATACTGCGAGAGCCAGACATAAAGCCTAACAAATTGCTTCTATACCTTAATTAAATGTGTTTGCATGCACACTCAGGCAAATAGCATACAATCAAATTATTTGCATGGGCAGCTGTGGGTTTTTTTCCAGGTGAGTAGGCCATTTAACTCAGCTCAACTGCTTCATACACCTTTGAAAATTTGACCTATGTGTTTCATTTATAAACATATCAAATGAACAAGCAGACTTATTTAACCACTGGAATTTGGCTACAAAGCATTCTGCCAAATGCTCCTCTGAGTTTCATGGAACCTCCCTGAAGTCAATGGCTTGTTTGGCTGGAATTCAAGGAAGAATCTGGACCATTATCAATAACTGAAATCCTAATAAAGAAACTCAGAAAAAGCAGTTTTACAAATGAAGCACACTATGCAAGAGTAATTGTGAACAGGAACAATCCCACTTAGAGAAAAAATAAATGATTCACTGTTTGTTACTTTCGTATTGGCTTCTATTGTTTGAATTAATAGATATAGTTTATAATTATATCTTGTTTAACACTATTGTGTTCTAAATATAGAAGGTAAAGCAAGAAAATATCATTTTTATTTGTTTCTCTCAGCCAATTATCTTTTCTTCTTGTCTATGTGCTTCCCAAACATGAATAGAAACAGTTTGTGTCAGTGGTCCATTATTTTTTTTTCATCCTTTTTTCTGGCACTGATTCTTAGTGAACTGCCTTCCCACAACCACGATGTTAGTCTTTCACTGAAAGGGGGAGGGTCGTAGTTGTGCAGACACAGGGGAAGAGTATGTGCTCAGGTTATCCTTAACAAGAACAACGCCTTCTCTCTAAAATAAACAACTCCCAGTAACAGTCAGTGCAAAGAGCAGTTCCTCATAGGACCACACCTCACTTTCTTATAATCTAGATTTTTTTTCCCTCGTGACCTCATTTATTTATTTTTACTGCATAGCTTCACGTCTTTAAGTTAGGCTCTCAATAATAAGAGTGGAAAGTCTGCACAAAACCAACAAACATCAGCCAGTTAAATAAATTTATTCAGAATCTAGTGGAAATTAAAGAAAAATATATTTGACCTCCCAAAGATGACACATTTTCAAAAATAGTTCCTCCAGACCTCAGCATGCCCTGCCAGTTACCTAACTGGAAATTCATTCAGCACTATGAAAATGAACCTCATGATTTGGAAATATACCACCTTGAACACTGATAAGACTTTTTTTCTTAACTATTCTTCTTTGAAAGATTGAAAATTCTCTCAGTTTCCCCTGCTTTGCTATATTTCCTTCTTGTAATCTGGTTTTCATGCTGCCATGGGCTGGATTGGTGTTGGTTTTGTGGGGTTTTTTTTCATTTGTTTGGGCTTTTTTTATGGTTGGCTGGTTGGGGTTTTTGGTTTCTTTTTTTGTTTGTTTGTTTGTGGTGTTCTGTTTTGTTTTCTTTCTGAGATGATTTAAGGCACATCGATGCTAATATGATTTAATACCAGCCTACTAGGTTGACAGCGATTTTATCAGCTAAGAGCTAACCAGCCTGGACACAGTGGCTGGGCCACCAGCTTGGGACCCAAAAGGAAAGGAGTCCTCCTCCAGACCTGCCACTACCGCTGCTATGGAACTCTGCACATTGTTTTCTTCTATAAAACAACACTGTCATTGTCAAGAGGTTTGAATAGCGTAAGCAGAAAGCAGGACATAACAGCAACCGTCATTTGTCTACCACATTTGTATCTGCTTTTTTGTATTTTTGCCTGTTTGTGAAAAATGTTAAAGGCAGTTGCAGCAGCAAAGATTCAGAATTGAGTCTTGCAGAAGTCAACGAGTGGTGGAGGGGAATACTGCAGACATTGAGCCCACTGAAGGACAGGCTTCCAGGGATGAAACACAGCAGGTAAGTTGTGGAAACAAACTGAATGACGGCCACACATAAATCTGGTGAACATAATCAGGTGATCCCTTTTATACAGCTAATGGGCTATCGCCCCAGAAAAGGTAGCTGCATGAGCTGAAAATTCTTGCAAATCTGAGTAAGAATGCATTGTAGGTAGATGAGAAAAGGGTTAGGAGCAAGAACTCTACCTGTTCACTGTGCAGGGAATATGTATACTAAAAAAATAGGAGGAATAACAAAAATTTTAAAAAACCCTTTTTTTTTAAATAAATGAAAGCTCATGAAAAAGCTTTTGATAGCACTCAAGTAGTTTCTATTTAAAGACTAGCTATATTGTGCAATTAATGGACAAACTAGCATTCAATGTTTTCTACACTATTAAGAGAAAATATGACTTTAAAGAGAATGTGATTTCAAGACATAATTTTGTTGGATTTTATTACAGCAAATTTTGGCATGTTCCTGTAAAACTGCATGCTATATTTCTGCCACTGATATTACTATAGGATTTCTTAACTGCCTAATATATAAGCGTTGCCATAATAATACCAAAAAAATCCAAGAGCAAAGTCCAACAGATTTTGGTTCTGAATCAGCTAAATGAACCAATTATAACTTACTTATTTAAAAGGGCAAATTTTTCATCTGTTTGTGTAATAAAAAATTTGAACTATTTTAAATTGCCCTGCTGGAAATGTAAAACCCTAAGCATCAATATCAATCAAATCAAATAGTTTTCTTTCATTGTTTGTCGGGGGGGGGGGGGCGGTGTTTGGTTGGTTGGTTGGTTTTTAACTGGTAAAGATTTCTTAATATGATGCACATGGTTCTTTGTTTCCACATATTTTTAGTTGCTATTTAATAAAATTATACCAATAAAGAGAAATAAATCTTAGGTACCTTGCGTAATCCTCAAACATGCCGTATGATCCCTTCTCACAGAACAAAAAAACCACCTTTTCAATTTGTTACTTAATCAATAACACCAAATTTCTTATCACTGAGAAAATCCATGGAAGAATTGATGGGTGGGGAAAAACACTTAAAGTTTTCTACATAGTACTTAATTTTCAAGAGAATTCCACTCTTATGAGATTGCTTGTTCAACAAATCTTGGAAATACTGGAAAGTACTGTCTCTCTATGCAATAAAATTTGCACTGATTTCAGTAGGTCCCGAATTTCATCTAGAGTTGCTCTTTCTCCACAGGGATAGCATGAATATAAACTTTTTTTTTTTCCTCTAGATTTGAATCAAGGATTTAGAACAGTAATCACACAACCACATCCTTTGATAATCTGAAAGCAGTTTCTACATATGGTTTATGCAACTGGGAAGAAACAGTATCAAGTACTAGTGACTCCATGTTTTCAAGATATGTCTTCCTCTGTTCACAGAGATAGACAGCTACTGTCAATGAACTAATGTAACTAACCTGGTGTTTGTGAAAAACATCAACTTGATACTGCCTATAACTAATTGTGACATATTCAAATTTATTTATTTGGCAGCAGCATCCATCACCTCAAAGATGAACATTACAAAACAGGGTAAGTTGGCTTGAAAGAAAAAAGCACCCTCTAGTTATGATTGTTGCTATTATTTTTTCTGAACTTTAAAAAATCCTCAATCCCCTTTTTTAAAATCTATGCAAATGTTTAAAATTTGATCTAGTGAGATACCTTTAATTTCTCCAAGGAGATCACTTGTGTTTAATTTTTCCATCTTCTCCTTCCAGTCTTTAGAAAGTAGCTTTTCCATGCAGGATGAATCTATTAAGAAAAAAAAAAAAAAAAAAAAAAAGAAAAGAGTCAAATATATTCTCACACATAAAGAAAACAGGTGCCACCTTCATTTAAAAACTGTTTTCCCTGTTCTAGTTGGACTATAGTTTCAAAGGGAAATGAACTTGTAGCCAAACAGAGTTCTCATTTAACTGCATTTTAAATCCAAAGTAATTCCACTGAGGTTAATGGAGTTACTATGAATTTAACAAGGGTCTAATTGAAAGAAAAACTTCGTTCAGGATTTATGCATGCTAACTGCCAATTTACATGCATAGATTGCCAATGTATATACAAATTCTGTCTTTTTCATTTGAGAATGATTGTACACTCGAAATTATACATGAAGATTTAGAAGCTTTTTTTGAAATTTGGCACACAGTGACATCTGAAACCCATTTTTATACCCATGTCAATGCAAAAGTTATTCATATAATGTCTCCACGGAATTCATAAAAGCACTCTACATATTGGATGTTCGCAGTATCAGAAATTTTCTCAGTACTCTATAAACAACATTCAATGATTAGAAGATGTGCTTTCATAATGTGAAGTTCAGAATACATTTCAAATCTTTGCCCCAGTCTGGGAGGCTTTCTGTAGGCAAAACTCTCACTGAAGTCCTCATACTTAGGAGAAAGCAGAAGACTGGCCTTATTACGTTTCATGTGATCAGTCCCCAATTCCACTAGAAAATTTGATATTGGGAATAACAGATTTCAATAAAATCTAAAGGTTTTTTCAGTTCCTAAATTAAACTAATTGGCTCTGAAGTCTAAATTATACAAAACCTCCCAGATAACTTACAAAAGGTGACTTTTAAGATGGGAATTCTTATGGCTGATGATGTGATCCAGAGCTTTGTGACTTTAAGAACCGCAATTCGGATTTATAAACAATTATCAAGAAAACTTTACACGCAATTGAATGCTTAATTTCCGTTCCCAGTTAGTAATAGCAGAATCTCAATTAAACATTGTGCATTTACTTTCATTGGTACAGACTCATCAACAATGTCTATGCTAAAGTCCTTGGAAACCCTTAGGCCCAGTTTAGCAAGTCATCAAAAACATTATTTAAATGCGACTCTTTTCCTAAAACGAATCTTTGCAAAGTGCGTTCATTATAAGACCACCTATCACTCTGGGCGGTACTGAGCACATTATTTCTTAGTGCAAACACTGGGAATAGCCACCCACCTTAGCCTGTTAGAAACTCTCATAGCAAGCTGCCGTTTGTGTTAGGAGGAGATCAATTTACACAATGCTTTCAAAATAACTAATAATGTTCCAAATTTTGAACAAGGTTTGCACCAATCCCACTAGAGTCACTTAAGAATTAACACTGGCATGTACAACAAGGCAGAATTCAGCCCAACATATCTTTTGCTAAATTACTGGCAGATTAAGGCCAAATCATGGCTGAAATTCTCATGTCAGCAGTCCCAGAGCGAGAAGCACTCACACAACTGAAAATAAAAGCAAAAAGCCCAGATTAAGAATGGCAACACAAGTCACAGCAGGTAACAGTTTGTTTCACCTCAGAGGACTCTAGAAATACTCGGAGGGAGGAGAACCATTCAAAGAGGTCACAGAGGAGGAGTTAAAGATTTAGGGAGAAGTTTAAGGAAGAAAAAGGTAAAATTCACATTAGCATCACTCATTTGAAACAAACAAACAAACAAACAAAACCAGAAAGCCAGTTGAAAGCAAACCAAACTAACTACCAAAAGATCAAAGATCAGGTTTTAATTGCAACACATTTTCACCGGGCAAGCCTCCGTGGAAAGACAACACAGCTCATAAATGTTTTTGAAGTAATGTTTCAGTAGAAAAGCTAATTTATTTACTAATTATATCTTTCTATGAAAGAGACAAAATTAAGGAGCTGTAAGTTGCAATAGGCAGTGTTAAAATACTTGTTATATAATAACAGTTTACTTTTAACAATAACAGGCACTTATTACTTTTATGAGTTTTGGCCTGATAATAGAAGAATCAAGAAATAACCAGCAATTATGAATAGAACATTATAATTTGTTCTTTTTTGTGATATCATCATTTGTTTAAAAAGATGTTTCTGTGTTTCTCCCCTGCCAAAATTTCGGACCCCTCATCTCTGAAAAAAAAAGAGCTTTAGAGTTTTGCTTTGATGATTGCTAAAGGTTATGTATTCTGCTACTTTTTCATTAAGATATTTTCCTCAATTCATACATTTAAATTAGGAAAAACCAAAAAAAAGAAAAAAAAAAATCACAGGAGTTGGTAAAATACTTTCCTCAAAAGCAGTAAAGCAGTTGCTTTATTTCTTCTCTTATCGTTCTTCAGAACACCCATACTTATCTGTAGTGTTTTTACATTACATAAGGGCAAAAACCATATTTCTAAAGACAGACTGAGAAAAAACTCGAATAGAAGAGAGGTCTACCTGTGCACCTTCTTTTGATATAATCACATTGCTAGCTACAATATTTATCTCTAAAAATGCCTTAAAAATTCCCTAAGAAACATTTATTTAAACAGCCCTATCTCATTCAAACTGTGTTATAGAACTGACCACACAATTTATAGCTACTGTATTTTGTGATTGGGAAGATAACAAAAATGCACAATGAGCCTTTTAGTAAACGTTTTATAAAATTGTAGGAATAAAGCTTTTGAAAGTCATGTAAATTTTCAATTAGCAGGTTTAATCTGCAGACTTTTTAGAATTTAAAATAGTGATATGTGTTAAAGCTCTCTGGAGGTCCTCCACATTAGACACGAAACTATATATAAGGGCTTATACTTGAAAACCGTGTCTCCCTTCAAGTTCTGTATTCTGTGTTCACAAACATTCACTTTGAAAAGGTTTGTGAATCAGAAAGGGATTTTTTTTTCTTCTTTCTGTACTGAAAATTAATTTTTACATACATATAAAATCTACAAAGATATCTTCTGACATTGGTAAAATGTCTTCATCCATATTGATTCATTTTCTGATTTGATTCATTACAGAAACAAAACAACGACTCGGAATCCAGCACTGAACATTGAAGAAGCCCGAATTCACATCTGCACTGCATCACTCTCCCTGCGCTGAGCCTGCACTTCAGCACCATTCCCAAGCCTTGTGGATCCTGACATTTTCAAAATTCAGGGGTATTCTTGTTAAAGACAATTGTGAAAGAAGCAAAGAAAGAAATTAGCATTTATACATTTTTAGCTCTTCTCACTGACTTTATAAACCACAGTTGGGCTTATGCCGCAATGTAGCATATTTTCTACTGACACATGCAAGATCAAACTCGTGAAGTTGCACTGGAGCAATTTATTATATTAACAACACACAGCTTCTCACCCTTTATATTCTTATCTCGTGAACTAGGAAAAATTTTCTTTCAAGGACAGAAAACAGGTTAGGTATAATTAGACTGAGATAACTAAATGAAATCACTGAGTATTATTTAATATCACAGTTTATTACACACTTTGTTAGCAATTTTAATTGTGGACTAAAGGAGTTTAAAGTACTGTCAGAATCTTGTTAGACATGACAGTTTTGCAAAGGTGAATGAGAAAAGGATGTTAAAAGATAAATAAGCAGGAAAAAAAAAAAAAAGGCGAAGGAAAAAAAAAGCCTAGATGTTAGATGAAAAGGTTCTCTCCAGAATGACAAAGCATCGATGAAAAGAATTAACATTTGTCCATTGGGTAATCAATCAGTCATGGAATGGATGGAATCCAGCTCTTTGTTGCACGACCAGTGATGAAGAACGAGTGTGTTAGCTATCACAGCCAAGCTCTCAAGTTCTTCCAACTGAATGAAAGTCATCTTGTTCCTATCAAGGATAGCTTTTACGTCTTGTCTCTTCCTCTTTTTTCTTTTCTTTTTTTTTTTAAATTTCACTTTTACAGTCTTCAACAAGTTACCAGCTCCAGCTATAGCTTACATGAATACTGTATGACCTTACAGTGGCCTGCACCTATCCTCATCGATTCTGGGGGGTTGTTCCTTTCCTTTTTGCGTTTTAATTCACTGAAGTAGCCTCTTATTGCTTTCTTTGAAATACAGATACAAAAAAAAAAAAAAAGGCGTTCTTGCCGTGTGTGTGTTTTTGTTTTTTTATGGTAAAGTCATACATAAAAGAAAGCCTAAATGTGAGAGTGCAGCAGCAAGACTTCAAAGCACTGACTGTCAGACATTATTATTTCAAATCAGCTTTGACTTTTTGAGACTTAATAAAACACTATAGCACAGACTGGCATATTTATAACACCTATGCCAGTGATCAACCGAACTGTCGTATCCTTGCTACTGTGCAGTGCCTTGTTATTTCTTTTATAATAAGCTTCCCTCAAAACATGTTGTAACAATACTGCAAACTGATAATTATTAATGATATGAGTTCTAAAACATGACTTGTTTTGCATACAATTCTTTCTGAATACATACATTACTTCGTGACAGAAGACAAAAGCACATTGATTTATTAATAATGACTGCAAATGCATAGCAAGTTCATAAACAATACAGAAATATAATTCAGTCAAAGGTATAGGTGACGTTTCTACACGCATCTGAATTGTTAAATCTCAAGGAAAGTCACAGGGAAAGACAAGGCAGAGGAGTCAGGAGAGAAATCAGGCATACTACAAGAGAAACTTATAAAACATGACCACATCCTCAGTAGGAGGATGATAAACTCCTTTTCTGCATTTTAGAACACTACAGAACTAGTGGCACCTTTGTCTCTATTTCAGAACTGTAGTCTACACTTATACCCGACTACAATTTAGTAGATATTGGTAAACATAAAAAGACTGTATTTTTGCAAGCTTTGGGACTACATAACAATATGCAGGTTCCTGCATCTCTAGTGTTCTATATCCTCTAAGCTGCTCTCAGTACATTTATTTGCTGTCAGCTCCACAGGAGAAAAGGTGTCCTTTGGATGAGCCTTTATCAAATGAGTCCCAATGCCTCATTGAAGTCCAGACCACGAGAAAAACAGCACAAGTAAGTGTTGGGGGGAGGGCTATTCTTTGAAAAGAGATTAAATATGATTACGAACTCCTTGGGATGAACGTTTGTGTGCTAACAAGGCCTATTACACTGGATTCCTAATACAGGAGAAGAGCTGCATTTTTCCTCTGAAACCAAATAAAATAAGTTGTAAATAAGCATTACAGTGGCTACCATGTGGTTGCTCTGCTCCCTATTGCACCTTTGTACATCTCACCCCATGCCCAAAGTGTTTTTTTCACGTGTGTGAAGCTAAGGACCTGACATTTAAATAATAACACAATCCAGCATGCATCTGAAATAGGAAGATTTGTTTCAGTATTCTTCATTGAATACCAAATCCTGTTCAGAGTAGAAAAATCTAAATAAAATCAGTACTCTACAAGTAGTCCTGAATAAAAAGCAAGCATAATTTAGATTTACCCTAGTCAGTGTTTGTTACTTTTATTAAACTAAAATGCCAGGTCCATTGGTGCTATTATTAGATCCATTCATAAAAAATGTGAATTATTCAGAAAATTAGGTAAGTTTTTTTGTTGTTTGGGTTTGTTTTGATTTGGTTTGGGGTGTGGGTTTTGTTTGGTTTGGGTTTGGTTCTTTTTTCACCTGGTGATGAGTTTTAATATATCTGTATTGAGACCTTTGATTAACTGATCCATCTCTGAGTCTACTACAATAGCTTGCTTACATGCCTTTTGCAAGTTCACAGCACAGCAGATTTCCGTAAGGTAAAGAACCACCTAGCATAGATCTATATTAAAATACTTCTTAATTTTCATGCTTCATATTATGTATTTTAAAATTATATGCAAACTCTAACATATCAAAAGGGAAAGCAAAAGGTTAATTTAATTCACTTTGAAAGAATGCATGTTTATAATCTTCTAACAATTCAAAATTAAATTAAGGACTTCACATTTACATGCATGATTTGAGAAATAAAAATATTATATAACCATGAATATCAGAAACTTAACTGTTGGATGGTACTACCTATTCTTTTTTATTCCAAGGATGTAAAGTTTGTCTAATGTTACTAAAATAGATTCTTTGTTGCCATAGTTACTTTTTTCTTATTTCAAACACAAATTATCCTTTCCTGTTTCAATAAACTTTAAATAAAAGAAAAAGAGACAGCAACAATACAAATCTAATAAAAACTCAGCCTGAAGGCTTAACATCCATAGTCGCAATGTACGCGACTGTCTCTTGCTCATAAGCAGCTTGGCTTCAGTCTTGCTGGCAGGGGAGAGGCAGGTCAGGGGAATCTCATCTCATCCTCCTCAATTTCCATATTGTTCTCGTATGGTAATTAATTATCATGGTCTAACAGAAAATTAAAATATAAGGCATTTCAGACATATTGTTAGCCAGTGAACTGATTTCTTTGGCCAATTTTTCAAGATTTTCTTGATCGAATAAGCTTTCAAAAGCCAAATTCTTGAATAACAAAAACACAATCACAACACAAAATGAGCAACATGACATTTAGAACAGGAAAACCTGCTAATTCCTTTTGCTGCATTTACTGCAAATTTGAAAAAAAAAAAAAAAAAAGCCCAAATTCTGTATCTTGTTCCTGCCATAGAGGAGCCAAGTAGCCAAGTAATCCTGGCCAGTCGCTTCCTCCCTCCTCTCCCATTGACCAATTCCTATCCACCTCTTTGTCTGCCACGGCTATTGAGGCTGTGACGTTTCTGGCAAAGGCTGCGTATCCCACCAGGGTTTTGTTGAGCACCTAGCACATCTCTGATCATGAGTTAGAACTTGGTTCTGATCCTCAGCGCAAACTGTAGGCAGTACTGTAAAACCACCAAAAAAAAAATAAAGGGGGGGGAGACAAAGAAGCCTTCCTAAATACAGTGACATGCAAAAGGCAGTCAGCTCACAGTAGATGTTTTCTTGTAAAAGCAATAATGGAAATGTGCCTGAGATCTGACTACCTAACATTACGGTTTTCTTTAGGACAGGGAACCAAGTAAATCTGCCAACTGCTGTACATTTTTTCACAGTGACAAGATTTCCACAATATGACAAAATTAGAACTGTAAGAGCTTGGAGAGCTCTCTTAACTTTTAATTAAAACTCTCCAAGCTCACTAAAAATAATTAGGCATTAAAATGTTCTGGTTTTCCTCTGAATTCATTTGCACTGCTTGAATGGTCTAGATTTTGCATGAAACAACCGACATTCTAAACAGAAACACTGGAATTTAACTGGGGGTGATTTCCAGACCTGCTTTCTATGATGTGGCTAGTGGGAAAAACTGAAGTGGGGCTGTAGCTTGTACCAATTCTGCCTAAAATGGCTAGTTTCAACAGGAATTCTCTAGTGCAAAGAGCATTTACACTGGGCAGAGTGCACTCTGCTCAATGCAAAACTCTAGACAAAGAGGAGTTTGAATTTCATGGAAAGAATAACCCAAGATGCAGTGCTGACCTTTATTTTTATTTATTTATTAAAAAGCAGAACCTTTAACCTCACAAATGTTTTTGTTCTCTTAAAATAACTCACACAATGCTATATGCCACACTATTTTTAGAAAAGCAACAAGAGAAAGCATGCTTTTCCCATACAGCAGGGCACTGATATAAACATCAACACAGATGCTCTGTGAGAGCGCGCTGGACTTCTCAAGCACTTGATCATTAAGGAATGCACCAACTGTTTTAGATAACCTCGTGCCAGCTCCAATTCTGCTCCACACTCCCCTTTGGGAGTGGCAAATCTTGTCCTGCTCCTAATTTTTCATTTTACTCACTCCTCCATTCTTTTTTTTTTTAATTCCCCAGAACAGAGGGAAAAAGGCATTGTGTGCCAAGCAATGCAAGACTAGAATCACTTCCCCAAACAGAGCAAAACTTTCAGACAATTAACCCTCCCCTCTTCTTTCAGATAAATTACTAAGTATAAAATGCAATCTGTTTCCTTTGTTTACTCAATATGAACAATTTGTAAATGACTCAAGGATAAAATTCAGAAAATGTTGTGCTAAATTAGAACCATTATAAACATGCTAATGACTGCTCAACTAAAACATGCAGGATCAGTGTGAAGAAATATATTTAGTTCCTGTGAAATACAGTTGTATTGCCTTAGTACTATCTGGTCACTTAATTGTATATGATTACTTCAGGAAAATGTTAATTTCATGAACACTGCACTAGACGATACACTTTGTATGTCAAAAGGAGCTTTCTCACATGTCAGTGTAATTGCACGGATGCAATGTTTTGGCGTATTAGTAGAAGAGAAATATCTTTTAAGTCTGACAAAATTACATGTACATTTAATTATTTCACTTAAAGTTTCCCTTCCATTATAAGCTGCATTTTACTGTTAGATTGGCTGTATTCATTGAAGTATACATCATTGCCTTATTTGCATTACAATGATAGTATACTGTATACTATATGTAATCACCTATTCTCTAAGTATGTATACCTCTATTTACTACCCAAGTGAACATATAATATTGGCACGAGAGAGTCTTGAACTTTGCACAACAGCAATTAGGGATAGTCGGGAAATGGGGAGCACAATTTGCTTGCGATCCCTCAGCAAAAGACTACATAAACTGATATAATAAAGGAGAATGACACACTCAATAGGATTTAAAATATTTGTTATTTTGCAAAAGAAAGAAGTTGTGTTAATGGAAGCAGATCTCAAAATCTTCACTATTTTTCTTTGCTTCCACATCTTCATATCTTTCTGTATTAACCAGCTCTAGAAGATCAATTTTTTTTCCTCAGAGTGGAAAAGAGGAACAGACTAAGACAGTATCTTAGCTAGAACTCATCAACATAGCTCCATCAAAGTCTGCTTAGTCTTAAATAGACTTGAAATTTCCCCCAATATTCGGCCTAGTTATTCTTTCTCTTAATCTCATACCTCTATTCCTTGTTACAGTCCTTTTATAACCCTAAACAATTCACTTTCATCTTTGGTATCCACTCTTTTCGAACACTTGTGAGTTGAAGTGACATTCTTCTCATTATTACTCAATCTATTAAGAATTTAATCTTTACATCTTTCTTTGTTAAACTGCTCTGGAAAAATATCATGTGTCATATGGCCTCCGGACATGCAGCGTCTTTCTTTTACAAATGAATTTCCCCAGTAGCTCAACAAGTTGCAGATTGCATGCCTGCCTGTGTTCAGCTATGTACCAAACCCACTCACCGGACTCATCATATTCAAGGCATGGGGGCAGATTTTATTTTCTTTTAACAGTGCACTGCTCTCCCACATTCTCATACCAAGCTGAAGCAAGCAGAAGATCCCACCTCAAGAAATTATTTGGTAGTACAAATAGGCATTTATGTAATTGCACCTTCTCCTGTCAAGTGCAATGCCAAACAAGTACTGTATCATTCAGCAAAGCAGAAATTCCATAAAATGACTACGGAAATACTAGTAAAATTTTTTGGGAGTAACACCATCTCAAACAAAAGATAATACAAAAAGCCAAGTGTGGGTAACCTACTTCACACCTGGTTAGTTTGCGGGGGGATGGGGACTGAGGGGGCTTCCCGAAAAGCAAGAAAAATCAGTTTCTATTAAACTGATTAATGTTCCTCGGAAAATTTGTCGCACCAGATGATTTATGAACAAAACACAGATGATTCAAAAGACCTCTATTTTGTTCCCCCAAATCATGTTCTACTCATTACCCTAATAATGCAGTAATAAACATCTGTTTAATGATTTGAAGGCTTCTTAATATTGTGTATAAAAATCTTAACTCAGCTCTTACATAAAATATTCTGAAATTAAAACAATTGTATAACAAAAAGATTTTTTCATGAGAAATACTTAAGCTTTTTTTGTATGTAAAAGTATAATACAAAGAAAGCAAAATAATATGCTCTTGATTTGAAATGACTTCAAGTAAGGATGCAAAGGAATGAAAACAATAGTTAGAATCTCCTCTCTATTTACCATTTCTGAAGGTCTCTATGGCAGATGATGGAATCTTTTCCAGGATACTAAAATACACCAACAAAATCAGTTCTATAGCCTCCTTTATACTAATAAAATTTTGACTTCAACAAACTATCATATTCTGTATAAATAGAAATACAGAACAAGCAAGACTTTCCTGAGCTACTACCAGCAAATAGAGCTTTAAAAGGTTTATAAATCTCACAAGCACCAATCTACTTGCCATGGATATATATTTCAGGAATAATAGCTGGTTTGTGAGAAATCTGTGAAAAATTTAAGAAAAGAATGCCCTAATATCCTCAAGAATAATATCTTAAAACTGTCATTTCCCTATATACATATAACTGAAAATTAGCCATCTCTTTTTCTTCTTGTAAAAGATCATTATTGATTTTGCAAAGTCAGGTACTGGAAAGATATGGAAATGCTAGAATTAAAGGTGTCCAGGAAATCATAATTCAGTCCCTGTGTGAGTAAATATTATGACACATTCTTAAAATAAAAACCCCCATGCAATTGAAAAAAATATACACTACTTTTTTTTTTTTTTACAGGATCCTTGCTACATTCAGAACATGGGCCAACCCCAGACAAAAGCCTGAACTAGAACTACAGAGCAAATGAGTCTGTTGCCTGTATGATCATTGGCCATGTTTCATCACAAAAGTTCAAAGAAATTAAATGTATGAGGGGTGGAACTGCAAAAAGAGAAATGATGGGTCACAGTTCCATTTTCTGGGAGCTCAATTTTTAAAAACTTGGGTTTGTATTTGAGGAATTGCTGAACATTCACAGCTGCAGCTGTGTCAATGTAAAGTCAATGTGAAGACTGAGGCTATAATATATATAGCTATATATAAACCGCTGCACAAACTTAGGTCCTCTGGAAAAGAATCAGGACCTAAACACCTCAAGCTGAACATCCAATAAATCAAAGTCACACTTTTAGTCCTATACCTGTGAAGTTGGTATACTAACTACCCTTTTTTCCTCACTACAAAGACTTTGAGAAGGTAATTTGCTTGTAGCACATTTACAGAATATGCTGAAAACCCCCAGCCAATTGTGCAACATCCATGTCTTCAGAGCACAGCTTGAATAATAGGTAATTAATAGACACTAAGGTTTCAGATTGACCAGTAAGGACATAACAAGCTGATGGATAGTTTCAAATACATGAAGGATCATCCTTTTAGTGAACTGTATGAAACGAAATTCTTTTTGAGGAAAAAAATGATTAATTACATAGGAAAAATTATACTTATCTACATGGAAATCAAAGTTGTTTTCACTTTAAAACATTTTAAGTTCTGTTGGGTAACTGAAGAAAGCTTTCACCAGTTATGCAGATATTCTGCAAAATTAAAGCAGTTTTAAACCTGTGCTTATATACAGCTCAGTCTTTTATAAATTAGATTTAGGAGCCAGACTTGGAAAGAGTGGTGATTTGAAGGGTACTGATCATGTTGAATTAAAGACAGGGTGAACAGGAAATGGGCTTCAGTTTCTCCATGCTGGACTTCACCAATTAAAAGCACGAACGATAACGAAAGTGCATGTTGCACCCTGTGCTAGCACGGCAAAACAGCCACGGTTTCCTTTGGCTCTCCTGACAGAGCATCTCTTGGCATCCCCCATGGCCAGGCTGACACACCTGTGCAGGATCCCCTGTTTGCTTAGAGCGAGTGATGTCACAGTGTGATGCTCGACTGGACTCAGTAACTCATCATCTGTTTCTTGGCAGAAAGTCATTTTGCCCCCAAAGCTGTGGCACAAATTCATTACCACATACATCTTCCCAAAATATGTAGCATAGCAATACAATAAATTTTAGAACCGAGAAAATGGGGATCATTTGGAAACATCTGAGAGGAGATTTAATAAGACTTGGGGAGTTATCCCAAAATCTGCTACCCAAAGAGGTAAATACATATTCAGTACAATTAAATCTTCATAGCTACAGAGAAGGGAAACCACAGTAAGCTCACGCTACCTGTTTCAAGCTATTCTTTATTTCTTATTCTGCTAATAAATGTCCTTACTTTTCCAGAATCCTCCTCACTACAAGAAAAAAACAGGTATATTGCAGGTAACAAGATAATTTACACTATTTTGGTCTTAAACATTTAGTCTTCTTGCTTTTGTTGATTTAATCCACACTCTATAGTTACAACAATTAATTAACTGAATTTTAGCTGCATAACTCACCAGAAAATTTAAGCAGCTACTTTGACATTGTAGTTTAATGCTGGTTTATGATATCCTCTTTACACGAATGCAAAATAATCTAACAAAGACTCAGTTGTTTAGAAGGAATTTTCTCATATTTAGGGCCAACAGAAAATTTAACGTTATCAGAACAACCCATACACAAAAGATTGCTCAATTATAAATCCTGATTTATGACCCTAGAAGTACTCATTCCAGAGAACAGGACAGGTAGGAAATATCTTAGTTCAAATGCTAAATGACATACTATATTGGAAAAGTATGATATTGCCTTATTCTTTTAAATATATTACCAAATGCAGTGCATGAGTAACAGATGAAAATTTGATTTCTATTACATTCAGTAGATCAGAGGGTAATATACTTTATGCACTAGTACTCTAGGAATAACAAAATTCACAACAGGATCTATACATTTCTGAATCATAAACTGTACTTCCTATCTTTTAGAGTGTCTTTTGCAAGGCCACTGCATGATTTCTAAGGCTAGACTCTTTATATACAAGGTTGTATGCATGAACTTCATACAGAAAAAGTAGTGTGGCCACAATGGTTTGGATGCACAGTGCAAAGGATTGCTACGATCAAACCAAAGGCAGGAGTTTGGGCCACTACCAGCTTCTCCACGTGCTCACAGTTTGGTCCATCTAATTTGTGTTTACTTACATTAAAGTTGAGATTAATCTCTCACCCCTTGGTTGCATTTTCATTGTCTTCACTCCACATGAGAATTATCTCACCGGGATTTTCATCTTGACATTACCCACAAAACCCGTTGTATTTAGACAACCACGCAATATTTTTGTTGACTAATCACTTTAATCTCTGGGCTGCAAACCTGCCTAAACCCTACTCCCACATTTGCGCTCACACTATTAATATAATCATGAGCACTAGGAAGGCAGAGTCTCAAACATCGCAAGTTACATGGCTCTGGTTCCTTAAGCTTTTTTTAAACACTTATTTATGGGCAAGGTATAATTTACACCACCTTATGTACGGCTGTGTGACTGCTGCTCCTTATATCAATTACGCTAACACCATTGTCAGTGGTGCCCACTTTTCCCCACCAATCATATTTTCACCTGTTCTCTCTCGTCATAAGATTTGACTGAGAGCTCTCAGGGACAAGGACTGTTGTTTTCTTTCACCACTGCTGCATGTAGGGCACCTAACATACTTCCTGACAGGCACCTGGAAAAAATTATAAGGAATCATCTTAATTACTTCTAGTGAATTTCAGAGACCCTTCAAAACTCAGTGGCTTAAGCTCCATGGAATAATTTTTTTTTAATTCTTTTTTTCCTCTCAAAGCTATACAAGTCATTTCACTTAGTGTCTCAACTGGAACAACAGCTAGTGCTCATTGACCACTGCACCTTTGCCTGCGCAAAGAGAGGAAGGCAGTATGCACAGGTGTGGCTTTTCCCAAGGCAAAGCGGTCACCGCAGCTCCCACAGCTGCTGCTGTACTCCACAAATGCTGAAGTCACATGGAATTTTTTTAATGCTACAATGAGACTGCTGGAGTTTCTCAAGGTTCCAGTTTTAGGCAAGTTAGACGAATTGTGACAAGATCTAAAATTTCGGAAAAACAATTCCTTTTAGTGAACTATCCCACATCCAGATATTTTCAGGAATTGTCCAAAAGCTTTTCCTTCTTTGTCCAAATGTAACTCTCTAATGAGTTTATTATCTTACAAAAGGTGTTATGTGAACTTTGAGACAAAGACAATACATCTCCCTTCTTCTGAAAACTATCAACTGGACCTACTCAGAACCTGAGACTATAGGCAATTAGGTCCAGGATATTGGTTAAAGAATTTAAATCACCACAGTCCATTACTTTTTGCAGTTATTTACAAAAAAAGTTTAAAATTTGCCCATTCATTTTGATTGCATTTTTTTGCTCTTTTCCCACTAGTGAAATAATTTCAAAATGTGGATAATGACAGAGATACAGGCCCTAAAAGTGGAACCTTATACTGGATTAAATAGCTGATCAGAGAATAACAACACATATTGCTAACAGAGATATAGGAAAGCCATGATAAATGTCTACTGAAAAGTCATACAGGAATCACCATGCTGGATCAGGCTGCTTAACAATTCCCCTCTAACCATGGTAACTTTTGCAAAGACTGGATTAAAAATTTGAAAACCATAAGCATGTCCCACCTATACTCAAGATTGCACTTTTAAGCAAAAATACTTTTTTTCCTTTGAAGAAGCATTCATCCCTTTATACCAGAGACAACAAGGACACGCGTTTCACAGAAAGCATCAGTAGAGTTTGGCCAAACAGAAAACCAACCTGTAAACCACTGATTATGCATCCAAAAAGATATGTTATCTACATGGTCAGATACATACGTTCTTATCTTTGTTCAAATCAAACAAAATTTGAGGATTTTTTGAACACTACTTTTACAATCTCCTGTTCCTTGCCTAGATGGCACATCCTAATCTCTTGTTTTGTAGCTGCTCTGGTTTCAAATCACAATATCACAGCTCTAACATGCAAAGCTACCCATAACAGCTCCCCAAAATTAGATGATTCATATCAGCTACTAGATGCAGTCCATACATTGGAACACAACACCAAGTCAGCCAACATCAACCATAATCTGTAACAACTGGCCAGGGCCATGGTGCCAGGAGCCCTCCTATACTGGATTTTCTCTATGTTGTGTTGCTTGGAGGCTGTGACTCTGACAGTACCATATTTGAAAAACCTGGATTAAATCTAGCAAAGAAAGAGATCACTTGTAAGTCATCTGTGGGTACATTCTGTCTCTGCTGTGTGGCTGAAGCTCCCATTAACACTAACATGAGCTACGCAGACCTACTGATGGGTGAATTATACCCCTGACAGAAAAGTGGTTTTTTGCTCGATGGATTTTCTTTGATGAACTTGTTGGCTACTGCACAGTCATGTGTATACATTTAAGTATTTCTCTGCGTGTATGCATTTGTATATCTCTACAGCGATGATGTCAGTTTGCCTAAAAGTGCAGATAAAGCACTTCTCAAGCCAAAATGGGCCAAAGATAATTTTCCCCATATAAACTTCGGTTTGGCCCTTATTTATCAAAACCAGAAAAAGTTTGACAGAAAAGGGGATCCAAATTGATTATCCCAACAAAAAGAAGTCAGGGCCTATCTTAAGACTTGCTTTATAGGAACCGTATGCACAACTTTCACTTTCTAGAAAGTGGTTTTCTCTTGAACACACATCAGAACCATTCATCATCATATAATTGCAAGTTGTCAGTCAGAGCCGCACCCTTCATGCAGTGGCAGGCCGCCAACACATCTGTCAGAAGCACTCACAAGCTTCCGTGTATTATTGTAATCCCCTACAAAAGGAACAAGCCCATTCATCCAGTCCACATTTTCCAAATCAAATGACGACTGTAAACCCTGAGCCTGGAAAAATAATAGCACTTGCCCTAAAAATGCCACACTTGTCAGGTGACCACAGGCTAGATGCCAGAGAGCAAATATGAAATAATTCTCATCCCCACACGTAGGTTTTAGGGAACTCGGTTCTTCATGCACAGAAGCGGAAAGCTGGGTTCTGTGCATACAACAAAGTGGTCTCCAATGGTGAAACGGGCTGCGGGAGTAAATTGTTGTACCTTTTCTGCAAACTCTCACTTCTTGCACTCAAGATTCAATTAGGAAAAATGTCCTCTTTCTTCCTTAATGTTTCTATTCTTCTGCTTCCTTTCTCCTTCATCTAGAACCATGCAGTCTTTAACACATACCCTTTTTTCTGTTTCCTCTTTTCTCCTGTATCTTTCGAAAGAAGCATTCTGCTCAGACAGGCTCCACAGGTAGCACCTCAAGGCCAGCCTGGATTTAACAAACCTGAGCACTTGGGCCAATGAGTCCACAGCAGGCAAGATTCTCTTCTCAGAAACGATGTTATGGACTTTCATGGAGAATGCTGCTTTGCACAGGGCTTCAGAAGCTTATTTGCAGAGTATATGCATACAAGAGCCACGAATGCTTTGGAGAATGAGGTAGAGTAATAAGCTTTACCCCTCTACATCCACTAACGTTTTACCCCTCTACGTGCGTTAACTTTTGCATTCTCTCTCTGGAAAAGTATGACAGTTCAATGTTCAGCAACATTGAGTGAAACGCATGCCATTGCCCTTTGAGGCAGCGATGCAGCCACACAAACCCAGCAAGACCTTCAGAGCAGCTTTGCTTCAGCAGGTGAGGCTGTGGATGGAGCCTAATGCTTCTCTCTAACCAGCCAGATCTCAAGGGCTTAGATACAGAGGTATAACCATGACCACTCTCTGATCTTCCTTCCAATAATTTACCGCCAGGAACTTTAAAGAAGCGGGAGCAGACAGTCAACATGCACATCCAACCTTAACGATTAGGTTGGTAAAGGCTTTGTGCACTCCAGACTGCTATCAGGCATTTTTATCAGCTCTTGATAGAGGCAGAATGCATATTATCTATACAGACACGTACAAACATATATTTCTGAAAAAAAATTGACATATATATGATGTCTGACCTGCTACAAAATTTATTTCCAAGACCAACTATAGGAAGCATTTACTCCTGAGTAATACAGCCAGGAGTAAATTATACCATCTCACTGCACAAAGGAAGTTAAATGTCGTAACAAATCAACTCTCAGCTCTGCTGCATGAGTATATTCACAGTGTTGTTGTTCAAACTAATGTTATGGAAAATCTAACAATTCTCAGTCTCTCTCAAATAAAATCTCTGAGTATTGTAAAAATACCACGCAAGCATGAAGAAACTTCAGCAACTGCTCCACTTACTCCCAGTCACACAGACTAGTCTAGCTGGACAATCCTGTTGGAATGAAGTTGGAATACAGGTATACCACAGTTTATCATTGCACTTCTGCAGAACATGCGGGGTTTCAAAACACCAGTGGGGGGGGGAAAAAAATCAATCCCCCAATCCTTTCATGACTCAGTTTCTCAGACATAAAGATGATCTTTTTATCTCACACAACTACTGAATAATTTTTCTTTTACAAAATGGTAATATAAACAGCTTTAAGCACAATAGTATTTTTTTTTTCAATTACACTATCTTAACCTTTAGTATTTTCAAAGTTTACTTGACAATGTTCACTTTTTCAGAACTACACCATATTCAGTAATTATTGATTTTTTGCATTAATGAGACCAAACTTCACTAAATTTGAATTAAATTCATTTTGGTGTTGAGACATCATGAGGTAATCATATCTGCTGTAAACTGGGTAAATCAAGATAAATGAATGCTTTCTCTTTATATACATACAATACTAAATACACACAAATATAAGTACAACATATGGTCAACAAGAAATAAATAAAACTGAAAACACTTTACAACTGCATGGCATGTATCCAAACTAAATTTCAGGTAGCAGATGGCATGAATAGGATACATGTGAGAAACAGGCAATTTCAATTATCTCTGAACAGTTCATAAACAGGAAAATTTGGCAAACCACAATTTTTTAAAAATGGACTTGACAAATAACATCGTGTAATAGAGATAACTGAATTGAAAACATAACAATGCAAAGTTATTAAGCTCATCCTGAGTATAATTTCATAATGAGTATTAAATGATTACATGTGACAGAAAAGAGCTGCCCCAAATACTCATGCCTGGAAAATGTAATAATTAATTATTCCAAGTAGGGCTCAGAATTTCATTTTAGTTATTATCATTACCCAAAAGTGGCACACCACAACAAGTAGAACCTGGACCTAGTCATTTCTTTGAACAGTCATTCAGAGAAACTGAATGGGATTTATCCAGCAGAAGTCGGATTTGCACACAGATGTCGTGCGAAAATCATATTGTTTTGAGCCATACAGTGAAATAAGGTGCAAAAAGAAACTACATTTAAAACCTTTTCTGATTCACACCAAATGAGAATCTGGTCTTCACAAAAGAGTTTGCTCTCCTTTTAACTTATCATTTGGAAAAACGAAATGTGTTAGGTGGATCTCTGAAATTTCAAAATTTAATAAGTAGGACAGAGGCTAATTTCCTAAACATTTCATTGAGATGCTTACAAATGCTGTGTAGAATCAGCCAGGCAAATCACCTAGGAATCAATTCATGAGACATTGTACTATTGCTTTCATACTCCTCTCCCTAATTCTCCTTTCCACATAAGAAATGTGTCAGACATAAAGATCTATTAGCTCAAATCCCTGAAGTTATTCAGATATCTAAATACGATTTAAGTGCCTAATTGCCATTTGTGTAATTGGGAGTTAGATAGCTAAACAATAGTTTGGGTGTCTGTATTCCGTTGAGATGTAAGCTTTTCTGTTAATGAAACTCTTAGCATTATCCCTATGAAAAAATGGTAAAAGCGCTCTCAACCATTCCATTCTTAAGCTAGATTAATGACAAAACGAAATAAAAAGATGAAAAAAAAATCCTGCCTGCATAGATATAGGCAGAATGAAGTGCAATTTTCACTAATATACATATAGACTTGTATTTATCAGATTTACTGTTGTTGCAGATTTGCTGTTGTTGCAAGATAGCAACTCCAAATATCAGAAAAGAAAGGAAGAGTTTATTGACCCCTGTGATTCCAGAAACATTTAGTAAGGATTGGAGAAGCTTTTATCCTGTTCAAATGATAAGTATTTCTCTTTTATCATGCTCACAACGAGAATTTGATCCCTGTTAAAATGGAAGGTTGTTCAGAAGGCTTTATGAACAGGTACGTTCAGCCTGGCATAATAGAGACAAAACAAAATCAACAGACGCTTCTGAGCATCTCAATAACTGAGGTCTGGGTCTTTGAAAGAATGACTAGTCTGCCATTTCATAACTGTCATTTGAAAGAGGAAAAGTGTTGTTTAATGACAGATGGGTTTTACTGACCAGATGAATTGGAATAGTACATAGAACCCATGTATTTTATGTACAACGAATGCTTATGAAACTTATTTACACATCTATGTGCTTATAGTTAGATACAGATACATCTACAAATGCAGTATTTAAAAAATGGCCAAAAGTTTTAGGTATGTTACTTGAACCAAATTACATCTCATTGTTAAAGCTGGTGGGCCCGGTAGTTTTGGAAGTTGAAGTTATAAGTGCTGAACATAGCTCAACAATCAGTTCCAGTATGTTTCAAGTTAGGCATCCAAGGTCAGTAACCACAACTGATCATTTCGGTCACTGGAAAGTATGTTCACAGTATACACAACTACAGAGTCAAGACACTATGAGCTAAATATCCCTTCCATGAGAAAAGAAAGGCCATTATATACTACCTTTCAGACAAAGCAATACAGGAGGCACCTGCTGCAAATATGTTTTTAGGATACAGAGCCTCCCTGGGGGGACTCCGCTACTTCTTTGGGGGATCTTAACCCTTTCTCATTACACCTCAGCCCTTTCCCAGGGCCTCCTACCACAACGCACAAAGCCTATGCCATACCTCCTATCTTGGAAGGCTGGGACACAACAAAAGCTACTAAGGAGTTGTCAGAAATGTCATGGCCACCTCATACATTAGGAGTCCCGGTCAAGCAGAGATTTCTTGACCACGTGAGTCCTGTCCTCAGTGACTGCAGGTAACCGTATAATAACCAGCAAAGAAGTCTGCAAAGTTCACCAAGCTCCATGTGGTTACTCACTTCAAAACTATTTCATTCTGATTTGAGAGCAAGCTGCAAGAGCAGTTTTTCATCAGGCTTGGGTTTAATGTCATTTTTCTTTCTCTACTTGCCCACCAACTGACAGTCCTGCAACAGAACAGCTACCACTCTCATTCTTTCCATGCCTCAGAGCACATGAGATTGCCAGAATATTCCTTACTCCCTCTGTAATATATATATATTTTTTAAAAAAAGACAAAACTTTCTAAAATTTAGAAGCACAGTAGAAAATTTAAACTTAACTCTTAATACAAATTAAATGAATCCTAGTGGCCCAACTACCAGTTTCAAACCAGTAAATCAGTATGCTTAATGTCAGCAACCAATAAAGTAGAAACATATGCTCTGCTTCACTAATGGCATAAAAAACATTCTCTGATTGTCTTTTGGTTGAAGCCAAATGTTTGTTGGTTAAAACAAGATTTATCTTAGAAACATTAATTTTCTATAGCTTGCGAACTGATTTATTTTCTACTAAAATCTATGAGATTACTTTTAGTTTAAAAAGACTTCGGTAATGGTTTCTGCACAAGACCTATCAAATTATATTTCTTGGCCCATAACAGTCATCTATCCTTTCTCCTGGCTAAGAAACCTTCCCACAGTATATTATAGTACAATATGTGAGCTACTGTGTTTGAAGTTACAGCTTATTTTATCAAGCAGTAGATGTTCTCTACAGGTAGTAAGTGGTGCACTCCCTTGGAACAAATAGATTAGTGTTTTCTTTGGTTTTGTGTTTTCTTTGTTTGAAAAGAATATTAGCTGCTAAGGCAATGCAGTATCAAATATTCAATATATAACTGTAGAAATATACTACATGCATACTATATACATGCCAAACATGATACTAGAATAGAATTACGTGATACCTGCTGAGTATCCATTTTTCTCATGCATTTGCACCAAAAATCGAGTAGTTAGATTTTCCAGAAAGTTCAACTCTCTTTCAAGCATTCAAAAGATGTGAACAATTTCTTGGAAGTGTTCCCACTATTCTCAGCGCTGAGAGTTTTAATAAATGAAACATTTTTTAATGTGACTAAATAAGAGCTGTTTAACACTAGGGCCATTTGAAAATCTGGTCCAGTGAGGGTATCTCAGAATGACAGCAAGTCCAACTAGCATCTTTAATATAATAATTTGCTACATTGGGGCATAACAGTGTATTATCTAAGCACGAACTGCATGATTGGTCCCATAAATTGAAAATTTTACTTTTTAAAATTGTGACCGGTGTAATTTTAAGAAACCTGATAATTTCTCAGAGATCACAGTAAATAAATGGTTGCATGAAAGGGTCAGCTGAAAGCATATGGCATACAGTGGCTGACAAAAGATTAAAACGCAATCACATATGAAAAAGCCACAACTTGAAAGAAATCATGCATTCTTGAAAAGACACTTAATACTAATAGATGACATACTTTTACTTGAGTTTGGATCATCTAACCTCATGACTCATTATGTATCTGAGTATATCAATTATATCATAAATAATTTATATCATTACAATGTTCTGTGGTTTAATGCATTTAAAACTGTTTTAGACAGATGAGAGTTACATGTCTCACCCACCTCAACAGACCTAGGACACTAAGAGTGAAACTAAATCTTCTTATTAATTAGTATTAATACTTCTTCATGAAAATAAATTAATTCAAAAAGATTCCAAAGCACAGTGCAAAATCAAGTAAGCATTAGGGTCTCCAATTTACAGGCAAGGTATCTGAAGCAGGGAGATTAACATCGTTGCCCAAACTCAAAGCAAGTCACTGCAATCACTACGCTTCTCTCCAGATTCTGAGCCAGCTCCTGGAACAGAACAGAAAACTTAAGAAAAACAGAGCTTGTAGGAAACATTCTCTTAACATACAGCATGATCACAAACACTGAAAGCCTGGTTGACATTTTCAAAGCTGCAAAGGGAATTCGGATGCCGCCAATTCTCATTAACTTTAATGGGAACTGGGCATCCAAATCTCTTAGGCAGTTTTGCAAATCCCACCACAAATGACCATTTAGGTGGTAAGCATTAAATGGTATTGCCTGCCAGGCACCTTTAGCTTAGAGAGTCACATAAAATAAAGCTCCATTGTTTTCTTCCTTGTAGAATAGTATGTAAGCAAAAAGAAGTTTCTCACTCGTGGCTTACACAGAAGCATTTTTTCTTGCCACTTGCAAGATGCAATTCAAGCAGCTTCTTTAGACTATCACTAGGAAAGACAGGACAAAGAAAACACATAGGAAAACAATCACTGCTGAGAGATAAGAAGTGAATTCCCTGTAAGTTGGTGAGTATTTCTGAGCAGACCCTTCTGAAACACATGGGGTTTTTAATTTCACTTTTAATAGAAATATTTGGCACTATTAGAGTGCTATATTTCTCACCTATTCATCTTTTACTTTCTGTATGCTCATCTTTCTGACTAACACCTTGGCATTCAAACAAGTACTATGCTCAAAAATAAAAAAAAGAAAACCTGTATAAATGACAGAGTGTTCAACCATGAACACATTGTCTTTTATGAATATTATAATCACAGAATCAATAAGCCTACAAAGAAAAAACAGGACACAAAACGTGTTTTGTCATTTCTGACGAAGTTATAAAAACAACAGACATTCAATATGCCAAGTGTTCTTCAATCCTTCGTAATCATAGCCTTATTGAAGTGAGGACAAAAAGGGTCTAATTGCATAGGAGCAATCTCAATGTAATAGGTTATACACCCAGGCACTGCTGCACAATACAACAAAAACAACGTTCCCTGTGTATAGCAGAATGTCATCTCTCATTTTCAGGCAATTACCTTCTTTCTTGTCAACAGTTTTAATAACCTCCATCATCTCTAAAAGACTTTTGCTTCAGTTAAATAATTTTCAGCTTTTTAATATGCAAATGTGCTTGTTCATATGCATGGGTGAAGTGGCGCTGCTACTTGAAATGTGTCAGTACATTGTGGAGCACCTGCACCTCGGGGAAGCTTGATTTAATTGACACCTAATACTATTCATTATTCCACTTAGTGAGCAACTCCTATTAGTCACCTGTAGGTTTTCCTATAAGCAGTGCTTTGGCCACCAATGAAAATAAGAATATTTCTATAAATAGAATGGCCATATTTAGTAAAGGGGGTTCACTACTGGTGAGTCTGGAACATCATCTCATCAGGAATATTTCTAAGGATTCACCCCCACTTTCCTCCCCAAAACTTTTTCTTACTCTAATGGAGGTCAAGAGTAACTCCCATTTTAAAAATATTTCATCTGTGTTAAGTGTTGATATCTTAATTCTATAACTGTATTAAATGAACATTGTGTGAAGTCTGCAAGAGAGAATGGGGAAGGTAGGTGGTTATTATTAATGTAGCTACTGTTTCCTTAAAGAATTATCTGAGTTGGATGATTCCAGCGTCTGCTTTACATGCTCTGAATCTAATCGCTGGCTGTGCAAAGAAATGCAGAATATGTGTTATTAATTGAATATTCCTGTAATAAATATTTACCATTATAGTTTAGTTTAACCTTATCCAGCTAATAGCCAATTTTGCTCAATTGTGAAGGATGTGCAACAAAGATCTTTAAATTGCCACATGAAATAATTACGTTGAATATGGGATTCTCTGTTTCCACTGATATGAATGGTATAAATACATGCTATAAATGGATACAGTTTAAGACTGTCATTGTTCTTTCCTTGCTGTGTTACAACTCAGGCACAGGGCACCGTATGTGCTGAGTTGATGATATCGGGGTTGTTTCTTTACCACATGGTCTGTAACCTTATTGTTCGGGCCACATTTCTTTTCAGCATTAATGCATTTGTTAGTCCCAGAAGGCTTAAACTACAGATGTTTAACATCCTGCTTATGGACAGATCATCTGGAATATGAACTGAGAAATCTATACGACTTATTAGTATATGTTATGAGTGTAACAGAGATTTAATAGTCTGTTCAAACTAGATTAGTGAAACAGTTTCTTAGAAAAATGCAACTTCTTAAAATAGACACATGTAAAAAAGAAAAATTAAGCATTCTTTTGACTAAAATATGATTTTTATCAGAAGAATTTGTCACTAATTAATGCTGTTTACATAATAGTGCATGTAACATTAATTACAGCTTTCAGAATGTTAACTGCAAACCTTTTTTTTTTTTTTTTCTGTGAGCACAGATTTACCAGTATGGAGGAAATCAGAGCTCTTTTGAGGGTTTTTCTGCAGTGTATTCAAAGCGATCATAAATCAGTTCGAGAATTCAAAGACAGTTAAGGACATAGGCAGTAAAAAAGACTGAGTAATGCTAACCCAGAACTCCAATCATTTTTGAAGTAAGTGGGGAGAGCGCTGGTCAACTAGGCGATTGTTGGTATCCCCCAAAATGTAATCTCCAAGCTGAAGAATGGCAGCTGGCAGAACAGCTGGTGAATAGGATTAATGTCAGAAGAAAGAAATAAAACTCAACATATGTCCAAGCCTGCGGTGCTGGGACTGAGCATGATTGTACCCCGACGGATACCATGTGTACAGCTGGAAAGTGCCACTGTGCCATGCTTCTCTACCCCACAAGGTCATTTCTAAGAAGTAGAGCTAATATCTGAACTGAACTTTTCCTTGAGAACTCTGAATGACTAAGAAACAAACAAACAAGTATCACAGAGTAAATATTTTGGACTATTTTAACCCGCACTGGGTGTTTTTTTATAATACAATCTCAACTAAAAAAGCAGATTAGTATTAAAACTGACAGATTGCACTAATGTAAATATAATTTTAAAGCTATTTAAACATTTTAATCTCATCTCATTCAGATTTCCACATTCGAGCTTCAAATAAGAACCAAATCCACAAGTTTAATAAAAGAAATAATTTAATGTCAGAGTACTTACATATTTTACTGAAAATAAATGTTAAGAAACAGCATGCATAGCTAGAATATTCCTAAAAAATTCAGAAAATGATTAAAAATGACACCAGCATTAATTCATATTTATATTTTGAAATGTTAGCTCTTAAGGATACTTCAGCTCATGTTTTAGTATGCTGCGCTTTTTTTCCTGTAACAGGGCAGTTGTTGGAATTTGTTATAGTGAAGAACAGTAAACATATAAAAATTCCTAACTCATGAGAAAGGCGCAAGTATTTTTAGGAGTTTGAAAAGAACAAATTCTGTTCAGTCTCCATTTTTCGACTAGTAGCTTGAAATGGATCCTATCAGCTAGATAGGAAAGTTCATACATGATCAGTCAACATAACAATTGTATGCAGTGAGAAAGAGCACAAAGGGTTAACATAACCGACTTTGTTCTGTGCCTAATGTCATTTTCAAATATGGTGACTTTGGGTGCCTTTTATTTTGGGTCACGAACATATTAAAAAAAAAAAAAAGTTCCAAATCCTGGTTACTTTTTAGAATACTGGCTTCTGCTATGTCTACTTGAACTTAGAAATGTCTTTTTGATGAAAATGCAAAGATTATTGAAGTGATAAATCACACCCACATCCCCAAACAAACTTGTCTCCTTTTCTCGTCTTTTCTTTTTGCTTGCCTTTTTTTTTTTCCTTTTATTTCTGTTGTCTTTTTCAGGTTTCGTTTTTGTTTTTTTCCTCTGTTCTTTATTCTTTTCCTTTCTGGCATCACATCAGGAAACATGCAGTGGAATAATATCCCACACACTCTTACCAGAGGAAAAGACACATGTATCTCAAAGGATGCAAGCACGCCATGCTACCTTGGTACCTTAAAATGGAATATCCAACTGGTGCTCCATCTGTTAGTTGCAAGACAGCAACAGGTAACCTGTGGTAATATTTTATTACTCATACTAAGTTGTCTTCACTAAGGAGGGTAACTATATTTTTTTCCACTTAAAGAAAATAACCAAGAAATAGTAGGCAAACCTAGTGACTTCTTCAGCTTAGAAATACCTTTTTTGACCTGTAGAAAGATCCTGGTTCGTATTTTAACAATGGGAACCCTCTACAATAAGAGATGTAGAAGAGCTACAAAAAAAACATATCTCAAGATGAGAAACTTGAGCCAGTTTGAAACTAGTGAACACCAAAGGCCAGAACAGCTACTGGCTTGTAAAGAGTGCAATTACAAAAAAAAATTCCCCTGAATCCTCTGTTTTTTATTTATCTGATGCTTACATAATGCTCATATAATTTTAGGTACTGTGGTATGTTACAGACAAAACTAGAGGCCTTCAATTTTTTGAACAGTTTTTATCCTGGTATAATCCCATTAGTGGCCTAATTTTATATGAGCTACAGTAGTATGAACTGATATAGTTTTTATCTAAGAATTTTCTAATGTGTGTTTATCCTATTAAAGATGCTTCACAATTTGTGTTCTATCACTTATTTAAAATGTCACTATATTCTTCATACTTATTTGGAAATACCTATCCATTTTCCATTTATTTGGATATACCTACACAATTTTACCAAGTTCTCCTACCCATTTTTCAAAACAAAGGCAATAATGGAACTGGGGAAAAAAAATTACATAATGATAGTAAAAGTATAGCACTTATTATCTTCTCATGCCCTGACAACTGACTCCTCCAGCAGGAAAAATGCTCAGTAGTTTTAATTTCTCAGCACAGGCATATCTGCATTTCTAACAAAGGTAAAACTTCTAGAGAATGATTTTGAGCTTTCCTTGAAGAAGGACTCATATGTTAAGGTCTAAATGTCTAATCAAGATAGCAAATTTTAGATATTTTTCATCACATGAAATTATTGCATTCTAAGACAGATGTGATTCTAAGTAAGAATCTCCAGCAGCACTCATCTAATATCATTATGTACTGGCAAAAATGTTTTTGTTTGTACCCACATAAAAGGGAAAGAAAAGCACATTGCTTATTACTATCTTCTGAATTGTTTAAGAGGATTTTTAAGATACAAGTTAAAAGAATTTCATAATTTCAATTTCTCCTTTTCATTTAATAGTAGACATTCATTAGGACCCACACACTGTAATAAATTATAATAATTTCAAACAAGAATTAAATTACTAGGTACCTAGTGAAAGAGCCATTTTTTCTTAGGTACCCTGTAATCTAACTGTCAGATTTAAAATCTATTCCCAATCAACTCTTCACAACATTCACATTTATTCATCTATGCTAAATTAATAAAAGGTGTGAATAATACTGACAAAATTGATCATTATTGTTCATGGAGATTTAGAAAATTATAAGGTAATCTAAAATATAAAAGGAATTGAGGGAAACTATTACGGTTCTTATAAATAAATTCATCCTTTCATATTTTTTTTTTAAATCAGGAAAAATCTTCAACAAGAATTTATTTAGATTGACTAGTAAAGCTATTTAATAAATTGCACATTTAGAATATAACTACTTTTTTATTTCAAAAACTATTAAAAGTCGATGATGACTCTAATGCAACATGATAGTTCACCCAAAATCTTAAAAAGTAATGCTGAAATCCCCAAAATGCTACCTAATGAAAGACCGAATACAAATTCTTTGTAGGTCGAGCCGAGGACATGCTAAGCTCCTTCCATGAGATCCTGAGTGAGCTCAGGTAACACGGAAGTGAGTGAGAACTGAGGTCACTTGGAATTTCTTGGAATTCAGATCTGACTGAGTACAGCAACTCTGAGAAACAGGGTGAGCATCTTCCCCCTTTATCTAAGTAAACAGATATAAAAGGGGACGGCATTCTCCAAGGAATTAAAGGTGTTACACAATCATCTTTCTTTATTTACAGATTTATCAGCGAGCAGAAGTAACCACTGGATATGATTACAGCTCTACATAAAACCAAAGGCAATGTCTATATTAGACTATCCTGTCCTTTGCACATTTGCAGCAATTCCTACCATCTAACCTCACTGACCCTCTCCCCCCTAAACGGGGATCCCTGCAGATAAAGTAAAGCATGTCAACATCTGTTCCCATTCACACCGATTTTAATTTACAAAAAGAGCTTTGCTATTTTCAGAGCAGGCTCCAGAGCACAATGACAGATTTAAGGCCTTTAATGGGGTTGCGTTTTGAGTGTGTCAGCGTTTCATACTCACCAGGACTTGATTCTAAGGGGCTGCACCAAAGGAGGCTGCCGGGGGGTAACAGAGCCACTGCAAGGGTGTTCTCCTCACTACCGCACTATTTACCTATAAACCAGCTGATAACGTTTTAGTGTCTTTAACAAACCTCTGTGTTTGCTGCTTTGACCAGAAGTCAGAGCTCCGGAGCACCGGTGATCTGATGCCTTCTCTTCCCATTTTCACTCTGTGAATTCCTGTCACCACTACACACCTTTCTAAAACTCTGCGTGTATTACTGGGGGTACATTTCCCAAACTGCTTTCTCATGACACAGCTGTCTTCTTACCGACTTTTGAACCCACTGATTTTTGTAAAAGCAGAGCAAAGCCAAAGCTTTGTGTCTCTTTTGGATTTTGTTTTGGATTTTTTTTTAACAGTCTTGGGTCTCTGCTGTCCTGACACATTACAAATTTCTCAATAACTAACCGTCATTTTTCTAAAGATCTTTTAACTAGAATTTATTCATAGATTGCCCTTGTAAATCTAAAGAACTTACTCATCCTGCTAGAAAGTGCCAGAACATGCAGACTGTGAAGATCACAGTTGTGCAAAAATGATTCACAAAGTTTCAGGGAATTCATAGTGACTGAAAATATTTTTTTCCGTCTCCTCAAGAGGGTTTAGTTGTTTTTTGGTTTTTTTCTTTTAAGATATACAATACGAAGAACAACTTGGAGAAACAATGCACAAGTTGTGTTGTAATCACATAACAGCTAAGACAGGAGCAGCTGAGCAGAAGGAAGATGGGCAGTGGAATGCCATACAGTAATCAGCACTGTTGACTAATCAGAATTTGAGACACTAGAAGGTAATAAGGGTATTATAAAGAATGGCTTACTGAAGGAGCAGCTGTTTATGTGTAGCTCACTGTTTAAATGAGTTCCACTAGATTGCCACGGTATGTTTTGGTAAAAATGTTTTACTCAAAAAAAAGGGAAAAAAAACCCCAACACACCACGAAAAGCAAGCACAAGGGATGGATGGATTAAATATCTGGATATCATGACAGTAACAGCAGCAGTTATCTAGGCACCAGGGACTTCTAAAAACTGACATAAATTCAGTGGCCCTGGAAGTTACAAAAGAATATTCATTACTTAGGCAAAGCCTAAATGTCATCTTTGTTAGCCTCCACCACCGAGTGTTGTTGCCATGGGCACAAGAGCAGAGGTGGTTATGAAGGGTAATAGACAAAGAGGAAAAAACCAAGTGAAAGTATAACTAAAAACAACTACAGAGCCATTTTGAGACATTTATATTTGCACCGGCAGCCAATAAACACAATAAATAAATTCAACCTAATTTACAAGTTTAATATCCCTCCACGCAAGCACAATAATAAAATAGTTCTATGATCTCAACTAGGAAAATCTAATTAAATACTGTAAAATGACCAAAAATAGAAACAATATTCAAAATTGCACCAGTGGAAGCCACAACTTGCTGCAATTCTCGGACAATAATCATGTTGTTCAAACCTATGTGCCATAGAGTTGTTCAACAGTTTTTGTTTGCTTGTTTGCTTTCAGAAACCAACTTACAGTTTTGTTCTTAAAAATATCTTTGCACTGTTGGGAGCAGGAAGGAGACTGCCTAATAGTAGTGGAAATTTATCATAATCCATTATTTAAAATATTCTACTCTGGACAGCAAGGGCTTTAAAAGCAGCCAGCAAGCAGTGGAAACTCTGGTATCTTTTGTAACAGTTCACATGTCAAACTGGCAAAGTGCCCACAGTGTACGGCAGAAAAATCTATTTAATGTCTGCCCCACAAGGCGACATGAGGCTTGATTGGCAGAAAGCAGAGAGTGGCTTTTGATCATGTGTCCTAACAAGCAGTTCCAGCTCCTGTCTCTTCGGCTGAACGGCTCCACATTACCTATTCAAACAGAAGTGACAGGCCACTGCACTACTCTTTGGCTCTAGTCTCACGCAGTGGGAGCTATGCTGGAGACAGAGCCACTGATTAAATATATCACTTTTTCAAGACAAGCAGGTTGTCTGAATCAAAGTTGGACAGAATAGACTCAACATTATTAAAAGAGGATATAAAACTGGAGTTGAGTGATGTTAGGCCAGTTCGTACAGCCTCAGGGATTCACAGACTGACAAGGGGAATAAGGAACAGCAGAACTCATAAAGCAGGGTCAGAAATTAGCTGTGACACCTTGGCCATTTTCCCATCACGTCAGAGCCACTGTGTTTCAAATCCTGTAGTCTCTTTTTTGGCCTTTTTTTTAATGATTTTGTGTGCGTGGAGGGGGAGGGAGAACATACAAATCGTTAATCACTGAAAGTTGTAAATTGCAGTTTTACAATAAAAGATAAAATATTAGCCACATTTTGCCACCTAATATACAGTGTTCTCTAATTAGATTGGGGCTCTTTCCTTATATTCTCACCAGCCAAATTATGGTCATCAAATAATTTGTTGATACAGCACTAGTTACTCTTGCTCTAAGGAATAACTGAAAGCTGGGGAAAATCACTGAATAGAGATGCTTATTACATTGCCTTGTTCCTTCATTAACAAATTAGTTTGATTTTTGAGGTTGTACGTCTGGCCACTCTCTGTTGTGTTATCTGATACGCAGGCACAGAAAGGCAATAGACATGACACATTACCTAGTCATTATATAAGAGAAACAACAGATACACTGAAACTTGGAGGAACCAACCCTCCAACTAAATTTTAATTTCAAGTATAACTGCAGATATAACCAAACCTATTAATGAAGCTGCAACAACCTCATTTAAACAGCTAAAACCGAAAAACAGTCCACAGAGGAAACAGAAACTGAAGCAAAGGAAGCTTATTTTACTTAGTGGAGTATTTGCATACCAGATCTATAAAATTACTTCTGAGCTATTCAAAGTTCTGTAAAAAAATGTTAAAATTACGACACAAAATCTAGACAGACTTTTTTCAGAACTACTCCTGCAGTAATTTCATTGAAATTAATAGTCACCTCAGGAATAAACTTGGTTCAATATTTATTTTTCACTATGGCAAGTTCTTCTGACATTTTAACAAACCTCTGCCCGATGTGTTAGTTTTTGTTTCACTGTAAATATTTAAAAGTAATCGGCTTGTTACATATTTAAGATATGATAAAGACTGCTAAGACCTCTACTGAGAACCAGAGCCGTTTTAAACATTGGAAATGCAGGTAAATTTGAAGACAGAGTAGAAAGAGCAGAATCCTGTCCTCATGCATATCCCCTACACATAGAGCAGAGCTGTAAATGCAAACAGAATTCAGGCTTAAGGTGGTGTTAGACTAACAAGAAATTCACTATGGAGCTCTCAGTGGTTTTGGTGCCACTGCAGGCTCTCCAGACTGTGTTCAGAGTTCCTCCAGATGAGTGAAAGAGCCTGCTTGCTTCAACATTTTCAAACAAATCAAAGACGGAAGAGTATTCAAGATGGGTTTTTTTAGGTTCAGTGAAGATCATGATTCACCGTAGAAGGTGATGTCACATCAAGTTCTTTAAGAAATGTGAGCAGGCAGCAGCGCATTATAGTTTCATGCTGAAATACGGCAAATGGTTATGTAAAGCATTAAGTAAAACAGTTAACAAAAAGGAAGATGAAAATAAACAGGCATTCATACGTAGGGCACTCTGCCCAGGAACTCTGGCCACCTATGTAAGTAAAACTAAAAATACATTATGATTAATAAAAGAAAACAGCTATTAGATACATTCCAAAATGCTAGGCTGTAGAACAAGACATTTTGGCACAGTTTTACTTATTGGCAGCCCATGTGAAAGACCAACCCAAGACTGCAACAGAGTGGCTGCTGCTAGTCAGGACGGAGCAATGCTAACAGGAGATGTTTGCACAGCACTTGCCCTCACAACTATATTTAACAAGGGCTATTGCACTCTTTTTTGAAAATCACAATCTAAACTCTACAGAAACACCACAGCTTCTTTATGTTATAAAAGTAATAAAGAACAGGGGGGATTTTGACACATTAGCAACTATTAACTCTTGCTTCATTTTGGAGATCAACACACCAACGAGTAAATAAGGAAGAAGCCTGGCTACTAATGGAAATTAGAAGGATTCATCACAACGCAAAATACACTAATGAAGCACAGAAACATGTAGTTCAGAATACTGAATTATGTTTTGTTCCTGGTTTTCACTTTGCATTCATCAGCTATGCACTGGGAAGCAAGAGCACACGCACAGGGCTAAAACCCAAATTATACAGATGAATATGACTCAGAAAGGGCTTGTGCATACTACTGTTGAAGTTCATAATAAAGCCCTTCTTGGCTTGAAATGTACCAGATCAGTCCCACAGTGCAGAACTAGAGGCCTTAAAATAAACCATATTTGAGACCACACCTGGGGTTCTGTGTCCAGTTCTGGGCTCCCCAGTACAAGGCAGACATGGGAATACTGGAAAGAGTCCAGCAATGGGACACGAGACAACTGAGTAGAACATCTCTCATACAAAGTGGGGCTGAGAGAGCCATGACTGTTTAGCCTGGTAAAGAGGAGGCTCCAGGGGATAATATATAAATATCTGACAGTGGGAGTAAAGACGACAGACCCACACTCTTCTCAGTGGTGCCCAGAGACAGGCCCAGTGCCAAAGGACACAAATGGGACATCAAGAAATTGCCTTGAAACCTCAGAAAAACCTTCATTATTGCGAGGATGTCCAAGCGCGGAACAGGTTCTGGAGTTTCCATCCTTGGAGATACTCAAAAACTGATGGGACACAGGCCTGAGCAACCTGTTCTGGGCAATACTGCTCTGAGCAGGTGGGTTGGATGAGATGATCGCATGCGGTGCCTTCCCACCTCAGCCACTCTGGGATTCTCTGGCTCTATGAAACCGACAGCAAACTGAGTGCAGGAGAACACAGACAGATTGTCACTGAAGTAAACACAGTAAGGCTCTTTCTTGTATTGGCTTATATACTTGAAAGAAGAAAGTTGCTTTTCATTATGACATCCTAAATTTTATGATACTGAACAGAGCGGTTCTTTGTAAAACGGATAAATTAAAAATTCAATTTCTTCCTTCAGATCATAAAACACTCTAGGAGATTTCCAAATTCTTTAAGCTCAAATTCTACCCACTACAAATTTCAGGGAAAATAAAAATGCCTAAAAAATACTTAATAAAGTAGTATTCTAAAAAGAAAAAATGAACTATATTTTTCATTAATTCTTATTTGTATTTAATAATACACAAAAGCAATACTGATGTTGAATGTATTTAGTCTCCTTAACATAATATTTATTTGGGGTTAATTAGCACGGCTGAAGACTAATCTTAATAATTGTTTGTTGTTTCCACTGGAGGCAGGTTTCCCTCATGAAAGAAGTGGCATCTTGGAGTTTCAGACTCAAACACTGAGGGTGAGAGTAGCTGCTCTCTCCATTCGAAAAACAAGGCAGCCCGAGCTCCCGCAGCCGGGCAGCAAATGGCTCCTTCTCTCTTGTGGCAACCAAATAAAGTTGTCAAAATTATTTTTAAGTAATGATAAGGTATCTAAACCAAATACTATCTAGAAAAATAAGGAATATATCAGCATTTAAAATGTATACGCTGCTGAGCATTTTTACTGTCATTTCTTTAAGAAAAGCAGATCTAATTAGCTGTACCTCTAAAGTGCGTACCTAGCATTTTTATTATGTATTATAACATTTTGCTTAGAGTTGACATTTTTATTCTGACAAGCACTGTCTGGAGAGCTCTCAATAAATAATACATTTACAGTTTTCAGTAAATAAGCACTGGACACAAATCGTTATCCTTACTTACAGCTGCCCCTCTCTAATAGTGCTTTTACAAGTAAGGTGACTATTCAGTCTAATGCAATACTCTCAGTGCTGGAAAGATATTTTCATTCATTACCCCAGTCACAAGCACTTAAAGCACTTTTAGGCCCTGTTGCAAAACAGCAGGAATGGCAAAGCAAATAAAACCAACTAAAACTAAAGTTCATCACCAAAGAAATCTGAGGTCATTCACCCTACAGAACTTGGAAAATACAATGGCGTACAAGATCGGCCACATTCAAGCCCTTCTTTCCCTCGTATTTTTATATTGATATTAGCAATTTCAGGAGGGAAACTATTGCAGTCTAGTCCCTATTATTAACCCGATGACTACAAAATGTATTTCAATCTGATCTGATCATCACGTTGTTTACGTCACAGTACATCAGAAACCAACGAAGTCTGAGTTTGTTTTTCTGCTACCAACTGAAACAACTCTCCATATTTTTACAGCTATTTACTCACATTCTTGAGCACAGAGACCAGTGTCTGTTTTACCCATTCATACCGAACTTGCATTTCTTACTGCTGTAAGTAAAAAGCTGTTGGTTTAGACATACTTTTTTAATATTAATAATACTTTTATAATACTAATAACATACAAATAGTATAGAGATAGCAGATCTTATATTATGTCTAAAAAGAAGACAAAAATATAGAGGAGCGTAGTGCAGAAAATTGTATCAAATGGAAGCAGGTAGACAATCTATCACGCAGTAAAAATTAAATGAAATTGTATCCAGCAGTGGACAATATCAGAATTGAGAGGTGCAGTGGGATTAAAGAAAAAGATGAGATGACCCATGAAGGTAAGACATTGGAAAACAATAGTCACTGGGGAGGAACTGGTTGCAATGGTCAGCAGGTGTTGGCTTTGTGAAGATTTCAGCCTGTTTCAGTTTCATCTGTCCCTGCCTACAGCTCAAGTTCAGAGACAATGAGGAAAAGCTGAAAGCTCATTTGTTCTCATGAAAAGGATTTTACTAATCTCAACTATTCAGGGCTGAATAAAAACATTTCCTTGCTGTAATGCAAGCATCTCAAAATGGTGAAAGTAAGCATCTATCCAAAAATACTTTAAAGAGTTATAGCTAGAAGGGATGTCCCAGTCTTCAGAATTGAGACCTGAATTTCAGACTCTCCCCACATGAGGATTCGAGCTACGATCAACTTGGTTTATTAACAAAAGCAACGATTTTGTAGAGATGCAGAGGTACAAAGCTTCAACAAGAAAAACACCTGCACTGGGAAACAGAACCTCCAGAAAAGAATAAGCTGCATAAAATTCCATAGATCCCACATCTAGGTAACTGCCTGATAGTAATTCAAGGTGTATTTTCACCTGACAGGTCCTCATGTGGCTATTTCTGTTCAATTGCCAGCAAATCTTATTATGAAAACTGCTACCATCATACTTACCACATCATTGTGTAATCCTGAATTAGAGCTCAGAACTGAAGGGACATGAAAACCTTTTAGCAAAAAAGATGGTCTCCATGATCCGTTGACTTATTCATATAGATCTCATTCTTCATGATACCTTTGTAAAAACTTGTACTGTTTCCCATTTCTGTGCCATGAACAAACTTCAGAACAAAGAAAACTGAAAGGAAACTTTCAAATGTAGCATGAGACATACTGAGAAGCGCTGAAGAGTTACCACACTGTAATCCACACAGAACCTGTGAGTAATGACTAGCTGCTCAAATATTACAACACTGGACAAGATTGTAGTGTAGACAGCCAGATAATAAATGCAAACATAAGATGGAAAGATGACAACATGTGCCAGTTTCTTAAATAGAAATTGTGAGATAGCATTTAATCCAAAAATATATATTGCATTCCAAAATCCAAAACATATATTGCATTCTAGGTGTCATTAAAACAAGTTTATTAAAGTTATTATATTTGTGCTTCAGACAAGAATGAATTTTTGATAGAAAAATCAACTACATTAAAGAAACTAGGCTGCATCTTCTTTTAGTTACCAAGAAAATAACCCTAGAAACCACTTGCTTTGTGGCAATGTTCCTAAAAAGTCCTAAATTATTTTAATTGAACACATGAAGACATAAGAATTCACCGTACATTTCAACAAGTGAACTACTAGAAATTCTATGATCTAGAAAACTTCTCTAAATAGAAGAATACATTTTTCTAAAGCAGCAACAAATTGCAAGAAAAAGGAATGACCATGGGATTTTACCTAGATCATTGGATGAAAGAGATATAGTGAGTTGCATTTAATTATATGGTAAAGAGGTAAGTTATTCGAGAAGGTTTAGGAAAATGCATCTCATATCTCTCCTCTAATTTGATCTGAGTCATCTATTTATTGTGTGGACTTTTGGGCTTTTGTGTGTTTATTTTGGAAGCATGTTTGGAACTTAGCAGAACAATTCCTCAGCCTAGACACTGCCATACACAGCTTCTAACAAAAAGTAAGTAAAAGATATGTATTAAATTAACTATACACATAACTGATCTTGAATTTGCTTACCAAAACTCATTTTTGAGAAGAAGAAAAGGGAAACACAATGAGAGTCGTACCTAGCAGATGTGGCACGGTTTTTCAAAGATGATGAAAGGATTTTGAAATAGGTGAGTTTTTTCACAAAGAGCTTGTGTCTAGCTGAGAGGAACCCCAGTTACCATTTACAAATTCTATAGCTATCACAAAAGACAGAACAGTAATACTAAGTAATTTTTAACAATTAGTTTGGATACTCCTAATACCAAATCCCAGAAACATTTTTAAAGTCTTGAAAGATAATACAATATCTATAGCCATCAAGAAAACTGTAGAATAAAAAACAGGGGTCTGTAAAAGCCAAGTGTCTTAGGACAACCAGGAATCATGCATTCATCAGCAAAAAGTATGGGTACAGAGCACACCACAAGATAGATAACTTCAATTACATCTCAGTAAAACTTCTGAAAAACATTCAGAAATATTCATTGACCACAGATGATCAGTAGTTCACTTCTAGACCTGACCCACAAAAGAGAACTCTTAACATGTAAGGTCCTCAAAGGTTGTGCTTAAAACTATACCAGAGAAAAAGTGTATATGCCTCAACTCTGTTTGTTTTCAGCTGTGGGCAGCTAAAAACAAATAATACAAAACCAAAACTCTCCAGTCATTTAATACAATATAGTACATACAGATTCGCTAAAAAAAAAAAAAAAAAAAAACACAACAACAACAACAAAACTGCATAACATTACAACCAAAATGGTTTACCAGAGTCCATTTATAAAACACAGTATGCGAAAGCTTAAGTTTCTTTATTTCCCAGTGAAGTCAACATTTGTGTGTGCAATAGTTCAGTGTACTGTCCTTACCAGCTTGAAAGAAAATTTTATAGGGGAAGAGTTAATCTATTTTAAGGCAATATAAAAGAAAGCCTTCAATTATTATTAACTAATGAAGCTGAAGAAGATAAACCAACAAAATATAAAATCAGAAAAACTAGCACTACCCAGTAGCGTAGTAAGATTTTCCCTATGGCATATAAAATGAATAATACATGTGTATCCTTAATTTTTAATTTAGATATCTTTAGACATACTACATATCACTATGAGTTACATATATCCACCCATAGAGATAGAGAGTACAAACAGGTGCACATGACAGAGAATAGATGGAAATTTATGAATATACTACTCTTTATATAGATGTTCATTATTCCAACATGCATACATAAAAATCTTTGATCTCTGAATGTTCAACTATGGCCTTCAAGGAGGAAACAAGAATGGGAAGCAGTATATAAAAAGCTTGTGCTAGATTTCTGAACTGCGCTTGGCTGAAAAATGATACTGTATACATCGCTGAGAATCAAGGTCAAAAGTGAATTAGGAATCCAGGACCTGAGTAATGAGGGCTTAGCACTTAGCAGAAATGGCATGCCCAGTTTCCAGCTCAGAAGTGCCAGCTGACCTGCCAACCTAGCATTCCAGATCTGAAAGGGGGAAATCTGCTCTCCTAGCTACAGACAAGATGTGTACTACTAATTATTGCTCCTAGAGGCTTATGATGAAGTACAGTAGAATAGTTGTCTAGAAGCCAATTCTCAGCCTAGAATTCAGGCGGCCCAGGCGATGTAAATCTGTCTCACAAAAGCAATAATGTGAAAGAAAGGTCTTTTACTGGAGGGGGATAGAAAGGGAAATAAGCAGTCTGATCATACTACCTAACACAAACACTTCATTTGAACTGTAAAGAGATTTAATACTTGATTGTACTGGAGGATACTTCCACAGGGAAAAAAAAAAAAAAAGCCAGTAAAACAATACTTCTGCTCATAGAAAAACTAAGAAGATGAATATATTGAAGTTATCCAAGAAGCCCTAGAGTCTAGAGTTGTTGATTAAATTAGACACCTGTTCATTTCTGACCTCTTCTGTCTTATGAGAACACATGTCAGCAAAGTCTTTACATACTCAAATTAACTCTAAATATTTGTAGCATTCTTCCCTTCCCCTCCCCCCCAGTTACAATTTTCTCATCAGTTTTCTCATTTCCAAATCATTACAAATTAAGACACAGGAATGCCTCAGTGTGCAAAGTATGCAAATATTAGACCACAAAGTCAAAAAATGTTGTTTATCCTGCGAACCTGGTAATGTTTTTCAAACTACAAATAATACTTAAAACATACCTAAGATATAATCAGTCCTGCATGAGGTGTGCATGTTCTCAGTATTATACACAAGACATGACACTGGCCGAAGTGTTATTATTAAAGAGAGATTAAAACAGCTGTACATTATGCTGAAGCACTCACTCTTTCCTTTACAAACAGACGGTCCTGGATTACAAGCAGCACTTGACCATTTAAATCACTACAACAACCAGATTTAACCAGCTGGGCCATATTCTCTTAGGCAATGCCTGTTGACCTCCTCAGTCACAGCTGCTCAGATGAAATTCTCATTAGACAACTTATTTTCAGAAGCCAAAGGACACTGATTAAATACATCTATTTAGGCACGATAAAGTATTTCAGTATCTATTTCTTTCCGAATGTGATGAGGTACAATGGAGACCACAAGTAGTATACGCAAGCATAACAGACACCTAAGGTATACCACAAAATATTTAAGTATTTGATACCAGCAACTCATATTACTCGAATCCAGATCCTATAGATGGACTAGAAAGTTACTATAATAGCATTAAAAGAGACTTCTTGTTGTACTCACAGACTTGCAGCAGATGACTGCAGTTCTTGGGTTCTTTATTCAACTTCTAACTCTACAATTAATTTGACCTATGACTGTACGTTAGCCCAGTTCCCACAGCTATATCAACGGCCATGGAGCTCCTCCCTATAAAAATTGCTGACATGTACTATTAATTTAGTTGAAGGAGTCATGCAATATTTCAAGCCCCACAGATTTTACACAGTAGAATACAGCAGAAATACGTGTCTTTTCCCTATTACTTTCATTAGAGCTATTATATTATTCTATCTATTTGTTCCCAAAATCAGCAGGTGTTTTTCACTTTGGGTAAGCAATTTTGTGACAGATCAGGACTTACTACACAGAGAGCTCCTCAACAGCATTGGCTGCGTACTATTTTAAGAAAAGAACTCCACAGAAACCTATTTTAAATGTCAGATGTTAAAGAACATCATGTATGGTACATGTGTGATTAGGCTATTAATTAGGTCGTTTATAAGAGACTATAAGATGGCAAAACATTTTCACAATCTCAGACCTAATTTCTCCAACTGACTCTGCACTGAGTCAGTTGCAGCACCCACAGCCACAACAAAGATCAGAGTCTTAAAATAGTAAATATTTTTTAAATGTTATTTTATTCCAGTCAAACAACTATGGAGAGTTTACTTCTTTTTAATTCAGAGAAACCTCTGAATACTGAAATATCTATTCAAATCTATCAGAAGAATTTTGGTGCTTCTAGTCTACCCAGAAGTTCAAAACCATTGAACTTCCTAAACGTAACATCCTAAAGAATTTCTAGTCTATTAATGATTTTTCTGTGTTAGTCATATATGGTACCAGTCAGATGTTCATTAATTATTTTCTGTAAAGTGGAAGAGACCTTTTTTTCTACAGAAAATGCTGGATGGATTGAAAAGAACTTAACATGAAGACACAGTCAATTACCTTTGAACTTACAGGCAGACTTTGGAATAGTTTTCCAGTATAACGTGATTCATAAAAGGCAAGATTATTTTATAGATCAGAAATGACCTTCATTTCACAGCTGGCGAGAACACCTAGCATGGAAGGCTCACACTCAGTGAGAGGGATCTCTGCTGTGCACATACTTCTCTTAAATCAACTAGTGTATACTAATACAGAGGAATTGCAGAAAATTCTTGAGAATTCATCCAAAAATAAGCTATGAAATGCTTGAATCCTTACAGTAAGATACTATGCTTAAACTTTTTGATGCACATTTTTATTAGCACACCATTCAGTATACTCCTGGAAAAATCTTATTTCTGGTGTCACTATAATCAACAGCAACTTGCATACTCCCGCAGCAAAGTATGAGCCAAGACCTTTGATTAGCATGGAGTGTCGAACGACTGTTACTGACTGTAAAAAAACAACTTTGCCAAAGTAACATTTAAAATAGTTTTCCTAGTCTAACCACCAAATCTAAGAAAGCAATTTTTAAAAGAGTGATCTTTACAGCTGAAAACAGACAGATGGTAGTAAAGAATCTGGGACACTCTCTCTTTAGAGATGTTTCACCAGCTTCAGAAAGGACACCTATAGAACACATTTATCTATGTGCTGGCATTTCACAATTACACCAAGAATTCCGAAAGCCTGCTTCCATCCCTACATGATTTCATCCCACATTTAAAAATATTATTGTATCAGCACCAGTCTTAATTGAAATCTACATTGCTACATGGAGCCAAGGGATCCTAATGTTCAGTATCTGAAGTGCACTGTGACCATACCATGAAACTGAGGAGGTAAAATCATTCTGAACTCATTCATATTTCAAAGAAAAAAGAAATCACAAAGTTCTACTGCCTTGTAGTTCTACTATGACACAAATATTCTTCCTGGGTTATTTTTAATGCCAGAAAACAACACTGGTAAAATAACTAGCAGAATCTACACAGATGCCCCTCCTCCTCTTTGTTTCAGAGCCTTCTGGTCCCACATCTTCCCTAGTTCAAACTCAAGTATGAGCGCATAGACTAGAAGATGTTGTTGCAGAAGCAACCAAGATTTAATCCTACTTGACATGAGCAAAGACTTTCCTGGTGCACTCTGACCATGTGCACAAATATACTGATAAACTCATTCTCTAATTCTGTTTAGTTCCTGTCAAGGACAAAAATCTTAGCAGAGGCGATGAGAATCTCTGAATAAGGACTGAATAGATAAACCGTGTTAGAGCTCAAAGATCTGTCCTCATTTTTACCTCTCTATTTCAACACTTGTAACAGTATCTGAGCAAACTGTAAAAAAATTATTTCTTTAGCCACATTTCTAGATATACTGGGCAGAATGAGGTACTCTTTACACTTAAAACTTTTTCCCTTTCTCCTAGACTCAGATGCTGGGTCATTAAGGTGGTGAAAGATGATAGTTTCCAAGGCAAAACAAACCACCTCATGCTTTATTCATTCTAATTGTTTAAAACAAATATTTATCTTTTAAAATAAAAAGAACAAATACCACTGAAGAATATCCCTCACAACTCTACAACCAGTTAAGAATTCATCATAACCTTTCAAGTAAGAGTTGAGTTTTCACCTAAACCAACATTCTTGCTTTGACTCACAGACAACCAGCACAATTTAGAAAGTTTAGAAACTGTCATATTTGGCTAAAATCTCTAATGAATCTCAAACTACAACTGCCATAGTAAACTGTGAACAACTTTATCCTAGTCTTTGCCAATTATGCAATTTTCTGGCCCTTGATAACCAACACATTCTTTATGCCATAAAAATTGTAGGGTTTGGGGCTGGGGAAACTGGATCGGTCTTATCCAAAACATACCTTCTTGCTCAGTCCTGGTCATTTCTTCTAATTTCTTCTGCTTCAGTGTGTCCACCACATCTGCAAGGCTTCCTTTGCGGCGTTCTGGCGTTCCAAAATTAACACTGGTCATTAGCTCACTGCGGTCACGACCTCCTTCGTCGGGCTTGTTTGGTGAGGTAGAGGTATTTCGGAAGGAATATAGGGAACATAACTTATTACTCTCTGACTCCTGCAAAGAAACAATACAATGTGAAAACATAGGCTATTCTCTTACATCAGAAGGATCTCAAATAGGTGAAAGTTGAAAGCATTATTTATTAGTCTATAATACTAACAAGTCTATATATATCCTGCAGTTTCTAAAATGAGCATTATGAATTGAATTTCTCAGTTTCAGTGCTTCACAAAGGCTCTTTTTTCCTTGAGGCCAGTCCCCTCCATGCTTCTAATGATCATACTTCATGCCTGAGGTACTCCTCATCAAGGATTTTCCTTGTCAGAAACAAGCCACTTCAACACTTTTTCAATAAATGTGTTAAGCTTTTATAGTTTTCCTTAGTTCCTTAAGTAAGGGCAACACATGTAGCACTGAGAGAAAAAATACAGGCAACAATAAATTATTAGTGGATACAACATCAGCTAATGGAAAACAACATAACTTAAAAACTAGAAAAAGAGTTAGGCCAATAATGACTGTGGATCAAGGAATCTACATCACAGTTAAACAAAGCTTACGGTTTTTCTCTACCCATGCTCATTCACTGCTCTTTGAATTAAACTCTTTTCTTAAAGAATGAAGGTTATAATGCTTCTAACATACAAAAGGAAATATTATTTTCCAAGCTAACATAAACAAGAATGAACAAAGGAAACAAGTTTAAGGCAGAACAAGTCATGTATGCTGATATGTAGGTATTGAGACTACACATCTCAGAGAAAGAGTTATATAGTCAAAAAGACAGAAAGAGAAGTAAAAAGGCTTCATCTCCCTTGTCAGTAGAAAACAGATGTATTTGAGCAATAAGTTTAAAAAAAAAAAGGCATCAAAAAGAAACAAGTAATGTCAATTCTCCTAAGTTTTGTGATATCACCCATCATCTCCTTCGTGAACTTCTCTGGCTCAGACTCCTCATTCTCTCAACCACAGATGCAACATTTGCTGCCTCTCTTCTTTCACTCTTTCAGGTAAAAAGAGCACAAATTCTTCAGTTTGCCCTCAAAAACTCAACCACGGGAATTTCTCACACACTTCCCTTTCCAAAATTATTATTCTATTATAATTTTTAATAATACTAGGAGTGCTAAAAAATGGGAGTAAAAAAATATAGAATTTTTTGTTTGTGGTATGCCCGGAAATGTCAGCATGTGTATCGGATGCCATAAAACAGATATTTTTTTAACATTAAAGAGCAACAATAATAGTGTCAATATATTGAAGAATTAAGAGAGAAATTAATAGTTCTATCAAAAATCATTCTCCCAATATGTAGTGTTCCCCAGAAACAATAATATTCCTACTGTTCTATGACCTGAAAATACCCATCTATAAAGAACCGAAGAAACTTGTGTTGGGAAATGTTCCAAGAGAAACAAGGTCTGAAGAAAGATGGACTAGAGAACTGTAACCATCAGCAACATCGGACATAAATCTTTGCCTCAGTCTTGAAAGGATTAAGAAGTAGCTGTGCAATGCAACAGAAGGAGCAACACTAAAAACGAGCAAGTGTGGTTGTGGATTGCATAGAAGGTGGTGCTGACAAATTGTCACAGAATCACAGCAGTTTATGATCAGGACAGCACCACTATTGCCATTGGAGAGGGAAGCACCGTTTGCTAGTGATGTTGAAAACTTATTTATTCACTAAGACAGGAAACTAGAAGAAAATGCTATTGCATCTCAGCACTAGCAGCACCCCTGTCAACATAGGAGGAATGACAGAGGTTTTGTAAGCACAGACAGAAAGAGAGGTTACACGGAACAAAAACTTTACCTTCATTTTTTCATCTATCAAACATTAAAGAATCTTTCATTTCACCCATTTGTGTTGATTAAAGAATCAAACATCACAAAGGATAACAATAGCTTAGACAGACCAGGTGCAGAGCTGAATTTATTTAGTTGCCTTTAGAAAAGGAAGGCTTTCTTATCTTCAATTGTTTCTGAAAACTACTTTGCATTTTTCTTAAAACTTGGTCTAAGCTAAAATGGAAACGAAAAAAGCATCTTCTAATATTTTCCATATTTTTAACTTGTATTTCTATAATACATTTCCTCAATGAAGAGAATAACATACTAATACTGTAGTGTATATACTATAGTGTATAGTGTACGTTAATACTATATAACGTGGCATTTTCACCTCTGAGAAATGCAGTATAAGAGCAACTTATTAATTTTAAGGGAGTTTACTCTCAAGAAAACAACATTCTCTTCCAGTACATGAAGCTTATCCATCAGGTTCAATGCATGGTTTTTCATGCTCTCAGCAAGGAACACTAAACCTATTGTTTAGGCCGGAAACAAGACGATAAGGTTAATCTGTGGAGCAAGTAGAAATGACTGAATGTTCTTCCTCCTGATAACCTATCCTCTCCTCCATCTGGATGAACACATAGTCCAGCACAACTTTCTTTTGATGCTAATGAAGGACGATCAAAGTTCTGCCTCTGTTAGGCAGGACAACCACACTTCATTTTTGTGCCCAAAAGACTGCAACGTCCATAACAAAGATGAGACAAGTTTGAACTCCATGCAAATGATATACATTTATGGAATGGAGGCAGAATGGCAGCCTTTGCAGGAATGAGGATCTGTACAACTAATAGAGTGTTTTGTACTGTCAGTTTTGTGTATAATTAAAATATAGAATAAAAATAGAAGAATAAAAGGTATCCCTAATATTTTTGGTACTGTTTGGCCCTACAGCTATAGTATTGGAGTCACTAAATGGCTAACACATTTGCAGTGTGTTGTCTGAATTGGCACTCTGAGAAACCCAACAAGGATGACTTTTCAAGCCCCATCCTTTTCTGGAATCAGAAATGGTTAAAAAGAGTGGCTGGGGATTGAGCAGGAGAACTGCACAAACTGAAAGGCATTCAAGGGATTAAATGGGTAAATGGAAAAACTGTAGACCAGTCCAGTGTAAATACCTTATCTAATAATAGCAGAACTTAGCTAGAAAAATATAAATCAGCTGCATGTACAATAATCTACAAGAAACAAAAAACATTCCCGTGCATTGTATGATTCTAGATAAATTTGTGAATCATCTACAAATAAAGTGTCGCTAAAATGAACCATTGAAAAGGCTTGAGAACGAATTTTATAGCTATGCAATCAGAATAGATATTTTCATGCCTTTGTATCTGCTGTTGGCAGCTTTCTTTTTCATTCCAACCATACGAACAGGTGATATTGACCTCACATTCATGGCAAACTAGACAGATCAAAAAACACTGGGGCAAGGGAAGCATTTCTGTTCTATTTTCTCTAGAAAGGTGACTCAAGTGTATTTGAAGAGAAGTTGTTACTGCAGTGTTCAGTTTGTTGAAAATCAAATAAAGGTTGCAGAAAATTTATGAAGGATTTTAATTTGTTTGGTGGACCTTATAAACCTTTGCAGACCAATGCATTTCACATTTGTGTTCCAACACCTCATCAACTGCATGGCCAAAAGTGCAACTATCATAGACATCAGATGCAGATCTGGTTATGAAAAATTCATTTGCATTGACATTCACAAGTGGCTTGCAGATACCTTCTTAATGTAACTGGAAATACATCCTTTGGGCACAGGTATCATCTGAAAAGAGACTAGTGGATAACGTGTGTTGTCTGAGAGAAGAGGTGTATCATCTCCACGAGTTGTTTGTCGGTCCTCTTGCTTTAATGCATGAGACACTCTCACTAGAAAATCTGGAGTCCAGAATGGAAAAGGACCACCATGCTCCTCACCATAGAACAAGAAAATAAATTCATGGTTGGGAAAGGGGAACCTGGTTCTTTTGAATAGGGGAGGATTCAATAATGAAAGAGACTCTGTCCTTGAGAAACTTTATGAAGCCACCTTTTACAGAATGAGGAAGCCCCACTTCTTTTGACTGCAAGAGAAGAAAGAAAGGATGCTATTAAAGGTATTTTTCATGCTTTCTCCAAGAGCATGGAAGAAGAGTTAAAGACAAGCAAAATGCCTAGCCAAGATCAACTTAAATGTTTTCATTTTGCAAAGTCCAGCTGCACTGATGAAAATTCTCCATGTAAGTCAACTTTTCTCAGCATAACTGCTAATACTAAGACAACGAACAAGAGAATATGACTGATATGACTGCCCACTTAACTTATTTCAACACTGTCTGGTGCCCAAATTCATCCAGTAGCTACATAATACACAAGACAACTATAACACAACCCTGAATTCTCAGGTTTAAAATTTATGTATTTCTATAAAATGGCACTTTCAGTCTAAACTTGAAATAATATCTTCAGTACATGACAGTCTCTGTGAAAGGGCATTTTTCAATTTGTGCTCTTCTTACTGATTTCAGTGATATCCATGTAAGGAAAGGGGGAAAAGGAAAATATCTTATAATAAGATAAATAGCAAACATTTAGTCTATGGACAAAAGACTTACCACAGAGCACACTCCTTCATCCAACAGTGGTGAAATTCAGCCATAGGAAATCCTACACATTTTTAATCTTCACTGTATTAGAGTTAATTCAGTTTCCAGTCAAGAAATAGAACAATATTGACCTATTAATCAAGTGTCAGCATATTTTACTTCCAATAAGAATGGAGTGCTTAGAAAAGAAGAAATTTAAGAAAAAGCTATGTTTGCAAATTTTTTAATTTGGTCCTAACAGAAAGTGTTAGGTAAAAGGATTGCTTAATACAGATAATAGCAAAGTGGGTTTCTCCTCAGTTTGTTCCAAAATGACACCTGGTGCAGGTTGCTCAGGATCCCACCATACTTTTATTAGACTTATAAAACTATCCTCCCACTTTCACGCTACTACTGAATAATTGTAGAGCTGTTAATGCCTGTACCAGAATACACAAGGGGATTGCACAGGGATTTTTGCCTACCACAATGGTGGCATTTCCAGACTAGCCTGTAATCTGATTGCTTAAGGAACCACATGATGATTTTACACCTTAAGATTTCTTCTGTGCCTTACTGTGTCAGATATAAAAATGTTTTTAGTTGAAGAGGCAGTTATTTGCCAAGATGAGTAAATCAGAAAATCTTACTGCCCAGCAGCTGGAGACAGGAACTCAGTCTGGACTACTATTCCAGCTGCTTACTATTCATCAGGGACAGAACTGAGTCTATTTTTGAAATGCTGGGTTTTAATATCGAGGTAAATAAAGGGCATTTTTTCTGTGTACATTTCCTTGCCAGCCCATTAGCACTGACAACATTTTATTACAGATCATTCAACTCACCGTGCTTAGTGTTTTGACAAAACGTCGCTATTATAACAGATTAAATACCTATACATAGCCATTAAAATTTAAAAATTAGGTTTCAAAGTGAAGAAAATGGTGAAAAATAGATAAAAGCACAAAAGACAGAAAACCAGAAATTAGCAATGCATGAATACTAAATTACTATACATGGTTTACTCAGAGATAGGTAGCCAGTGCATGAAATCACACTTTTATTTATCCCTAAAATATCTACCTATCCCTCTACTCGTATGTCAATAAGAAAACAACATTAAGATTTCCAGTGCAATATGGTAAAAGATTTCCTAGGTCTGTCCTTGGCCTTCCTCCTGTTAGAGGGGCAATGTACTTCTTTAACCAGTCCCAAGTTTGCTTTGGATATGTGTGGTCCACCAACAGTGCCCTGAGCCTCATCAGCTCTCCAGGCTGCCTGGTGCAGACAATGCATGGCCATTCCTTTTAGAGCTGCTGCAAATGGCTCAGAGATAGTTTTGCTAATGGCAGAAACAACTCTGAATAATTACAAACAACGGTTTGATATAAATAAAGAGGGAGATGCTTTGTCACTATATATATATGGTATTTTCTTCACACTCCATAATAATTCCCTTAAAACTCTTACATTGAGATAATACGTATAGGTACTTCAGCATGCCTTTTACACTGAGAAAATGATTTTTTCAGCATGTATATTCACTAAATTTCCCAAGTTACATTCATAAAATTTTTTAAAAAGAGACCTGTTTTGTTTCTGTACAAAGGAAGGAAAATCTTTATACTTTCTTAGATGTTCCTGTTGAAAAGGGGTTGAAAAATAATTATAATTTTCTTGTTAGCATATTTAGATTCCAACAGTTTAAGTAGCTCATTTTCCCATCAGTGATCCCACTAGTTTTAACAGTATAAACGAAGGAATACCGATGTAAGCGATGTAAATAAAGGTATTGAAAGTTGACCCAGTAATTTTCAGATCGGGAAGCTACTGTTTATAGCAATATCTGCAAGGTGACTCACAATCCAACTTGTGTCAACTTTTATGAAGGCCTTTCACTTCCAAAATAGAGCAAACACACACAAAATGACAGTCCTATCAGTGAAAGATTGTAGGCTAAAAATGAGATTCAATATTCTTGCTCCTTCCTCTGAATGATCAAAGTACAATCTATGGGGGTTGCATTTGGGACCTGAAAAGCAACATCTTGGTTAGGGGACTCCACAATCATGAGTGGAGATCTGGATTGGGAGAGATCTTACTTTGAGATCCTCGTAAATGCTAAGGACAGGCGAACAGTCTGGTGAACTGGATTCTCTGGTCGGGAGCCTTAGAAGAGGGGAATGCATGAAGCTGTGGATTTTAATAAAGAAATATCAAAGTTCCTTTATGATGGCATTATGTTTCATGTATGGAGCAGAGATTCTCTCTCAAAGAGAGATACTCTCTGAAGGTGAGAAAAAAGGAAAACTCAGGACTGAAACTGTGGGCTGTACAAAATCAGGGTCACAGTGTTAGTTAGCAATTTAAGAATAACTACTGTCAAGTTTGATTGAAAGTTGACGACTGCGATCCTACTCAATAGCCAGATAGAAGATTTTTTCTGTAAGAGTTCAACTGAAATCACAGGATGAATGGCCAAGAAGTAGAAAGTAAATATTACTAACATAAAATGTGTTAGCTGAATTGCTTATTTCTGTGTGGATGAGGCTTTTCTGTTATAAAGGGATATTTATCTGTCTCTGCATTGAATGGGACACATGTAAACACCCCAGGAAAGTTGGATATCCAGAGTGGTTTTGATTCCAAGTACTAGAGGCATGCTGGCACTTGGAACTAGTGTGGAGTTAACATATAATGAAAGCAAATGTTTACAAAATCATTTCCAATCACTACATTAAATATGGTTTCCCATTTTGAGGAATTTAATTAAATAAAGAGAAATTTAAAATCTAAGTGATTATTTCCAATTCTCATCCAATCAAAAAAAAAAAGTTTTATTAAGACAGATTTGTTTAAATCCAAGCCTTGAGAATGACTGCTATGAGCTATTGAGAGAACATAATTTGTAAAGTCTCAGCAAATGATGCTAGTGGGAGGGCAAATGGCAAGTAATGGAATAAAACCTCAAGACTTTAACTCAGCATTTACTCTGATAAAACTTACATTTCACTGGCTGAATACAACATGTAAAAGGCTTGTAATTTTGTATTTCACCTTTTATACACATCTAAAAACCTGAAGAAACAACAATACAACAGTAAGCACTAGCTCTAACCCAAGAAATAATACACTAAATTAAGGGGGGGGGGGGGGGCGGAAATAAATAAAAAAGACGTAATAATCAGGTATACATGATACAAATATAGCCTTATGAATAAGGTCACTGTAAGACTAGATATCTGTTTGGAAGGAATATGCAGGGACTTTTTGTTCGATGTAAAATATGACCACTTAATTTCAGCAATACCTTCATACTCTGTTGTTGGAGAAAACCAAATTAATCTAGATACACCAGCTTTTGGGTAGAGAGATTCATAGGTTAGAATTTTTCAACTGTGATTTAAACCTTCTCTTTACAAATGAGCAAATCTATGAAAAATGATGACAGGCACTTTGCTCCATTACAGAATAGAAAATCACCTCAAAACTGTTTAATCCAACGACCAATAATTTCTATATGGCAGTCAACTCACAAATGATACACATAAACTCATGTGTGCTTTTGTAAGAGTTAGATGCTAAGGATTTCCTTAATTAAGGAAATTACCAAATACTGTATGTCCTAACTCCCTGTGTTTATGTTTGGCAATAACTCACAATAATATTGAGACTTCATGCCCTTAATGCCCTTATTGAGAAAGTAACAGAAGAATTATTTACAGAATTATTATTTAGACTTATATTTTCATCTAAACTCAAACTGAAGATGTATTGTGATCAGTTCCAGCTGATTATCACTGTTTGCCTTTTTGGTAAATAAAGACACATATTTTGTGATGTATGCTCGTCAGAAGCTGCCAAACAAAACAAGGATTGTGTAGCTTGGATATTCCAGATCACTTTGTATATATCCAACTTCTTCCTATTAGATCGTCATAGTTGTCCAACTTACAACTGGATCTATTGTAAATATCAAAATAAAATTTGTATTTATGCTTTTAGCAATATCAAATGCACATCGAATTCCTTCTCTGTATATAGTTACATGACATGTATTACATGCTTTATGTTTCTCTTTTAGCATTTGCAGAGGAATACATGCAGGAAACCATCCTGCTGCAGAGAGTACTTGTATTTCTTTAAGGTAAACACTGATGAAACATTTGGAAGATTGAAATAAAAACAAGACATTTATGAGACATAAAGGTATCACATAAAACTGTTGTGAATTACAATAACATTGGCTGAATCCCAGAGCAGATAATCCTTATAAACATGCAGGAATGCTGTAAACTGTATATGAATGTCAGTGATACAGTACATTAGGAGATTCATATTACACTTGGTGCTCTGTAAGTCTCAGTCACTGGATTTTTCATGGCCTCAAAGATTAAAATAAATACATGTAGTATCCTTCCTTTCTTCATGATGACATTTTATGTATACAGTTTTATTATGCTGAACAAAGATACCAAAGTCTGTTTTTTCTTGAGCTGTCAAAGTACAAAAGAAATGCAAGAAGTCCTTGCACAGATGTAGTAAAGTGCTGGATTTTATCTTTTGGCAGGTGCTCAATATGCAGCCCACATAATCACATGTTAATGACTGGAGTGTGTTAATCAGCATGCATACCTGATTCCTTCTTGCCCAAGGAAAAAAAATGTAACAATTTAGAGCGTGTTAATGGTTCTACTTTTGAAAAAATTCATGTCAATATACATAAGTGAATTAAAAACTTTTCAGAAATTGCCTTACAAAAAATAGTAAATGTTAAAACAAGAGAAAGAAATAAGATTATCACAGGTTTAGAAAACATAAACTACAGGGCTTTTGGGAAGAATTCAGGTGATGATTAATTCTATTTAAACACAGTTCACCCTAGAATATAGGGAAAGGTTTAAAATAAACAGTGCACTTGGAGAAAAAAAAAATTGTACAGCGTCAAAATGAAAATAATAGAATTATAACAGGAATGCCAAAAAGAACAACTATTTGATTCTTCTTAAAATAAAGTCAATTTTGTATTTCACCACCCCCAGTAGGCACATTATCCTGCAAACTTTTAGGGAATTGTCGTATTATTTTTAATATGAAATGTAACCATCTTTTATGCTAGAGCTAGTAAATCTAAGTCCTCGATCTTTCAAACCTTTAGACCTGTGCTTAACATTATAATTGCTGGTAGTCCTAATAAAGCCAAGTTAAGCACATACCCAAATGCTTTTTGAATCAAAACAACATGCTCAGGGGAAAAAAAAACCCCACAAACCTATCTTTTCTGCAATATATTTCTCAAATAAGTCTATTTTATGGAAAAAATAAAATATCATATCATCTGCTTTTTCATACTCTTTAGTTTCAGCCAAAACTTTGTACTCATGCAATTACATATGAAGGTATTTATCTCTTTAGTTAGATAAGAATTCTGATGCACTACCTGGCATGCAAAAATAATGTCACAAGCACAGTAGAATTGCTTTCGATCATCACAAAACTCAGATTTCTACACATAAGTAACAGCTGCATGAGCAATTTAGCAGAGACAGAATTGCCAGAGTTTAGGGCATTCATATTTGATGCATTTTATATGCTCATATCTAGCCTGTAAATGAATAAAAATAAAATTTCAAAACATGTAATTGTATCTATAACTTTTGAGAATTTGAAGCCGTGAATTTATATAACAACAAATTCACAACGTTTAGCATGTGTAAATGTTTTTTAATGATCTTTACTGAAAACCTGAGTTTATTTTCCTTAAAGGGAAGAACTTTCAACAAGAGAAGTTAACAGCAGGGATGGGGGAGCGACAGGATTGTGCTTGTTTTATGTAGAGCCAGTAAGCACTGAAACATTAAGACTGTCAGGATACCACTTATTTCTGCCTTTCTGATGCCAGTAGTTTTGCTGAAGCTACATAAAGTTAAATTTGATACTCAGTGATGTAAAATTATTTTAAAAGGAACAAATACATGTGCCATTAAGAGATCTTCACTTTTCCTGCTGTATATACAATCCTGCTATCAGCACCACTGAGACATACGTGCAGACACAGTGGAAAGGTAGCACGCCTTTCACTCGTTTGGCAAGAAGTCAACAAAAGACAGAGACTTGACATAATTATGAAATATATCTCAATGTTGCCATTTGAGATAAAATCCAATGAGATACATTTCATTTCTAAATCCAAGCTGTCTTTGAATGATGTTACAAAATGTATGGGGAAACGTAGCATATATTTGAAGGTAATTAACTTGTATTTGTATATGTTTGTTTTGCCTCGGTCACAGAGAAATAACACCCATCCTTTAGACTCAACTTGCTGCTGTGGTTCCCTGTAACAGCCTCTCACTGGATCATTCCAAGCAACAGTAGAGCACAAAGGTGCAGATGCCCTCATTTGGTGCACGCACACTCTATGTACCTTCTGAGGTGCTGGGCAGGGGAGGAACATCGGTAGGAAAAGAAAAGAGTACAGTGACCGTCAGAGCAACCCATCAGCACCCACAGCAATCAGCACAGCACCTGCAAGCTCTTCACAAACCCTCTCTGTTACCAGATTGTTATACTGGGATCAGGGATGGGAAGTCTATTTTTTTTACTGTTGTGGGGGTGCAGGGGATTGGGGGAATTCTGCAATTTGGAGAAAGATTGCAGATTGGATTAGGTTAAAGCTGCTTAAATGTATCATTCACAAGGCCCACACCTAACCCTTACAGCCATGAGAATGCACCATCTCATTCCTCAAAGAAGATCAAGGCATTTGTCCATCTGATTTTCCATCTTGCTGTTGGCACTGCTTTCTGCTGATACTTCAGAGCAAAAATTAAAAACCTTCATAATTTATCTCACAAGCTGTTTGGGGCTCTCTATGAAGATGAGGACCATTCCTGATTCTCCAGTGAACAAAGCATGAATTATGATTCTCCGTTTACTTACATATTTACTACTAAACATATTCTTGGCATACAACAATTCGGTTACTACTAAATTTAGCAAAAGTAAGTGCTGTTGGTTTCCCCCCTCATCCTCTCTCAGCCTGTGGCCCCAAGAGCCAGGTTTTGGATGCAATCTAAACATTTGACGGTATATCTTGCCTGCTATTCACTGTCCATGGGAGAAAACAGGGTACTTTCCTCACTATCTTAGTACCACTGTGCCCTCTTCCCTACAGTTTACTGCAGCAAACAAATACATCCTTAGCCTAAAACAGATTTTATTTTCTAGTAGAACTACAGGCAGCAATAATTACCCATATGTCCAGTTATTTTTATATTAAGTTGCAATCAGAAATATACATATGATCTTTTCAGCTCAGCAATATGAAATTACAGAAATCTTTTGGTTGGTTTATTTTCTCCCACTGTAACATCAAATTGGCTGGTGATATGATACTCGCAGTGTAAGTCATTACAGGTCTGACGTTACAGTTGTGTATTACAGTTGTTACACATTGCTGAATCTGTCAAATGAAAAGGGAGCACAAAGGGAATTTCCAAATGCAGCTGCTATTTCCCATTTGTTAAATCCTTTTATTACACCATATAAGTACACAGCTGGGAAATACTATAGAGTGGGAGTTAAAACAAAATATTTTGGCTTCCAGACATTCAGAATACACAAAGGACTCAGTGGAAAGCAATGCCTGATATCAAAAGGGAGTGAAAGTTTGAAAACATTTCTAGCCGGTGTGGTTTTTTTAATGATAATACACAATGTAGTTTAAAGGTATCTTATATTACAGAAAGTGCTGCATACCATAAAGGGGTGGGTGGGGGGAATACACAATCTTTTTTTTCAGTCAAACTGCCCAACTACAGTATCTTTTTTTCACCTAAGATCGGTACGGCCCTCGTAGCGTGTTACGTTGCATACTGTGTGCTCTCACAAATTAGTAGTTATAAGGGTACAAAGGATACAGGATTGTGCCCTCATTTAGATACCACACAAATGAGAATTTTTTTCCTCCCTGTTACGTCGACACAACATTCTTTGAATTTACTATCTCATAACCAGACAACACACATTATTGATGCATTTTAATGACAGCACTCCTGTCTTTACTTCTAGTGTAAATGGTATGAGCAGGTGCTTCTTCAAATCTGCTTTGAAAGGATCCAGCTGGGAAAGGTCAGAAAGTGCTTACCTTCTGGGAGTTCAGTTTTATTAAGTAGAAAAGTGGTCACTACCACAGCACCTATCTCAAAATTGCCCAACCCACCTCCTGGAATTTGTCTTTCTGGAAAGAAATTCCTACACTCTCTTAAAGGAGTATGAAATTGCCTTAATCAGGAAACTTGAAGGCGCCTCTGAATTCTTCCTTAGCAATATTGATGACTATGTGGAGACTGAGGGGAACTCAGGGAAACTTTGTGCAATTAATTGAGGCTTAAAGATTTGCTCATGAAGGAAGGGACAAAAAAAATAAGAGAGAGAAAGAAAAAAAAAAAAGTCAAACAGATTACCTTAAATCACAGTCCCTCAAGGAGAAAAAAGTGTTTTTCACCACTTCACTATTGTGATTAACTAGTCATCTAACTCATGTAACTCTAAATACACTGGGACCTTGGTCTGTACATTTTAGATCTCTTTTTAAGTGTGACCAAACAGCATGCCTTAGAACTGCAGTTTTCACTTCTAGCCAAGCCTAGTAAATTATACCCAGCTCTGAGCTGGGCAAAACGATCTGTTTGGTTTAGCTGAGACCTACCTAAATAAAGATGACATACATCCACCAGATTTAACCCAAGGGAATTGTGGAAACACCTAATGATTTCCAGGACATTCATCTACATATGTGATGGAATATTTACCAAAAAAAAGGAGAGAGGAAAACCAGAGTGCTAAGTCACTCAAGCAAAGTTTACACACCTGTTCTGAAACATGCTAAGCTGAGTATTGATTCATGTCTGTCCAGAGGTACAGCAAGCGTTGACATGATAGTGCAGCATTGAGAAAGAAAACAGAGATTGCACTCTCTTGCTGAAAAGTGTAAACCCACTTGAGAGCAACACCAATGAGTACAACTGATCGTACTGCAAGAAGTTCTATCACTTTGGCTTAAGCATTACGCCAGGCCCAAGGAACAGCCTGAATCAAAACCAAATGCTTTGAGGGGCTCTTAGAGGCTAGGAGTTCCTTCCTCTCTGGGACACAGAGCCATTTTATCAATGTTATTGGTGTCCTAAGATCGAAATTCTCAAAGTGCAGATGCCTCTCTGAATTAATAGGAAAGTAGCTGATGAATTCACAAATTTATTTTTTTCTATCAGCAAACTTGATCAATCCTTTCTAGTCTGTCCTCCTGATAGCACAGAAATTAAAATTATTCTGGTGTGTTTATCGCATGACTTGGGCAAAAGAGTGACCCTCCTTCCAAAATTAGGTTCCATCTGACAATTCTGCCTAGAAGCCATATCCACAACTTACAACCTAACTTGCCAAGTTACCAACCTATAATTATTTTTCTTTAAAACCATTTTTACAGTTGAAATTTTGCCCTCTTCATGACAGTCACCCAAATATTTAGGAATATTTTAGGCTTGACAGAAAATTCTGCACTAGGTTAAATTGTGTGTTTCAGATTAGGTAGCATTTTTCTGGTTTGATTTGATCTTTTGAATCAATTTGATTTTAGAAAGGAAAAAAAACCTTACTATATAAACAAAATAGATACTATGGTAGTGATATTGTTTAATTAATTCCAGGCATCATAATATGCATGAAGAATTCCAGTATCTATGTTATTAATGCATTAGTATTTTTATTTCTAGTCAAATTTGAAATAAGTTCATAATTGCTAATCCTGTCCAAAAAAAATCTACAATTGTTTTTTAACCTTATTGAAAGCTGCTGATTTGTACAAAAAAAAAAAAGGCTTGCCAAAAAAATCTGCTCATAGACATTTACTAAAAATACAGAAGACATTTTATGAAAATGAGGAGCATTCCTTCTAAACTAACTGTATGAATGTAATGTCTGTGAAAGTCACTTTATGGATAGTCTGGAATTATGATGTTCTGCATTTACAGAACACCTGGCTGCTCAATGTATGTTAATTCTGTTCCTCAGGAACACATACCAGGAAAAGAAATTGACCAGGAAGTTACACCCATTCAGTCTTCATTCAGTTTCCCCATTTATTGTAGAACTTGGGGGATGCAGAGATAGAATAACAACTGCAAAAAAATTTTATCTAGGCTACTGAAGAGAATACAGATAATAATAGTGATCATTGCTAACATCACCTATATACAAACTGGTGATCTAGAGCAAAAGAGCATAACATAGTTACTCATAAACACCTTTGCCCTCCACAAAAAGTGTAATTTCCTACAAATACAGCAGGATGTTTGTCTCACCTAAAATGCCAGCCTCTTTGTTGTGATGTAAAGCTATAATATTCTCGATTGGGTGGGTTCTATTTCTGAGAGACAAGTAAAAAAATACATTAAAGTTTCTTCCATCAGCACAACACTTTGCAGAAGACAAACAGTTGTGAGCTACATCCCCCTGTCAGAAATTAATGCTTGAATATATGAGCTAGAGAGGTTATGACATAAATCAAGTTATGAATGAAAACATGATGAATAGATGCATTTCCTTTCCGAAGGTGAACTCATCAAATGACCTCATTCATATAGACCTGTATACTTAAGAAGATTATACAATTGTAATTTACAATTACATCATATTGATATTGATCTATTACTAACACCGACACTTTAACATTTAAAAAGCTTTACACCTGTGAAGGATTATACTGAACATGTCTTTCAAAATGGAAGTGAACACTCTTTTACAATACTAATTTAGAAAACCACTGTGAAACTCACCATTCTATGTTGGGCTGAGATGACTCCATCCCACTCAGGATCTTGTTGGATGGTCGTGACCAGAGTCGGTAGCTCCTCAGAGTGAGGTTTGTTGTGCATTACATTGTGTAGAGGCAGATGAGAGGTCGCATGCTGATCACTGTTGCCCTCTTCCTTGTCTCGTGATGCTAAGTCCTGGGTCATTGTTTCCTCTCCATCAGCTGCACATGCAAATGGAGAGGTAGCCTGCTTGGAAGACATTCTTCTACAAAACAAGAAAAGCAGACAAAAAGAAAACATTGGTGTTAAATGACAAAAATCAAGCTTGAAATAGTCCTCTAAACACACCACACTTGCCTAGAACACTTAAAAATTAATCATATGCAGTCAACAAAAGTACTCCAAAAAGTATGGGGTTTGGGGGATCTGGATCCAAAACACCAAGATAAAGTATTCACTGATGCCAAGTCAAGGTCAGGCTTAAATTATATGACGCAATTCTATTCATTAAGACTTGTCAAACAATATCATTTCCTCCAGCCATAAGAAAATAGTGATTTTATTGGTATATTTATGTTGATCTTACATAAGAGTTCAAGTCTTTAAACTCTTACTCCCACGAGCAATCTGAAGGTTATAAGCAAAGGTTTGAATGAGAGAGTTCACCATGCTTTCCTAACCTCATTCCTTGCAAGCAAAAGATGTTTTCTACACAGATGAGAATTTTAAATGCATTTTAAAATCTGCGAAATAAGTCCTTTTGCTGTCTGTTCAAAGCTGTATCCGCTCTTAATCTGTTTAAAATTTTACCCCATTTTACCTTTTGAAAAGTGTTTTGAGAAACTCATGTGAAAAGTGTCCTAAAACTGAACAGTTTTGTAAATGGATATATCACATCTGAGTAATCTTTACAGTTTGAACCAAAAATCAAAAATAATTATATTTCATTTCATATTAGGCATTGAGTACAGGATATAGCTCAACAAATTACTTCAAATGACTTAAAAATGTAATGAATAAATGCATTGATTTATGTTAAATGTCTTTCGCTAATAATGGCCTCTTACTACCATCTCATATGCAAACACAGCTTTCACCACAGTTTCTGCACTTAGATGAAAATATAAGTGACTTCAACTCAAAATCTGAAAACGCTTTGTTTAAAATTTCTAATAAGATTAACTGCAACTGTTAAAACAATCATTAATAAACCTGAAAGACAGCTAAAATATATTAGCTATTTTCCCAGGTTTTAGTAACTTTACAATATCCTTGACACTGAAATTGTTGAGAAACTAAGGAATAAGATCTTCACCTTAATTGCTTTTTAACAATAATTGATTTCATACCATTTCTTTAAAAATGCACAAATCAGTTAACATGGGAAACCACATGAGCATTTTTCAAATTAGCAAATCATTAACTTGCTAGTACTGTTTCTACAGACAAATAAATACTGATTAAAGGGTCTGGAAATCTGAGACTAACAGTTAAATTTACAAATCTGTCACATGCTTTCATGAATATTACAGTGAAGGAAATATCAAGTGCAAAGAAAAATAATTAAGTTAATTCCAATTTAAACAGTAGTTTTTATGTAGCAGCCTGTGTTTCATACAGGATTTAACAGCTAATGTTAAATTTCTCACAATTAATGAGGGAGTTCAGATTCAGTATCCTACAGTGAAAAAAAAAAATTAATATAGGATCAACTAATCTAATTATGTACAGTTCTATATGAAAGTATTACAAGCTTTGAAGTGCTTTGAAACATATTAAAACACTGATACCTATTTAGAATAACTATTCTGTAAATAGAGATAATCCTCCCTCTTAAACTCGATACTGGTGGAGAAAAAAAGGTTTGTATTTTCTTTAGTGGAGCCTGAGTGTAAGTGGGAGTCTAATATTAATGTTGCCAATAAGCAAACTGAGGAATTTAAACCATGTATTACATTCTTACTATGCTAGAGAATTTGTGTTGATGCTACAGCGAACATGCCAAGAGTTCAGCAACCGGCATTATTGTACATACTTCAAAAGGTTCTGGTTCATAATTACTATGATCCAAGATAAAATAAAAGGTTTACTTTCCCTTTTCTCATTAGTCACGTTAATGTAGTCACTTACATGAAAATGTAAGTCAATGTTCTATGCAATTTGGAAACCAGACATGAAAACTGAAAGTCACAATAAAGGATTTCATTTTCTTTCACCTTCTCAGCAGACCTCATTCCTGTTTCAAACCAAATGAGCTTCTGTGAAAAGCAATAGCTATGGCTGCTTCTTCACCATAAATAAATCATGACACAAAACTAGAAATGAAAATGTCTCTTAAGAATAATTTCAACTACAAACTGCACCAATGAATAATAGTGCACAATCCTAATTAAACACAACTCTGCAGCTGCAAAAATAGGCTGAATCTGTCCAAAGCTACGAGTTGGCTTTAAAGGCTGGTTTGTTAGGGAGTGTTTTCTTAAGGAAGGCTGGGCCCTCAGTCTTAATCAGCCAATAAATTATTTCCTGCAATTACATTAAATAGAAAATTATCTTCAAATTGGGAATGTTAATTGAAAATCAAAATTCAGACTGAAGTTTAGAAATTACATGCTGAATATAATTAGTCTAGAAAGGCTTCACCTCTATTTCATAAACAGGCTTTTGGTGTTTCCTCAAGTGACCGTTCAGTAAAGCTATCTACTGGTAATGCACTATCGAGGAAACACTTTCGTTGCCATATACACTAATGTACGTTCCTCTTTTTCATGATGTTTTAAATACAATTAAATAAAAATCTCTATTCACGTTCTTCTGTTTCAATTGATTACATAGAGAAAAAGGGACTCTGTTAACCTTTAAAATAAAATCATGTTGACAAAGTCTCATTCACTAATAATCTCAAGCCATGCCCAGCAACTTTTTTCTGTACTAGACTAAGAGAATGGACCAAGAGCAGGGTTCGAATGCTTTCTAGCTTCGCCTACCCTCTTTCTCCACTGCTGCATCATGGTCAGACACGTTTTCATACCACACTTTACTCAGTTACCTACAGTCCTGGAGCCTGAAAAGAAAGACAAGCTCAGGCAGGCCTCCCAGGCACTTGATCTCCCCATGACATGATTTTTAGGGATGTGTTTCATTTCTATTTCCCCTCAAACCTTTGTTAAAATGGCAAGATTCAGTGCATTAATTATGGTCAGAGGTCCACACTTAATAGTACCTTTCAGGTTTTTGCTTGCTAGATTTTAAACATTTGGGTAAAAGGGACAGAGATTCAAGACTCTGCTAGAATAAGCCCTCCACCATTTTTTCCCAGCACACTCATTAATCAATATACCCCAAGTGTACATGGCTTCTGAGGGTGCCAGGCTATGCACCAAATATTGATTATGCCTGGGTTATTAATCAGTAAAGCAGAGCAAATAAAAACTCTGTGACTGGGTATTAGCCAGTCAATTACCTCATGCAGGTTTTCACTCGTTACCTGTTGGTTTTTACTTAAACGTGAAAATTCTGTACACAGAACTCCATCAGGTCCAAAGGCAGAGTTCAGCCTGTAACTCCAAGGTCTCAACCAATTCAAAGGGAGAAGAATCTGGCCCGTTTGAGTAGTTTATGTTTATGATAACATTAAACCATAAAACAGGTTTGTTGGTTAAAATGTTTTAATGTTAAAATATGAGTATGAATAGCAGTCAAATTTTAAGCCATAATAACTTCCCAATTTTACATTTAAAATATTCAAAATGTGTTTGCTAAAATCCCCAGTGAGAGGGGGAAAAAAAAAAATCAATATTCATAATAAATAAGGCTTGTAAAAGGTGTCAGAAATTTACTAATTTCCATTATAATTTATTTTTTCTCATATTATCAATTAAATCCACTCAAATGATTTTTTAAAAAGTTTCTGATAAAAAATATCTCCCTAGTTATAACCCCTGCAAACAGGGGTTTATAATGGAAGTGCTGACACAACCCTAACTACAGCAGCGCAAATGGTGCCGCTATAATACACAAAATCAAGTTCTATTATTCTAAACTATCCTCGCTCGGGGGGTTTTCTTTACTGTGCTCCCAGACAAACTGCTGAAGCATGAAAAATTTAAATGCAATCAAGTGGGTCCAATTCTACTTTACTAGAACAAGTGTCTACAGTGGTACAATCTTAAAAGAAGACGCAACAGATTTGTTTGGTGCTTTTCTTTCTTTTTTCTTTTTTAGCTGTTTATTTATAATACTGCGCAGTGGAGATAAAATAAGAGAGGAAATTACACTCACATTATATCAGTATATTGATTACACAGCACACAATCAGAAAGAAAACTACATTGTGAGATTGTTGCTTTGGTTAAATTGGCAGATTAGCTGAACACAGCAATCACTAAAGGTGGAAAATATACCTAATGGGAATGAAACAAAAAGTTGAAAGAGGCCCTAATTATCTGAAGTCCTGTCACCTACTTAGTTTTGAGAATTAAATAAATCTTAGTTTGGATAGAATAAATTTTGTGTCATTTTGAACTCAAGACAGAACAAGAATAGGATCATTTATCAAAACCTCAGTAAAGCTGAGGAACTGGACCCCTGTTTCAGTCAGCCTCAATACTGAGGTAGTAAAGCTAAAATTGAACTGCTAAGCACAGTCCTAAACAGCTTCATTCTCTATATATCTAACATGATTTTTTAATTTAATCCAGAAAAAAAATTCTTTCTGCTCTAATGAAGACTGCCAGTCAGATTCTTGAAACATTAGTTTTCCTTTTTTCCTGCTGACAGTATGTGTTATACCTATCTAAATACAAATAATAATAGGGTTTTTTTCCCTAAGGTCTTTCTATGGTGTCAAATACTTCAAACAATGTATATCTTCTTTTTCAAAACAATTATAATATATTCCTGACATGAAAGGCTTCCAAAGCCCAAAATCTTCCATCCCTGCTGATTGCTCAAATGATTAAAGCTTACAAAGGAAATTATGGCGAAACCTGGAGTTTTAGCTGCTAGACATTGCAGAATCAAGCCAAAAGTATTAACAGAAATAACAACGTGATAGGCCAGACGCTATTTCAAAAACATATATATTAAGCAATAAAAAGATATATGACAAAGCAGACTTGTAGTTCGCTGGAGACTCCAGCTTCTGCTGTGCTCCAGCCTCACCAAGCATTCAGAAAGCTAAAGGCATGTCCACACTGCAGCTACATAAATGACCACTTTGTACTGCTGAGATACCCAAACCAGTTTTAAACAAGCTTGTTTCTGCTAGCACTCCAACTACAGTAGCATGGTACTCCAATGGACTAATTCATCCTGCTTTAGTGACTGCAGTATAGACATAACCCAGGTCTACAGCTCCAACAGGAGATTGGAACCAGATTAGATTAGAAATACATTCACTTACAAGGCTTTTATGAACAGTCTCCATTCCTTTTCCCCAAAGTGCCAAATTAAAGTACTTAAGTGCATGATTAACTGTAAGTATGCAAGCAGTCCACTAATTTCAAATTGGACTACTCCATTTCAAAAAGTTAAGCGCATGTCTAAGTGCTTTGGTGACTCCAGGACTAAATAAATTAAGAGAAACCATTTTTAGAAGTACTCATAATCTTTTAAATATTTCCTTCTAAACTTTTATGCTAATCTGGTGTTCACAAAAAGTAAAATTCAGCCACAACATCCCAGCCCTCCCCACCTTCTAAATGAGCAACAAATGTGCATGCTCCTCTCATAATGACTTACAGCACCTTCCCTTACAAGTCAGCACTCAGCTTTAGGGTAAATTAAATGCATTGTATACTTGTCTTTGCCTGCACTGCCCACAGTATCCTCCTCTTTCATACCTATGGCACATTCATCACTTGTATCCTTCACAGATCCTCAAAGTCCTTCTGAAACCCAAGAGCATACTCATGGAGCATCCTTCATGCAATCCAATCTATTTTGCAGTGCAAGTTCACCTGTACCAGTACAGGCCTGAAGTAGAACAGGCTACACTGACACAGTTGCATAGAAGTTACTGGAACAACTCACTTATAGCGGCAAACCAGTTTAGCATAGTTTAAACATTCAGGAAAACTGATCTTTATTTTTGTTGTATAAAGACACCAGTTACAGTAGTGTTCGGACAGACTTAAAGAAAAATGAACATGCTTCGCCAATAGCCAAAATATTTCACAGCTCTGCCCCTGAAAAACAATGTTCTATAGGCATAACTCAGTAATGTAATTCATTGTAAATCTAACACGATGATCTGTCTACCATTTTAGAATAAATAGTTATTTCCTAAAATTATGAAATCTCTTGTCTGTTTTCAAGGAGCCTTAGTAATTCAAATGAACAGTTATTGACAGACTGTTCTCCTGGGGAGACACACTCCAACATGAATCCCTATGCACAAAACCCATATAAACTGACAAAGCAGCAATGGGAGAGAATCTCCCAGTTTCTGTTCCTGGCTCTGAGTCACAGCAAGGCCTTAGGCAAACCAGCTCAACTCCCTCAAGCTCTTCCTTGGCTTCATTTTGCAGGAATACTACAGGACTTAGTTACATATAGATCATGAGCAGCATTGCAACATTAGAGTTTATGGTAGTCACAGGTATCACCTTAGAAGTAAAAGGTGGGGGTAAGGAATGGAAGCAAACATGATTCAAGAAACGACAGCTATAACATTAACTGAGCCCCCAAATCTCTAGCTGAAATAGGCATCAAGCTAAGCAATACACCCTTGACTTCCAACATACACACTCAGCTATTCTCGCATTTGTTTTTCCAATCCAGACAAATTACATTTCTGCTAATAGATATGAAGCCAAATCACAAAGTTTGACTTCAGATTCAGGCTTCCTTCAAAGCTCAGAGGGTTTGGAACAATTTTTATGGTATTTCTTCTCATTTGTAATCAAACAATGTGAGAGCTAAACAGACTTTTTTGGAAAGTCTTTCTCTTACATTCTGCTATTATAGTGACCTTCTCAGCCATGTAGTCGCAGTAAAATATTAGGGTTAGGGAACAAGTTCCTGTCTATTCATCCAGTTGTCAAAAACATTAAAATGAATGCAGGAAAACAGGCTCATAGCCTCTGATGACTTTTCAGTGAAAATCCAAAGTGTTTATTCAGATTCATCAAAGGCTAAAAATACAACCTACCTTTCTAGTAGGTTAAATGTTCCATTCTCTTTATTCAGTACCAGGAGCTTTCACTGAAAATGCCTAAGGTGAACTCACATTGAATGTGGTAAAGGGCAGTGAAAGAATAGTCATTTAGCACCTGGGATGTGCTCATCTTCAGTCACCATAGTTAATATTTTCTATAGTTTATATTTAGCTGACAATATTGCTGTCACGTTATTTAAACAGCTTGAGACTGTTCTTTGGACTGGAGCTCATATGCCCTGGAATGCTTTGACTCATGAATTGTTTCTCCTGATAATGTTACATCACGTAACCACCTCTGTTTAATTGGTTGGTATGAGCTGCTCAGTGGTGACCGCCTTTAAAGTCCTATGACTATGCCATGTGTCTCTGCCTATCCAGTTTCTTACTGTTGGAAAAAGAAAAAATGCAGTAGTGACTTCCAGCTATCCTCACCATTAACTACAGGAACAAGAGTGAGAGTGCCAAAATTTATCCATCGGCAACTTATTAGGATTTGTTCTTTTAGGCAACAAGTAACAGAATAGACAATATAAATAAAAGCAATCATTAACAATACAATTAAAACACAATGGTTGCTATAAATAAGCATTAATTCACATATTTTATACAATAGAATGACTTGTTTAGCAGAATGATTGTATAAATGCTTTTGATAAAGGATGCCTGAAAATACTAAGAGGAATTTATTTTAGCATGTTTAGACTTTGAGTTGAGACTTTGTGGAGAACAATACTTTTTTTTTTTTCCTTTCCCTTACAAAGCTAGTTAAAAACTTGTTCTAATAACTCAAAATCTTCCTGGCCACACTTAAACCTGATGGGCAGAAGTTCCTGAAAGGTTCATTAAATCCTTTCAGTAGTCTATGAGATACATACTCGAGTGGTAAGACACAGTATTCTTAATTTTTTCCTCCTACATTTCATTTTCAGGAGGTGCTTAAGATTCCACATAATGAGTTTAACAGGTAATTTTCAACCCTACAGGTGTGAAAACAAATGGTCATGTGCTATTTCTCTGTATCACTTAATTCAGAAATGAAATATTTTATCTACGGTCAGACTTCCCTCCTCTCCTTCCCTGTTCTCCTCCCTCCTTACCATATTTTTGATTCTTATTTCTAAATGAAATAGAGCACTTCAGTAGACAGTGAAATGAAGTAGCAATTTCAGGCTCACCTGTAGCCAGTTGCACTAAACCACCTAATTAGTACCTCCGTGTAACATGAAACAATGGCTCCACAGCTCAGTTACAAACTCTCTTTTTAATAAAAACCTTAATATATAAGCCTAAAAACACTTCTAGCAGGAAAAATATTTCTCTACTGGTTACACAAGCATCAAAGCACTTAAATATAGGTGCCAAACTACATTGCCAGGAGCTCTTAGTACTGTGAGGTAGTGTTACCTGACAGCTTGGTGAATATAAAATTACTTGTTTCTCCAACTGAAGACAATCAAATTGTCACCTTCCATTGTAATAATGCACAACTAGGGATCAGCAAAGTGCCAACATAATTACAAGGAAGAAAACAAAACGTAACAAAAATATCAAATCTAAATCTCTCAAAAGGGTAAACACATCCATCCGGCTATTCACAAAGAAAAGGAGGGATTTTATTTTTACTATCAAATATCCTAGTGTTATTTAGCAATAAGATTTATATGCCTTTCATTCAGTGAAAAAGAAAAACAGCTAAAGAAGATGATTCATGAAATACTAAAAATAAACACAGGTCAGAACTGTGCTGGGATATTACTTGTGCATGTTTAAAGTACTGCGAGTGTCATCAGAGATGCTAGGGACAAACATATGTATCTGCATTGTTGTTATTATAAATTTGTGAGGATTCATGACAATTAATTCTAGCTAGCACATGGTGTACTTTGGCACAATCTACGCATGACGTGCCACTTTTATTTGTTTATTTAAATGACTTCACTCTAAGAACCGAAAATGAAGTTTGAACTGCAAGCTGCCTCAGAACTGGGACTTTCAGGATATTAAAAACTTGAGGAAAAGCTTTGAATGAGGTAATCTGAATATATGAGAACTAACATTTTCACCATATATTTCTTTAGGTTATTCAGCAAGTGGCCTACATATTCAGGAGTGAAATTTGCATTTCGGTGACGCAAAGATCTCATAACCAGAAATTGTGTTTTATATGTACAGTAGCTCTGGGCATCCTATAAAATATAAAAGAGTGTCCTAGGTAGGATATATACTTGAAAAAAATATTTTCGTCTGGTTCATAGAAATGAACCTAAACTTAAATTCTTCTTGAAAAACTTGCATTATTAAGTGATATCATGGATTACCTTTTCTGTATCCAGTCACTACTAATGCATACACAAAGTTCTTTTGCATTTATTGATGTAAATGCACAACACCTTCACATGCTTTTCAAAGTTTCACCAGTTACAAAGGAAAACAGAAAAGCAAAATGTGCAAAGCTGAGAATCTGTCTTCAACATTTTTTTTTCTCTGAAGGAATATTCAAGAACAGCAGTAAGGTACATGCAGCTTTTTTCCACACTGCACAATTGCACCAGAGCCGGCTGTAATCCTAACCCTTGTGGATAAAGCAGGCACAAGGACTGCTTAAATATGTTATGACCCTTGCAGAAGAGGTTAAGGAAAAGACGCAGGCTCCACATAGCCGGGAACATCTCCTGTGCCTTGTCTTGTGCATCCCATCTCCAGGAGCTCAGGCGCAGCATCGAAAGGCTGGGCTTTCCAGCTGCAACCTGCAAGCAGGTTTTGGCCGTCGGTGCTTGCTCTTGTGCACTATGCTGTATCATGCGACACAGCACTGTACTAGAATATGGATACACTCTCGCTGATATTCCTAATTGTGGCATTGTTTTAAACGGGTTAAGCAGCAAATTTAGGACGACAGATTGGGACACAGGTCAGTGGGAACAGAGGAAGTAAGGAAGGTAGCAAAGACCCACAACAATTTTAAAGTCACAAGCAATTTGATCAGATAAAATGAAACTAAATAAAAGGTTCTGCTTTCTGCAACTTTGAGAAATTCTGATTTTTATTAGAGTCCTTACAAACAGGCTTTTACAAGGCACCATCATGCCCAATATTTTGAAGTAAGGCTTACACAATATGATCCTTCCATATGTGCACAATGGGAACCCTAAAATGTGTTTACAGATCCCTACAGGAACCACCTCATTTAGCAGTGAGCTGCAGCTACTACTGGGATAAAGGACAGGGTAGTCTGAAGCAGCATACTGTTCAGAAAAAGATTACTATGCCCAGCTGAAACTACCCAGGAAATATTTCGGAAATATGCCTGTTTGATTGGCAATGTGGCCAAGAACAACAATGCGGCAACTTCTCTCTTCCTCCCCACAAGCCCTCCACTGCCTGCAAGTTTTCATGGGAGGGAATAGATGGGGCCCTTTTTTCTTCATGTTAATTTACTTCAGTATGAAAATATGAAGACAAAAGATAAATAATTGCATCAGTCTAAGAGTTCAAAAAAAAAAATAAAACAAAACACTATCACAATTAAGCTAGCCAGTTGCCATTAAGTGCAAACAATTTAAAGTTCAATTCAGTGAGACTTTGAACCTCCTATCCTTTCACCAGATCCACAGATGAAATCTCTACCAATTTTAACTACCTTTAAAAAAAAAAAAAAAGTAACTAAGACATCATTATTCATAGTCTTATTCTCAGTATGACATACTTAACAATATCAAGTATTTTCATTGCTATTTATTTAAAAACAAAAAATCATTGTTTAATATTAACCAGTTTCCCAATGCAAGTTTTGTATTTTTAAGGAATTCATTAAGGTATTTGGACTAGGCACTGAAAAGAATCAGAGAACATTAAGAATTGTCACAGGTAAAACTTACACCACCTCATCATTCAGCTGGGAGAGGTCAAGCAGCACAGAGTCTCTGCATCCAGCTCCCTGAAACTGCAACCATTGCAAAGGACACTACACGTTCTCCCTGTCTTTGGGTTCAGTTCTGGAAAGTACTACAAAATTGTTAGGAAGAAATAATTTGCAATAAGTGAGGACCCTCAAGTATCCCATTTTCATGGAAGATTATAGCATACAGCATCTGATCTCTAACAAGAAAAAGGAAACATGCATAGCAAAATAAATCCTGAGGGTAAAGGTGGAGAGTGCCCAGGCTCTGAATTGCTCCACATTTCTAAGTGCTCAAAGTTATGTGTTAGTATTTTCAAATGCGTCGAAGAACATCATGAAACACAACTAGTAGAATACAAAGAAAAACATAAACCAGCAGATGAACGAAAGGTCCAGTCAAATGAAGTTGACCTCAAATATTTAGAAAGTAAAATACCAAATGTCTAAAACGCAAATGTTAATTATTGACAGTGATTTTAAACATTTTTACCATTACCATTTAAATTCAGTTAAATCTCCTAAAAGTGATTTTAGCTAAAATACTGAAATATTCTGTCATAACTTGTGATACAGCACGATTATCATTGCAATACACAGCACCTTGATCTGGTTTTCATCTCTGACCCATTTTTTCCTATATTTTAATGATAAAACATATGATCTGCATTTTTAAAGAAGTCTTGTCTTCTCTAACAGTGTCAATTTTTGCTCAGGGCTATATTTTGTAACAGTTCCTCACTTACGTTTATTGGTAATGATTTATAATAGACAAGCAAACAGCACATGATACGCACAGCCTATTCCTTGTAAAACCAGATTTGAACAGTTTCACTTTCTCGTGGACATTTGTTGAGAGCTCTATTATCAATTTCAAAAGCATTGCCAAACAGAACATAGAGCTTTACAGGCACATTAGGCTGGTACGGCTGTCATCTCTACCACGAACCATCAATGAGACAGACCGGTGTCTGTGGTTTTTAAACCAAATATGAATAGAATGGAAAAGAAATGCATCTTTTAATCTAGGAATTATGACACAGACAGAATCGTTACAGACTTTTGAGTATGG